>NC_137328.1:127654515-128860937 GCF_965287045.1 Carcharhinus amblyrhynchos | reverse complement strand
TGCACTTTAATACTTCCAGCACCTCCTTCTCTGTAATATGTACACTCCTCAAGACATCACTATTTATTTCCCCAAGTTCCCTAACATCCATGCTTTTCTCAACAGGAAATACTGTTTAGGATTATTGATAAAAACTTTATAGGTTGAATATTTCAGATGGGACACTTTTTGTACAGTGTGTCCAATATGTGGATAAGCCAACAAGAGGTGGGGCCACATTGGACTTGGTACTGAATAATGAACCGGGCCAAGTGTTCAAAGAACAGTACAGCACAGGAAACAGGCCCTTCGGCCCTCCAAGCCTGCGCCGCTCATTGGTCCAACTAGACCATCCGTTTGTATCCCTCCATTCCCAGTCTGTTCATGTGACGATCCAGATAAGTCTTAAACAATCCCAGCGATTCCGCCTCCACCACCCGACTTGGCAATGCATTTCCAGGCCCCCACCACCCTCTGTGTAAAATACATCCCTCTGATATCAGAGTTATACCTCGCCCCTCTCATCTGTTAGATTTGTTTGTGGGAGAGCACTTTGGAGATAGTGACCACAATTCGGAGTCCTTCATTATTACAATGGAGGGGGATAGGGTCACTCGGCAGGTCAAGGTTTATAGTTGGGGCAGGGGTAATTATGATGCAATTGGGCAAGAATTAGGGAGCATACGATGGGAACAGAAACTGTCAGGTATGGACACATATAAAAAGTGGACCTTGTTCAAGGAACAAACACCATGTCCTTGATAGGTATGTCCCTGTCAGGCAGGGAGGAAATGGCTGAGTGAGGGAACCATGGTTCACAAAGGAGGTTGAATGTCTTATTAAGAGGGAAAAGGAAGTGTATGTAAGGATGAAAAAACAAGGTTCAGTTGGGTCGCTTGAGGGTTACAAGTTAGGAAGAAATGAGGTTAAAAAAAGGGCTTAGGAGAGCTAGGAGGGGGCATGAGAAGTCCTTGGTGGGTTGGATCAAGGAAAACCCCAAGGCTTTTTACTCTTATGTGAGAAATGAAAGAATGACCAGGGTGAGGTTAGGGCCGGTCAAGGATAGAAGTGGGAACTTGTGCATGGAGTCAGAAGAGATAAGGCGTTGAATGAATACTTTTCTTTAGTGTTCACTAAGGAGAGGGGCCATGATTTTGAGGATGAGACTGTGATACAGGCTGATAGGATGGAGGAGGTAGATGTTCTGAGGGAAGATGTATTAGTAATTTTGAAAAATCTGAGGGTGGGCGAGTTCCCTGGGCCAGATGGGATACATCCTAGGATTCTTTGGGAAGCAAGGAATGAGATTGCGGAGCCTTTAGCTTTGATCTTTGGGTCCTCACTGTCCATGGGGATAGTGCCAGAGGACTGGAGAGTGGCGAATGTTGTTCCTCTCTTCAAGAAAGGAAGTAGGAATGACCCTGGTAATTATAGGCCAGTTAGTCTTACTTCAGTTGTCGGTAAGTTAATGGAAATGAGAGATAGGATTTATGACCATTTAGAAAGATGCAGTTTAATCTGGGATAGTCAGTATGGTTTCGTGGGAGTAAGTCCTGGCTCACAAATTTGATTGAATTCTTTGAGGAGGTTACTAAGTGTGTAGATGAAGGTAGAGCAGTTGATGTTGTATACATGGATTTTAGTAAGGTGTTTGATAAGGTTCCCCATGGTAGGCTCATGGAGAAAGTAAGGAGGTGTGGGATAGAAGGAAATTTGGCCGATTGGATAAATAATTGGCTGTCTCATAGAAGACAGAGGGTGGTGGTGGAGGGAAAATTTTCAGACTGGAGACCAGTTACCAGCGGTGTACCACAGGGATCAGTGCTGGGTCCTCTGCTATTTGTGATGTTTATCAATAACTTGGAAGAGGGGAACTGACGGGTGGGTTAGTAAATTTACTGATGACACCAAGATTGGTGGAGTAGTGGATGAGGTGGAGGGCTCTTGTAGGCTGCAAAGAGACATTGATAGGATGCAGAGCTGGGCAGAAAAATGGCAGATGGAGTTTAACCCTGATAAGTGCGAGGTGATTCATTTTGGTAGGACAAACTTGAATGCAGATTACAGGGTCAACGGCAGGGTTCTGAGGAATGTGGAGGAACAGAGAGATCTTGGGGATCATATCCACAGATCTCTGAAGGTTGCCACTCAAGTGGATAGAGCCGTGAAGAAGGCTGATAGTGTGTTAGTGTTTATTACCCGGGGGTTTGAGTTTAAGAGCCGTGGGGTTATGCTGCAACTATACAGGACCTTGGTGAGACCACATTTGGAATATTGTGTTCCGTTCTGGTCACCTCACTATAAGAAGGATGTGGAAGCATTGGAGAGAGTGCAGAGGAGATTTACCAGGATGCTGCCTGGTTTGGAGGGTGGGTCTTATGAGGAAAGGTTGAGGGAGCTGAGGCTTTTCTCTTTAGAGCAGAGGAGGATGAGAGGTGACTTAATAGAGGTTTATAAGATGATGAGGGGGATTGATAGAGTGGACGTTCAGAGACTATTTCCTTGGGTGGATGTAGCTGTTACTCGGGGGCATAACTATAAGGTTCATGGTGGGAGATATAGGAGGGATGTCCGAGGTAGATTCTTTACTCAGAGAGTGGTTGGGGTGTGGAATGGACTGCCTGCTGTGATAGTCTATTACAGCAGGCAGTCGGACACTTTAGGAACTTTCAAGCGGTTATTGGATAGGCACATGGAGCACACCAGAATGATAGGGAGTGGGATAGACTGATCTTGGGTTTGGACATAGCTCAGCACAACATTGAGGGCCGAAGGGCCTGTACTGTGCTGTACTGTTCTATGTTCGATCTCACCCATCTCTTGGTGGTGGTAAACAGTGAGGACTCAGTCAGAATTAACTGTGTTCTGTCTTGCAGGCTGTTCTGCCGACTGACTCCACCATTATGTCTGAATTTCTTGGGACTGATCCACATGGATTCTGCAATTTCCCACCAGGCCAGAGAGCAGACAGCCTATACCTCGGTGAGAGACCCACGGACTAATGAGAGTAACAGAGTGGTGGGTGGTACTGGGAAAGATTGTGGTGATGGTGGGTGGATGTTGAGGTGTTGGCGTTTGCTTTGTTTATTGACTTGTGTCCTCTTTGTCCCCAGATTATGGGTTCAATGAAGGTGATCTCCTTTATTGCTGACGGGTTCTACATATACTACCCTATGCTGGTTGTAATCCTCTGCATTGCTACATACTTCAGGTAATCTAATTCTAACCCCGTGCTGTACCTGTCCTGGGAGTGTTTGATGGGGGGACAGTGTAGAGGGAGCTTTACTCTGTATCTAACCCCGTGCTGTACCTGTCCTGGGAGTGTTTGATGGGGGGGGACAGTGTAGAGGGAGCTTTACTCTGTATCTAACCCCATGCTGTACCTGTCCTGGGAGTGTTTGATGGGGGGGACAGTGTAGAGGGAGCTTTACTCTGTATCTAACCCCGTGCTGTACCTGTCCTGGGAGTGTTTGATGGGGGACAGTGTAGAGGGAGCTTTACTCTGTATCTAACCCCGTGCTGTACCTGTCCTGGGAGTGTTTGATGGGGGGACAGTGTAGAGGGAGCTTTACTCTGTATCTAACCCCGTGCTGTACCTGTCCTGGGAGTGTTTGATGGGGGGACAGTGTAGAGGGAGCTTTACTCTGTATCTAACCCCGTGCTGTACCTGTCCTGGGAGTGTTTGATGGGGGGACAGTGTAGAGGGAGCTTTACTCTGTATCTAACCCCGTGCTGTACCTGTCCTGGGAGTGTTTGATGGGGGACAGTGTAGAGGGAGCTTTACTCTGTATCTAACCCCGTGCTGTACCTGTCCTGGGAGTGTTTGATGGGGGACAGTGTAGAGGGAGCTTTACTCTGTATCTAACCCCGTGCTGTACCTGTCCTGGGAGTGTTTGATGGGGGGACAGTGTAGAGGGAGCTTTACTCTGTATCTAACCCCGTGCTGTACCTGTCCTGGGAGTGTTTGATGGGGGACAGTGTAGAGGGAGCTTTACTCTGTATCTAACCCCGTGCTGTCCCTGTCCTGGGAGTGTTTGATGGGGGGACAGTGTAGAGGGAGCTTTACTCTGTATCTAACCCCGTGCTGTACCTGTCCTGGGAGTGTTTGATGAGGGACAGTGTAGAGGGAGCTTTACTCTGTATCTAACCCCGTGCTGTACCTGTCCTGGGAGTGTTTGATGGGGGGACAGTGTAGAGGGAGCTTTACTCTGTATCTAACCCCGTGCTGTACCTGTCCTGGGAGTGTTTGATGGGGGGACAGTGTAGAGGGAGCTTTACTCTGTATCTAACCCCGTGCTGTACCTGTCCTGGGAGTGTTTGATGGGGGACAGTGTAGAGGGAGCTTTACTCTGTATCTAACCCCGTGCTGTACCTGTCCTGGGAGTGTTTGATGGGGGACAGTGTAGAGGGAGCTTTACTCTGTATCTAACCCCGTGCTGTACCTGTACTGGGAGTGTTTGATGGGGGACAGTGTAGAGGGAGCTTTACTCTGTATCTAACCCCGTGCTGTACCTGTCCTGGGAGTGTTTGATGGGGGACAGTGTAGAGGGAGCTTTACTCTGTATCTAACCCCGTGCTGTACCTGCCCTGGGAGTGTTTGTTGGGGGTACAGTGTAGAGGGAGCTTTACTCTGTATCTAACCCCGTGCTGTACCTGTCCTGGGAGTGTTTGATGGGGGGACAGTGTAGAGGGAGCTTTACTCTGTATCTAACCCCGTGCTGTCCCTGTCCTGGGAGTGTTTGATGGGGGGACAGTGTAGAGGGAGCTTTACTCTGTATCTAACCCCGTGCTGTACCTGTCCTGGGAGTGTTTGATGAGGGACAGTGTAGAGGGAGCTTTACTCTGTATCTAACCCCGTGCTGTACCTGTCCTGGGAGTGTTTGATGAGGGACAGTGTAGAGGGAGCTTTACTCTGTATCTAACCCCGTGCTGTACCTGTCCTGGGAGTGTTTGCTGGAGGACAGTGTAGAGGGAGCTTTACTCTGTATCTAACCCTGTGCTGTACCTGTCCTGGGAGTGTTTGATGGGGAACAGTGTAGAGGGAGCTTTACTCTGCATCTAACCCCGTGCTGTACCTGTACTGGGAGTGTTTGATGGGGGACAGTGTAGAGGGAGCTTTACTCTGTATCTAACCCCGTGCTGTACCTGTCCTGGGAGTGTTTGATGGGGGACAGTGTAGAGGGAGCTTTACTCTGTATCTAACCCCGTGCTGTACCTGCCCTGGGAGTGTTTGTTGGGGGTACAGTGTAGAGGGAGCTTTACTCTGTATCTAACCCCGTGCTGTACCTGTCCTGGGAGTGTTTGATGGGGGGACAGTGTAGAGGGAGCTTTACTCTGTATCTAACCCCATGCTGTACCTGTCCTGGGAGTGTTTGATGGGGGACAGTGTAGAGGGAGCTTTACTCTGTGTCTAACCCCGTGCTGTACCTGTCCTGGGAGTGTTTGATGGGGGACAGTGTAGAGGGAGCTTTACTCTGTATCTAACCCCGTGCTGTACCTGCCCTGGGAGTGTTTGTTGGGGGTACAGTGTAGAGGGAGCTTTACTCTGTATCTAACCCCGTGCTGTACCTGTCCTGGGAGTGTTTGATGGTGGGGACAGTGTAGAGGGAGCTTTACTCTGTATCTAACCCCGTGCTGTACCTGTCCTGGGAGTGTTTGATGAGGGGGGACAGTGTAGAGGGAGCTTTACTCTGTATCTAACCCCGTGCTGTACCTGTCCTGGGAGTGTTTGATGGGAACAGTGTAGAGGGAGCTTTACTCTGTATCTAACCCTGCGCTGTTCCTGTCCTGGGAGTGTTTGATGGGGGACAGTGTAGAGGGAGCTTTACTCTGTATCTAACCCCGTGCTGTACCTGTCCTGGGAGTGTTTAATGGGGACAGTGTAGAGGGAGCTTTACTCTGTATCTAACCCCGTGCTGTACCTGCCCTGGGAGTGTTTGTTGGGGGTACAGTGTAGAGGGAGCTTTACTCTGTATCTAACCCCGTGCTGTACCTGTCCTGGGAGTGTTTGATGGTGGGGACAGTGTAGAGGGAGCTTTACTCTGTATCTAACCCCGTGCTGTACCTGTCCTGGGAGTGTTTGATGGGGAACAGTGTAGAGGGAGCTTTACTCTGCATCTAACCCCGTGCTGTACCTGTCCTGGGAGTGTTTGATGGGGGGGGACAGTGTAGAGGGAGCTTTACTCTGTATCTAACCCCGTGCTGTACCTGTCCTGGGAGTGTTTGATGGGAACAGTGTAGAGGGAGCTTTACTCTGTATCTAACCCTGCGCTGTTCCTGTCCTGGGAGTGTTTGATGGGGGACAGTGTAGAGGGAGCTTTACTCTGTATCTAACCCCGTGCTGTACCTGTCCTGGGAGTGTTTAATGGGGACAGTGTAGAGGGAGCTTTACTCTGTATCTAACCCCGTGCTGTACCTGTCCTGGGAGTGTTTGATGGTGGGGACAGTGTAGAGGGAGCTTTACTCTGTATCTAACCCCGTGCTGTACCTGTCCTGGGAGCGTTTGATGGGAACAGTGTAGAGGGAGCTTTACTCTGCATCTAACCCCGTGCTGTACCTGTCCTGGGAGTGTTTGATGGGGAACAGTATAGAGGGAGCTTTACTCTGTATCTAACCCCGTGCTGTACCTGTCCTGGGAGTGTTTCATGGGGAACAGTGTAGAGGGAGCTTTACTCTGTATCTAACCCCGTGCTGTACCTGTCCAGGGAGTGTTTGATGGGGGACAGTGTAGAGGAAGCTTTACTCTGTATCTAACCCCGTGCTGTACCTGTCCTGGGAGTGTTTGATGGGAACAGTGTAGATGGAGCTTTACTCTGTATCTAACCCCGTGCTGTACCTGTCCTGGGAGTGTTTGATGGGAACAGTGTAGAGGGAGCTTTACTCTGTATCTAACCCCGTGCTGTACCTGTCCTGGGAGTGTTTGATCGGGGGACAGTGTAGAGGGAGCTTTACTCTGTATCTAACCCTGTTCTGTACCTGTCCTGGGAGTGTTTGATGGGAACAGTGTAGAGGGAGCTTTACTCTGTATCTAACCCTGCGCTGTACCTGTCCTGGGAGTGTTTGATAGGGACAGTGGAGAGGGGAACTTATGGGATTCTCAAACCTGTACTGATAAGCTGGAATATTTTTCTCCTCAGCCTGGGTACACGCTGCCTGAACCTGATAGGCTTCCAGCAATTTATGGGAGACAATGAAATGACATCTGACCTTGTGGAGGAAGGGAAAGAGCTGATTAAAAGAGGTGATGTGTATTTATCAGAAGTGCAGCGTCTTGGTTTGTTTTCCCTGTTCATGGAGAGGTTGGCATTTCTGGTGTGTGTCCATGTTTTGGGGATTGTGTGGGGGGGCGGGGGGAGAGGCGGGTGTGTGTGTGTGTGTGTGGGTGGGTGGGGGGGGTGGTGGGGAGAGGCGGGTGTGTGTGTGCGTGTGGGTGGGTGCATGGGGGAGAGACGGATGCGTGCGTCTGGGCGGGGTGGGTATGGGAGGGGTGAGAACATAAGAACATATGAAATAGGAGCAGGAGTAGGCCATCCAGCCCTTCGAGCCTGCCCCGCCATTCAATAAGATCATGGCTGATCTGTCGTGTCTCAGTTCCACATTCCTGCTCTCTCCCCATAACCCTTAATCCCCTCGCTTATCAAAAACCTATCAACCTGCGTCTTAAATATATTTAGCGAGGCAGCCTCCACCACTTCAACGGGCAGAGAATTCCAGAGATTCACCACCCTTTGAGTGAAGAAGTTCCTCCTCAACTCCGTTCTAAACCGCCCCCCCTTTATCTTGAGGCTGTGCCCTCTAGTCCTACTGTCCTTTCTGAGCGGGAAGAGCCTCTCCACCTCTATCCTATCCATCCCATTCATCATCTTATACGTCTCAATGAGATCTCCCCTCATCCTTCTAAACTCTAACGAGTACAGGCCTAGTTTATTCAGCCTCTCCTCATAGTTCAACCCCCTCAACTCCGGTATCAGCCTAGTAAACCTCCTCTGCACTCCCTCCAAGGCCAATATATCCTTGCGTAAGAACGGCGCCCAAAACTGCACACAGTACTCCAGCTGCGGCCTCACCAATGCCCTATACAGCTGCAGCAAGACCTCCCTACTTTTATATTCAATCCCCCTCGCGATGAAGGCCAGCATCCCATTCGCCTTCCTGACCACCTGCTGCACCTGCAAGCTGGGTTTTTGCGACTCATGCACAAGGACCCCGAGGTCCCTCTGCACTGTCGCCTGCTGCAGTTTTTTGCCCCGTAAGTAATAATCCTTCCTACCATTACTCCTACCAAAGTGGACAACCTCACACTTGCCAACATTAAATTCCATTTGCCATTTCCTGGCCCATTCACCCAGCCTATCTAGATCCTTCTGCAGACTCTCCACACCCTCTGCACAATTTGCCGTTCCACCAATCTTGGTGTCATCAGCAAATTTCGACACCATACACTCGGTTCCCTCCTCCAGATCATCTATATAAATGGTAAATAGCTGAGGCCCCAGCACCGACCCCTGGGGCACTCCACTAGTCACCAACCGCCAATCCGAATAGCACCCATTGACCCCCACTCTCTGCCTCCTATTTGACAACCAATCCTCTATCCACGCTAACACCCTACCCCCAACTCCATGCCCCCTTACCTTCTGCAATAACCTCTTGTGAGGTACTTTGTCAAACGCCTTCTGAAAATCCAGAAAGACCATATCCACCGCCCTAGACACATCCTCATAGAACTCTAATAAATTTGTCAGACACGACTTCCCCTTAATGAAACCGTGCTGCGTCTGCTCTATCAAAGAATTCTCCTGAAGATGCCGCGCTATTTTCTCCTTGATCATGGATTCTAACATTTTACCTACAACAGACGTTAAACTAACCGGCCTATAATTCCCTGCCTTTTGCCTGCCACCCTTCTTAAACAACGGCGTAACATTAGCCGGGGTGCGCAGTGTGGGGGAGGGGCAGGCAGTTGAAACTTGTATCCTGATGTGGTTGAGACTATTTCCCTGACAAATGCGTGTTTTTTTTACAGAGAGAAGGAAACGGCAGCGACTGGAGGATGGGGAGAGTCGGCGGAGGGTAAGCGACTCGTCCTCAGATCCTGAGCCCACCTCTGTTAGTTTCCACCTTTCATTCCCTCTTTACTTTTCTGAAGCTCCTGTATAAAAAGTTGTGTTTCTCTGTCAGGAATGGAAGGAACGTTATGGAAACCAGAAAGAAGAGTTCACACGAAATCGAAGCTCTCACTCTGAAATACCCGATTCCCTTCAGGCAACAAAGCGCGGTAATTGTGATTGTCTATTGTTCTTCCTCATTCTCTTCTGTTTCTTTGTCAAGCTTTTGCTGTGCCTGGAGAAATTTAGTTTTTTTTACACATTCTGTCCCATCCCTGCTATTTGGTTTGTCGTTGTCAGTTTTCAGTGAGGAATGCTGTCTGTTAACTGACTTGTACTGATTTTCAATGCATTTCCTTCCCAGCCGCCACCAAGTACTGCCGTTCAAGCAGTCGGTCAGAAAGGGATTGTATGGAGCTGCTGCAGGACCCAGAGCCAATGGATTTCAATGCTGACTCCTTCAGTGATGATGGTCCTGATCAGAATTCTGAGCTAGGGAGGTACAAAGCACTGGGGCAACCCCGGGGGGAGGATTTCAGGGGCAGAGTTAGGGGTATTGAGAACAGTCTGGTGTCTGGTATTTTGTGAAAGCCAGAGAAGTTGGAGATGTTTGTGCTAAGCCCTGACCCTGTTCCCTCTTCCTTTAGGTACCAACCAAGTGGACGGTATCTCTCGATGTCTCGCAGCCGCATCTTTGATGATATATGAGTGGTCATTTGGGTCGGTTCCACCGATCTGCATTGGGCATAACACACTGTCCATCCCCACTACATCTGTGCAGGGGGAGGGGATCATCTGCTGGACCCTATCTGCTGCCTTTTCCCACTCCAAACATTCAACCACTGTATCTTTCAGGCTTTTATCGTATTGGGAAACCCCACCTGGCACTGTCATCCTGTTTCTACCTTGACCATCAACAGAAGACTGAATACTCCGTTGTCTCACTGCAGTTTGTGTACAAATCAGTTTCCTACATTATTAATGACTGGACTTCAAACGATTGTAAAATGCTTTCAGGGCATCTTAAGGTGCTTTGGAAAAGTGTGTGTATTTCCTCTAAGTTGGTGATCACTACGCTTTGTCCTGTTTTACTGCTAGAGGTCAGGTTTATGCTAATCTTTGCTTTGCACTTTGCTGCTCTTGGAATGATGGATGCATTTGGGGCAAGTAATCAGATTTCTGTATTGAATTTTCTGGGTCTAAAGAATCATTGTAATTTATTGGATGTATTTAATAAATGGAATGAACAGTTGAAACTATGCAATGCTGTATTCTCCAGTATCTAGAACCTATGTCCCTCCCCAAACACATGATTAAACCCACCACCCATCTCATCCTGCTTGTCAAGCTGCCGCTCCCACACACACATTATGGAGTCAGTTGGACTCAATACAAAATTGGCAAAGGTAAAGGGTTGCTCCAGCCTGTCCCACACCAGTGAGGAATACCACTAATCCAAATATTATCAATTCCCACTGTTCACCACAGATCCTCTTTTAACTGCAAGGTAATGATCCACAGGTGGTGATCTATATTCAGTCCATTAATGATAAAATACAAGCTAGACCAGCTAGGCATTCTCTGTACAAGAGTTAGTGCTTCACGTCACAATCTCCCATTACAATTCTGATGAAGGCTATTAACCTGAAACAAATCTTTTCTTTCCAGAATCTGTGCTGCTAGATTTTCCCAGTATTTTATTTATTGTATACTTGTTGTATTAGTGGATGACAACAAGTGCCCTAATTTATTTTGAGAGCATAATTTTATGCTAAACTGAAACTTCAAGTTCCTAAATTAGTTTCTTCAGTACTTCAGCTCAGCTTATTAGAGCATCATGGGTAAGTAATTAAACAAGCTGATTAGAATTTGTATTTTAAGACTTGTGTACATTTGGCAAACCATTCCACACAAATAAGCTACGGGTTATTCTGAAGAAACAAATGTGTTTCACTTCCAGTACAATGAATGCCAAGATGGAGCAATGAACTTCCAAAAAGAGTTCCTGAACTGTTTCCCCACCATTGTCCTTCCCAAATGGGAGGAAAGAGAGGCCCTTTATCCAATATCAATGTTGTCAACTGCATTTCTCTCTGCTTTTTCCACACTAATTGCTTCACCTCAGTTTAAGTGGCAGAGTGTAGGCACAGCCAGGATGCTCCTGACCAGTGCACAGTTAACCTGTTGGCTGAGGATGACAGCCCTAGTGTGTCAAACACATGGACATCAGCTTGACCATTTATTAACAGGTTCATAGCTACTGTGATCATAAAATCAGATGTGCAAAGGTTCCAATTTCCTTGTCTGGTTACTCATTTTCAACAGGTGTACCTATGATGAAATGATCTTTCAATCAGGCTGTGCACAGATGGATAGTTATTCAAGGTAAAGCTGCATTCATGAGGAAAGCAACAAAAGGTTGGTTCTGTTTTACAGAATTTGTCACCAGCACTGAGGAAATGCAAACATCCACTCAACATGAAAAATACAACCAACTGGAAACAGACAGGTAACAAAGAGAGGTAAAAAATTTATTGCAGTATTTGTTCCGCCAGTTTGTTTTTGCTGGGGATCCCTTTTTTTGTGTTTTGCCAGAGTGACCTAATACATTTAAAATCTACATTTACAAAACAAAAAAAAATCAAATAAAATCTCCTGTGTAGGTCACAGATACTGCATGCTTTCATTAGAATAAATTATATCCAGCACAGTCTGGCATTGTACATCCTGTAAAATAACTTCTCTCTGCAACTTCTGCTACACTAAAGAAAGCCATTGCTGCTAGGTTAAACTCCAAGAACACTTTATTAAGAACATTAACAGACTAAATTCCAACATTCACTTAACTTTTATTTTTAAACAGAATTCTTTTTCCAAGATATAAACAATTTTTTGTTTTGTTAAACTATAATACAGTGGGAGTTAAAAATCAATCGAGAAGATTTGGCTGTACAACAGCGAAGGAAGCTCCCACGAGAAAATGGTATCTGACAATCGCCCCTTCTTCTCGTCTGTCTCTGTGTCTGGATCCCAGTAGAGTTTTGCAGACTGTGAAACCATTCTTTTTATAAGTGTTGTCAGAATGTGGTCTTTTAGCCCCAAGTTTATTCTCCTCACTGCTGTGAATTTGGCTGCAGTTTTAGTTGTGTTAGCAGGAAGAACCTTCCTTTGCTGCATACAGTGATCGTAAAGTCTGAACAACTTTGTTAGTCAGCTTATTTGCACTCGTCAGAGCAATTTTCTTGTAAATGATGTCCGACTCTTTGATACTGTCAACCCAAGGCACCAGCTTGCGACCCTCTCTGCGTTTAGCCTCTGTCCAAGAGCCACTGTATGAACCGGCCATCCAATGAACGCTGAAACCACTGCTGGTCTTTTCCACAACTCTGGCAATCTGTGGTCTGTCTTTATACTTAGGGCAGCAAATGGCAATCACATCCATCACTTCCACAGCCTCGTGCATTTGAGCTCCCAGATCCCCTGTGTCAGACAGTCGTTTAGATCTTCTGGTTGCCTTGGAAATGATTGGAAAGAGAAGCAATTAGTTGATGGAGCTGTGACTGAATGACAGCATTAGACTACCAAAGAGGTACAGTCTGCTGATCTGATGTAAAGTAAAAGGTGAACATGTCTGAATCTTGTTGAGACCACACCTGGAGTATTGTGTACAGTTTTAATCCTTTGTTTTAAATCAGAGAAACATATAGATTAAGAGCAGGAAAAAGCTACTTGGCCCCTTGAGGATGCTCTGAATGATTGTACATCCCTGCCTAATTCCAATCACCTTTCATCCCTTTGATTATCAAGAATCTATCTAACTCAGCCTTAATATTCAAAGATTCCACTTCCACTGTCTTTTGAGGAAGAGAATTCCAGAGACACACAACCCTCAAGAGAAAAGATTTCTCCTCATCTCTGTCTTAAATGAGCGAGCCCTTGTTTTTACAGTGACTCCTCATTCTAGATTCTCTGACAAGAGAAAAGATCCTCTCCACATTACCCTGTCAACACCCCTCAGGATCTTGAAGAGCTCAATCAAGTCACCTCTTACTCTTTTAAACCTGAGTGGATAGAAACCTAACAAGACAATCCATCTATTCCTATTCCATCCTAGCTATTTACAATCTATATTAATGACTTGGATACAGGGATAGAAGATTATATCCAGATGCACAAAAATAGACGGGACAGTAAGTTGTAATGAAGAAATAAGAACTTTACAAATGGATGTAGACAAGAGAGTGGGCCAAAATGTGACAGATGGAGTTTAACGTGGATAAGTGTGAGGTCAGACATTTTGGTCGCAAAAATGGGAAGGTAATTTATTATTTAAAGGGGGAGATCTTATAGAGACGTATGAGATAATGAAGGGGATGGATAGGGTAGAGGTAGAGAGATTCTTCCCGCTTAAAAAGGATAGCAGAACTAGAGGGCACAGCCTCAAGATATCGGGGGGGGGGGCAGTGCAGTTTAGATCAGAGTTGAGGAGGAACTTCTTCACTCAAAGGGTGGTGAATCTTCTCTGCCCATTGAAGTAGTGGAGGCTTAAGTCATGGGTAGACAGGTTTCTGATAGACAAGGGAATTAAGGGTTATGGGGAGAAAGCAGGAAAGTGGAACTGATCCACTTCAGATCAGCCATGATCTTATTGAATGGCGGGGCAGGCTCGAAGGGCTAGATGGCCTACTCCTGCTCCTATTTCTTATGGGAGACTTCGAAGTGCTCCATGCAGAGGGATCTGGGTGCCCTCATTCATCAGTCACAGAAAACTAGCATGCAGGTACAGGACACAATAAAGCAAGCGAATGAAATGTTGGCTAAGCTAAAGGAATATAATATAAAGGTAAGGAAGTATTGTTGCAACTAGAAAGGCATTGGTGAGGTTGCACTTGGAGTATTGCGCACAGTTTTGGTCCCTGTATTTGAAGAAAGACGTAGTGACATTGGAGGCAGTTCAAGGAGGTTCACTAGATTGATTCCAGAGGTGACAGGTTTGTCAAATGGAGAAATTGAACAGTTTAGACCAATACTGTTTGGAATTGAGAAGAATGAGGGTTCAATTGAGGTATACAAGATGATAAAAGGTATCAATAAAGTAGATGTGGAGCAGATGCTTCTGCTGATGGGCATTCTAGGACAAGAGGTAGCAAATTTAAAAGAGTTGAGGAGAAATTACTTCTCCCAAAGGGTTATGAATCTGTGGAATTCAAAGTGCGGTGGGTGCTAAGACAGTGAGTAACCTTACGGAGGAGTTAGACAGATTTTTAATTGGTAATGGGGTTGAAGGGTTATGTGGAGAAGGCAGGAAAATGGGGATGAGGAGCACATCAGCCATGATCGAATGGCGGAGCAGACTCAGTGGGCTGAATAGCCTAATTCTGCTCCTGTATTTTATGAACTCTCAGCATTTACCTTGTTGAGTCCCCTCAGTTACAGTGCCTTTGCCTCAAAATTTTCCATACAAATTTCCACATTCATACTGGTTAGGGTGCATTGGCCGTGCTAAATTTTCCCTCAGTGTACCTGAACAGGCACTGGAGTGTGGCGACAAAAGGATTTTCACAGTAACTTCATTGCAATGTTAATGTGGACAAGTCGCCAGGACCGGATGGAATGCATCCGAGGGTTCTGAAAGAAATGGCGGAGGTGATAGTGGGTGCCTTGGTGGTTATTTTCCAGACGTCGCTAGATTCCGGGGAAGTGCCGGAAGATTGGAAAGCGGCTAATGTTACGCCGTTGTTTAAGAGTGCCAGGCAAAAGGCAGGGAATTAAAGGCCGGTTAGTTTAACGTCTGTTGTAGGTAAAATGTTAGAATCCGTCATCAAGGAGGAAATGGCGAGGCATCTTGAGGGGAATTGCTTGATAGAGCAGACGCAACACGGTTTCGTTAAGGGGAAGTCGTGTCTGACAAATTTACTGGAGTTCGATGAGGATGTGTCTAGGGCAGTGGATAGAGGAGAGCCGGTGGATGTGGTCTTTCTTGATTTTCAGAAGGCGTTTGACAAGATACCTCACAAGAGGTTATTGCAGAAGGTCAGGGGACATGGAGTTGGGGGTAGGGTGTTAGCGTGGATAGAGGATTGGTTGTCAAATAGGAGGCAGAGAGTGGGTGTCAATGGGTGCTATTCAGATTGGCGGATGGTGACTAGTGGAGTGCCCCAGGGGTCCATGCTGGGGCCTCAGCTACTTACCATTTATATAGATGATCTGGAGGAGGGAACCGAGTGTAGGGTGTCGAAATTTGCTGATGAGACCAAGATTGGTGGAAAGGCAAATTGTGCGGAGGGTGTGGAGAGTCTACAGAAGGATCTAGATAGGCTGGGTGAATGGGCCAGGAAATGGCAAATGGAATTTAATGTTGGCAAGTGCGAGGTGGTCCACTTTGGTAGGAGTAATGGTAGGAAGGATTATTACTTACGTGGCGAAAAACTGCAGCAGGCGACGGTGCAGAGGGACCTCAGGGTCCTTGTGCATGAGTTGCAAAAACCCAGCTTGCAGGTGCAGCAGGTGGTCAGGAAGGCGAATGGGATGCTGGCCTTCATAGCGAGGGGGACTGAATATAAAAGTAGGGAGGTCTTGCTGCGGCTGTATAGGGCATTGGTGAGGCCGCAGCTGGAGTACTGTGTGCAGTTTTGGGCGCTGTACTTACGCAAGGATAGTTTGGCCTTGGAGGGAGTGCAGAGGAGGTTTACTAGGCTGATGCCGGAGTTGAGGGGGTTGAGCTATGAGGAGAGGCTGAATAAACTAGGCTTGTACTCGTTAGAGTTTAGAAGAATGAGGGGAGATCTCATTGAGACGTATAAGATGATGAATGGGATGGATAGGATAGAGGTGGAGAGACGCTTCCCGCTCAGAAGGGATAGTAGGACTAGGGGGCACAGCCTCAAGATAAAGGGGGGGCGGTTTAGAACGGAGTTGAGGAGGAACTTCTTCACTCAAAGGGTGGTGAATCTGTGGAATTCTCTGCCCATTGAAGTGGTGGAGGCTACCTCGCCAAATATTTTTAAGATGCGGGTTGATGGGTTTTTGATAAGAGAGGGGATTAAGGGTTATGGGGAGAGGGCGGGAATGTGGAACTGAGCCACGACAGATCAGCCATGATCTTATTGAATGGCAGGGCAGGCTCGAAGGGCTAGATGACCTACTCCTGCTCCTATTTCTTATGTTCTTATGTAAGCCTACTTGTGACTCTAATAAATAAACTAAGGTAGAGAGAGGCAGACTAAGATAGAGAGGGAGAGAAACTGACAGAGATAGTGAAAAAAAATGGGCCAATGTGAGATGGTCACAAAATGCTTGGGATGTACAGTAGGTATCATCATCCACAAGATGACACGTGAAGATTCCTTCCAAAGTTTCAGTGAACCTAGGGAATTACACTGCAACTTTTAAATACAGACTAAAGTAGGTAAGCAAACTAACTCTAATAGACAGGGCAAATATGTGGAAGTGTCGCTTAGAAGTATTTAAAACTTAGCTGAGAAAGGACATATAAAGAAAAGGTGAGCAGGTTGGGCCTTTACCCATTCACACTTAAAAGAATAGAAGATAATTTTATAAAACATACAAGATAGAGGAGTGTTTATCAGGAGGATGTTTCCTCTTGCGGGTGAAGACTAGAAACAGGGAACATAGCTTAAGAATCAGAAGTCTCTTGAGAATATCAATATATCATAGGAGGAAGTGTTGAGTACCCTAAATTGCATTAAAGTTGACAAGTCCCTGGAGCCAGATGGGATGTATCCCAGGTTGCTGCAGGAGGCAAGGGAAGAAAGGTACAGTGGCTAGCTGCTTCACAGCTCCAGGGTCCTGGGTTCGATTCCCGGCTCAGGTCATTGTGTGTGTGGAGTCTGCACGTTCTCCCTGTGTCTGCATGGGTGTCCAAAGATATGTGGGTTAAGTTGATTGGCTGTGCTAAATTGACCCTTAGTGTCCTGAGATATGTAGGTTAGAGGGGTTAGTGGGTAAAATATGTAGAGATATGGGGGTAGAGCCTGGGTGGGATTGTGGTCAGTGCAGACTTGATGGGCCGAATGGCCTTTCTACACTGTAGGATTTCTATGAAAGAGCTATGGCCTTAACAGATATCTTCACATCCTCTTTGATCACAAGCAAGGTTCCAGAGGACTGGAGAATAGCCAATGAACATAAGAAATAGGAGCAGGAGGAGGCCATCTAGCCCTTCGAGCCTGCCCCGCCATTCAATAAGATCATGGCTGATCTGAAGTGGATCAGTTCCACTTTCCCGCTCTCTCCCCATAACCCTGAATTCCCTTGCCTACCAAAAACCTGCCTACCCATGTCTTAAATATATTTAGCGAGGTAGCCTCCACCACTTCAATGGACACAGAATTCCAGAGGTTCACCACCCTTTGAGTGAAGAAGTTCCTCCTCAACTCCGATCTAAACTGCCCCCCACTCTCCTCCCCCCTTATCTTGAGGCTGTGTCCTCTCGTCCTGCTATCCTTTCTAAGCAGGAAGAATCTCTCTACCTCTACCCTATCCATCCCCTTCATTATCTTGTATGTCTCTATAAGATCCCCCCTCATCCTTCTAAACTCCAACAAGTACAGACCCAGTTTATTCAATCTCTCTTCATAGTCCAACCCCCTCATCTCCGGTATCAGCCTAGTGAACCTCCTCTCCACTCCCTCCAAGGCCAATATATCCTTGCACAAGTGCGGCGACCAAAACTGCACACTGTACTCCAGTTGTGGCAAGACCTCCCTACTTTTATATTCTATCCCCCTCACTATAAAGGCCAGCATCCCATTCACCTTCTTGATTACCTGCCGCACCTGCAGACTGGGTTTTTGCGACTCATGCACAAGGACCCCCAGGTCCCTCTGCACCGTAGCATGCTGCAGCTTTTCGCCTTTTAAATAATAATCCCTCCTACTATTATTTCTGCCAAAGTGGATAACCTCACATTTGCTAACATTGTATTCCATCTGCCAGGTCCTCGCCCACTCGCTCAGCCTATCCAGATCTCTCTGCAGACTTTCCACACCCTCCGCACAATTTGCTTTTCCATTCATCTTTGTGTCATCAGCAAATTTCGTCACCCTACACTCAGCCCCCTCCTCCAGATCATCTATATAAATGGTAAACAGCTGAGGCCCCAGCACCGATCCTTGCGGCACTCCACTAGTCACCAACCGCCAATCAGAATAACACCCATTGATACCAACTCTCTGCCTCCTATTAGACAACCAATCCTCTATCCACGCTAACACCTTACCCCCAACTCCATGCACCCTAACCTTCTGTAGCAACCTTTAATGAGGCACCTTATCAAACACCTTTTGGAAATCTAAAAACACCGTTGTTGTTCCTTTGTTTAAGAGGAGAAGCAGGGATAATCCAGGAAATTATAGGTGGTGAGCCTGATGTCAGTGGTGGGAAAGCTTTTGGATAGACGGACAAGATATATGCACATTTGGAAGAAAATGGACGAGAGGTTTACAGCATGGAAACAGCCCTTCAGCCCAACTTGTCCATGCTGCCCAGTTTTTAACCATTAGCCTAGTCTCACTGGCTGTGTTTGGCCCATATTTCGCTATACCCATCATACCTGTGTAACTGTCTAAATGGTTTTTAAAAGACAAAATTGTACCCACCTCTACTACTACCTCTGACAGCTTGTTCCAGACACTCATCACCCTCTGGGTGAAAAATTTACCCCCCCGGACACTTTTGTATCTCTCCCCCTCACCTTAAACCTATTCCCTCTAGTTTTAGACTCACCTAGCTTTGGGAAATATGTTGACGATTTAACTCACCTATGCCCCTCATTATTTTATCGACCTCTATAAGATCACCCCAAGCCTTCTTTACTCCAAGGAAAAAAGTCCCAGTCGATCCAGCCTCTCCTTATAACTCAAACCATCAAGTCCCGATAGCATCCTAGTAAACCTTTTCTGCACTCTTTCTAGTTTAATAATATCCTTTCTATAATAGGGTGATCAGAACTGTACACAGTATTCCAAATGTGGCCTTACCAATGTCTTGTACAACTTCCACAAAACATCCCAACTCCTACATTCAATGTTGTGACTGATAAAACCAAGCATGCTGAATGCCTTCTTCACCACTCTGTCCACTTGTGACTCCACTTTCAAGGAACTGTGAACTTGTACCCCTAGATCTCTGTTCTATAACTCTCCCCAATGCCCTACCATTAACTGAGTAAGTCCTGCCCTGTTTCAATTCACCAAAATGCATCACCTTGTATTTGTCTAACTTAAACTCCATCTGCCATTCGTCAGCCCACTGGCCCAATTGATCAAGATCCTGTTGCAATTGGAGATAACCTTCTTCACTCTCCACTATGCCACCAATCTTGGTGTCATCTGCACACTTACTAACCATACCTTCTATATTCTCATCCAAATCATTAATACAAATGACAGATAAGTGGACCCAGCACTGATCCCTGAGGCACACCGCTAGTCACAGGCCTCCAGTTTGAAAAACAGCCCTTTAGAACCACCCTCTGCCTTGTCATCAAACCAATATTGTATCTAATTGGCTACTTCACCTGGATCTTGTGAGATTTAACTCTGTTTAACAACCTACCATGTAGTATTTTGCCAAAGGCCTTGCTAAAGTCCATGTAGATAACATCAACTGCACTGCCCTCATCTACCTTCTTGGTTACCCCTTAATAAACTCAAATTGAATTTAAGAGACATGATTTTCCATTTTCAAAGCCATGCTGACTGTCCCTAATCAGGCTTTGCCTCTCTAAATGCCTGTAGATCCTGTTTCACAGAATACCTTTATGACTGACCCTTCAACTAAAGGGTGCTGCTCCTTATATCCATCCTGTCCATGTCTCTCATAATCTTGTACACCTTGATCAGGTTGCTCCTCAGTTTTCTCTGCTCCAACAAAAACAACCAGAGTCGATGCATCCTCTCCAGTAACATAAATGTTCCATCCCAGGCAGCATCCTGGTGAATCTCCTCTGCACCCCCACCTGTGCAATCACATCCTTCCTATAATGTGGTGACCAGAACGCTACGACAACGGATGAATGAACATCGCTCGACAGTCACCAGGCAAGACTGTTCCCTTCCTGTTGGCGAACACTTCAGTGGTCACGGGCATTCAGCCTCTGACCTTCGGGTAAGCATTCTCCAAGGCGGCCTTCACGACACACGACAGCGCAGAGTCACTGAACAGAGACTGATAGCCAAGTTCCGCACACGTGAGGACGGTCTCAACAGGGATCTTGGGTTCATGTCGCACTACCTGTAACCCCCGTGACTTGCCTGGGTTTGCAAAACCTCACTTACTGTACTGTCTGGAGACAATACACATCTCTTTAAACTGTGATCAGTGCTCCTTCCACTCACATTATCAGCCACTTCAGGTCTTGAACAGCAGGTTAGGTGTAAAGGTTCGCATTCTAATCAGTAATCTCTAAACTGTCTGTGCTTTATATGCTCTGTCTGAGGCCAGAACTCTCCATTCACCTGACGAAGAGGGTGTCCCTCGAAAGCTTGCGAGTATATTATCAAATAAATAGGTTGGACTAAAACCTGGTGTTGTCAGACTTTTTACCAGAACTGTACACAGTACTCCAGCTGTGGCCTCACCAAAGTTCTATACAACTCCAACACGACTTCCCTGCTTTTGTAATCTATACCTCGATTAATAAAGGCGAGTATCCCGTATGCCCTTTTCACCACCTTACTAACATGCTTTCCCGCCTTCAGAGATCTGTGGACAAACACACCAAGGTTGCTTTGTTCCACAGAACTTCCAAGTGTCCAACCATTCATCGAGTACTTCGTTGTCAAATTATTCCTTCGAAAGTGTGTCACCTCATGTTTTTCAGGGTTAAATTCCACTTGTCACTTATTTGCCCATTCTGCCTATATCATCTTGTAGTCTAACTAACTCTGCCTCACTGTTAACCACCCATCCAATCTTTGTATCATCCACAAACTTAGTAATCCTATCCCTATGCCCCCCTCCCCCTCCCCACATAGTCATAGAAACCAGAAGCAGAAATAGTTCATTTGGCCCTTTGCGCCTACTCTGCCATTCGGGGGCTGTTCCCTTAGAACAAAGGCGGCTGATGAGGGACGTGATTGAAATGTACAAAATTATGAAGGGCATAGATAGGGTAAATAGGAATGAACTGTACCCATTTGAGGGGTCAATAACCAGGGGCATAAATTGAAGGTAAGGAGCAAGAGATTTAGAAGGGATTTGAGGAAAAGCTTTTTCACCCAGAGGGTGGGGGGTATTGGGAACACACTGTCTGAAAAGGAACCCTCACAACATTTAAGAAGCATTTAGATGAGCACTCGAAATGCTGCAAAATGGGATTGGAATAGATGGGTGTGTAAAGGATGGCAGAGACATGATGGGCTGTAGAGTCTTCTCTGCTGCAAAACTTTATCATAAGAAAGTGGAGTTGAGGCTGACAACCTGATTGAATGCAAAGCAGTCTGGAAGGGCAGAATAGTCTCCTCCTGCTCCAAAGTTCTATGTTCCTACTTACATGTGCCACAAGTCTAACACCAACTTCTGTCTGTTTCCTTACCCCTGCAATGCCTCCGCCTGCTCGTTCCTCCCCATCACTCTCCTCATCGTCTGTTTCTGCATTGTTTTTTGGGCTACTTCCTCCGAGAAGTGCGTTGATTGCTTTGTTTCGGGCTGCAGTGCTAGCAGACACTTCCCCATCTTCATCCTCTTCATCTGGATCTAAGTGTTCCATCAGCGTTTTGAACTGAAAGAGAAGTTACAGAAATGCATTGGTAAGTATATCTGTATAAATTACCTGAATGGGACATTATTTTAACATTGGTACAGTAAACAATGAGGATCGGCATTCAACAACTATAAGAATCTGGCTAGAAATAACTTGCAGAAGTACAAAGAAAGGCTGGCAAAGTGGGACGAACTGAGTTGTGCTTGCAGATAGCTAGTACAGTCACGATGGGTTGAATGACCACCACTTTGTTTGTAATCATTCTATGATTCGAAGGACCATGAGTCAGAATTTTGCAGCACAAAGAGAGGCCCTTCAGCTCATCATGCTTGTGCCGACTATCTATTCTGCAGTTACTTTCATGGGTGATTTTACACAATGAACATAGAAGCATAGAAAATAGGCACAGGAAGAGGCCACTTTCGAGCTGGAAGTGCACGGCTCATCAGGCACTTTCAGTATCACACTCCCGTTTCTTCCATACCCCTTGATCCCTTTCGCCACTCGAGCCACGTCCACCTTCCTATTGAGCATATCTAACTAAATGGCCTCAACTGCTTTCTCTGGTAGAGAACTCCAGAGATTCACAACTCTGAGTGAAGACGTTCTTCTTCATTTGCCTCGATCTTCATGGAGGAGGACATGAATAGTTTGCCAGATCTTAAAGATAGAAGGATGGTAGGAGTTGAGGGCCCGAATGCGATTACTGTCACTAGAGAGGTAGTGCTTGATCAAGTAATGGGATTGAAGGTGGACAAGTCCCCAGGACCAGATGGAATGCATCCCAGGGTTCTGAAGGAAATGGCAGAGGTGATAGTAGATGCCTTAGTAATTATTTACCAAACTTCGCTGGATTCCAGGGAAGTGCCGGAAGATTGGAAAACGGCTAATGTTACGCTGCTGTTTAAAAAAGGTAGCAGACAAAAGGCAGGGAATTATAGGCCGGTTAGCTTAACATCTGTAGTTGGAAAAATGCTTGAATCCGTCATCAAAGAAGAAATAGCGAGGCACCAGGAAAGGAATGGTTTGATAGAGCAGACGCAGCATGGATTCGTTAAGGGGAAGTCGTGTTTGACAAATTTATTGGATTTCTATGAGGATGTGACTAGTGCAGTAGACAGAGGGGAACCGGTGGATGTGCCGTTTTTAGATTTCCAAAAGGCATTTGATAAGGTGCCTCATAAAAACTTGCGACAGAAGGTTAGGGTGCACGGAGTTGGGGGTAAGGTGTTAGCGTGGATAGAGGATTGGCTGTCTAATAGGAGGCAGAGAGTTAGTATCAATGGGTGCTATTCTGATTGGCGGTTGGTGACCAGTGGAGTGCTACAGGGATCGGTGCTGGGGCCTCAGCTATTTACCATTTATATAGGTAATCTGGAGGAGGGGGCTGAGTGTAGGGTGACAAAATTTGCTGATGACACGAAGATGAATGGAAAAGCAAATTGCGTGGAGGGTGTGGAAAGCCTGCAGAGAGACCTGGATAGGCTGAGAGAGTGGGCGAGGACCTGGCAGATGGAGTACAATGTTAGCAAGTGTGAGGTTATCCACTTTGGTAGAAATAATAGTAGGAGGGATTACTATTTAAAAGGCGAAAAGCTGCAGCATGCTGCAGTACAGAGGGACCTGGGGGTCCTTGTGCATGAATCACAAAAACCCAGTCTGCAGGTGCAGCAGGTGATCAAGGCAGTGAATAGGGTGCTGGCCTTTATAGCGAGGGGGATAGAATATAAAAGCAGGGAGGTCTTGCTGCAACTGTACAGGGCACTGGTGAGGCCGCAGCTGGAGTACTGTGTGCAGTTTTGGTCGCTGCACTTGCGGAAGGATATTTTGGCCTTGGAGGGAATGCAGAGGAGGTTCACTAGGCTAATACCAGAGATGAGGGGGTTGGACTATGAAAAGAGACTAAGTAGACTGGGTCTGTATTCGTTGGAGTTTAGAAGGATGAGGGGGGGATCTTATAGAGATGTATAAGATAATGAAAGGGATGGATAGGGTAGAGGTAGAGAGATTCTTCCCGCTTAGAAAGGATAGTAGGACTAGAGGGCACAGCCTCAAGATAAGGGGGGGGGGGCAGTTTAGATTGGAGTTGAGGAGGAACTTCTTCACTCAAAGGGTGGTGAATCTCTGGAATTCTCTGCCCATTGAAGTGGTGGAGGCTGCCTCGCTAAATATATTTAAGACATGGGTAGACAGGTTTCTGATAGACAAGGGAATTAAGGGTTATGGGGAGAAAGCAGGAAAGTGGAACTGAGCCACTTCAGATCAGCCATGATCTTATTGAATGGCGGGGCAGGCTCGAAGGGCTAGATGGCCTAATCCTGCTCCTATTTCTTATGTTACCCTTTGGGCAGGACATGGTAATTCAATAAGATCAAGGTTGTTCTGCTTGTGACTCAGCCTCCATGTTCCTGAATGTTCCCCATAACCCTTGGCTTTCTGGAGGTCTACAATCCATCTCTCTTTATCTTGAATATATTCAATGACCTTTCCTCTACTGAGAATTCCAAAGACTAATAACCCTCTGAAATAATAAGTCCCTTTCATCTTGGTTTTAAATGGGAGACCCCCATATTCTGAAACTATGCCACCTAGTTCAAGGTTCCTCCCAGAGGAGAAGCAATCTTTCAGCATCTAGCCCCCCACCGGCCCCCCTCAGGATATTTGATGCATCAGTAACATCACCTTTCAATTTACTAAACTGCAGTCAGCATAGGTCCAACTTCCTCATCCTTTCCTCATACAACATCCCCTTCACCCCCATGAACGGTTTCCAATGCAAGTACAATCATTCTTAAGTAAGGAGACAGTAACTGTACAAATCTCTTGACATGGTCTTACTAATGCCTTATACAACTGTAGCAAGATTTCTTTAGTTTTATACTGGTGGTAGAGGTGGACACGCTGAGATCGTTTAAGACTCATCTGGATAGCCACATGAACAGACTGGGAATGGAGGGATACAAACGAATAGTCTAGTTGGAAGCATGAGCGTTGCAGGCTTGGAGGGCTGAAGGGCCTGTTTCCTGTGCCGTATTGTTGTTCTTTGTTGTTGTTGTTGTTCTTCTTACTCCATGCTTCGTGTAATAAAGTAAAAAGTCTGACAACACCAGGTTTTAGTCCAACCGATTTACTTGATAATACTCACAAGCTTTCGAGGTTTCCCTCTTCGTCAGGTGAATGGAGAGTTCTGGCCTCAGACACAGCATATAAAGCACAGTTTAGAGATTACTGATTAGAATGCGAATCCTTACACCTAACCTGCTGTTCAAGACCTGAAGTTACAGAGGTTACAGAGATGTAATACACATCTCTGTAACCTGCGATCAGTGCTCCTTCCACTCACATTATCTGCCACTTCAGGTCTTGAACAGCAGGTTAGGTGTAAGGATTCGCATTCTAATCAGTAATCTCTAAACTGTCTGTGCTTTATATGCTCTGTCTGAGGCCAGAACTCTCCATTCACCTGACGAAGAGGGAAACTTCGAAAGCTTGTGAGTATTATCAAATAAATCGGTTGGACTAAAACCTGGTGTTGTCAGACTTTTTACTGTGTTTACGCCAGTCCAACGCCGGCATACCCACATCTTGTAATAAAGGCCATCATTCCAGTAAGCTGCTTGAGGACTTACTGTACTGTACCTACATAATAACCTTTGAAATTCATGTTCCAGATAATGCAGCTCCCTCTGCACTGTAACATTTGCAGTCTCTCACCATTTAAATAATAATCTGCTTTTCTATGCTTTCTGAGAACGTGGACTAATACAGGGATGCACAGGTTGCCTTATGAGAAAAGGTTGAAGAGACTAAGCTCGCATCCACTCTGGTTTAAAAGAATAAGAGGCAACTTGATCAATATCTTTAAGATCCTGAGAGGTCTTGACAGGGTGGATATGGAGATCTTTCCTCTTGTCAGAGAATCTAAACCAGGGGTTACTGTTTAAAAATATGGGATTGTGCACTTAAGACAATGATAAGGAGAATTCTTTTCTCTGAGGGTCACGAGTGTCTGGAACTCTCTTCCTCAAAATGCAGTTGAAGTAGTCTTTGAATATTTTTAAGCAGAACTCAACAGATTCTTGATTAATGCAGGGGATGAAAAGGTTACTGGGGGAATTGGTAAGAATGTGGGGTTGGCATTAGAAACAGATCAGCCATGATCTTATTGAGTGGCAGAGCCCAGGGGCTCGAGTGGTCTACTCCTGCGGCTATCTGCATGTTCAAATGGACAGCCTCGCATTTTTCCACGTTAAACACCATCTGCCAAATTTTTGCCCTCTCACTTAACCTATCTATATCTGTGTGTCCTCTTCACATCTTCCCTTCCTACTTTCCGTGCTATCATCAGCAAATTTGATTACAATACATTCTATCCCTTCATCCAAGTTATTAATATGGGTCCCATGACTGATCCCAGTGGCATTCCACTAGTTTTAAACATGAAAATGACCCATTTATCCAGACACTGTTAGGCAGTCCTCTGTGTGAATGTCACCTCAGCACCATGAGCCATCTTGTGCAGCAACCTTTTACGTGGCACCTTATTGAACGTCTTTTAAAAATCTAAATATACTATTTCTACTGCTTCCCCTTTATCCATCTTGCTCATCACATCTTCAAAAAACTCTCATACATTCAACAATCCAAATTTCCCTCTCAAAATCATGTTGACTCTGACTATATTATGATCTTCTTGTCCTGCTGTTGCTTCCTTAATAATGGATTTCAGTGTTTTCCCATGATAGTTAACTGGCCTATAGTTTCCTGCTTTCCACCTCTCTCCCTTCTTGTATAGGGTGGTTCAGTTTAGATGCAAACCAATAGCTGGCCAGATACCTGCAATTGACATGCAGTCACTGACCCCATCCTTAACCTCATAGTTCACAATATTATTTTTGCACCTGACAAGAGTACAAGCATCAGTCACAAATTCACCCCATCACAAGCGTAACATTTTAGTCGAGACTGCCGCTGCACTTCCAGTTTCAATTTATTTAAATAAATGTAGAAGGTGCAGGTTCTGTTCTACTGAAACAGAATCTTAAATGACTGGAAACAGCAAACTCCACACAAACCACTGCCCACCCCGCCATCCCCCAGCGGATCTGAGGCTTACATCTAAGTACTGTTTGACGATATTCCTCTTCACTGTTTCTGTTATTTCTGCGTGTCCTACTCCATTTCTCAGGAAATCCAGTGTTTGTCTGGGGTTAAAGTGCACTCCTGATTTCCTGTTTACTGCTTTGTCGTACACTTTTGCAGATTCAGAAGGAGAATATTTCTGGATTTTACTGGAGAGAGAGAGAGAGAGACATGATTGTTAAACATAGCTGTTAGCTCAAAGTCTAAAGGATGAAAAGCATTCCTAAAAACAAAAAGTAACGTGGTGCTTTGAAGGAAATCTATGAGTAAACAGGTAGAATTCATATGTATTTAGGATATTATGCTTCAGAACTGAGGAAGTGAACATATACTTAAGCATAGCCATTTTTACCCAGAAGCTGTGAAGCACATACATGGGCAGCACTTGCTGACAGCTTTGGTTTTGATGTGTGTTAAACAGACCTGCTGTTCGCCCCGTGCATAAATCATAGAATCCTTACATTGCAGAAGGTGACCATTCAGCCCATCGAACCTATACTGACCACAATCCCACCCAGGCTCTATCCCCATAACCCCATGCATTTACCCTACCTAGTCCCCTGACACTAAAGGGCAATTTAGCATGACCAATCCACCTAACCTGAACATTTTTGGGCAGTGGAAGGAAACCGGAACACCGGAGGAAATCCATGCAGACATGGGAAGAATGTGCAGTGATCCGAGGCCTGAATTGAGCCTGGCGTGTAAGGCAGCAGTGTAACCACTATGCTGCCCCAAGGCCTTTTAAGTTTTCACTGCAATAAGCGAAGACAAAGAAAAACTTTAAAGCAATTTTCAAAGGAAATTTAAAAGCTTATATGATGGAATTATCTCTTATCTATTCAAAGTGTATTCTTAGAGTCTTACCTCAGCAAATTAGAAAAACAGGCTTTAAAACAAACACACAGAAACTAGTAGCGAGAGTAGGTCATTCAGCCCCTCAGGTGTGCACCTCCATTCAGTATGATCATGGTCGATCTTTGGACTCAATGTTATGTTCCCACTTTCTCCCCATGCCTCATGATGCCATTAAAATCTAAAATAAAATCTATCGCTTTCTCCAATACATTCAGCAACTTGGTCTATCCAGCCTTCTATGGCAGAGAATTCCATAGGTTCACTACCGCTCAGTGAAGAATTTGTCCTCATCCCAGTCCTAAAAAGACTCTTTTTGCTGACGACACTAAAGTTGGAGGAGTTGTAGACAGTGAGGATGGATGTTACAGTTTGCAGAGGGACATAGATAAGCTGCAGAGCTGGGCTGAGAGGTGGTAAATGGAGTTTAATATGGAAAAGTGTGAGGTGATTCACTTTGGTAAGAGTAACAGGAATACAGAATATAGGGCTAATGGAAGGACTCTTAGTAGTGTTGACGAGCAGAGAGATCTCGGTGTACATGTGCATGGCTCCCTGAAAGTTGGCACCCAGGTTGATAAGGTTGTTAAAAAGGCGTACGGTGTGTTAGCTTTTATTGGTAGAGGGATTGAATTTCGGAGCCGTGAGGTCACGTTACAACTGTACAAAACTCTGGTGCGGCCGCACTTGGAGTATTGCGTACAGTTCTGGTTGCCGCATTATAAGAAAGATGTGGAAGCATTGGAAAAGGTGCAGAGGAGGTTTACCAGGATGTTGCCTGGTATGGTGGGAAGGTCTTATGAGGAAGGCTGAGGGACTTGAGGTTATTTTCGTTAGAGAGAAGGTTACGAGGTGACCTAATTGAGGCGTAGAAGATGATGATCAGAGGGTTAGACAGGGTGGACAGTGAGAGCCTTTCTCGTTGGATAGTGATGGCAACACGAGGGGACATAGCTTTAAATTAAGGGATGGTAATTATAGGACGGATGTCAGAGGTAGATTCTTTACTCAGAGGGTAGTAAGGGCATGGAATGCCCTGCCTGCAGCAGTTGTGGACTCGCCAACTTTAAGGGTGTTCAAATGGTCAGCGCATCGGCATATGGGTAACATTGGAATAGTTTAGGTTAGAGGGTCATTAGATTGGTTCCACTGGTCGGCGCAACATCGAGGGCCGAAGGGTCTGTACTGCGCTGTAATATTTTCTGTTCTATGTTCTACTCTGTATCCTGAGACTATGTGCCCTGGTTCTAGGCTCCCCATGTGGAGATGCCGGTGTTGGACTGGGGTAAACACAGTAAGAAGTCTCACAACACCAGCTTAAAGTCCAACAGGTTTATTTGGCAGCAAACGCCACTAACTTTCAGGGCTTTGCCCCTTCGTCAGGTGAATACCACTCACCTGACGAAGGGGCAAAGCTGTGAAAGCCTGTGGCATTTGCTACCAAATAAACCTGTTGGATTTTAACTGGGTGTTGTGAGACTTCTTACTGTCTAGACTCCCCAGCCAGGAAAAATACCCTTGTTAGATAGAAACATAGAAGATAGGAGCAGGAGCCTGTACCAGCGCCAAACTGTTGTTTTTGTGGCCTCATCAAGGAACTGTATAACCACGGTAAGACATCTGTCTACACTTCCTGCTGCCTTGGCAAAGCAGGTAGCATAATTAAGGACCCCACGCACTTCGGACGTCCTCTCTTCCATCTTCTTCCTTATGTTCTCTGTTCTATGTTCTTCCCTCAGGGATAAGATACGAAAGTTTGAGGACATGTACTAACCGACTCAAAAACAGCTTCTTTCCTGCTACTGTCAGACTTTTGAGTGGACCTACCCTCCATTAAGTTGATGTTAGGGAACCTGGGAAATAAATAGTGATGTCTTGAGGAGCGTACATATAACAGAGGTGGTGGTGCTGGAAGCCTTAAATCGCATCAAGGTAGATAAATCCCCAGGACCTGATGAGGTACATCCCAGGATGTTGTGGGAGCCTAGGGAGGAAATTGCGGGTCCCCTAGCTGAGATATTTGAATCATCGATAGTCATGGGTGAGGTGTGTGAAGATTGGAGAGTGGCAAATGTGGTGCCTTTGTTTAAAAAGGGCTGCAGGGATGAGCCTGGGAACTACAGGCCAGTGAGCCTCACATCTGTGGTGGGTAAATTGTTGGAAGATATTTTGAGAGACAGGATGTACAGGCATTTAGAGACACAAGGACTGATTAGGGACAGTCAGCGTGGTTTTGAGAGTGGAAAATCACGTCTCACAAATTTGATTGAGTTTTTTGAAGGGGTAACCAAGAAGGTAGATGAGGGCATTGCAGTTGATGTTGTCTACGTGGACTTTAGCAAGGCCTTTGACAAGGTACCGCATGGTAGGTTGTTGCATAAGGTTAAATCTCTCAGGATCCAGGGTGAGGTATCTAAATGGATACAAAATTGGCTTCTTGATAGAAGCCAGAGGGTGGTTGTGGAGGGTTGTTTTTCAAACTGGAGGCCTGTGACCAGTGATGCACCTCAGGGATCAGTGCTGGGCCCACAGTCATTGTCATTTATATTAATGATTTGGATGTGAATATAGGAGGCATGGTTAGTGTCATTTGCAGATGACACCAAGATTGGTGGCATAGTGGACAGTGAAGAAAGTTATCTCCAGTTGCAACAGGATCTTGATCAATTGGGCCAGTGGGCTGACGAATGGCAGATGGAGTTTAATTTAAACAAATGAGAGGTGTTGCATTTTGGTAAATTGAACCAGGGCAGGACTTACTCAGTTAATGGTTGGGCATTGGGGAGAGTTACAGAACAAAGAGATCTAGGGATACATGTTCATAGCTCCTTGCAAGTGGAGTCACAGGTGGACAGAGTAATGAAGAGGGCATTCGGCATGCTTGGTTTCATCAGTTAGAACACAATGTAGGAGTTGGGACGTCTTGTTGAAGTTGTACAAGACATTGGTAAGGCCACACTTGGAATACTGTGTACAATTCTGGTCACTCTATTACAGAAAGGATATTATTAAACTAGAAAGAGTGCAGAAAAGATTTACTATGATGCTACAGGGACTTGATGGATTGAGTTATAAGGAGAGGCTGGATAGACTTTTTTCTCTGGAGCGTAGGTGGCTGAGGGGTGATCTTATAGAGGTCTATAAAATAATGAGGGGTACAGATCAGCTACATAGTCAATATCTGTTCCCAAAAGGTTGTGTGTGGGGTGGGGGGGGGGGGGGGGTCTAAAACTAGAGGGCACAGGTTTAAGGTGAGAGGGGAGAGATAAAAAAGTATCCAGAGGGGCAGTTTTTTCACACAGAGGGTGGTGAATGTCCAGAACAAGTAGTAGAGGCGGATACAATTTTGTCTGTTAAAAAAGATTTAGACAGTTACATGGGTACGATGGGTATAGAGAGATATGGGTCAAATGCAGGTAATTGGGATTAGCTTAGGGGTTTTAAGTTGAAGGGCCTGTTTCCATGCTGTAAACCTCTAAGACTCTATGACATCACTCACCATATCCTGCCACCCAGAAATAGATCCATTTATGCCAACTCTGCTTCCTATTAGCTCGCAAATTTTCAATCCATGTAAGCCCCTACATCATGAGCCTTTATCTCATACAATAATCTTTAATCTGGCAATTTATCAAATGTCTTCTGGGAATCTAAGTACAATACATCCACCGGTTCCCCTTTATCCACAACTGTGAATCCTTCAAAGAGTTCCCAATAAATTGGTTAAACATAATTTCCCTCTCAGAGAACCACACCAACTCTGCCTAATTGCCTTGAATTTTTCTAACTGCCTTGCTCTTGCATCTTTAACGATAATTAACATCTTTGCTGATGGCACAAAGATAGGTAGGAAGGTAAATTATGAAGACGCTGTAAGGGGGCTACGAAGAGACATAGATAAGTGCCATTTTTCCTGCACAGATGTTAGGCTAATTGGCCTGTAACTTTCTGTCTCTCTCCTCCCTTTTTGCATAAAGAAGTTACTTTACAATCTTCCAATCTAATAAAATGTTTCCTGAATCTCAAACTTTGGAAAATTAAAACCAGTGCATCAACTATCTCATTAGCCTCTTCTTTCAAGACCTTAGAGTGACCAGCCTGCAGAACCAACTATTTACCCAGTACCACTTCCAGTCATTTTCCGGAGTTCCCTCCCATTTCCTGATTTACAGCTATTTCTGTGATGTTACTTATGTTCTCCATGATGCTTGTTTAATTCATCTGCCATAGACCTGCTTTCCATTATCAATTCTCCTGATACACTTTCTGTAGGACTATCGCTCACTTTTGTTAACTCTTTTCTTTAAATATCTATTGAAACTCTTACTGTCTGTCTTCATCATAGAATCATAGTGTAGAAGAGGCCCATCAGTCCATCATGTCCAAACTGACACATTAGAAACACCTGAATTCCCACCTAATCTCATCTGCCAGCACTTGGCCCATTGCCCCGATTGTTACGATGTGCCAACTGCTCATCCAGACGCTTCTAAAAGGATGTGAGGCATCCCACCTCTACCACCCACCCAGGCAGCGCATTCCAAACCATCACCACCTTCTAGGTAAAAAAGTTTATAGAACATAGAACACTTCAGCACTAACAGGCCCTGCAGCCCACAAGTTGCGCCGATCACATCTATACCTACCAAGCCACAGAACTATCTGTAACTCCCAATGCCATTAAATCCCATATACTCATCCAGAAGTCTTTTAAAAGACCCCAGCGAGTTCACCTCTACCACCATCGATGGCAGCCGATTCCACTCACTCACTACCTTCTGAGTGAAAAACTTTTCCCTAACATCTCCTCTGTACTTGCTTTCCAGCACTTTAAACCTGTGTCCTCTCGTAGTGACCATTTCAGCCCTGGGAAATAGCCTCCGAGAATCCACCCTATCTATTCCTCTCAATATTTTATAAACCTCTATCAGGTCGCCTCTCAACCTTCATCTCTCCAGGGAGAAGAGTCCCAGCTCCCTCAACCTATCTTCATAAGGCATGCCTCCCAATCCAGGCAACATCCTTGTAAATCTCCTCTGCACCCTCTCAATAGCTTCCACATCCTTCCTGTAGTGAGGCAACCAGAACTGCGCACAGTACTCCAAGTGGGGTCTTATAAAGTTGCAGCATTACCTCCTGACTCCTAAACTCAATCCCTCGATTAATGAAGGCCAGAACACCATACGCCTTCTTGACCACATCCTCCACCTGCGAGGCCGATTTAAGAATCCTATGCAGTTGGACCCAAGATCTTCACATTCCTCTTGAACCTCCTGCCCCTCGCCTTGAACCTATGTCCCCTTGTGACTGATCCTTAAACCAAAAAAAAAGCTGTTCCTTATCCACTTTGTCCATGTCTCACGTGACTTGTTACACCTCGACCAGGTCGCCCTTCAGTCTTCTCTGTTCCAATGAAAACAATCCAAGCATATTCAAGCGTCTCCTCTGCACCTCGTCCAGTGCGATCACATCCTTCCTATAATGTGGTGACCAGAACTGCACACAGTGCTCCAGCTGTGGCCTCAACAAAGTTCTATACAACTCCAACATAACTTCCTTGCTTTTGTAATCTATGCTTTGATTGATAAAGGCAAGTATCTCTAATGTCCTTTTCACCAACCTACTAACATGCCACTTATCTAAACATTTAACCATTCCATCTATATCTTCTTGGAGCTCAAAACACACTCTGCCTCACTGTTATCAACCCATCCAATCTTTGTCATCTGCAAACTTACTAATCCTACCCACCACCGCCCCCCCCCCACCCCACAGCTGTCATTTATAGAAATGATGAATAATAGGGGGCCCAACACAGATCCCTGTGGTTTGCTGCTAGACACTGGCTTCCAGTCACTAAAGCAACCTTCTGTTATCACCCGCTGTCTCCTACAACTGAGCCAATTTTGAATCCACTATATCAAATTACCCTGTATCCTGTGTGAATTTACCTTCTTTAGAAGTCTCCCATGTGGGACCTTGTCAAAGGCTTTGCTGAAATCCACAAACTACATCGATGCACTACCCTTGTCTACACACCTGGTCACCTTCTCAAAAAATTCTATCAAATGTTAGGCATGACCTCCCTCTGATGAAGGCATAGAACATAGAACACTACAGCACAAACAGGCCCTTCGGCCCACAAGTTGCGCCGATCACATCACCTACCAACCTACAGACCTATCTATAACCCTCAATCTCATTAAACCCCATATACTCATCCAGAAGTCTTTTAAAAGACCCCAGCGAGTTTGCCTCCACCACCACTGACGGCAGCCGATTCCATTCACTCACCACCCTCTGAGTGAAAAACTTACCCCTAACATCACTTCTGAACCTCCCTCCCCGCACCTTAAATCTGTGTTCTCTCGTAGCGACCATTTCAGACCGGGGAAATAGCCTCTGAGAGTCCACCCTATCTATTCCTCTCAACATTTTGTAAACTTCTATCAGGTCGCCTCTCAACCTGATCAACCTGATCAATGCTGACTCTCCCTGATCAAGCTTTGCCTCTCCAAGTGGAGATAGATGCTCTTCTTCAGAAGCTTCTCTAATAGTTTCCCTACCACTGACATGAGACTCACTGGTCTGTAGTTTACATTACTGGCTGGCTTTCTCTCGCACTCTAGTTTTCTTCAATCTTTTTGTTATTCTTTGATGTTCTTTATATTCTTTCCAATCTTCTGACCTGCCACTTGTCTCTGCGCAAATATCCTCTCTCCAAGTTTAATACGGTCTTTAACTTATTAGTTAACCACGGATGACAGGCCCTTCCTTTGGAATTTTTCTTTCTCATTGGAACGTGTCTATTCTGAAATATCCTATAGATTATCTGCCACCGAACCTCTATCGATCCATTCCTTAAGCACATTTGCCAGTTGATGCTTGCTAGCTCTGCTTTCGTCCCCAATAATTTCCCTTATTGCACTTCAAATGCACTCTTCTCTCCTTCAAACTGCAGGCAAAATTCAGTCATATCATGGTCGCTGCTACCAGGAGTGCCTTCACAAGGTTATCAATTAATCCAGTCTCATTTCACATCACCAGGCCTAGCATGTGGTTGGCTCCAGAACATGCTTTTCTAAGAAATTATCTTGAATATATTCTATTAACTCCTCATCTATACTACCTTTGTCCACCTGATTTTTCCAATCTACATGTAGATTAAAATCCTCTGATTAAAACTGTACCTTTCTGAGAAGTTCTCTTCTGTCATACTGTGTTCTACTCAGGTGTCAATACTCAGGTGAAACACTAACCTAGAGCAGATGGATTTTTTAATCTTGTTCAGTGGATCAGCTCATATAATGGAAAGCCAGGTCCACATATTGGAAAATGTTCATAAAACAGCTGACTGGCTTCCTCCTGGTCATATGAAATCAGGATTCTCTCAAAACTTGTCGATCAAGGGTCTATCTAACTCAATCTTACACATGTTGAATGACTCTGCCTCTGCATCTCTCTGGGGAAGAGAATTCCACTTTTCCAAACTTCCTGGAATTTACAGGAGCAATATCCTACAGGAATCTGAAACCAAAACAGAAAACGCTGGAAAATCTCAGCAGATCTGGCAGCATCTGTAAGGAGAGAAAAGAGCTGATGTTTCGAGTCCAGATGGCCCTTTGTCAAAGCTTTGACTCGAAACATCAGCTCTTTTCTCTCCTTACAGATGCTGTCAGACTTGCTGAGATTTTCCAGCATTTTCTCTTTTGGTTTCAACATCCTCGGGGATGTTGTATGGAACAATGGAATCAGTGCTACCTGTTTGAAAATTCAAATCAAAATCAACGTTCTTTGTAGTACAAAGTTTTTAAAGTTTATTTATGAGTGCCAGAAGTAGGCTTACATTAAGACTGTAATGAAGTTACTGTGAAATTCCCCTAGCTGCCACACTCCAGCACCTATTTGAGTACACTAAGGGAGAATTTAGCATAACCAATACACCTAACCAGCACATCTTTCGGACTACAAACATTAATACAAGTAGGCAGAATGAACAGACAGAAAGATAAGGGAAGGATTTGATCTTGAGAACTGTGAAAGGTTCAATGTTAATTTCTGTTGGAAGGTAATAGGACTGAAAGTGTTGATTATGTTTTTTTCCCTACACGTGCTGCTGACCAATTCAGTTTTTCCAGCATCTTTTGTTTTTAATTGAACAAAAACTTGATCTCATACCTGTCTGAGAAGCCATACAGGTTCTTTAGATGTTGTTTCAGGACCAATAACAATAGGATTCCCTGAGAAGCATTCACAAACTCCACGAGAGGGGTCGAATCTGCAGGCAACCGGGAGAGCACATCTTCCAGATCATCATCCTCGTCATCACTTGAGTCAGAGTTGACACGCTTTCTGGTCTTGCGGGGTCGCTGCATCTCATCCTCACTTTCACTCTCACTGTCTCCAGAGCTCGAGGATTTTCTTTCCTTGGGTGGCGTGTCTTTCAACAGAGACTGAAAATGACAAGCAGGCAGTTTAAAACTTAGCTGTCAAAATGTTCCCTTTGAAAATGAAGCCCAACCAACCCTGATACAAATCGCTATTAAAGGCAGTATTACTGCGCTCAGTTTATCATGGCCTAACATAGCTCACTTCCAGGCAATATCATTGAATATAGCACAGACATACCATGATACTTTCTGTATCATCGAAGACCCTGTTACAACTCAATGTTTTTAGGCAGAATAACTGAATTCAGAGTAGACACTATCTAATGCAACTTGCTGTTTGGGAGGATACTTCCCAGGCTAGGGGCAGCAGTCTCAGGATAAGTGGTTTAAGGCTGAGATTAGAGAAATTTCTTCACAAGTCTGACAGTGAACATAGAAAAATATAAACTAGGAGCTGGAGTACGCCATTTGGCCCTTCTAGTCTGCTCTGCTATTCAAAATGCTCATTGTCGATCCTCTATCTTAATGCCATATTCCTGCTTTCTTTCCATACCCCATGATGCTATTAAAATCTAAGCATTTATCTCTGGATTCTCAATCCCGAAGAGAAATAGAGCTCAATGTTAAATACATTCAGATCAAGAAGGGAATGCAGACACATCGAGCGCCCAATCAGATTAACCACAATCTTACGTGGCGTTTACTATTACTTATGTGGCGAAAAACTGCAGCAGGCGACGGTGCAGAGGGACCTCGGGGTCCTTGTGCATGAGTTGCAAAAACCCTGCCTGCAGGTGCAGCAGGTGGTCAGGAAGGCGAATGGGATGCTGGCCTTCATAGCAAGGGGGATTGAATATAAAAGTAGGGAGGTCTTGCTGCAGCTGTATAGGGCATTGGTGAGGCTGCAGCTGGAGTACTGTGTGCAGTTTTGGTCGCTGCACTTACGCAAGGATATTTTGGCCTTGGAGGGAGTGCAGAGGAGGTTTACTAGGCTGATACCGGAGTTGAGGGGGTTGAGCTATGAGGAGAGGCTGAATAAACTAGGCTTGTACTCATTGGAGTTTAGAAGAATGAGGGGAGATCTCATTGAGACGTACAAGATGATGAATGGGATGGATAGGATAGAGGTGGAGAGACTCTTCCCGCTCAGAAAGGACAGTAGGACTAGGGGGCACAGCCTCAAGATAAAGGGGGGGCGTTTTAGAACGGAGTTGAGGAGGAACTTCTTCACTCAAAGGGTGGTGAATCTCTGGAATTCTCTGCCCGTTGAGGTGGTGGAGGCTGCCTCGCTAAATACATTTAAGACGTGGGTTGATGGGTTTTTGATAAGCGAGGGGATTAAGGGTTATGGGGAGAGGGCGGGAATGTGGAACTGAGCCATGACAGATCAGCCATGATCTTATTGAATGGCGGGGCAGGCTCGAAGGGCTGGATGGCCTACTCCTGCTCCTATTTCTTATGTTCTTATTGAATGATAGAGCAGGCTTGAGGGGCCACATGGCCCACTGTTGCTCCTACTTGTGTTATGTTCTTCAATGCAACAGAAGGTATGCTGGGCACAGCTTGCAAGAAGTTACCTCACTCTGGCACTGACTTGGAAAAAAATATATAAATTTAAATTTATAATATAAACAATACAAACAAACCTTGATACAGCTCACTAACAAGGCAGCATCTCTGAATGTAGTGTAAACTCATGACACACCACCAGGCAGTATCAATGAAAACATTATTGACACTGCCTGCCACGGTTCAATGTATCCGATAGCATCACCATAGACACACTGTGATACTGTGTGGAGTACATCAGTAGATGTAGAGAACAAAGTGAAATAAAGAAGTGGCAGTTCCTCATAATCAAGTAGCCCCCAACTGGAGGATTAAAAAAGTCTTGCTGGATGTACCTCTGGGTCCTCACAGGTGTACTCAGCCACATCTTCAATTCAAGTTTTGGTCTTGATTTGTTGATACAGACTCAAATTTACGTACCTCCCTGAATGACTGCAGCAGGTTACTTCCAGAAACTGAAAGTGTGATGTCAATGTGATGCATAATAAACAGAGGCTCTTCTTGCGTCTGGAAAGGGAAACAGGCCAAGTTGTCTGCTATGTACAACAGCAGGTTCACCTCAGTTTTCTATAGAGAAGAAAAACAAAGTTTGAACAGGTTTAAATTTCCATTTTAGTTCTTAGGTATCCTCATCCACCATCAGTCACCTTTCATTGAACTAACTGGTACAGCACGAGATTGCACAATGCCAGAACAGTTTTCCACATCCTGCCAATATGGCACGATGTCCAGATACTGAAATGGGCAGCATTACAATGGAAAATATGATGGGGCAAACTACCTCCAAATCCTTACAACCTCCAACTCTCCAGCCCACTGAAATGGAAGCTTGGCTTTGAATCTGCTCATATTTGCTTTGCAGCTCTCTGAAGCAGCTGAGAGGAGAAGGCACACAGGGAGGGAAGAATGAGAAAGTATATATGGCGAAGTCATACTCTGGATGTCTAGGGAAGTTTTCACCTTTCCTGTAACATATCTGACTGATCAGCACATGCCATGCCTGATGTCCACTGAAGTGCTGAACACTGTTACCATCCTGGCAGCCTATCCAGCAACAACAGTTGCTACTGCTGTTTGTTCACAGTGCTGCTCACAACACCTAACAGGTAGGGGCAAAGGGAAGAAGTGGAGAGTCCAGTACAAAAGCAAGAGTAACTGAGTCATACTGATCCGAATAAACAATGGAAAATAGAGAGAGTTAGTATTAAAGGTGGCAAAAGCCACTTATTTAAGCACTGTAGCCGTCAATCATAAATGCAGATTTAACATAGAACATAGAACACTACAGCACAAACAGGCCCTTCGGCCCACAAGTTGCGCCGATCACATCACCTACCTACCTACAGACCTATCTATAACCCTCAATCTCATTAAACCCCATATACTCATCCAGAAGTCTTTTAAAAGACCCCAGCGAGTTCGCCTCCACCACCACTGACGGCAGCCGATTCCATTCACTCACCACCCTCTGAGTGAAAAACTTACCCCTAACATCACTTCTGAACCTCCCTCCCCGCACCTTAAATCTGTGTCCTCTCGTAGCGACCATTTCAAACCGGGGAAATAGCCTCTGAGAGTCCACCCTATCTATTCCTCTCAACATTTTGTAAACTTCTATCAGGTCGCCTCTCAACCTTCGTCTCTCCAGGGAAAAGAGTCCCAGCTCCCTCAACCTAACTTCATAAGGCATGCCTCCCAGTCCAGGCAACATCCTTGTAAATCTCCTCTGCACCCTCTCAATAGCTTCTACATCTTTCCTATAGTGAGGCGACCAGAACTGCGCACAATACTCCAAATGAGGCCTGACAAGGGTCTTATAAAGTTCCAGCATTACCTCCCGACTCCTAAACTCAATCCCTCGATTAATGAAGGCCAGTACACCATACGCCTTCTTGACCACTTCCTCCACCTGCGAGGCCGATTTAAGAGTCCTGTGGACCCGGACCCCAAGATCCTTCTGCTCCTCAACACTACTCAGACTTCTGCCCTTGATAGTGTACTCGTTCATCCCGTTGGTTCTGCCAAAATGGACGACTACACATTTATCCGCGTTGAAGTCCATCTGCCACTTCTCCGCCCAGTCCTGCATCCTATCTATGTCCTGCTGCAACTTTTGCCATCCTTCCAGATCATCCACAACACCACCGACCTTCGTGTCATCAGCGAACTTACTTACCCATCCCTCCACTTCCTCATCCAGGTCATTTATGAAAATGACAAACAACAAGGGTCCCAGAACAGATCCTTGAGGCACTCCGCTGGTGACTGACCTCCATTCAGAAAAAGCCCCATCCACAACCACTCTCTGCCTTCTGCAGGCAAGCCAGTTCTGGATCCACAAGGCCAAAGGCCCTTGGATCCCATGCCCTCTCACTTTCTCAAGAAGTCTTGCATGGGGGACCTTATCAAACGCCTTGCTGAAGTCCATGTACACTACGTCCACGGCACTTCCTTCGTCAATGTGTTCAGTCACATTATCGAAGAACTCAACTAGGCTTGTAAGGCACGACCTGCCCTTGACAAATCCATGCTGACTATTCCTGATCATGTCAAACCTCTCCAAATGTTCGTAAATCTTGTCCCTCAGAAGCCTCTCCATCAGCTTACCAACCACTGAGGTCAGACTCACCGGTCGGTAATTTCCCGGGCTATCTCTGTTCCCTTTCTTAAAAATAGGAACTACATCCGCAATCCTCCAATCCTCTGGAACCTCTCCCGTCTCCATTGACGACGCAAAGATCATCGCCAGGGGCTCTGCAATCTCTTCCCTCGCCTCCCACAGTATCCTGGGGTACATCCCATCTGGTCCCGGCGACTTATCTACCTTGATAGAATTCAAAAGTTCCAACACATCCTCCTCCTTAATATTCACGTACTCAATCCTTTCCATCTGCTGCAAATCCATAACAAAATCTCCCAGATCGGCTTCCACCGTGAATACTGAGGTGAAGTACTCGTTAAGCACCTCCGCCATTTCTTCTGGTTCCACACAAACCTTTCCCCCCTCACCTTTTATAGGTCCTATCCCTTCTCTTCTTATCCTTTTACCTTTCACATATTTACAGAAGGCCTTGGGATTCTCCTTAATCTTACCCACCAAGGTCTTCTCATGACCCCTTCTGGCTCTCCTAATTTCCCTGAAAGATCAACTGAAGGATCAAATGTAATATAGCGGGCATGGTAAAACTGGCCTAGTCTATTTAAATAAGTTTAAAATGCTGGAAATGTGCCAGAGTCAGGCAGCATCTGTAGAAAGAAACAGAGTAAAATGTTTCAGCTCGTGATGGCCTTTCATAGAACTCAGAAGATCCTCTGTATGGCTTCCCAGATATGGGGGCTCAAGGGTTGAAGCAGGACACATTTCTCTATTGGATTACTAACTATCATTTTGCAACAATCTCATCAAGTGTCTTATTTCTGAAACAAACCTTTGATTGATAAGTCTCTGATGTGGCTAATATATAGACCAAAACTCTGCTGTTTGTAATACTGTGTGCATGCCATTGTAATGTAAAAGTGCTTGGCAGAGAAAGAGTTAACGTGGGACTGAGGAACAGCACTGCTTACAGTATGATGTATTGAGTCACCTGCTATTAGATTCAGAGAATACTCTGAAAGACTATTGGCAAGGAAGCAGCACTATGCATGGCAGTTCATGTTTAAATGCCTCTCAATCTCTTCATTGAGATATCTAAAGAACCCATATTACATAGTCAAAGGGACCAGGTCACTGGGGATGAGCCTAGTGTGAAAGCTCAGGTGGTTAGGGGCTGTAAACGATTGGGCCTCGTGATTGGGGACTCCACGGTTAAGGGGACAGATAGGAGGGTCGGAAGTAAAGGTAGGGACTCAGGGCTGGTGTGTTGCCTACCAGGGGCTGAAGTCCGGGATGTATCTGAAAAGGTATTCAGGACTCTTAGAGAGGGAGATCAACCCCAAGTTATTGTTCATGTGGGGACACATGACATAGGGAGGTTAAGGGAAGGGGATATTAAGCAGAGATTTATGGAGTTGGGGTGGAAACTAAAGGCCAAGACTGATAAGAGTAGTTATCTCCGGACTCTTGCCTGTGCCACGAGATAGTTTAGAGAGGAATAGAGAAAGGGAAAGTTTGAACTTGTGGCTGAGAGGATGGTGCAGGAGGGAGGGGTTCAGGTACTTAAGCAATTGGGGCTCGTTCTGGGGAAGGTGGGACCTCTATAAGAGGGATGGTCTACACCTGAATCAGAAGGGGACCAATATCCTGGGGGGTAAGTTTGCTAGGGCTATGCAGGGAAGTTTAAACTGATTCGGAGGGGGGGAGGGATCCTGAGTAGAGGGGTTGAAAGTGAGGGGTGCATGGATGGGGACTGCAATGCATGGCATCGCAGGGGTGGGGTGGAGCAGGGTTTGAAATGTGTATACTTCAATGCGAGGAGTATTCGCAATAAAGTGGGTGAACTTGCAGCGTGGATCAGTACCTGGGACTTTGATGTTGTGGCCATTTCAGAGACATGGATAGAGCAGGGGCAGGAATGGGTGTTGCAGGTCCCGGGGTTTAAATGTTTTAGTCGAAGTAGAGAAGGAGGTAGAAGGGGGGGAGGGGTAGCATTATTGGTCAGGGATTGTATCACAGTGTCAGAGAGGAGGTTTGATGAGGACTTGTCTGTTGAGGTAGTATGGGCGGAGATTAGAAATAGGAGAGGAGAGGTCACCCTGTTGGGAGTCTTTTATAGACCTCCTAAAAGTTCTAGAGAGGTTGAGGAAAGGATTGCGGAGATGATCCTGGTTAGGAGTGAAAGTAATAGGGTAATTGTTATGGGGGATTTTAACTTTACTAATATTGATTGGAGTTGTTATAGCTCTAGCTCGTTAGAGGGGTCAGTTTTTGTGCAAAGTGTGCAGGAAGGTTTTTTGACTCAGTATGTAGATAGGCCAACTAGAGGTGAGGCTATATTGGATTTGGTGCTGGGAAATGAGCCAGATCAGGTGTTGGATTTGGAAGTTGGTGTGCATTTTGGTGATAGTGACCACAATTCGGTTACGTTCACCTTAGTGATGGAAAGGGATAGGCATGAACCTCGGGCCAGTGGTTTTAGCTGGGGGAAGGGTAATTATGAGGCTATTAGGAGAGAATTAGGAAACATAGGTTGGACTAGGAGATTACAGGGATTGGGAACGTCCGAAATGTGGAGTTTTTTCAAGGAGCAGCTACTGCGAGTCTGTGATAGGTATGTCCCTGTCAGGCAAGGTGGAATTGGTAAGGCTAGGGAACCGTGGTGCACCAAAAAAGTTGATTCGCTGGTTAAAAAGAAAAAGGAGGTTTATGTTCGGATGAGACGTGAGCACTCGGATAGTGCACTAGAGAGCTTTAGATTGGCTAGGAGGGAGTTGAAGAGCGAGCTAAGAAGGGCTAAAAGAGGACATGAGAAGACTTTGGCTGATAGGGTTAAGGAGAATCCTAAGGCGTTCTATAGGTATGTCAAGAACAGAAGGTTGGTTAGGGCAAGGTTAGGGCCAGTTATAGACGGCAGAGGGAAGTTATGTGTGGAACCGGAGGAGATTGGTGAAGCATTGAACCAATATTTCTCTTCGGTGTTCACGCAGGGGGACATGGATATAGCTGAGGAGGACACTGGGTTGCAGGGGAGTAGAATTGACAGTGTTACAGTTGATAAGGAGGATGTGCTGGATATTCTGGAGGGTCTGAAAATAGATAAGTCCCCTGGTCCGGATGGGATTTACCCCAGGATTCTCTGGGAGGCAAGAGAAGTGATTGCAGAGCCTCTGGCTCTGATCTTCAGGTCGTCGTTGGCCTCTGGTATAGTACCAGATGATTGGAGGTTAGCGAATGTTGTCCCATTGTTTAAGAAGGGGAACAGAGACTTCCCCGGGAATTATAGACCGGTGAGTCTCACTTCTGTTGTGGGCAAGGTTTTGGAAAAAATTATTAGGGATAGGATTTATAGTTATTTGGAGAGTAATGAGTTGATTGGAGATAGTCAGCATGGTTTTGTGGCGGGTAGGTCGTGCCTTACTAACCTTATTGAGTTTTTTGAGAAAGTGACCAAAGAGGTGGATGGGGGTAAGGCAGTGGACGTGGTGTATATGGATTTTAGTAAGGCGTTTGATAAGGTTCACCATGGTAGGCTTCTGCACAAAATGCAGATGTATGGGATTGGGGGTGATCTAGGGAACTGGATTAGGAATTGGCTAGCGGATAGGAGACAGAGGGTAGTGGTTGACGGTAAATATTCATCATGGAGTTCGGTTACAAGTGGTGTGCCTCAGGGATCTGTGTTGGGGCCACTGCTGTTTGTGATTTTTATTAATGATCTGGATGAGGGTATAGTTGGGTGGATCAGTAAATTTGCTGATGACACCAAAGTCGGAGGTGTGGTAGATAGTGAGGAAGGGTGTCATAGTTTGCAGGAAGACTTAGACAGGTTGCAGAGCTGGGCCGAGAGGTGGCGGATGGAGTTTAATGCAGAGAAATGTGAGGTAATTCACTCTGGTAGGAATAACAGATGTGTTGAGTATAGGGCTAACGGGAAGACTTTGAATAGTGTGGAGGAGCAGAGGGATCTAGGTGTATGTGTACATAGATCCCTGAAAGTTGGGAATCAAGTAGATAAGGTTGTTAAGAAGGCATACAGTGTCTTGGCGTTTATTGGTAGGGGGATTGAATTTAGGAGTCGTAGCGTTATGTTGCAACTGTACACAACTCTGGTGCGGCCGCACTTGGAGTATTGTGTGCAGTTCTGGTCCCCACATTACAGGAAGGATGTGGAGGCTTTGGAGAGGGTGCAGAGGAGGTTTACCAGGATGTTGCCTGGTATGGAGGGGAGATCCTATGAGGAGAGGCTGAGGGATTTGGGGTTGTTTTCGCTGGAAAGAAGGCGGCTAAGAGGGGATCTTATTGAAACATATAAGATGATTAGAGGTTTAGATAGGGTGGATAGTGATAGCCTTTTTCCTCTGATGGAAAAATCTAGCACGAGGGGGCATGGCTTTAAACTAAGGGGGGGGTAGTTATAGGACAGATGTCAGGGGTAGGTTCTTTACCCAGAGGGTGGTGAGGGATTGGAATGCCCTGCCTGCTGCAGTTGTAAATGCGCCTAGTTTGGGGGCGTTTAAGAGGTCTGTGGATAGGTTTATGGACGAAAAGGGATTGGTTTAGGTTAGTGGGTCATTGTTGTTTTTTTTTAAACTGGTCGGCGCAACATCGTGGGCCAAAGGGCCTGTTCTGCGCTGTAATGTTCTATGTTCTATGTACAACACACACCAGCCTAGCCACACATCCTTTCAACTGCTCACACTTTGGTAAAACCCCACAGAGCACAAGAATGGATGACTACTGGCATGTGTCTTTGTGCCTACAAAATAAAGTATTTTTTAAAACACCTTCACAGAATGTGGGTGTCACCAGCTGGGCCAGCATTTATTGCCCATCTCTAATTCCTTTTGAGAATTTGGTGGCGAGTTGCTTTTCTGAAACATTGGTTGTACACTCCATGTGGACAGCAAAGTGCTGTTAGGGAGGGAGTTCCAGGATTCTGACCCAGTGACAGTGAAGGAACAGTGATATATTTCCAAGTCAGAATGTTGTGTGCCTCAGAGGGGAACTTGCAGTTGCTGATGTTTCCATTCACCTGCTCTACTTGTCCTTTGCAAATTTGGGAGGTGTTGATATTTCAGAATATAAATACAATTGGATTTGCAGAGCAAGATCCTTTCGTTTTTGGTGGGGCTAGAACCATAGGAACAGGAGGAGGTCATTCAGGCCCCCAATCTTCTTTGATCAGATCAAGGTTTAATTAGATTTACTTGTTTTGATTCTGTAACCCTTAAATAACAAAAATTTACTGATAGCAGTCCTCAAAATTTCAATTCACTCCCAGCCTGAAGTTGTTTTTTCAGGGTAAGTATTCCAGGGATCCTCTATCCTTGTGCAGAAAGTGTTTCCTGATTTCTCCTGGCACTCACCTGATGAAGGATCAGTGCTCTAAAAGCTCGTGCTATCAAATAAACCTGTTGCACTTTAACCTGGTGTTGAGAGACTACTTATTAATTTCTCATGGAGTAGTTTAGCTCGAATTTTAAGGATATGCCCCAGGTTCTGTACTCCCCACCTGAGGGGATAGTTTCTCCCCCAGTGAAGTCCATTGCTATTTAAATATTATCGTCAGGTCACCCTGATCTTCAATAAAGGGGATATATACGTTGTGTTCACGCAACATATTTTAATCATTTTAGCCCCAATATCATTCTGGTGAACCTGTCCTGTGATCTTTCTAAGACTAACATATTCTTTCCGAGATGATGTGCTCACAACTTAATGAAACACTTCAGCCGGATTCAACCAAGGTGCTATACAACGGAGAAATAACTTCTTCCATCTTTTCTCATTTACACTACTTACTCGAAACTCCTAACTTACTGGATGACAAACTTCACTGTTTATTCTTTCTTCCAAGTCAAGAAAAATATGGTATGAGCTAGACTGAACAGATCTCACATCTAATTAAAATCACCCCCTGCCTGTGCCCTCAATCTCCCAGTGAAGTCTACCTCTCTAGAACTTTAATTTTGGATTAAATTCCATTTCTACATTATCTTCTCTTGCATCATGTTATCCAATTCTAATTTGGATAACCCTTTGTTATGCCCCTCATTACTTTGATGGTATATGTTCATAATACTTGTTCACTAATTTCCATCGACAGGTACTAATCCCTTGGAATAACCCCAATTACAAAAGGATTAGACTGCATAATAACAGACTGACGCTAACCTCATGTTATCCTGGTTAATTCTAGCCATCTATTGAAAATGAGGTGGGTTGCCAGAACCCTTAGTGTCATTGACTCACCGCACTGTCATCGAATAGGTTGAGTAAGGCAATGAGGAAGGCACGCCGATGTTGCCGGTTTCCTCTGATCATGGTGTAGAGATGTGAACACAAAGCTGTCACGTTCTCCTCCTGTCTGAAACCACGGATTAGCTCTCTTATTTCAGATTGGATGGACTGTTGAAGCTGGTATGACATCTTCATTCCTGCTACTGCTTTCATCTGGGAAAAAGCAGTGTACAACAATCAACATTTCTCATCCCACTCTCACTAATAACTATAGTCTTTAATTCTGGTTGCCACACTATTAGAAGGATGTGGAGGCTTTGGAGAGGGTACAGAAAAGATTTACCAGGATGTTGCCTGGTATAGAGGGCACTAGCTATGAGGAGAGATTGGAGAAACTTGGTTTGTTCTCACTGGAGCGACGGAGGTTGAGGGGAGACCTGATAGAAGTCTACAAGATTATGAGAGACATGGACAGAATGGATAGTCAGAAGCCTTTTCCCAGGGTGGAAGAGTCAATTACTAAGGGGCACAGGTTTGAGGGGCAAGGTTTAAAGGAGATGTACAAGGCAGATTTTTTTTTTACACAGAGAGGAGTGGGTGCCTAGAACTTGTTGCCGGGGGATGTAGTGGAAGCAGATACGGTAGTGACTTTTAAGGGGCGCCTTGACAAGTACATGAATAGGATGGGAATAGAGGGATATGGTCCCCGGAAGGGTAAGGGGTTTTAGTTAAGTTAGGCAGCATGGTTGGTGCAGGCTTGCTGGGCCGAAGGGCCTGTTCCTGTGCTGTAATTTTCTTTGTTCTTTCTCTTTATTTCTATATACCACACAGGATTGCAATATATTTAAATTTGTAGAACAGTATAGCACAGTACCGGCTCTTTGGCCTTTGATGTTGTGCCGAGCAGTGTCCAAACCCAAGATCAAGCTATCCCACTCCCTATCATTCTGGTGCGCTCCATGTGCCTATCCAATAACCACTTGAAAGCTCCTAAAGTGTCCAACTCCACTATCACAGCAGGCAGTTACTCTCTGAGTAAAGAATCTACTTCGGACATCCCTCCTATATCTCCCAACATGAACCTTAAAGTTATGCCCCCTAGTAACAGCTAGATCCACCCGAGGATGTTATGGTGCTACTAATCCCATCACTCATTTACTTTCTGCCTGTTAAGCCACAGGTAGATAGGCTTCTGATCAATAAGGGAATTAAGGGTTATGGGGAGCAGGCGGGTAAGTGAAACTGAACCACTATCAGATCAACCATGATCTTATTGAATGGCGGGGCAGGCTCGAAGGGCTAGATGGCCTACTCCTGCTCCTATTTCTTATGTTCTTATGTTTTCAAAACCACGTGGACCAGATATCTTTTCAACCCTCAGTAACTGGACATCTTCCCATTGAATATAAAGAACAAAGAAAATTATTTCCCCAAGGTGCCTAACATCCATGCTTTTTCAATAGTAAATACTGATGAGAAATTAATTTAGGATCTCACCCATTTCTTGTGGATCTGCACACAGATGACCTTGTTCATCCTTAAGAGGCCCTATTCTCTCCCTTGTTACTCTTTTGCCCTTTTGTCCCTGGAAGGGTAGGGAGTTTTAGTTCAGTGAGGCAGCATGGTTGGTGCAAGCTTGGAGAGCCAAAGGGCTTGTTCCTGTGTTGTAATTTTCTTTGTTTTCTTATATTTACTGGAGTTTAGAGAAGTGAGGGGGAATCTCAGAAACTTATAAAATTCAGAAAGAATGTTCTCAATGGTGGGGGACTCCTAAACTAGGGGTCATAGTTTTTTTTCTAACCTTTTAAACTGAGGTGAGGAGAAATTTCTTTATCCAAAGGGTGATGAATGTGTGGAATTCACTACCACAGAAAAGAGGTGAGGCCAAACTGTTGATCAATTTCAAGAAGAAATTGGATCTGGCTCTTGAAGCCAAAGGGATCAAGGTGTATATATAGCGGGGGAGGTGGGGAGCGAGAAAGAGAAGGGGGATCAGGATATTTAATTTGATGATCATAATTAAGTGTGGAGCAAACTCAAGGGGCCAAATGGCCTACTCTTGCTTCTAGATTCTGTATTGCTCTGCTGCCAGAATCACTTAACCCATTTATGCCCTTTTCTAGTCTCCCACGTCCTCTTCACAATTTACAATTATCTTTGTGTTGTCAGTAACTTTGGCAACCACACCTTCAGTCGCTTCATCCAAGTTATTTTGGAAGATTAAAAACAATGCATCAACTGTCTCATTGGCCACTTCTTTGAAGACCTTATGATAAAGCCCATCCGCACTGAGGGGTTTGTCAGCCTGCAGCTCTAACAACTTAGTCAGCATGATTTCTCTGGTGACTGTAAATTTCAGGAGTTCATTTTTCCTGCCAAAATGGACAATTTCACATTTGCCTACATTATACTTCATGTGCCAGATTTGTGTCCACTCACTAAAACCAGCTAAGTCCCTTTGTCCTGACACGTGAAAGACTGCTAAATAATGAGTTAACAGCAGCTGGGCAGAGGGAGGGAGTCACCACGTACATGTACAAATCCCGTGTACTTTTTGTCTATTTCCACCAGCTGTTGATCTGACTTGTTGCGCATTGTGGATTCTGGGTCTGTTCCGATGGCAATCAGATATGGCACACACTGTGTAAAGGAAACAAACATGGGACATAAGGAAACGATGATAAAATATTGACAGTCTTCACATTACTAACAGTGAAGACCTTCAGTCCACTAGTACTTACACACTATATGAACATTTACTGAAAAGCTAGCCTCATCACCATTGCTACAAAATTAAGGCAGAAACTATCCGTGAACCCTCATTACCCACTAGAATGGGAGAAGATGCATCAACTCCTGCGAAGTTAATCATCCAGGTCACAAGAGTTTGTTTAATCAGCATCCTTTGCGACTGGGCTCATGCAGCCACAGTACCTACGATTTAAAAACTGTGTTTGCAGCCACTGTCAAGTTTATTTCAACAGCAATGCCCTCTCCTGCCACCTCTACCAAGAACAAGTGTCAGTGTTATGTGAATACAGTAATTGCTAAGTTTGCCCCAAGACACACCATACTGAATTGGACATGTATTGCTGTCATTCCACCATCTTCACTTGATTGGTGTCCTGGAATCCCCTATGTAGCTCCATTGTGGGAGAACCATTAGCACAAAGGTGACAGCAGCTGAAAAAGGTTCAGCTCTTTCTCAAGGCAACGCGGGCAGGCAATAAAACTTGGCATATGCTGGCGGAAACAGGAGGAACTCCCCAGCTTCTCTGGGCTGAGGGTCTTGCGTGGCTGAAAATGGACCTGAGCAAAATTGTTGCAGACTGGTCTAGACCACAGGCCACTGGTATGGAAAACTGCTCAAGGTGATGACAAACAGCACTGGGTGGAGTATCATCAAATTGCAGTGTCACTGCAGCACATTTGGGATGCCTGCCGAATCACTGGAGAACCTCCAAAAGCATTTCCAAACTGAATTAGGACAGACCTACTGATTGCTTATGATGAAACATTCACAATGCTAGGAAACCTTGGCATTAAAAACACAGCAAATATCAACAAAAACACAGCAGAATGCTCAAAAATAGCTGGGAAATATAACGCATTGGATTGTTTGCAACGTTTAAACAGTTAACAATGCTATTAACAATCACTGCATCTAGCTTTATCACAATCACTGATTCCAATAGTCATGCTTACTTGGACAGGGTGGACCAAGCCCTGGTTTAGTGTCAGAGCGATGACATTAAGTGCAAAGTGGCGCACAGGAGAGTGCGTGTGGAAAAATGCTTCTAGAACCTGTTTGAGGTAGAGCTGCATGATGGAACTGCTCATCCCTGAGGAAATATCACCCATCTCCTTCAGATCTTCCTGTTTTGCCACTTTCTTCCCTGTGAGAAACAAAGAATTCATTATTTAATAGATGCCTAACAAAAATATGCGTTATGCTCCCCTTTCAAACAAAGATTGCAAAATGGTTTTCCTATCTCCCAGTGTTTGCTATGGTCATATTTTCCATTTCTAAAAAACCACGCATGCATTTTTAAAGAAGACTGCATCCCACATTAGTAACCAAAATCAGTTTAACATCCATTTACATTTACCAGTTTAGAACTCAGTGATCTCACAACCACAGCCTCGTTTAAATCAGATCAATTATAAGTAAGCCTGAGGTGACGCACACTAATAGGAGGAATATGGAGGCCACCTAACCCCTGAAGAATTAGAGCCTAAATAGGGTAGAGGAGCAAAAATATCTGGGAGGGGTGGGGGTATAAGTTCACAAATCATTGAAGGTAATAATGCAACAACTCTCATGACTCCCTGACACTTCTGAAGCGTCATTTGTCTTGAAATGTTAAATCTACTTCTCTTTCTGCAGATAATGCAATGTCCATGCTGTAGGTAGGCTAAATTAGGCTAATGAAAACATATATAATCATGAGTTTAGCACAATACTGACATGGAGTGAGTGATCTTAGACTAAAGAATGTACTAATAAGAAACTGTCAATGTAAAAGGCAGTTTGATTAAATAACAAGTATTTCTCATTTAAGCATATATTTTGGATTTATAAAATGGATGCAACTTATTTCTTAGAAAGTAAAGCTTCAACCAACAGCAAGGTGCAGCATGAGACACTCAGAAGGGAGCCACATTCTGTAGAACATTAGACTGCTGAATCCAGACATTTTTATCAGAACACGTCAGGAACAAAATAGCTTCCAATGCCAGCTCAAGGAATAAGAACTATATAAAGTTGTGCTGATAGCACAAGTATAGCCAGACACGAACACTTTCTCAGGATCTGGCTTATTGTGACGTGAATATGAATCCATGGGGATGTTAACTCAGTGGCAATCGAAGGAGGTAACTTCAGAAATTAAGCACAAATAAGATCCCACGAGTTCAGGATATAAATTCTATTGGCTGGAATTGGCGACAACGATGATTATTGACTGATTTGCATTAATGTTTACTGGATTATGCCCATCCAAAAGATGGGAAATAAGATTCTGAGAAAAACCTCTACAGGCCACCACTTTTAGATTTCAGATTTCTAACATCTACAATATTTTGCTTTTTTGCTATGATACCAAAGTGGAGTGGTTTCTGAACGAATGAGACTCCTTTCTTTACCAAAGAAGCAATGAGGAGAAAACATACAACATGGCTGAGGCAATTAGCAGCAATGCATTTAAGGGGAAGCTCAACAAGTATACGAGACAGAAATAAACAAAATGCTATAGCACAGGATGCCATTCTGCCCATCATGCTTGTGCTGGCTCCTTGGTGGGGTGTTCAAAAATTCCCACACCTTTGCTCTCTCCTCATTGCAAAGCATATTTTCTCTCAAGTATTTGTGAAATTCTCTTTTGAAGGTTACTCCTCTATTTGCTTCTATCATTCTTTACATGCAGCACATTCCAGATCACAACTTCTTGCTGATTACAAAAGTTTCACTCCTGATTCTTTTTTCAGATCATCATAAAGCTGTGTTCTCTGTTCACCCATCTCTAGTGCTCTTTAGGTGAGCTGCCTTCTTAATCACTACTGTTCATGTGATGAAGGTACACCCACAGTTCTGTCAGGGAGGGTGTTTCAGGATTTTGACCCAGTGACAGTGAAGGAATGGCTGTGATATATTTCCGAGTTGGGATGGTGACTTGGAAAGGAACTTCCAGGTGGTGGTGTTGCATGTAATTGCTGCTCTTATCCTTCTAGATGGTAGTGCTCTTTGGAAGCTACTGCCAAAGGAAGTTTATAACTAAATTAAGTTTATTTATCAATGTCATAAGTAGGCTTACATTAATAATAAAAGGAGTAGGGGACACGAGAGAGGTTAGTAGTGTTTCTTCAAATAAGGTCCAGATAAAGGCTGGTATAAAGATGCTTTATCTGAATGCACGAAGCATTCAGAACAAAGTGAATGAGCTGATGGTGCAAATCAGCACAAATGGATATGATCTGGTGGCCATTACAGAAACATGGTTGCAGGGTGACAGGGACTGGGAGCTGCATGTACAGGGGTATCAGGTGTTTGGGAAGGATAGACGGGAGGAAAAAGGGGGTGGGGTAGCTCTGTTAATTAAGGATAATATCAGGGCGGCAGTAAGGGAAGATATTGGCTCCAAAGAGCAAAATGTGGAATCGTTGTGGGTGGAGATAAGGAATAGTAAGGGGAGGAAGATGCTGGTGGGTGTGGTCTATAGGCCCCCAAATAATAATTTAGAGGTGGGGCGGGCTATAAACAAGCAAATAAACGATGCGTGCAGAAACGGAACGGCAATAATTATGGGGGATTTTAATCTGCATATTGATTGGATGACCCAAGTCGGACGCGGTGGGCTTGAGGAAGAGTTCTTGGAATGCTGTCAGGATAGTTTCCTTCAACAGTATATGACGGAACCTACAAGGGAGCGAGCTATCTTAGATCTGGTGTTGTGTAATGAGGCAGGTAGAATTAGGGATCTTCTTATGGAGGGATCCTCTTGGGATGAGTGATCACAATATGGTTGAATTTCTGATGCAGATGGAGGATGAGAAAGTAGGGCCCCAAACCTGTGTCCTCTGTTTGAACAGAGGGGAGTATGATAGGATGAGAGCGGAATTGGTGAATATAGATTGGATATATTGGCCTTGGAGGGAGTGCAGAGGAGGCTCACTAGGCCTATACCGGAGATGAGGGGGTTGGACTACGAAGAGAGACTAAATAGACTGGGCCTGTACTCGTTGGAGTTTAGAAGGCTGAGGGGGGAATCTTATAGAGACGTATAAGATAATGAAAGGGATGGATAGGGTAGAGGTAGAGAGATTCTTCCCGCTTAGAAAGGATAGCAGGACTAGAGGGCACAGCCTCAAGATGGGGGGCGCAGTTTAGAACGGAGTTCAGGAGGAACTTCTTCACTCAAAGGGTGGTAAATCTCTGGAATTCTCTGCTCGTTGAAGTGGTGGAGGCTACCTCACTGAATATATTTAAGTCATGTGTAGATAGGTTTTTGATAGACAAGGGAATTAAGGGTTACGGGGAGAAAGCAGGAAAGTGGAACTGATCCACTTCAGATCAGCCATGATCTTATTGAATGGTGGGGCAGGCTCGAAGGGCTAGATAGCCTACTCCGGCTCCTATTTCTTATGCTCTTATTAACGCTACAATTAAGTTACTGTGAAAATCCCCTAGTTGTCACACTCCAGTGCCTTTGAGTACACTGAGTGATAATTTAGTTTGGCCAACCAGCACGTCATTCGGACTGTGAGGGGAAACTGGAGCACAAGGAGGAAACCCACACAGACGTGGGCAGAACGTGCAAACTCTGCACAGAAAGTCATCAAAGTCAATAGAACATAGAACATTACAGCGCAGAACAGGCCCTTCGGCCCACGATGTTGCGCCGACCAATTAAAAAACAATGACCCTCTAACCTAAACCAATCCCTTTCCATCCATAAACCTATCCACGGATCTCTTAAACGCCCCCAAACTAGGCGCATTTACAACTGCAGCAGGCAGGGCATTCCAGTCCCTCACCACCCTCTGGGTAAAGAACCTACCCCTGACATCCGTCCTATAACTACCCCCCCTTAATTTAAAGCCATGCCCCCTCGTGCTAGCTCTTTCCATCCAAGGAAAAAGGCCATCACTGTCCACCCTATCTAAACCTCTAATCATCTTATATGTTTCAATAAGGTCCCCTCTTAGCCGCCTTCTTTCTAACAAAAACAACCTCAAATCCCTCAGTCTCTCCTCATAGGACCACCCCTCCATACCAGGCAACATCCTGGTAAACCTCCTCTGCACCCTCTCCAAAGCCTCTACATCCTTCCTATAATGTGGGGACCAGAACTACACACAATACTCCAAGTGCGGCCGCACCAGAGTTTTGTACAGTTGCAACATGACGCTGCGGCTCCTAAATTCAATCCCCCTACCAATAAACGCCAAGACACCGTATGCCTTCCTAACAACCTTATCTACTTGATTCCCAACTTTCAGGGATCTATGAAAGAAGGCGGCTAAGAGGGGATCTTATTGAAACATATAAGATGATTAGAGGTTTAGATAGGGTGGATAGTGATAGCCTTTTTCCTCGGATGGAGAAAGCTAGCACGAGGGGGCATGGCTTTAAATTAAGGGGGGGTAGCTACAGGACGGATGTCAGGGGTAGGTTCTTTACCTAGCGGGTGGTGAGGGATTGGAATGCCCTGCCTGCTGCAGTTGTAAATGCGTCTAGTTTGGGGGCGTTTAAGAGATCTCTGGATGGGTTTATGGACGAAAAGGGATTGGTATAGGCTAGTGGGTCATTGTTTTTGTAACTGGTCGGCGCAACATCGTGGGCCGAAGGGCCTGTTCTGCGCTGTAATGTTCTATGTTCTATGTACACATACACCTAGATCCCTCTGTTCATCCACACTATTCAGAGTCCTACCGTTAGCCCTAGACTCGACACATCTGTTATTCCTGCCAAAATGAATTACCTCACACTTTTCTGCATTAAACTCCATCCGCCACCTCTCGGCCCAGCTCTGCAACTTGTCCAAGTCTCCCTGTAGACTAAGACACCCTTCCTCACTATCTACCACACCTCTGACTTTGGTGTCATCAGCAAATTTACTAATCCACCCAACTATACCCTCATCCAGATCAATTATAAAAATTACAAACAGCAGTGGCCCCAAAACAGATCCCTGAGGCACACCACTTGTAACCGAACTCCATGACGAATACTTTCCATCAATCGCCACCCTCTGTCTCCTATCTGCTAGCCAATTCCTGATCCAATTACCTAAATCACCCTCAATCCCATACATCCGCATTTTCTGCAGAAGCCTTCCATGGTGAACCTTATCAAACGCCTTACTAAAGTCCATATATACCACGTCAACTGCCCTACCCCCATCCACCTCTTTGGTCACTTTCTCAAAAAACTCAATAAGGTTAGTAAGGCACGACCTACCCTCCACAAAACCATGCTGACTATCTCCAAACAATTCATTACTCTCTAAATAACTATAAATCCTATCCCTAATAATTTTTTCTAATACTTTGCCCACAACAGAAGTAAGACTCACCGGTCTATAATTCCCAGGGAAGTCTCTGTTCCCCTTCTTAAACAATGGGACAACATTCGCTATCCTCCAATCTTCTGGCACTATACCTGTGACCAACGACGACCTGAAGATCAGAGCCAGAGGCTCTGCAATCGCCTCTCTTGCCTCCCAGAGAATCCTAGGGTAAATCCCGTCCGGCCCAGGGGACTTAACTATTTTCAAACCCTCAAGCACATCCTCCTTATCAAGTGCAATACTGTCCAGTTTACAACCCTGTAACCCAGTGTTCTCCACAGCTACATTTATGTCTCCCTGCGTGAATACCGAAGAGAAATATTGGTTCAATGCCTTTCCAATCTCTTCTGGTTCCACACATAACCTCCCACTGCTGTCTCTAACTGGCCCTAATCTTGCCCTAACCAACCTTCTGTTCTTAACATATCTATAGAATGCCTTAGGATTCTCCTTAATCCTATCAGCCAAAGTCTTCTCATGTCCTCTTTTAGCCCTTCTTAACTCACTCTTTAGCTCCCTCCTAGCCAATCTAAAGCTTTCTAGTGCACTACCTGAGCCCTCAAGTCTCATCCGGACATAAGCCTCCTTTTTTTTTAAACCAGCAAATCAACTTTTTTACTGCACCACGGTTCCCTAGCTCGACCATTTCCTCCTTGCCTGACAGGCACATACATATCAAGGACTCACAGTAGCTGCTCCTTGAAAAAACTCCACATTTCGGACGTTCCCAGACCCTGTAGTCTCCTAGTCCAACCTATGCTTCCTAATTCTCTCCTAATAGCCTCATAATTACCCTTCCCCCAGCTAAAACTACTGACCCGAGGTTCATGCCTATCCCTTTCCATCACTAAGGTGAACGTAACCGAATTGTGGTCACTATCACCAAAATGCACACCAACTTCCAAGTCTAGCACCTGGTCTGGCTCATTTCCCAGCACCAAATCCAATATAACCTCACCTCTAGTTGGCCTATCTACATACTGAGTCAAAAAACCTTCCTGCACGCTTTGTACAAAAACTGACCCCTCTAATGAGCTAGAGCTATAGCTATTCCAATCAATATTAGTAAAGTTAAAGTCCCCCATAACAATTACCCTATTACTTCCACTCCTATCCAGGATCGTCTCCGCAATCCTTTCCTCAACCTCTCTAGAACTTTTAGGAGGTCTATAAAAGACTCCCAACAGGGTGACCTTTCCTCTCCTATTTCTAATCTCAGCCCATACTACCTCAACAGACAACTCCTCATCAAACTTCCTCTCTGACACTGTGATACAATCCTTGACTAATAATGCTACCCCTCCCCCCCTTCTCTACTCCGACTGAAGCATTTGAACCCCAGAACCTGCATCAACCATTCCTGACCCTGCTCTATCCATGTCTCTGAAATGGCCACAACATCAAAGTCCCAGGTACTGATCCATGCTGCAAGTTCATCCACTTTATTGCGAATACTCCTCGCATTAAAGTATACGCATTTCAAACCCTGCTCTGCTCCACCCCCACGATGCCGTGCATTGCAATAATCAAAGCCAGGTCCCTGGAGTTGTGAGGCAGCAATGCTAATCACTATGCTACCATGCTGCCCAATTGTCATGAGGCAGAGATAGCTTTAAATGACCTATAATTGCATTTGTGGTTATTAGAAATAAGGCAGATCTTTAGAACCATAGAACATTACAGCACAGAAACGGGCCTTTTTTGTCTGTGCCGAACCATTTTTCTGCCTAGTCCCACTGACCTGCACCTGGACCACATCCCTCCACACCCCTCTCATCCATGTACCTGTCCAAGTTTTTCTTAAATGTTAAAAGTGATCCCGCATTTACCACTTTATCTGGCAGCTCATTCCACACTCCCGTCACTCTGTGTGAAGAAGCCCCCCTCCAATATTCCCTTTAAACTTTTCCCCCTTCACCATTAATCCACGTCCTCTCGTTTTTTTCTCCCCTAGCCTCAGTGGAAAAAGCCTGCTTGCATTCACTCTATCTATACCCATCATAATTTTATACACCTCTATCAAATCTCCCCTCATTCTTCTATGCTCCAAGGAATAAAGTCCTAACCTATTCAATCTCTCTCTGTAACTCAGCTTCTCAAGTCCTGGCAACATCCTTGTGAACCTTCTCTGCATTCCTTCAACCTTGTTAGTATCCTTCCTGTAATTAGATGACCAAAACTGTACACAATACTCTAAATTCAGCCTCACCAATGTCTTATACAACCTCACCATAACATTCCAACTCTTATACTCAATACTTTGATTTATAAAGGCCAATGTACCCAAAGCACTCTTTACGACCCTATCTACCTGTGATGCCACTTTTCGGGAATTATGTATCTGTATTCCCAGATCCCTCTGTTCAACTGCACTCTTCAGATGGAATACAATGTTGGCAAGTGTGAGGTTATCCACTTTGGTAGGAATAATGGTAGGAAAGACTACTACTTACAGGGCAAAAAGCTGCAGCATGCTACGGTGCAGAGGAACCTGGGGGTCCTTGTGCATGAGTTGCAAAAACCCAGCCTGCAGGTGGTCAGGAAGGCAAATGGGATGCTGGCCTTCATAGCGAGGGGGATTGAATATAAAAGTAGGGAGGTCTTGCTGCAACTGTACAGGGCACTGGTGAGGCCGCAGCTGGAGTACTGTGTGCAGTTTTGGTCGTCGCACTTGCGCAAGGATATTTTGGCCTTGGAGGGAGTGCAGAGGAGGTTTACTAGGCTGATACCGGAATTGAGGGGGTGGAGCTATGAGGAGAGGCTGAATAAACTGGGCTTGTACTCGTTAGAGTTTAGAAGGATGAGGGGAGATCTCATCGAGACGTACAAGATGATGAAAGGGATGGATAGGGTAGAGGTGGAGAGGTCCTTCCCGCTCAGAAAGGATAGCAGGACTAGAGGACACAGCCTCAAGATAAGGGGGGGGAGGGGGGGGGGGAGCATAAGAACATAAATAAGAACATAAGAAATAGGAGCAGGAGTAGGCCATCTAGCCCTTCGAGCCTGCCCCGCCATTCAATAAGATCATGGCTGATCTGTCGTGGCTCAGTTCCACTTTCCCGCCCTCTCCCCATAACCCTTAATCCCCTCTCTTATCAAGAACCCATCAACCCGCTTCTTAAAAATATTTAGCGAGGCAGCCTCCACCACTTCAACGGGCAGAGAATTCCAGAGATTCACCACCCTTTGAGTGAAGAAGTTCCTCCTCAACTCCGTTCTAAACCGCCTCCCCTTTATCTTGAGGCTGTGCCCCCTAGTCCTACTGTCTTTTTTGAGCGGGAAGAGTCTCTCCACCTCTATCCTATCCATCCCATTCATCATCTTATACGTCTCAATGAGATCTCCCCTCATTCTTCTAAACTCTAACGAGTACAAGCCTAGTTTATTCAGCCTCTCCTCATAGCTCAACCCCCTCAACTCCAGTATCAGCCTAGTAAACCTCCTCTGCACTCCCTCCAAGGCCAAAATATCCTTGCGCAGGTGCGGCGCCCAAAACTGCACACAGTACTCCAGCTGCGGCCTCACCAATGCCCTATACAGCTGCAGCAAGACCTCCCTACTTTTATATTCAATCCCCCTCGCTATGAAGAGAGCTATGGAGCAGTTTAGAACGGAGTTGAGGAGGAACTTCTTCACTCAAAGGGTGGTGAATCTCTGGAATTCTCTGCCCATTGAAGTGGTTGAGGCTACCTCACTAAATATATTTAAGACGCAGGTAGATAGGTTTTTGGTAGGCAAGGGGATTAAGGGTTATGGGGAGAAGGCGGGAAAGTGGAACTGAGCCACGACAGATCAGCCATGATCTTATTGAATGGCGGGGCAGGCTCGAAGGGCTAGATGGCCTACTCCTGCTCCTATTTCTTATGTTCCGTGTCCTGCCATTTACCTTTAAGTAAGTTCAATTTTGTGCTTCTGTATTTGAATTGGGGAATGACTTCAGTTTAGTTCAGATGCATGCATGATAATGATAGTTTACAATTTGAACGCAAACAAAACTTAAAGGAATAGTAGAATGTTGTGTTGCTACAGAGGCCCACCCAAGATAGAAAGAATTTCTGAGTTTAGTTTTAAGCTAGACCCAGGAGAAACTGGACAAGGAATTTGCAGCAAGCAGACATCCCAAAAGAAAATATAGTCCAAAAAGAAATTGAAACAAATGAATCTCTAAATTTGCACCCCTTTATTGTGGGGTCCAAGAGTTGTAAACAAAAGTCATAGGTAGGAGGAGGGTTGGAATGAGGCACTCACTGAGTGTTAAAATGGGTGGCGTGGACTTGTAGGGCTGAAGGGCCTGTTTCCTGTGCTGTGTTATTCTTTGTTCTTTGAATGTCTCAGGAAGACAGTTAAGTTAAAGATGTTGAACAAGGGTCCGTTCAGCAGAATTTTATTAAGAAACAGAGAAAGTACTCTGAGTTAGAGAGATGGCTGTAAGGGCTAACTCCTAAGTTGGCTAGCTGAGAAGCCAGACATCTGACGTAAATCAAAAAAGTCTGGTGACATCTCAATACTGCATATGAAGCAGTAGTATTCTGCTGGTATGGTTTGGTATCTGAAATATTGTGACTCTAAGACAGAGGAATACTGAAAGGAGAGATGGAAATCCTGGGAGTGGATCCTTTGTGAAGGCACACAAGAAAAATCATTTTTGGGGGAAGATTCCAAGGTGTGGTCTGTCAGGGATGGAATTTGGAACATTTGTGTGGAAGTCAGAGTTCCAGTGAGACCAGATGACTCAGTGTGACAAACATCTGGCTGGAATCTGATGAGAGATCCACAGGATTTGTGTTGGGTGGCATCTGCCACTTGGTTCCAGAGACTGGTGTATCTAGCCAAATTTTGCTTATCAGTTAACATGGACTGTGTACTTACTAAGAACATTAGAGTAAAATAAATATTTGATAACTTGTGATATCCTTACTGGGGTGAAGGAATGTTATATTATCGATAGTTCTTTTAATAAAGTTTTTATACTTTTGTTAAAAGTTACTTGGCAATTCTGTGACTTTGTTCATCCACGTCTCTAAACAAAAAATAAAAGTTGTGATCTACCAAGCCAGGCTTCCACGCTGAAATTCGACTATCCTGTCCTAGGACATAAGAACATAAGAAATAGGAGCAGGAGTAGGCCATCTAGCCCTTTGAGCCTGCCCCGCCATTCAATAAGATCATGGCTGATCTGAAGTGGATCAGTTTCACTTTCCCACTCTCTCCCCATAACCTTTAATTCCCCTGTCTATCAGAAACCTATCTACCCGTGACTTAAATATATTCAGTGAGGTAGCCTCCACCACTTCAATGGGCAGAGAATTCCAGAGATTCACCACCCTTATCTTGAGGCTGTGCCCTCTAGTCCTGCTGTCCTTTCTGAGCAGGAAGAATCTCTCTACCTCCACCCTATCCATCCTTTTCATTATCTTATACGTCTCTATAAGATCCCTCCTCATCCTTCTAAACTCCAACAAGTACAGGCCCAGTCTATTTAGTCTCTCTTCGTAGGCCAACCCCCTCACCTCCGGGATCAGCCTAGTGAACCTCCTCTGCACTCCCTCCAAGGCCAATATATCCTTCTGCAAGTGTGGCGACCAAAACTGCACACAGTACTCCAGCTGCGGCCTCACCAGCGCCCTGTATGGTTGCAGCAAGACCTCCCTGCTTTTATATTCTATCCCCCTCGCTATAAAGTCCTAAACAAACAAAATAGGAGCAAGAATAAGCCACTCGGCCTTGAAGCCTCTTCTTCTATTCAACATGATCAATGCTGATCCTCTAACTTAACAGCATACTTCAGTGCTCTCCCCTTACCCGTGAGTCTAATCTACTTCCTTCTTAAATATATTTAATGATTTGGCTCACCACCATGTGAAGAAATTTCACCTCATCTCAGACCTAAATATACTAACCTATATCCTGAGACCGTGACCTCTTGTTCTACACACTCCCACCAGAAGAAACAATATCCTTGCATCCAGTCTGTCCAGCCATGTCAGAATTATATGCATTCAATAAGATACTCTCTCTTATTCCTAAACTCCAGTGAAGACGTTAAGTGGCAGAACCCTCAAGGCAGAAGGATCTGGGTGTAATCGTACGCAGATCACTGAAAGTGGCAATGGAGAAGGTAGTCAAGAAGGCGTACGGCATGCTTGCCTTCATTGGCTGGGGCACTGAGTTTAAAAATTAGCAAGTCATGTTGCAGCTTTATAAAACCTTAGTTAGGCCGCACTTGGAATAAAGGGCCCGATTTAACCAACAATTTGCACCCATTTTCGGGTGTGAAATCGTGGTAAAGTTGGGTGCGAGGCCTTTAATTGCGATCTGCACCCGGGTCCATGCAGATCGCCACTTTACCGAGATCTGCAAATGGCGGGGATCTGTTCCACGCCCAAATAGGGCACGATGACAACTTAAATACATTTGCATGCATTTAAATTGAATTAACGAACTGCCTGCCCAACTCTATCAACATTTCCCCTTTACCAACGTGTTTACCAATCCAGAATCGTGCTTTTAAGGACCTGCTGAATGAAAGTCTGAATTGGGTGCTCCAGCCTCTGAAGAGCACATTCAATGCTTCCAACAGCTCGCTGACTCAGATCAGTGGTGGGAGTGGGGGCGGAGGCAGGTCAGATCATTCTCTGGTTAGAGTGGGGAGGAGGGGAGTGAGGTCAGATCATTGTCTGGTTTGAGGGGAGCAGGAGACGGGTCAGATGTATTTCCACTGAGGCTAGGGGGGAAAAAAGCCAGAGGGCATGGGTTAAGGGTGAAAGGAGAAAAGTTTAAAGGGAATATTAGCTGGGGGGGGGGGGGGATTAGACAAAAACTCGTTTGGCACAGACAAGGGCCAAAAGGCCTGTTTCTGAGCTGTAATTTTCTATGGTATCTCTGGCCCAGGGGTGAGGGCTGATCGGGTGGTGGGGTTGGGGGGAGGAGGCAGGTCAGATGTTCTTCTGGCTTGAGCCTCCAAGGGTAGGAGTGTCAGTAAGATGAATTAATTGGAGTTCACCCAAAATAGTGAAGTTACAGAGCCTCCAACAACACTATTGCAACAGTGTTAACAACACCACAGGAAAGAGTGAGATCATCACTACTAATAATTAACAACAAAGCCAGACTCAAAGTTAAGATTGATACTGGAGTAAAAGATAGTGCTACCAGCCAGTCTGTGCAGAATCTGACTGTTCATACAGGTATGCCATCTGGGCCAGTCTATTTCTGTGGGTTGACTTCCAAGAAGGCTGATGTGACATCTGCGATCGTGACCTCGGATACCGGTTCAGCCAAGGCTTCTGGGACAGAAGACATCTCTCGCTGATGATCTGCTCAAAACGGGAGTAGAATGTGGGGTCCATGATTATGCTGGCTGTTTTGCCAAGGCAGTAGGAAGTGTACACAGAGTGAATAGATAGGAGGCTGGTTTGCAAGATGGACTGGGCTATATTCACAACCCTGTGTAGTTTGTTGTGGTCTTGGTCAGAGCAGGAACCATGCCAAGCTGAGGTACATGCTGAAAGGATGCTTTCTATGGTACATCTGTAAAGGTTGGTGAGCGTCGTAGCACACATGCCAAATTTTGTTAGTTTCCTGAGAAAGTAGAGCATTGGCAGATTTTCTTAACCATAGTGATGTGGACGGACCAGGACAGGTTGTTGGTGATCCGGACACCAAGAAACTTGAAGCTTTTGACCATTTCCACGCCATTCTGGTTGATGCAGACAGGGGCTTGTTCTCCAGGATGCTTCCTGAAGGCTCATTAATATGAAGGTAATGCTTCTATCTTACCTATTCCCTTCATAATCTTATATGTTTCTATAAGATCTCCCCTCATTCTTCTGAATTCCAATGAGTATAGCCCCTTTCTCAAGTAAGAGACCAAAACTGTACACAGTACTCCAGGTATGGCCTCACCAGCACCTTATACAGCTGCAACATAACCTCGCTGTTTTTAAACTCCATCCCTCTAGCAGTGAAGGACAAAATTCCGTTTGCCTTCTTAATTATCTGCTGTACCTGCAAACCAACTCCTTGAGATTCCTGCACAAGGACACCCAGGTCCCTCTGCACAGCAGCATGCTGCAATTTTTTTACCATTTAAGTAATAGTCCATTTTGCTGTTATTCCTACCACAATGGGATGACCTCACATTTATCAACATTGTACTCCATCTGCCAGACCCTCGCCCACTCACTTAGATTATCTATATCCCTTTACAGACTTTCAGCATCCTCTGCACATTTTGCTCTTCCACCCATCTTAGTGTCATCTGTGAATTTTGACACACTACACTTGGTCCCCAACTCTAAATCATCGATGTAAATCATAAACAATTGCGGTTCCAACACTGATCCCTGAGGCACACCACTAGTCACCGATCACCAACCAGAAAAACACCCATTTACCCCGACTCTTTGCTTTCTGTTAGTTAACCAATCCTCTATCCATGCTAATAAATTACCCATAACACCGTGCACCTTTATTTTATGTAGCAGACTTTGATGCGACACCTTGTCAAATACCTTCTGGAAATCCAGATACACCACATCCACAGGTTCCCCACTGCCCATGTAATATTCTCAAAGAATTCCACCAAATTAGTCAAACATGACCTGCCCTTCATGATCCCATGCTGGGTCTTACCAATGGGACAATTTATATCCAGATGTCTCGCTATTCCTTCCTTGATGATAGGATTCAAGCATTTTCCGTACTACAGAAGTTAAGCTAACCAATGTTAGCTTAACATGAAGATGAGTGGAAAAGCAAATTGCGCGGAGGGTGTGGAAAGTCTGCAGAGAGATCTGGACAGGCTGAGCAAGTGGGCGAGGACCTGGTAGATGGAGTACAATGTTAGCAAGTGCGAGGTTTTCCACTTTGGTAGAAATAATAGTAGGAGGGATTACTATTTAAAGGACAAAAAGCTGCAGCATGCTACGGTGCAGAGGGACCTTGTGCACAAGTCGCAAAAACCCAGTCTGCAGGTGCAGCAGGTGATCAAGAAGGCGAATGGGATGCTGGCCTTTATAGTGAGGGGGATAGAATATAAAAGCAGGGAAGTCTTGCTGCAACAGTACAGGGCACTGGTGAGGCCGCAGCTGGAGTACTGTGTGCAGTTTTGGTCGCCGCACTCGCGCAAGGATATTTTGGCCTTGGATGGAGTGCACAGGAAGTTCACTATGCTGATACCGGAGATGAGGGGGTTGGACTATGAAGAGAGACTAAATAGACTGGGTCTGTACTCGCTGGAGTTTAGAAGGATGAGGGGGGATCTTATAGAGACGTATAAGATAATGAAAGGGATGGATAGGGTAGAGGTAGAGAGATTCTTCCCGCTTAGAAAGGATAGCAGGACTAGAGGGCACAGCCTCAAGATAAGGGGGGGGCAGTTTAGATCGGAGTTGAGGAGGAACTTCTTCACTCAAAGGGCAGTGAATCTCTGGAATTCTCTGCCCGTTGAAGTGGTGGAGGCTACCTTGCTAAATATATTTAAGTCATGGGTAGATAAGTTTTTCACAGTAAAAAGTCTGACAACACCAGGTTCAAGTCCAACCGATTTATTTGATAGTAAACTCACTAGCTTGCGAGGTTTCCCTCTTCTTCAGGTGAATGGAGAGTTCTGGCCTCAGACAGAGCATATAAAGCACAGACAGTTTACAGATTACTGATTAGAATGCGAATCTTTACACCTAACCTGCTGTTCAAGTCCTAAAGTGGCCGACAATGTGAGTGGAAGGAGCACTGATCACAGGTTAAAGAGATGTGTATTGTCTCCAGACAGTACAGTAAGCGAGGTTTTGCAAACCCAGGCAAGTCATGGGGGTTACAGATAGTGCGACATGAACCCAAGATCCCTGTTGAGACCGTCCTCATGTGTGCGGAACTTGGCTATCAGTCTCTGTTCAGCGACTCAGCACTGTTGTGTGTCGTGAAGGCCGCCTTGGAGAATGCTTACCTGAAGGTCAGAGGCTGAATGCCCGTGACCACTGAAGTGTTCGCCAACAGGAAGGGAACAGTCTTGCCTTGTGATTGTCGAGCGATGTTCATTCATCCATTGCCGTAGCGTCTGCATGGTCTCCCCAATGTACCATGCTTCGGGACATCCTTTCTTGCAACGTATCAGGTAGACAACGTTGGCCGAGTTGCAAGAATATTTACCGTGTACCTGGGAGTGTGAGGTGGTCCACTTTGGTAGGAAGAATGGTAGGAAGGACTATTACTTACGGGGCGAAAAACTGCAGCAGGCGACGGTGCAGAGGGACCTCGGGGTCCTTGTGCATGAGTCGCAAAAACCCAGCTTGCAGGTGCAGCAGGTGGTCAGGAAGGCGAATGGGATGCTGGCCTTCATGGCGAGGGGGATTGAATATAAAAGTAGGGAGGTCTTGCTGCAGCTGTATAGGGCATTGGTGAGGCCGCAGCTGGAGTACTGTGTGCAGTTTTGGGCGCCGCACCTGCGCAAAGATATTTTGGCCTTGGAGGGAGTGCAGAGGAGGTTTACTAGGCTGATACCGGAGTTGAGGGGGTTGAGCTATGAGGAGAGGCTGAATAAACTGGGCTTGTACTCGTTAGAGTTTAGAAGAATGAGGGGAGATCTCATTGAGACGTATAAGATGATGAATGGGATGGATAGGATAGAGGTGGAAAGACTCTTCCCGCTCAAAAAAGACAGTAGGACTAGGGGGCACAGCCTCAAGATAAAAGGGGGGCGGTTTAGAACGGAGTTGAGGAGGAACTTCTTCACTCAAAGGGTGGTGAATCTCTGGAATTCTCTGCCCGTTGAAGTGGTGGAGGCTGCCTCGCTAAATATTTTTAAGACGCGGGTTGATGGGTTTTTGATAAGAGAGGGGATTAAGGGTTATGGGGAGAAAGCGGGAAAGTGGAACTGAGCAGCGACAGATCAGCCATGATCTTATTGAATGGCGGGGCAGGCTCGAAGGGCTGGATGGCCTACTCCTGCTCCTATTTCTTATGTTCTTATGCTATCCCACAGACAATCTCACGATGCTCCACTTCTCCAGCTTCCACCCTAAACATGTTAAAGAAGCCATTCCCTATGGACAAGCCCTCCGTATACACAGGATTTGCTCAGATGAGGAGGATCGTGACAGACACCTCCAGACGCTGAAAGATGCCCTCATAAGAACAGGATATGGCGCTCGGCTCATCGATCGACAGTTCCGATGCGCCACAGCAAAAAACTGCACCGATCTCCTCAGAAGACAAACACGGGACACGGTGGACAGAGTACCCTTCGTTGTCCAGTACTTCCGCGGAGCGGAGAAGCTACGACATCTTCTCCGGAGTCTTCAACATATTGATGAAGACGAACATCTCGCCAGGGCCATCCCCACACCCCCACTTCCTGCCTTCAGACAACCACACAACCTCAAACAGACCACTGTTCGCAGCAAACTACCCAGCCTTCAGGAGAACAGTGACCACAACACCACACAACCCTGCCACAGCAACTTCCGCAAGACATGCCGGATCATCGACACGGATACCATCATCACACGTGAGAATACCATCCACCAGGTACATGGTAAATACTCTTGCAACTCGGCCAACATTGTCTACCTGATACGTTGCAAGAAAGGATGTCCCGAAGCATGGTACATTGGGGAGACCATGCAGACGCTTCGACAACGGATGAATGAACATCGCTCGACAATCACAAGGCAAGACTGTTCCCTTGCTGTGGGCGAACACTTCAGTGGTCACGGGCATTCAGCCTCTGACCTTTGGGTAAGCATTCTCCAAGGCGGCCTTCACGACACACGACAGCGCAGAGTCACTGAACAGAGACTGATAGCCAAGTTCCGCACACGTGAGGACGGTCTCAACAGGGATCTTGGGTTCATGTCGCACTATCTGTAACCCCCGTGACTTGCCTGGGTTTGCAAAACCTCACTTACTGTACTGTCTGGAGACAATACACATCTCTTTAACCTGTGATCAGTGCTCCTTCCACTCACATTGTCGGCCACTTTAGGACTTGAACAGCAGGTTAGGTGTAAAGATTCGCATTCTAATCAGTAATCTGTAAACTGTCTGTGCTTTATATGCTCTGTCTGAGGCCAGAACTCTCCATTCACCTGAAGAAGAGGGAAACCTCAAAAGCTAGTGAGTTTACTATCAAATAAATCAGTTGGACTAAAACCTGGTGTTGTCAGACTTTTTACTGTGTTTACCCCAGTCCAACGCCAGCATATCCGCATCGTAGATAGGTTTTTGACAGACAAGGGAATTAAGGGTTATGGGGAGAAAGCGGGAAAGTGGAACTGATCCACTTCAGATCAGCCATGATCTTATTGAATGGCGGGGCAGGCTCGAAGGGCTAGATGGCCTACTCCTGCTCCTATTTCTTACGATCATGTATAGTTACTTGGCTTTTGTCCACCTCCTTTTTTAAACACAGGCCTCATATTTGTGGTTTTCCAATCTGCGAGAACCACCCCAGAGTCCAGCAAATTTTGGTAAATTACCATTAGTGCATTTGCTATTTCTCCCGCTATCTCCTTTCGTACCCTGCGATGCATAAGCGCCGGGAGATTTGTCCACCTTTAGTTCCATTAGTTTGCCGAACACCACCTCTTTCATGATAATGATAGTTTCTAGGTCCTCATCTGCCATAGTCTTTTTGTCATCAATTTCTGGCATGTCTTACACTGCGAAGGCTGACACAAAATACTTGCTTCGTGTCTCAGCCATTTGCTCATTTCCAGTTATTACATCCCCCTTCTCATCCTCTAAAGGACCAATGTTTACTTTAGCCACTCTTTTTCGTTTTATATATTTGTAGAAACTTTTGCCATCTGTTTTTATACTCTGAGCTAGTTTATTCTCATAATCCATCTTACTTTTCTTTATAGCTTTTTTCGTGGCTTTCTGCTGACCTTTAAAGATTTCCCAAACCTCTAGGTTCCCACTAATCTTTGCTACTTTGTATGCATTTTCTTTCAATTTGATACCCTCCTTTATTTCCTTAGATATCCATGGCTGATTATCTTTTTTACTAAAGTCCTTCTTTATCACTGGTATATACCTTTTGCTGAGCACTGTGAAAGATCGCTTTGAAAGTTCTCCACACTTCCTCAATTGTCCCACCTCAAAGTTTATCCTCCCAGTCTACGTTAGCCAACTCCTCCCATTCTAGTCTCCTTTGTTTAAGCTCAAGGCACTGGTATTGGATTTTACCTTCTAACGCTCCATCTGTATTTTAAATTCAAACATACAGTGACCGCTTCTTCCAAGAGGCTCTCTAACTGTAAGATCATTAATTATTCCTGTCTGATTACACAGGACCAGATCGAGGATAGTTTGCACCCTCGTAGGTTCCATCACATACTGTTCGAGGAAGCTATGGTGGATATGTTTTATGAACTCCTCTTGAAGGCCGCCCTGACTGACCTGGTTTGACCAATCCATATGTAGATTAAAATCCCCCATAATAACTGCTGTATTTTTACATGCATCAGTTATTTCTTTGTTTATTTCTCGATTCAGCATGATATCATTATTTGGTGGCCTATAGACTACACCTATCAGTAACTGTTTCTCCTTAGTATTTCTAATTTCCACCCAAATGGAATTAACCTTTTTTCCATAGAATGTATATCATCTCTCACTACTGTCCTGATATCATCCTTAAATATCAGAGCTACACCACCTACCTTACCTTCTTGTCTGTCCCTCCAAATAGTCTGATATCCCTGGATCTTTAACTCCCAGTTGTGACCATCTTGCAACCACATCTCTGTAATGGTTACCAAATCATACTCATCTGCAATGATTTGTGCCGTCAACTCATTTATCTTGTTATCTAAATGCTCGTAGCATTTGAAAAGTGCCCTTATGCTAGTTTTTGTCCCTTCTTTTTGCATTCTAACACCTCCATTAACAACATCTCCAGAGTTCTCCTTCCTTTTAACTGTTTACCTGATATTTGATATGGTTGGAATCTTCTCCCCACCTGCTATCCTGCTGCTCTGCTTTCTATTAACTGTTATATTTCTAATAGGTTTACTCCCCCACCCAAGCTTGCTAGTTTAAAGTCCTTGTGAGCATCCTATTTATCCTCTTCATCAGAGCACAGGTCCCAGATCTGTTCAGATGAAGACTGTCCCAACGGTACAGATCCTTCCTGTTCCAATACTGGTGCCAATACCCCATGAAACGGAACCCCTCTTTCCTACACCTTTCCTTTAGCCATGTGTTAACTTCCCTAATTCTCTCAAATCTACGCCAATTTGCATGTGGTTTGGGTAGTAATCCTGAGATTGTAACCCTTGAGGACCTGTTCTTTAATTTCGCTCCTAGTACTTGATAATTCCCAAACAGGCCCTCTTTCCTAGTTTTGCCTATGTTGTTTCTCCCACGTGGACCACAACAACTGGCTCCTCCCCCTCCAATATCCTTTCAAGACAGAGATGACCCTCACCCTGGCACCGGGCAAGCAACATACCATGAGGGAGTCACGATCTGGCTTACAAAGTATACAATCAATCCTCCTAATACAGAATCCCCCTACAACCATCACTTGTCTTTTTGCTCCCCCCTCATGAATGGCCTCCTGTACCATGGTGCGGTGGTCAGCCAGCTCATCCTCCCTACAGCCATTTTCCTCATCCACACAGGGAACACGTACCTTGACAAGGTCAAGAGCTGATGCACCTCAGTTCCTGAATTCAGGATCCCCCTACCTGCCTTACTTGCAGTCACACTCCGCTGTCCCTGATCACTGACCACATTTGAGGTATCTAATCTACCGAGTGTGACCGCCTCCTGGAACAAAGGGTCCAGGTAACTCTCCTCAGATGTGCCACAGCCTCTGAAGCTCAGCTCCAGCTCAACAAATCTAAGCCCAAGTTGTGTCACTTTACAACAACTCCCCCACAAACCGCTTTCTGGAAGCAGTGATTGTGCCTAGGCAAATTTTCCCTGCAACAGCCAATCAGCATCACCACTCTAGTGACCTTGCTGCATCCATCTATTTTAGTATCATCAGAAAATTTTGCTATGTGGCACTCTTTCCCTGCTTGCAGATCATTTATATAGATTGTAAATAGTTGAGACCCAAAGACTGACTCCTGCGGCACCTGGTTACACTTCACCAACCAGTGAACGACCCATTTATCCCGACCCTTTGCTTTCTGTCAGTCAGCCAATCCCCAATCCAAACTACCACTCTTCCCCCAACAGGGAAGATATAGACGAAATGGTCACGTGAGAACATGGCTACACAAGAGGTCACGCGGTGGGAATGCGGGAGTTATCCGAGATCTGAGGCAAAACATGAGTGATGAATGCAGCTGTTCAGCCTAATACTAATTACCTTTATTGGAAGTTGACGATGTTGGCAATTTAAGGAACCAGAACATTCTACATACTGTTTCTCATGTGGGCTCTCAGCCTCCTGATAACTCTTGCCTGCAGGTTTTGCCAATGTGAGAAAGCCACTCTAAGCTGTTTGACACAACAGCCTGACATTCAATACCATGGACAGCAAAAGCCTTATTTAGAATAAGACACGAGCTGTATTCTCTTTGATAGACACATCACATACCCGTACTCTGTTACAGGCTCTACTCAGGTTCGACTACATTACAACCACAAACATGGTCTGCATTGACAAATTCAGGCATTGCCCCAAAGTTGAAGGATGGCCTGACTCAAAGCGACCGACCTGTAGAAGCCCAGGTCTGTTGCCTGTAACTCAAAAGGCTAATTCAACAATCTTCAGATCTGGGGTAAGGTTTGAGAGCAGGTACATGTTTTATTTTGGTTACAGGATGTGTACACTCTTGACACAAGTGGAGAGTGGTTCATAAGGCAGTAAATAGAGACATTATAGAAAGACCAATTTCCCCTCAAAGATCACACATCATCCCGATTTGGAAATAAACTCTTGTTCCTGTTCCAAACTCCTGGAATACGCTACCTAACAGTAGTGTGGGATGTTTACACTTCAAAGATTGCAGCAATTCAAGGCAGTGGCTCACCACCTCCTGAGGGGCTGATTAGGAAAGGGCTTGCCAGTGTGGCCCACATCTCATGAATGAATTAGAGAAACAGCACTACTCACAATCTTTATCAGCTTGTTGCATCCGGCAGTCCTCCTCCTGCAGATACGTCTGAAGATTCTTCAGCACCTGGATTTTCAGTCCAATTGAGGCTTCTTTGTCTCGAAGAATATTATTATACAAATTCTTTACTTCTTGTTCAAACATCAGATCAGGATGCTGTATGAATACAAAACCTGCAAAAAGAGTCACAGTTAACATTCAATTCTCTGGTAAGACTATTTCAAGACTGGGATTCACACTGGTTTCCCTATCTTTACAACACAAACTGTGGACCAATAACGACCAATAAAACCACTGCTGTGTGGAGAATCCCTGATGGCAGACCACCATGGAGTCGCTGTTAGTGTACAATATAATCAGCTTTCGTTCAGAACAAACCAAAACAGCACAAACAGAAACACAGCATAACAATCCAAGATACTACATCAACCAGCGCCAACTAAAAATAAAACTAGAAAATGCCGCAACTAAAGGGGCAAAAAGACAAATACATCAGCTGTTAACACTATGGTGCAAACCAGCTAATGTGCCCAACATCAACTCAGATAATAGAAAACAGGTGGTTTTCATAATGATATGGGTGTAGTGATTGAAAGGATATGATGAGCACGACATGATACAAGTAGGTGGGGAAAAACCAGGGAGTGACTGGAATGTTAGCCTCCAAATCTTTTTCAATACGCTACATCATTAATAAAAGGCACAAAAAAAGCTAAGAACAGAAATCTGAAACAAAACCAGAAATTACTAGAATGTGTCAGTCAGCATCTGTGGAGAGAACATATAACTCAACACCTTGGGTTTCAGCCCTCCTTCAGAAGCACGAAGAAATCAAATCAGGAATCAGGAGAAGCTTCTTTACCTGAGTGTGCTTAAAATGTGGAACTTGCTACCACAAAGAATTGAGGCGAATAGAATAGATGCATTCAAGGGGAAGCTAGACAAAAAGATGAAAGAGAAAGGAATAGTATGTTGATGGGGTTAGGAGGAGGTGGTTTGTGTACAGCATAAATGCCAGCTTAGACCAATAGAGCAGAGTGGCCTGCTTCTGTGCTGAAAATTCTATGTAACCAGGAAGCGAACAAGTCTATGAAGTTAAACTTCCTGTGAAACTAGAATGTGGCAGTGGTTTCAGGGCTAACAATTATTATTTTTCTGTTGTTGTTAAAGCTGGTCCAGTTGCAGATCAAACAGATTCTTCTCAATGGTCAGACTATTGAAATACTAACCAGGATTATAACCATCAACAAGTCATTCATTCCATTCACTTCCCTATTAAAAAATTACACAGGGGGCGGTGGCAAAATGGTATTGTCACTGCACAAGTAATCCAGAGACCCAGGGTAATGCACTGGGGACCTGAGTTCAAATTCCACCATGGCAAATGGTAGAGTTTGAATTAGAGTCAGAGAGGTTTACAGCATGGAAACAGGCCTTTCAGCCCAACTTGTCCACGCTGCCCTTTTTTTTTACAAACCCTTAAACTAATCCCAATTGCCCGCATTTGGCCCATATCCCTCTATACTCATCGTACCCATGTAACTATCTAAATGCTTTTTAAAAGACAAAATTGTACCTCTGGTAGCTTGTTCCAGACATTCACCACCCTGTGTGAAAAAATTGCCCCTCTGGACACTTTTGTATTTCTCCCCTCACATCTTAAACCTATGTTCTCTAGTTTTAGACTCCCTTACTTTTACAAAAAGATACTGATATCTAGTTGATCTGTGCTCCGCATTATTTTATAGACCGCCATAAGATCACCCCTCAGTCTACTACAATCCAGAGAAAAAAGTCCCAGTCTATCCAGCCTCTCCTTACAACTCAATCCATCAAGTCCCGGTAGCATCCTAGTAAATCTTTTCTGTACTCTTTCTAGTTTAATAATATCCTTTCTATAATAGGGTAACCGGAATTGCACACAGTATTCCAAGTGTGGCCTTACCAATGTCTTGTACAACTTCAACAAGACGTCCCAACTCCTGTATTCAATGTTCTGACTGATGAAACCAACCATGCCAAATGCCTTCTTCACCACTCTGTCCACCTGTGAATCCAATTTCAAGGAGCTATGAACCTATACCCCTAGATCTCTCTCTTCTGTAACTCTTCCCAACGCCCTACCATTAACTGAACCAGGGCAGGACTTACTCAATCTACCAAAATGCATCACCTCGCATTTATCTACATTAAATTCCATCTGCCATTCATCAGCCCACTGGCCCAATTGATTAAGATCCCGTTGCAATTGGAGATAACTTTCTTCACTGTCCACTATGCCACCAATCTTGGTGTCATCTGCAAACTTACGAACCATGCCTCCTAAATTCTCGTCTAAATCATTAATATAAATGACAAATAACAGTGGACCCAGCACTGATCGCTGAGGCACACTGCTTGAATAAAAATATGTGGAATTAAAAAACTACTGATGACCATGAAATCATTGCCAATTGTTGTAAAAAACCCATCTGGTTCACCAATGTCCTTTAGGGAAGGAAACATGTCATCCTTACCTGGTGTAGCCTACATGTGACTCCAGACCCACAGCAATGTGAACAAACAACAAAGAAAATTACAGCACAGCAACAGGCCCTTCGGCCCTCCAAGCCTACATCGACCATGCTGCCCAACTTAACTAAAGCTCCCTATCCTTCCAGGAACCATCTCCCTCTATTCCTATCCTATTCACGTACTTGTCAAGATGCCCTTTAAAAGTCACTACCATATCCACTTCCACTATCTCCCCCGGCAACGAGTTCCAGGCACCCACTACTCTGTCTAAAAAAATCTGCCTCATACATCTAGAACAAAGAACAAAGAACAACACAGCACGGGAAACAGGCCCTTCGGCCCAACGAGCCCGCGCCGCCGTCCCACTGTCTCAGTGACATCTCTTTTAAACCTTGCCCCTTGTACATTAAACCTGTTCCCCCTACTAATTGACTCTTTCACTCTGGGAAAAAGCTTCTGACTATCCACTCTGTCCGTGCCTCTCAATCTTGTAGGCTTCTATCAGGTCTCCCCTCAACCTCCATCGTTCCAGTGAGAACAAACCAAGTTTCTCCAACCTCTCCTCATTGCTAATGCCCTCCATACCAGGCAGCATCCTGGTAAATCTTTTCTGTACCCTCTCCAAAGCCTCCACATCCTTCTGGTAGTGTGGCGACCAGAATTGAACACTATATTCCAAGTGTGGCCTCATTAAGGCTCTATAAAGCTGCGACATGACTTGCCAATTTTTAAACTCAGTGCCCCAGCCGATGAAGGCAAGCATGCTGTACGCCTTTTTGACTACCTTCTCCACCTGCATTGCCACTTTCAGTGATCTGTGTACTTGTCCACCCAGATCCCTCTGCCTATCAATACTCTTAGGGGTTCTGCCATTTACTGTACATTTCCTGTCTACATTAGACCTCACAAAGTGCATTACCTCACATTTGTCTGGATTAAACTCCATCTGCCATCTCTCCACCCAAGTCTCCAACTGATCTATATCCTGCTGTATCCTCTGATAGTCCTCATTGCCATCCACAAATCCACTAACCTTCATGTTGTCCATAAATTTACTAATCAATCCAGTTACATTTTCCTCCAAATCATTGGTATATATTACAAACAGCAAAGGTCCCAGCACTGATCCCTGGGGAGCACCACTTGTCACAGCCCTGCATTCAGGAGCACATCCTTCCACTGCTACCCTCTGTCTTCTTTGACATAGCCAGTTTTGTATCCACCTTGCCAACTCACCTCTGACCCCATGCACCTTCACCTTCTGCACCAGTCTGCCATGAGGGACCTTGTCAAAAAGTCTTATTGAAGTCCATGTAGACAATATCTATTGCCCTACCCTCATTAATCATCTTCATCACTTCCTTGAAAAATTCGATCAAGATCGTGAGACACGACCTCCCCTTCACAAAACCATGTTGCCTCTCACTAATACATCCACTTATTTCCAAATGGGAATAAATCCTGTCTCAAAGAATCGCTCCAATAATTTCCCTACCACTGATGTAAGGCTCACCGGCCTGTAATTACCTGGATTATTCTTGCTATCCTTCTTAAACAAAGGAACGAAATTGGCTTTATCCATCTTTACCTTAAAGTTTACTGAATTGTGGTCACTGTTCCCAAACTGCTCCCATACTGAAACATCGACCACCTGGACGGTCTCATTCCCGATACCAGGTCCAGTACAGCCCCCTTCCTTAGTTGGACATCTATATGCTGTTTCAGGAAGTCCTCCTGGATGTTCCTTACAAACTCTGCCCCATCCTCGCCCATAGCACTAAGTGAACTCCAGTCAATATAGGGGAAGTTAAAATCTCCCATCACAACAACCTATTACTTTTACACCTTGCCAAAATCTGCCTATATATCTGTTCCTCAATCTCCCACTGGCAACTGGGTGGCCTATAGTAAACCCCCAACATTGTGACTACACCTTCCCTATTCCTGAGCTCTACCCATATTGCCTCACTGTAGGAGCCCTCCGAGGTGTCCTCCTGCAGTACAGCTGTGATATTCTCCTTAACCAGTAGTGGTTGACTCTTGCCCTCAGGAATGGCATAGCAAGTCACTAAGTTCAAGGGCAACTAGAGATGGACAATAAAGACAATTTAAAGTTTATTTATTATCGTCACAAGTAGGCTTACATTAACACTGCAATAAAGTTACTGCAAAATCCTCTAGTTGCCACACTCCAGTGCCTGTTTGGCCAATGCACCTGAAATGCACAGAAGAAACCAAGAACAGATTGTTCTTATACTGCTGAATCATGAATTTGGTCATTGACTACCTTCCAATAGAAGCAAGTCTCCAAGATACAGCTAACCCAGAACTAATTTTCAATTTATATTGCTTATATATACACCTTCAAACTGTTCTTCACCTGAGACATAACAAACGGATATATCACACAGCCTATTCACTGAAGGCCAGTTAAACACTTCTCCTTTCAGATACAGACTGCCTTTCTCTGTTTTCCTAGCACTTGCAAATCTCAACATTTAACACATGAATCAGTGGCATGAACCAGAATTCTGAATGAAGACTGAGGCCCAAAGAATTGACTTGTCCGTTCTGTCCACAGACTACGTTCAGGCTGAGTGCTCCCAAAATTTTGTTTCGATTTGTTTTCCCATCACTTGAATTTAGTTTTACTTTTCATTAATGAAAATGAGTATCAAACGAGTATCATTGCAAAATGAGTATCACAAAAAACCTTTCAAACACCCCCCCAACCCATTACCTGTACAGTAACAGTTAAGAGCACTTACCCAACCCTATGATTGCTTTGGTCTGAACTTCCTCGTCTTCATGTTTTGTGAAATACAGCAGAAGTTCTAGCACCTTCTCTTTAATAACCACCTAAATTAGTAGAGGACAGAAAAGCAAGCTCAGTAAATAACAAAAAACCAAGAACAGAAATGTAATTCATAGAAACACTGGAATGGGAGTAGCCAGGAACTCTTCCAGCCTGCTCTCATAGAATGGTTACAGCAGAGGAAGAACCAATTTGGCCCATCACATCCATGCTGGCTCTTTGCCAGAGCAACTCTGCTGGTCCCAATATGCTGCCATTTCCATATAGTGAAGCAAGTTCTCACTCTTCAGATGATTATCCAAGCCACGACTGAATCTGGCCCTCAGGTTGTACATTTCAGATCCTAACCACTCAGAGAAATTTTCCTCCTGTCTTCTGGAGTTATTTTGCTAATTAGCTTAAATCTGTGCACTCTGGTTCTTGACTTTTCTACAGGGAACAGTTTCTACCTACTCTGTCCAGACACATTTTGAATACTTCCAAATTTACTCACCGTTTTCTTTTCTAACCAAGCTTCTCCAATCTGTTCAATTGGCTGAAATCCCTCTAGCACTATTCTCATAAATCTTTCCTGCACCATTCCCAAAACTCTCATCATTCCTATTGTGCTGTGCTCAGAATCTGAGACAATTCTCCAGTTGAAGATGAATCAGTGTTGCATATTGGTGCAACATCTCAATGCCTCTACTTATTGAACCCAGGATTTCATTAGCCTTTTTGGCCACTTTCAACAATATATGCTCATAGACCCTCTAGCCACTCTATTCCTGAACCCTTTTCAACTATTTGAATTGTTTCTGCTCAGCCGTTGAGCAGAAGTTTACACTTCTCTACTTTGAACTTCATGGGCCACATGTTTGACCATTATCACAGTTCACAACAAAGAACAAAGTACAACACAAGTAGACGCCCTTCAACCCCTCAATTCTGTGCCAGTCATGATGCCTGTCTAAACTAAAATCGTATGCACTTAGAGTTCGCAGCCTTCCATTTCCATCCTATGTATTTATCTAGTTGCCCCTTAAATGCCACTATCCTATCTGCTCCCATCTCCTCCCCGGACAGCGTGTTCCTCCTGTCTTCTGGGGTTATTTTGCTAATCACCTTAAATCTGATCATGACAAGGATATCTGAGTGCCAATCCACAAGAGATGGGCGAGATCCTAAATGAATATTTCTCATCAGTATTTACTGTTGAGAAAAGCGTGAATATTAGGGAACTTGGGAAATTAAATATTGATGTCTTAAGGAGTATACACATTACAGAGGAGGTGGTGCTGGAAGTCTTAAAGTGCATCAAGGTAGATAAATGTTTGGAACCTGATGAGGTATATCCAGGACATTGTGGGAGTCTAGGGAGGAAATTGCAGGCCCCTAGCCGAAATATTTGAAGCATCAATTGCTTTCATTAATCAATCCACATTTTTCCAAGTGACTGCTAATTTTGTCCCAGATTATCACTTTTAAAAACTCTCTCCACAGGCTAGCTTGTGTTGGCAAAAGACGTAAAAAAAACCAGTTCATTTAAGTACCAATTTCAAGCACCTGGTCCATAGCCTTGCAGGATAAGAACATAAGAAATAGGAGCAGGAGTAGGCCATCTAGCCCTTCGAGCCTGCCCAGCTATTCAATAAGATCATGGCTGATCTGAAGTGAATCAGTTCCACTTTCCTGCTTTCTCTCCATAACCCTTAATTCCCTTGTCTATCAGAAATCTATCTACCCGTGACTTAAATATATTCAACGAGGTAGCCTCCACCACTTCAACAGGCAGAGAATTCCAGAGATTCACCACCCTTTGAGTGAAGAAGTTCCTCCTCAACTCCAATCTAAACTGCTCCCCACCACTCCCCCCATTTTGAGACTGTGCCCCCTAGCTCTGCTATCCTTTCTAAGCGAAAAGAATCTCTCTATCTCTACCGTATCTAGCCCCTTCATTATCTTGTAAGTCTCTATAAGATCCCCCCTCATCCTTCTAAACTCCAACAAGTACAGACCCAGTCTATTCAATCTCTCTTCATAAGCTAACCCACTCATCTCCGGTATCAGCCTGGTGAACCTCGTCTGCACTCCCTCCAAGGCCAATGTATCCTTTCGCAAATACAGGGACCAAAACTGCACACAGTACTCCAGCTGCGGCCTCACCAGTGCCCTGTACAGTTGCAGCAAGACCTCCCTACTTTTATATTCTATCCCCCTTGCTATAAAGGCCAACATTCCATTCGCCTTCTTGATCACCTGCAGACTGGGTTTTTGCGATTCGTGCACAAGGACCCCCAGGTCCCTCTGCACAGTAGCATGCTGCAGCTTTTTGCCTATTAAATAATAATCCCTCCTACTATTACTTCTACCAAAGTGGATAACCTCACATTTGCTAACATCATACTCCATCTGCCAGGTCCTCGCCCACTCACAGCCTATCCAGATCTCTCTGCAGACTTTCTGCGCCTTCCAAGCAATTCGCTTTTCCACTCATCTTCGTGTCATCAGCAGGATGCAGTACTTCATATACAGATCCAAGCATCTGTGGAACATCACAAGTCACCAGTTGCCACCCTGAAAAGGACGCCCTTATCCCCACTCTCTGCCTTCTGTCTGTCAGTCAATCTTCTATCCATGCCACTAACTTGCCTTTAACACTATTGTCTTTTAACTTATTTAGCAGCCTCCTGTAAGGTACCTGGTCAAAGGCTTTCTGGAAATCCAAATAAATAAAGAACCAGTGGACATTATCTAATTTCTTCATTACTTCCTCAAAAAACAGACGTGTCAGACATGACGTACCTTTGACAAAGCCGAGCTTACTCAGCCCTAATTTACCATACATTTCAAGTAATAGCGATCATAATTCTAAGTTTTAAGGTGCTTCTGGGTAGGGACAAGAGAGGCCCTCGGGCGAAGGTGTAAAATTCGGGAGAGACTAATCATAGCGTTAGGCAGGGTATGAAAAGCTTAGATTGGGGGGGGAAGCTGTTTGAGGGTAAATCAACACTTGACATGTGGGAGTCTTTCAAATGTCAGTTGATTGGAATTTAGGATCGGCATGTGAGGATGAAGGATAGGTGTGGCAAGAATTGGGAACCCTAGACAATGAGGGAAATTACGAGCCTGGTCACAAAGAAAAAGGAAGCATTCATAAGGTCTAAGAAGCTTAGAATAGATGAAGTCCTTGAAGAATATAAAGGAAGTGAGAAGAAACCTAGGAAAGGAGTTAGGAGGGATAAAGGGGTCATGAAAAGTCCTTGGCAAACAGCATTAAGGGAAATCATAAGGCATTTCATACATATGTAAAGATCAAGAGGGTAGCCAGGGAAAGAGTTGTCCACCCAAGGATAGTGCAGGGAATCTAAGCATGGAACCAGAGGAAATGGGCGAGGTACTAAATGAATACTTTGACTCAATATTCGCCAAAGAAAAGGACTTGGTAGATGAGGAGCCTAGTGTAGATATTCTGGGTCAGGCTGATATAAAAAGGAAGTGTTGGGTGTCTTAAAAAGCAATAAATTAGATAAGTTCCCAGGCCCTGATGGGATCTACCCCAGAATACTGAGGGAGGCAAGGGAGGAAATTGCTGGGTCCTTGAGAGAAATCTTTGCATCCTCAATGGCTACAGATGAAGTTCCAGAGGACTGGAGGATTGCCAATGTTATTCCTTTGTTTAAGGAGGGCAGCAGGGATAATTCAGGGAATTATAGGCCAGTGAGCCTTGCATCAGTAGTAGGGAAATTATTGGCAAAGATTCTTAGGGACAGGATTTATTCACATTTAGGAACAAATAGACTTATTAGTGATAGATGGCATGGTTTTGTGAAGGGGAGGTCATGCCTCACTAACATGATTGAGTTTTTCGAGGAAGTGACGAAGATGATAGATGAGGGAAAGGTAGTGGATGTTGTATACATGGACTTCAGTAAAGCCTTTGATTAGGTGCCTCATAGTAGACTGGTATGAAGGTGAAGGCACATAGGATCAGAGGAGAGTTGGCAAGATGCATAAAGAACTGGCTTGGCCATAGAAGACAGAGGGTAATAGTAGAGAGGTGCTTTTCTGAATGGAAGGCTGTGACTCGTGGTGTTCCACAGGGATCAGTTCTGGGACCTTTGTTGTTTGTAGTATATATAAATGATTTGGAGGAAAATGTAGTAACTTCACAAATGACACAAAAATTGGTGGTGCTGCAGATAGTGAAGAGGATTGTCAGGGGATACAGCAAGATATAGACCGGTTGAAAACTTGGGCGGAGGAACAGCAGGTGGCATTTAATTGGACAAATGTGAAGTAATGCATTTTGGAAGGTCTAATGCATGTAGGAATTATACAGTAAATGGTAGAACCCTTAGGAGTATTGACAGACAGAGATCTGGACATACATGTCTACCGATCACTGAAAACGGCAATGCAGGTGGATGAAGTAGTCAAGGCAGCATATGGCATGTTGTTTTCATCGGTCAGGGCATTGATATAAAAATTGGCAGGTCATGCTGCAGCTGTAGAGAACCTTAGTTTGGCCTCATTCGGATTATTGTGTACCATTCTGGTCGCCACATTACTGGGCGGATGTGGATGTTTTGGAGAGGGTGCAGAAGAGGTTTACCAGGATGTTGCCTGGTCGAGCGGGTATTAGCCACGAGGAGAGGTTGGATAAACTCAGTTTGTTCTCACTGGAAAAATGGACGCTGAGGGGCAACCTGATGGAGGTTTAAAGATTATGAGTGGCATGGACAGAGTGGATAGTCAGATGCTTTTTCCTAGATTAGAAAAGTCAAGTCCTAGGGGACATAGATTTAAGGTGCATGAGGAAAATTGAGATGTGCGAGGCAAGTTTTTTTTTACACAGAGGATGGTGAATGTCTGCAACGCGCTGCCCGGGGAGGCGGTGGGAGCAGGTACGATTGCAGTATTTAAGGGGCATTTGATGAATACATGAATAGGATGGGAATGGAATGACACAAACTCCTTAAGTGCATATGGTTTTAGTTTTGGCAGGCATCATGATTAATGCAGGCTTGGACAGCCAAAGGGCCTGTTCTTGTGCTGTACTGTTCTTTGTTCTTAAAGAATTTTGTAAGCTTCAACATCATCTCCTCTCATTCTGCAAAACTCAAGAGAATACAGGTTTATTTTTCTTAATCAATCCTCATTAAAGAGAATCCTGCCATCACAGTGATTAGTCTGATGAACCTCTGTTGCATTGCCTCCATGGCAAGCATATCCTGTCTTACACAAGGAGATCAAAATTGTACACAATACTCGGTGTGCTCAACTCCAAGGTTTGATACAATTGCAACAAGACATCTTTACTTCTGTACTTAAGTCCCATTGCGATGAAGGTCAACATAGCATTTGCCTTCCTGATTCACTATTCTAGGAATACTACAATTGGTCCCCACATCTAAATCATTGAAATGGGTTGTGAACAACTGTGTCCTGAGCACTGATCCGTGCAGTATCCTGCTAGTAACAGCCTGTCATCTTGAGAATGATTCATTTATTCCTACTGCTTTCTGTCTGTCAGCCAATTCTCAATCCACACTAATAATTACTGCCAAACTCATACACTCTGTGTGTTAACTAGTCTCCTCAAACATTTTCCAAAAATCCAATTACACCACAGCCACAGATACCCCTTTACCTTAGCTGAAGTAACATTCTCAAACAACTCAGCAGCTCTGTCAAACACCTACGTTGCGCTGCCCAATTTTATTATTATTTTCTACCACATTCTTTAGGACATCCTAATATTAAAACTATTGATGTCAAAATACCAAGTCTATAGTTTCCCAACTTTTTCTCCTCCCTCTGTTCTATAGTGAGATTACATTTGTTACTTTCCAATCTACTGGAACCGTTCCAGAATCTATTTGATTTGTTCTTTGAAAGATAACTACTAATGCATCGACTATTTCTAAAACCAATTCCTTCAGCACTCTGGGATGGAGCAGTGATATTGCTGCTGGACTAGTAATCCAGAGACCCAAGGTAATGTTCAGGGGACCCCAGTTTGAATCCCACCAAGGCAGATGGTGAAATTTGAAGCCAATAAAACACCTAGAATTAAAAGTCAAATAATGACCATAAAACCACTGTCAATTGTCCAAGGTGGCCGGGTCCTAAAATACATAGAACGTAACAGCGCAGTACAGACCCTTTGGCCCTCGATGTTGCGATGACCAGTGGAACCAATCTAATGATCCTCTAACCTAAACTATTCCAATGTTACCCTAGGATTCTCTGGGAGGCAAGGGAGGTGATTGCAGAGCCTCTGGCTCTGATCTTCAGGTCGTTGTTGGTCACTGGTATAGTGCCAGAAGATTGGAGGTTAGCGAATGTTGTCCCGTTGTTTAAGAAGGGGAACAGAGACTTCCCCGGGAATTATAGACCGTTGAGTCTTAGTTCTGTTGTGGGCAAGGTTTTAGAAAAAATTATTAGGGATAGGATTTATAGTTATTTGGAGAGTAATGAATTGATTAGAGATAGTCAGCATGGTTTTGTGGAGGGTAGGTCGTGCCTTACTAACCTTATTGAGTTTTTTGAGAAAGTGACCAAAGAGGTGGATGGGGGTAAGACAGTTGACGTGGTATATATGGACTTTAGTAAGGCGTTTGATAAGGTTCACCATGGAAGGCTTCTGCAGAAATTGCAGATGTATGGAATTGAGGGTGATTTAGGAAATTGGATCAGGAATTGGCTGGCGGATAGGAGACAGAGGGTGGTGGTTGTTGATGGTAAGTATTCATCATGGAGTTCAGTTACGAGTGGTGTGCCTCAGGGATCTGTTTTGGGGCCACTGCTGTTTGTAGTTTTTATTAATGATCTGGATGAGGGTATAGTTGGGTGGATTAGTAAATTTGCTGATGACACCAAAGTCGGAGGTGTGGTAGATAGTGAGGAAGGGTGTCTTAGTCTACAGGGAGACTTGGACAAGTTGCAGAGCTGGGCCGAGAGGTGGCGGATGGAGTTTAATGCGGAAAAGTGTGAGGTAATTCACTTTGGCAGGAATAACGGATGTGTAGAGTATAGGGCTAATGGTAGGACTCTGAATAGTGTGGATGAACAGAGGGATCTAGATGTATGTGTGCATAGATCCCTGAAAGTTGGGAATCAAGTAGATAGGGTTGTTAGGAAGGCATACGGTGTCTTGGCGTTTATTGGTAGGGGGATTGAATTTAGGAGCCGCAGCGTCATGTTGCAACTGTACACAACTCTGGTGCGGCCGCACTTGGAGTACTGTGTGCAGTTCTGGTCCCCACATTATAGGAAGGATGTGGAGGCTTTGGAGAGGGTGCAGAGGAGGTTTACCAGGATGTTGCCTGGTATGGAGGGGAGGTCCTATGAGGAGAGACTGAGGGATTTGAGGTTGTTTTCGTTAGAAAGAAGGCGGCTACAAGGGGACCTTATTGAAACACATAAGATGAACGAGAACATATAAGAGGAACGAGATAGGATCAGGCAGGCTAGGAAGGTGTTTGTCTGGGGTAAGGGGAGATACGAAGAAGTCAGGAAGATACTTGGACAAATAAACTGGAAGGAGGCGTTCTTAGGGAAAAGTACCGAAGGAAGGTGGCAGATATTCAAGGAATGTGTGTCTGGAGCTCTGAATGACAACGTTCCGATGAGACAAGGGGGTTTTGGTAGGTCGAGGGAACCGTGATGCACAAAGGCTGTGTTGAACCTAGTCAGGAGGAAAGGGAAGGTGTATAAGAGGTTCAGAGAATTAGGAGAGGTTAAAGATCTTGAGGAGTATAAGGACTGTAGGAAGGAACTTAAAAGGGAAATTAGGAGAGCCAGGAGGGGTCATGAGAAGACCTTGGCAGGTAAGATTAAGGAGAATCCCAAGGCCTTCTATAAATATGTGAAAGGTAAAAGGATAAGAAGAGAAGGGATAGGACCTATAAAAGGTGAGGGGGGAAAGGTTTGTGTGGAACCAGAAGAAATGGCAGAGGTGCTTAACGAGTACTTCGCCTCAGTATTCACAGTGGAAGCTGATCTGGGAGATTTTGTTATGGATTTGCAGCAGATGGAAAAGATTGAGTACGTGAATATTAAGGAGGAGGATGTGTTGGAACTTTTGAATTCTATCAAGGTAGATAAGTCGCCTGGACCAGATGGGATGTACCCCAGGATACTGTGCGAGGCGAGGGAAGAGATTGCAGAGCCCCTGGCGATGATCTTTGCGTCGTCAATGGAGACGGGAGAGGTTCCGGAGGATTGGAGGATTGCGGATGTAGTTCCTATTTTCAAGAAAGGGAACAGAGATAGCCCGGGAAATTACCGACCGGTGAGTCTGACCTCAGTAGTTGGTAAGCTGATGGAGAGGCTTCTGAGGGACAAGATTTACGAACATTTGGAGAGGTTTGACATGATCAGGAATAGTCAGCATGGATTTGTCAAGGGCAGGTCGTGCCTTACAAGCCTAGTTGAGTTCTTCGATAATGTGACTGAACACATTGACGAAGGAAGTGCCGTGGACGTAGTGTACATGGACTTCAGCAAGGCGTTTGATAAGGTCCCCCATGCAAGACTTCTTGAGAAGGTGAGAGGGCATGGGATCCAAGGGCCTTTGGCCTTGTGGATCCAGAATTGGCTTGCCTGCAGAAGGCAGAGAGTGGTTGTGGATGGGGCTTTTTCTGAATGGAGGTCAGTCACCAGCGGAGTGCCTCAAGGATCTGTTCTGGGACCCTTGTTGTTTGTCATTTTCATAAATGACCTGGATGAGGAAGTGGAGGGATGGGTAAGTAAGTTCGCTGATGACACTAAGGTCGGTGGTGTTGTGGATGGTCTGGAAGGATGGAAAAAGTTGCAGCAGGACATAAATAGGATGCAGGACTGGGCGGAGAAGTGGCAGATGGACTTCAACGCAGATAAATGTGTAGTCGTCCATTTTGGCAGAACCAACGGGATGAACGAGTACACTATCAAGGGCAGAAGTCTGAGTAGTGTTGAAGAGCAGAAGGATCTAGGGGTCCGGGTCCACAGGACTCTTAAATCGGCCTCGCAGGTGGAAGAGGTGGTCAAGAAGGCGTATGGTGTACTGGCCTTCATTAATCGAGGGATCGAGTTTAGGAGTCGGGAGGTAATGCTGCAACTTTATAAGACCCTTGTCAGGCCTCATTTAGAGTATTGTGCGCAGTTCTGGTCGCCTCACTATAGGAAAGATGTAGAAGCTATTCAAAGGGTACAGAGGAGATTTACAAGGATGTTGCCTGGACTGGGAGGCATGCCTTATGAAGTTAGGTTGAGGGAGCTGGGACTCTTTTCCCTGGAGAGACGAAGGTTGAGAGGCGACCTGATAGAAGTTTACAAAATGTTGAGAGGAACAGATAGGGTGGACTCTCAGAGGCTATTTCCCTGGGTTGAAATGGTTGCTACGAGAGGACACAGATTTAAGGTGCAAGGAGGGAAGTTCAGAAGTGATGTTAGGGGTAAGTTTTTCACTCAGAGGGTGGTGAGTGAATGGAATTGGCTGCCGTCAGTGGTGGTGGAGGCAAACTCGCTGGGGTCTTTTAAAAGACTTCTGGATGAGTATATGGGGTTTAATGAGATTGAGGGTTATAGATAGGTCTGTAGGTTGGTAGGTGTTGATGTGATCGGCGCAACTCGTGGGCCGAAGGGCCTGTTTGTGCTGTAGTGTTCTATGTTCTATGATTAGAGGTTTAGATAGGGTGGACAGTGATAGCCTTTTTCCTCGGATGGAGAAAGCTAGCACGAGGGGGCATGGCTTTAAATTAAGGGGTGGTAGTTACAGGACGGATGTCAGGGGTAGGTTCTTTACCCAGAGGGTGGTGAGGGATTGGAATGCCCTGCCTGCTGCAGTTGTAAATGCGCCTAGTTTGGGGGTGTTTAAGAGATCCGTGGATAGGTTTATGGATGGAAAGGGTTTGGTTTAGGTTAGAGGGTCATTGCTTTTTAACTGGTCGGCGCAACATCGTGGGCCGAAGGGCCTGTTCTGCACTGTAATGTTCTATGTTCTATAGGCCTATCCACTGACCATTTGAACGCCCTTAAAGCTGGCGAGTCCACAACTGCTGCAGACAGGGCATTCCACACTCTGAGTAAAGAACCTACCTCTGACATCTGTCCTATAATTATCACCCCTCAATTTAAAGCTACGTCCCCTCATGTTAGCCATCACCATCCGAGGAAAAAGGCTTTCACTGTCCACCCTATCTAACCCTCTGATCATCTTGTATGCCTCAATTAGGTCACCTCTCAACCTTCTTCTAATAAAAATAACATCAACTCCCTCAGCCTTTCCTCATAAGACCTTCCCACCATACCAGGCAACATCCTGGTAAACCTCCTCTGCACCCTTTCCAATGCCTCCACATCTTTCTTATAATGCAGTGGTCAGAACTGTACGCAATACTCCAAGTGCAGCCGCACCAGAGTTTTGTATAAGGCAAGGTAACTGCCTTACAAGGGTAAGGCAGTTGACGTGGTGTAAATGGATTTTAGCAAAGCGTTTGATAAGGTTCCCCATGGTAGGCTACTGCAGAAAATGCAGATGCATGGGATTGAGGGTGATTTACATAAGAACATAAGAAATAGGAGCAGGAGTAGGCCATCTAGCCCTTCGAGCATGCCCCGCCATTCAGTAAGATCATGGCTGATCTGTCGTGGCTCAGTTCCACCTTCCCGCCCTCTCCCCATAACCCTTAATCCCCTCTCTTATCAAAAACCCATCAACCCGCGTCTTAAAAATATTGAGCGAGGCAGCCTCCACCACTTCAACGGGCAGAGAATTCCAGAGATTCACCACCCTTTGAGTGAAGAAGTTCCTCCTCAACTCCGTTCTAAACCGCCCCCCCTTTATCTTGACGCTGTGCCCCCTAGTCCTACTGTCTTTTTTGAGCGGGAAGAGTCTCTCCACCTCTATCCTATCCATCCCATTCATCATCTTATACGTCTCAATGAGATCTCCCCTCATTCTTCTAAACTCCAACGAGTACAAGCCTAGTTTATCCAGCCTCTCCTCATAGCTCAACCCCCTCAACTCCGGCATCAGCCTAGTAAACCTCCTCTGCACTACCTCCAAGGCCAAAATATCTTTGCGCAGGTGCGGCGCCCAAAACTGCACACAGTACTCCAGCTGCGGCCTCACCAATGCCCTATACAGCTGCAGCAAGACCTCCCTACTTTTATATTCAATCCCCCTCGCTATGAAGGCCAGCATCCCATTCACCTTCCTGACCACCTGCTGCACCTGCAAGCTGGGTTTTTGCGACTCATGCACAAGGACCCCGAGGTCCCTCTGCACCGACGCCTGCTGCAGTTTTTCGCCACGTAAGTAATAGTCCTTCCTACCATTCTTCCTACCAAAGTGGACCACCTCACACTTGCCAACATTAAATTCCATTTGCCATTTCCTGGCCCATTCGCCCAGCCTATCTAGATCCTTCTGCAGACTCTCCACACCCTCCGCACAATTTGCCGTTCCCCCAATCTTGGTGTCATCAGCAAATTTTGACACCATACACTCGGTTCCCTCCTCCAGATCATCTATATAAATGGTAAAAAGCTGAGGCCCCAGCACCGACCCCGGGGCACTCCACTAGTCACCATCCGCCAATCCGAATAGCACCCGTTGACCCCCACTCTCTGCCTCCTATTTGACAACCAATCCTCTATCCACGCTAACACCCTACCCCCAACTCCATGTCCCTCGACCTTCTGCAATAACCTCTTGTGAGGTACTTTGTAAAACGCCTTCTGAAAATCCAGAAAGACCACATCCACCGGCTCTCCTCTATCCACCGCCCTAAACACATCCTCATAGAACTCCAGTAAATTTGTCAGACACGACTTCCCTTTAATGAAACCATGCTGCGTCCGCTCTATCAAGCAATTGCCTTCAAGATGCCTCGCAATTTCCTCCTTAATGACGGATTCTAACATTTTACCTACCACAGACGTTAAACAAACAGGCCTATAATTCCCCGCCTTTTGCCTGGCACCCTTCTTAAACAACGGCGTAACATTAGCCGTTTTCCAATCTTCCGGCACTTCCCCGGAATCCAGCGACGTCTGGAAAATAACCACCAAGGCATCTACTATCACCTCCGCCATTTCTTTCAGAACCCTCGGATGCATTCCATCCGGTCCTGGGGACTTGTCCACAATCAGCCCCTCCAGTCTGTCGAGCACCGACTCTCTAGTAACAGTAATGTCATTAAGACCCTCCAGTCCTACCACCTTTCCATCACTAACACCCGCCAAATTATTCACGTCCTCCTCCGTGAAGACAGCAACAAAAAAGTTATTCAATACCTTAGCCATATCCCCATCCCCTACCACTAGGTCCCCTTTCTCATCCTCTAAAGGACCAACGTTCACCCGAGCCAGCCTCTTCCTTTTTATATATTTATAAAAACTCTTGCTATCCTTTTTTATATTAAGCGCTAACCCAGCTTCATAGTTTCAGATTTAGCAGTTTGGATCAGGAATTGGCTAGCTGATAGAATACAGTAAAAAGTCTGACAACACCAGGTTTTAGTCCAACCGGTTTATTTGATAATACTCACAAGCTTTCGAGGGGGCTGCCTCTTCGTCAGGTGAATGGAGAGTTCCTGCCTCAGACAGAGCATATAAAGCACAGACAGTTTAGAGATTACTGATTAGAATGCGAATCTTTACACCTAACCTGCTGTTCAGGACCTGAAGTGGCTGACAATGTGAGTGGAAGGAGCACTGATCACAGGTTACAGAGAGGTGTATTGTCTCCAGACAGTACAGTAAGTAAGGTTTTGCAAACCCAGGCAAGTCATGGGGGTTACAGATAGTGCGACATGAACCCAAGATCCCTGTTGAGACCGTCCTCATGTGTGCGGAACTTGGCTATCAGTCTCTGTTCAGTGACTCTGCGCAGTCGTGTGTCGTGAAGGCCGCCTTGGAGAATGCTTACCCGAAGGTCAGAGGCTGAATGCCCGTGACCACTGAAGTGTTTGCCAACAGGAAGGGAACAGTCTTGCCTGGTGATTGTCGAGCGATGTTCATTCATCCGTTGTTGTAGCGTCTGCACGGTCTCCCCAATGTACCATGCTTCGGGACATCCTTTCTTGCAACGTATCAGGTAGACAATGTTGACCGAGTTGCAAGAGTATTTACCATGTACCTGGCGGATGGTATTCTCACGTGTGATGATGGTATCCATGTCGATGATCTGGCATGTCTTGCAGAGGTTGCTGTGGCAGGGTTGTGTGGAATTGTGGTCACTCCTGAAGGCTGGGTAGTTTGCTGCGAACAATGGTCTGTTTGAGGTTGTGGTTGTCTGAAGGCAAGAAGTGGGGGTGTGGATAGCCCTGGCGAGATGTTCGTCTTCATCAATGATATGTTGAAGACTCCGGAGAAGATGTCGTAGCTTCTCCGCTCCGGGCAAGTACTGGACGACAAAGGGTACTCTGTCCACTGTGTCCCGTGTTTGCCTTCTGAGGAGATCGGTGCGGTTTTTCGCTATTCTCCAAGGCGGCCTTCACGACACACGACAGCGCAGAGTCGCTGAACAGAGACTGATAGCCAAGTTCCACACACATGAGGACGGTCTCAACAGGGATCTTGGGTTCATGTCGCACTATCTGTAACCCCTGTGACTTGCCTGGGTTTGCAAAACCTCACTTACTGTACTGTCTGGAGACAATACACCTCTCTGTAACCTGTGATCAGTGCTCCTTCCACTCACATTGTCAGCCACTTCAGGTCTTGAACAGCAGGTTAGGTGTAAAGATTCGCATTCTAATCAGTAATCTCTAAACTGTCTGTGCTTTATATGCTCTGTCTGAGGCCAGAACTCTCCATTCACCTGACGAAGAGGCAGTCCCCTCGAAAGCTTGTGAGTATTTTCAAATAAACCGGTTGGACTAAAACCTGGTGTTGTCAGACTTTTTACTGTGTTTACGCCAGTCCAACGCCGGCATTCCCACATCATAGCTGATAGAAGACAGAGGGTGGTGGTTGATGGAAAACATTCAACCTGGAGTTGAGTTACAAGTGGTGTGCCTCAGGGATCTGTTTTGGGGCCACTGCTGTTTGTTATTTTTATAAATGACCTAGATGAGGGTGTAGAAGGATGGGTTAGTAAATTTGCTGATGACACCAAAGTCGGAGGAGTTGTAGACAGTGAGGATGGATGTTACAGTTTGCAGAGGGACATAGATAAGCTGCAGAGCTGGGCTGAGAGGTGGCAAATGGAGTTTAATACGGAAAAGTGTGAGGTGATTCACTTTGGTAAGAGTAACCGGAATACAGAATATAGGGCTAATGGAAGGACTCTTGGTAGTGTCGATGAGCAGAGAGATCTCGGTGTACGTGTGCATAGACCCCTGAAAGTTGGCACCCAGGTTGTTAAGAAGGCGTACGGTGTGTTAGCTTTTATTGGTAGAGGGATTGAATTTCGGAGCCGTGAGGTCATGTTGCAACTGTACAAAACTCTGGTGCGGCCACACTTGGAGTATTGCATACAGTTCTGGTCGCCGCATTATAAGAAAGATGTGGAGGCATTGGAAAGGGTGCAGAGGAGGTTTACCAGGATGTTGCCTGGTATGGTGGGAAGGTCTTATGGGGAAAGGCTGAGGGACTTGAGGTTATTTTCATTAGAGAGAAGAAGGTTAAGAGGTGACCTAATTGAGGCATACAAGATGATCAGAGGGTTAGATAGGGTGGACAGTGAAAGCCTTTTTCCTCGGATGGTGATGGCTAACACCAGGGGACATAGCTTTAAATTGAGGGGTGATAATTATAGGACAGATGTCAGAGGTAGGTTCTTTACTCAGAGTGTGGAATGCCCTGTCTGCAGCAGTTGTGGACTCGCCAACTTTAAGGGCGTTCAAATGGTCAGTGGATAGGCATATGGATAACATTTTAATAGTTTAGGTTAGAGGGTCATTAGATTGGTTCCACTGGTCGGCGCAACATCGAGGCCGAAGGGCCTGTACTGCACTGTAATGTAATGTTCTATGTTACCCTTATCCACCTCTTTGGTCACCTTCTCAAAGAACTAGTTGAGTTCTTCGATAATGTGACTGAACACATTGACGAAGGAAGTGCCGTGGACGTAGTGTACATGGACTTCAGCAAGGCGTTTGATAAGGTCCCCCATGCAAGACTTCTTGAGAAGGTGAGAGGGCATGGGATCCAAGGGCCTTTGGCCTTGTGGATCCAGAACTGGCTTGCCTGCAGAAGGCAGAGAGTGGTTGTGGATGGGGCTTTTTCTGAATGGAGGTCAGTCACCAGCGGAGTGCCTCAAGGATCTGTTCTGGGACCCTTGTTGTTTGTCATTTTCATAAATGACCTGGATGAGGAAGTGGAGGGATGGGTAAGTAAGTTCGCTGATGACACGAAGGTCGGTGGTGTTGTGGATGATCTGGAAGGATGGCAAAAGTTGCAGCAGGACATAGATAGGATGCAGGACTGGGCGGAGAAGTGGCAGATGGACTTCAACGCGGATAAATGTGTAGTCGTCCATTTTGGCAGAACCAACGGGATGAACGAGTACACTATTAAGGGCAGAAGTCTGAGTAGTGTTGAGGAGCAGAAGGATCTTGGGGTCCGGGTCCACAGGACTCTTAAATCGGCCTCGCAGGTGGAGGAAGTGGTCAAGAAGGCGTATGGTGTACTGGCCTTCATTAATCGAGGGATTGAGTTTAGGAGTCGGGAGGTAATGCTGGAACTTTATAAGACCCTTGTCAGGCCTCATTTGGAGTATTGTGCGCAGTTCTGGTCGCCTCACTATAGGAAAGATGTAGAAGGTATTGAAAGGGTGCAGAGGAGATTTACAAGGATGTTGCCTGGACTGGGAGGCATGCCTTATGAAGTTAGGTTGAGGGAGCTGGGACTCTTTTCCCTGGAGAGACGAAGGTTGAGAGGCGACCTGATAGAAGTTTACAAAATGTTGAGAGGAATAGATAGGGTGGACTCTCAGAGGCTATTTCCCCGGTTTGAAATGGTCGCTACGAGAGGACACAGATTTAAGGTGCGGGGAGGGAGGTTCAGAAGTGATGTTAGGGGTAAGTTTTTCACTCAGAGGGTGGTGAGTGAATGGAATCGGCTGCCGTCAGTGGTGGTGGAGGCGAACTCGCTGGGGTCTTTTAAAAGACTTCTGGATGAGTATATGGGGTTTAATGAGATTGAGGGTTATAGATAGGTCTGTAGGTTGGTAGGTGATGTGATCGGCGCAACTTGTGGGCCGAAGGGCCTGTTTGTGCTGTAGTGTTCTATGTTCTAACTCAATAAGGTTTGTGAGGCACGAACTACCCTTCACAAAACCGTGTTGACTATCCTTAATCAATTTATTTCTCTCTAGATGAGTATAAATCCTATCTTATAATTCTTTCCAAAACTTTGCCCACAACAGAACTAAGGGTCACCGGTCTATAATTCCCAGGATGGTCTCTACTCCCCTTCTTGAACAAGGGGACAACACTTATTATCCTCCAGTCTTCCGGCACTATACCTGTAGCCAATGACGACATAAAGATCAAAGCCAAAGGCTCCGCAATCTCCTCCCTAGCCTCCCAGAGAATCCTAGGATAAATCCCACCCGGCCCAGGGGACTTATCTATTTTCATACTCACAGAGTTGCTAGACCGGGACTGTGACAGGTGATGAGGGAATCAAGAGGGAAAAACAACTCATCCTCACCAACCTGCCTGGCACTCGGTAGCAATGACTGCAGCACAATCCTGGTGGAGACAAAGCTCCATATTCACCCTGTGGATACCCTGCATTATGCTGTGTGACACTACCACTGTGCTAAATGGGATAGAACTTTGAACAGATCTAACAACACAATACTGGGCATCCATGAGGCGCTGTGGATCATCATCAGCAGCAGCAGCATATTGTACTCAACCCCAATCTGTAACCTCATGGCCCAGTATATTCCCCATTCTCCCATTACTACCATGCCAGGGGATCAACCCCAGGTAGCACAGTGGTTAGCAGTCACAGTGCCAGGGATCCAGGTGTGGAGTATGCACGTTCTCTCTGCGTCTGCACGTGTTTCCTCTGGGTGCTTCTGTTTTCTCCCATAGTCCAAAGATGTACCGGTTAGATGAATTTGCCATGCTAAATGTGCAGTGTTACATGGATAGGGCAGTGGATGGCCTGGGTGGGATGGTCATCCAAAGAGGTCGTGCAGCTTGATGGGCCAGATGGCTTCCTTCTGCACTGTAGGGGTTCTATGATTCCATGTACAGTGAAGGAGGGCACGCCTAAAAACGAGGTGTCAACCTAGTGAAGCTACAACACAGGCTGCATGCCAAACCGCATAAACAGCAACTGATAGACAGAGCTAAGCAATTCCACAACAAACCAATCAGATCGAAGCTCTGCAGTCCTGCCACATCCAGCCGTGAATGGTGGTGGACAATTAAACAACACACTGAAGGAGCAGTCTCCAACAGTATGCCCATCCTCAATGGTGGAAGCGTAGCAGTATAAAAGATAAGGGAAAAAGATGAGGCATTTGCTACAAGCTTCAGCCAGAAGTGTCGAGTGAATGCTCCATCTCATCTCCGCCTCCTCTGGATGTCCCCAGCATGATGTGGAGATGCCGGTGTTGGACTGGGGTAAACACAGTTAGAAATCTGATAACACCAAGTTTAAGTCCAACCGATTTATTTGATAGTAAACTCGCAAGCTTTCGGGGTTTGCCCCTTCGTCAGGTGAATGGAGAGTTCGGGCCCCAGACAGAGATATAACAGCACAGACAGTTTACAGATTACCGATTAAAGCGGCCAACAATGCTCCTCCACTCACATTGTCGGCCACTTTAAGACTTGAATAGCAGGTCAGGTGTAAAGGCTCGCATTCTAATCAGTAATCTGTAAGTGGTCCCCAGCATCACAGATTCCATGCCCGCTGGGCACCGCAGGGGCTGGTGTGTGTTATAGACCCTTATAATCACATTTTGATTTAATGTTTTAAGTCTCCTTTGGACTTTGGTTTCTGTTTGGGCTGTTCCCCCCTTCCTTTTTGGGGGGCTGCCCCTCTTAATTTGTCCCCAAGTTAATTTGAGTTTGTTTTACTTGTTGGGTCGTTGAAAGAACTCCCCAGCATCGCAGATGTCAGTCTTCAGTTAATTCAATTGATTCCACGTGAAACAGCTGAAGGCCCTGGATACAGCAAAGGCTACAGACCCCAAGAATAATCCAGCAATAGTCCTGAAAACTTACAATACTGACTGCACCCAAGCCAAGCTGCACAACTACAACACCGGCATCTAGCTGGCAATTTAGAAAAATGGCCAAGTATGTCCTGTAGTGATAGGGCAGGGAAAGGGTCTGGGTAAGGTACTCTGTTAGAGAGTTTCAGTGCAGCCTTAATGGGCCAAATGGCTTTCTTCTGCACTGTGGGGATCCTATGATTCTAATGAGCTCGCGCACACCAGTAGGAGAGAGACTGCAGATGGAGTGAGATTCAGCCAGTGTGAGGGTGTCAGGAATTTGGAGCTGAGTGGAATTCAGTGCAGAGGGGGAACAATGCTCATCTTCGGGAGGAGTGGAGAGGTGCACCTGCAAAGGGGAATCGAGGGCAAGTGAGAGGGAGAAAGAAATCAAGCCGTCGTGGCACAGGCGGCAAGCAAGTGATTGACTGGTGACTGGTGAGTAGCTTTTCTTTCTTTGTTTTCTCTCAGAGCTCTGACGAAAGGTCATCAAGACTCAAAACATTGGCTCTATTCTCTCTCTACAGATGCTGTCAGACCTGCTGGGATTCTCCAGCATTTTTCTGTTTTTGTTTCAGATAAGAGCATCCACACTATTTAGTTTTTATCTTTGGCAATCTTTAACTTCTTTTGTTAACCACTGTTGATCATCTTTCCCATTGGATGTTTGTACCTTAAGAGGAACGTATATTGTTTTATTCATTCTCAAGATGTGGGTGTTGCTGGTGGGGCTAGCATTTATTAACATAGAAACATAGAAGACAGAAGCAGGAGGAGGCCATTCAGTCCTTCGAGCTTGCTCCGCCATTCATTACAATCATGACTGCTCATCCAACTCAATAGCCTATTCCTGCTTCCCCCCGCACCCGCCCCCCCCCCCCGGCAATCTTTGATCCCATTCGCCCTAAGTGCTATATCCAGCCACCTCTTGAATACATTCAGTGTTTTGGCATCAACTATTTCTTGTGGTAATGAATTTCACAGGCTCACCATGCTTTGGGTAAAGAAACGTCTCTCATCTCTGTTCTATATGGTCTACCATGTATCCTCAGGCTTTGACTCCTGGTTCTGGACTCCCCACCATCAAGAATATCCTCCCTGCATCTACCCTGTCTAGTTCTGTTAGAATTTCGTAAGTCTCTATGAGATACCTACCCCTACTCCCTCATTCATAAAGGTTTAAGCATTGAAACAACTTGTCCATGTTGCCCCTTTTGTTTTAAATGACTAAGCTAGTCCCAATTGCCCACATTAGGCCTATATCCCTCGAGGGCCATCTTACTCATGCAACTGTCTAAATGCTTTTTAAAGTAAAAATTATACCTGCCTCTACTACTGCCTCTGGCAGCTTGTTCCAGACACTCACTACCCTGTGTGAAAAAATTGCCACTCTGGATCCTTTTGTATCTCTCCACCTAAACCTATGCCCTCTAAGTTTTAGGCTCCCCTACCTTTGGGAAAAGTTATTGACTATCTAGCTGTTCTGCGCCCCTCATTATTTTACAGAACTTTATAAGATTGTCCCCGAGCCTCCGAAGGTCTAAAGGGAAAGAGTCCCAATCTATTCAGCCTGTCCTTATAACTCAATCCATCAAGTCCAGGGAGCATTCTAGTAAATCTTTTCTGCACTTTTTCTAGTTTAATAATATCCTTTCTATAACAGGGTGACCAGAACCGTACACAGTATTCCAAGTGTGGCCTTACCAATGTCTTGTACAACTTCTTGTACAATTCATCTGAACTCCAGTGAAAACAATCCTAACCTAGTCAATCTCTCCTCATACATCAGTCCCGCCATCCCTGGAATCAGCCTGGTAAACCTTTGCTGTCCTCCCTCGAGAGAAAGAACATCCTTCCTCAGGAAAGGAGACCAAAACTGCACACAATACTCTCGGTGTGGCCTCGCTAAGGCTCTGAATAATTGCAACAACACATCCTTGCTCCTGTACTCAAAACCTCTTGCAATGAAGGCTAACATACCATTTGCCTTCTGTACCGTCCGCTGCACCTGCACGCTTACCTTCAGTGACTGGTGCATAAGGACACCCAGGTCATAAGAAATAGGAGCAGGAGTAGGCCATCTAGCCCTTCAAGCCTGCCCCGCCATTCAATAAGATCATGGCCGATCTGAAGTGGATCAGTTCCCCTTTCCTGCTTTCTCCCCATAACCCTTAATTCTCTTGTCTACCAAAAACCTATCTACCCGTGACTTAAATATATTCAGCGAGGCAGCCTCCACCACTTCAACAGGCAGAGAATTCCAGAGATTCACCACCCTTTGAGTGAAGAAGTTCCTCCTCAACTCATATCTAAACTGCACCCCCCCGCCCCTATCTTGAGGCTGTGCCCTCTAGTCCTGCTATCCTTTCTAAGCAGGAAGAATCTCCCTACCTCTACCCTATCCATCCCTTTCATTATCTTATACGTCTCTATAAGATCCCCCCTCATCCTTCTAAACTCCAACGAGTACAGACCCAGTCTATTTAGTCTCTCTTCATAGGCCAACCCCCTCATCTCCGGTATCAGCCTAGTGAACCTCCTCTGCACTCCGTCCAAGGCCAAAATATCCTTGCGCAAGTGCGGCGGCCAAAACTGCACACAGTACTCCAGCTGCGGCCACACCAGTGCCCTGTACAGTCGCAGCAAGACCTCCCTGCTTTTATATTCTATCCCCCTCGCTATAAAGGCCAGCATCCCATTCGCCTTCTTGATCACCTGCCGCATCTGCAGACTGGGTTTTTGCGACTCATGCACAAGGACCCTCAGGTCCCTCTGCACCGTAGAATGCTGTAGCTTTTTGCCCTTTAAATAGTAATCCCTCCTACTATTATTCCTGCCAAAGTGGATAACCTCACACTTATAAGAACATAAGAACATAAGAAATAGGAGCAGGAGTAGGCCATCTAGCCCTTCGAGCCTGCCCTGCCATTCAATAAGATCATGGCTGATCTGTCGTGGCTCAGTTCCACTTTCCCGCCCTCTCCCCATAACCCTTAATCCCCTCTCTTATCAAGAACCCATCAACCCGCTTCTTAAAAATATTTAGCGAGGCAGCCTCCACCACTTCAACGGGCAGAGAATTCCAGAGATTCACCACCCTTTGAGTGAAGAAGTTCCTCCTCAACTCCGTTCTAAACCGCCTCCCCTTTATCTTGAGGCTAGTCCTACTGTCTTTTTTGAGCGGGAAGAGTCTCTCCACCTCTATCCTATCCATCCCAGTCATCATCTTATACGTCTCAATGAGATCTCCCCTCATTCTTCTAAACTCTAACGAGTACAAGCCTAGTTTATTCAGCCTCTCCTCATAGCTCAATCCCCTCAACTCCGGTATCAGCCTAGTAAACCTCCTCTGCACTCCCTCCAGGGCCAAAATATCCTTGCGCAGGTGCGGCACCCAAAACTGCACACAGTACTCCAGCTGCGGCCTCACCAATGCCCTATACAGCTGCAGCAAGACCTCCCTACTTTTATATTCAATCCCCCTCGCTATGAAGGCCAGCATCCCATTCGCCTTCCTGACCACCTGCTGCACCTGCAAGCTGGGTTTTTGCGACTCATGCACAAGGACCCCGAGGTCCCTCTGCACCGTCGCCTGCTGCAGTTTTTCGCCACGTAAGTAATAGTCCTTCCTACCATTCTTCCTACCAAAGTGGACCACCTCACACTTGCCAACATTAAATTCCATTTGCCATTTCCTGGCCCATTCGCCCAGCCTATCTAGATCCTTCTGCAGACTCTCCACACCCTCCGCACAATTTGCCTTTCCACCAATCTTGGTCTCATCAGCAAATTTCGACACCCTGCACTCGGTTCCCTCCTCCAGATCATCTATATAAATGGTAAATAGCTGAGGCCCCAGCACCGACCCCTGGGGCACCCCACTAGTCACCAACCGCCAATCCGAATAGCACCCATTGACCCCCACTCTCTGCCTCCTATTTGACAACCAATCCTCTATCCACGCTAACACCCTACCCCCAACTCCATGTCCCCTGACCTTCTGCAATAACTTGCTAACATTGTACTCCATCTGCCAGGTCCTCGCCCACTCGCTCAGCCTATCCAGATCCCTCTGCAGACTTTTCACACCCTCCACGCAATTTGCTTTTCCACTCATCTTCGTGTCATCAGCAAATTCGTTACCCTACACTCAGCCCCCTCCTCCAGATCATCTATATAAATGGTAAATAGCTGAGGCCCCAGCACCGATCCCTGCGGCACTCCACTAGTCACCAACCACCAATCAGAATAGCACCCATTGATACCAACTCTCTGCCCCCTATTAGAGGGCCAATCCTCTATCCACGCTAACACCTTACCCCCAACTCCATGCACCCTAACCTTCTGAAGCAACCTTTTGTGAGGCACCTTATCAAACGCCTTTTGGAAATCGAGAAACACCACATCCATCGGTTCCCCTCTGTCTACCGCACTAGTCACATCCTCATAGAAATCCAATAAATTAATCAAACACGACTTCCCCTTAACGAACCCGTGCTGCGTCTGCTCTATCAAACCATTCCTTTCTAGGTGTCTCGCTATTTCTTCTTTGATGACGGATTCAAGCAAGGTCCCTCTACACACTCCCCTCTCCCAATTTACAGCCATTCAGGTAGTAATCTGCCGCCTTGTTTTTGTTTCTAAAGTGAATAACCTCACACTTATCCAAATTATACTGCATCAGCCATTGATTTGCCCACTCACCTAGCTCAGGATATCCAGTTCATCCTGAAGGATCTCTACACCCTCGTCACAGTTCCGCCTCCTACGCAACTCAGTATCATCTGCAAACTTTGAGCTGTTACGTTTTGTTCCCTCATCCAAATCATTAATATATATTGTGAATAGCTGGGGTCCCAGCACCGATCCCTGTTGCACCCCCATATCCCATGTTATGGTAAAAAGAAAATAGGCCTAAGTCAGGTATATAGAGTTAGACCACAGATTAGCCATGATCTCACTGGTTCAAGGGCTGAATGGCCTAACCCTGTTCCTATGTTGCTTCCTTACGATCTAAGCTCCCTCTGAGATTCACAACACCCTGCCAACTTAGTTTAAAGCTTCCCCTCCTCAGCTGCAGCAAATCTCCCGGTGAGATTACTCGTCCCTGTCAGGCCAAGATGAAATCGTCTATCTTGTACAGGTTCTACCTGCCCCAGAACCAGTCTCAGTGCCTCAGAAGTCTCATATCTCCCTCCAACACCAGTTCTCTAGCCATGTGTTCAACTGCTCAATCTTCATATTCCTAAGGTTGGTTAGGGCAAGATTAGGGCCAGTTACAGACAGCAGAGGGAAGTTGTGTGGGGAACCGGAAGAGATTGGAGAGGCACTGAACCAATATTTCTCTTCGGTGTTCACGCAGGAGGACATAAACGTAACTGAGGAGAACACTGGGTTACAGGGGTGTAAATTAGACAGTATTGCAGTTGATAGGGGGGATGTGCTGGATATTCTTGAGGGTTTGAAAATAGATAAGTCCCCTGGGCCGGACGGGATTTACCCTAGGATTCTCTGGGAGGCAAGAGAGGCGATTGCAGAGCCTCTGGCTCTGATCTTCAGGTCGTCACTGGTCTCAGTTATAGTGCCAGAAGATTGGAGGATAGCGAATGTTGTCCCATTGTTTAAGAAGGGGAACAGAGACTTCCCTGGGAATTATAGACCGGTGAGTCTTACTTCTGTTGTGGGCAAGGTTTTAGAAAAAATTATTACGGATAGGATTTATAGTTATTTGGAGAGTAATGAATTGATTGGAGATAGTCAGCATGGTTTTGTAGCGGGTAGGTCGTGCCTTACTAACCTTATTGAGTTTTTTGAGAAAGTGACCAAAGAGGTGGATGGGGGTAAGGCAGTTGACGTGGTATATATGGATTTTAGTAAGGCATTTGATAAGGTTCACCATGGAAGGCTTCTGCAGAAAATGCAGATGTATGGGATTGGGGGTAATCTAGGTAATTGGATCAGGAATTGGCTAGCAGATAGGAGAGAGGGTGGTGGTTGATGGTAAGTATTCGTCATGGAGTTCAGTTACGAGTGGTGTGCCTCAGGGATCTGTTTTGGGGCCACTGCTGTTTGTAATTTTTATTAATGATCTGGATGAGGGTATAGTTAGGTGGATTAGTAAATTTGCTGATGACACCAAAGTTGGAGGTGTGGTAGATAGTGAGGAAGGGTGTCATAGTTTGCAGGGAGACTTGGACAGGTTGCAGAGCTGGGCCGAGAGGTGGCGGATGGAGTTTAATGCGGAGAAGTGTGAGGTAATTCACTTTGGTAGGAATAACAGATGTGTCGAGTATAGGGCTAATGGGAGGACTCTGAATAGTGTGGATGAACAGAGGGATCTAGGTGTATGTGTACATAGATCCCTGAAAGTTGGGAATCAAGTAGATAAGGTTGTTAAGAAGGCATACGGTGTCTTGGCGTTTATTGGTAGGGGGATTGAATTTAGGAGTCGCAGCGTCATGTTGCAACTGTACACAACTCTGCTGCGGCCGCACTTGGAGTATTATGTGCAGTTCTGGTCCCCACATTATAGGAAGGATGTGGAGGCTTTGGAGAGGGTGCAGAGGAGGTTTACCAGGATGTTGCCTGGTATGGAGGGGAGGTCCTATGAGGAGAGACTGAGGGATTTGGGGTTGTTTTCGTTAGAAAGAAGGCGGCTAAGAGGGGATCTTATTGAAACATATAAGATTAGAGGTTTAGATAGGGTGGACAGTGATAGCCTTTTTCCTCGGATGGAGAAAGCTAGCACGAGGGGGCTTGGCTTTAAATTAAGGGGGGGTAGTTATAGGACGGATGTCAGGGATCGGTTCTTTACCCAGAGGGTGGTGAGGGATTGGAATGCCCTGCCTGCTGCAGTTGTAAATGCGCCTAGTTTGGGGGCGTTTAAGAGATCCGTGGATAGGTTTATGGATGGAAAGGGATTGGTTTAGGTTAGAGGGTCATTGTTTTTTAACTGGTCGGCGCAACATCGTGGGCCGAAGGGCCTGTTCTGCGCTGTAATGTTCTATGTTCTATGTACACTCACTAGCACGAAGCACTAGGAACAACCATGAGATTACTGCCTCTGCTCTTTATCACCTTTCTAGTTCCTAAAAATTTGCTTTCAGGACACCATTCCCCTTCCTACTTCTGCCACTGGTACCATCGTCCACGTCCTCTGGCTGTTCACCCTGCCCCAGAAGAGTGCCCTGCAGCCACTGTGTAACATCCTTGACCCTGGCACAAAGAAGCAACATACCAAACTGGAATCTTGTCCACAATCACAGAAATGCTTCTCTGTTCCCATAATTATAATCCCATTATCACTGTTGCTCTTCCACTCTTCTTCTTCCCCTCTTGTGTGGCTAAGCCACATCCGTGATGCCATTAACTTGGCTCTCACTGCACTATTCTGAAGAACCAACTGGAAGACTGATTCACAAACTTGATTGTTGCAGGGGACTCCTGATCAATCTGCCTGATTCTCAGATTGTCTGGTGGTCATTCATTCCGTGTGTGCTTCTTAGTATAGGACCTTTACATTTCTTTATCAATGGATATCATATCAAAAGAGTATTTAAGATGATGAACAAGGTTAACCTTTAATTATTACCTTAGTGTTGCCTTTAAATTCCTCCTGATCAAAGTCAAAATGACGACACAGTGCACCAACAGTAAAAAGGGAGCGAAGAAGGGCAGGTTTATTGCCAACTAGTGCAGTGTTGCCGGAATCCTCTTGGTGCTGTGCCTTTAGTTTTGTTAGAGCACCTATCACACGAGGAAAAAGATAATTTTATTAAATTTAATGGCAATGACTTTTCTTACAGTTTTCTGTTTTGAAGATCAACACTTGTACACAATACAATGTGGGTCATCAGCCAGAGTACATTAGTATCAAGCACTATCCCAACACTGGACGCGTAGATACCAAATCCTTGGTAGACACACAGTTTCTGAGTTACTGTTTTGCACCAGACTGGTTTTCTCCACCAGACTTTTTAATGAGCAGTGGTCACTGGTGAGGAGAGCGTTTAATAGCCATCCCAACTACTGTTGAGAAAGTGACAACAATCACTGATTGTCATAAAGACCTATGTGGTTTACTAATGATCCAAAAGTCACTCCAGACCCACAGTAATGTAGTTAATTGTTTGCTGAAATGGCCCAGCAAGCAAATTCAAAGGCAATTGGGGAAGGGCAACAAATGCTGGCCTTGCCAGCAATGCCCACATCCTCTGAAAGAAGGAAAAAAGATACTCTCACTTTCTGTTCCAGTTCCACAGACAGCAGCTTGCACAACCTACAACACCTCTAGCCACCACAAAGATGATAGATTTATCATGTTATTTTGCTATTCTTCCAGGTCTGATGCAACCAGTGGGCAACCTGATATTCCACTAACCGAGAAAGCAGGGTCCTGAATCTCAGTAAAGGGAACTATGATATAATGAGGCGTGAATTGGCCATGATGGACTGGGAAACATTACTGAAAGAAAAGACAGTGGACAGGCTATGGCAGGCATTGAAAGAACAAATAGGTGAACTCCAGAAGTTGTTTATTCCTGTTTAGCGCAAGAGTGGTAAAGGAACTGTGGTCAAACAATGGCTTACAAGGGAAATAAAAGATCGTATCAGATTCAAGGAAGAAGCATACAATTTTGCAAGAAAAAGCAATAGGCCTGAGGATTGGGAGCACTTTAAAATTCAAAGGAGGACCAAGGGATCAATGAAGAACAGAAAAATGGAGTATGAAAGTAAGCTAGCAGGAAACATAGAAACTGACTGCAAAAGTTTCAATAGGTGCGTGAAGAGAAAAAGATTGAGAAAAACAAATGTAGGTCCCTTACATTCAGAAATGAGAGAATTCATGAAGGGGAATTAAGAAATGGCTGAGGAATTGATTTCCAAGATGGTGCTGGAGCGTGGTGACTTCTTGCGAGCTGTGCCCAGCATATCTTCTAATTCTTTCACTCCCTTTATATTCTGCCCTCTTTCATTTCTCTCTCTATGAACAGTATGCTTTCTCTGTAAAGCATACAAGAAATAATACTGTTCATTGTATACTAATACATATAACAATAATAAATCAAATATAAATTAAATTTATACTTTGCTTCAGTCTTCACAAAGGAAGGCATGAATAATATTTCGAAGTGTTGAGAGAAACAAGTTTTAGTGGGGAGCTGAAGGAAATCAGAATGTAGAGAAATGGTTTTGATGAAATTGATGAGATTGAAGGCAGATGAATCTCCAGATTCTGAAAATCTTCATCCCAGAGTACTTAAGGAAGTGGCCCTGGAAATAGTAGATCCATTGGTGGTTATTTTCCAAAATCCTTTGGATTCCGGACTGGCTCCTACAGATTGGAAGGCAGCTAATATATATCTGCTATTCAAAAAGGGAGGTAGAGAAAACAGGGAACTATAGACAGGTGAACCTTATGTTGGGAAGTTGCACGTGTTTCCTGCACTGCAAAGGAGAGCCAGTGGACGTGATTTATTTGGATTTCCAGTCTTCTGGGACCTTACCTGACTCCAGGGATTCCTGAAAGATCACCATCAATGCCTCCACAATCTCCTCAGCTTCAGAACACTGGGGTTCTGAACCAGACCAAGTCCATTTGGTCCGGTTGATTTATCCACCTTCAGATCTTTCAGCTTCCCTAGTACCTTCTCTTTAGGTAGTATTGAGGAAGTGGGGAGGCTGCAGAAGGACTTGGAAAGGCTAGGAGAGTGGGCAAAGAAATGGCAGATGGAATACAATGTGGGAAGGTGTGAGGTTATGCACTTCGGTAGGAAGATTAGAGGCGTGAACTATTTTCTAAATGGGGAAGACTTCAGAAATCTGAAACACAACGGGACTTGGGAGTCCTGGTTCAGGATTCTCTTACAGTTAACATGCAGGCTCAGTTGGCAGTTAAAGAAGAAAAATTCAATGTTAGCGTTCATTTCTAGAGGGCTAGAGTACAAGAGCATGAATGTACTTTTAAGACTGTATAAGTCTCTGGTCAAATACCATTTAGAGTATTGTGAACAGTTTTGGGCTTCATGTGTAGGGAACAATGTGCTGGCCTTGGAGGGGGTCCAAGTTCACAAGAATGATTCCAGGAACGAAGGACTTGTCGTATAGGAAAAGTTGGGGAGTCTGGGTCCGTATTTAGAGATAAGAAGAATAGGAGGCGGAGGTGTATTTAACTGAAACTTACAGAATATTGACAGGCCTAGATAGAGTGGGTGTGGAGAGGACGTTTCCACTAGTAGGAGAGACTGGAACCAGAGGGCACAACCTCAATGAAGGGACACTCCTTTAAAACTGAGATGAGGAGGAATTTCTTCAGTCAGAGAGCTGTGAGTCTGTGGAATTCATTGCCACAGAGGGCTATGGAGGCCAGGTCATTGAATGTCTCAGAGCTAGATAGGTTGTTGATCAATAATTGGGCGGCACGGTAGCACAGTGGTTAGCACTGCTGCTTCACAGCTCCAGGGTCCTGGGTTTGATTCCCAGCTCGGGTCACTGTCTGTGTGGAGCTTGCACATTCTCCCCGTGTCTGCGTGGGTTTCCTCTGGGTGCTCCAGTTTCCTCCCACAGTCCAAAGATGTGCGGGTTAGGTTGATGGCCATGCCAGAATTGCCCCTTAGTTATACTGGATGTGTAGGTTAGAGGGATTAGCGGGTAAATGTGTTGGGATATGGGGGTAGGGCCTGGGTGGGATTGTGGTTGGTGCAGACTCGACGGGCCAAAGGGCCTGCTTCTGCACTGCAGGGTTCTATGAGGGAATCAAGGGTTACAGGGAGAAGGGGAATGAGAATCAAATCAGCCATGATTGAATGGCAGATCAGACTCAAAGGGCCAAAAGGCCTAATTCTGCTCCTATATCTTATGGTCTTATGTGATGTTGGTCATAGCTCGGGTGCAGAGATAGATCAACTTAATGCGAGGTATTCAAAAGTCTGACAGCATCAGGGAAGAAGCTGTTCTTGGGTCAGTTGATACATGACCTCAGACTTTTGTATCTTTTCCCGATGGAAGGAGGTGGAAGAGGGTATGTCCGGGATGCGAGAGGTCCTTGATTATGCTGGCTGCTTTGCCAAGACAGCAGGTAGACAGTGCCAATGGATGGGAGGCTAGTTTGAGTAATGGACTGGGCTTCATTCACAATCCTCTGTAGTTTCTAGCGGTCTTGGACAGAATAGGAGCTGTGATACAACCGGAAAGAATGCTTTCTCTGATACATCTGTAAAAGTTGGTGGGAGTTGTAGCAGACATGCTAAATTTCCTTCGTCTCCTGAGAAAGAAGAGCCTAAGATCTTCAAAGAAGTGGCTAACGAGATAATTGACACTTGGTTTTTATTTTAAAAAATTCCCTGCATTATGGCAACATTACATCAGAGGACAGCAAATGCGATTCCCCTGTTCAAAAAGGGAGTCACACAGCACAGAAAGAGTTCTTTTGATTCATCCCATCTGCACCAGCCAACAAGTATTTATGTAGTCTAATCTCATTTTCCAGCACTTGGTCTGTAGCCCTATATGTTATGGTGCTTCAAGTGCTCACGTAAATGCTTCTTAAATGTTCTGAGGATTCCCACCTCTACCACTGGGTGAAAGAGTTCGCCATCAACTCTCAAGCCACTTACTCTTAGCAGTGTAGGGGATCAGAAGGACCTTGGGGTTTGGGTCCATAGGACTCTTAAATCGGCCTCGCAGGTAGAGGATGTGGTCAAGAAGGCGTATGATGTACTGGCCTTCATCAATCGAGGGATTGAGTTTAGGAGTCAGCAGATAATGCTGCAGCTTTATAACACCCTAGTCAGATCCCACTTGGAGTACTGTGTGCAGTTCTGGTCGCCTCATTTCAAGAAAGATGTGGAAGCTATTGAAAGGGTGCAGAGGAGATTTACAAGGATGTTGCCTGGATTGGGGAGCATGCCTTAAGAGGATAGGTTGAGGGAGCTCGGTCTTTTCTCCCCGGAGAGACGAAGGATGAGAGGTGACCTGATAGAGCTACATAAGATGTTGACAGGTATTGATCGGTTGGATACTCAGAGGCTATTTCCCAGGGCTGAAATGGTCGTTACGAGAGGATACAGGTTTAAAGGTGCTGGGGAGTGGGTACAGAGGAGATAGATCATAGAACACTACAGCACAAACAGGCCCTTTGGCCCACAAGTTGTGCCGATCACATCTATACCTACCAAGCCATAGAACTATCTGTAACTTCCAATGCCATTAGATCCCATATACTCATCCAGAAGTCTTTTAAAAGACCCCAGTGAGTTCGCTTCTACCACCACCGACGGCAGCCGATTCCACTCACTCACCACCTTTTGAGTGAAAAACTTTCCCCTAACATCTCCTCTGATGTCGGGGTAAGTTTTTCACTCAGAGGGTGGTGAGTGGGTGGAATCGGCTGCCATCGGTGGTGGTGGAGGCAAACTCATTGGGGTCTTTTAAGAGATTTCTGGATGAGTACATGGGATTTAATGGGATTGAGGGTTATAGGTAGGCCTAGTAGGTAGGGATATGATCAGCGCAACTTGTGGGCCGAAGGGCTTGTTTGTGCTGTAGTTTTTCTATGTTCTCAAATCCCCTCTAAATCTCCAGCCCATCACACCTTAAATCAATGCCCCTGGCTATTGACCTCTCCAAGAGGAGAAATTTCTTCCCATCTACCCTACGTCCTTCAGAATTTTGTACACCTCAATCAGGTCCCCTCGGCCTTCTCTGCTCAAAGGAGAAAAACTCCAGTCTAACTAACTTCTCTTCACAGCTGAAAAGCTCCAGTCCAGGCAATGTTCTGGTGAGTATCATCTGCAACCTCTCTAGTGCAATCACATTCACCATGTAGTGTGGTAACCAGAACTGCAAACAGTACTCTAGGAAATTGAGCTGAACTATTCAGTTAAATTCGTTAATATTTGTGACTATCCCCATTCATGGCTCATTTTTCAATGAGGTTGTGGATTTCTGTATATTCCATGAAAATAACTGTAAAGACATCGAGGATACATGATAATTATCGCTTTGATAAGCAAAAGGCAAATGACAAGACATCCCTGTGTACTCCAATTCTTTAAGATGTCTTTCCCAAACTCAGAATCACAAATCCTGGCAGCATCCTGGTAAATCTCTTCTGCACTCCCTCCAATGCTTCCATATCCTTCTTATAGTGAGGTGACCAGAACTGAACACAATATTCCAAATGTGGTCTCACCAAGGTCCTGTACAGTTGCAGCATAACCCCACGGCTCTTAAACTCAAACCCCCTGTAAATAAACGCTAACACACTATAAGCCTTCTTCATGGCTCTATCCACCCGAATGGCAACTTTCAGAGATCCGTGGATATAAACCCCAAGATCTCTCTGTTCCTCCACATTCCTCAGAACCCTGCCGTTTACCTCGTAATCCGCATTCAAACTTGTTACATAGAACATAGAACACTACAGCACAAACAGGCCCTTCGGCCCACGAGTTGCGCCGATCACATCAACACCTACCAATCTATAGACCTATCTATAACCCCCAATCCCATTAAACCCCATATACTCATCCAGAAGTCTTTTAAAAGACCCCAGCGAGTTCGCCTCCACCACCACTGATGGCAGCCGATTCCATTCACTCACCACCCTCTGAGTGAAAAACTTACCCCTAACATCACTTCTGTACTTTCCTCCCCGCACCTTAAACCTGTGTCCTCTCGTAGCGACCATTTCAACCTGGGGAAATAGCCTCTGAGAATCCACCCTATCTATTCCTCTCAACATTTTATAAACTTCTATCAGGTCGCCTCTCAACCTACGTCTCTCCAGGGAAAAGAGACCCAGTTCCCTCAACCTAACTTCATAAGGCATGCCTCCCAGTCCAGGCAATATCCTTGTAAATCTCCTCTGTACCCTTTCAATAGCTTCTACATCTTTCCTATAGTGAGGCGACCAGAACTGCGCACAGTACTCCAAATGAGGCCTGACAAGGGTCTTATAAAGTTGCAGCATTACCTCCCGACTCCTAAACTCAATCCCTCGATTTATGAAGGCCAGTACACCATACGCCTTCTTGACCACCTCTTCCACCTGCGAGGCCGATTTAAGAGTCCTGTGGACCCGGACCCCAAGATCCTTCTGCTCCTCAACACTACCAAGACTCCTGCCCTTGATAGTGTACTCGTTCATCCCGTTGGTTCTGCCAAAATGGACGACTACGCATTTATCCGCGTTGAAGTCCATCTGCCACTTCTCCGCCCAGTCCTGCATCCTATTTATGTCCTGCTGCAACTTTTGCCATCCTTCCAGACCATCCACAACACCACCGACCTTCGTGTCATCAGCGAACTTACTTACCCATCCTTCCACTTCCTCATCCAGGTCATTTATGAAAATGACAAACAGCAAGGGTCCTAGAACAGATCCCTGGGGCACTCCACTGGTGACTGACCTCCATTCAGAAAAAGACCCATCCACAACCACTCTCTGCCTTCTGCAGGCAAGCCAGTTCTTGATCCACAAGGCCAAAGTCCCTCGGATCCCATGCCCTCTCACCTTCTCAAGAAGTCTTGTATGGGGGACCTTATCAAATGCCTTGCTGAAGTCCATGTACACCACGTCCACGGCACTTCCTTCGTCAATGTGTTCAGTCACATTATCGAAGAACTCTACTAGGCAAACTCAACTAGGTGATTCATTTTGTTCTACCAAAATGAATCACCTCTTATTAGGGTTTAACTCCATCTGCCATTTTTCAACCCAGCTCTGCATCTTATCAATGTCTCTTTGCAGTCTACACCAATCTTGGTGTCATTAGCAAATTTACTAACCCACCCTTCAGTCCCTTCCTCCAAGTCATTGATAAAAATCACAAATAGCAGAGGACCCAGCACTGATCCCTGTGGCACACTGCTGGTAGCTGGTCTCCAGTCTGAAAATTTTCCCTTCACCACCACCCTCTGTGTTCTGTGAGATAGTCAGTTACTTATCCAATCAGCCAAATTTCCCTCTATCCCATATCTCCTTACTTTCTTCATGAACTGACCAGGGCCAGATGGCTTCTAGTTCTTATGTCCTTTAGAACGTTTTAAAGATGTTGGAGCAAATTAACTTAATTTTGATTGAAACCGTTCAAGATAAAGCCAAGTAGCTGAGCTGAATTTAGATTCTACCCAACTTCTCCAATTTGATTTCAAAAATACACAGCTTTCCAATTCCAGTAAGGACAGAAAAACTGACAATCAGAAACAGACGACACTCAATTTAAAAGTACTTTCAGACCTTTGGTTCAAGTTGATCAACATAGAGACAGAGACATATTCCGATTATCATCCATTATAAAGTCTAGGTTGGGCTTGTCATTCATCAATTGCCTTTAGAACATAGAACAAGTACAGGCCCTTCGGCCCTCGATGTTGTGCCGAGCCAATTCCAAACCCAAGATCAAGCTATCCCACTCTCAATCATTCTGGAGTGCTCCATGTGCCTATCCAATAACAGCTTGAAAGTTCCTAAAGTGTCCGACTCCACTATCAGAAAGATTTTTTAAAAAAGTACATACACCTGTTTTTTTTCCAATCCCTTCTTTGGCCGCTTCCTTGGCGCTCTGGAGAAATCTAATTCAGTCCTGCTGAGTCCTTTGAAATAAACTGGCTTTATTTCACTTGCAGGATAGTTCTGGGGTTAAAGGTTCTGAGTTGGGTTTTTATCTCTATCTGGATCACTTCCAGCTCTCATTTAGAAATCTGAAAGGGAATCCCAGTTCTTGGAATGATTTGATTCACAATTCTTGAAACTGTTATGGGATGTCAGTTAACCTGAGAAACCAGAATAGATTTCTCATACTAATCAAATCTGTGAATGAATAAAAACAATTTTGTCAACAAGGCAACTGTCCCTGCTTTAAATGTAAGAATGTGCAGCAAAAACGAATGGCCATAGGTTTAAGTAAGTGCCACATACCAAATGATCCATCCGATGGCGACAGATGAAGCAAACTGTCCCATGGTTTCTTTTTTAAACTAAAAAAAAGCATTTATTTCAGCTGGATTAATCAGTGTTGGTGGGACTCCTCATATCAATAGCTGGGAATCTCTTCACTGGCGACTGTGCGGTACTGAAGGTTCTCTTAGTGACTATTCTAGGACCTAGCACAAAATTTCAAGGCACACTTGGACAGTTCTCTCAACACACCAGTGTGCCGCAGCAAGCTGGTTGAAAACCACTGCTGTAAGGAGACAGAAAGCAGAAAACAGAAAACAATAGGCCAGTTAGCCTCACATTCATTTTTGGAAAATGCTAGAAGCTATCATTAAAGATGTTACAGCAGGGCACTTGAAAAAATTCAAGGCAGAGTCAACCTGGCTTTGTAAAAGAGAAATCAGGTTTAATCAGTTTATTGGAGTTCCTTGAAGGAATCATGTCCTATGGATTGAGGAGTAACTGTAAATGTACTGCACTTTTTGATAAGGTACCACAGCAAAGGTTATTGCGCAAGATCAAAGCTCAAGGAAAAAGGCTAACATACTGGCATGGACTGAAGATTTGCTAGCCAATAGGAACCAGATAGTAGGCATAAATGGGTCTATTTCTGGATGGCAGGATGTGATGACTGATGTGCCACAGGCACAGCTTTTTACAATTTATATTGAATCGAATAAAATGACATATAGCTGCTAAAGCTGCTGACGACACAAAGCTAGTTAAGAAAGTAAATTGTGAAAAGGACTTAAGGTGGCTACAAGAGGCATAGATAGAAACATGGAAACTAGGGGTAGGCCATTCAGTTCTCCCAACCTGCTCCGCCATTCGTTTTGATAATGGCTGCTCATTGAATTCAATATCCTGATTCCCACTTCCTCCCATTTTCTTCATGTCGTCATTGGCTACAGGTATAGTGCCGGAAGACTGGAGGATAGCAAATGTTGTCCCCTTGTTCAAGAAGGGGAGTAGAGACCATCCTGGGAATTATAGACCGGTGACCCTTACTTCTGTTGTGGGCAAAGTTTTGGAAAGAATTATAAGGGATAGGATTTATAATCATCTAGAGAGAAATAAATTGATTAGGAATGGTCAACACAGTTTTGTGAAGGGTAGGTCGTGCCTCACAAACCTTAACAAATTTTTTGAAAAGGTGACCAAAGAGGTGGATAAGGGTAAGGCAGTTGACATGGTGTATATGGATTTTAGCAAAGCGTTTGAAAAGGTTCCCCATGGTAAGCTACTGCAGAAAATGCAGATGCATGGGATTGAGGGTGATATGGCTATTTACCATTTATATAGATGATCTGGAGGAGGGAACCAAGTGTAGGGTGTCGAAATTTGCTGATGACACCAAGATTGGAGGAAAGGCAAATTGTGCGGAGGGTGTGGAGAGTCTACAGAAGGGTCTAGATAGGCTGGGTGAATGGGCCAGGAAATGGCAAATGGAATTTAATGTTGGCAAGTGCGAGGTGGTCCACTTTGGTAGGAATAAGGGTAGGAAGGATTATCACTTACGTGGCGAAAAACTGCAGCAGGCGACGGTGCAGAGGGACCTCGGGGTCCTTGTGCACGAGTCGCAAAAACCCAGCTTGCAGGTGCAGCAGGTGATCAGGAAGGCAAATGGGATGCTGGCCTTCATAGCGAGGGGGATTGAATATAAAAGTAGGGAGGTCTTGCTGCGGCTGTATAGGGCACTGGTGAGGCCGCAGCTGGAGTACTGTATGCAGTTTTGGGCGCCATACTTACGCAAAGATACTTTGGCCTTGGAGGGAGTGCAGAGGAGGTTTACTAGGCTGATGCCGGAGTTGAGGGGGTTGAGCTATGAGGAGAGGCTGAATAAACTAGGCTTGTACTCGTTAGAGTTTAGAAGAATGAAGGGAGATCTCATTGAGACGTATAAGATGATGAATGGGATGGATAGGATAGAGGTGGAGAGACTCTTCCCGCTCAGAAAGGATAATAGGACTCGGGGGCACAGCCTCAAGATAAAGGTGGGGCGGCGGCGGCGGCGGCGGCGGGGGGGGGGGGGGGGGGGGCGTGTTTTAGAACGGAGTTGAGGAGGAACTTATTCACTCAAAGGGTGGTGAATCTCTGGAATTCTCTGCCCGTTGAAGTGGTGGAGGCTACCTCGCCAAATATTTTTAAGACGCGGGTTGATGGGTTTTTGATAAGAGAGGGGATTAAGGGTTATGGGGAGAGGGCGGGAATGTGGAATTGAGCCACGACAGATCAGCCATGATCTTATTGAATGGCGGGGCAGGCTCGAAGGGCTAGATGGCCTACTCCTGCTCCTATTTCTTATGTTCTTATGTTCTTTTTTAGCAGTTTGGATCAGGAATTGGCTAGCTGATAGAAGACAGAGGGTGGTGGTTGATGGGAAATATTCAACCTGGAGTTCAGTTACAAGTGGTGTACCTCAGGGATTTGTTTTGGGGCCACTGCTGTTTGTCATTTTTATAAATGACCTAGATGAGGGTATAGAAGGATGGGTTCGTAAATTTGCTGACGATACCAAAATCGGAGGAGTTGTAGACAGTGAGGATGGATGTTACAGTGTGCAGAGGGACATAGATAAGCTGCAGAGCTGGGCTGAGAGGTGGTAAATGGAGTTTAATGCGGAAAAGTGTGAGGTGATTTACTTTGGTAAGAATAACAGGATTACAGAATATAGGGCTAATGGAAGGACTCTTGGTAGTGTCGACGAGCAAAGAGATCTCGGTGTACATGTGCATAGATCCCTGAAAGTTGGCACCCAGGTTGATAAGGTTGTTAAGGCGGCGTACAGTGTGTTAGCTTTTATTGGTAGAGGGATTGAATTTCGGAGCCGTAAGGTCACGTCTCAACTGTACAAAACTCTGGTGCGGCCACACTTGGAGTACTGCGTACAGTTCTGGTTGCCGCATTATAAGGAGGATGTGGAGGCATTGGAAAGGGTGCAGAGGAGGTTTACCAAGCTGTTGCGTGGTATGGTGGGAAGGTCTTTTGAGGAAAGGCTGAGGGACTTGAGGTTATTTTCGTTAGAAAGAAGGTTAAGAGGTGACTTAATTGAGGCATACAAGATGATCAGAGGGTTAGACAGGGTGGACAGTGAGAGCCTTTTTCCTCAGATGGTGATGGCTAACACGAGGGGACATAGCTGTAAATTAAGGAGTGGTAATTACAGGATAGATGTCAGAGGTAGGTTCTTTACTCAGAGGGTAGTAAGGGTGTGGATTGCCCTGCCTGCAGCTGTTGTGGACTTGCCAACTTTAAGGGCATTCAAATGGTCACTGGATAGGCATATGGGTAACATTGGAATAGTTTAGTTTAGAGGGTCATTAGATTGTTGCACCGACCAGTGGAGCCATCGAGGGCCGAAGGGCCTGTATTGTGCTGTAATGTTCTATGTTCTATTCCTTGATCTCTTTAGCCCCAAGTACCATGGTTAAGGTAGGATAAGTGAGTGGTAAAAAATCTGACAAATGGGTATAGTTTGGCTGGAAGAATAATAAAAGCTTATTATCTAAACTGTGAAAGATCGAAGATCTCTGAAGTGCAAGAACCATAAAAGGCTACTGTACAGGTATCACAAGTAATTAGGAAAGAGCTTCTACAAATATGTAAAGGGCAAAAAAAAAGTAACTAGGGCCTTTTAAGGATCAACAAGGTTATTTATGTGCAGAACCACAAGATCCTAAAATGAATATTTCTCATCAGAATGTACTGTTGAGAAAAGCATGGACGTTAGGGAACTTAGGAACTAAATGTTGATGTCTTGAGGAGTTCGGCACAGACAAGAACGGCAAAAAGGCCTGTTTCTGAGCTGTAATTTTCTATGGTTCTATGATGTGTACATATTACAGAGGTGGTGGTGCTGGAACTCTTAAAGTGCATCAAGGTAGATAAATCCCCGGGACCTGATGAAGTGTATCGCAGGAGGCTAGGGAGGAAATTGCAGGTTCCCTAGCTGAGATATTTGAATCATCAATAGTCATGGGTGAAGTGCCTGAAGATTGGAGAATGGCAAATGTTGTGCCTTTGTTTAAAAAGGGCTGCAGGGAAAAGCCTGGGAACTACAGGCCAGTAAACCTCACAGCTGTGGTGGCTAAATTGTTGGAAGGTATTTTGAGAGACAGGATCTACAGACATTTAGAGATGCAGGGACTGACTGGGGACAGTCAGCATGGCTTTGAGAGTGGAAAATCATGTCTCACAAATTTGGTTGAGTTTTTTGGGGTGGGGTAGATAGGGCATAGATGAGGGCGGTGCAGTTGATGTTGTCTACATGGACTTTAGTGGAGCCTTTGACAAGGTACCGCATGGTAGGTTGTTGCATAGCGTTGGATCTCACAGGATCCAGGGTGAGGTATCTAAATGATTACAAAGTTGGCTTCGTGTTTGTAGAGTGTTGTTTTTCCAAACTGGAGGTCTGTAACCAGCAGTGTGTCTCAGGGATCAGTGCTAGGTCCCCTGTTATTTGTCAGTTATATTAATGATTTGGATGAGAATATAGGAGGCATGGTTAGTAAGTTTGCAGATGACATTAGGATTGGTGGCATAGTGGACAGTGAAGAAAGTTATCTTCAATTGCAACAGGATCTTGATCAATTGGGCCAGTGGGCTGACAAATGGCAGATGGAGTTTAATTTAGATAGATGCGGAGTGATGCATTTTGGTAGATTGAACCAGGGTAGGACTTGCTCAGTTAATGGTAGGACGTCGGGGAGAGTTGCAGAACAAGGAGATCTAGGGTTGCATGTTCGTAGCTCCTTGAGGAGCGGACAGGATGGTGAAGAGGGCATTCGGTATGCTTGGTTTCATCGGTCAGAACATTGAATACAGGAGTTGGGACGTCTTGTTGAAGTTGTACAAGACATTGGTAAGGCCACACTTGGAATACAGTGTGCAATTCTGGTCACCCTATTACAAAAAGGATATTATTAAACTAGTAAGAATGCAGAAAAGATTTACTAGGATGCTACCGGGACTAGATGGATTGAGTTGTGAGGAGAGGCTGGGACTTCTTTCTCTGGAGCGTAGGAGGCTGAAGGATGATCTCATAGAGGTCTATAAAATAATGAAGGGCACAGATCAGTTAGATGGTCAGTGTCTTTTCCCAAAGGTGGGGGAACGTGGGTTTGGGGTGGGAGGGGAGGGATGCAGGGGGGTGTCCAGAGGGGCAATTATAATGAGGGATGTAGATCAGCTAGAAAGTCAATAATTTTTCGTAAAGGTAGGGAAGTCTAAAACTAGAGGCATAGGTTTAAAGTGAGAAGGGAGAGATACAAAAACATCCAGAGCGGCAATTTTTTCACAGAGGGTGGTGACTGTCTGGAACAAGCTGCCAGAGGTAGTAGTGTTGAGTACAATTTTATCCTTTAAAAAGCACTTAGATAGTTACAAGGGTACAATGGGTATAGAGGAATATGGGCCAAATGCTGGCAATTGGAATTAGCTTAGGGGTTTAAGAGAAAGGGCAGCATTGACAAGTTGGGTCGAAGGGCCTGTTTCCATGTTGTAAACCTGTGCAACTCAACATAATGTTGCCGCTTATTGTGAGAGTAACTTACTACAAAACTATGGAGATTATACTTCAGTTCTACAGGGCACTGGTGAGACCACGCCTGGACTACTGTGTACAGTATTGATTGTCTTACTTAAGGAAAGATGTAAATGCATTGAAGCAATTTGATGATGGTTTACTAGACTAATAGACAGGTTGTCTTATGAGGAAAGGTTGAAGGGTTAAGGCTTGTAACAACTCGATTTTAGATGAATAAGAGGCAACTTCATTGAAACCTTTAATGTCCTCGGGTATTGACATGGTTCCTCTTGTCAGAGAATCGAGAACTAGGAGTCACAGTTTAAAAATAATTGGTCACTGGTTTAAGGCTTGAGGTGCGGTGAATTTTTTTTCTGAGGGCTGTGGTCTTCTAGAACTCACTTCCTCAAAAGACAGTGGAAGCAGAATCTCTGAATATTTTTAAGCAGAGCTAGATAGATTCTTGATTATCAAGGTGGTGAAAGGTAGGCAGAAATGTAGGATTAAGGCTCCAATCAGATCTGATTTAATGATAGGGAAGGCTTGAAGGGCTACTCCTGCTCCTAACTCCTACATTTCTACGACCCAAAAGAACATAAGTATGAGCTACTTACCATAATATCTATTGAAACAGGCCCACACAAATTTGTAGTTGTGAGTTACTCTGTTTACTACAGCTCCCAGGCAGCTCACACAATGTTGAACAACCTGCCAAAAAATAAGATAGAGCCTTATTAGCAAAACAGACCAAATCTCAACATTCATCAAATCTATGACAGTTAACACTTATTAACAGGACCTTACTTGCACCAACACAAAATGCTCAGCACCCAGTGAAGCCTTCACACTCAGTAATTTTCACACAAATAAAAAGGGTTATCACCTCAAACTAAAGGGAAAGAATGAAGGAAAAGAAATCACTAACGCAAGATAAGCAAGTATTTGTGCTGTGCCGCACAGAATAAGATGTTGTTCTGATTTTACATCAGTTTACATCAGAGGCATGACAGGGTACAGGGATGCAGTGAAAGCATTAATAATTCTAGGCTTGACCAGTTAGGTGGGGAAATCATGAAGCACTTTTCCTGTAAAGCACAGACTATATCTCAAACTCCTCCCTTCACAACTCCCGAAAAAAGCTGTGGGTCAATTAGAACTAGAGATTAATAGACTTTCATTACTTAATATGAACTAGATAGGTTCAAAGACTTGAGGTACAAATGGCTAAAATGAACCTGGACTGGGTATAGAATCCCTACACTGCGAAAGGAGCCATTCAGCTAATTGAGTCTACACTGACTCTCTGACAGAGCATTTTACTCCAGCCCATCCCCTGCTCTATAGGGACCCCACGCATTTACAGCACTAATCCCCCAAATTTATACATCTTAGGATATTAAGGGGCAATTTAGCATGGCAAATCAACCTAAACTGCACATCTGTGGATGAGAATGGAAAGGATTTTTCTGTTTGTTTCCAATTCTAACCCATTTCAGTGTCCAGCAGTACTGCTTTTCCAACTCTACCCTTAAAATTAAAACTTAAGGAAATTACAGAACTGTCAAATGATACAGCATATGTCGTCCTCATGTTTATTACTTGTCCAAGTTTTGCGCCATTTCTAAACTTCAAAATTATGTCCTGTATAGTCAAACCTAAGCCAATTATATATGAATGAACAGTGGTCCCAATACTGATCTCTGGGGCAATCCTGTGTATATCTCCTTCTTGTCTAAGAAATAACCATCCACCACTATTCTTTGCTTTCTATCCTAGCCAATTTTGCATCAACACTGCCATTGTGACGACTTGGTCTTTAAATCCGCGTAAATGTCTCCTTCCTGAATTTATTCAAGCCATCGCTCACTCCACGCTCACAGGCATGGCATCTGATCTCTCTACAATCCCGGATTCCAGGCTAACATTTTTCCTGTTCCTTTTAAAGTAATATTATGAACTAGGAAGAGGAAAACGATAACGATGACGACATAATCAGACAGTGGAATGATTAGAGATACAGCAAGTGAAATTCAATGCAGAAAAGTACGAAATGATATATTTTGGAAGGAAGAATGAGGAATTCCAATATAAAAAAGGGTAGAATTTTAAAGCGGGTGCAGAATCATAAGAACTTGGAGGTTATTATGCAGAAATTGTTGAAGCTGGCAGAGCAGGTCAAGAAAACGTTTAATAAGGGTTTTTTTTTGAAAAAGCATAGAGTTCAAAAGTAAGGAAGTTATGAAGAGCCTTTATGAAATACATACAAACTTGTGAATTAGGAGTCTGAATAGGTTACTCAGTCTTTTGAGTCTGCTCCACCATTCAATAAAGTCATGGCAGATCTGATTATAATGTCAACCTCACATTCCTGTCTACAAATAACCTTTCACCCCCTCGTTAATCAAGAGCTTATCTAGCTCTGCCTTAAAAAGTCAAGAACTCTGTTTCCACTGCCTTTTGAGGGAGAGATCTACAGACAACCTTCAGAGAAAAAAATTCCCTTTATCTGATTTAAATGAACAACCCTTTTTTGTTTAAAAAAGTGCCCCCCTAGTTCCAGATTGTCCCACAAGAGGAAACATGCCCTCCACATTCACCCTGTCAACACCCCTCAGGGTTAAGGTTTTAAAGAACAAAGAAAATAATAGCGCAGGAAAAGGCCCTCCAAGTCTGCACCAACCATGCTGCCCGACTGAACTAAAACTCCCTACCCTTCCGAGTACCATATCTCTCTATTCCCACTCTATTCATGTATTTGTCCAGATGCTCCTTAAAACTCACTATCGTATCTGCTTCCACTACCTCCCCCAGCAGCAAGTTCCAGGCACTAATGGATTTGATGGAAGTCACCTTACTCTCCAAAACTCCAGTTGATACAAACCTAACTTCTCCAACCTTTCCTCATAAAACAGCATGCACATTCCTGGTACGACTCTAGTAAATATTCTCCAAACTGCTTCTAATGCATTTACATCTTTCCTTAATTAAGACGATTAATACTGCACACAATACACCAGATGTGGCCTCACCAAGGTCCTGTACAAGAGAAGCATAACCTCCCTAGTTTTGTAATCAACTCCTCTCACAATAATCATTAACATTCCATTAGCTTTCCTATTGCTGTATTGCCTTCTATTGCAGTCCCTGCATACTGACTATTCTTGGTTCATTGAATCATAGAACCCTACAGTGCAGAAAGAGGCCCTACGGCCCATCAAATCTGCGCCGACCACAATCCCACCCAGGCCCTACACCCATATCCCCACATATTTTACCCATTAATCCCTTTAACTAAGCAACTCAGGACACTAAGGGGCAATTTAGCATAGCCAGTCAACTTAAGCCGCACAGTTTTGGAGTAAAAACAAAGACAAAGAAAAACAAAGAACAACCCAGCACGGGAAACAGGCCCTTCGGCCCAACGAGCCCGCGCCGCCGCATCACCCTACACCTATTCTACCCTGCATGTCTACGAATGGGACCCTACTCAGTCAGATTCAGGGAAGAAATAGTGTCAATTTGGTAAAAGCCGATTAGCCTAAGAGCACATCTTTGGGGTGTGGGAGGAAACCGGAGTGCCCGGAGGAAACCCACGCAACCACAGGGAGAATGCGCAAACTCCCACAGACACAGGCCCAAATCCATGTGTCTGCACAGCCAGCAGTGCTAGTCACTGAGCTGTTGCGGCGCCCGTCTACCGGTCCAGGATCAAGCACACACACCGACATGAAGTACTAGGCCACTCCTGGAACTTCCAAGAGCAGCCCACGCATGACCCGCCGTGTGCAAGCCCCTCGTTTGACACGAGGTGGACCTCCACCTGTGGAATAAAGACAAACATATTAATCTTACAGCCTGCCTTTCCGGTGTCTCCCGAGGTTTAACCCTATTTAATAGCCCCTACCATATCCCTCCATTCTCGTTTCACTCATGTGCTTATCTAACTGCATCTTAAACGAGTCCAACGTTCCTGCCTCCACCACCCTACTCGGTAGCGTGTTCCAGACCCCCACAACTCTCTGCGTAAAGAACCTTCTTCTCACCTCCAAATTATACCTCTCCCCCCTCACCCTTAAATGATGACCTCTCGTGTTCGTACCCAGTCTAGGGAGCAGTCTCTCACTATTAACTCTATCTATTCCCTTCAGTATCTTATATACTTCTATCATGTCCCCTCTCAATCTCCGTCTTTCCAAGGAGAATAGTCCCAGTTTCTTCAACCTCTCCTCGTAACCCAGTCCCCCCATGCCAGGCAACATCCTGGTAAACCTCCTCTGCACCCTTTCCAGAGACTCCACGTCCTTCCGGTAGTAAGGTGACCAGAACTGGACGCAGTACTCCAAATGCGGTCTAACCAACGTTCTGTACAACTGAAGCATTAGACGGCAGCTTTTATACTCTATGCCCCTTCCTATAAAGGCTAACATCCCATAAGCCTTCCTAACAACCTTCTCCACTTGTGACGCAACCTTCATGGATTTGTGAACCTGCACTCCCAGGTCCCTCTGTATGTCTATACTCCTAATCTGTCTACCTTTTATCACATAGCTCCTCTCTGCATTATTCCGTCCAAAATGCATCACCTCGCATTTGTCAGGATTAAATGCCATCTGCCACCTATCTGCCCACTGCACCAACCTATCTATATCCTGTTGTATCACCTGACAATCCAGTTCCGTACCCGCCAACCCTGCCATCTTGGTGTCATCAGCAAACTTGCTGATCACACCACCTACGCCCTCTTCCAAGTCATTTATGTAGACTACAAAGAGGAGAGGTCCCAGTACTGAGCCCTGCGGCACACCACTGGTCGCTAGCCTCCAGCCCGACAAGGTCCCCTCCACAACTACCCTCTGTCTCCTATTTCCCATGATGTGGGTATGCCGGCGTTGGACTGGTGTAAACACAGTAAAAAGTCTGACAACACCAGGTTTTAGTCCAACCTATTTATTTGATAATATTATCAAATAAATAGGTTGGACTAAAACCTGGTGTTGTCAGACTTTATCCTATTTCCCAGCCAGTTCTCAATCCACCTAGCTACCTGGCCTCGTATCCCATGCGCCTTAACCTTTTCTACCAGCCTACTGTGAGGGACTTTGTCAAACGCCTTACTGAAATCCATATAGATGACATCAACGGCTCTCCCATCGTCAACCGTTTTTGTCACCTCCTCAAAGAATTCCACCAGATTCGTAAGGCAAGACCTCCCTCTAACAAAGCCATGTTGCGTATGCCTAATCAGATCGCAACGCTCCAAATGCTCATACATCCTACCCCTAAGTATTTTTTCCATTAACTTCCCTACCACCGACGTCAAACTCACCGGTCTATAATTCCCAGGGTTATCCCTACTACCTTTTTTGAACAACGGGACCACATTTGCTACCCTCCAGTCTTCTGGGACCTCACCTGTGTCCAAAGAAGAGACAAAGATTTGCGCCAGAGGCCCAGCAATTTCATCTTTCGCCTCCCTAAGCAGCCTGGGATAAATACCATCAGGCCCCGGAGCTTTATCCGTCCTTACGCTACCTAAAAGCCCTAGCACTTCCTCTCTTGTAATAACTATATCCTGCAACTGAACCTCCGCTCCCTCCAAGAGACCGCACGATTCCGAACCCCTCTCCTTCGTGAATACCGACCAAAGTATTCATTCAGGAGCTCCCCCATTCCCTCCGACTCAATACACAACTCTCCACTCTTGTCCCTAAGAGGACCAATTTTCCCTCTAACTACTCTCTTGCCTCTAATATAGGAATAAAATGCCTTTGGATTTTCCTTAATCCTACCAGCCAAAGCCATCTCATGCCCTCTCTTCGCCCTTCTAATTCCCCTTTTTAGCTCCCTCCTACTCTCTCTATATTCCTCCAGCGCACTCTCTGTACCCAATTGTTTTGACCTAACATACGCCTCCCTCTTCTTCCTGACCAAGTCTTCAATATCCCCCGTAATCCACGGCTCTCTAATCCTACCTTTCCCATCCTTTCGCTTAACCGGAACATATCTCCCCTGCAACCATTTCATTTTGTCCCTAAAAGCCTCCCACTTGCCAACCGTGGATTTGCCAGCTAACAGTCCCTCCCAATCAGTTTGCTGCAGCTCCCTCCTAATCCTGCCATAGCTTGCCTTTCCCCAGTTCAGCACACTCCCGTTCGGACGGCACTCGTCCCTTTCCATTTTTATCCTAAAGTAGACGGACTTGTGGTCACTGTTCGCCACATGTTCGCCTACCTCTACCTCACCCACCTGCCCCGGCTCGTTTCCCAACACTAAATCCAGTATAGCTCCTCCCCTAGTCGGGCTAGTTACATACTGTTCTAGCGACCCTTCCATAACACATTTCACAAACTCCTCTCCCTCCGTATCCCCAGCTCTAGGCCCCCTCCAATTCACTCCGGGAAAATTAAAATCACCCACTACAACCACTCTATTCTTCCTGCACCTGTCCAAAATGCCCCTGCAAATGCCTTCCTCCACTGACTTTGGGCTGTTGGGTGGCCTATAGTACACCCCTAGCAATGTGATCTCTCCCTTTTTATTCCTCAACTCCACCCACGCTGACTCAATCCCTCTCTTCCATATCGTCCTCCCTCTGCACTACTGTGATGTTTTCCTTGACTAACAGTGCCACCCCTCCACCTCTCTTCAACCCTCCTCTGTCACACCTAAAACACTTGTACCCAGGAACATTCAGCTGCCAGTCCTGCCCTTCCCGTAACCACGTCTCCGTTACAGCCACCACATCTAACTGCCTCACAAACATCAAGGCCCTAAGCTCATCCGTTTTCCCTGCCACACTCCTAGCATTGAAACAGACACAGTTCAACCCACAAGTGTCCCTCGGAACCACCTTCTCCCTTATAATTTTCCTTTCACCCGACTCTCTCCCAGCCACCTCTCCACCCCCCCTCCCTATTAGTTTAAATCATTCCTGAACACCCCAGCTAACCTCCCCGCTAAGACACTAGTCCCCCTCCCGTTCAAATTCTCCCCACCCCTCCTGTACAATTGCCTTTCTCTCCTAAACACCTCCCAGTGATCCACAAAAGTAAACCCCTCTACCCTACACCAGTCCCTCAACCATGCATTCAACTGCACGATCTCGTCATTCTTAGCCCTGCTCGTACTGGGCAGCAACCCAGACAGTGCCACCCTGGAGGTCCTGCTCTTTAGTTTGGCCCCCAACTCCCTAAACTGCCTACGGACCTCTCCCCTACTCCTCCTTCCTATGTCCCCCTCCCCTACGTGTACTATGACCTCTGCCTGGGTCCCCTCCCCTTTCAAAATTCCCTCTACCCTTTCCATTATATCCTTTACCCCTGCTCCAGGGAGGCAGACCACCATCCTGGAGTCACGCTCCTGCCCACAGAACCTCCTATCAATCCCTCGGACCCTCCCATCCCCTACCACTATCACCTTACCAGCCCCCTTCCGTCCCTCTAAGTCAGTCTCCCCTTCCTTCCTATTTTTCTGTGCCCCTGCCGACGAACCTTGGGGGGCCTCCGGGGAGGCCGGGGGACCCTGACTACTCTTCTTCTTCCTCTTTCCCCTCCTAACAGTCGTCCATCCTCCCTTCTCTTCAGCCCTTGAGACCTCCTCCTGCTCATGGTTCCCAGCCATTATCTCCTCGTTCTCCCTGACTAGAAACGCATCTTCCAGCCGCCCCTCGAGTAGCCTGACCCAGGCTCTCAAGCGCTGCAGTTCTAAACATTTACTGCAGATGTGGACCTTGGGGACACGTGACACCACCAGGAACTCCCACATGTGGCACCGGACGCAACTTACATTCCTCCCTATATTCCCTACCATGTCCCAACCTCCTGTAAGTGCCCAAATGTAAAAATCTGTCACTCACCTTCTCTAAGCCTACTCTCGCCTAAGCCCAGCGAGCCAAAGCCCTTCTCACTCAGTTCCCACTCACTCCGCTGCCCGCTCCCGACGCTACCCGCTCTATGCTGCTACCCCTTTTTTATACCCCCCGCTCCCCCTTAACGACAATCCCCTGGCCTAACTTCCGGTACGGAAGTAAACTACACTCTAACAAGCCCCGAGTGTGGGAAGAAACTGGAGCACCCGGAAGAAACCCACACAGACATGAGGAGAACGTGCAAACTCCACACACACAGTGACCCAAGTTGGGAATCAAACCCAGGTCCCTGGAGCTGCAAAGCAGCAGTGCTAACCACTGTGCTACTGTGCCACCCCATGCTGTCAGAATACCCAAATCCCTCTGAATGTTAGAGCTCTGCAATCACTCACCATTTAGATAACAAGTTCCTATGTTATTCCTCCTGTCTAAATGAACAATTTTATAATTGCACTGGAGTGTGTCCAATTCTGGGCACTGTACTTCAGAAGGATGACGAAACTTTGGGGCAGGACTTCAGCTACATGGACGAATAGGAAAAGAGGGAGAACTGCTCAAAGAGGAAAAGGCTCAAAGCAAATTTCAGAAACATCCTCAAAACCATGGCGGGCAGGGGGCGAGCGAGCTAGAGGGTGGGAGGATGGCAAAACATGTTCATTATTCTGAAGAAAATAACCTGAAGTCCAGGACTGGGGGTCACAGTCTGACAATAAGGAGGAAGGCATTCAGGACTGAGATGAGGAAGAACATCTTCACTCAAGGAATTGTGAATCTGTGGAATTCTCTACCACAGAAAGCTGTGGGGGCCAGTTAGAACATAAGAACATAAGAACATAAGAAATAGGAGCAGGAGTAGGCCATCTGGCCCTTCGAGCCTGCCCCGCCATTCAATAAGATCATGGCTGATCTGTCGTGGCTCAGTTCCACTTTCCCGCCCTCTCCCCATAACCCTTAATCCCCTCTCTTATCAAAAACCCATCAACCCGCTTCTTAAAAATATTTAGCGAGGCAGCCTCCACCACTTCAACGGGCAGAGAATTCCAGAGATTCACCACCCTTTGAGTGAAGAAGTTCCTCCTCAACTCCGTTCTGAACCGCCCCCCCTTTATCTTGAGGCTGTGCCCCCTAGTCCTACTGTCTTTTTTGAGCGGGAAGAGTCTTTCCACCTCTATCCTATCCATCCCATTCATCATCTTATACGTCTCAATGAGATCTCCCCTCATTCTTCTAAACTCTAACGAGTACAAGCCTAGTTTATTCAGCCTCTCCTCATAGCTCAACCCCCTCAACTCCGGTATCAGCCTAGTAAACCTCCTCTGCACTCCCTCCAAGGCCAAAATATCCTTGCGCAGGTGCGGCGCCCAAAACTGCACACAGTACTCCAGCTGCGGCCTCACCAATGCCCTATACAGCTGCAGCAAGACCTCCCTACTTTTATATTCAATCCCCCTCGCTATGAAGGCCAGCATCCCATTCGCCTTCCTGACCACCTGCTGCACCTGCAGGCTGGGTTTTTGCGACTCATGCACAAGGACCCCGAGGTCCCTCTGCACCGTCGCCTGCTGCAGTTTTTCGCCCCGTAAGTAATAGTCCTTCCTACCATTCTTCCTACCAAAGTGGACCACCTCACACTTGCCAACATTAAATTCCATTTGCCATTTCCTGGCCCATTCGCCCAGCCTATCTAGATCCTTCTGCAGACTCTCCACACCCTCCGCACAATTTGCCTTTCCCCCAATCTTGGTGTCATCAGCAAATTTCGACACCCTACACTCGGTTCCCTCCTCCAGATCATCTATATAAATGGTAAATAGCTGAGGCCCCAGCACCGACCCCTGGGGCACCCCACTAGTCACCAACCGCCAATCCGAATAGCACCCATTGACCCCCACTCTCTGCCTCCTATTTGACAACCAATCCTCTATCCACTCGATATGTTCAAAAAAGAGCTGGATGTGCCCCTTGTGGCCGAAGGGATCTAGTGGAATGGAGAGAAAGCAGGAGTGGGATACTGAAAGTGCACGATCAATCATGCTCATATTGAATGATGATGCAGACTCGATGGGCCAAATGGCCTACTCCTGTACCTATTTATTATATTGCTAACTTCACCCTCCTATTCCTAATTGAACTCTAAGTCTGTATAGTCCTATATTATTCTTACTGTCATTCCATGCTTAAGGATGAGTTTCATGAGGTCTTCCTCTATTGTGGCCAAGAAGGTCTCACTCGGATGCTCCATCAATGGGACCACCAGTTCCAAAATCTTTGCCACATTGCAGATGACGAGGAAATCACTCTGTGTCTGGAAATGGGGAAAAAAGGGAAATTTTAATTTTATAATGCAGAATGAGGCTATTTGGCCCTTTGCCCTCATGCTGGCTCTCTGAAAGAGGGCTCTTAGATGTTCAATTCACACTATAGTTAAGAAAGCAGACTAAGGAAATTTGGTATGTTAGTTACAACTCACACCTACTTTTACAAATACACCATACAAAGCATTCTTTCTGGTTATATCACAGCTTGGTATGGCTCCTGCTCTGCCCAAGACCGCAAGGAACTACAAAAGATCACGAATGTAGCCCAATCCACCACACAAACCAGCCTCCCATCCATTGACTTGGTCTACACTTCCCACTGCCTCGGAAAAGCAGCCAGCATAATCAAGGATCCCCCCACACCCCGGACATTCTCTCTTCCACCACCTCCTGTCAGGAAAAAGATACAAAAGTCTGAGGACACTTACCAACCGGTTCAAGAACAGCTTCTTCCCTGCTGCTATCAGACTTTTGAACGGACTTACCTTGCATTAAGTTAATCTTTTTCTACACCCTCGCTATGACTGTAACACTACATTGTGCACTCTCTCATATTCTTCTCTATATTTTGACTGTATAGCGCACAAGAAACAATACTTTTCACTGTATGTTAATACAAGTGACAATAAATCAAATCAAAAACATGAATACAAAATTGAGTTATTTAACCTGAATCAGACCGTGAACAACACATTTAACCAACCTGTTCCCATTTCTCTTCACCACCTGCTAAGCCGAGAACCCTGGAATTGAATTCCACAGCAGAATCATAGAGCAGGATGTCATCCAGCCCATGATATCCACACTGGTTAACAAACAGCCACCCAGCCTAAAATACTTGCCAGTTCATGGTTCAGAGCCTTGGATATTATGGCACTTAAAGTGCACATCCAAGTACTTGTTAAAACGTTATGAGAATACCTGACCAGTGGAATCAATTTCAGTGTCTAGTCTCTCAAGCCCTTTCAGAATTTTATACTTTTCAATGGGACCACCTCTTTCTTCTAAGCTCCAGAGAAAACAGAACCTGTTTGCTCATCTATCATCATAGGACAAGCTCCCCACCCCTGGCAGCAATTTCATCAACTTTGGCTATACTGCCTGCAATGGAAGTATAATCTCTTCTTAAGCACAGGAGACCAAAATTGCACGAAATACTCGAGAGGTGCACTCACCAAAACCCTGGACACCTCTAACAGCGCTGTCAAATCCATCAGGATCTTATTTGTTTCAGTAAGACCACCTCTCATTCTTCTAAACCCCAAAGGATACAGGTTCAACCTGCTCAACATTTCCTCACAAGATGAGGGACAATTTAGTATGGGCAGCACTGTGGTATTATGGTTAGCACTGTTGTCCCAGAAGGGCTCAGGTTCGATTCTCAACTTGGATCACTGTCTGCGTGGAGTTTGCACATTCTCCTCATGTCTGCGTGGGTTTCCTCCGTGTACTCCAGTTTCTTCCCAGTGTCCAAGATGTGCAAGTTAGGTGTATTTGCCATGTTAAATTGCTCCTTAGTGTCGGGGGACTAACTAGGGTAAATGCATATGGTTATGGGGGTGGGGCCTGGGTGGGATTGCGGTCGATGCAGACTCAGTGGGCCAAACGGCTGTCTCCTGCACTGTAGAATTCCATGAGCAATGAAGTCAGCATTTTACCAGTATGGCATCAAGGAACCATAGCAAAACTGGGAATTGGGAGAGAACGCTCATTGGTTTATGCCAGTCATGCCTGGCATAAAGGAAGATTGTTGTGGTGGTTGGATGTCAATCATCTCACTTCCAGAACATCACAGACTTACCACTCTGGTGAAGAAATTTCTCCTAATTTGGCGTTCAATTCTGGTTGCCACACTACCAGAAGGATGTGGAAGCTTTGAAGAAGGTACAGAAAAGATTTACCAGGATGTTGCCTGGTATGGAGGGCATTAGATATAAGGAGAGGTTGGAGAAACTTGGTTTATTCTCGCTGGAATGAAAGGTTGAGGGGAGGCCTGATAGAAGTCTACAAGATTATGAGAAGCATGGACAGACTGGATACTCAGAAGCTTTTTCCCAGGGTGGAAGAGTCAATTACTAGGGGGCACAGGTTTAAGGTGCAAGGGGCAAGGTTTAAAGGAGACGTACAAGACAGGTTTTTTTTTTTACAGAGGGTGGTGGGTGCCTGGAACTCGCTGCCGAGGGAGGTAGTGGAATGGTATGGGGGTGGGGGGGGGGGGAGGATTGTGTACAGTTCTGGTCACCACATTATAAGAAAGATGTGGAAGCATTGGAAAGGGTGCCAAGGACATTTACCAGGATGTTGCCTGGTATGGTGGGAAGGTTTTATGAGGAAAGGCTGAGGGACTTGAGGTTGTTTTCGTTAGAGAGAAGAAGGTTAAGAGGTGACTTAATTGAGGCGTACAAGATGATCAGAGGATTAGATAGGGTGGACAGTGACAGCCTTTTTCCTTGGATAGTGATGGCTAACACGAGGGGACATAGCTTTAAATTGAGGGGTGATAAATATGGGACAGATGTCAGAGGTAGTTCTTTACTCAGAGGGTAGTAAGGGCGTGGAATGCCCTGCCTGCAGCACTAGTGGACTCGCCAACTTTAAGGGCATTCAAATGATCATTGGATACTTATGGATAATATTGGGATAGTTTAGGTTAGAGGGTCATTAGATTGGTTCCACCGGTCGGCGCAACATCAAGGGCCAAAGGGACTGTACTGCGCTGTAATGTTCTATGTTTTATGATACGATAGTTTTAAGGAGCATCTTGACAAATACCATGAATAGGATGGGAATAGAGGGATATGGTCCTCGGAAGGGTAGGGGGTTTTAGTTCAGTTGGGCAGCATGATCAGTACAGGCTTGGGGGGCTGAAGGGCCTGTTCCTGTGATGTAATTTTCTTTGTTCTAATTTAAATCCTGAGCCAGCTTAATCAAGGACCCCACACACCCTCAATCAATCCAACTACACATCTTGAGACAGTAAGAAGTAACTTAGCATGGCCAATCCACCTAATCTGCATACCTTTGGACTGTGGAAGGAAGCCGGAGTACCCAGAGATAACCCCCCTCAGAAACGGGCAGAATGTGTGCAAAGTCCACACAGACAGCGACCCAAGCTGGGAATCAAACCCAGGTCCGTTGCACTGTGACGTCAACAGCAGTCACTCTCACTTCACCTCAGGTATTCGGCTCTTCTGTCCACGTTGGAACCAAGGCTGTGATGAGGTCAGGAGCTGAGTGACCCTGGCAAAACCCAAACTGAGTGTCTGTGAGCAGGTTATTGCTCAGTAAATGATGGTTGGTAACACTATTGATGACTTCTTCCAACACTTTACTGATGATTGAGAGTAGCCTGATGGGGTGGTAATTGGCTGGGCTGGATTTGTCCTGTTTCTTGTGTACAGGACATACCTGGGCAATGTCCCATATTGCTGAATAAATGCCAGTATAGTAACGATACTGGAACTTGGCAAAGGATGCAGCAAGTTCCAGTACTGTTGCTGGTATACTGTCACAGCCTATAGCCTTTGTTGTACACAGTGCCTTCAGCCATTTCTTGATATCACGTGGATTGAATCCACATTGAGACATTGATAGGATGCAGAGCTGGGCCGAAAAGTGGCAGATGGAGTTTAACCCTGATAAGTGTGAGGTGATTCATTTTGGTAGGACAAACATGAATGCAGATTACAGGGTCAATGGCAAGGTTCTGAGGAATATGGAGGAACAGAGAGATCTTGGGGTTCATATGCACAGATCTCTGAAGGTTGCCATTCAAGTGGATAGAACCGTGAAGGTGGCTTATAGGGTGTTAGCGTTTATTAACAGGGGGTTTGAGTTTAAGAGCTGTGGGGTTATGCTGCAACTATACTGGACGTTAGTGAGACAGCATTTGAAATATTGTGTTCAGTTCTGGTCACCTCACTATAAGAAGGATGTGGAAGCATTGGACAGAGTGCAGAGGAGATTTACCAGGATGCTGCCTGGTTTGGAGGGTAGGTCTTATGATGAAAGGTTGAGGGAGCTGGGGCTTTTCTCTTTAGAGTGGAGGAGGATGAGAGGCGACTTAATAGAGGTTTATAACATGATGAGGGGGATTGATAGAGTGGACGTGCAGAAACTATTTCCTCGGGTGAATGTAGCTGCTACTAGGGGGCATAACTATGAAGGTTCATGGTGGGAGATATAGGAGGGATGTCCAAGGTAGATTCTTCACTCAGAGTGGTTGGGGTGTGGAATAGACTGCCTGTTGTGATACTGGAGTTGGACACTTTAGGAACTTTCAAGCGGTTATTAGATAGGCACAAGGAGCACATCAGAATTATAGGCAGTGGGCACAATATTGAGGGCCGAAAGGCCTGTTCTGTGCTGTAACGTTCTATGAATCGACTTGGCTAAAGATTGGCACCCATAATGCTGGCCACTTGTAGATAAGGCCAAGATGGATCATCCACCTGGTACTTCTGGCTGAAGTCAGTTGTGAAAGTTTCAGCCATGAGGTTATAGATTGTGGTTGAGTACAATTCTGCTGAGTGCTGATGGTCGACAGCACCTCACAGATGTCAATGTGTTCGGAGCAATGTTGAAGGTTCCTGGGTCAACTCCCTCCTGACTGTATATCACTGTGCTACCACCTCTGCTGGGTCTGTCCTGCCAGTAGGACAGGATATACCCAGGAATGGTCTGGGGCTTGATCTGTAAGGTATGATTCTGTGAGTATGACTATGTCAGGCTAATGCTTGACCAGTTTATGAGACAGCTCTCTCAAATTTGGCACAGGCGCCCAGGTGTCTGTAAGAACGACTTTGCAGCGTCAACAGGGCTGGGTTTGCCATTGCCATTCCCAGTGCCTCTGTCAATGCAAGGTACAAAGAACAAGAAAATTACAGCACATGAACAGGACCTTCGGCCCTCCAAGCCTGCATCGACCATGCTGCCCAACTTAACTAAAATCCCCTACCCTTCCGGTAGTCAGTCCGATTTCATTTCTTTTTGTTCCATCTGTAGCCGCTGAATAAAACAGTATTTTGAAAAGCCATTTAAGAGTCTACCACATTGTTGAGAGTCTGGAGTCACATGAAGGTCAGACCAGGTAAAGATTTTCCCATTTGTATGCTTGCTTATTTTGCTGATATTTTAAATTTCCACATCAGCCAGTGAAAATGTTATTTCTGAGTCATTATAGTGTCTTAATTTTGAACACCTCCTTCAGATCTCTGAGCATTCTCTAATGTTTTGTATTTGCAAGGCCAGCATCAATTGGCCATTGAAATAAAAGCAAAACACCACAGATGCTGGAAATCTGAAATAAAAACAAAGCACTAGAAACACTCAGCAGGTCGGCACCTGTGGAGAGAGAAAGTAAGTTAACAGTGCAGGTCAAATATCTCTCTTCCTTGGAACCAAAGGTCATATTCATTGCAAAATGTCAACTCTGTTTCTCCCAGATTTCTACAATAAAAAAAATGTTTCAGCGTAATCTCTCTTTTGGAAGTGACACAGATAAACTGCATTATCAGGGAAGCAATGGTCAATTTGCCACCTGTCTATCAGAAAGCTGGAGGAATTCCTACATCCCAGTCTAGAATTGTAAGACAGGCATTACGTTCACCTCACTATAGGAATGCTTTAAATTAGAAGCTCGAGGGTTTGAGTTCACCTATTTTGTTAATAAAGCTGCCAACACAGCAGTACTGGACGTTCATGAAGTACTGATACAAGGCTGCTAAAGTGTCAGGATCCAAACCAAAGTATAGTAGTCAATGAAAGCACTCAAGTCATACGGCTGAATTCAGTACTGATATCAGTTATTTTGCATACATCTTGAATTCATCAATTTAACACAAGTGAAAGTCTATATGAAAGGAATAGGAAGTGTTAAACTGAACTAACAGCTGGAGTTGGATGGCAGAGGCTGCACTTACATTACACTTTGTGGTAAGATACGGCTGAAGCGTCATTGCATGTTTCACCATCAGATGCGGCTGGATTTTGCTGAACAAGTATAAGGTGATTAAACAGGCCACCAGACAGTTGGTATTCATGCCTTTACTATCTGAATCTGAAGGGATAAAACAGGAGTTAACACCAGCAGTCAAAACACCTCATGCGCATGGAACCAATAACACACTGCCCATAAATAATCTGTGTCAAACCTTATCATTTAATCATCAAAATTATTTCAGCACAACCTTTGCTGCAGGATGATTTTGAGGACTATTTTCAGAAATAGTTAAGTGGGTGAAAAATTTCATTGATGCAACATAGAACCAACACTCAAGGATATCATCCTGACTGAGTAGGAGCTTGGCACGTGGCTCGATTTGCTGGGACAGTGTAGCAGCACGTTTATTCTGGACCTAGACCCGTGCTGTATCTTTCCTAGGGATCTTTGATGGGGTGATCAAATTGGCCTTTATTGCGAGGGGGTTAGGATATAAAAGCAGGGAGGTCTTGCTGCAACTGTACAAGGCACTGGTGAGGCCGCAACTGGAGTACTGTGTGCAGTTTTGGTCCCATTATTTGTGAAAAGATATATTGGCCTTGGAGGGAGTACAGAGAAGGTTCACCAGACTGATACCGGAGATGATGGGGTTAGCTTATGAGGAGAGATTGAGCAGATTGGGCCGGTACTCACTGGAGTTTAGAAGGCTGAGGAGTGATCTTATAGAGACTTACAAGATAATGAAGGGGCCAGATAGAGTAGAGGTAGAGAGATTCTTTCCACTTAGAAAGGAAACCAGAACTAGAAAGCACAGCCTCAAAATAAGTAGGGGGGGGAATGCAGTTTAGAACAGAGTTGAGGAGGAACTACTTCTCTCGGAGGGTGGTGAATCTCTGGAATTTTCTATCCGTTGAAGTGGTGGAGGCTACTACATTGAATATGTTTAAGTCACGGATAGATAGATTTCTGATAGATAAGGGAATTAAGGGTTATGGGGAGCAGGCAGGAAAGTGGAACTGCTCCGCTTCAGGTTAGCCATGATCTTATTGAATGGCAGGGCAGGCTCGAAGGGCTAGATGGCCTCCTCCTATTTCTTATGTGATGCAGAAGCAGCTTTACTGTGCATCTAACCCAGTGTCTTATATACCCTTGGAGCCTTCCACATTTCTATGGAAAATAAATGAACATAAACTACATTCTCCATAGTTGAACAAAAAGTAACTGGGAGTAGTTGTGGGAGAAGAGTGAATAGGGATATCACAGAGAATGGAATCACCTGGAAAATGGGGATGACATGGTCAAGGGTCTTGTTAACAAGTGGCTGTGGATTACGGAGAACATTGCAAAGGCTTTGATGTTGCGAAGCTAGAGAAAATGCCACAAAGCAGGGGGAATAGACCAAAACAGATAGAGCCTTCCAGGAAGAGAGGGTATAAGAACCTAGTTCTCATCACACTAGCAGCTCTTATAACACGACTGCAGCTGTTACAACTAGCTGCTTTTTAAAAATGTATTTCTTCATGGGATCAATGATCACTGCACAGTCACCATTCCTGAGACTAGATTTAAACTTAATCAGTTCCCATGGTAGCATTTGAACACGTGTCCCCAGAGCATTAGCCTGGGCCTCTAGATTACTTACTCAGAGACATTTCCAATGTGTCACCTTCTCCCACATCTTAAACCAAAATAATACTAAAATATATTAACTTAAAATTAAAGTATTGGCATCAAATTAGCCGGTAAGGAAAAGCCATGATCAAGTCAATGGCTTTTCCATAAAACAGTCAGGGTGAAGAAAACTTCACATCTGACAAAGCATATGGGATCATCATCAGTACAGGCATGACATAGGGAGGCTATGCTAAACCTATATAAAGCTCTGGATAGGCCAGAGCTAGAGTATTGCATCCAGATCTGATCACCACACTTTAGGAAGGATGCAGAGAGTGCAGAGGAGATATACTGGAATGGTTTCAGGAATGGAGGATTTTAGTTACAAGGTTAGATTGGAAAAGCTGGGGTTATTCTCCTTGAAACAAAGGAGGTTGACATGAGATTTAGGAGGAGCTCAAGTTGATGATGAGTTTAGGTAAGGTAAACAAAAAAAAAGCTGTTCTTATTGGCGCGGCAGCTGGGATGTGTTAAAGAACTTTTAGCGTAGCAGTTGATAATAACTCGGAACTTGCAACCTAAGAGGGCAGTGAAAGCTGAGAGGAAGAAAGATTTCAAATCAAAATTCGATGGGCATTTGAGAGAAATTAATTTTCTGGACATGGGGATAAAAGGGAGGGCGGGGGAAAGAAATAGGATTGATTGGAATGCTTTACAGGAAGCCAGTATGGGACTTGCTGGGCGAAATAGTTTCCACGCTGCAAAGGTATTCATGACATGACTTTTAATGGGGATGGAACCGTGATATTTCATCTCTTTTCCATTTACCTGCTAGTGATTCCTCATATTTCAGAATGTGCTCCACCAGATTATCCACTATCTGCACACAGGCCTTCTTCACAGGCTTGTACGAGGCATCTTCCTCAGACTTCAACAACTGAAAACATACAGCAGAGTTCAGTTAACTTTGTCTATAGTCCTCTGCTGGCAGCCAATATCTATTCCACCACAGTTGCCAGATGAAGTTGACATATCTACCGGCACAGACAAAATAGGCTGATTGGCCTCCTCTGGATTGTAAGTTTTCTATAGTTCTATATTCTCGATGAGCATACCATATGTGTGACTGGTTATCTACATTTCAATTGACTGAACACAAATGCTCAATGCTCTCAATCTAAAGCGCAGTCAATTTAATCACCTGCTGAAATTATAAGGGCACTGGCAGCAATTACTCATCTCAGTCTGAGCACAACATTTGGATTCCATAGCCAAAATTCTCCAAAATACATTTTCCATTCAAACCTCAGTCTAGTTAAGAGGCGAGCACAGGAGTATGGCACTGAGATACAGTAGCTTGATCAGATTGAATGGCAGAGCAGACTCGAAGGGCATATACCAGCCCTTATTTCTGTCACTTGAAAGGTTCATAATACAGTAGAAAATCAAGTGAAAACAGCAACTTGCACATATATATAAATAATGGGATGCGAGTGTCCTTGAAAAGGGCAGGATTTGTTGTCCAGACTGCCCTGCTAGACCATTACCAAGAACAGTTACTCATCGACCATATTATTGTGGAGCTGGAGGCACATGTAGGCCAGACCAGTTTGCGTGGGCAAAATGTGGGCTCATGATTAATTAACAATCTCAGACTGAAGGAACCCATCAGTTGTCGTAATCATACGATTGAATTTTACATTCAGTTTGAGGGGGAGGAGACAATACTTTGAGGGTCTGAGACAATATTTCTAAAATTAAATAAAGGGCAATTGTGAGGATATGAAAGCTGGACTAGCTAAAGTGAATTGGAAAATTAAGGTAAGAATTAGTTCAATCAAGATGCAGGGCTAGACAGGGTAGATTCAGAAAGAATGTTCCCAATGGTGGGGGGATCCAAAATTAGGGGTCACAGTTTGAGAACAAGGGGTAAACTTTTAGAACTGAGGTGGGGAGAAATTTCTTCACCCAGAGGGTGGTGAATGTGTGGAATTCACTCCCACAGAAAGTAGTGGAGGACAAAATGTCTGATTTCAGGAAGAAATTACGATGTGGAGATGCCAGTGTTGGACTGAGGTGGACAAAATAAAAGGTCATATGACACTAGGTTATAGTTCAACACGTTTATTTGAAATCACAAGCTTTCAGAGCACTGACTTCACAAGCTTGTAATTTCAAATAAACCTGGTGTCATGTTACCTTTTCAGAAAAAAATTGATATAGCTGTTGGGGCAAAAGGGATCAAGAGATATTGGGATATTGAATTTAATGATCAGTCCTGATCAAAATGAATGGTGGAGCAGGCTTGAAGGGCCGAATGGCGTATTCCTGCTTCTAGTTTCTAAGACATATATTTCAGGGCATATTTCAGAATAAACAGAATTTGATACATTCCAATGAGCAGGAAAAAGTCCAAGGGATGGACACACCATCTGTAGAGAAGCTAATGATAGTATCAAACTGAAAGAGAGCGTAGAACTGTGCAAAGACAGGTGGAAGGCCAAAGTAAGAACAGAAGAAATAGGAGCAGGAGTAGGCCATCTAGCCCTTTGAGCCTGCCCCGCCATTCAATAAGATCATGGCTGATCTGAAGTGGATCAGTTCCACTTCCCCGCTTTCTCCCCATAACCCTTAATTCCCTTGTCTATCAGAAGTCTATCTACCCGTGACTTAAATATATTTAGCGACGCAGCCTCCACCACTTCAACGGGCAGAGAATTCCAGAGGTTCACCACCCTTTGAGTGAAGAAGTTCCTCTTCAACTCCGTTCTAAACTGCTCCCCCCCCCCCCCCTTATCTTGAGGCTGTGCCCTCTAGTTCTGTTTTCCTTTTTAAGCGGAAAGAATCTCTCCTCTACTCTATCTGGCCCCTTCATTATCTTGTAAGTCTCTTTAAGATCCCCCCTCAGCCTTCTAAACTCCAGTGAGTACAGGCCCAGTCTATTCAATCTCTCTTCATAAGCTAACCCCCTCATCTCTGGTATCAACCTGCTGAACCTTCTCTGTACTCCCTCCAATGCCAATATATCCTTTTGCAAATAAGGGGACCAAAACTGCACACAGTACTCCTGTTGCGGCCTCACTAGTACCCTGTACAGTTGCAGCAAGACCTCCCTGCTTTTATATTCTATCCCCCTCGCTATAAAGGCCAACATTCCATTCGCCTTCTTGATCACCTGCTGCACCTGCAGACTGGGTTTTTGCGATTTATAAGAACATAAGAAATAGGAGCAGGAGTAGGTCATCTAGCCCTTCGAGCCTGCCCCGCCATTCAATAAGATCATGGCTGATCTGAAATGGATCAGTTCCACTTTCCCCCCATAACCCTTAATTCCCTTGTCTATCAGAAACCTATCTACCCGTGACTTAAATATATTCAGCGAGGTAGCCTCCACCACTTCAATGGGCACAGAATTCCAGAGATTCACCACCCTTTGAGTGAAGAAGTTCCTCCTCAACTCCGATCTAAACTGTGCCCCCTCCCCCCCAACTATTTTGAGGCTGTACCCTGTAGTTCTGCCATCCTTTCTAAGCGGGAAGAATCTCTCTACCTCTACCCTATCTATCCCCTTCATTATCTTATATGTCTCTATAAGATCACCCTTCAGCCTTCTAAATGCCAACGAGTACAGACCCAGTCTATTCAGTCTCTCTTCATAGTCCAACCCCCTCATCTCTGGTACCAGCCTAGTGAACCTTCTCTGCACTCCCTCCAAGGCCAATATATCCTTTCGCAAATGCAGCGACCAAAACTGCACACAGTACTCCAATTGCGGCCTCACCAGTGCCCTGTACAGTTGCAGCAAGACCTCCTTGCTTTTATATTCTAGATTCGTGCACAAGAACCCCCAGGTCCCTCTGCACTATAGCATGCTGCAGCTTTTCACCCTTTAAATAATAATCCCTCCTACTATTATTTCTACCAAAGTGGATAGCCGCACATTTGCTCACGTTACACTCCATCTGCCAGGTCTTCGCCCACTCACTCAGCCTATCCCGATGTCTCTGCAGACTTGCCGCGCCCTCCATGCAATCCGCTTTTCCACTCATCTTCATGTCACCAGCAAATTTTGTTACCTTACACTCAGCCCCCTCCTCCAGATTGTCTATGTAAATGGTAAACAGTTGAGGCCCCAGCACCGATCCCTGCGGCACTCCACTAGTCACCAACTGTCAATCAGAAAAGCACCCATTGGTTACGGGGGATAGACAGGAAAACAAAATGAAGGCTACATCATATCAGCCATGATCTTACTGACAGGTAATGTTCCAGGGACCAAGAGAAAATGCAAGAAAATCTTATAGGCCTGGCAGCATCTATAAGGAGAGAAAAGAGCTGATGTTGAGTCCAGATGACCCTTTGCCAAAGCTGAAAGGATAGAAACTGGGAGATATTTATACTGCAGAGTGAGGGAATGAAAGGTGAGTCATAGTCACAAAAACAAGGGGAAAGGCTGCTAATGGCAGTCCATGAAGAGACTAGAAGGTGTGAGTGGCCCAATGGCAGAGAAGTTGAAATCAGCAGGTGAGCTATGACAGATGAAGATATGGGGGTGTGGGTTGGGTGGGAGAGACATAAAATTGAGAAAAGGGGAGGAAGGGGAGAAAAGGGAAGGAAAGGGAGGGGGGAAGAAAAATGATGAAAGACAATAAAGAAACATAAGGTAGAGAACAGTTAAAAATTAAATAAAATGAAAACAAAAGGGGTCAAGGTGAGTGCAACTAATCATCTGAAATTACTGAATTCAATATCGAGACCGGAAGGCTGTAAAATGCCGAGCCGGAGGATGAGGTGTTCCTCCAGTTTATGTTGAGCTTCACCGAACATTGCAGCAGGCCAAGGACAGACGTGAGAATGGGAGCAGGATCGTGTGTTAAAATGACAAGCAACGGGAAGGTCAGGGTCCTGAGTGCACACAGACCGAAGGTGCTCAGCAAAGCGATCACCCATATAGTAAGAAGTCTCACAGCACCAGGTTAAAGTCCGACAAATTTATTTGGAATCATGAGTTTTCAGAGCACTGCTCCTTCACCAGCTGAGTCACTCAAATAAACCTGTTGGATTTTAACCTGATGCTGAGAGACTTCTTTCCGTGCCCACACCAGTCCAACACCGGTATCTCCACAGCATGGCTCTCCAGTATAGAGGAGACCACATTGGGCGCAGCGAATGCAATGGACCAAATTGAAAGAGGTACAAGTGAAACACTGCTTAACCTGGAATGAATGTTTTGGACCTTGGATGGTAAGCATGGAAGAGGTAAAGGGTCAGGTGTTACACCTTCTGTGATTGCATGGGAAGGTGCCATGAATGATGGGACAGGTGTTGGCTATAATGGAAGAATGGACTAGGTTATCCTGGAAGGAATGGTCTCTGCGAAATACTGACAGAGGGAGTGAAGGAAAGATGTGTTCAGTGTTGGCATCACTTTGGAGTTGGTGAAAAAGTGGAGGATTATGTTTTGTATGCAGAGGCTGGTGGGGTGAAAGGTGAGAACAATGGGGACTCTATCCTTGTTCATAGAACATAACAGCGCAGAACAGGCCCTTCGGCCCACGATGTTGCGCCGACCAGTTAAAAAAAAACAACAACAATGACCCACTAACCTAAACCAATCCCTTTTCGTCCATAAACCTGTCCACAGACCTCTTAAACGCCCCCAAACTAGGCGCATTTACAACTGCAGCAGGCAGGGCATTCCAATCCCTCACCACCCTCTGGGTAAAGAACCTACCCCTGACATCTGTCCTATAACTACCCCCCCTTAGTTTAAAGCCATGCCCCCTCGTGCTAGATTTTTCCATCAGAGGAAAAAGGCTATCACTATCCACCCTATCTAAACCTCTAATCATCTTATATGTTTCAATAAGATCCCCTCTTAGCCGCCTTCTTTCCAGCGAAAACAACCCCAAATCCCTCAGCCTCTCCTCATAGGATCTCCCCTCCATACCAGGCAACATCCTGGTAAACCTCCTCTGCACCCTCTCCAAAGCCTCCACATCCTTCCTGTAATGTGGGGACCAGAACTGCACACAATACTCCAAGTGTGGCCGCACCAGAGTTGTGTACAGTTGCAACATAACGCTACGACTCCTAAATTCAATCCCCCTACCAATAAACGCCAAGACACTGTATGCCTTCTTAACAACCTTATCTACTTGATTCCCAACTTTCAGGGATCTATGTACACATACACCTAGATCCCTCTGCTCCTCCACACTATTTAAAGTCTTCCCGTTAGCCCTATACTCAACACATCTGTTATTCCTACCAGAGTGAATTACCTCACATTTCTCTGCATTAAACTCCATCCGCCACCTCTCGGCCCAGCTCTGCAACCTGTCTAAGTCTTCCTGCAAACTATGACACCCTTCCTCACTATCTACCACACCTCCGACTTTGGTGTCATCAGCAAATTTACTGATCCACCCAACTATACCCTCATCCAGATCATTAATAAAAATCACAAACAGCAGTGGCCCCAACACAGATCCCTGAGGCACACCACTTGTAACCGAACTCCATGATGAATATTTACCGTCAACCACTACCCTCTGTCTCCTATCCGCTAGCCAATTCCTAATCCAGTTCCCTAGATCACCCCCAATCCCATACATCTGCATTTTGTGCAGAAGCCTACCATGGTGAACCTTATCAAACGCCTTACTAAAATCCATATACACCACGTCCACTGCCTTACCCCCATCCACCTCTTTGGTCACTTTCTCAAAAAACTCAATAAGGTTAGTAAGGCACGACCTACCCACCACAAAACCATGCTGACTATCTCCAATCAACTCATTACTCTCCAAATAACTATAAATCCTATCCCTAATAATTTTTTCCAAAACCTTGCCCACAACAGAAGTGAGACTCACCGGTCTATAATTCCCGGGGAAGTCTCTGTTCCCCTTCTTAAACAATGGGACAACATTCGCTAACCTCCAATCATCTGGTACTATACCAGAGGCCAACGACGACCTGAAGATCAGAGCCAGAGGCTCTGCAATCACTTCTCTTGCCTCCCAGAGAATCCTGGGGTAAATCCCATCCGGACCAGGGGACTTATCTATTTTCAGACCCTCCAGAATATCCAGCACATCCTCCTTATCAACTGTAACACTGTCAATTCTACTCCCCTGCAACCCAGTGTCCTCCTCAGCTATATCCATGTCCCCCTGCGTGAACACCGAAGAGAAATATTGGTTCAATGCTTCACCAATCTCCTCCGGTTCCACACACAACTTCCCTCTGCCGTCTATAACTGGCCCTAACCTTGCCCTAACCAACCTTCTGTTCTTGACATACCTATAGAACGCCTTAGGATTCTCCTTAACCCTATCAGCCAAAGTCTTCTCATGTCCTCTTTTAGCCCTTCTTAGCTCGCTCTTCAACTCCCTCCTAGCCAATCTAAAGCTCTCTAGTGCACTATCCGAGTGCTCACGTCTCATCCGAACATAAGCCTCCTTTTTCTTTTTAACCAACGAATCAACTTTTTTGGTGCACCACGGTTCCCTAGCCTTACCAATTCCACCTTGCCTGACAGGGACATACCTATCACAGACTCGCAGTAGCTGCTCCTTGAAAAAACTCCACATTTCGGACGTTCCCAATCCCTGTTCAGGGAAGGAGGGGAGGATGAGAGGTTTATGGTGCGAGAGATGGGCCGCATGGAGGGCCCTGTCGACAACTGTAAATGGGAATCCATGGTTGAAGAAGGAGGAGCACACATTAGAAGCACCACTTTGGAAAATGGCATCATCAGAACAAATGCAACAGAGGCAAAAGAACTGAGAGAAACGGACGGAGTCCTTACAGAATGTAGGGTGAAGAGCTGTGGGAGTCAGTGGGCTTGTAATGGATATTGGTAGATAATATATTGCTGGGAATGGAGACAGAAAGAGGCAAAGTTGATGAATGTTTTCCAGGTCCAGACAAGAACATGAAACAGCAACAAAATAGTCACCAATGTACCAATAAAGGAATTGTAGGATGGGACCTAGGTAGGCCTGAAACAAGAAATGTTCCACATACCCCATAAAAAGACAAGTGCAGCTAGGACCAATGCAGGTACCCATTGTTACTCCTTTGATTTGGAGAAAGTGGGAATGAATTAAAGGAGAAGTTGTTGAGAGGTAAAACAGGTTCAGCTAGATGGGGGAGAGTGGTAGTGGATGGGAATTGTTCAGGCCTCTTTTCAACAAAGAGCTCTCAGGCAATCCTGGTTTTGAATGGAGGTGTAAAGAGATTGCATATCCATGGTGAATAGTAGGCGGTTAGTGTGGTGCCCAGAACTGAATGCAATACTCCAATTGAGGCCAAATCTGTGTTTCATAAAATTTCATCACAACTTCCTTGCTTCTGTACTTGATGCCCATACTTACAAAAGCCCAGGATGCTGTCTGATTTATCAACCGGTCTCTCTCAACCTGAGTTACTATCTTCAATGATTTGTATATGCTTCTGCAATCCCATTAGAGTTGTACTTTATTTCTCTGTGCCCTTTGATTTATTATTGTCACATGCATTAATATACAATGAAAAGTATTGTTTCTTCCGTGCTATAGACAAAGCATACTATTCATAGAGAAGGAAAGAAGAGAGTGCAGAAACATAGTGTTACAGTCATAGCTAGAATGTAGAGAAAGATCAGCTTAATGCAAGGTAAATCCATTCAAAAGTCTGATGGCAACAAGGAAGAAACTGTTTTTGAGGTGCGTGACCTCAGACTTTTGTATCTTTTTTCTGACGGAAGAAGGTGGAAGAGAGAATGTTTGGGGTGCGTGGAGTCTTTAATTATGTTGGCTGCTTTGCCGAGGCAGCGGGAAGTGTCGACAGTCAATGGATGGGAGACTGGTCATCGTGATGGATTGGACTGCATTCGTGACCTTTTGTAGTTCCTTGTGGTCTTGGGCAGAGTGGGGGCCATACCAAGCTGTGATACAACCAGAAAGAATGAATTCTATGGCGCATCTGTAAAAGTTGCTGAGAGTCATAACGGACACGCCAAATTTCCTTAGTCTTCTGAGGAAGTAGAGGCATTGGTGGGCTTTCTTAACTATAGTGTTGGCATGGGGGGGACCAGTCATGATGTGGAGATGCCAGCGTTGGACTGGGGTAAACACACTAAAAAGTCTCACAATGAAAACTTTAACCTGGTATCGTGAGACTTCTTAATGGGGGACCAGAACAGGTTGTTGGCGATCTGGACACCCAAAAACCTGAAGCTCTTGACCATTTCTACTTCATCCCCATTGATGTGGACAGGAGCATGTTCTCCACTACGCTTCCTGAAGTTGATGACAATCTCCTTTGTTTTGTTGACTTTGAGGGAGAGATTATTATTGTTGCACCAGTTCACCAGATTCTCTACCTCATTCCTGTACTCTGTCTTGTTCTTTCTATCAAACTGAACAATTTCAAACTTCCTTGCATGAAATTATAGCAGGTAGACAGCTGAGAAAGAGGAACGCAAAGGTAGTAATCTCAGGATTGCTGCCTGCGCCACGGGAAAGTGAGAGCAGAAATGGAATGAGGTGGAGGGTGAATGTGTGGCTGAGGGACTGGAGCAGGGGGCAGGGATTCCGGTTCCTGGATCATTGGGACCTCTTTCGGGGCAGGTGTGACCTGTACAGTAAAGACGGGCGACACTTGAATCTCAGGGGGACCAATATCTTGGCAGGAAGATTGGCTAGGGCTACTGGGGGGGCTTTAAACTAGAAAGGTTGGGGGGAGGGAATAGAGATGAGGTGACTGAGAGCGAGGAGGTTAGCTCCCAGGTAGAGAAGGACTGTCGACAGTTATGAGGGGGAGGTTAGACGGGTAACGGAGAAGGGAAATGCCCAGACCGAGGGTCTGCGGTGTGTCTATTTTAACGCCAGGAGTGTAGTGATCAAAAGTAGATGAGCTTAGGGCATGGATTGCTGCTTGGGAATGTGATGTGGTGGCCATTACAGAGACTTGGATGTCTCAGGGACAGGACTGGATACTTCAGGTGCTGGGATTCAGATGCCTCAAGAATCACAGGGAGGGGGGCAAAAGAGGTGGCGGAGTGGCACTGTTGATCAGGGACAGTGTCATGGCTGCAGAGAAGGTGGATGCTGTGGAGGGACTGTCTACGGAGTCTCTGTGGGTGGAAGTTAAGAACAGGAAGGGGGCGGTAACTTTGTGGGGTGTTTTCTATAGGGCGCCCAATAGTGACAGGGGAGTTGAGGTGCAGATAGGGAAACAGATCCTAGAGAGATGCAGTAGTGACAGAGTTGTCGTGATGGGAGATTTTAATTTCCCAAACATCGACTGGAATATCCCTAGGGTAAGGGGTTTGGATGGGGAGGAGTTTGTTAGGTGTGTTCAGGAGGGTTTCCTGACACAGCACGTGGATAAGCCTACGAGAGGAGAGGCTGTACTTGACCTGGTGCTGGCTAATGAACCAGGACAGGTGTGGGATCTCTCGGTGGGAGAGCATCTCGGGGATGGAGATCATAATTCTATCTCCTTCACGATAGCATTGGAAAGAGATAGGATCAGGCAGGCTAGGAAGGTGTTTGTCTGGAGTAAGGGGAAATATGATGACATCAGGCAGATAATTGGACGAGTAAACTGGAAGGAGGTGTTCTTGGGGAAAAGTACTGAAGGAAGGTGGCAGATTTTCAAGGAATGTTTGACTGGAGCTCTGCACGACAACGTTCTGATGAGACAAGGGGGTTTTGGTAGGTCATGGGAGCCGTGGTGCACAAAGGTTGTGGTGAACCTGGTCAGGAAGAAAAGAAAGGTGTACAAAAGGTTCAGAAGCTAAGAGACGTTAAGGATCTAGAGGAGTATAAGGCTTGTAGAAAGGAGCTTAAAAAGGAAATTAGGAGAGCCAGAAGAGGTCACGAGAAGGCCTTGGTGGGTAAAATTAAGGAGAATCCCAAGGTGTTCTACAAATACGTGAAGAGTAAAAGGATGAGAAGTGAAGGGATAGGACCTATAAAAGGTGAAGGGGGAAAAGTCTGTATGGAACCGGAAGAAATTGCAGAGGTGCTTAATGAGTACTTTGCCTCGGTATTCACGGTGGAAAGTGATCTGGGAGGTTGTACTACATGTTTGCGGCAGACTGAAAAGATTGAATATGTGGATATTAAGAAAGAGGATGTGTTGGAACTTTAAAATTCTATCAAGATAGATAAGTCGCCAGGACCGGATGGGATGTACCCCAGGTTATCGTGGGAGGTAAGGGAAGTGATTGCAGAGCCCCTGGTGATGATCTTTGCATCGTCGATGGAGATGGGAGAGGTTCCGGAGGATTGCAGATGTGGTTCCTATTTTCAAGAAAGGGAACAGGGATAGCCCAGGAAATTACTGACCGGTGAGTCTAACCTCAGTAGTTGGTAAGTTGATGGAGAGGATTCTGAGGGACAAGACTTATGAGCATTTAGAGAAGTTTAGAACGATCAGGAATAGTCAGCACGGCTTTGTCAAGGGCAGGTTGTGCCTTACGAGCCTAGTTGAGTTCTTTGAAAATGTAACTGAACACATTGACGAAGGAAGAGCGGTGGATGTGGTTTACATGGACTTCAGCAAGGCGTTTGATAAGGTCCCCCATGCAAGACTTCTTGAGAAGGTGAGAGGGCATGGGATCCAAGGGGCTTTGGCCTTGTGGATCCAGAACTGGCTTGCCTGCAGAAGGCAGAGAGTGCTTGTGGATGGGTCTTTTTCTGCATGGAGGTCAGTCACCAGTGGAGTGCCCCAGGGATCTGTTCTAGGACCCTTGCTGTTTGTCATTTTCATAAATGACCTGGATGAGGAAGTGGAGGGATGGGTTAGTAAGTTTGCCGACGATACGAAGGTTGGTGGTGTTGTGGATAGTCTGGAGGGATGTCAGAAGTTGCAGCGTGACATAGCTAGGATGCAAGACTGGGCGGAGAAGTGGCAGATGGACTTCAACGTGGATAAATGTGTAGTGGTCCATTTTGGCAGGACCAACAGGATGCAGGAGTACAATATCAAGGGTAAGAGTCTTAGCTGGGTTGAAGAGCAGAAGGATCTTGGGGTCCGGATCCAAAGGACTCTTAAATCAGCCTCGCAGGTGGAGGATGTGGCCAAGAAGGCGTATGGTGTACTGGCCTTCATTAATCGAGGGATTGAGTTTAGGAGTCGGGAGGTAATGCTGCAACTTTATAGGACCCTTGTCAGACCCCACTTGGAGTACCGTGCGCAGTTCTGGTCGCCTCACTACAGGGAGGATGTGGAAGCTATTGAGAGGGTGCAGAGGAGATTTACAAGGATGTTGCCTGGATTGAGAGGCATGCCTTAATGAAGATAGGTTGAGGGAGCTAAGTCTCTTCTCCCTGGAGAGACGAAGGTTGAGGTGACCTGATAGAGGTTTATAAAATTTTGAGAGGAATAGATAGGGTGGATTCTCGGAGGCTATTTCCCAGGGTTGAAATGGTCACTACGAGAGGACACAGGTTTAAGGTGCTGGGAAGCAAGTACAGAGGAGATGTTAGGGGTGAGTTTTTCACTCAAGAGGGTGGTGAGTGAGTGGAATCGGCTGCCGTAGGTGGTGGTAGAGGTGAACTCACTGGGGTCTTTTAAAAGACTTCTGGATGTGTATATGGGATCTAATGGCATTGGAAGTTACAGATAGTTCTAATGGCTTGGTAGGTATAGATGTGATCGGTGCAACTTGTGGGCCGAAAGGCCTGTTTGTGCTGCAGTGTTCTATGTTCTAAATCTGTTACTTGTCTACCCATTCCACCAATCGATATCCTTTTGAAGTTCTAACTATGGTCCTCACAGTTCACAAGTCTTCCAAATTCATGTTGTTTGCAAATTTTAAACTTGTACCCTGTAAACCAAAGTCTAGGTCTTACTATATATCAGGAAAAGCAGGGGATCCAACATCAATCCCTAGGGAGCGCCACGATTAATCTTCCTCCAGTCTAAAGAAAATCATTCAGCACTACTCTGCATCCTGCCACTTAGTCAATGCTACATCCATATTGATACTGTCCATTTTATTTCACGAGTCTAAATTTGCTCACAAATCTCATGTGCATCAACTTACTGGAACATAGACAAACTACAGCACAAACAGGCCCTTTGGCCCACAAGTTGCGTTGAACATCTCTACCTACAAGGCTTATCTATAACTCTCAAGCCTACTAAGTCCCATGTACTCATCCAGAAGTCTCTTAAAAGTCCCAGTCAAATCTGCCTCTACCACCACCGCCAGCAGCCCATTCCACGCACTCACCACCCTGAGTGAAAAACTTACCCCTGACATCTCCTCTGTACCTACTCCCCAACACCTTAAACCCATGTACCTGTGTCCTCTTGTGGCAGCCATTTCAGCCCTGGGAAAAAAGCCTCTGAGAATCCACTCGATCAATACCTCTCAACATCTTATACACCTCTATCAGGTCACCTCTCATCCTTCTTCTCTCCAAGGAGAAGAGACCGAGCTCTCTCAACCTATCCTCATAAGGCATGCCACCCAATCCAGGCAATATCTTTGTAAATCTCCTCTGCACTCTTTCAATGGCTTCCACATCCTTCTTGTATTTAGGCAACCAGAACTGAGCACTGTACTTCAAGTGGGGTCTGACCAGGGTCTTATAAAGCTGCAACATTATCTCCCAAGTCCTAAACTCAATTCCTCAATTGATGAAGGCCAGTACACCATACTCCTTCTTAACCACATCCTCTACCTGTGAAGCCGATTTGAGAGGCCTATGAACCCAGGCCCCAAATCCTTCTGATCTTCCACACTACTAAGACTCTTTCCCTTATTATTATATTCCTTCATCCCATTTGACCTGCCAAAATGAATCACCATACACTTATCTGGGTTGAAGTCCATCTGCCACTTTTCCACCCAGTCTTGCATCCTATCTATGTCTCGCTCCAACTCTGACATCCCTCCACACTATCCACAACACCTCCAACCTTTGTGTCATCGGCAAACTTACCAACCCATCCCTCCACTTCCTCATCCAGGTCATTTATAAAAATCACAAACAGCAAGGGTCCCAGAACAGATCTCTGGGGCACTCTACTGGTGACCGACCTCCATGCAGAAAAAGACCCATCCACAACCACTCTCTGCCTTCTGCGGCAAGCTAGTTCTGGATCCACAAAGCAATGTCCCCTTGGATCCCATGCCCCCTCACTTTCTCAATAAGCCTTGCATGGGGGACCTTATTGGACGCTTTACTGAAGTCCATATCGCTCTTCCTTCGATGTGTTTAGTCACATCTTCAAAAAACTCAACCAGGCTCGTAAGGCATGATCTGCCTTTGACAAAGCCGTGCTGACTATTTTTGATCATACTATACTTCTCCAAATGTTCATAAATCCTGTTTCTCAGGATCTTCATCAAGTTACCAACCACTGAGGTTAGACTCACCAGTCAATAATTTCCTGGGCTATCTCTACTCCCTTTTTTGAATATAGGAACCACACCCACAATCCTCCAATCCTCCGGAACCTCTCCCGTCTCCACATGACACGAAGATCATCGCTAGAGGCTCTGCAATCTCTTTCCTCACCTCCCACAGTAACCTGGGGTACATCCCATCCAGTCCCGGCGACTTATCTATCTTGATGCTTTTCAAAAGCTCCAACACGTCCTCTGTCTTAATGTCCACATACTCAAGCACGGACACCATATTATTCATGTACATCACATAAATACTGGCCTCGACCCCGTTACCTCTTCAAAAACTCTAACATTAGCTGAACATGCTTTGTTCATTAAAAAACCTGCTGACACTCTTTAATTAACCTGCATTTGCCCAAAACTTGAGTACTAATGAAAAAGGACCGTTAGAATCATAGGGACATGCCCACTCTGCCCCCTCTCATAGAACATAGAACATTACAGCGCAGAACAGGCCCTTCGGCCCACGATGTTGCGCCGACCAGTTACAAAAACAATGACCCACTAGCCTATACCAATCCCTTTTCGTCCATAAACCTATCCAGAGATCTCTTAAACGCCCCCAAACTAGACGCATTTACAACTGCAGCAGGCAGGGCATTCCAATCCCTCACCACCCGCTGGGTAAAGAACCTACCCCTGCAATCCGTCCTGTAGCTACCCCCCCTTAATTTAAAGCCATGCCCCCTCGTGCTAGCTTTCTCCATCCGAGGAAAAAGGCTATCACTATCCACCCTATCTAAACCTCTAATCATCTTACATGTTTCAATAAGATCCCCTCTTAGCCGCCTTCTTTCCAACGAAAACAACCCTAAATCCCTCAGTCTCTCCTCATAGGACCTCCCCACCATACCAGGCAACATCCTAGTAAACCTCCTCTGCACCCTCTCCAACGCCTCCACATCCTTCTTGTAATGCGGGGACCAGAACTGCACACAGTACTCCAAGTGCGGCCGCACCAGAGTAGTGTACAGTTGCAACATTACACTGCGACTCCTAAATTCAATCCCCCTACCAATAAACGCCAAGACACCGTACGCCTTCTTGACAACCTTATCTACTTGATTCCCAACTTTCAGGGATCTATGTACACACACACCTAGATCCCTCTGTTCATCCACACTATTCAAAGTCCTCCCGTTAGCCCTATACTCGACACATCTGTTGCTCCTACCAAAGTGAATTACCTCACACTTCTCCGCATTAAATTCCATCCGCCACCTCTCGGCCCAGCTCTGCAACCTATCTAAGTCTCCCTGCAGACTATGACACCCTTCCTCACAATCTACCACACCTCCAACTTTGGTGTCATCAGCAAATTTACTAATCCACCCAACTATACCCTCATCCAGATCATTAATAAAAATTACAAACAACAGTGGTCCCAAAACAGATCCCTGAGGCACACCACTCGTAACTGCACTCCATGATGAATATTTACCATCCACCACCACCCTCTGTCTCCTATCTGATAGCCAATTCCTGATCCAACTTCCTAGATTACCCACAATCCCATACATCTGCATTTTCTGCAGAAGCCTACCATGGTGAACCTTATCGAACGCCTTACTAAAATCCATGTATACCACGTCAACTGCCTTACCCCCATCCACCTCTTTGGTCACCTTCTCAAAAAACTCAATAAGGTTAGTAAGGCACGACCTACCCGCTACAAAACCATGCTGACTATTTCTAATCAGTTCATTACACTCCAAATAACTATAAATCCTATCCCTAATAATTTTTTCTAAAACCTTGCCCACAACAGAAGTAAGACTCACCGGTCTATAATTCCCGGCAAAGTCTCTGTTCCCCTTCTTAAACAATGGGACAACATTCGCTATCCTCCAATCCTCCGGGACTACACCCCATACATTCACTCTCTGACCCCACCCCCCCACACCCACTCTCTGACCCATGCCCCCCCTACACCTATTCTCTGACCCTCCTTCCCTGATAACACTCAGTCTCCTTACCTCCCTCCCCCGACATTCCAACACATAGTTACCTCCCTCTCCTGCTTCACCACAGTTGGACCATTAGGCCACCATTGGGCACCCGTATTTGAGTAAAGCAATAGGGGTAATGATGATTTGTGGAAGAATCTAAGAGTCATTCCAGGCGCAAAGGGCAGTACGATGGCACAGTGGTTATCACTGCTGTTTCCACAGGGCCCTAGATTCAAATCCTAGCTTGGGTGACTAATTGTAGTCTGATTGATTTCCTCCGGGTTCTCTGGTTTCCTTCCATAGTCCGAAAGACGTGCTGGTTCAGTGCATTGGCCATGCTGAATTCTCCATGTACCAGAACAGGCATCAGAGTCTGGCAACTAGGGGAGTTTTCACAGTAACTTCATTGCAGTGTTAATGTAAGCTTACGTAAAACACTAATAAATAAAATTTAAACACAAGAAAAGGCCCAATGGGGAAAATACTCTTGATAGGAATCAGTTACGGTTTCAAAATTATGAAAGACTTCATACGTGAATAGTAAATTAATGCATTTGTTTGGTAAACTGTTTATTCTAATTCAGATAAGGTGAAGGATAGCATGAGATCTTAATTTCCATGCCTTTAAGTTTTATTTTGAGACATATGTTACCAACATGCACCTCTAAACCCAACAAGGAGTTTTATTCTGTTAACCTACATAATGAAGCATAAGTGAAGTTAATATGCACCACCTGAATAAAGTTAAACATGCAACTAATAGACAGTTAAGACCCTTGACTCGCTCCCCAATCTACACCCAATCCTTCCTCACCTGTGAAGAGTCCTATTCTTGCTTATGATGAATAACCTCTAGACTCTAGGTCCAACACAGGTTGCCACCCAGTTCTGTACTAGACATTTAAACTCCCAGCAGCAATACAAATAGCCTGTGCATAGCTTATCCTCTTAAGCAATGAGAACCTTTGTCATATTGTACTTACATTCTGAAGAAGCTGCTCAAACCAATCGTACCCAGTATCCCTGCATGCAGCAACCTGTAAAACAGATGAAAGACAGCTGTCAACAGTAGTATCACAAGGAAGCAAACTGTTGCTCCACAGTGGCAGCAATCAGGAGCTACACAAAACCTACAGCCTCAACTGATTTCCACAGTAACTTCATTGCATTGTTAATGTAACCAATGCAATAAACTCCATTTCGATTCTTTTTGGGAAGATAGATATAAGTGTGCTCTTCTATCCTTTGAGATTGTTTCAACAATCAGCTTATTGCTGCTCTGTATCTGGCCTTTATCTAACAAGATGGTATCAATTTCAGTTTTGAAATCTTCAACTGACTCCCAGCATCCACTGCCTTTTGAGGGAAGTGTTTTAAATTTCCAATTACTGTACATCAGTGCTTCCCGACAACATCTGAACAAAAGCAAATAGAGAAAATAAGAATAGGAATACGTCATTTGGCCACTCAAGGAAGGTCTATTACTTACAGGGCGAAAAACTGCAGCAGGTGACGGTGCAGAGGGACCTCGGGGTCCTTGTGCATGAGTTGCAAAAACCCAGCCTGCAGGTGCAGCAGGTGGTCAGGAAGGCGAATGGGATGCTGGCCTTCATAGCGAGGGGGATTGAATATAAAATTAGGGAGGTCTTGCTGAGGCTGTATAGAACATAGAACATAGAACATTACAGCGCAGAACAGGCCCTTCGGCCCACGATGTTGCGCCGACCAGTTACAAAAACAATGACCCACTAGCCTATACCAATCCCTTTTCGTCCATAAACCTATCCAGAGATCTCTTAAACGCCCCCAAACTAGACGCATTTACAACTGCAGCAGGCAGGGCATTCCAATCCCTCACCACCCGCTGGGTAAAGAACCTACCCCTGACATCCGTCCTGTAGCTACCCCCCCTTAATTTAAAGCCATGCCCCCTCGTGCTAGCTTTCTCCATCCGAGGAAAAAGGCTATCACTATCCACCCTATCTAAACCTCTAATCATCTTATATGTTTCAATAAGATCCCCTCTTAGCCGCCTTCTTTCCAACGAAAACAACCCTAAATCCCTCAGTCTCTCCTCATAGGACCTCCCCACCATACCAGGCAACATCCTAGTAAACCTCCTCTGCACCCTCTCCAACGCCTCCACATCCTTCTTGTAATGCGGGGACCAGAACTGCACACAGTACTCCAAGTGCGGCCGCACTAGAGTAGTGTACAGTTGCAACATTACACTGCGACTCCTAAATTCAATCCCCCTACCAATAAACGCCAAGACACCGTACGCCTTCTTAACAACCTTATCTACTTGATTCCCAACTTTCAGGGATCTATGTACACACACACCTAGATCCCTCTGTTCATCCACACTATTCAAAGTCCTCCCGTTAGCCCTATACTCGACACATCTGTTGCTCCTACCAAAGTGAATTACCTCACACTTCTCCGCATTAAATTCCATCCGCCACCTCTCGGCCCAGCTCTGCAACCTATCTAAGTCTCCCTGCAGACTATGACACCCTTCCTCACAATCTACCACACCTCCAACTTTGGTGTCATCAGCAAATTTACTAATCCACCCAACTATACCCTCATCCAGATCATTAATAAAAATTACAAACAACAGTGGCCCCAAAACAGATCCCTGAGGCACACCACTCGTAACTGTACTCCATGATGAATATTTACCCTCCACCACCACCCTCTGTCTCCTATCTGATAGCCAATTCCTGATCCAACTTCCTAGATTACCCACAATCCCATACATCTGCATTTTCTGCAGAAGCCTACCATGGTGAACCTTATCGAACGCCTTACTAAAATCCATGTATACCACGTCAACTGCCTTGCCCCCATCCACCTCTTTGGTCACCTTCTCAAAAAACTCAATAAGGTTAGTAAGGCACGACCTACCCGCTACAAAACCATGCTGACTATTTCTAATCAATTCATTACACTCCAAATAACTATAAATCCTATCCCTAATAATTTTTTCTAAAACCTTGCCCACAACAGAAGAAAGACTCACCGGTCTATAATTCCCGGCAAAGTCTCTGTTCCCCTTCTTAAACAATGGGACAACATTCGCTATCCTCCAATCCTCCGGGACTACAGCAGAGACCAATGACGACCTGAAGATCTGAGCCAGAGGCTCTGCAATCACCTCTCTAGCCTCCCAGAGAATCCTAGGGTAGATCCCATCCGGACCAGGGGACTTATCTATTTTCAGCCCCTCAAGAATTTCCAGCACATCCCCTTTATCAACCGTAATACTGTCTATTTTACACCCCTATACTGGGGGTATAGGGCATTGGTGAGGCCGCGCTGGAGTACTGTGTGCAGTTTTGGTCGCTGTACTTACGCAAGGATATTTTGGCCTTGGAGGGAGTGCAGAGGAGGTTTACTAGGCTGATACCGGAGTTGAGGGGGTTGAGCTATGAGGAGAGGCTGAATAAACTAGGCTTGTACTCGTTAGAGTTTAGAAGAATGAGGGGAGATCTCATTGAGACGTATAAGATGATGAATGGGATGGATAGGATAGAGGTGGAGAGGCTCTTCCTGCTCAGAAAGGACAGTAGGACTAGGGGGCACAGCCTCAGGATAAAGGGGGGGCGGTTTAGAACGGAGTTGAGGAGGAACTTCTTGACTCAAAGGGTGGTAAATCTCTGGAATTCTCTGCCCGTTGAGGTGGTGGAGGCTGCCTCGCTAAAAATTTTTAAGACGCAGGTTGATGGGTTTTTGATAAGCGAGGGGATTAAGGGTTATGGGGAGAGGGCGGGAATGTGGAACTGAGACACGACAGATCAGCCATGATCTTATTGAATGGCGGGGCAGGCTCGAAGGGCTGGATGGCCTACTCCTGCTCCTATTTCTTATGTTCTTAAGCTTGTTTCGTCGTTCAATATGATCATGGTTGATCCTCCATGTCAACACCATACTCCCACATTCTCCCCAGGCACTTTGGTACCTTCAGAGTCTGAAAACTGACTTCCTTCTTGTAATACACTCAGTGATGTGCCCTCTACAGCCTTCTCTGGTACAGTGCTCAGCAGGCTCACCACCTTCTGAGTGAAGAAATTTCTCCTCATTTCAGTTCGAAATAGATTACCTACCCCATATCCTAAGACTGTGACTGCTTGTTCTGCACCACCCCCTAGCCAGAGGGATCAACACCCCTCATCCAGTCTCTAAAGCCCTGTCAGAATGTTCAATGTTTCACTTAGATCCCCTCTCATTCTTCTAAACTCCAGTGAATACAGGTCATGTTGACTCAATCTCTCCTCATACGCCAGTCCTGCCATCCCAGGAGTCAGTCTGGTAAACCATCGCTGCACTCCCTCCATGGCAATAGCATTCTTCCTCAGATAAGGAACCCACAACAATATTCCATGTGTCATCTCACCAAGATCCTTTAGCTGCAGCAAGACATCCTTGCTCCTGTAGTTAAGTCATCTTGCAATGAAGACAAACATACCATCTGCCTTAACTGCTGCTGTAATTGCAGGCTTACTTTCAATGGCTGGTGTATAAAGACACCCAAGGCCCTTCGTATGTCAACACTTCCCAATCTATCACCATTTAAATAATACTCTGCCATTCTGTTTCTCTGTCCAAGTGGGCAACTTCACATTTATCCATGTTATACCGTATCTGACATACATTTGCCCACTCAGTCAATTTGTCTAAATCACCCCCAAAGCCTTGTAACACACTCATGAAACTTTGGGAATGCAAGTACTATGTCGTCCAATAGAGGCAGCTGAGGGACTTCAATGGTGCATTCTGGGGGAAGTCGGCCCAGCAAGAAGTGGGACATCGACGAAGAAGTGGGAAGTGGAAGATTTGGTATCAAGGAGTCATACGTTGCCTCCCTGGTGCCAGGGTCCAAGATGTCTCTGAATTGACAAAAAGTCTTCTGAAGGAAGAAGTCGAATAGCTAGGGATCGTAGTACATATTGGTATGAACAACATAGGTAGGAAGAGTGATGAGGTCCTGCAGTAGCAGTTTAGGGAGTTAGAAAGTTAAAAAGCAGGACCTATAGGGTTGTAATCTCAGTATTATTCCCTGTGCCACATGCCAGTGAGGCTAGGAATAGAAAGGTAACACAGCTGCACGTGACTAAACAGTTGGTATAGGAGGGAGGGTTTCAGATATCTAGACCATTGGAGTCTCTTCCGGGGCAGGTGGGACAAAGGACAGGTTGCATCTCAAGAACAAGAAGAACAAAGAAAATTACAGCACAGGAACAGGCCCTTCAGCCCTCCAAGCCTGCAATGACCATGCTGCCTGACTGAACTAAAACCCCCTACCATTCCAGGGACCATATCCCTCTATTCCCATCCTATTCATGTATTTGTCAAGATGTCCCTTAAAAGTCACTACTCTATCTGCTTCCTATATCTCCAGGCACCCACCACCCACTGTAAAAAAAAATCTGCCTCATACATCTTCTTTAAACGTTGCTGTTTGTACTTTCAACCTGTGCCCCCTAGTAATTGACTCTTCCACCCTGGGAAAAAGCTTCTGACTATCCACTCTGTCCATGCCCCTCAATCTTATAGACTTCTATCAGGTCGCCCCTCAACCTCCATTGTTCCAGTGAGAACAAACCTAGTTTCTCCAACCTCTCCTAATAGCTAATGCCCTCCATACCAGGCAACATCCTGGTAAATCTTTTCTGTACCCTCTCCAAAGCCTCCACGTCCTTCTGGTAGAGTGGCGACCAGAATTGTACACTATATTCCAAGTGCGGCCTCACTAAGCTTTTATAAAGCTGCAACATGACTTGCCAATTTTTAAACTCAATACCCCGGCCGATGAAGGCAAGCATGCCGTATGCCTTCTTGACTACCTGCTGGATATTCTAGAGGGTTTGAAAATAGATAAGTCCCCTGGTCCGGATGGGATTTACCCTAGGATTCTCTGGGAGGCAAGAGAGGTGATTGCGGAGCCTCTGGCTCTGATCTTCAGGTCGTCGTTGGTCTCTGGTATAGTACCGGAAGATTGGAGGACAGCAAATGTTGTCCCATTGTTTAAGAAGGGGAGCAGAGACTTCCCTGGGAATTATAGACCGGTGAGTCTTACTTCTGTGGTGGGTAAGGTTTTGGAAAGGATTATTAGAGACAAGATTTATAGTTATTTGGAGAGTAATGAATTGATTAGAGACAGTCAGCATGGTTTTGTAGCGGGTAGGTCGTGCCTTACTAACCTTATCGAGTTCTTTGAGAAAGTGACCAAAGAGGTGGATAGGGGTAAGGCAGTTGACGTGGTGTATATGGATTTTAATAAGGCGTTTGATAAGGTTCACCATGGTAGGCTTCTGCAGAAAATGCAGATGTATGGGATTGGGGGTGATCTAGGTAATTGGATCAGGAATTGGCTAGCAGATAGGAGACAGAGGGTGGTGGTTGATGGTAAATATTCATCATGGAGTTCGGTTACGAGTGGTGTGCCTCAGGGATCTGTTTTGGGGCCACTGCTGTTTGTAATTTTTATTAATGATCTGGATGAGGGTATAGTTGGGTGGATTAGTAAGTTTGCTGATGACACCAAAGTCGGAGGTGTGGTAGAACATAGAACGTAGAACATTACAGCGCAGAACAGGCCCTTCGGCCCACGATGTTGCGCCGACCAGTTACAAAAACAATGACCCACTAGCCTATACCAATCCCTTTTCGTCCATAAACCTATCCAGAGATCTCTTAAACGCCCCCAAACTAGACGCATTTACAACTGCAGCAGGCAGGGCATTCCAATCCCTCACCACCCGCTGGGTAAAGAACCTGCCCCTGACATCCGTCCTGTAACTACCCCCCCTTAATTTAAAGCCATGGTAGATTGTGAGGAAGGGTGTCATAGTTTGCAGGGTGACTTAGAAAGGTTGCAGAGCTGGGCCGCGAGGTGGCGGATGGAGTTTAATGTGGAGAAGTGTGAGGTAATTCATTTCGGTAGGAATAACAGATGTGTTGAGTATAGGGCTAACGGGAGGACTTTGAATAGTGTGGAGGAGCAGAGGGATCTAGGTGTATGTGTACATAGATCCCTGAAAGTTGGGAATCAAGTAGATAAGGTTGTTAAGAAGGCATATGGTGTCTTGGCGTTTATTGGTAGGGGGATTGAATTTAGGAGTCGCAGCGTCATGATGCAACTGTACACAACTCTGGTGCGGCCGCACTTGGAGTATTGTGTGCAGTTCTGGTCCCCACATTACAGGAAGGATGTAGAGGCTTTGGAGAGGGTGCAGAGGAGGTTTACCAGGATGTTGCCTGGTATGGAGGGGAGATCCTATGAGGAGAGACTGAGAGATTTGGGGTTGTTTTCGCTGGAAAGAAGGCGGCTAAGAGGGGACCTTATTGAAACATATAAGATGATTAGAGGTTTAGACAGGGTGGATAGTGATAGCCTTTTTCCTAGGATGGAGAAAGCTAGCACGAGGGGGCACGGCTTTAAATTAAGGGGGGGTAGTTATAGGACTGATGTCAGGGGTAGGTTCTTTACCCAGAGGGTGGTGAGGGACTGGAATGCCCTGCCTGCTGCAGTTGTAAATGCGCCTAGTTTGGGGGCGTTTAAGAGATCTGTGGATAGGTTTATGGACGAAATGGGATTGGTTTAGATTAGTGGGTTAGTGTTTTTTTTTTAAAAAGCTGGTCGGCGCAACATCGTGGGCCGAAGGGCCTGTTCTGCGCTGTAATGTTCTATGTTCTCCACCTGCATTGCCACTTTCAATGACCTGTGTATCTGTACACCCAGATCCCTTTGCCTATCAATACTCCTAATGGCTCTGCCATTTAGTACATATTTCCTAACTGTATTTGGCCTTCCAAAATGCACAACATCACATTTGTCTGGATTAAACTCCACCAGTCATCTCTCTGCCGAAGTCTCCAACCAATCTATACCCTGCTGTATCCTCTGATGGTCCTCATCGCTATCTGCAAATCCACCAACCTTGGTGTCATCCGCCAACTTACTAATCAATCCAGTAACATTTTCCTCCAAATCATTTATATATATTACAAACAGCAAAGGCCCCAGCACTGATCCCTGAGGAACACGACCTGTCACAGCCCTCCATTCAGTAATGCATCCTTTCACTGCTACCCTCTGTCTTCTTTGACCGAGCCAGTTTTGTATCCATCTTGCTGGCTCACCTCTGATCCCATGTGACTTCATCTTCTGCAACAGTCTGCCATGAAGGGCCTTGTTTAAGGCCTTAGTGAAGTCCATGTAGACAACATCTACTGCCCTACCCTCAATCATCTTCATCATTTCCTCAAAAAACTCAACCAAGTTAGTGAGACAAGATGCCCCTTCACAAAACCATGAGAATTGGTTCGCAGACAGGAGAGAGTAGGAATAAGTGGATCTTTTTTGAAGTGTAAAGCAGTGATTAGTGGGATCCTGCAGGGATCATGCTTGACCCCAACTATTCATGCTATCAATGAACTGGATAAGGAAACCAATAAAATATTTCTAAGTTTGTTGATGAACAAAGAACAAAGGGAAGAACTGAGAGAGATCAATATTATGAGAGAAATGGTGCTGGGAATACTGATGGATTTGAAGATGGCTAAATCCCCAGGGCCTTATAATCTACATCCCAGAGTACTTAAGGAAGTGGCTCTACAAATAGTGGATGCCTTGGTGGTCATCTTCCAGGATTCTATAGACTCTGGAACAGTCCCTGCAGATTGGAGAGCAGCAAACGTCACTCCAATAATCAAAAAGGGAGGTAAAGAGAAAACAGGGAATTATAGACCAGTAAGCCTAACATTGGTGGTGGGGAAAATTCTCAAATCCATTATCGAGGACGTTATAGAGGAGCATTTAGAAAATGGTGACAGGATCAGACAGAGTCAGCATTGATTTATGAAGGGGAAATCATGCTTGACAAATCTGTTGGAATTCTTTGAAGATGTAACTAGTAGAGTTGACGAGAGGTAGCCAGTCAATGTAATGGACTTGGACTTTCAGAAAATGTTTGACGAAGTGGTTGACAAAGTCCTGCATCAGAAACTATCGTGCGAGATTAACGGCATGGGATTGGAGGAAGTGTATTGCGATGAATAGAAAACTGGTTGGCAGAGAGGAAACAAAGAGTAGGAATTAATGGATGCTTTTCAAATTGGCAGACAGTAACTAGTGGGGTGCCACAGGAATCAGTGCTGGGACCTCAGCTATTCACAATATATATTAATGATTTGGATGAGGAGACAAAATGTAGCATCTCAGTTTGCAGACGATACCAAGTTGGGTGGAAGGTGAACTGTGACGAGGGTGCAGAGATCTTTCAGAATGATCTGGACAGGGTGGGTGAGTGGGCAAATCAATGCCAGATGCAGGACAATTTGGATAAATGTGAGGTTATTCACTTTGGGGCGGCACAGTGGCTAGCACTGCTGCCTCACAGTGCCAGGGACCCGGACTTGATTCCCAACGTGAATCACCGTCTGGGTGGAGTTTGCACATTCTCCCCGTGTCTGCATGGGTTTCCTCCGGGTGCTGCAGTTTTCTCCCAGTCTGAAAGACGTGCTGGTTAGGCATATTGATGCGAACAGGTGTCAGTGTGTGGCGACTAGGGGAGTTTCACACTAACTTCATTGCTGTCTTAATGTAAGCCTACTTGTGATTAATAAAATAAGCTTTAAATTTTTGGAAGCAAAAACAAGGTGGCAGATTACCACCTGAATGGATGTAAATTGGGAGAGAGGAGCATGCAACGGGATCTGGGTGTTCTTGTACACCAGTCACTGAAGGTAAGCATGCAGGTGGCAGCAGGTGGTAAAGACTGCAAAAGATATGTTGGCCTTCATAGAACATAGAAAATTACAGCACAAACGGGCCCTTTGGCCCACAAGTTGCGCTGATCATATCTCTACCTACTGCAGGGATTCATTGCAAGAGATTTCGAGTATAGGAGCAGGGGTATGTTGTTGCAATTATACAGGGTCTTGGTGAGGCCACACGTAGAGTGCAGTTTTGTTCTCCTTTTCTGAGGATGTTCTTGCTTGCTTTCTCTCTCTCTCTCTCTCTCGAGTTCAGCAAAGGTCTACCAGGTTGATTTTGGGGACGGTGGGACTGACGTACAAGGGAGATTGACTAGGTTAGGTTTGTTCTTGCTGGAATTCAGATGAATGAGGGAAGGGATCTCATTGAGATTATAAAATTCTGACAGGGCTAGACACGGTAGATGCAGAGAGCACGTCCCCGATGGTGAGGGAGTCGAGAACTTGGAGCTAAGACTGAGGATACAGGGTAGACCATTTAGGATGGAGACGAGGAGACATTTCTTCACCCAAAGAGTGGTGAGCCTGTGGAATTCATTAAAACCGGAAGTAGTTGATGCCAAAACATTGAATGTATTCAATGTTTTGTTTAAGAAGGGTGCCAGGCAAAAGGCGGGGAATTATAGGCCGGTTAGTTTAACGTCTGTTGTAGGTAAAATGTTAGAATCTGTCATCAAGGAGGAAATAGTGAGGCATCTTGAGGGGAATTGCTTGATAGAGCAGACGCAGCATGGTTTCGTTAAGGGGAAGTCGTGTCTGACAAATTTACTGGAGTTCCATTAAGGATGTGTCTAGGGCGGTGGATAGAGGAGAGCCGGTGGATGTGGTCTTTCTTGATTTTCAGAAGGCGTTTGACAGGTACCTCACAAGAGGTTATTGCAGAAGGTCAGGGGACATGGAGTTGGGGGTAGGGTGTTAGCGTGGATAGAGGACTGGTTGTCAAATAGGAGTCATGATGTGGGTATGCCGGCGTTGGACTGGCATAAACACAGTAAAAAGTCTGACAACACCAGGTTTTAGTCCAACCTATTTATTTGATAATATACTCACAAGCTTTCGGGGTTAGCCCCTTCGTCAGGTGAATGGAGAGTTCTGGCCTCAGACAGAGCATATAAAGCACAGACAGTTTAGAGATTACTGATTAGAATGCGAATCCTTACACCTAACCTGCTGTTCAAGACCTGAAGTGGCTGATAATGTGAGTGGAAGGAGCACTGATCACAGGTTAAAGAGATGTGTATTGTCTCCAGACAGTACAGTAAGTGAGGTTTTGCAAACCCAGGCAAGTCACGGGGGTTACAGATAGTGCGACATGAACCCAAGATCCCTGTTGAGACCGTCCTCATGTGTGCGGAACTTGGCTATCAGTCCGCACACATGAGGACGGTCTCAACAGGGATCTTGGGTTCATGTCGCACTATCTGTAACCCCCGTGACTTGCCTGGGTTTGCAAAACCTCACTTACTGTACTGTCTGGAGACAATACACATCTCTTTAACCTGTGATCAGTGCTCCTTCCACTCACGTTATCAGCCACTTCAGGTCTTGAACAGCAGGTTAGGTGTAAGGATTCGCATTCTAATCAGTAATCTCTAAACTGTCTGTGCTTTATATGCTCTGTCTGAGGCCAGAACTCTCCATTCACCTGACGAAGGGGCTAACCCTGAAAGCTTGTGAGTATATTATCAAATACATAGGTTGGACTAAAACCTGGTGTTGTCAGACTTTTTACTGTCAAATAGGAGGCAGAGAGTGGGGGTCAATGGGTGCTATTCGGATTGGCGGTTGGTGACTAGTGGAGTGCCTCAGGGGTCGGTGCTGGGGCCTCAGCTATTTACCATTTATATAGATGATCTGGAGGAGGGAACCGAGTGTATGGTGTCGAAATTTGCTGATGACACCAAGATTGGTGGAAAGGCAAAATGGTGCGGAGGGTGTGGAGAGTCTACAGAAGGATCTAGATAGGCTGGGCGAATGGGCCAGGAACTGGCAAATGGAATTTAATGTTGGCAAATGCGAGGTGGTACAATTTGGTAGGAATAATGGTAGGAAGGATTATTACTTACGTGGAGAAAAACTGCAGCAGGCGGCAGTGCAGAGGGACCTCGGGGTCCTTGTGCATGAGTCGCAAAAACCCAGCTTGCAGGTGCAGCAGGTGGTCAGGAAGGCTAATGGGATGCTGGCCTTCATCGTGAGGGGGATTGAATATAAAAGTAGGGAGGTCTTGCTGCGGCTATATAGGGTATTGGTGAGGCCGCAGCTGGAGTACTGTGTGCAGTTTTGGTCGCCGTACTTACGCAAGGATATTTTGGCCTTGGAGGGAGTGCAGAGGAGGTTTACTAGGCTGATGCCGGAGTTGAGGGGGTTGAGCTAATGAGGAGAGGCTGAATGAACTAGGCTTGTACTCGTTAGAGTTTAGAAGAATGAGGGGAGATCTCATTGAGACGTATAAGATGATGAATGGGATGGATAGGATAGAGGTGGAAAGACTCTTCCTGCTCAGAAAGGACAGTAGGACTAGGGGGCACAGCCTCAAGATAAAGGGTGGGGGGGGGGGGCGGTTTAGAACGGAGTTGAGGAAGAACTTCTTCACTCAAAGGGTGGTGAATCTCTGGAATTCTCTGCCCGTTGAAGTGGTGGAGGCTGCCTCGCTAAATATTTTTAAGACGCGGGTTGATGGGTTTTTGATGAGAGAGGGGATTAAGGGTTGTGGGGAGAGGGCGGGAAAGTGGAACTGAGCCACGACAGATCAGCCATGATCTTATTGACTGGCGGGGCAGGCTCGAAGGGCCAGATGGCCTACTCCTGCTCCTATTTCTTATGTTCTTATGTTCAAGAGGCAGCTGGATATAGCACTTGGAGTGAACGGGATCAAAGGTTATTGGGAAAAAGCAGGATTAGGCTTTGAACTGGATGATCAACTATGATTGTGATGAATGGCAGAACAGGCTTGAAGGGCGAAATGGCTTCCCCCTGCTCTTATCTTTCTATGTTTCTATGAAGCAAGCTGAAATTATAGCCCCAAGTTCTGCTCTCCCTCATGCATGTTGAATAAAAGCCGTTTTTATTGAAGTTCGATATGGTCTCAAAAGACTCAGTTTGTTTATTCATTTCAACACATGGATTGCACAAAAAAACCGAGGGTTTGGGAAACTACACCATTGTTTATAAAGAGGGAAACAAATCAAAGCAATTTTTTGTTCACGCATGGGTGATGAGGGGGAAATGGTTGAAAAATATTGAATGCCTTTCTTCACAGTAGAAAACATAAGTTTTATACCACAATTAGAGAGTATCATGGCAGCTATTAAGAGTGAGGAAATAGCAGAGAAAAAACACTGCAGAAACTCAATGGACTAATCTTTGATACCAATTTATTTGGGCCAGATCTATTCTCATGCCACTGCATCATTTCATTATTCTTACTCCGTCTTTGTGTGTTTTTTTTAAACCAGATATAGCCAACATAAGAACATAAGAAATAGGAGCAGGAGTAGGCCATCTAGCCCTTCGAGCCTGCCCCGCCATTCAATAAGATCATGGCTGATCTGTCGTGGCTCAGTTCCACTTTCCCGCCCTCTCCCCATAACCCTTAATCCCCTCTCTTATCAAGAACCCATCAACCCGCTTCTTAAAAATATTTAGCGAGGCAGCCTCCACCACTTCAACGGGCAGAGAATTCCAGAGATTCACCACCCTTTGAGTGAAGAAGTTCCTCCTCAACTCCGTTCTAAACCACCTCCCCTTTATCTTGAGGCTGTGCCCCCTAGTCCTACTGTCTTTTTTGAGCGGGAAGAGTCTCTCCACCTCTATCCTATCCATCCCATTCATCATCTTATACGCCTCAATGAGATCTCCCCTCATTCTTCTAAACTCTAACGAGTACAAGCCTAGTTTATTCAGCCTCTCCTCATAGCTCAATCCCCTCAATTCCGGTATCAGCCTAGTAAACCTCCTCTGCACTCCCTCCAAGGCCAAAATATCCTTGCGCAGGTGCGGCGCCCAAAACTGCACACAGTACTCCAGCTGCGGCCTCACCAATGCCCTATACAGCTGCAGCAAGACCTCCCTACTTTTATATTCAATCCCCCTCGCTATGAAGGCCAGCATCCCATTCGCCTTCCTGACCACCTGCTGCACCTGCAAGCTGGGTTTTTGCGACTCATGCACAAGGACCCCGAGGTCCCTCTGCACCGTCGCCTGCTGCAGTTTTTCGCCACATAAGTAATAGTCCTTCCTACCATTCTTCCTACCAAAGTGGACCACCTCACACTTGCCAACATTAAATTCCATTTGCCATTTCCTGGCCCATTCGCCCAGCCTATCTAGATCCTTCTGCAGACTCTCCACACCCTCCGCACAATTTGCCTTTCCCCCAATCTTGGTGTCATCAGCAAATTTCGACACCCTGCACTCAGTTCCCTCCTCCAGATCATCTATATAAATGGTAAATAACTGAGGCCCCAGCACCGACCCCTGGGGCACCCCACTAGTCACCAACTGCCAATCAACCTAAACATTATACTACAATCATCACTGCCGTCTAGATGTCACCAAATGGCTGCAGAGTACTAATGGGGTCGTGCAGATAAATGGCCAATGGTTTAGGGGGAGATGGTGGCAAAGTGATAATGACACTAGACTAGTAATCCAGAGGCCCAGGCTAATGCTCTGGGGAAATGGGTTGAAATTCCTTAGTAAGAAGTCTCATAACATCAGGTTAACATCCAACAGGTTTATTTGGTAACAAAAGCCACTAACTTTTGGAGTGCTGCTCCTTCATAGGCAAGTGGAAGTTCTGTTCACAAACAGGGCATATAAAGACACAAACTCAATTTACAAAATAATGGTTGGAATGCGAGTCTTTATAGGTAATCAAGTCTCCACCTGCCATCTCTCCAACCAATCTATATCCTGCTGCATCCTCTTATGGTCCTCATTGCTATCCGCAAATCCACCAATCTTTGTGTCGGCTATAAACTTACTAATCAGTCCAGTTACATTTTCCTCCAAATCATTTATATATATTACAAACAGCAAAGGTCCCAGCGCTGATCCCTGAGGAACACCACTAAGATACAGACAATGTGAGTGGAGAGTGGGTTAAGCACAGGTTAAAGAGATGTGCATTGTCTCCAGCCAGGACAATTAGAGATTTTGCAAGCCCAGGCAAGTTGTGGCATCTCGTGTGATATGAACCCAAGATCCCAGTTGAGGCCGTCCTCATGTGTGTGGAATTTGGCCATCAGTCTCTGTTCAGCGACTCTGCGTTGTGTGTTGTGAAGGCCGCCTTGGAGAACGTTTACCCGAAGATCAGAGACCGAATGTCCATGACTGCTGAAGTGTTCCCCAACAGGAACAAAGAAAATTACAGCACAGGAACAGGCCCTTTGGGCCTGCACCGACCATGCTGCTTGACTTAACTAAAACCCCCTACGCTTCCGGGGACCATATCCCTCTATTTCCATCTCATTCATGAACTTGTCAAGATGCCTCTTAAAAGTACCTATCGTATCCGCTTCCACTATTCTCCCGGCAGCGAGTTCCAGGCACCCACCATTCTCTGTGTAAAAAATCTGCCTTGTACATCTTCTTTAAAACTTGCCCCTCACACCATAAACCTATGCCATCTAGTAAGTGACTCTTCCATTCTGGGAAAAAGCTTCTGACTATCCACTCTGTCCACGCCTCTCATAATCTTGTAGACTTCTATCAGGTCTCCCCTCAACCTCCATCGTTCCAGTGAGAACAAACCTAGTTTCTCCAACCTCTCCTCATAGCTAATGCCCTCCATACCAGGCAACATCCTGGTAAATCTTTTTTGTACCCTCTCCAAAGCCTCCACATCCTTTTGGCAGTGTAGCGACCAGAATTGAACACTATATTCCAAGTGAAGCTTCACAAAGGTTTTATAAAGCATCAAAGTGACTCGCCAATTTTTAAACTCAGTGCCCTGGCTGATGAAGGCAAGCATGCTGTATGCCTTCTTGACTACCTTCTCCACCTGCATTGCCATTTTCAGTGACCTGTGTACCTGTACACCCAGATCCCTTCGCCAATCAATCCTCCGAAATGTTCTGCCATTTACTGTATATTTCCTAGCTGTATTAGACCTTCCAAAATGCATTACCTCACATTAGTCCATTAAACTCCATCTGCCATCTCTCCAACCAATCTATATCCTGCTGCATCCTCTTATGGTCCTCATTGCTATCTGCAAATCCACCAACCTTTGTGTCGGCTATAAACTTACTAATCAGTCCAGTTACATTTTCCTCCAAATCATTTATATATATTACAAACAGCAAAGGTCCCAGCACTGATCCCTGAGGAACACCACTTGTCACAGCCCTCCATTCAGAAACGCCCCCTTCCACTGCTCCGTTGTTTAAAAAAGGCTCAAAAAGTAATCTGGGAAATTATGCGCTGGTAAGCTTGATGTCAGTAATAGGTAAATTATTGGAAGGAGTACTAAGAGATAGGATCTACAAATACTTGGATAGACAGGGACTTATTAGGGAGAGTCAACATGGCTTTGTGTGTGGTAGGTCATGTTTAACTAATCTTTTAGAGCTTTTCGAGGAGGTTACCAGGAAAGTGGATGAAGGGAAGGCAGTGGACATTGTCTACATGGACTTCAGTAAGGCCTTTGACAAGGTCCGTCATGGGAGGTTATTAGGAAGGTTCAGTTGCTAGGTATACATGGAGAGGTAGTAAATTGGATTAGACACTGGCTCAATGGAAGAAGCCAGAGAGTGGTTGTGGAGGATTGCTTCTCTGAATGGAGGCCTGTGACTAGCGGTGTGCCACAGGGATCAATGCTGGGTCCATTGTTGTTTGTCATCTATATCAATGATCTGGATGATAATGTGGTAAATTGGATCAGCAAATTTGCTGATGATACAAAGACTGGAGATGTAGTGGACAGTGAGGAAGGTTTTCAAAGCTTGCAGAGGGATTTGGACCAACTAGAAAAATAGGCTGAAAAATGGCAGATGGAGTTTAATGCAGACAAGTGTGAGGTATTGCACTTTGGAATGACAAACCAAGGTAGAACATACAAGGTAAATGGTAGGACACTGAAGAGTGTAGTAGAACAGAGGGATTTGGGAATACAGATGCATAATTCCCTAAAAGTGGCATCACAGGTAGAACACAGAACATTACAGCTCAGTACAGGCCCTTCGGCCCTCGATGTTGCGCCGACCAGTGGAACGAATCTAATGACCCTCTAACCTAAACTATTCCAATGTTATCCATATGCCTATCCACTGACCATTTGAACGACCTTAAAGGTGACGAGTCCACAACTACTGCAGGCAGGGCATTCCAAGCCCTTACTACCCTCTGAATAAAGAACCTACCTCTGACATCCATCCTGTAATTATCACTCCTCAATTTAAAGCTATGTCCCCCCTCACGTTAGCCATCACCATCTGAGGAAAAAGGCTCTCACTGTCCACCCTATCTAATCCTCTGATCATCTTATATGCCTCAATTAGGTCACCTCTTAACCTTCTTCTAACAAAAACAACCTCAAGTCCCTCAGCCTTTCCTCAGGTAGATAGGGTCGTAAAGAGTGCTTTTGGTACATTGGCCTTTATAAATCAAAGTATTGAGTATAAGAGTAGGAGTGTTAAAGTGAGGTTGTATAAGACATTGGTGAGGCCGAATTTAGAGTTTTGGTCACCTAATTGCAGGAAGGATATTAATAAGGTTGAAAGAGTGCAGAGAAGGTTTACAAGGATGTTGCTGGGACTTGAGAAATTGAGTTACAGAGAAAGATCGAATAGGTTAGGACTTTATTCCCTGGAGCATGTAAGAATGAGGGGTGATTTGATAGAGGTGTATAAAATTATGATGGGTTCAGGTAGAGTGAATGCAAGTGGGCTTTTTCCACTGAGGCTAGGGGAGAAAAAAAACTAGAGGACATGGGTTAAGGGGGAAAAGTTTAAAGGGAATATTACGGTGGGGGGGGAGGGGGGGGGTTTCTTCACGGAGTGGGATGGGAGTGTGGAATGAGCTGCCAGATGAAGTGGTGAATGCGGGTTCACTTTTAACATTTAAAAACTTGGACAGGTACAAGGATGAGAAGGGCGTAAGAGGATATTGTCCAGGTGCAGGTCAGTGAGATGAGGCAGAAAAATGGTTCAGCACAGCCAAGAAGGGCCAAAGGGCCTGTTCCTGTGCTGTAGTGTTTTATGGTTCTACCCTCTGTTTTCTTTGACCAAGCCAGTTTTGTATCCACCTTTGATCTCCTGTGAGTTCACCTTCTGCACCAATCTGCCATGAGGGACCTTGTCAAAGGCCTTACTGAAGTCCATGTAGACAACATCCACTGCCCTACCCTCATCAATCACATTCATCAGTTCCTCAAAAAACTCGATCAAGTTCGTGAGACACGGCCTCCCCTTCACAAAACCATGTTGACTCTCACTAATACGTCCACTTATTTCCAAGTGGGAACAAATCCTGTCTCGAAGAATCCTCTCCAATAATTTCCTTACCACTGATGTAAGGCTCACCAGCCTGTAATTACCTGGATTATTCTTGCTAACCTTCTTAAACAAAGAAGCAACATTGGCTGTTCTCTAATCCTCTGGGACCTCCCCTATAGCCAGTGAGGATAGAAAGATTTCTCTCAAGGCCCCAGCAATTTCTTCCTTTATCTCTCTCAGTATTCTGAGGTATATCCCATCAGGCTCTGGAGACTTGTGTACCTTAATGTTTTTCCAGGACCCCAAAACCACCATCCTTTTGATCTCAACATGACTCAAACTATCTACACATCCTTTCCCAGACTCATCATTCACCAAGTCTTTCTTTTTGGTGAATATGGACGCAAAGTACTCATTTAATAGCTCGCCCATTTCCTCTGGCTCCACGCAGGAAGAGAACACTCTTGCCTGGTGATTGTCGAGCAGTGTTCATTCATCCGTTGTCGTAGCGTCTGCATGGTCTCCCCAGTGTACCATGCCTTGGGACATCCTTCCCTGGTATTCTCACATAAGATGATGGCATCCGTGTCAATGAACCAGCACGTCGTGCAGAGGTTGCTGTGGCACGGTTGTGTAGTGTTGTGGTCACTGTTCTCCTGAAGGCTGGGTAGATTGCTGCAGACAATGGTCTGTTTGAGGTTGTGCAGTTGTTTGAAGGCAAGAAGTGGGAGTGTGGGGATGGCCTTGGCGAGATGTTCATCTTCATCAATGACATGTTGAAGGCTCCGAAGGAGGTTCCTGGCCTCAACTGGGATCATGTCACACTATCTGTAATCCCCTCAACTTGACGTGCAAAATCTCACTAACTGTCCTGGCTGGAGACAATACACATCTCCTTAACCTGCGTTTAACCCTCTCTTCACTCCAATTGTCTGCACCTTTATCAGACTTGATTATCTGTAAAGACTTGCATTCCAACCATTATTTTGTAAATTGAGTTTGTCTTCGTATGCTCTGTTTCTGACCAGAACTCCCACTGACTTGATGAAGGAACAGCGCTCCAAAAGCTAGTGGCTTATGCTACCAAATAAACATGTTGGACTTTAACCAGGTGCTGCGAGACTTCTTTGTCCACCCCAGTTCAACACAGGCACCTCCACATCTTGAAATTCCTTCACAGCAACTGATGGAATTTCAATTCAATTAATAAAATCTGGAATTAAAATCTAGCCTGTGATAGTGACCATGGGACTGTTGTTGATTACTGTGAAAACGCATCTAGTTTACTCATGTTTGTTAGGGAAGGATATTCGCTAGCTTATGCAGTCAGGCTGACCTGTGACTTCAGATTTACAGAAATGAGGTTGATTTTTAACAGCCCTGAAAAATTAATTTTCAGGGCAATTAGGGATAGGCAACAAATGCTGGTCTTGCCAGTAGTGCCCACATTTCAAGAAAAAATAAAAGAGGGATGTGCTCCTGCAGTCAGAATGTAAGCAGCGAGGCAGGAAATTAGCAAGGACTTCAAGAGTATTCATTTCCAGATTACTCTCAGTACCACATGCAAATGAGTACAGAAACAAGAGGATAAAGAAGTGTGGCTGGAGAGATGCTGCAGTTAAGGACGGCTTTCGATTTTTAGGACACTGGGATCAGTACAGACAGATTGTACCTTAGAAGAGTGGGAACAAAGTTTCTCATGGAGTGATTTATTAGTGCTATATGGGAGGGTTTAAACTAATAAGTTGTAGGCTTGTCTGTCTGACTTTGCTGGTAGGTGAATTATTGGAATCAATTCAAGAAGAAGAAAACTGTCACTTAGAAAGGCATGGATCGATCAGAGATAGTCACCATGGTTTTTGTTCAGGGAAAATTGTGTCATACGAACTTGATCTCAATTTTTTTGAGAAAGTAACAAAGAGGATGGCGAGGATAGTACTCTGGATGTTGTCTACATAGAATTTTGTAAGGCACTTGACCAGGTCCCACATGGCAGATTGGTCAATGAGATCCCGTGGAATACAAGTGAAGCTGACGTGTTGGATCCAAAACTGGTTCAGCGACAGGAAACAAAGGATAATGGTGATTGCATGGCCTTGTGAATGGAAAGTGGTTTTCAGCGATGCTCCACACGACTGTGTGTCGGGGCCTTTGTTGTTTGTTGCAAGCATTAATGATTTGGCCTTGAATGTGGGTGGCATGATTGGGAAATTTGCAAATGACACAAAAATCGTCTGTGTAGTTGAAGAGGATCGCTGTCGACTCCAGAATGATATCACTGCTTTGGTTGAGTGGGCAGAAAAATGTGAGGTAATGCATTTGAAGGTGGCAAACAAAGCAAGGTAATACTGAATAAATGTGAAAATATTGAGGGGGGGTGAGGAAGTGAGAGAGCTTGGAGTGCATGTCACAGGTCCCTGAAAGTGGCAGGATAGGTGGACAAGATGGTCAGGAAAGCAGATGGAATGCTTTCCTTTACTGGGTGAAGTACTGAACACAAAATCAGGGATGTAATGATGGAACTATAAAACACTGGTTAGGCCACAGCTGGAATTTTGTGTTCAGTTCATTACAGGAAGGACATAATTGATCTGGAGACAGTCCAGAGGAGATTTACAAGAATGTTGTCAAAGCTTGAAACTTGCAGCCAAGAAGAAGATTGAATAGGTTGGGGTTGTTTTCCTTTGCAGTTGAGGGATAACCCAACTGAAGTATACAAAATCATGAGCTCCTACACAGGGTAAACAGGAATTATTTGCTTCCCCGTCTGAGGGGTCAATTACTTAGGGCAGAAATTTAAGGTGATTGGTAAAAAGATTAGAGGGGTCACGAGAAAATACTTTTCCAGAGGGTGGTGGCTGTTTAGAATCCACTGCCTAAGTTTGTGGTTGAAGCCAAAACACTCAGCTAGTTTAGAAGATAATTTGACCTGCATCTGAAGTGCTGGAACCTACAAGGCTACGGGCCAGATGCTGGAAAATGGGATTAAAACATGCAACTAGTTTCTTTATTTTACCCATGTGTTTGGCCAGCACAGACACAATGGGCTGAATGGCCACTTTTTGCACCATAGCCATTCCAATGTTCTACTATTACCAGAATATTCTCGGACCTATAGCCATACCCAGGAGTACGCAGTGCTTTCAGCCATGTCTTGATATCATGGGGGTGAATGGAACTGATTACAGAGGTCATAGTGTCATAGAGGTTTACAGCATGGAAACAGGCCCTTCAGCCCAACTCATCCATGCCGCCTTTTTATTTTAAACCCCTAAGCTAGTCCCAATTGCTCACATTTGGCTCATATCCCTCTAGGCCCATCGTACCCATGTAACTATCTAAATGCTTTTTGAAAGACAAAATTGCAACCCTAAGGATATTATCAGTGATGCGCAAGACCTTGGACAATAGAGACAGATCATCTATTCAGCACTTCTGGCTGAAAATCTTTTGCATGGATATGCTGGCCTCCCCATCGCTGAGGATGGGGTTATTGGCGCAATCTCCTTCTCTAGTTAGTTATTTACTTGTCTTCTACCATTCTCAACTAGGTATGGCAAGGCTGGTTTGACTATTTCTCCAGTTAGTTTTTTAATTAAATGGGATAACCGCTATATAGCGAGTGCTTCTGGAGCGCAGACGAAGCGACTGCGGACATTCACAGATTTAAGGATGGAGCATCGCACATTCTCAAGAAAATAATCTTCCTTGGGAACAAAAACAGCTGTAGACAAGTGGAACTTTTTGCCCCAAAGCCTGTTGGTGCTAGGGCACAATTGGAGTTCTCAAAACTTGAGATTGGTAGAATTGTGTGTTAGATATGGACGTGGAGCCACGTCAGGTAAATATAGCCAAAAGATTGATCATTCGTGATCAAGGGGCTGAATGGTCTAGTGTAACCCCTCTGATCATTTCCAAAGATCATCTGTATTTGTATTTAAAGGCCTCATGTTTTACAGATGTATGTCAGCATGCTGTGAAAATATTACTTACCACATCTGTGACATTGAGGATTTTCCGTGTCATCCCTTCAGCATCGTGAGAAGGAGTGGGAGTGAACCAGAGTTTCTGGAATGTTTCATTGACCAGTTTCTGCAGAGGGACAAATTCAAGTTATATCACACCCATTTGGGAGTTCATCTAATCAAAGCAAACACAAGAACAGCATTGGGATTAGATCGGCTCACGTCTCGAACTTCTATTCATCCCACTAGATCAAATGGTAACGTCGGAGAATTTAGATAGGGGATGGTTTCCAGAGGATCTGTAGCTTGCAAATATTTTAAATTCCTGATTGAAAAAGCAGAGAGGATAAACCAAACGATTCAAGGCTAAACAGCTTAGTGGGTGGAATTTAACTACAATCATTGGAAAATTCAAAATAGTTCTCACTTGGAGAAATCTGGGATAATAAGGGGCAGCCAAAATTGATTTATTAAAGCTAAATTATGAAGTAACAATGTTGAAGATTCAGGAGGACAGTGGCACTTGGTAATAGATTCATAGATTCACAGAACCCTACAGTGCAGAAAGAGGCCCTTTGGCCCATCGAGTCCACACTGAACAAAATCCCACCCAGGCCCTATCCCCACATCTCTACATATTTTACCCAGTAATCCCTCTAACCTACGCATCTCAGGACACTAAGTGGCAATTTTATTTAGGATGGCCAATTAACCTTTGGACTGTGGGAGGAAACTGGAGCACTCGGAGGAAACCCACGCAGACACAAGGAGAACGTGCAAACTCCACACAGATAGTGACCCGAGCCAGGAATCGAACCCAGGTCCCTGAAGCAGCAGTGCTAACCACTGTGACACCGTGCCGCCCCCAATATCATTGGACTAGTAAGAGTTCAAATTAATATCCTGGTTAAAACCTCACCCAGCAGCTAGTAGAATTTGAATTTAAACAAACAATCAACAAATTGATTTAATTAAAAAAATTAGCATGAAAACTCATCTTAGAATAGAACATTACAGTGCAGTACAGGCCCTTCGGCCCTCGATGTTGCGCTGACCAGTGGAACCAATCTAATGGCACTCTAACCTCAACTATTCCAATGTTATCCATATGCCTATTCACTGACCATTCGAATGCCCTTAAAGTTGGCGAGTCCACAACTGCTGCAGGCAGGGCATTCCACACCCTTACTACCCTGAGTAAAGAACTTACCTCTGACATCCGTCCTATAATTACCACCCCTCAATTTAAAGCTATGTCCCCTTGTGTTAGCCATCACCACCCGAGGAAAAAGGCTCTCACTGTCCACCCTATCTAACCCTCTGATCATCTTGTATGCCTCAATTAGGTCACCTCTTAACCTTCTTCTTTCTAATGAAAATAACCTCAAGTCCCTCAGCCTTCCCTCATAAGACCTTCCCACCACACCAGGCAACATCCTGGTAAACCTCCTCTGCACCCTTTCCAATGCCTTCACATCTTTCTTATAATGTGGCGACCAGAACTGTACACAGTACTCCAAGTGCAGCCACACCAGAGTTTTGTACAGTTGCAACATGAACCTCACAGCTCCGAAATTCAATCCCTCTACCAATAAAAGCTAACACATCGTACGCCTTCTTAACAATGGTTAGTAATGGTTCATGAAACTATCAATTGTAATAAAAATCCATCCTTTTCACTATGTCATTTAGGGAAGGAAATCTGCCATCCTTATCTGGTCTGATGCATGCGTGATTCCAGATCGTGGGGATGTAGTTACCCACAAATTCAACCAAAGAACACACCCGTCAACTCAACACTCTGATCAAGACCTTTGATCCGGACCTTCAGAGCACCCTCTGTGCTCTCATCCTGCGCACTCCCAACGTTGGAGATCTCTACTGCCTCCCAGATACACAAGGGAAACACACCCGGCTGTCCCATCGTATTGGGCAATGGGACCCTGTGCGAGAACCTCTGTGGCTACATCGAGGGCATCCTGTAGAAAGAACCCCCATCTTTTGTCTCGACACTAAGGATTTCCTACGGAAACTCAGCACACATGGAGCAGTTGAACCAGGGACACTCCTCGTCACAATGGATGTCTCGGCACTCTACACCAACATCCCCCACGACGATGGCATTGCTGCAACTGCCTCAGTACTTAACGCCGACAACTACCAGTTTCCAGATGCAATTTTACAACTCATCCACTTCATCCTGGATCACAATGTCTTCACCTTCAACAACCAGTTTTTCACCCAGACACATGGAACAGCCAATAGGGACCAAATTAGCACCTCAATATGCCAACACCTTCATGCACAGGTTCGAACAAGACTTCTTCACCACACAGGACCTTCAACCGATGCTATACACTCGATACATCGATGACATTTTCTTCCTTTGGACTCATGGTGAGCAATCACTGAAACAACTAAATGATGACATCAACAAGTTCCATTCCACCATCAGACTCACCATGGACTATTCTCTGGAATTGGTGGCATTCTTAGACACACACATCTCCAGTTACCTCAGCACCTCACTGTATCGCAAGCCCACAGATAACCTCACGATACTCCACTCCTCCAGCTTCCACCCTAAACACGTTAAAGAAGCCATTCCCTACAGACAAGCTGCGTATACACAGGATCTGCTCAGATGAGGAGGATCGTGACAGACACCTCCAGATGCTGAAAGATACCCTCATAAGAATAGGGTATGGCGCTCAACTCATCAATTGACAGTTCCGACACGCCACAGCGAAAAACCACACCAACCTCCTGAGAAGACAAACAAGGGACACGATGGTCAGAGTATCCTTCGTCGTCCAGTACTTCCCCAGAGCGGAGAAGCTACGAAATCTTCTCCAGAGTCTTCAACACATCATTGATGAAGACGAACATCTCGCCAGGGCCATCCCCACACCCCCACTTCTTGCCATCAAGCAACCGCACAATCTTAAACAGACCATTGTTCACAAAAAACTACCCAGCCTTCAGGAGAATGGTGACCACAACACCACACAACCCTGCCACAGCAACCTCTGTAAGACACGCCGGATCATCGACATGGATGACATCATCTCACGTGAGAACACCATCCACCAGGTACATGGCACATACTCTTGCAACTCGGCCAATGTTGTCTACCTAATACGCTCCAGGAAAGGATGCCCCGAAGCATGGTATACTGGGGAGTCCATGCAGATGCTACAACAATGGATGAATGAATATCGCTCGACAATCACTAGGCAAGACTGTTCCCTTTCTGTTGGCGAACACTTCATCGGTTACAGGCATTCAGTCTCTGATCTTCGGGTAAGTATTCTCCAAGGCGGCTTCACAACACATGACAGCACAGAGTCGTTGAGCAGAAACTGATAGCCAAGGTCCGCACATGTGGACAGCCTCAACCGGGATCTGGGGTTCATGTTGCTCTGTAACCCCCATGACTGGAGCTTGTAAAATCTCACTTACTGTCCTGTCTGGAGACAATACACATCTCTTTAACCTATGCTAATGCTATCTCCACTCACATTGTCTGCATCTTTAAGACTTGAATAGCAGGTTAGTTGTAAAGACTTGCACCCTAATCAGTATTCTGTAAACTGTGTGTGCCTTTATATGCCCTTCTCTGATCAGAACCTTCCACACACCTGACAAAGGAACACCGTTTCTGAAAGCCTGTGGGATTACTATCAAATCAACTGGTTGGACTTAAACTTGGTGTTGTGAGACTTCTTACCGTGATTCCAGATCCACAGCAATGTGGATTTCGGAAAAGGGATTCTAGCAACATCGGTGTCGGTTAAGGGATGAGTATCAAGGAATCGTGGAGAATGAATGTTTATCCCCATTGGGGGAACTGCTTGAACAGACTTGGATAGAAGGAGCACATTTTCAAATTTTTCAAGTGATTGTGAGAGTAGTACTAGATTATAGAAGGGTATAAATAGACTGGTGAATTGGGCTTGCACATGGCAGATGCAATATGATATAGACAAGTGTTGAGTGACGTACTATGGGAGAAACAGCATGGAGAGGAGTATAATCTAAGTTATATAATTTTGAAGGTGTACAAGGGCAAAACAGACCCAAGGTTAAGGGGAAATCTAAGAGTTATTTGAAATGATGGCTTTTGATACAAGGAGTGACAAAGTGGATCGGTAACCAAAGGTCACAAATTTAAAATTAACTGGCAAAAGAATCAGGAGAAATTAAACTTCACACAAAGTTGTTAAACAATTGAAATGGACTTCCTGAAGGGCTAATAGAAACAGATTGCATGTGAAATTTCAAAAGCCGAAAGACCCCTTACTTAAAGGTGACTAACCTGCAGGTTTATGGGATGAAAGCTGGGATATGGGACTGTTTTGATAGCTCTTAATGTATTTCCTATAGCAAACAGGAAATGCTGAATCACAGATTTTGAACTTGTGATGAATTGAACATTTAAGTACATCATTCCATTCTCCACATTGCCTCAAGGTCCTAAACAAACTACTGGAGTACAATACCCTAGTGGCAACGTTAGAGTCATAGAGGTTTACGGCATGGAAACAGGCCCTTCAGCCCAACTTGTCCATGCCACTTCTTTTTTTAAAACCCCTAAGCTACTCCCAATTGCCTGCATTTGGCCCACATCTCTCTATACCCATCATACCCATGTGACTACCTATTTTTTTTTGAAAGAGAAAATTGTACCCACTTCTACCACTACCTCTGGCAGCTTGTTCTAGACACTCACCACCCTCTGCACAAAAAAAGTGCCCCTCTGGACACATATCTCTCCCCTCTCACCTTAAACCTATGCCTTCTAGTTTTAGACTGCCCTATCTTTGGGAAAAGATATTGACTTTCTAGCTGATCTGTGCCCTTCATTATTTTATAGACCTCTATAAGATCATCCCTCAGCCTCCTACGCTCCAGAGAAAAAAGTCACCCCAGCCTCTCCTTATAACTCAATCCATCAAGTCCCGGTAGCATCCTAGTAAATCTTTTCTGCACTCTTTCTAGTTTAATAATACCCTTTCTATAAAAGGGTGACCAGAATTGCACACAGTATTCCAAGTGTGGCCTTACCAACGTCTGGTACAACGTCAACAAGATGTCCCAACTCCTGTATTCAATGTTCTGACCGATGAAACGAAGCATGCCGAATGCCTTCTTCACCATTCTGTCCAACTGTGACTCCACTTTCAAGGAGCTGTGAACATGTATCCCTAAATCTCTTTGTTCTGTAACTCTTCCCAACGCCCTACCATTAACTGAGTAAGTCCTGCCCTGGTTCAATCTACCAAAATGCATCAGCTTGCATTTGTCTAAATTAAACTCCATCTGCCATTCGTTAGCCCACTGGCCCAACTGATCAAGATTCTGTTGCGATTGGAGATAATTTTCTTCACTGTCCATTATGCCACCAATCTTGGTGTCATCTGCAAATTTACTAACCATGCTTCCTATATTCTTATCCAAATCATTAATATAAATGACAAAGAACAGTGGGCCCAGCACTGATCCCTGAGGCACACCGCTGGTCACAGGCCTCCAGTTTGATAAACAACTCTCTACAACCACCTTCTGGTTTCTGTCAAGAAGCCAATTTTGTATCCATTTAGAGACCTTACCTTGGATCCCATGAGATTTAACCTTATGCAACAACCTACCATGCAATACTTTGTCAAAGGTCTTGCTAAAGTCCATGTAGACAACATCAACTACACTGCTCTCATCTACTTTCTTGGTTGCCCCTTCAAAAAAGAAAACTACCAAATTTCTGAGACATGATTTTCCACTCTCAAAACCATGCTGACTGGGATTAGCAAATTAGAGCTCGCCAGTTCAAATCTAACTAGGAGAATTTGGAAGTGCCCACGAGGATTCCTGGACTATTGTTTAAAGAGTTTAAGAATGTTCTTCAGAAAAGGTAAGCTGTCTTCCGAACCTGTCTGATGCATTGTATTAACAAATAATTACCATCGCCTGTTCCATTCTCTAACATTAGGTTACAGAATCATAGTATTGTGCAGAATCCCTGAAAGTCTTCAACTCTCGAGCCAGACCCAGGTGGAATAGTGATGAGAGAATGTGTAGTAACATGAAAAGAACGACCTCAAACTCTACCACACCAGCACCCCATGTTCTGAGATTCAAAACAGTGCACTGAAAGTCAAACTCTCCAAAGTTCCATCTATTCCATCCCTCCACAATCTATCCTAATACAAGCAGTTGTAAATTTACCCCAAACTCTCTACAAGTGCCATCACAGAAAGCAATGTATTATCTTTACCCTCTCCACAATCTCCCCCCCATCAAACCAGCATTTTAACCCTAAACTCTCTACAAACTCTCAAATCAGTGTATTGGCCTTATCACCAACAATCTCATGTGGCTTGCTTACAATCCTAGACTTAAGCCTAAGGCGGGCCATACGGATGAGTCATACAATGCAGAAAAGGTCCATTGGCCCATTGCGTCTGCGTTGACAGTAACTGCCACTAAAAATTGTGCTGATCCCATTTTCCAGCACTTAAAAACATAGAAAATAGATGCAGGAGTAGGCCATTTGGCCCTTCGGGTCTGCACCACGATTCAATATGATCATGCACCTTCAGTATCCCACTCCCGGTTTCTCTCCATATCCCTTGATCCCTTTAGCCACAAGGGCCATGTCCAGCTCCCTTTTGAACATAAACTGGCCCCAACAGCTTTGTGGTAGAGAATTCCACAGGTTCACAACACCCTAAGTGAAGGAAAGTTCTTCCTCATCTCAGTCCTGAATGGTTTACCGCTTATTGTTAGACTGTGACCCCTAAGTCTGCATTTCCCAGTATCAGGAACATTCTTCCCACATCTAACTTATCCAATCCTATCAGGATTTTGTGTGTTTCTATGAGATCCCCTCTCATTCCAAATTCCAGTGAGTACAAGCCCAGTCGATTCAGTTCTCTTCATATGTCAGTCCTGCCGTTCCATGAATCAGTCTGGTGAACCTTCGCTGGACTCCCTCAATGGCAAGAACATCCTTCCTCAGACTAGGAGACCAAAACTGCACACAATACTCAGGGTGTAGCCTCACCAAAGCCCTGTATAATTGCAGCAAGACATCCTTACTCCTATACCCAAATCCTCTTGCTATGAAGGCCAGCGTGCCATTAGCTTTTCTCACTGCCTGCTGCACCTGCATGCCAACCTTCAGCAACTGTTCCACCATGATAGCCAGGTCACATTGCACTTCTCCTTTTCCTAAACTGCCACCTGTCAGTTAATAATCTTCCTTCCTGTTTTTGCCACCAAAGTGGATAACCTCACATTTATCTACACTATATTACATTTGCCAAGTATTCGCCTACTCAGCCAGCCTGTCCAAGTCACCCTGCAACCTCCTCACAACACACATTATCACCCAGCTTAGTGTTACCTGCAAATTTGGAGATATTGCATTTGATTTCCTCATCCAAATCATTAAAGTACATTGTGAATAACTGGGGTCCCAGCACTGAACCCTGCAGTACCCCACTAGTCACAGCCTGCCACTTGTCCCACATCTTTGAACGTCATGATGTTACAAGTGTTCATCTAAATATCTTTTAAAGGCTGTAAGGTTTCCAGCCTCAACTACCTTCCCATGCAGTGCATTCCAGATTCCCACCAGACTGAATTTTCTTTCTCAAATCCCCTCTGACTCTTCAGCCCCTCACTCTAAAACAATGCCCCCTTGTGATTGACCGCTCAACCAAGGGGAGCAGCTACTTCCTATTCAGAGTTGTTTGCCCATCGTCATCGATGAGGACCTCGATACTATTGGTCATTTTGATGGTGGTTGCGGTGTGTCCGAAGATGACTAATCAGGCCAATTAGAGCACGGAATGTCCTGGCACATACTGGGCAGACTTGTGTTGACACTGTAGTTGTTGTGTTGGTGGCTCTGGACTTGCGCAGCTTGTACTTAAGTTGTGCTTCAGCAATACACCTTACCTCGTAAGCTTGACAGCCTTTGTGGATGAGGCAGTGCCAGTGCGGCGGTTTTGTGCCAGCGTTTCCCAGGTGATCGTGTCAATGTCAAGCAACTTCAGGGAGGCCTTGAGTGTGTCTTTGAAATGTTTCTTCTGCCCTCCATATGAGTGTCTTCTAGCAGAGAGTTCCTCAAAAAGGAGCTGCTTGGGTATGCGCTCATCTGACATATGGATGACATGACCTGCCCACCGGGTCTGCGCTCTCATCAGCAGTGTGTGGACTGATGGTAGACTTGCTCCAGAGAGAACTTCAGTGTCTGGTACTTTGTCTTGCCATCGGATGTGTAATATTCTATGAAGACAAGTCATGTGGAAATGATTGAGTTGTCTTGCATGCCTTCGATACACAGTCCACGTTTCACAGGCATACAGGAGGGTAGTGAGTACCACGGCACTGTAGACCTTCAGTTTTGTTGCTGGGCTGATTCCTCGACATTCCCATATAGTGGAGCGCAGTGACCGAAAGCAGAACTTGCCTTTGCTATTCTGCAGTTAACTTCTGCATCAATAGTCACTGCTTGGGAGAGGGTGCTGCCAAGATAAGTGAACTGGTCCACTGCCTGTAGTTTCTGCCCGTTGTTTGTAATTGTGGATTCTGTGTATGGTGCATGACTTTGGTCTTTTTAATGTTGATGATGAGTCCAAAGTTGTCACAAGCCGTGGAAAATTTGTCCATACTGACTTGCATCTCTGGCTCTGAGCCAGCATACAGGGCGCAATCATCCGCAAAGAGGAAATCTCTCAGAACAGTCTCCTTCACTTTGGCTTGAAGCTTGAAGTCTCCTCAGGTTGAACAGCTTCCCATCCACTCTGTTCTTGGGGCTGATTCCAGCAACACTGTCCTGGAAGGCATCATTCAGCACGGCAGTAAGCATCATGTTGAACAGTGTGGGCGCGAGCACACAGCTCTGATTGACGCCACTGGTGACTGGGAATGCCTCAGAGGATTCTCCGCCATCCAGTACTCTGGCCATCACAGAACTGGCGTACCATCTGAATGAATTTGGGGGGACAGCCGAACTTTGACATGATCCTCCACAGGCCTTGTCGGCTTATAGTGTCGAAGGCTTTCGCAAGGTCAACAAAGGTTGTGTAGAGCTCGCGATTCTGCTCCTGACACTTCTCCTGAAGTTGGCACGCAGCAAAAATCATGTCAATAGTCCCACGACCTTTGTGAAAGAACACTGTGACTCTGGAAGCAGGCCCAGCTCCAGATGAGTGACCAGACGATTTAGCAGGAGTCTTGCGAGGGTTTTTCCTGTGATGGAGAGCAGCGAGATTCCTCGGTGGTTGTTGCATACTTGCCGATTGCCCTTTCTCTTGTAGAGGTGTACAATGGAAGCATCTTTAAGTATTCAGAGTAATACAGTGCCGAAGAGGCCATTTGGGCCACTGAATCTGTAGAGGCAGCCAAGAAACACCTGACCTTCCAACTAATCCCATTTATCAGCACTTGGCCCATAGCCTTGAATTTTATGGCATGCCAAGTGCTCTTCCAGGTAGTTTTTAAAGGGTGAGGCAACTCGCCTCTACCACCCTCAGACAGCGCATTCTAGACTGTCACCACCATCACTGGGTAAAAAAGTTTTTCCTCACACCCCCCTATAATTTCTGCCCCTCACCTTGAACCTACGTTCCTTTGTGACTGATCTTTCAACTGAGGGGAACAGCTACTTCTTATCCACTCTGTCCATGTCCTTCCATCCTTTACACCTCAACTAAGCTGCCCTTCCGTCTTCCCTGCTCCAACAAAAATAAACGAACGCTATCCAAACTCTCTTCATAACTTAAATGTTCTACCCCAGAAAACACCTTAGTGAATCTCCTGAGCATACCCCTCAATCTTATACAGCTCAATCATGTCTCCCCTCAGCCTTCTTTGCTCTAGAGAAGGCAATCCAAGTCTATCCAGTCTCTCTTTACAGCTCAACCGCCCCATCCTAGCCAACAATCAGGTGAATCTCCTCTGTAGTTCCTCTAATGCTATCACATCCTTTCTACAGTGAAGTGATCAAAACTGCGCACACTACTCCATCTGTGGCACAACGAACACCCTGTACAACTCCAACATTCCCTCCTTGCTCTTATACTCTATACCACAACTGATAAAAGCAAGTGTCCCATCTGCCTTCTTAATTATCCTACTCACCTGTTGTGCCACATTCAGAGATTATGAATAATTATCCCAAGATCTCTATTCCCCTGAGCTTCCGCGTCCTGCCATTCGTTAAATAATTTCTCATCTTGTTTCCTTCTTCTAAAGTGTATCACCTTGCACTTATCTGGATTAAATACCATCTGCCATTGCTTTGCCCATCCGATCAACGCATCTATATCTAAGAACATAAGAAATAGGAGCAGGAGTAGGCCATCGAGCCCCTCATGCCTGCCCCGCCATTCAATAAGATCATGGCTGATCTGTCGTGGCTCAGTTCCACATTCCCGCCCTCTCCCCATAACCCTTAATCCCCTTCCTATCAAAAACCTATCAACCCGCGTCTTAAATATATTTAGCGAGGCAGCCTCCACCACTTCAACGGGCAGAGAATTCCAGAGATTCACCACCCTTTGAGTGAAGAAGTTCCACCTCAACTCCGTTCTAAACTGCCACCTCCCCACCCCCCCCCCCCCCCCCCCCCGGCTTTATCCTGAGGCTGTGCCCTCTAGTCCTACTGTCCTTTCTGAGCAGGAAGAGCCTCTCCACCTCTATCCTATCCATCCCATTCAACATCTTATACGTCTCAATGAGATCTCCCCTCATTCTTCTAAACTCTAACAAGTATAAGCCTAGTTTATTCAGCCTCTCCTCATAGTTCAACCCCCTCAACTCCGGAATCAGCCTAGTAAACCTCCTCTGCACTCCCTCCAAGGCCAAAATATCCTTGCGTAAGTGTGGCGACCAAAACTGCACACACTACTCCAGCTGCGGCCTCACCAGTACCCTGTACAGTTGCAGCAAGACCTCCCTACTTTTATATTCAATCCCCTTCGCTATGAAGGCCAGCATCCCATTTGCCTTCCTGACCACCTGCAGGCTGGGTTTTTGCGACTCATGCACAAGGACCCCGAGGTCCCTCTGCACCGTCGCATGCTGCAGTTTTTCGCCACGTAAGTAATAGTCCTTCCTACCATTATTCCTACCAAAGTGGACAACCTCACATTTGCCGACATTAAATTCCATTTGCCAGTTCCTGGCCCATTTGCCCAGCCTATCTAGATTCTTCTGCAGGCTCTCCACACCCTCCGCACAATTTGCTGTTCCACCAATCTTGGTGTCATCAGCAAATTTCGACATCATACACTTGGTTCCCTCCTCCAGATCATCTATATAAATGGTGAACAGCTGAGGCCCCAGCACCGACCCCTGGGGCACTCCACTAGTCACCAACTGCCAATCCGAATAGCACCCATTGACACCCACTCTCTGCCTCCTATTTGACAGCCAATCCTCTATCCACGCTAACACCCTACCCCCAACTCCATGCCCCCTGACCTTCTGCAATAACCTCTCGTGAGGCACCTTGTCAAACGCCTTCTGAAAATCAAGACAGACCACAACCACCGGCTCTCCTCTATCCACCGCCCTAGACACATCCTCATAGAACTCCAATAAATTCGTCAGACACGACTTCCCCTTAACGAAACCGTGCTGCGTCTGCTCTACCAAACAATTCTCCTCAAGATGCCTCGCTATTTTCTCCTTGATCACGGATTCTAACATTTTTCCTACAACAGACGTTAAACTATTGGGGGTTATAGATAGGTCTACGGATTGGTAGGTGTTGATGTGATCAGCGCAACTCGTGGGCTGAAGGGCCTGTTTGTGCTGTAGTGTTCTATGTTCTAACCGGCCTATAATTCCCCGCCTTTTGCCTGCCACCCTTCTTAAACAACGGCGTAACATTAGCCGTTTTCCAATCTTCCGGCACTTTCCCAGAATCTTCTTGTAACTTAGAAGCTTCTTCACCAGTCTTGGTGACATCTGAAAACTTGCTAATCATTTTCCCACATTGTCATCTATATCGTTTAATTAAAAAACAGTAAGGGAGCCAGCACTGAAACATGGTACACCACTCAACACCGATCTCTTTCGACCTTCTCAGTCTCCCATGTGGGACCTTGTCAAAGATCCGCCACATTGTTTAAAATAATTTGTTTCTTTGGAGTGTGCAGTAATGTTGTACAGGAGGAAGAGTGAAATGCAAGAACTTCAATGTCAGCTTCATAGACCAGGTTGGGCACATTGGCATAAGAACATAAGAAATAGGAGCAGGAGTAGGCCATCTAGCCCTTCGAGCCTGCCCCGCCATTCAATAAGATCATGGCTGATCTGTCGTGGCTCAGTTCCACTTTCCCGCCCTCTCCCCATAACCCTTAATCCCCTCTCTTATCAAGAACCCATCAACCCGCTTCTTAAAAATATTTAGCGAGGCAGCCTCCACCACTTCAACGGGCAGAGAATTCCAGAGATTCACCACCCTTTGAGTGAAGAAGTTCCTCCTCAACTCCGTTCTAAACCGCCTCCCCTTTATCTTGAGGCTGTGCCCCCTAGTCCTACTGTCTTTTTTGAGCGGGAAGAGTCTCTCCACCTCTATCCTATCCATCCCATTCATCATCTTATACGTCTCAATGAGATCTCCCCTCATTCTTCTAAACTCTAACGAGTACAAGCCTAGTTTATTCAGCCTCTCCTCATAGCTCAATCCCCTCAACTCCGGTATCAGCCTAGTAAACCTCCTTTGCACTCCCTCCAGGGCCAATATAGTTTATATTTTTAAAAATTTATTTCACATGATCTGGGCATGGCTGGCTAGGTCATCATTTTACTGCCCACCCCTAATTGCCCTTGAAAAGGTGACTTGTGCCTGGATAGGTTTTGGGAAGTCAGGAGGCAAATTACTCAACAGAATTCCAGACTCTGACCTCTTCATTAGCCACAGTATTTATCAGGCTAGCGTAGTTCAGTTTCTGGTCAATGGTAACTCCCCCCTCCCCCACCGTGGAGGGTTGGAGTTGTGTAACTTTACCTTAATGCCCTCTTCATCATTGACCCTGCGAATCATTCGCACACACATCTCAGTCACTTTAGAGAAGGTTGGCTGTTCAATACAGATGTCACGCAGGATCTTGATCACCCTCTTTCTCACACTGATACCGGTGTCCTGCAAGAGATTACTTGTTAAAAGGTCAAGACAAGTTTAAAGAAGTTGTATAGATTTCTAGGTACAGGGCTTGCTAAAAATCAGTAACATCTAACAAAATATAGGGCCCATTTTCTCCATATTCTGGAATAGTTCCCACCAGCACTGTAACCAAGCCCCAGGGTGATGCAACATAGGAGGTCATCATTTGATCCATTATGTCCTAAATTTTTCCTGAAGCTCTCCAATTAATCCCATGCCCCTGCCCTTTCCCCATCCCTCAGAATCCCACACCCCTTTCTTATGTTGCTTCTGGTTCTCATTTCAAATTCATGGTTACCAAACCTTCTGCAACTGGAAACAATCTTTCCTTATTGGCTCTATCGAAACCTTCATGGTTTTGAACACCCCCATCAAATTTCTTACTAACCTGAAGCTGAGAACAATCTCAGCTCTGCTAGTCTGTTCACTTAACTGAAATTCCACATTAATTCCACAATTTGAGTACATTTCTTCTGCATGCTCTCAAAAATCTTGACATCTTTCTTAGTGTGGCATCACAGAATTGAACAAAATATTCCAGTTGGGGCCTAAACTGTAATATATCATTTTCTCTCCATAGATTTCTGCTTTTATTAGCACGATTTTATCTTTGTACCTTTTGTATATTATTAATGCTCAGGATCCTATTTAAAAAAAAGCCTGCCTTCTAAACCTGTCCTGTTACATTTGAAGATTTGTGTACATGCACCCTCAGGACATTCTGTTCCTGCCCCCCCCTTTAAAGTTTACCAAATGACGGGAACATACATTTGACAAAGCTATGACAAAGGGTCATCTGGACTCAACATCAGCTCTTTTCTCTCCTTACAGATGCTGCCAGACCTGTTTTGGAGGGGAATATTGCCCTGTGCAGTCTGTATTGACAAGACCACACTGTAAATCCTGATGAGAGGCATCCTCCTAGTTAATCCAGTTAGGAAAAGCAATTTTTTTTCTCATTTTAAACACATTTAAATATTGAAGAGAGACACACAAGCTTTTTCTTGTCTTGTACTCATCACAACAAACTTACAGGGTTTCCTCTCTGGCACCTTTGAAGGTTACAGAATCCTACCATTAATAAAATTAAGTCTCATCACCAACTCCCACAAAATAAAGGAAAAAAGATGAACTAGGACACAAGTATTTCAGCTTCCAACCCACTGAGCAGCATGGTACATCAGTTCAGCTTCAGTACAGCCTGATAATAGAAAGACACTTCCCGGAATCCAGAGTTGAAAACTTAGCTCGCTGAAATGTCTTCAGGTCAATTTGATAATTAATGTTTCAGAATATTGGTACAGAGACAATGGGCCAAATGGGAAAGGCAGAGCAATGCGGCTAAGGGAGAAGTACTTAGAGAGCCTACACAGGGGCAATGGGTTAAATGGTTTCCTGTGCTGTTAAATTCTATAATTACATTGGCGATAATAATAGAGGTCTGACTGTACACAAAGTCCTGGGACAATTCAAGCATACATCTGACCTATGCACGTATATTCTCCCAGAAAAGGTTACCCATATAAGATACAGCATTGTATTATAATGCCTTGTTGACAATGATTCATGCAGTGTGGAGTTTGAACTGAGGAACAGAGCACGCTCCTGCAGTCAGTTCCAATACCATCACTTTCAGCTGAAAGTAAAATTCATCCACAGGTACATCAGGAAAACATTTACAGGACTCTCAATTTGGCTTCGCAGGTAGAGGATGTGGTTAAGGCGGCATACAGTGTACAGGCCTTCATCAATTGAGGAACTGAGTTTAAGAGTCGGGAGATAATGCTGCAGCTGCACATGACCCTGGTCAGACCCCACTTGGAGTACTGTGCTCAGTGTGGTCGCCTCACTACGGGAAGGATGTGGAAGCCATTGAAAGGGTGCAGAGATTTACAAGGATGATGCCTGGATTGGGAGACATGCCTTATGAAGATAGGTTGAGAGAGCTCGGTCTTTTCTCCTTGGAGAGACGAAGGATGAGAGGCGACCTGATAGAGGTGTATAAGATGATGAGAGGTATTGATCGGGTGGATTCTCAGAGGCTTTTTGCCAGGGCTGAAATGGCTGCCACAAGAGGACACAGGTTTAGGGTGCTGGGGAGTAGGTACAGAGGAGATGTCAGGGCTAAGTTTTTCAGTCGGAGGGTGGTGGGTGGTGGGTGAGTGGAATCGGCTGTCATTGGTGGTGGTGGAGGCAAATTTGATAGGGTCGTTTAAGAGACTTCTGGATGAGTACATGGGACTTAATAGGATTGAGGGTTATAGGTAAGCCTAATAGGTAGAGATATGTTCGGCGCAACTTGTGGGCCAAAGGGCCTGTTTGTTCTGTAGTTTTTCTATGTTCTATTCCATCAACACAGAAAGACACAACTTCACACACTATTGCCCAGTCACTTGCCTTAGGAAGTCAGGGGCTCAAACGTTATTACAAAGAAAAATTCTGCAACTACTGCAAACACACAGGTTAGTCATCATATGTTAAAGGAACTTGTTCAAAACATTCCACATTTTTAACTTTGTCAAATCCAGCCCTGCTGAACATTTCCAGCATTTTATGTCAGATTTCCAGCAGCCAGAATATTTTGCCGACAGATCAGATTAGGTGCATTGGCAATACTAAATTCTCCCTCAGTGTACCCGAACAGGCATGGGGTGTGGCGACTGGGGGATTTTCACAGTAACTTCATTGCAGTGTTAATGTAAGCCTACTTGTGAGACTAAATAAACTTAAAAAAAATTAACTTGCAGGTGTTACTAGTGTATTGTGAATGTACATTCTTTCCTTGTAACCATAATTAATGGCAACTGTTTCTCAGCCACAGGAAGCCCCAGAGCTGGATTTTGGTGCCAATTTTTACCTTTTGGCATTGCTAAGGTTAACTTTAGAAAACCTGTCCCTAACTCACAATATCAGCTGCCTTTCTCGAGTGCGTCAGGTTGGGCTTTCTGTAGTAGCTTGGAAGCAACCTACCAGTATCCTCTCAATCAACATGTCGTAATACTGCTCAGTGAGCTGAGGGCGGCTCAGCACAAAGCGACCTAGTAACTCCACAGCCGCTTCACGCACACTGGTGGAATTGTCCATCAGACGCCCATGGACCCCACGTTGCATGTCCAGCTGTGAGGGAAACATACAATGATTATATCGTGAGATTCAGTGGCATGCACACAAAAATTCTCAATGATATACAATGGAAGTGAGAGAAGAGGACCAGAGCTAGCATGTAGAGTGAAACTACTTTCTGACCCTATATATAGGAATCTTTCCTTTTCTCCCCATCGCCTCCCATTATATCCGTTCACTTTTATTCTTTGATCATCTCTCCTCACTCCATCCATCTCAATTCTCATTTAAAATCCTCATTGTTATGGCCCGCCCGAGTAATATAAGCATTTCTCATTGAGATATCTTTGCTGCTTTCTATCTCTTAACTTTCACCTCATGCTCTAATCTCAATAAACAACTTTTCATCTTCCTTAACTCCAACTTTCATATGAACTTATCAGCTCTCATGAGTTCATTGTCTTCTCTTAATTGCTTCCTCCATCTAAATTTTCTTGGCCACCCTCTTAACCTTGTTAACTCACACTGCCACGCTACTCACATTGTATCTATTACGGATAATGCAATCTCTGATCTCGTACCACTCTACATCCACATCCCAGCATTGCCTTCTGTTCATCTCTTGAAAGATTTGCTCTTCAACTGATCCAAGCACACATTCATCCTTCATCCTATGCTTACGAGGACATTATTAGTTTGCTGAAACACATCTCATCTCCACCGATGCCTTTTTAGTGCAAGAGACACAGATAGGAACAGACAACTGATTTAACACCAGATCCGGCTGCATTACCAGAATCTGATCAGGGTGTGCAGCTTTGGAATTCATAGGGAGGGATGTGATAGCAGTGCAAAGTGTACGGAGGAGATTTACCAAGATGTAGCCTGGGCTAGAGTGTTTTAGTTACGAACAGAGATTGAATAGACTGCCACTGTTTTCCTTGAAGTGGAGGAGACTGAGGGAGGCCTTATTGAGATTACTAAAATTATGAAGGACATAGGTAGAGCAGGCAGGAAGAAACTTTTCTCCTTGTGGAGGGGTCAATGACTAGGGGTCATAGATTTAAGTTAAGAGCCAGGAGGTTTAGAGTGGATGTGAAGATCTTTTTCACCAAAAAGGTGGTGGGAGTCTGGAATACACTGCCTTAAACGGTGGTGGAGTCAGAGACTCTCTCAATATTTAAGTAATATTTAAATGCGCACTTGCGATGCCAAGGCGATGAACCAACTGCTGGAAATGGGATTAAAATAGTTAGGCAGTTGTTTTTGACCAGTGAAGATGTGATGGGCCAAAGGACCTTCTCTGTGCTATAGATCTCTGACTTCTGGGGCCCCTCACCTGTAAGCGTCAAGACTGATCTGATGAAAAAAATGAAGAAATTCAAACTCAATGAGATACAAGGTCTCCTGGAAGCCACTTTCAACAACACTCATAACATCATGGAACTAAAGCCTAGAGAAATGCAGCTAACTGACCAAGCAAAAAGTCAAGACAATCATATGAAGATCAAAATGATATTAAACCCTTCTGTGATGCTCTGAAGATAATCTATGGTCTAAAAATTTCCAGAAACTCTTTTTGGCACTGACGGAACCACATTGATTACTGACAAAACTACCCATCTGGAGAGATGGGTAGAACCTTTCATCAATGTTCAGAACCAGCCCTCAATAATCAACAATGAGGGATTGCCCACTTGCTTCAAATTGAAATCTACATGTCATGAGCTGATACTCCTCAACAACGCAGAGATTATGAAAGCTATCAGTCTTCTGTCAAGTGGCATGGCACCAGGGTCAGGTCTAATGCGTGGTGAATCAGACAAGACAAGAGACACAATACTCACTGACCACCTCACCTAACTATTATAGATAACTTGGAACCACGAAACTATTCCTCAGGGATTCAAAGACAATCGACTGCCCACCTTTATTAAAGGAAGGGAGATTGTTGAGTTTGCAATTACTATCGAGAAACTTAGAAGAAAGGAACAGGAGGAGGCCATTTGGCCCTTCGAGCCTGGTCCACCATCCATCACAATTGTGGCTGATCATGCAACTCAGCCTAATCCCACTTTCTCCCCATAACAGAGGAGATGTTAGGGGTAAGTTTTTCACTCAGAGGGTGGTAAGCGATTGGAATCGGCTGCCGTCAGTGGTGGAAGAGGCGAACTTGCTGGGGTCTTTTAAAAGACTTCTGGATGAGTACATGGGATTTAATGGGATTGGGAGTTAGCTCTATGGCTTGGTAGGTATGGATATGATCGGCGCAACTTGTGGGCCGAAGGGCCTGTTTGTAGTGTTCTATGTTCTATAAACTTTGATCCCATTCGCCCAACGTGCTATATCTAGCCACCTCTTCAATATATTCAATGTTTTGGCATTAACTACTTCCTGTGGTAATGAATTCCACAGGCTCACCACTCTTTGGGTGAAGAAATATCTCCGCATCTCTGTCTTAAACTGTACTCTCAAACTGTGACCCCTGGTTCTGGGCAACCTAGTCAATCTTTTCTCACACATCAATCCCACCATCCCTGGAATCAGCCTGGTAAATCTTCACTGCACTCCTTCAAGAAGAAGATCCTTCCTCAGGAAAGGAGGCCAAAGTTACTGTTTGTGCTGTGGTGTTCTATGTTCTATAAACTTTGATCCCATTCGCCCAAAGTGCTATATCTAGCCACCTCTTGAATATATTCAATGTTGTGGCATCAACTACTTCCTGTGGTAATGAATTCCACAAGCTCACCACTCTATGGGTGAAGAAATATCTCCGCATCTCTGTCTTAAACGGTATTCTCAAACTGTGACCCCGGTTCTGGGCAACCTAGTCAATCTTTTCTCACATTTCAGTCCCACCATCCCTGGAATCAGCCTGGTAAACCGCAGGGATCTGTTTTGGGGCCACTGCTGTTTGTCATTTTTACAAATGACCTGGATGAGGTTGTAGAAGGATGGGTTAGTAAATTTGCGGATGACACTAAAGTCGGAGTTGTTGTAGATAGTGCGGACGGATGTTACAGTTTGCAAAGGGACAAAGATAAGCTGCAGAGCTGGGCTGAGAGGGGGCAAATGGAGTTTAATATGGAAAAGTGTGAGGTGATTCACTTTGGAAAGAGTAACAGGACTACAGAGTATTGGGCTAATGGAAAGGCTCTCGGTAGTGTGGATGAGCAGAGAGATCTCGGTGTACATGTGCATAGATCCCTGAAAGTTGGCACCCAGGTTGATAGGGTTGTTAGGAAGACGTACGATGTGTTAGCTTTTATTGGTAGAGGGATTGAGTTTCGGAGCCATGAGGTCATGTTACAACTGTACAAACCTCTAGTGCGGCCGCACTTGGAGTATTGCGTACAGTCCTGGTCGCCGCATTACAAGAAAGATGTGGAAGCATTGGCAAGGGTGCAGAGGAGGTTCACCAGGATGTTGCCTGGTATGGTGGGAAGGTCTTATGAGGAAAGGCTGAGGGGCTTGAGGTTGTTTTCATTAGAAGGTTAAGAGGTGACTTAATTGAGGCATACAAGATAATCAGAGAATTAGATAGGCTGGACAATGAGAGACTTTTTCCTCAAATGGTGATGGCTAACATGAGGGGTGATAATTGTAGGACGGATGTCAAAGGTAGATCTTTACCCAGAGGGTAGTAAGGGTGTGGGGTGCCCTGCCTGCAGCAGTAGTGGACTCGCCAACTTTAAGGGTATTCAAATGATCATTGGATAGGCATACGGATAATATTGGAATAGTTTAGGTTAGAGGATCATGAGATTGGTTCCACTGGTCGGTGCAACATCGAGGGCCAAAGGGCCTGTACTGCGCTGTAATGTTCTATGTTCTATATTCATGTAAATGTCAAGACGCCCCTTAAAAGTCACTACACAGATGTATAGTGCATAAATACGGACACATGGGATTGAGGGTGATTTAGCAGTTTGGATCAGGAATTGGCCAGCTGGTAGAAGACAGAGGGTGGAGGTTGATGAGAAATATTCAACCTGGAGTTCAGTTACTAGTGGTGTACCACAGGGATCTGTTTTGGGGCCACTGCTGTTTGTCATTTTTATAAATGACCTAGATGAGGGTGTAGCAGGATGGATTAGTAAATTTGCTGACGACACCAAAGTTGGAGGAGTTGTAGACAGTGAGGATGGATGTTACAGTTTGCAGAAGGACAATTTAAGCCTATCAATTTAGCTTTAAATTGAGGGATGGTAATTATAGGACGGATGTCAGTGGTAGGTTCTTTACTCAGAGGGTAGTAAGGACGTGGAATGACCTGCCTGCAGCAGTTGTGGACTCGCCAGCTTTAAGGGCGTTCAAATGGTCAGTGGATAGGCATATGGATAACATTGGAATAGTTTAGGTTACAGGGTCATTAGATTGGTTCCACTGGTCAGTGCAACATCAAGGGCTGAAGGGCCTGTACTGCGCTGTAATGTTCTATTGTATCCACTTCCGCTGCCTCCCCTGACAAGAGTTCCAGGCACCCACCAGTCTGTGTAAAAAATCTGCCTCGTACATCTCCTTTAAACCTTGTCCGTTGCATCTTAAATCTATGCCCCCAGTAATGGACTCTTCCACCCTGGGAAAAAGCTTCTGACTATCCACTCTGTCCGCGCCTCTCATAATCTTGTAGACTTCTATCAGGTCTCCCCTCAACCTCTGTTGCTCCAGTGAGAACAAACCAAGTTTCTCCAATCTCTCCTCATAGCTAGTGCCCTCCATACCAGGCAACATCCTGGTAAATCTTTTCTGTACCCTCTCCAAAGCCTCCACATCCTTCTGGTAGTGTGGCAACCAGAATTGAACACTATACTCCAAGTGCAGCCTAACTAAAGTTCTACAAAGCTGCAACATGACTTGCCAATTTTTAAACTCAATACCCCAGCCGATGCAGGCAAGCATGCCATATGCCTTCTTGACTACTTTCTCCACCTGCATTGCCACTTTCAGTAACCTGTGTACCTGTACACCCAGATTCCTTTGCCTAGAAAATTGTGATAAGATTTGGCTGTCCAAAAAAAATTCATCTTTAAGATATGGCAAGTCCATGATGACATATTTGTTTGTACGCTGGACAGCGATAGATGACTTCAGTCTTTTTGGTGGTTTTATGACACCCTTCCAATCACAAATAGAGCGAAAAAGGATTATATAAAGTCTCCCACTCTCTTCTTCATATTCTCTGCCTTGCTTTCTAAAACAAAAGTGGCATCCATATTAGATATCACACAGAAGGGAAAGTCATCGAGTTGAAGGACCTACAGGCCAAAACCCAAAGTGCATGAGCTATGGTTTATGATTTTTTTAAAACTGATGATTTTCCTTAAATGCCTGTTCAAAACAAGAAATGCTACATAGTATGGACTGTTTCTCATTTGCATGTGATAACTTCAGCACCAAAAAGACTGAAGTCATCTACTAACTTGCCCCACAAAAGCAGCATCTGTAACACTCAAATGGTCAAAGGCTTGAAGGAGTTGACATTTTTACCTCCAGAGTAGTTGACATTGATAAAAAGTCAACATTAAAATAGCTGAAGACAGCCTTGCTTTTGGCAAATTACAAAAAGCTGCCTGGGGGCAAAGTGAAAAAGTGAAAGTACACAGAGCACTTGGCCTTCCAACTCTCTGGTAGGCTTGAGAAATTTGGACCGTTTACTTCATGCTAGCAAACAAGCTACTTCAATTTCAAATGACCTGCTTGTGGAGACTAGTAAGATGGCAAGACAAGGTTCCTAATACTGAACGCCCCTCCAAGATCAACGTGCCTAGCATCCACGCTTTGAAGAGAACTGACAAAAGATGGGAAGAACATACTGCATGACAGATGAGCATTGCAAATAATTCTTCCACCAAAAGCTAATTGAAGGGGAAAGTTCACATATAGGCAAGAAGCAGCGTTTCAAGGGAAGGTCTAACTAGAGTTCCAAAACTGCCTAAGAACCTTGCACAGGATTGCTTAATGTGGTTCAGCTTCATCAGCAACAGCAACATTTCCTATGAACAGGACAGAGATACATTGGCCAACAGGGAACATGAACGTTGTTAAATCCAGTCACAAGCCTGAACCAACAATACATGTGTGCAACTGATCTTTTTGTGCTTGAATTGAATTGGTTAGCCATCTTCAAACATGACATCTAAAAATTAATTCTGGTTGATGAGACGGAGCCATGGAGAACGAACATGACGACATGAACCGATTCTGCCCCTGCCACAATTCATCTGAAACCCTTTTTTACCTCTAAACCTGAAGATTCTAATGTGCTCCTAGTTTACCTAATGCGTTCTCAGCAAAGACGCTTTGTCATCCCAAATTGAAAGAAAATATGTATAATAATGCAAAGATTACTAGTAGGCTACAAGATTGAGAAAAGGATAGAAATGATTTGGAAAAGCGTGGCCTCATTCGAGACAGTCAGCATGGCTTTGTGGGGACAGCTCATGCCTTACTAACTTGATTGATTTCTTTTGAGGAGGTGACGAAGGTGATTGATGAGGGTAGAGCATTGGATGTTGTCTACATGGATTTTAGTGAGGATTTCGACAAGATCCCTAATGGTAGGGTCATGTAGAAAATTAAGATGCATGGAACCCATGGTGACTTGGCCGCTTGGATTCAGAATTGGCTTGCTTGTAGAAGTTGGAGACAAATGGTGGAAGGGTGTTTTTCTGGCTGGAGGTCTGTGACTAGTGGTGTTCTGTAGGGAACCTACTGGGACCTTTGCTGTTTGTAATATATATATGTAAGTGACTTGGATGAAAACATAGATGGATGGGTTAGTAAGTTTGCAGACAAGACGAAGATAAGTGGAGTTATGGATAGTGTAGAATGTTATCAAAGGATACAGCGATATATCGATCAGCTGCAGATATGGGCTGAGAAGTGGCAGATGGAGTTTAATCTGGGTAAGTGTGAGGTGCTGCACTTTGGGAGATTAAATGCTAAGGTTAAGTATACAGTTAATAGCAGGACCCTAAACAGCACTGATGTACAGAGGGATCCTGGGGTTCAAGTCCACAGCTTCCTGAAAGTGGCCGCACAAGTACAGAGGGTGGTTAAGAAGGCAAAATGCATGCTTGCCTTTATTGGTCGAGTCAGAATAACATGTTGCAGCTTTATAAAACTTTGGTTAAGCCACACTTGGAGTATTGCGATCCATTATGGTCGCCACATTACAGGAAGGATGTAGAGGCTTTGGAAAAGGTGCAGAGGAGTTTACCAGGATACTGCCTGGATTAGAGGGTATGAACTATCTGGAGTTGCAGAGGCTGAGGGGAGACCTGATAGAAGTCCACAAAATTATGAGAGGCATAAATAGGGAGACAGTTAGAATCTCTTTCGCAGAGTTGAAATGTCTAATACAAGGCGACATGCATTTAAGGTGAGGGGGGAAGTTCAAAGGAGATGTGAGGGGTAAGTTTTGTTTTATACAGAGTGGTAGGTGTCTGGAATGTGCTGCCAGGGGTGGTGCAGGCAGTTATAATAGGGGCTTTTAGATAAGCACATGAATATGCAAGGAATAGAGGGATACAGACCAAGTGCAGGCAGAAGGACTTGTTAATTTGGCGTCATGTTCGGCACACCATATTAGGCTGAAGGGCCTATCCCTGTGCTGTACTGTTCTAAGTTCAAATTTTAGAAACCAACAAAGAATGACTAAAACAAGTAAAGAGGGAGAAATTATATTACGAGAGAAAACTAGCAAGAAGTAAAGAAAACAGACAGTAAAACCTTCCTCAAGTATATAAAAAAGGGAGAATGACTAATGTGAGCATTCGCCCCAGAAAGGATGAGACTGGGGAATAATGTGAAACAAGGTGACAACAGAGACTTTGAACAAGTATTTTGTATCGGTCTTCACAGTAGAAACACGAAAATCATCCTAAAATAGGAGAAAAGCAAGAGGCAAAAGGGGTGATGGAACGTAAAACAATCACAATGGCTAAACAGAAAATAGGAGGAAAATGAGTGGGAAAATTATGGAATTAAAGGCTGACATTTCCCCTGAACATGACAGTCTGCATCGAAGGGTCTGAAAGGAACTGGCCGCAGTGACAGTTCATGCATTTGTTGCAATCGTCCAAAGTTCCCTAGATGCTTTGGTGGTGGTGGTGGAGGAGGAGGAGAGAGAGAGGGAGAGAGAGAGAGAGAGAGAGAGAGAGAGAGAGAGAGAGAGGGAGAGAGAGAGAGAGAGGGAGAGAGAGAGAGAGAGAGAGAGAGAGAGAGAAAAAAAGAGGAGGAGGTGGTGGTATATTCGTATATTCCTCTAAATTGGGGATTGGTTACTCAACAGAAAGCAAGCTCGAAGTAAATGGTCAGTTTAAAGTTAGTAAACTGTAATTAGTGGATTGCCATGGGGATCAATTATTTACTCAACTATTTACAATCCAAGTTAATTACTTGGATGAAGGGGCTGACTACATTGTATCATCAGTAAATTTGACTATAAAGATAGATGCAGTTGAGGAGACAAAGGGAGAGAGACAGGTTTACTGAGTGGGCAAAAATTTTACAGATGGAGAAGATTATAATAAAATATGAGGCTGTTCACTTTGGCAAGAATTGAAAAGCAGCATGTTATTTAAATAGAGAAGGACTGCAGAATGTTACAGAACAGTGGGATCTGGCTGAGTTTGTACATTAATCACAAAAAGCTAATATGCAGGTACAGCAATAATTAGGAAGACAAATAGGATTGTGGTTCTTATTACAAAGAGGATAAGAACATAAGAAATAGGAGCATGAGTAGGCCAACTAGCCCTTCGAGCCTGCCCCGCCATTCAATAAGATCATGGCTGATCTGTCTTGGCTCAGTTCCACATTCCCGCCCTCTCCCCATAACCCTTAATCCCCTCTCTCATCAAAAACCCATCAACCCGCGTCTTAAAAATATTTAGCGAGGTAGCCTCCACCACTTCAACGGGCAGAGAATTCCAGAGATTCACCACCCTTTGAGTGAAGAAGTTCTTCCTCAACTCCGTTCTAAACCGCCCCCCCTTTATCTTGAGGCTGTGCCCTCTAGTCCTACTGTCCTTTCCGAGCGGGAAGAGTCTCTCCACCTCTATCCTATCCATCCCATTCATCATCTTATACGTCTCAATGAGATCTCCCCGCATCCTTCTAAACTCTAACGAGTACAAGCCTAATTTATTCAGCCTCTCCTCATAGCTCAACTCCCTCAACTCCGGCATCAGCCTAGTAAACCTCCTCTGCACTCCCTCCAAGGCTAAAATATCCTTGCGTAAGTACGGCGCCCAAAACTGCACACGGTACTCCAGCTGCGGCCTCACCAATGCCCTATACAGCCGCAGCAAGACCTCCCTTCTTTTATATTCAATCCCCCTCGCTATGAAGGCCAGCATCCCATTCGCCTTCCTGACCACCTGCTGCACCTACAGGCTGGGTTTTTGTGACTCATGCACAAGGACCCTGAGGTCCCTCTGCACCGTCGCCTGCTGCAGTTTTTCTCCACGTAAGTAATAATCCTTCCTACCATTATTCCTACCAAAGTGGACCACCTCGCACTTGCCAACATTAAATTCCATCTGCCATTTCCTGGCCCATTCGCCCAGCCTATCTAGATCCTTCTGTAGACTCTCACCACCCTCGTAAAAGTAGGGAATTTTACTTCAACTAAATAGAGCGTTGGTGAGACTGCACCTAGAGTGCAGTATACAGTTTAAGTCTCCTTACTTAAGGATATACTTTTATTGGAAACAATGCAGAGACAGTTCAGTAGCTGATTCCTGGGACGAAGGGCTAGTCAGATGAGGAAAGATTGAGCAGGTTGAGTCATTGCAGTTTAGAATAATGATAGTTAAACTTATTAAGACATAGGATTTTAGATGTTGAGATGTTTTCTCTCATGAGTGAATCTACAACTGGGGACACAGTTTCAAAATAAGGAGTCCCCCAATTAAGTCAGAGCAGAGGAGAAAATTCTTCTGACAGAAGGTCATTAGCTTTTGGAATTCTTTGCCCCAGAAAAAAGTGAAGGCTAGGTCTTTGAATACATTCAAGGACGAGTTAGACAAATTTTTGATTAGCAAGGGAGATGGGATGCAGACAGGAAAATAGAGTTAAGGCCACAGTCAGATCAGCCATGATCTTATGCTCCTGCCCTTACTCACATCAATTCCCAGTCACACAGCACTCCTGTGTGAACTGCCTTAAATTAGCTCCCAATTAAGCATCCCCTTGATTGTATTACTCCCATTTAGGTAGACCCTATCACTACAATTTCCCCCGTCCCCACAATCTTCAAGAGATATGTCTTCATCTAATTCTGATTACCTGAGCATTACTCCAGTGGGTGTTCTGCCTTCTGCTCTGGGCCCTAAGCTCTTGAATTTTCTCCATTACTGCTTTTAAGACACTCACTTGTAAAAACACTTCTCTGGCTGCCTTATATAGATTGGTGACAAATGATGCTTTATAACATGCCTGTGAAGCACATTGCAATGTTTCCTTCCATTAAAGGTGACATACATAGGAAGTTGCTGGTGCTTAATTTCAGCAAGTATTTTTGTGGTTTTCTAGAAGGTGCATTGGAATGTTTGTTTGAATTTATATTGGAGATTTAAAATGAAATGAATTGGAGATTCATCCCAGTTTCTGAAAAACGTTTTCAGTAAACACAACTATACAGTGGAAATGTTTGTACAAGGAAAATAAATCTTTACCCTTGCAAGAATGCTGGGATCCACAGCAACTACCTCGGATAGACACTTCATGGCCTTTGTTCGTACAGCAATCGCACTCTCTCCTAGTACACGTAGAATCTGAAAGTCATCATATCCAATACATAGCATCAATGATTTGGGAACACAGAAGCATTTCTTTCAATTTCTGCCACTTTTTTGTGGATCACAACTGTACTGCCCCACCAGATACTGCAAATTTCTTCTCCATTGTCTCAGTGACAGTGGTTATCACTACTGCTTCACAGCATCAAGGACCCGGACTCTTAGATCACTGTGTGGAGTTTGCACATTCTCCACATGGCTGGTTTGCTCCGGTCCGCTGGTTTCCACCCACAGTCCAAAGATGTGTGGGTTAGGTAGACTGGTCATGCTAAATTCCCCGAGTGTCAAGGAATCAGCAGGGTAGGTACGTGGGGTTGCTGGGAGGGGGCCTGGGTGGGATTGATGTCATAAGAACATAAGAAATAGGAGCAGGAGTAGACCACCTAGCCCTTCGAGCCTGCCCTGCCATTCGATAAGATCATGCCTGATCTGTCGTGGCTCAGTTCCACATTCCCGCCCTCTCCCCATAACCCTTAAACCCCTCTCTTATCAAAAACTTATCAACCCGCGTCTTAAATATATTTAGCGAGGCAGCCTCCACCACTTCAACGGGCAGAGAATTCCAGAGATTCACCACCCTTTGAGTGAAGAAGTTCCTCCTCAACTCTGTTCTAAACTGCCCACCCCCGCCCCCCCATCTTGAGGCTGTGCCCTCGAGTCCTACTGTCCTTTCTGAGCAGGAAGAGCCTCTCCACCTCTATCCTATCCATCCCATTCATCATCTTATATGTCTCAATGAGATCTCCCCTCATTCTTCTAAACTCTAACGAGTACAAGCCTAGTATATTCAGCCTCTCCTCATAGCTCAACCCCCTCAACTCCGGAATCAGCCTAGTAAACCTCCTCTGCACTCCCTCCAAGGCCAAAATATCCTTGCATAAGTGCGGCGACCAAAACTGCACACAGTGCTCCAGCTGCGGCCTCACCAGTGCCCTGTACAGTTGCAGCAAGACCCCCCTACTTTTATATTCAATTCCCCTCGCTATGAAGGCCAGCATCCCATTCGCCTTCCTGACCACCTGCTGCAACTGCAGGCTGGGTTTTTGCGACTCATACACAAGGACCCCCCAGGTCACTCTGCACCGTCGCATGCTGCAGTTTTTTGCCACGTAAGTAGTAGTCCTTCCTACCATTATTCCTACCGAAGTGGACACCTTCACACTTGCCAACATTAAATTCCATTTGCCATTTCCTGGCCCATTTGCCCAGCCTATCTAGATCCTTCTGCAGACTCTCCACATCCTCCGCACAATTTGCCGTTCCACCAATCTTGGTGTCATCAGCAAATTTCGATACCATACACTCGGTTCCCTCCTCCAGATCATCTATATAAATGGTGAACAGCTGAGGCCCCAGCACCGACCCCTGGGGCACTCCACTAGTCACCAACCGCCAATCCGAATAGCACCCATTGACCCCCACTCTCTGCCTCCTATTTGACAGCCAATCCTCTATCCATGCTAACACCCTACCCCCAACTCCATGCCCCCTGACCTTCTGTAATAACCTCTTGTGAGGCACCTTATCAAACGCCTTCTGAAAATCAAGAAAGACCACATCCACCGGCTCTCCTCTATCCACCGCCCTAGACACATCCTCATAGAACTCCAAAAAATTCGTCAGACACGACTTCCCATAACGAAACCGTGCTGCGTCTGCTCTATCAAACAATTCTCCTCAAGATGTCTCGCTATTTTCTCCTTGATCACAGATTCTAACATTTTACCTACAACAGACGTTAAACTAACCAGCCTATAATTCCCTGCCTTTTGCCTGCCACCCTTCTTAAACAACGGCGCAACATTAGCCGTTTTCCAATCTCCCGGCACTTCCCCGGAATCCAGCGACATTTGGAAAATAACCAAGGCATCCACTATCACCTCTGCCATTTCTTTCAGAATCCTTGGATGCATTCCATCCGGTCCTGGGGACTTGTCCACAATCAGTCCCTCCAGTCTGTCGAGCACTGCCTCTCTAGTAACAATAATGTCATTCAGGCCCTCCACTCCTACCATCTTTCCATCGCTAACACCCGGCAAATTATTCACATCCTCCTCCGTGAAGACCGAAACAAAAAAGGTATTCAAGGCCTCAGCCATTTCCCCATCCCCTACCACTAAGTCCCCCCTCTCATCCTCTAAGGGTCCAACGTTCACCCTAGCCAGCCTCTTCCTTTTTATTTATTTATAAAAACTCTTACTATCCTTTTTTATATTAAGCACTAGCCCAGCTTCATGGTTTCTCCTACCCTTCTTTATCAACTTCTTTGTCATTCTTTGTTGACATTTAAACCTCTCCCAATCCTCTTCCCGCCCACTACTCTTGGCTACTCTAAACGCATCAGCTTTTAATTTAACACTTTCCTTTACCTCCTTCGTTATCCATGGCTGATTATCTCTCCTCCTACGATCCTTTTTAACCATCGGAATACATTTCTGCTGAGCACCAAGAAAGATCTCCTTAAAGATCCTCCACTGTTCCTCAGCAGACCTACCTTCCAACGTGCTCCCCCAATCAACATTTGCCAATTCCCCTCTCATCCTACCGTACTCCCCTCTGTTCAAACAAAGGACACATGTCCGGGAACCCACTTTCTCCTCCTCCATCTGCATCAGAAACTCCACCATGCAATGATCACTCTTCCCAAGAGGGTCCTTCACCACAAGGTCCCTAATTCTACCCGCCTCATTACATAACACCAGATCCAAGATAGCTCGCTCCCTTGTCGGCTCCAACACACACTGTTCAAGGAAACTATCCCGGCAGCATTCCAAGAACTCTTCCTCAAGCCCACCGCGTCCAACATGGGTCGACCAATCAATATGTAGATTGAAATCCCCCATAATTATCGCCGTTCCATTCCTGCAAGCCGCATTTATTTGCGCGTTAACAGCCCGCCCCACCTCCAGATCATTATTTGGGGGCCTATAAATGACACCCACCAGCGTCTTCCTCCCTTTGCTGTTCCTAATCTCCACCCACAACGATTCCACTTTCTGCTCTTTGGCTCCTATATCATCCCTTACTACCACCCTGATGCTATCCTTAATCAGCAGAGCTAAGCCCCCCCACTTTTTCCTCCCGCCTATCCTTCCTAAACATTTGATACCCCCGGACATTCAGCTCCCAGTCCCTGTCACCTTGCAGCCACGTCTCTGTAATGGCCACCAGATCATATCCATTTGTGCTGATCTGCACCATCAGCTCATCCACTTTATTCCGAATGCTTTGTGCATTCAGATAAAGTGCCTTCATCCCAGCCTTCACCTGTACCCTATTTGCCAGAACGCCACCAACCTTACTCATGCCCCCTACTCCTTTTATTATTGGGACATCCTCGGCCTCTTCCCTTACCTGTACCCTCTCCTCTACTTTAGACCCCGTAATTTCACCTACCCTCGCACCCTCCCCCCCCAATTAGTTTAAAGCCCTATCTACAGTCCTATCTACACGATTCGCCAGGACTCTGGTCCCTGCACGGTTCAGACCAACCCCATCCCACCTGAACAGCTCCCACCTACCCCAATACTGGTGCCAATGCCCCATAAATTCAAACCCATTCCTCCCACACCAATCCCTGAGCCACCCATTCACTTCCTTAATCTTATCAACCCTACACCCGTCTGCACTCGGTTCAGGCAGTAGTCAGAGATAACCACCTTGTCGGTTCTACTTTTTAATTCCATTCCCAGTTTTTCATACTCCCTCCCCAGATCCTCAGTCCGCATTTTGCCTACGTTGTTGGCACCCACATATACTACAACGACCGGATTCTCACCCTCCCACTTCAGGTTCCTCCGCAGCCCAGATGCGGCATCCTGGACCCGAGCACCAGGCAGACAACACACCCTTCTGTGCACTTTGTCATTGTGACAAAGGACAGTGTCAATACCCTTAACCACACCATCCCCAATCACCACCAAGTTCCTCTTCACCTTCTCTTTGCCTATGTCCTGTGTCTGCATCACTGTACCGTGTGCAATTTGCTCACCAACCTCACAACCCTCGTTCTTGTCCACACTGGAAGCAAGAACCTCAAACCTGTTATGCAGATTGAGAGGCTGAGGCATTCGGTCCCCACCCTTCTTCCTCCTCTCAGCAGACCCCTCCTGTTCCTGACCCTTAGAGTCAGCCAGTCTAGGGGGGGGGGGTGGATGTCTCTTGCACCCCATTATCAATGGCACCCTCCCTCCCCCTGATGAGCCTCAGTGTCTGTAGCTCAGAGGCCAGCTCATCTACCTTGAGCCGGAGCTCCTCCAGCAACCTGCACTTACTGCAGACATGGTCACTGGGAAGGACCCTGGGGTCCACATCATACAGAAACAGCACATCACATGCCCCTCCATTATTCCCTGTATTAATATTGAACAACTATTTCAACGCAAACTTACCTGGCCCTTTTCTCCAAAGCCCTTAAGAGTCCTTCCATTAGCCCTATATTCTGTATTCCGGTTACTCTTACCAAAGTGAATCACCTCACACTTTTCCGTATTAAACTCCATTTGCCGCCTCTTGGCCCAGCTCTGCAGCTTATCGATGTCCCTCTGCAAACTGTAACATCTATCCTCACTGTCTACAACTCCTCCAGCTTTGGTGTCGTCAGCAAATTTACTAATCCATCCTTCTACACCCTCATCTAGGTCATTTATAAAAATGACAAACAGTAGTGGCCCTAAAACAGATCCTTGAGGTACACCACTTGTAACTGAACTCCAGGTTGAATATTTCCCATCAACCACCACCCTCTGTCTTCTATCAGCTAGACAATTCCTGATCCAAACTGCTAAATCACCCTCAATCCCACACATCTGCATTTTCTGCAGTAGCCTACCATGGGGAACCTTATCAAACGCTTTGCTAAAATCCATATACACCACGTCAACTGCCTTACCCTTATCCACCTCTTTGGTCACCTTTTCAAAAAACTCGATAAGGTTTGTGAGGCACGACCTACCCTTCACAAAACCGTGTTGATTATCCCTAATCAATTTATTTCCCTCTAGATGATTATAAATCCTATCTCTTATAATTCTTTCCAAAACTTTGCCCACAACAGAAGTAAGCCTCACCGGTCTATAATTCCCAGGATGGTCTCTACTCCCCTTCTTGAACAAGGCGACAACATTTACTAGCCTCCAGTCTTCCAGCACTATATCTGTAGCCAATGGCGACATGAAGATCAAAGTCAAAGGCTCTGCAATCTCCTCCCTAGCCTCCCAGAGAATCTTAGGGTAAATCCCATCCAGCTCAGGGGACTTATCTACTTTCATGCTCTCAAGAATTGCTAACACCTCCTCCTTATGTACCTCAATCCCGTCTAGTCTACTACCTGGTATCGCAGTATTCTCCTCGACTACACTGACTTTTTCCTGTGTGAATACTGACAAAAAATACTCATTCAGTGCCTCTCCTATCTCTTCAGGCTCCACGCACAACTTCCCACTGCTGTCTCTGACTGGCCCTAATCTTGCCCTGACCAATCTTTTACTCTTGACATACCTGTAGAAAGCTTTAGGGTTTTCCTTGATCCTATCCGCCAAAGTCTTCTCATGTCCTCTTCTAGCTCTTCTTAACTCTCTCTTTAGTTCCTTCCTGGCTAATTTGTAACTCTCCAGTGCCCTAACTGAGCCTTCACGTCTCATCTTTACATAAGCCTCCTTCTTCCTCTTCACCAGAGATTCAACTTCCTTAGTACACCATGGTTCCCTCGCTCAACCACTTCCTCCCTGCCTGACAGGTACATATTTATCAAGGACTCGCAGTGGCTGCTCCTTAAATAAACTCCACATTTCAGATGTTCCCAACCCCTGCAATTTCCTACTCCACCCTAAGTATCCTAAATCTCTCCTAATAGCCTCATAATTACCTTTCCCCCAGCTATAACTTTTGCCCTTTGGTATATGCCTATCCCTTTCCATCACTAAGGTAAACGTAACCGAATTGTGGTCACTATCACCAAAGTGCTTACCTACCTCCAAATCTAACACCTGGTCTGGTTCATTACCCAATACCAGATCCAATGTAGCCTCACCCCTTGTTGGCCTATCTACATACTGTGTCAGGAAACCTTCCTGCCCACAATGGACAAAAACTGACCACTCTAACGTGCTTGAACTATAGCTTTTCCAATCAATATTTGTAAAGTTAAAAGTCCCCCATAACAACTACCCTGTTACTTTCGCACCTATCCAGGATCATCTTTGCAATCCTTTCCTCTACATCTCTGGAACATTTTGGAGGCCTATAAAAAAACTCCCAACAGTGTGATCTCTCCTTTCCTGTTTCCAATCTCAGCCCATACTACCTCAGTAGACAGGTCCACATCAAACGTCCTTTCTGCCACTGTAATACAGTCCTTGACTAACAATGCCACGCCTCCCCCTCTTCTAACACCTACTCTGCTCTGACTGAAACATCTGAACCCCAGAACCTGCAACAACCATTCCTGTCCCTGCTCTATCCATGTCTCTGATGAAGCATTCCGAAAGCTAGTGGCGTTTACTACCAAAATAAGCCCATTGGACTTTAACCTGGTGTTGAGACTTCTTACTCAGGTGAGGGGCCAGAGTCCGCAGGTGACATGAAAATTGGTGGTGTGGTAAATAGCAAGGAGGATTAGGGTCACAGGATGGTATGGATGGGCTAATCAGATGGACAGTGGTCAATGGAATTTAACCCTGAAAAAAATGTGAGATGATGCATTTTGGGAGGACAAACCAAGAGAATACACAATGAACGGTAGGATGCTAGGAAGTACACAGAGATCTTGGGGTGCAGAGTCAAAGATCCCCAGGGCAGCAAGACAGGTAGATAAGAGACGTCGCTGGATTCCGGGGAAGTGCCGGAAGATTGGAAAACAGCTAATGTTACGCCGTTGTTTAAGAAGGGTGCCAGGCAAAAGGCGGGGAATTATAGGCCTGTTAGTTTAACGTCTGTTGTAGGTAAAATGTTAGAATCCGTCATCAAGGAGGAAATAGCGAGGCATCGTGAGGGGAATTGTTTGATAGAGCAGACGCAGCACGGTTTCCTTCAAGGGAAGTCGTGTCTGACAAATTTACTGGAGTTCTATGAGGATGTGTCTAGGGCGGTGGATAGAGGAGAGCCGGTGGATGTGGTCTTTCTGGATTTTCAGAAGGCGTTTGACAAGGTACCTCACAAGAGGTTATTACAGAAGGTCAGGGGGCATGGAGTTGGGGGTAGGCTGTTAGCGTGGATAGAGGACTGGTTGTCAAATAGGAGGCAGAGAGTGGGGGTCAATGGGTGCTATTCGGATTGGCGGATGGTGACTAGTGGAGTGCCCCAGGGGTCGGTGCTGGAGCCTCAGCTATTTACCATTTATATAGATGATCTGGAGGAGGGAACCGAGTGTAGGGTGTCGAAATTTGCTGATGACACCAAAATTGGTGGAAAGGCAAATTGTGCGGAGGGTGTGGAGAGTCTACAGAAGGATCTAGATAGGCTGGGCGAATGGGCCAGGAAATGGCAAATGGAATTTAATGTTGGCAAGTGCGAGGTGGTCCACTTTGGTAGGAATAATGGTAGGAAGGGTTATTACTTACGTGGAGAAAAACTGCAGCAGGCGATGGTGCAGAGGGACCTCGGGGTCCTTGTGCATGAGTCACAAAAACCCAGCTTGCAGGTGCAGCAGGTGGTCAGGAAGGCAAATGGGATGCTGGCCTTCATCGCGAGGGGGACTGAATATAAAAGTAGGGAGGTCTTGCTGAGGCTGTATAGGGCATTGGTGAGGCCGCGCTGGAGTACTGTGTGCAGTTTTGGGCGCCGTACTTATGCAAGGATATTTTAGCCTTGGAGGGAGTGCAGAGGAGGTTTATTAGGCTGATGCCGGAGTTGAGGGAGTTGAGCTATGGGGAGAGGCTGAATAGATTAGGCTTGTACTCGTTAGAGTTTAGAAGAATGAGGGGAGATCTCATTGAGACGTGTAAGATGATGAATGGGATGGATAGGATAGAGGTGGAGAGACTCTTCCCGCTCAGAAAGGATAGTAGGACTAGGGGGCATAGCCTCAAGATAAAGGGGGGGGGCGGTTTAGAACAGAGTTGAGGAGGAACTTCTTGACTCAAAGGGTGGTGAATCTCTGGAATTCTCTGCCCGTTGAAGTGGTGGAGGCTGCCTCGCTAAATATTTTTAAGACGCGGGTTGATGGGTTTTTGATGAGAGAGGGGTTTAAGGGTTATGGGGAGAGGGCGGGAATGTGGAACTGAGCCACGACAGATCAGCCATGATCTTACTGAATGGCGGGGCAGGCTCGAAGGGCTAGTTGGCCTACTCCTGCTCCTATTTCTTACGTTCTTATGATAGTCAAGGTGGCATATGAGACACATGCCTTCATTAGCCGAGGCATAGTAACTCACCTTCTGGCAGCCACCCCCCCAAGCTCCACCATCTGCCATGGTGAGATTCACCCAGAGGATTACCCTGACCCTCTAGATGACTAGTCTATCGATAACACCACTCCTCCACTGCCTCTCAACATATTGAAGCCCTTCATCTCTGGTTTCGTTGTGGTAAATATTCCCTATTCTCCCTTTAAGCTTTCCTAAAACGTGGTGTTCAGAATTGGATACCAGAAGAATTCCCACCAGCTCCTTCTTAGTCTAGATTCTTTTACATACCCCTGGAAAGTTGACAAAGCTTCAGTTCAATGTTTCATCTGAAATTTGAATTCACTGAACCAAATGGGTATTTTGAATTATAAACTAAACGGATTAGAACTTTTCTACATACTAGATCAGCTCAGTCTGTAATGCACAATAGGCAGTTAGGAAGAAAAGGCCACCCAACACAAAACCTACTTCTTCCACAGACCATACATTGCAAACTTGAATTTTGACTTGCTGACATTCGCCTCTCTAACAAAGCTCGATTAAATGGATCTACTAATTTGTGTACGGTGCTTAATGTCTCAACACCTTTCCAGACAGGTATTGATTAAATTCCTTTCAATACCAATGGTATATAGCCATCACTCACCTGTGTCAAATAAATATCAAAGCTCTGTGCAAACGGCCTCATGGAGGCCAAGTATCGGACAATCAGACAGGCATCTTCATAGTCCACATTAGCAGAGTTCATTCTGTGGGTGCAAAAAGAAACTAGTCAAACTCGAGGCAAGACAACAGATCATCAAGACAACTAGAAGCAGAAGTAGGCCATCTGGCCCCTCGATCCTGCTCCACCATTCAGTAAGATCATGGCTGATCTTTTTGTGGACTCAGGTCCACTTACCTGCCCGCTCACCATAACCCTTAATTCCTTTACTGTTCAAAAATTTATCTGTCCTTGCCTTAAAAACATTCAATGATTGGCCTCAACTGCTTCACCAGGCAGGGAATTCCACAGATTCACAACCCTTTGGGTGAAGGGTTCTCAACTCAGTCCTAAATCTGTTTCCTCTTATTTTGAGATTATGTCCCTTAGTTCTCGTTTCACCCGCCAATGGAAACAACATCCCTGCTTCTAGCTTATCTATTGCTTCATAATTTATCTTTCTATAATATTCCTCCCCTCACTCTTCTAAATTCCAGTGAGCATAGTCCCAGTCTACTCAGTCTCTCCTCAGAAGCCAACCCTCTCAATGCCCAAATCAACTTAGTGAATCTCCTCTGCAGCCCCTCCAGTGCCAGAATATCCTTTCTCAAGTAAGGAGACCAAAACTATACAACAGTACTCCAGGTGTAGCCTCACCAACACCTTATACAGCTGCAGCATAACCTCCCTTATGTCTGAAGGTGTCCGATGGTAGCTGATGGTTTGTTTAATGTCTTGAAAGTGTATTATTTGGTTAGTCATTTTAGTTATTTGTTTAGCAAGATTAACTAGATACACTCCCTGTCAAGTTATTCCAGCTTGGGATGTATTCAGAAAATTGCTCAAATATGTTCTATCTACAGGACAAATTCAATTACTAACACATGAGTCCATCTCAATAATCAGCAAAGTGAAGCAAGGTGTTGGTGACAGTGCTAGGAAGCGGCACTTACTGAGTAATAATCTTCTCCCTCATGTTCAGTTGGGATTCAACCAAAACACTCAGAAAGAAGATGGTTTTGATCATTGGAAAGTCAATCATCTCAATCACAGGACATTGCTGCAGGGGTTCCTCAGAATAGTGTCTTAGGCCCAAGCACCTTCCGCTGTTTTATCAAGGACATAGGACATTACAGCGCAGTACAGGCCCTTCGGCCCTCGATGTTGCGCCAACCAGTGGAACCAATCTAATGACCCTCTAACCTAAACTATTCCAGTGTTATCCATATAAGAACATGAGAAATAGGAGCAGGAGTAGGCCATCTAGCCCTTCGAGCCTGCACCACCATTCAATAAGATCATGGCTGATCTGAAGGGGATCAGTTCCACTTTCCTGCTTTCTCCCCATAACCCTTAATTCCCTTGTCTGTCAAAAACCTATCTACCAGTGACTTAAATGTATTTAGCGAGGTAGCCTCCTCCACTTCAACGGGCAGAGAATTCCAGAGATTCACCATTCTTTGAGTGAAGAAGTTCCTCCTCAACTCCGATCTAAACTGCCCCCCCACTTATCTTGAGGCTGTGCCCTCTAATCCTGCTATCCTTTCTAAGCGGGAAGAATTTCTCTACCTCTCACTGGTCTATAATTCCCAGGTTGGTTTCTACTCCCCTTCTTGAACAACGGGACAACATTTGCTATCTTCCAGTCTTCCGGCACTATACCTGCAGCCAATGACAACATGAAGATCAAAGCCAAAGGCTCTGCAATTTCCTCCCTAGCCTCTGCACGCCACCTGCTGCTCAGAATCCAGTTTTGAAAATTGGAGAACAGTGATATACTTCCTGAATGCACTTAATAAATTCCACCCCATCTTAGCCCTCAACTCTATGAAAGTCCCAGTCTATATTAGGAAAATAAAAATCCACCACTATGACAACCCTATTACTTGTGCAAGTCTCCCCAATCTTCCTGCATATTTGTTCTTCTAATTCTAATTAGCCATTTTTATAATTCTTTGGACTCTGCATTGGTTCTTACAGATTGGGGAGTAGCTAATGTAAGCCTGCTATTTAAAAAGGGAGCTTGAGAGAAAACGAGGAACTACAGACCTGTGAGCCTAATGTCAGTGCTGGGGAAGTTGCTGGAGTCCTTCGTCAGGGGTTTCATTACTCAGCATTTGGAAAGCAGTGGTATAATCAGACAAAATCGCCATGGATTTACAAAAGAGAAATAGTGCTTGATGAAGGCAGGTGCAGCAGGTGATCAAGAAGGCAAATGGAATGCTGGCCTTTATAGCGAGGGGGATAGAATATAAAAGTAGGGAGGTCTTGCTGCAACTGTACAGGGCACTGGTGAGGCCGCAGCTGGAGTACTGTGTGCAGTTTTGGTCGCCGCACTTGCGCAAGGATATATTGGCCTTGGAGGGAGTGCAGATAAGGTTCACTAGGCTGATACCAGAGATGAGGGGGTTAGCCTATGAAGAGAGATTGAATAGACTGGGCTGAGGGGGGATCTTATAGAGACATATAAGATAATGAAGGAGATAGATAGGGTGGAGGTAGAGAGATTCTTCCTGCTTAGGAAGGATAGCAGAACTAGAGGGCACAGCCTCAAGGTAAGGGGGGGGGTGCAGTTTAGATCGGAGTTGATGAGGAACTTCTTCACTCAAAGGGTGGTGAATCTCTGGAATTCTCTGCCTGTTGCGACCTCACTGAATATATTTAAGTCACAGGTAGATAGGTTTCTGATAGACAGGGGAATTAAGGGTTATGGGGAGCAGGCGAGAAAGTGGAACTCATCCACTTCAGATCAGCCATGATCTTATTGAATGGGAGGGCAGGCTCGAAGGGCTAGATGGCCTACTCCTGCTCCTATTTCTTATGTTATGAATCTATTGGAATTTGTTGAGGACATAACTAGTAGAGTTCACAGAACCGAATCATAGGATACTTGAGTGTGGAAGAGGCCCTTCAGTCCATCGAAACTGCACCGACGAATAAAATGTCCTGTCCACCTAATTCCACTTGCCAGCACTTGGCCCAGAGCCTTGAATGTTATGGTGTGCCAAGTACTCATCCAGATATCTTTTAAAGGATGTGAAGCATCCTGCCTCCACCACCTTCCCAGGCAGCGCATTCCAGACCGTCACCACCCTCTGGGTAAAAACATTTTTCCTCAAATCCCCCCAAACCTCCCATCCCTCACTTTTACCTTATGTCCCCTTGTAACTGAGCCTTCAGCCAAGGGGAACAGCTGATCCTTATCCACCCTGTCCATGCCTTTCATAATCTTGAACATCTCGATTAGGTTGCCCTTTCTGCTCCAGAGAAAACAATGCAAGCCTTATAAGCCGCATTACAAGAAAGATGTGGAAGCGTTAGAAAGGGTGCAGAGGTGGTTTACCAGGATGTTGCCTGGTATGGTGGGAAGGTCTCATGAGGAAAGGCTGAGGGACTTGAGGTTGTTTTCATTAGAGGGAAGAAGGTTAAGAGATGACCTAATTGAGGCATACAAGATGATCAGAGGGTTAGATAGGGTGGACAGTGAGGGCCTTTTTCCTCGCATGGTGATGGCTAGCACGAGGGGACATAGCTTTAAATTGAGGGTTGGTAATTATAGGACGGATGTCTGAGGTAGGTTCTTTACTCAGAGGGTAGTAAGGGCGTGGAATGCCCTGCCTGCAGCAGTTGTGGACTCGCCAACTATAAGGGCGTTCAAATGGTCAGTAGATAGGCATATGGGTAATATTGGAATAGTTTAGTTTAGGTTAGAGGGTCGTTAGATTCATTCCACTGGCTGGCGCCACATCGAGGGCCGAAGGGCCTGTACTGCGCAGTAATGTTCTATGTTCTATCCAACCTCTCTTCATAACTTAAAATATTCCATCCCAGGCAGCATCCTGGTGAATCTCCTCTGCACCCTGTCCAGTGCGTTCATGCCCTTCCTATAATGTGGTGACCAGAACTGCACACAATACTCCAGCTTTGGCCTCATCGAAGTTCTATACAACTCCATCATGATCCCTCTGCTTTTGTAATCTATACCCCAATTGATAAAGGCGAGTGTGCCATATGCCTTTTTCACTGCCTTATTAATCTGCCTTTCCGCCTTCAGAGATCTCTAGACAAACACACCAAGGTCTCTTTGTTCTTCGGAACTTCCCAGTGTCAGACCTTTCATAGTATACTTCCCTGTTAAATGACTCCTTCCAAAGTGCATCACCTCACTTTTCAGGGTTAAATTCCATCTGCTACTTATCCGCCCATTTGACCATCTCATCTACATCCTCCTATAACCCAAGACACTCAATTTCACTATCAACCACCTAGCCAATCTTTGTGTCATCGGCACTGACCCTACCTCTCACGTAGTGATCTACGCCATTTATGTAAATGACAAACAATAGGGGGTCCAGCGTAGATCCCTGTGGTACGCCACTGGTCCAGTCGCTAAAGTCATCTTTTAGAACTAAGGTGAAGAGAAATTTCTTCACCCAGAGGGAGGTGAATGTATGGGATTCACTAATACATATTAGTTTGAGTCCAAAGCAGTGTCCGATTGCAAGAAAAAACTAGATTTCGCTCTTGGGGCTAAAGGGATCAAGGAAGGGAAGAAGGATCAGGAAATTGAATTCAAACAGCCATGATCATTATGAATGAGAAGTCTAAAATTAGACGGCATAGGTTTAAGGTGAGAGGGGAGAGATACAAGAGTGTCTAGAGGAGTACTTTTTTGACAGAAGGTGGTGTGTGTCTGGAACAAGCTGCCAGAGATAGTGGTAGAGGCAGGTACAATCTTATCTTTTTAAAAGCATTTAGATAGTTACATGGATAAGATAGGTATAGAGGGATATGGGCCAAGTGCGGGTAATTGGGATTAGCTTAGGACTTTGAAAAAAGAGTGGCATGGGCAAGTTGGGCCAAAGGGCCTATTTCCATGCTGTAAACTTCTATGACTCTAGCAGGATAGAGGGGCCGAATGGCCTACACCTGCTGCTTGTTTCTGTTTCTATATGTTTCAATGAACGTTCCCTCAAATGCAAGTCACGTCCCTTAAATGTCCCCCTGAATACAAGTCTACCTGCCCTACAGTATGGCCTTAGATCATGTTAACCAATGGTAGAACATGTGGCATTAAATTTGAAACATGACACTGTCCATCTTTACATGAATTTCCTTTCAATGAATTCCATCACCTGAAAAGCACATTGAACACCTAATTGGTTAGATAGATCGAATATCTTATGTCTACAGGTTATATGTCCAAAATCTGGCACCCACAAAACTGAGAACATGCCTGATTTTCCTGCATTTCCTGGTTCGCTAATGTCCTTTAGGGAAGGAAGTTTTCCATCCTTTCTTGGTCTGGCCTACATGTGAATCCTAAGCCATAGCAATGTGATTTTCTCTTAATAGCCTACTAAACTGCCCCAGTGGGTCACTCAGTTTGAGTGGATAACAAATGCTGGCCTTGCCAGTGATGCCCACATGTCAAAGTACAAAGAAAATTACAGCACAGGAACAAGCCCTTCAGCGGTCCAAGCCTGCACTGATCATGCTACCCAACTTAATTAAAACCCCCACCCTTCCGGGGACCATATCCCTCCATTCCATCCGAATCATGTATTTGTCAAGAGGCTTTAAATAAGTTTTTTGCCTCGGTCTTCACAGAGGAAGACACGAATAGTTTGCCGGATCTTAAAGATAGGAGGATGGTAGGAGTTGAGGGCCTGAATGCGATTACTGTCACTAGAGAGATAGTGCTTGATAGACTAATGGGACTGAAGGTGGACAAGTCCCCAGGAACGGATGGAATGCACCCCAGGGTTCTGAAAGAAATGGCAGAGGTGATAGTGGATGCCTTAGTAATTATTTACCAAAATTTGCTGGATTCCAGGGAGGTGCTGGAAGATTGGAAAATGGCTAATGTTACACCGCTGTTTAAAAAAGGTAGCAGACGAAAGGCAGGGAATTATAGGCTGGTTAGTTTAATGTCTGTAGTTGGAAAAGTGCTTGAATCCGTCATCAAAGAAGAAATAGCGAGGCAACTAGAAAAGAATGGTTTGATAGAGCAGACGCAGCACGGATTTGTTAAGGGGAAGTCGTGTTTGACGAATTTATTGGATTTCTATGAGGATGTGACTAGTGCGGTAGACAGAGGGGAACCGGTGGATGTGCTGTTTTTAGATTTTCAAAAGGTGTTTGATAAGGTGCCTCATAAAAGGTGGCTACAGAAGGTTAGGGTGCATGGAGTTGGGGGTAAGGTGTTAGTGTGGATAGAGGATTGGCTGTCTAATAGGAAGCAGAGAGTTGGTATCAATGGGTGCTATTCTGATTGGTGGTTGGTGACTAGTGGAGTGCCGCAAGGATTGGTGCTGGGGCCTCCGCTATTTACCATTTATATAGATGATCTGGAGGAGGGGGCTGAGTGTAGGGTAACGAAATTTGCTGATGACACGAAGATGAGTGGAAAAGCAAACTGCATGGAGGGTGTGGAAAGTCTGCAGAGGGATCTGAATGGGCTAAACGAGCGGGTGAGGACCTGGCAGATGGAGTATAATGTTAGCAAGTGTGAGGTTATCCACTTTGGCAGGAATAATAGTAGGAGGGATTACTATTTAAAGGGCGAAAAGTTGCAGCATGCTACGATGCAGAGGGACCTGGGGGTCCTTGTGCACGAGTTGCAAAAACCCAGTCTGCAGGTGCAGCAGGTGATCAAGAAGGCGAATGGGATGCTGGCCTTTATAGCGAGGGGGATAGAATATAAAAGCAGGGAGGTCTTGCTGCAACTGTACAGGGCACTGGTGTGGCCACAGCTGGAGTACTGTGTGCAGTTTTGGATGCCGCACTTGCGCAAGGATATTTTGGCCTTGGAGGGAGTGCAGAGGAGGTTCACTAGGCTGATACTGGGGATGAGGGGGTTGTACTACGAAGAAAGACTAAATAGACTGGGTCTGTACTCGTTGGAGTTTAGAAGGATGAGGGGGGATCTTATAGAGACGCATAAGATAATGAAAGGGATGGATAGGGTAGAGGTAGAGAGATTCTTCCTGGGGGGGGGGGGGGGGGGGGCAGAGAGAGAGAGAGAGCAGCAGCAGTTTAGATCAGAGTTGAGGAGGGACTTCTTCACTCAAAGGGTGGTGAATCTCTGGAATTCTCTGCCCATTGAAGTGGTGGAGGCTACCTCGCTAAATATATTTAAGTCACGGGTAGATAGGTTTTTGATACACAAGGGAATTAAGGGTGATGGGGAGAAAGCAGGAAAGTGGAACTGATCCACTTCAGATCAGCCATGATCTTACTGAATGGTGGGGCAGGCTCAAAGGGCTAGATGGCCTACTCCTGCTCCTACTTCTTATGATCTTATGAAAGTTTCCCCAGCATGTGGAGAGTCCTACTTGGCAAAACTTGAACTACTCTTGAGTGACTGGGTGAGTGACTGACGTGAAGGTGGGGAATCACTTTGGGATTACTGACCATAGTCATATTAATTTTAAAATATTTCTGGAAAGGGACAGAATTAATCTACAGGTGCAAGTCCTAAATTGGGGCAAGGCGAATTTTGATGGAATTAGATAGCAGCTAGCAAGAGTAGTTTGTTCGAGGGCAGAGGCAGCTCCGGCAAGTCTCCTACTGTAGCAAGTGGGAGACTTTTAAAAGTTAAATAGCTAGAGTTCAGGGTCTATATGTCCCTGTTAGGGTGAAGGACAGGAGTAGGGAACCTTGAATGACAAAACATGTTGACGTTTTGGCCAGGAAAAAGGAGGCATGGGCTCAGGTACAAGCATTTGGGATCAAGGGATTTCCCTGGAAGCGTACTCTCACAGCCTAACAATCACTAACACTGCTCTTTGTAATTTACTTGCAAGTCTAGAGATCCTCTGAAGGAGGACCCCAAACTGACAGTGAAACTATGGAACCTGATACACGGACTCATCTGTGATCATGACCCCAGGGGCATCATCCACTTACTGCCCTTCGAACCATCCAACAACCAGCAAAGCCAAAACACAACTTGACAGCAACCCGGAACGCCTGACTGCAGGTCCATCTCCAGGAGCAAGGAAGCAAACAAACCCTCCGTCCACACATCGAGCAGAGCGAAGAACCTCTTGGACAAAACCATACCCTTAACACCACAAACCACTCTCACTGTCTCCCAGGTTGAAAAGAAGCAGTCACTCTAGGAAGTGTGGAAATTGTGCAGGCCTGCAGCTGAGAGTCAAACAATGCTGTCCCAAAGCTCCCCGCTCCAGCTTACTGCTGGCAAATGTCCAATCTCTGGAAAACAAGCTGGAGGAACTTAAGAGTAAGACTCACTTTCCAAAGAGAACTGAGGAACTGCTGTGTGCTCTGTTTCATGGAGACATGACTCACTCCTGTTTCACTGGACAATGTCCTACATGATGTGGGTATGCCGGCGTTGGACTGGTGTAAACACAGTAAAAAGTCTGACAACACCAGGTTTTAGTCCAACCGATTTATTTGATAATAGATTCACAAGCTTTCGGGGTTAGTCCCTTCGTCAGGTGAATGGAGAGTTCTGGCCTCAGACAGAGCATATAAAAAGCACAGACAGTTTAGAGATTGCTGATTAGAATGCGAATCCTTACACCTAACCTGCTGTTCAAGACTGTTCTAAACTGTCTGTGCTTTATATGCTCTGTCTGATCAGGAATAGTCAGCATGGATTTGTCAAGGGCAGGTCGTGCCTTACAAGCCTAGTTGAGTTCTTCGATAATGTGACTGAACACATTGACGAAGGAAGTGCCGTGGACGTAGTGTACATGGACTTCAGCAAGGCGTTTGATAAGGTCCCCCATGCAAGACTTCTTGAGAAGGTGAGAGGGCATGGGATCCAAGGGCCTTTGGCCTTGTGGATCCAGAACTGGCTTGCCTGCAGAAGGCAGAGAGTGGTTGTGGATGGGGCTTTTTCTGAATGGAGGTCAGTCACCAGCGGAGTGCCTCAAGGATCTGTTCTGGGACCCTTGTTGTTTGTCATTTTCATAAATGACCTGGATGAGGAAGTGGAGGGATGGGTAAGTAAGTTCGCTGATGACACGAAGGTCGGTGGTGTTGTGGATGATCTGGAAGGATGGCAAAAGTTGCAGCAGGACATAGATAGGATGCAGGACTGGGCGGAGAAGTGGCAGATGGACTTCAACGCGGATAAATGTGTTGTCGTCCATTTTGGCAGAACCAACGGGATGAACGAGTACACTATTAAGGGCAGAAGTCTGAGTAGTGTTGAGGAGCAGAAGGATCTTGGGGTCCGGGTCCACAGGACTCTTAAATCGGCCTCGCAGGTGGAGGAGGTGGTCAAGAAGGCGTATGGTGTACTGGCCTTCATTAATCGAGGGATTGAGTTTAGGAGTCGGGAGGTAATGCTGGAACTTTATAGGACCCTTGTCAGGCCTCATTTGGAGTATTGTGCGCAGTTCTGGTCGCCTCACTATAGGAAAGATGTAGAAGCTATTGAAAGGGTGCAGAGGAGATTTACAAGGATGTTGCCTGGACTGGGAGGCATGCCTTATGAAGTTAGGTTGAGGGAGCTGGGACTCTTTTCCCTGGAGAGACGAAGGTTGAGAGGCGACCTGATAGAAGTTTACAAAATGTTGAGAGGAATAGATAGGGTGGACTCTCAGAGGCTATTTCCCCGGTTTGAAATGGTCGCTACGAGAGGACACAGATTTAAGGTGCGGGGAGGGAGGTTCAGAAGTGGTGTTAGGGATAAGTTTTTCACTCAGAGGGTGGTGAGTGAATGGAATCGGCTGCCGTCAGTGGTGGTGGAGGCGAACTCGCTGGGGTCTTTTAAAAGACTTCTGGATGAGTATATGGGGTTTAATGAGATTGAGGGTTATAGATAGGTCTGTAGGTTGGTAGGTGATGTGGTCGGCGCAACTTGTGGGCCGAAGGGCCTGTTTGTGCTGTAGTGTTCTATGTTCTATGTTCTACTACCTTCCACAGGAGTTCACTTCTGTTATCCTGATGGCAATTTACATTCCATAAGTTTACATCTTATCTATGAAAACAGGTAAGTCCCCTGGGCCGGATGGGATTTATCCTAGGATTCTCTGGGAGGCTAGGGAGGAGATTGCAGACCCTTTGGTTTGATCTTTGTGTCGTCATTGTCTACAGGTATAGTGCTGGAAGACTGGAGGACAGCAAATGTTGCCCCCTTGTTCAAGAAGGGGAGTAGAGATCATCCTGGGAATTATAGAACAGTGGGTCTTACTTCTGTTGTGGGCAAAGTTTGGGAAAGAATTATAAGGGATAGGATTTATTATCGAGAGAGAAGTAATTTGGTTAGGGATAGTCAACACGGTTTTGTGCCTCACAAACCTTACTGAGTCCTTTGAGAAGGTGACCAAAGAGGTGAATAAGGGTAAAGCAGTTGATGTGGTGTATATGGATTTTAGCAAAGCGTTTGATAAGGTTCCCCATGGTAGGCTACTGCAGAAAATGCAGATGTATGGGATTGAGGGTGATTTAGCAGTTTGGATCAGGAATTGCTTAGCTGATAGAAGACAGAGGGTGGTGGTTGATGGGAAATATTCAACCTGGAGTTCAGTTACAAGTGGTGTACTGCAGGGATCTGTTTTGGGGCCACTGCTGTTTGTTATTTTTATAAATGACCTAGATGAGGGTATAGAAGGATGGGTTAGTAAATTTGTGGACAACACTGAAGTCGGAGGAGTTGCAGACAGTGTGGATAGATGTTACAGTTTGCAGAGGGACGTAGATAATATGCAGAGCTGGGCTGAGAGGTGGCAAATGGAGTTTAATGTGGAAAAGTGTGAGGTGATTCACTTTGTTAAGGGTAACAGGATTACAGAATATAGGGCTCATGGAAGAACTCTTGGTAGTGTCAACGAGCAGAGAGATCTTGGTGTACGTGCACATAGATCCCTGAAAGATGGCACCCAGGTTGATAACGTTGTTAAGAAGGCGTACAGTGTGTTAGCTTTTATTGGTAGAGAGATTGAATTTCGGAGCCGTGAGATCATGTTGCAACTGTACAAAACTCTGGTGCGGCCGCACTTGGAGTATTGCATACTGTTCTGGTCGCCGCATTGTAAGAAAGATGTGGAAGTATTGGAAAGGGTGCAGAGGAGGTTTACCAGGATGTTGCCTGGTATGGTAGGAAGGTCTTATGAGGAAAGGCTGAGGGACTTGAGGCTGTTTTTGTTAGACAGAAGAAGGTTAAGAGGTGACCTAATTGAGGCATACAAGATGATCAGAGGATTAGATAGAGTGGACAGCGAGAGCCTTCTTCCTTGGATGGTGATGGCTAACATGAGGGGACATAACTAACTTGAGGGGTGATAATTATAGGACAGATGTCAGAGGTAGGTTCTTTACTCAGAGGGTAGTAAGGGCGTGGAATGCCCTGCCTGCAGCAGTTGTGGACTCGCCAACATTAAGGGTGCTCAAATGGTCAGTGGATAGGCATATGGATAACATCGGAATAGTTTAGGTTAGAGGGTCATTAGATTGGTTCCACTGGTTGGCGCAACATCGAGGGCCGAAGGGCCTGTACTGCGCTGTAATGTTCTATGTTCACCCCATGCAGACATGGGGATCACACTGGATGAAATATACACCACTACAAACAGCCTCAAGACAAAGCATCCTGAGGCCTTGTTCATCGTGGCCGGGGACTTCATTCAGGCCAAGGTCAACAGCATCCTACCCAAGTTACCATGAACACGTCTTCTGTCCCACCAGAGGCCCAAACATCCTGGACCACTGACACACAAATATCAAACATGCCTAACCCTCTATCACCAGCCCACATTTTGGCAAATCAAACCAGAAAGCTGTGTTCCTGCTCCCGGCTTGCAAGCAAAAACTGAAGCAGGAGAATCCATCAAATAGAGTTGTGCAATGTTGGCCTGAGGAATTCGAATGATCTCCAACGGGGCTGCTTAGAGACAGCGGACAGATCAGTATTTAAAAATTCTGACCAGCCTGAACAAGTTTGCCACTACAGTAACTTACTTCATTTGTAAATGTGTAGAAGACTGTGTGCTAAAGAAGCAAATTCATATGTTTTCCAACTGGAAACCATAGATACACAGGGATATCCACTGCTCACTGAAGTCCAAGTCAGGCGACCCTGACCTATACAAGAAAGTAAGAAATCTCACAATACCAGGTCAAAGTCCAACAGGTTCATTTGGTAGCACAAGCCCACTAGCTTTGGAGCACAACTCCTTCAGGTAAGTGGGAGTTCTGTTCACAAACAGGGCATATAAAGACACAAAATAATGGTTGAAATGCAACTCTTTCCAGGTAATCAAGTCTTAAAGGTACAGACAATGTGAGTGGAGAGAGAGTTAAGCATAGGTTAAAGAGATATGTATTGTCTCCAGCCAGGACAGTTAGTGAGATTTTGCAAGCCCAGGCAAGTCGTGGGGGTTACAGATAGTGTGACATGAACCCAAGATCCCAGTTGAGCCCGTCCTCATGTATGTGGAATTTAGCTATCAGTTTCTGCTCATTTAAACCCTTTCTCCACGTAACCCTCTCTCAAACGACAGCTACAGCTTTCACCAAGGTTTATAGATGCACCATAGGAAGCATTCTTTCTGGTTGTATTAGAGCTTGGTATGGCTCCTGCTCTGCCCAAAACCTCAAGGAACTACAAAAGGTCGTGAAAAGAGCCCAATCCGTCACGTAAACCAATCTCCCTTCCATTGACTCTGTATACAGTTCCTGCTGCCTTGACAAAGCAACCAGCATAATTAAGGAGCCCATGCACCCTGGAAATTCTCTTTTCCACCCTCTTCCTTCGGAAAAAGGTATAAAAGTCTGAGGTCACATACCAACTGACTCAAGAACAGCTTCTTCCCTGCTGCTGTCAGACTTTTGAATGGCCTTACGTTGCATTAAGTTGATCTTTCTCTACACTGTACATATGACTATAACACTACATTCTGCACTCTCTCATTTCATAAGAACATAAGAAATAGGAGCAGGAGTAGGCCATCTGGCCCTTCGAGCCTGCCCCGCCATTCAATAAGATCATGGCTGATCTGTCGTGGCTCAGTTCCACTTTCCCGCCCTCTCCCCATAACCCTTAATCCCCTCTCTTATCAAAAACCCATCAACCCGCTTCTTAAAAATATTTAGCGAGGCAGCCTCCACCACTTCAACGGGCAGAGAATTCCAGAGATTCACCACCCTTTGAGTCAAGAAGTTCCTCCTCAACTCCGTTCTAAACCGCCCCCCCCTTTATCTTGAGGCTGTGCCCCCTAGTCCTACTGTCTTTTTTGAGCGGGAAGAGTCTCTTTCTCTATGAACAGAATGCTTTATCTGTATAGCACACAAGAAACAATACCTTTCACTGTCTGTTAATACATGTGACAATAATAAATCAAACCAATTCAAAATCAAACAGGGCATACAGAAGTATATTCAAGGAGGAAATTAAGAGGGCAAAAAGGGGGCATGAGGTAGCTTTGGCTGAGAGGATTAAAGTGAATCCAAAGAGATTCTTTAAGTATACTGAAGAAAAAAGAATAACCAGACCCAAATGTTCATAGATGTGGAACCACAGGAGATGGGCGACATTCTAAACGAATATTTCTCCTCTGTTTATCGTGGAGAAAGACACAAAGACTTGGGAACCTGGGAAAGTTACTGGCGATATATTAGGGACAATTCACATTACTGTAGAGGTGGTGATAGACATTTTAAAATGTATGAAAGTGGATAAATCTCCTGGCCCTGACGAGGTATATCCAAGAACACTGCTTGGGGCTAGAGAAGAAATTGAGGGGGCCCTAACTGAGACAGCTGTATTATCATTAGCTGAGGTACAAGACTGGAGGTAGCAAATGTTGCGCCTTTATTTAAGAAATTCACCACTCATGTTAAACTGGCCATCCTGCAGTCAAGGGCATTCAGCCTCTGATCTTCGGATAAGCATTTTCCAAGGCGGCCTTCACGACACACGACAGTGCAGAGTTGCTGAGCAGACTCTGATAGCCAAGTTCCACACGCATAAGGACGGCCTCAACCGGGATCTTATGTTCATGTCGCGCTATCTGTAAGCCCCATGACTCGCCTGGGCTTGCAAAATCTCACTAACTGTCCTGGCTGGAGACAATACGCATCTCTTTAACCTGTGCTTAACCCTCTCTCCACTCACATTTTGTACCTCTAAGATTTGATTACCTGTAAAGACTCGCATTCTAACCATTATTTTGTAAATTGAGTTTGTGTCTTTATATGCCCTGTTTGTGAACAGAACTCCCACTCACCTGATGGAGCTGCGCTCCGAAAGCTAGTGGCTTGCGCTACCAAATAAATTGTTTGACTTTAACCTGGTGTTGTGAGATTCTTACTATCCTGCAGTTACCAGGAATGTCCTTACACCGTTTCTTGCCTACCAAAATTCTGACAGGGTTTCAGATACGTGCCTGGGGGACTTATTAAATCCGGTTTACAACTGAGAATTGAGATCCCAGATTTAGCACCAGCTCTTAGCCTGTAGGTGCTGCAGTCACATTTGCCACTCTCCAATCCTCTGACATCTCTCCTTATCTGCAGAGGTTTGGAAGATGGCAACAAGCCCTATTTCCCCATCTCCACTTCCCTTAACAACCTGGGATACAAGCCATCGAGCAGGCAACTTAATGTAAGCCTACCTGTGACTAATAACACTGCAATGAAATTGCTGAGAAATTCCCTTAGTCGCCACAGTCCAGTGCCTGTTCGGGTAAATGCACCTAACTAGCATGTCTTTCAGAGGAAACCCACGCAGATACGGAGAGAAAATGCAAACTCCACACGGAGAGTGACCTGAGCCGGGAATCAATCCCAGGTCCCTGGCACAGTGAAGCAGCAGTGCTAACCACTGTGCCACACTGCAAACGTTGACTATCAATTGTCACCTCTTCCAATACCTCTACCATCTCCACTGCACAATATTTTGTCAGCCTTCTGTTCCTTAGTGAACACTGACAGAAAGTACTCCTAATCTGCAGTTTTCTTCATTTCTCAGGGAATTGCATTGATTGGCATATTTTGTTATGTTCTTTTGAATCTAAGAATCTGACCTCACCAAGGACAGAAGTAGGAGTGCTAATTTATATTCTATAGTGCACAGTTAGTGCATTCACATATTTCATAACTGAACTCCCTTGCAGGATCTATTTTACACTCTTGAATAGAAGCCTCTCACCCATTCAGCTTACCTCAGAGTGCTAAACTGAGCTGGGGCAGTTTTGATCACAGAGCGAAGAAACTTCTTGCGTTTTTCTGCTCTTTGCATAATCTCGCCAGTGGATTCTATCTCCTTAGCATGCTGCGTCCCATCTGAGGAGTCGTCATCCTTCTGATTCTGTGACTTCATTGCCTTTTCAGTCTCCATCGTAGTGTCTCGGAACCACTGTGCAATGTAAAATTTCCTAGCAAACTTAAAAACAAACACAAGCTTACTACCGGAATTCTGACAGGGTTTCAGATACGTGCCTGGGGGACTTATTAAATCCGGTTTACAACTGAGAATTGAGAACGTCCCAGATTTAGCACCAGCTCTTAGCCTGTAGGTGCTGCAGTAACATTTTCTCCACAGGACTGTAGATAGTCCCACAACCCTCACTAACAGGATGGCAAAGCAAAACTTCACACTTCAGAAATTGAAGTTACAAAGAAAGGTATTCTCTGTGGAGAGAAAAAAAATAAACTTTGAGGTAATATGGTAATCATATTATGGAGGAAATTATGAAGTTGATTCAGTCAAATTCACTACAGTGAAAATTGTAAATCGAAGGGGCACGAAGGTCTGGTGAGGCATGAGCCAGGTACTCAAAAGTGTTTTGTTCTGAGCTTCACAATGGAGTTAGAAAACCAGAACAGTTCCATGCATCCATGAAAATGCTAACTTTGTCAAGGTGCACTCCAGGGATAGGAAGACCAACAGATACAGAGTAAGTGTACTAGAATAGCACCAGAGGCGAAGAAGTTTGGTTAAGAGTAGAAGGGATGAGAAGAACTACAGCTGTTGTGCTTCAAACATGGGATTTAATGGGATTGAGAGTTATAGATTGGCCTGGTAGGTATGGATATGATCGGCACAACTTGTGGGCCTGTTTGTGCTGTAGTGTTCTATGTTCTAAAACAGAGAATGTTAAAAGGGAAGATTCCAGTCAGCAATGGTTTTGAGAGTACACATAAGGGACTGTTTCCAGTGACAAAGGACAGATTTCAGGTAACGTGCAAAAGAATTGTGCGCGCGCACGGTGGTGGTAGAACTTGGACATGGTCGGCACAACTTTATGGGCCTAAGGGCCTGTATTGTGCTGTAGTTTTTCTATGTTCATTATGTAGGTGTGAGAGGGATGAGCAATGTATTTTTAAATGCTGCAACTTGTGATAATCTGGAAGGGTAGTGGAAACACATCCAATAATACTTTTCAAGTATGAGTGTAAAAAGTTGTAAGGTTTTAGGGAAATGGCAGGGGAATGAGACTATAGTAACTGAGCAGCTAGTTTAAAGAACAGACACTAGCACAACGTGTCCGTTTGTCAACTGGAGAACACTGTTGACTTAGACAAGAGAATGCCCCAAAGGATTTGAGCAGTTACATTCCACTTACCATTAGTGAGGGATCAGTCTCGGTGTTCTCATCCAGGTAATCAAGCAAGGCTTTCTGTAGCTGCTGAACCTCATCCTCTAACCCTGAAACCTGAAGCAACAGAACCATTAGCAAGCATCAAAACTAGATCTGGAACACCCAAATAGAAGCTTATCTGGAAGCTTCCCACTGACGTTCACACACAGGCTATCACCCAACCCCCGCCCACTCACCCCCGACACACACTGCCCACTTACCCCCGGCCCCGCCCATTAACCCCCACCCACTCACACCCCCTGCCCTGCCCATTAACCCCGCCCACTCAACCCCGGCCCCACCCATTAACCCCCGACACTCCCCCAGCCCCACCCATTAACCCCCTCCCCCAACATCCATCCAGTTTGATCCTTTATCCACTGCCCCGATACACATACAGAACCTGTCATTACCAGTCCACACAAAGACAGCTAACACAGGCAGCACTTGGCTCCGTCAGGCAGGTGCTTCCAACAACATTCAAGAATTTGGACACGATCCAGGACAAAGCTACCCACTTCATCTCCATCTCATTCACCAATTAAAGATTCATTCTTTCCACCATTGTCATTTAGTGGCACTGCATCATACACTGCCAGAAGTGCACAAGATGTACTGCAGAAACTCACTAAAGTTCCTCCGACAGCACTTCCAAACCAGTGAGCCCCTCCACTTAGAAAGAGAACAGCAGGTGTATGGGAATACTATTAGCTTCAAGTTCCCTTCCAAGCCGCACACCATCCTAAATGGGAAGCATATCACTGTTGTCCAATTTTCAAAACTGGATTCTGAGCAGCAGGTGGCGTGCAGAGTGTCTATACCAAATTGGCTGCAATGTCTCAAGGGGGCTTTGCTCATCTTTCCCGCCACTTTCTCAAGGACAATTAGGGATGGGCAACAAAATGTTGGCAGTGACAGGGATTTAAACATCTCATGTAATTGAAAAACATTCATCTGGTATGCACCCATTAATTGCCAGCGAGACATTAATCCAGTTGCCACACATTAACCTCCCCAGAAAGATGCTCACCCTGTACACACCCTTGTTAAACATCTTTAAAATGGTGACGCTGTCTTAACTGGAGAGGTGATGGCCTAGTTGTATTATCACTAGACTATAAATCCAAAAACTCAGCTAATGTTCTGGGGCAGATAGTGGAATTCAAATTCATAGACACACAGAAACTAGGGGCCATTTGGCCCTTCGAGACTGCTCTGTCATTCATTTTAATCTTGGCCGATCATCAAATTCAATATCCTGATCCTGTCTTCTCCCCCATATCCCTTTAGCTCCAACAGCTATATCTAATTTCTTCTTGCAATCAGACATTTTCGATTCAACTGCCTTCTGTGGTAGTGAATTCCACACTTTCACCAACCTCTGGGTGAAGAAATTTCTCTTCACCTCAGTCATAGAGGTTTACAACATGGAAACAGGCTCTTCGGCCCAATTTGTCCATGCCATTTTCTTAAAAAAACTCCTAAGCTAATCCCAATTGCCACATTTGGCTCATGTCCCTCTATACACATCTTACCTATCCAACATCTTCAACGCTTTTTAAGAGACAAAATTGTACCAGTCTCTACTACTACCTCTGGCAGCTTGTTCCAGACACTCACCACCCTCTGTGTGAAATGATTGGCCCTCTGGACACTTTTGTATCTCTCCCCTCTTACCTTAAACCTATACCCTCTAGTTTCAGACTCCTCTACCTTTGGGAAAAGATATTGACTATCTAGTTGAACTGTGCCCCTCATTATTTTATAGACCTCTATTAGATCACCCTCAGTCTCCTACGCTCCAAAGAAAAAAGTCCCAGTCTATTCACTCTCTCTTTATAACTCAAACCATCAAGCTCTGCCTAGTTTAATAACAGCCTTTTTACAATAGGGTGATCAGAACTGTACACAGTATTCCAAATGTGGCCTTACCAATGTCTTGTACAACTTCATGATGTGGGTATGCCGGCGTTGGACTGGCGTAAACACAGTAAAAAGTCTGACAACACCAGGTTTTAGTCCAACCTATTTATTTGATAATATTCTCACTAGCTTTCGAGGGGACAGCCTCTTCGTCAGGTGACGAAGACGAAGAGGCTGTCCCCTCGAAAGCTAGTGAGAATATTATCAAATAAATAGGTTGGACTAAAACCTGGTGTTGTCAGACTTTTTACTGTGTTGTACAACTTCAACAAGACATTCCAACTCCTGTATTCAACGTTCTGACCAATGACAATGTTGAATGCCTTCTTCACCACTCTGTCCACCTGTGACTCCACTTTCAAGGAGCTATGAACCTGTACTCCTAAATCTTTGTTCTGTAACTCTCCCCAATGTCGTACCATTAAATGAGTAAGTCCTGCCCTGGTTCAATCTACCAAAATGTATCACCTCACACGTATCTAAATTAAACTCCATCTGCTATTCGTCAGCTCACTGGCCAAATTGATCAAAATCCCATTGCAATTGGAGATAACGTTCTTCACTGTCCAATATGCCATCAATCTTGGTGTCATCTGCAAACTTACTAACCGTGAATTCTATATTCTCATCCAAATCATTAATACAAATGACAAACGACAGTGGACCCAGCACCGATCTCTGAGGCACGCTGCTAGTTACAGGTCTCCAGTTTGAAAAACAACCATCTACAACCACCCTCTAAAAGTTCTTAGAAGGTTTACCCGTTTATCCTCAAACTATGACCCCTAGTTCTGGATTCCCTCACTATTGGGAACATTCTTTCTGAATCTCCCCTGTCTAATCCTGTTAGATTTTTATAAATTTCTATGAGGTCCCCTCTCACTCTTCCAATCTCAAAGAACAAAGTACAGCACAGGATCAGATGTTTCGGTCCTCTAAGCCTGTGCTGATCATGATGTCCAAACTAAAGTGAAAAAACCTTCTGCCCTTACATAAGAACGTAAGAATTAGGAACAGGAGTAGGCCAACTAACCTGCTGCTTTGCTTTCTATTACCTGTTAAATATCTTTCATAGGTTTACTCTTCCCTACCCCCTAGCTTAAAGTCCTTGTGAGCACCCTTTTTATTTATCCTCTTCACTAGAACATTGGTCCCAGATCGGTTCAGGTAAAGATCCCTCCTGTCCCAATAGTGACACTTACTTGATCTGTATCCCTCTATTTCCCCAACTCTCTCCCCCCTCCGCCCCCATTCAGGTACTCATCCATATGCCTCTTAAATGTTGCTAAAGTGCCTGCTTCCACCACATGAAAATGTAAGAACTAGGAACAGGAATAGGTCATTCGGCTCCTCGAGCCTGCTTTGCCATTCAATAAGGTTATGGCTTTTTTTTTCATGGACTCAGCTCCACATACCCGCCCACACACCTGAATTCCTTTACTGTTCAAGAATCTATCTATCCTTGCCTTAAAAACATTCAGTGAGGTAGCCTCAACTGCTTCACTGGGCAGGGAATTCCACAGATTCACAACCCTTTGTGTGAAGAAGTTCCTCCTCAACTCGGTCCTAAGTCTGCTCCCCCTTATTTTGAGGTCATGCCCCCTAGTTCTAGTTTCACCCACTAGTGCAAATAACCTCCCAGGTTCTATTTTATCTATTCCCTTCATAATTTTGTGTTTCTATAAGATCACCCTCGTTCTTCTGCATTCCAATGAGCATAGCCCCAGTCTACTCAGTCTCTTTGGCAGTGCGTTCCAAGCACTTAAATGAAAAACCTCTCCCACACATGTCCCTTAAACTTTCCCCCTCTCACCATGAACCTGTGCCCCCTTGTAATTGACACTTCCACCCTGAGAGTGACAGTGAAGATAATCCTAACCGACTTAATCTTTCCTCGTATGACAGACATATGTTCCTCTTATGTTTCAACAAAACACGTCTGGAATTAAGAATTTACTGATGACCATAAAACCATTGTCAATTGTTAGAAAAACAATTGTTAGGCTCACGGATGTCCTTTAGGGAAGGAAATCTGCCCAGAGGGATGTGGAAGATTGGAAGATCAAATGTGGAAGATCAGAAGGATCTTGGGGTCCGGGATCATAGGACTCTCAAATCAGCTTCGCAGGTAGAGGACGTGGTTAAGAAGGCGTATGGTGTACTGGTCTTCATCAATCGAGGGATTGAGTTTAGGAGTCGGGAGATAATGGTGCAGCTGTACAAGACCCTGGTCGGACCCCACTTGGAGTACTGTGCTCAGTTCTGGTTGCCTCATCACAGGAAGGATGTGGAAGCCATAGAAAGGGTGCAGAGGAGATTTACAAGGACGTTACCTGGATTGGATGGCATTCCTTATGAGGATCGGTTGAGAGAGCTCGATCTTTTCTCCTTAGAGAGACGAAGGATGAGAGGTGACCTGATAGAGGTGTGTAAGACGATGAGAGGTATTGATCAGGTGGACTCTCAGAGACTTTTCCCCAGGGCTGAAATTTCTGCCACAAGAGGACACAGGTTTAAGGTGATGGGGAGTAGATACAGAGGAGATGTCAGGGGTAAGTTTTTCACTCAGAGGTTGGTGGGTGAGTGGAATTGGCCGCTGACGGTGGTGGTGGAGGCAAATTCGATAGGGTCTTTTAAGAGACTTCTGGATGAGTACATGGGACTTAGTAGGATTGAGGGTTATAGGTAAGCCTAGTAGGTAGAGATAAGGTCAGCGCAACTTGTGGGCCGAAGGGCCTGTTTGTGCTGTAGTTTTTCTATCATTCTATGAATGTATTATCTCCAAATTTGTAGATGATACAAAGTTGGGTGGGAGGTGAGCTGTGAGGAGGATGTAGAAATGCTTCAGTGTGGTTTGGGTGGGCTGAGTGTGTGGGCATCTGCATGGCTGATGCAGTATAATGTGGATAAATGTGAGATTATCCATTTTGGTAAGAACATAAGAACATAAAAGAACATAAGTAGTAGGAGCAGGAGTAGGCCATCTAGCCCTTCAGGCCTGCCCTGCCATTCAATAAGATCATGACTGATCTGAAGTGGATCAGGTCCACTTTCCCGCTTTCTCCCCATAACCCTTAATCCCCTTATCTACCAAAAACCTATCTACCCGTATCTTAAATATATTTAGCGAAGTAGCTTCCACCACTTCAATGGGCAGAGAATTCCAGAGATTCACCACCCTTTGAGTGAAGAAGTTCCTCCTTAACTCTGTTCTAAACTGCTCCCCCCACTTATCTTGAGGCTGTGCCCTCTAGTCCTGCTGTCCTTTCTGAGCGGGAAGAATCTCTCTACCTCTACCCTATCCATCCCTTTCATTATCTTATACGTCTCTATAAGATCCCCCCTCATCCCTCTAAACTCCAACGAGTACAAACCCAGTCTATTTAGTCTCTCTTCATAGTCCAACCCCCTCATCTCTGGTATCAGCCTAGTGAACCTCCTCTGCACTCCCTCCAAGGCCAAAATATCCCTGCGCAAGTGCGGCAACCAAAACTGCACACAGTACTCCAATTGCGGCCTCAGCAATGCCCTGTACAGTTGCAGCAAGACCTCCTTGCTTTTATATTCTATCCCCCTCACTATAAAGGCCAGCATCCCATTCGCCTTCTTGATTACCTGCTGCACCTGCAGACTCGGTTTTTGCGACTCATGCACAAGGACCCCCAGGTCCCTCTGCACCGTAGCATGCTGCAGCTTTCCACCCTTTAAATAGTAATCCCTCCTACTATTATTCCTGCCAAAGTGGATAACCTCACACTTGCTAACATTATACTCCATCTGCCAGGTCCTCACCCACTCGCTCAGCCTATCTAGATCCCTCTGCAGACTTTCCCTCCGCACAATTTGCTTTTCCACTCATCTTCGTGTCATCAGCAAATTTCGTTACCCTACACTCAGCCCCCTCCTCCAGATCATCTATATAAACGGTAAATAGCTGAGGCCCCAGCACCGATCCCTGCGGCACTCCACTAGTTACCAACCGCCAATCAGAATAGCACCTATTGATACCAACTGTCTCCTATTAGACAACCAATCCTCTATCCACGCTAATACCTTACCCACAACTCCATGCCCCCTAACCTTCTGAAGCAACCTTGTGTGCGGCACCTTATCAAACGCCTTTTGAAAATTGAGAAACACCACATCCACCGGTTCCCCTTTGTCTAACACACTAGTCACATCCTCATAGAATTCCAATAAATTTGTCAAACACAACTTTCCCTTAACGAATCCGTGCTGCGTATGCTCTATCAAACAATTCTTCTCTAGGTGCCTTGCTATTTCTTCTTTGATGAAGGATTCAAGCATTTTTCCAACAACAGACGTTAAACTAACTGGCCTATAATTCCCTGCCTTTTGCCTGCTACCTTTTTTAAACAGTGGCGTAACATTAGCCGTTTTCCAATCTTCTGGCACTTCCCCGGAATCCAGTGAAGTTTGGTAAATAATCACTAAGGGATCCACCTCTGCCATTTCCTTCAGAACCCTGGGATGCATTCCGTCTGTTCCTGGGGACTTGTCCACCATCAGTCCCGCTAGTCGATCAAGCACTACCTCTCTAGTGACAGTAATCGCATTCAGGCCCTCAACTCTGACCATCCTTCTTCCTAAGGTGAGCTCAGGGAGGATGGAAACCTCCCGTGGAGCAGAAGGGCAAAAGCTCGCTTGATCTTGATTTTCAGTACGAATACGGACCTCGAAAGCGCGGCCTCGCGATCCTTCTGACCTTCTGGGTTTGAAGCAGGAGGTGAGAGAAAAGTTACCACAGGGATAACTGGCTTGTGGCAGCCAAGTGTTCATAGCAACGTCGCTTTTTGATCCTTCGATGTCGGCTCTCCCTATCATTGTGAAGCAGAATTCACCAAGCGTTGGACTGTTCACCCACTAATGGGAATCCGACTGTTTAATTAAAACAAAGCATCGCGAGGGCCACCGGCTGGTGTTGACGCGATGTGATTTCTGCCCAGTGCTCTGAATGTCATAGTGAAGAAATTCAGTGAAGCGCGGGTAAACAGCGGGAGTAACTATGACTCTCTTCGACGTAAAGACTCGAACAAGTCCCTCAGTGAGTGTATTAAAATAGCCAAATGCCTCGTCTTGTGGGCAAGGTTTTAGAAAAAATTATTAGGGATAGGATTTATAGTTATTTGGAGAGTAATGAATTGATTGGACATAGTCAGCATGGTTTTGTAGCGGGTAGGTCGTGCCTTACTAACCTTATTGAGTTTTTTGAAAAAGTGACCAAAGAGGTGGATGGGGGTAAGGCAGTGGACGTGGTATATATGGATTTTAGTAAGGCGTTTGATAAGGTTCACCATGGTAGGCTTCTGCAGAAAATGCAGATGTATGGGATTGAGGGTAATCTAGGAAATTGGATCAGGAATTGGCTAGCAGATAGGAGACAGAGGGTGGTGGTTGATGGTAAATATTCGTCATGGAGTTCGGTTACGAGTGGTGTGCCTCAGGGATCTGTTTTGGGGCCACTGCTGTTTGTAATTTTTATTAATGATCTGGATGAGGGTATAGTTGGGTGGATTAGTAAATTTGCTGATGACACCGAAGTCGGAGGTGTGGTAGATTGTGAGGAAGGGTGTCATAGTTTGCAGGAAGACTTGGACAGGTTGCAGAGCTGGGCCGAGAGGTGGCGGATGGAGTTTAATGCGGAGAAGTGTAAGGTAATTCACTTTGGTAGGAATAACAGATGTGTTGAGTATAGGGCTAACAGGAGGACTTTGAATAGTGTGGATGAACAGAGGGATCTAGGTGTATGTGTACATAGATCCCTGAAAGTTGGGAATCAAGTAGATAGGGTTGTTAAGAAGGCATACGGTGTCTTGGCGTTTATTGGTAGGGGGATTGAATTTAGGAGTCGCAGCGTCATGTTGCAACTGTACACAACTCTGGTGCGGCCGCGCTTGGAGTACTGTGTGCAGTTCTGGTCCCCACATTACAGGAAGAATGTGGAGGCTTTGGACAGGGTGCAGAGGAGGTTTACCAGGATGTTGCCTGGTATGGAGGGGAGGTCCTATGAGGAGAGACCGAGGGATTTGGGGTTGTTTTCGCTGGAAAGAAGGCGGCTAAGAGGGGATCTTATTGAAACATATATGATGATTAGAGGTTTAGATAGGGTGGACAGTGATAGCCTTTTTCCTCGGATGGAGAAAGCTAGCACGAGGGGGCATGGCTTTAAATTAAGGGGGGGTAGTTATAGGATGGATGTCAGGGGTAGGTTCTTTACCCAGAGGGTGGTGAGGGATTGGAATGCCCTGCCTGCTGCGGTTGTAAATGCGCCTAGTTTGGGGGCGTTTAAGAAATCCGTGGATAGGTTTATGGACGAAAAGGGATTGGTTTAGGTTAGTGGGTCATTGTTTTGTAACTGGTCGGCGCAACATCGTGGGCCGAAGGGCCTGTTCTGCGCTGTAATAGAACATAGAACACTACAGCACAAACAGGCCCTTCGGCCCACGAGTTGCGCCGATCACATCAACACCTATCTATAACCCCCAATCCCATAAAACCCCATATACTCATCCAGAAGTCTTTTAAAAGACCCCAACGAGTTCGCCTCCACCACCACTGACGGCAGCCGATTCCATTCACTCACCACCCTCTGAGTGAAAAACTTACCCCTAACATCACTTCTGAACCTCCCTCCCCGCACCTTAAACCTGTGTCCTCTCGTAGCGACCATTTCAACCCGGGGAAATAGCCTCTGAGAATCCACCCTATCTATTCCTCTCAACATTTTGTAAACTTCTATCAGGTCGCCTCTCAACCTATGTCTCTCCAGGGAAAAGAGACCCAGTTCCCTCAACCTAACTTCATAAGGCATGCCTCCCAGTCCAGGCAACATCCTTGTAAATCTCCTCTGTACCCTTTCAATAGCTTCTACGTCTTTCCTATAGTGAGGCGACCAGAACTGCGCACAGTACTCCAAATGAGGCCTGACAAGGGTCTTATAAAGTTGCAGCATTACCTCCCGACTCCTAAACTCAATCCCTCGATTAATGAAGGCCAGTGCACCATACGCCTTCTTGACCACCTCTTCCACCTGCGAGGCCGATTTAAGAGTCCTGTGGACCCGGACCCCAGGATCCTTCTGCTCCTCAACACTACCAAGACTCCTGCCCTTGATGGTGTACTCGTTCATCCCGTTGGTTCTGCCAAAATGGACGACTACGCATTTATCCGCGTTGAAGTCCATCTGCCACTTCTCCGCCCAGTCCTGCATCCTATTTATGTCCTGCTGCAACTTTTGCCATCCTTCCAGACCATCCACAACACCACCGACCTTCGTAATGTTCTATGTTCATCTAATTAGTGACAATAATAGGAAGACAGATGATTATTCGAATGGGTGTAAATTGAGAGAGGTGGATGGGCAGCACAGTAGTTAGCACTGCTGCTTCACAGCTCCAGGGTCCTGGGTTCGATTCCTGGCTCGGGTCACTGTCTGTGTGGAGTTTGCACATTCTCCTCGTGTCTGCGTGGGTTTCCTCCAGTTACTCCGGTTTCCTCCCACAGTCCAAAGATGTGCGGGTTAGGTTGATTGGCCATGCTAAGAAATTGCCCCTTAGAGCCCAGGGATGTGTAGGTTAGAGGGATTAGTGGGTATAATATCTATGGATATGGGGGTAGGGACTGGGTGGGATTGTGTTCAGTGCAGACTCAATGGGCTGAAGGGCCTCCTTCTGTACTGTAGGATTCTATGATTCTATATCTCAGCGAGGCCTTGGCACCCTCATGCATCAGTCGCTGAAAGTAAGCGTGCAAATACAGTAGGCAGTAAAAGGAGGTAAATTTGAGTTGGCCTTCATAGCAAGACAATTTGAGGATAAGGACAGGGATGTTTTGCTGCAACTGTACAGGGCATTGGTGAGGCCACACCTGGAGTACTGTTTTAGTGTTCTTATCATAGAATCCCTACATTACAGGAAGGGGCCATTTGGCCCATGGGGTCTGCACTGACCACAATCCCACCCAGGCCCAACCCCCCATATCCCTACATATTTACCCACTAATCCCTCTAACCTACACATCTCAGGACACTAAGGGCAATTTTTTAAGCATGGCCAATCAATCTAACCCATACACCTTGGAGTACTGTGCTCAGTTTTGGTCGCTTCATTACAGGAAACCCATGCAGACATGAGGAGAACATGCAAACTCCACACAGACAGTGACCAAAGCCAGGAATTGAACCCAGATCCCTGGACCTGTGAAGCAGCAATGCTAACCATTGTGCTACCATGCCGCCCAATCTCAGGAAGGGTGTCCTTGGCCTCAAAGGGCTGAATGGCCTCCTCCTGCTTCTATTTTTTATGTTTCTTTCAGAAACAGAGGAGAAAGCCCCACATGCAGCAAGTGGTTCAGATCTGGAATGCACTATCTGGGAGTGTGGTGGAGGGAGATTTAAGTGAGGCATTCAAAACGGAATTCGATTATTATCTTAACAGGAAAATTGTACAGTGGTATTGGGAAGAGGCATGGAGTGGCACAAGGAATTGTTGCTGCAGAGGGCTAGCCCTGACATAACGGTCAAATGGCTGTCTTCTGTGCTGCAACTTAATCGTCACAGTCAGACACTCAATGTAATTGACCATTAACCCACAAAATTAATGCTTTGACAAACTATTTAAGTTCTTTGAGATCATTACAAATAGAACAGATAATAGGGAACAAGATATAGTGTTTCGGGGTTTCAAAAAGGCATTTGAGAAGGTGCCTTTTAATAAGTTAATGTACAAGATAAAGATTCATGGAACTGGAAGCAATATATTACTCTGGACAGAGGGCTGGCTGACTAACTGAAACAGGAACTAGTAGAATGTAGAGTTCAATTCTTTGGCTTTAATTATTTACGAACTACCACATATTAATGACTTGGATAAAGGGACTGTCTGTGTTGCAGCCAAATCCGATGATGCAAAAAATGGTAGGAAAGCAAGATGCATGGAGGATACAGATTGCAAAGAGTTATAGATAGGTTAAATGAGTGGGCCATAAGGAAAATGTGAACACATCCACAATGGCAGGAAGACAAGAAATGTATTATTTAAATTGAGAGAAATTGCAGATGTTTGTTGGTTTCTTGGTACGTGAATCATAGATCATAGTCATAGAGCCTACTGCACAGAGACAGGCCCTCCAGCCCAAGCTGGTTCATGACAACCAAAATGCCCATCTACGCGAACTCCATTTGCCTGCATTTGGCCCATATCCCACTATCCATGTGTCTGTCCAAATGCCTTTTAAATGTTGTCAATGTCCCTACCTCAACCACTTCCTCCGGCAGCTCATTCCACAGACGTACCACTCTCTTGTGTAAAAAAATTGCTCTTCAGGTTCCCATATATTCTTCCCCTTTTTAATTTAAACCTACGCCCTTTAGTTCTTGATTTCCCAACTCCGGGAAAAAGACTGAGTGCATTCACCCTATCCATGCCTCTCATGATCTTATATACCTCTGTTCGATCACCCCTCAATCTTCTACGTTCCAAAGAAAAAAATCCTAGCCTGTCCAATCTCTCCCTACAACTCAGTCCCTTGAGGCCTGGCATCCTTGTAAATCTCTTCTGCACTTTCTCCAGTTTTTAATAACATCTTTCCGAAAGCAAGGCAACCAAAACTGAACATAATATTCCAGATGCAGCCTCACCAATATTGTATACAACTACAACATAACTTCCCAACTTGTATACTCAATGCTCTGACTGATGAAGGCCAGCATGCCAAAGCCTTCTTTGCTGCCCCATATACCTGTGACTCCAAATTTAGAGAACCGTGCACCTGAACTCCAAGATACCTCTGTTCCACGATACTTCTCAAGGTCCTACTATTCACTGTGAAAGTCCTACCTTGATTTGGCTTTCCAGAATGTAACACTTCGCACTTATCTGTATTGAACTCCATTTGCCATTTCTCTGCCCATTTCCCCAGCTAATCATGATCGTGCTGCAATCTTTGATAACATTTCTACAATAACACTGTCTACAATATCATCTATTTTAGTGTCATCTGCAAACATGCTGATCATGCCTTGTACATTCTCATCCAAATTACTGATATAGATAATTAACAGCAATGGGCCCAGCACTGACCCGACACACACCACTAATCACAGGTATCCAATCCAACATGGTAAAAAATTGCAGCGTGCTGCTGTGCAGAGGGACCTGTGTGTCCTTGTGCAGGAATCTCAAGGAGTTGGTTTGCAGATACAGCAGGTAATTAAGGCAGGAAATGGAATTTTGTCCTTCGTTGCCAGGGGGATGGAGTTTAAAAACAGTGAGGTTATATTGCAGCTGTATAAGGTGCTGGTGAGGCCACACCTGGAGTACTGTGTACAGTTTTGGTCTCCTTACTTGAGAAAGGATATACTGGCACTGAAGTGGGTACAGAGGATATTCACTAGGTTGATTCAGGAGTTGAGAGGCTTGGCTCGTGAGGAGTGACTGAGTAGACTGGGGCTATATTCATTGGAATTCAGAAGAATGAGGGGAGATTTTATAGAAACATATAAGATTATGAAAGGAATAGGTAAGACAGAAGCAGGGAAGTTGTTTCCACTGGTGGGTGAAACTAGAACTAGGGGGCATAGCCTCAAAATAAGGGGAAGCAGATTTAGGACTGAGTTGAGGAGGATCTTCTTCACATAAAGGGTTGTGAATCTGTGGAATTCCCTGCCCAGTGAAGCAGTTGAGGCTACCTCATTGAATGTTTTTAAGGCAAGGGTAGGTAAATTTTTGAACAGTAAAGGAATTAAGGGTTATGGTGAGCAGGCGGGTAAGTGGAGCTAAGTCCACAAAAAGGTCTTATTGAATGGCTAAGGGGTCAGATGGCCTGCTTCTGTTCCTAGTTCTTACATTATGTTCATATGTCAATTAAGTTAAATCTGTGCCCTTTTATTTTCAATCCTACAAACGATGGGAACTGTTTTTACGTATCTACTCTGGCACAGGTGGCTGAATGGTCTACTACTCCATATGTTCATAGGGGGAAGTACAGAATTTAAAAGGATACAGACAAGTTGATGGAATGGGCAAGCAAGAGACAGATGACATTTAATGCACAGAAATGTGAAGTAATTCATTTTAGTTGGAATAATGCATAAAAAATAAAAGGTACAATCTTAAAGGGGGTACAGAAACAAAAGATGTAGGAGTATATGTGCAGAAATATTTGAAGGTTGCAGTACTAAAAAAATCCCTAATTTCTTCTTGAAATCAGACAACATTTTGGCCTCAGCTACATTCTGTGGTAGTGAATTCCACACATTCACCAGGGAATAGAGGGATATGGTCCATGTAGAGGCAAGAAAATTTAGATAGAGGGGCATCTTTGTCAGCACAGATTTGGTGGGCTGAAGGACCTGTTCCTGTGTTGTACTGTTCTTTGTTCTAGCTGAGAGTGTCGATGATCAAGCATACAATAGCCTCTGCCTTATTAGTGGGTTATTAAATATAAAAAAATGTTGTGTTAAATGTGTATAGAACACTGGTTTGACCAATGGTTTCAGTATCACAGTAAAAAGTCTGACAACATCAGGTTTTAGTCCAACCGATTTATTTGATAATAGACTCTCAAGCTTTCGGGGTTGGTCCCTTCGTCAGGTGAATGGAGAGTTCTGGCCTCAGACAGAGCATATAAAGCACAGACAGTTTAGAGATTACTGATTAGAATGCGAATGTGAAGGATTCGCATTCTAATCAGTAATCTCTAAACTGTCTGTGCTTTATATGCTCTGCCTGAGGCCAGAACTCTCCATTCACCTGACGAAGGGACCAACCCCGAAAGCTTGTGAGTCTATTATCAAATAAATCGGTTGGACTAAAACCTGGCGTTGTCAGACTTTTTACTGTGTTTACGCCAGTCCAACGCCGGCATACCCATATCATCTCTTCAGTATCACATCCAGTTTCGGACAATAGAATTTAGAAAGGATATGAAGGAAGAGCGAGAGTGCAGAAAAGATTCACAAAAATGTTGGCAAGGATGAGAAACTTCAGTTGCGCAGGTGGATTGGAGAAGTTGTGACTGTTGTCAAGGATTGTAGCCAGTGTAAGAGGGAGGATAGACAAGTGATGGAGAAGGGGAACACTCAGACCGAAGGTTTGAGATGCGTCCATTTTAACACCAGGAATGTGGTGAATAAAGTGGATGAGCTTAGAGCGTGGATCGCTGCTTGGAATTATGATGTGGTGGCTATTACAGAGACTTGGATGTCTCAGGGACAGGATTGGGTACTCCAGGTGCCGTGTTTCAGATGTTTCAGAAAGGACAGGGAGGGAGGCAAAAGAGGGGGTGGGGGAGTGGCACTGTTGATCAGGGACAGTGTCACGGCTGTAGAAAAGGTGGATGCCATGGAGGGACTGTCTACGGAGTCTCTGTGGGTGGAAATTCGGAACAAGAAGGGGTCGATAACTTTGCTGGGTGTTTTCTATAGGCCGCCCAATAGTAACAGGGATGTTGAGGAGCAGATAGGGAAACAGATCCTGGAGAGACGTAGTAATGACAGAGTTGTTGTGATGGGAGACATTAATTTCCCAAACATAGATTGGAATATACCTAGGGTAAGGGGTTTGGATGGGGAGGAGTTTGTTAGGTGTGTTCAGGAGGGTTTCCTGACACAGTGTGTGGATAAGCCTACAAGAGGAGAGGCTGTACTCGATCTGGTACTGGCTAATGAACCTGGACAGGTATCAGATCTCTCAGTGGGAGAGCATCTTGGGGATAGTGATCATAACTCTATCTCCTTTACGCTAGCATTGGAAAGAGATAGGATCAGGCAAGCTAGGAAAGTGTTTATCTGGAATAAGGGGAAATATGAAACCATCAGGCAGGAAATTAGAGGAGTAAATTGGAAAGAGGCATTCTCGGGGAAAAGTACTGAAGTAATGTGGCAGATTTTCAAGTCATGTTTGTCTGGAGTTCTGCACGACAACGTTCCGATGAGACAGGGAGGTTTTGGTAGGTTACGGGAACTGTGGTGCACAAAAGCTGTAATGAACCTAGTCAAAAAGAAAAGGGAAGCATATAAAAGGTTCAGAGAGCTAGGCGATGTTAGGGATCTAGAGGAGTATACGGCTTAGAACACAGAACACTACAGCACAAACGGGCCCTTCAGCCCACAAGTTGCGCCGATCATATCCATACCTACCAGACCTATCTATAACTCTCAATCCCATTAAATCCCATGTACTCATCCAAAAGTCTCTTCAAAGACCCCAACGAGCTCGCCTCTACCACCACCGACAGCAGCCAATTCCACTCACTCATCACCCTCTGAGTGAAAAACTTACCCTGACATCTCCTCTGTACCTACTCCCTAGCACCTTAAACCTGTGTCCTCTCGTAGCGACATTTCAGCCTGGGGAAATAGCCTCCGAGAATCCACCCTATCTATACCTCTCAACATTTTATAAACCTCAATCAGGTCGCCTCTCAATCTTTGTCTCTCCAAGGAGAAGAGACCTAGCTCCCTCGGCCTATCTTCATAAGGCATGCCTCCCCAATCCAGGCAACATCCTTGTAAATCTCCTCTGCACCCCCTCAATAGCTTCCACATCCTTCCTGTAGTGAGGCGACCAGAACTGCGCACAGTACTCCAAGTGGGGTCTGACAAGGGTCTTATAAAATTGCAGCATTACCTCCCGACTCCTAAACTCAATCCCTCAATTAATGAAGGCCAGTACACCGTATGCCTTCTTGACCACATCCTCCACCCGCGAGGCCGATTTAAGAGTCTTATGGACCCAGACCCCAAAGTCCTTCTGCTCCTCAACACTGCTAAGAGTCCTACCCATATACTGTACTCCTTCATCCCACTGGACCTGCCAAAATGGACCACTACATATTTATCCGCATTGAAGTCCATCTGCCACTTCTCCGCCCAGTCTTGCGTCCTATCTATGTCTCACTGCAACTTCTGACATCCCTCCAGACTATCCACAACAGCTTGTAGGAAGGAACCTAAGGAGGAAATTAGGAGAGCCAGAAGGGGTCATGAGAAGGCCTTGGCAGATAAGATTATGGAGAGCCTAAGGCGTTCTACAAATATGTGAAGAGTAAAAGGGTGAGATGTGAAGGAATAGGACCTATAAAATGTGAAGGTGGGAAAGTTTGTACAGAACTGGTAGAAATAGCAGAGGTGCTTAATGAATACTGTACCTCAGTACTCACGATGGAAAAAGATCTGGGTGGTTGTACTGCAGACTTGCGGCGGACTGAAAAGATTGAGCATGTGGATGTTAAGAAAGAGGATGTGTTGGAAATTTTGAATAGCATCAATATAGATAAGTCGCCGGGACCAGATGGTTACTGTGGGAGGCGAGGGAAGAGATTGCAGAGCCTCTGGCAATGATCTCTGCGTCGTTGACGGAGACGGGAGAAGTTCCGGAGGATTGCAGATGTGGTTCCTATATTCAAGAAAGGTAATAGGGATAGCCCAGGAAATTACCGACCGGTGAGTCTAACCTCAGTGGTTGGTAAGTTGATGGAGAAGATCCTGAGGGACAGGATTTATGAACATTTAGAGAAGTTTAGTATGATCAGAAATAGTCAGCACAGCTTTGTCAAAGGCAGATCGTGCCTAAACATATTGACGAAGAAAGAGCAGAAGATGTGGTTTATATGGACTTCAGCAAGGCGTTCGATAAGGTCCTCCATGCAAGACTTCTTGAGAAAGTGAGGGGGCATGGGATCCAAGGGGCTGTTGCTTTGTGGATCCAGAACTGGCTTGCCCGCAGAAGGCAGGGCATGGTTTTAGACAGGTCATTTTCTGCATGGAGGTCAGTCACCAGTGGAGTGCCCCAGGGATCTGTTCTGGGACCCTTGATGTTTGTAATTTTCATAAATGACCTGGATGAGGAAGTGGAGGGATGGGTTGGTAAGTTTGTCAATGACACAAAGGTTGGTAGTGTTATGGATAGTTTGGAGGGATGTCATAAGTTGCAGTGTGACATAGATAGGATGCAAGACTGGGTGGGGAAGTGGCAGATGGACTTCAACCCGGATAAATGTGTAGTGGTCCATTTTGGCAGGTGAAATGGGATGAAGGAGTATAATATCAAGGGTAAGACTCTTAGCAGTGTACAGGATCAGAAGGACCTTGGGGTCCGGGTCCATAGGACTCTTAAATCGGCCTCGCAGGTAGAGGGTGTGGTCAAGAAGGCGTCTGGTGTACTGGCCTTCATCTATCGAGGGATTGAGTTTAGGAGTCAGGAGATAATGCTGCAGCTTTAAAAGACCCTGGTCAGACCCCACTTGGAGTACTGTGCTCAGTTCTGGTTGCCTCATTACAGGAGGGATGTGCAAGCTACTGAAAGGGTGCAGAGGAGATTTACAAAAATGTTGCCTGGATTGGGTGGCACGCCTTATGAAGATAGGTTGAGAGAGCTCAGTCGTTTCTCCCTGGAGAGACGAAGGATGAGAGGTGACCTGATAGAGGTGTATAAGGTGTTGAGAGGTATAGGTTGGGTGGATTCTCAGAGGCTTTTTCCCAGGGCTGAAATGACTGCTACGAGAGGACACAGGTTTAAGGTGCTGAGGAGTAGGTACACAGGAGATGTCAGGGGTAAGTTTTTCAGTTGGAGGGTGGTGGGTGAGTGGAATTGGCAGCTGTCAGTGGTGGTGGAGGCAAATTCCATAGGGTCTTTTAAGAGACTTCTGGATGAGTACGTGGGACTTAATAGGATTGAGGGTTATAGGTAAGCCTAGTAGGTATGGATATGATCGGCGCAACTTGTGGGCCGAAGGGCCTGTTTGAGCTGTAGCTTTTCTATGTTCTATGTTCTCCTTGGGGAGCAGAAGGTGCAAAATCAAAGAGCGTGGACAGAGTAGATATGTAAGAACAGTTCCCATTGTTGGTAGGGTTGAGAACAAGAAGGCACAGATTTAAGTTAATTGACAAAGTAATGGCAACACAACAGGTGGTTAGGATCTGGAATGCACTCAGTGTGTGGCGGATGCAGGTTCGATCAATGTATTCAAGAGAGTCAGACTGTCACTTGAGAAAGAAGAATGTGTAAGCTACGGATAGAAGGCGGGGGAGTAGGCTAGGTAGATTGCTCCAGTGAAGAGCCAGCACAGACACGACGGGTTAAATGACCGTAAATATTCTGATGTTGTGTACATTGTCCATTTCTGGACAACTAAGGGGTACAACCAATTGACTGCAACAGGACATAGGCAAGACTAGCAAAATGGGCAGAGAAATGGCAAATGAAAATGTGTGAGGTGTTGAATTTTGGCAGAAGGGATAGAGTGAGACCAAACATACTTAATGATTCTAACCAGTGTGGGATTGTCAGGACAGAGGGAGTTGGGGGGGTGGTTCTTGACTGTTGATCTTTGAAGATCTTATTGACTACAAAAGCTGTTGATCCTCCAGTTCTCGTCACCACACTTTAGCATGGACATGAGGGTCCTTAAGAGGATGCAGAGGAGATTTACCAGAATGATTCCAGAGAAAAAGGGTCACATTTACAAGGTTAGGTTGGATAAATTGGGATTATTCTCCTTGGAGCAAAGGTGGTTGAGGGGAGATTTCCCATTAACTGATGATAGAAGGATTAGGGGACATAGATCTAAGATTTTGAATTTTATTTTTACACAGAGAGGTAATGATCTGGAAAGTATGGCCCATGAGGGGCGGTAGATATGGAAGCAATGGTTTCAAAAGGAAATTTGGTGGCTGCTTCAAGGAAATAAACTTGAGGAGCTATGGGTCAGAGAGGAGGGAGGGGGACTGACAAGATCGCTCTGTAGGGAGTAGGCATGGATGTGAGGGATTGAATAGCCTCTTTCTGTGCTGTAAACAACTATGATAGTTCCAGCTGTCACACTTTAGGAAAGATGTGGGGTTAACTGAAAGAATGTGGGAGAGATATGACAGAATGGTCCCAGGGATTTTGGCTGCAAAGTGACGTCGATAAGACTGGGGTTTTGAAACAAAGGAGATTTATTAGATGTGCACAAGATTATTACAGATAGGGTGTACAAAGATTAGTTGTTCCCATTAGCTGATGGTACAAGGGCCACGATAAGCAGCAGGGAAATAGAATTGACTGAATTGCTTTGAGAGACAGCGTGGACTCACGGACCAAATGTCCTCTTTTTGTATCATAATGATTCTATGACACTACGTAGGTGCTGGATGTATAATCCAGTCGGTGGTGTTGTGGATGGTCTGGAAGGATGTCAAAAGTTGCAGCAGGACATAAATAGGATGCAGGACTGGGCGGAGAAGTGGCAGATGGACTTCAACGCGGATAAATGCGTAGTCGTCCATTTTGGCAGAACCAACGGGATGAACGAGTACACTATCAAGGGCAGGAGTCTGAGTAGTGTTGAAGAGCAGAAGGATCTTGGGGTCCGGGTCCACAGGACTCTTAAATCGGCCTCGCAGGTGGAAGAGGTGGTCAAGAAGGCGTATGGTGTACTGGCCTTCATTAATCGAGGGATTGAGTTTAGGAGTCGGGAGGTAATGCTGCAACTTTATAAGACCCTTGTCAGGCCTCATTTGGAGTACTGTGCGCAGTTCTGGTCGCCTCACTATAGGAAAGATGTAGAAGCTATTGAAAGGGTACAGAGGAGATTTACAAGGATGTTGCCTGGACTGGGAGGCATGCCTTATGAAGTTAGGTTGAGGGAGCTGGGTCTCTTTTCCCTGGAGAGATGAAAGTTGAGAGGCGACCTGATAGAAGTTTATAAAATGTTGAGAGGAATAGATAGGGTGGATTCTCAGAGGCTATTTTCCCGGGTTGAAATGGTCGCTACGCGAGGACACAGATTTAAGGTGCGGGGAGGAAAGTACAGAAGTGATGTTAGGGGTAAGTTTTTCACTCAGAGGGTGGTGAGTGAATGGAATCGGCTGCCGTCAGTGGTGGTGGAGGCGAACTCGTTGGGGTCTTTTAAAAGACTTCTGGATGAGTATATGGGGTTTTATGGGATTGGGGGTTATGGATAAGTCTATGGACTGGTAGGTGTTGATGTGATCGGTGCAACTCGTGGGCTGAAGGGCCTGTTTGTGCTGTAGTGTTCTATGTTCTAATCCGATACCAAGATCTGAGTGTGTTGGGACTACAGACAATGCTTCTGGTGAATCTTCAAGTGTCTGCCAATTACGTTTATAACTAACAAAGGTAGCTTAATTTGGAATGATGCAGAGTTATGAGTCTTTGGCATGGCAAATGCTCAACATACATAGACCCTAGGTGGAAGAATAGAAAAGGTGGTAGTTAAAGAGAGAGATATAGTGAGCATTCTTGTGCATAAAGTACTTGAGTTGGTACTCTACACTTCAGGTATGTGTAGACTTAGAAGTTAACTGATTGACATTATAAGATGAATGGAAAAACTGTATTAGAGTAGACAAATTATTTCATATGAGTAAATTATGGAGCATTCATGATTTAAATTATATAAAGAACAAAGAAAATTACAGCACAGGAACAGACCCCTCAGTCCTCCAAGCCTGCGCCAACCATGCTGCCTGACTTAACTAAAACCCCCTTCCCTTCCGGGGACCACATCCTTCTATTCCCATCCTATTCATGTATTTGTCAAGACAGCCCTTAAAAGTCACTACCATATCCGCTTTCACTACCTTCCCCAGCAATGAGTTCAGTGCACCCAATACTCCGTAAAAAATCCGCTTATACATCTCCTTTAAACCTATAGGGCCAGGTGTAGGTTAGATATCAGGTGGTGATATTTTCCCCGAGAACTGTGGACCTCTGAAATAGAATTCCTGTTCATTTGGTGAATGGTGATTTGTTGAATTCCATCAAGTGAATGTTGGAATACATCATCTCTTGGCAAACAACAGCAAATTCAGAGTAGCGTGATCTCTGGACTAATTAAAATTAGTTGAGGGTTCAGGGAGCAATGCCTCAGATTCCCCCTCCAAATTGGCCTGGGTTTTAATCTGATTTTTGCATTTCTCCCAGGGAGAACACGCATTAAGTATTTTTGACACGCATTAAGTATTTTAATTGTGTGGGACAGGTTGTAAAGACCAAAGGGTTCTTTTCTGTCAGTTACATGTTCATTTGTTTGTATTAATTTCCAACAGAAATACACATCAAATAGCCATTCAATAACTCTAATGTTCCCCAGACATTTCCACCTTTCCCAAGACGTTACTTTGTTCTCTCCCTAGGACCGAACATTACATCCACATTAGAAAGGACTTTATGGTCGCCTACAATGTGTCTCTCCCACCAACTCCAAATGAACATCACCCTAGCCCTTCAGCACCATTCCCCCACCTGTTTGAGGATCCGATCAATAGATTCTCGGTCCATCTTGCAGGATACAGCATCTTTCCTCAGCCGTGCAGCTACGGTTCCCAAGTAATCAAGAGAAGCTACTCGCAGAGCCATCTCTGTCGACTTGTTACTGAACTGGTGAACCTGTATTTAGGAGAACAGAATAGAGTGTTTGAAACAATGGCTCCAAACTACAGTTTTCAAAATTTCTTCTCCACCTTTTCTCAAGTGGATAATTACTAATCCATTTGTCCTGAATACATCTGCATCACTGTACACCAGACTTATTTACAAACAGAACAATTCAGAAACAGAAACTTGAGTTCATACTACAGTGCAGAATCAGTAACAAGTTAAGAAGGTCTGGTGCCAGTATTTGACCTATCCTGTTTGGGTAACCCGTGACTGGTGGTGCACAATCTCCCACACACTTATCATTGTATTCCAATTGGTGTGCATAATGTTAACAATGCACTGGATTGTTCGGATTTTATGCCTATTTGGTCTTTTTGATGAAATCTTAGACATTGGTGTCCCAACATCAAATTTGATTAAAGCAAATTACTGTGAATGCTGGAATCTGAAACAAAAACAGGCGATGCTGAAAAATCTCAGCAGGTCTGACAGCAACTGTGGAGAGAGAATAGAGCCATTGAGTCTGTATGACACTTTGTCAGAGCTGCTCTGACTCCCCAAATGCTGTCCATCCACATGCAAGGAGTGTGATAGAATACTCTCCAGATACCTGAATGGGCGCAGCTCCAACAACACTCAAGAAGCTTGACACCATCCAGGACAATGCAGCCCACTTGATTCCTATCCCTTCCACAAATATGCAATCCCTCCACCACAGATGAACAGTGACAGTAGTGTACACCACCTACAGGATGCATTGCAAGAGCTCACCAAGGTTCCCTAGGCAGCACCTTCCAAACCGACAACCACCACCAGCGAGCTGGAGATTACCCTCCAAGTCACTCACTATCCTCATTTGGAAGTATATTGCTGATCCTTCACTGTTGCTGGGTCAAAATCCTGGAACTCCCTAACAGCACGGTGAGTGTACCTACATCTTAGGGCAACAGTAGTTCAAGGCAACAGGTTGCCACCACCTTCTTGAAGACAATCAGAGATGGACAATAACTATTGCCCTAAGCATAGATGTCCACATCCCATAAGTGAATTAAAATAAAACATTAATTGCACAATTCCCAATACCCCTCTCATTACTACAAACAGCTGTCAAGTTTGTCAATACAAATTGCCTTCAATAAATTTGCGCTGGCTATTATTGATTAACGCCTCTTTTTAAAGTGGGAATTAACATTGCCTTGGACATGGCCAGCTGTGCCATGTTTATCTGCATGTTTGAACAGAGGTGCAACATTTGCAATCTTCCAATTCTCTGGCACTATTCCTCTAAAAAAGGAGTTACTGGCAGATTGTGGCCACAGTCCCCGCCATTACCTTCCTCAGTAACCTAGGGCGCATTCCACCAAGAGGAAATCACATTTCTACCTGGAGCACAGGCAATCATTTGGCTGAGGGTTTAAAATGCAGAATGGATGCATTTCAGACTAACATAAATGGTAAGCAGAGGGAATACACCTACGAAGTCTGCACATCAAGAGTTAGATGGATGTCAGGAAGTGTCTCTTTTCATTGGGATACACTGTTCTTTGAAAACCAGCGAAGACATGTACAACATATGGTTATTAGAATCATTGCTGACATCAGGGTTGGCATAAATAGGTCTTTTTCTGATCGGCAGTCAGTGAATAGTGGGGTTCCGCAGGGGTCTGTGCTCGGACCCCAACTGTTCACATTATATATTAATGACCTGGAAGAGGGAATTCATTTTTACCTCCATATTTACAGATAATACAAAGTTGGATGGGATGGTGGGCTGCGAGTAGGATGCAGAGATGCTTCAGGGTGATTTATACAGTTGAGTGTGTGGGCATCTGCATGGCAGATGCCATATAATGTAGATAAATGTGAGCTTATCCACTTTGGTAGCAATAATAGGAAGACACATTATTACTTGAACGGGTGTAAACTGAGAGAAGGCAGTACTCAATAAGACCTTGGAATCCTTGTGCATCAGTCGCTGAAAGTAAGTGCGCAGGTACAGCAGGCAGTAAAAAAGGCAAATGGTATGTTGGCTTTCACAGCGAGACAATTTGAGTATAGGGATAGGATGTTTTGTTGCAATTGTATAGGGTGTTGGTGAGGCCACATCTGGAATATTATATGAAATGTTGGTGTCCATATCTGAAGAAGGATGTCCTTGCTACAGAGGGAGTACAGTGAAGGTTTACCAGACTGATTTCTAGGATGGCAGGTCTGTCATATAAGGAGAGACTAAGTCAGTTAGGATTATATTCACTGGAATGTAGAAGCGTAAGAGGGGATCTCATAGAAACTTATAAAATTCTGTCAGGTTTTACAGGGTAGATTCTGAAAGAATGTTCCTAATGGTGAGGGAGTCCAGAATTAAGGGTCATAATTTGAGGATAAGGTGTAAACCTTTTAGAACCGAGGTGAGTAGAAATTTCTTCACCCGGAGGGTGGTGAATGTGTGGAAGTCATGACTACAGAATGTAATTGAGGTCAAAAAGTTGTCTGGTTTCAAGAAGAAATTAGATATAGCTCTTGGTGCTAAAGGGATGTCAGGAAGGGGGAGGGTTCAGGATATTGAATTTGATGATCAGCCATGATCAAAATGAAATGACAGAGCAAGGTAGGGAGGTCGAATGGCCTATTCCTCATCTCGTTTCTATGTTTTATTCCTAAAGGTACCTTGCAACTATCTCACACAAGTTACAAGTTTATTGTGGCTGCAGTCTCCTGATGACTTGGGAAAATCCATAAGACTGGCCGCTGTTCACGTCGCCTTGGTGTGAAGGGGATGAGTGAGCATCATTCTCATCTGGACCACTGCCTGAACGAAACAGGCTTTTCTCATTTTCCTTTAGTTCTGTGAACTCATCACTTAAAGCTATTCCTTGCTTTCTAATCCTTTATCCAAGTGCGCATTCTTCCTTTGAAATCTGCTTGTTGCTAATTCACCAGTTAGCACCCATCACGGCACATAGAACACTACAGCACAAACAGGCCCTTCGGCCCACAAGTTGCGCCGATCGTATCCATACTTACAGGCCATAGAACTATCTATAACTCTCAATCCCATTAAATACCATGTACTCATCCAGAAGTCTTTTAAAAGACCCCAGCAAGTTCGCCTCTACCACCACCGGCGACAGCCGATTCCACTCACTCACGCTCCTTCACCAATTTAAGGCATTGTCCCCTCCAACAGAGGATGAGATTGACCCTTCCATAATACGGTAACCTCTCATTAAAGATCTCAAACTATTGCATATCCACTTGTAATCTGCTCATTAACTGAACTGCTTTCCAGTGGACATGTAGCGACTCCTATTTCTGGATTTAGATCTCATCATTTCAAACAGACGCAGTAATATTCATGAAGCACCTCCTTACCAGTAGTCTTCCCAAAAGACTCAGCAACAACTCTGCTGCTGGCCACTCTGGTTTGTTGACAGTGGAAAGGAGATCCTGAACAAAGTTTTCAAAGAGTGGTCTGTAATCTTCTTCTCCTTGTTTGCTGCCACACCTACAGAAGCAGAAAAATTCATTACTGAGTACCAACCCAAAGTCTTAGTACAAACACTTCAACACTAATGTACAGAGCTGGCTCAGAGACTTGTTTACAGACACCAGCACACAGAGCTGGCTCAGAGACTGTGTTTACAGACACCATCACACAGAGCTGGCTCAGAGACTGTGTTTATAAACAGCATCACACAGAGCTGGCTCAGAGACTGTGTTTACAAACACCGCTACACAGAGCTGGCTCAGAGACTGTGTTTACAAACACCGCTACACAGAGCTGGCTCAGAGACTGTGTTTACAAACACCACTACACAGAGCTGGCTCAGAGACTGTGTTTACAGACACCATCACACAGAGCTGGCTCAGAGACTGTTTATAAACAGCATCACACAGAGCTGCCTCAGAGACTGTGTTTACAGACACCATCACACAGAGCTGGCTCAGAGACTGTGTTTACAGACACCATCACACAGAGCTGGCTCAGAGACTGTGTTTATAAACACTGCTACACAGAGCTGGCTCAGAGGCTGTGTTTATAAACAGCATCACACAGAGCTGGCTCAGAGACTGTGTTTACAGACACCATCACACAGAGCTGGCTCAGAGACTGTGTTTATAAACAGTGTCACACAGAGCCGGCTCAGAGACTGTGTTTATAAACAGCATCACACAGAGCTGGCTCAGAGATTGTGTTTACAGACACCATCACACAGAGCTGGCTCAGAGGCTGTGTTTATAAACAGCATCACACAGAGCCGGCTCAGAGACTGTGTTTATAAACAGCATCTCACAGAGTTGGCTCAGAGACATTTTTAAACTCACTCATGGTACTGGCTCTGCCAGCATTTTTTGCTCACCCCTAACTTCCCTCAAGATGGGTGTGGTGCTGGGCTGTTTATTGAAATACTGGAACTGTTAGGGAGGGAGTTTCAGGATTTTGATTTAGCAACATTGAATGGCTCAGAGGAAAACTTTCAGGTGATGCACCCATGCATCTTCGGCCTTTTCCTTTTTGGTGGTAGAGGTCACAGATTTGGAAGGTGCTATTGAAGGAGCCTTAATGAATTGCTGCAGTATATCTTGTAGAAGGTACCAGATTCCAGTGCATAATGGGGTAGGTTTAAAGTGGTGGACAGGATGCCACACAAAAGGGGCTGATTTGTCCTGGATGGAGCTGCACTCCACCAGACAAAAGTGGAGTATTCCATCGTACTCCTGAGTTGTACTTTGCAGATGATGGACAGGCTTCAGTGAAGCAGGAGGCAAGATGCTCACCACAGAATTACTGGTCCTGACCTGTTATTATAGTAGGGACTATTTCAGTTTCTGATCAATGGTAACTCCCAAGATGTTGTTGGCAGAGATTCAGCAATGATAATGGCTTCGAGTGTCATGGGGAGATGACTAGATTCTCTCTTACTGGAGATCATCATCATCTGGCACTTGTGCGGCACGAATATTACTTGCCACATATCAGCCTAAGTCTGAATATTGTCCATGGACTGCTTCAGTAACTGAGGAGTCGCAAATGGTACTGAACAAACAAACATCCCATTTCTGATCATAAGGAAGGAAGGAAGGACAGTGATTTATGTAACATCTGAAGATGGTTGAATCTCAGGCACTACTCTGAGGAACTCCCCTAGTGATGTTCTGGAACTGAGATCGTTGATCTCCAACCACCACAACCATGTTCCTTTATGCTAGGTATAACTCCAACCAGAATACATCTCTCTGATGCAGGTATTCTGGCACTATGACAACACTATGGCATAAACTCATTCCAAAACATTACCTAATCTACAGCCAGAAAAGGGAAGCCTCATTCCAGCAAATGCAGAAATTTCTTAACTCATTTGTGGCTGTAGATATGGCAGAAATGGTGCAGACACTTTTATCTTGATGTGAATAAGGTTAAAGTTAATTTATTAGTCGCAATTAGGTGAACATTAACACTGCAATGAAGTTACTGTGATAATTCCCTAGTTACCACACTTTGGTACCTATTCGGGTACACCGAGCAAGAATTTAGCATAGCTAATACACCAAACCAGCTCATCTTTCAGACCGTGGGAGGAAACCAGAGCACTTGGAGGAAACCCAAGCAAACATAGGGAGAACGTGCAAACTCCACCCAGACAGTGACCCAAGCCAGGAATTCAACCTGGATCCCTGGTGCTGTGAGGCAGCAGTGCCAACCCTTGTGCCACTGTGTCGAATATCATGTTTTGGGATGGGCTACAAGGCAGGATAGAAACTAGAAGTTTTGCAGGGTAGGGCTCTAGGAATTCTGTACCAGCTGTCTTAGAGACTCAGGCACAATCTGGAACACTGAGGCAATAGTGAAGCAATGAGAAACAACAAAACTTCCATTGATTCAGAAGCAAAACATGCACCCCAGGGACTTTCATATTTACAATTAAATTATTTGCACTCACTTCTTGAGGAAAACTGAGAGAAAGTTCTGGGCTGTTCGCATTGCTGTTTCGTACGAGTTGGTAATTAGGACATCTTGATCAACCTGCAAAGTGAAACACAGAAAACTAAAAGATATTTCAATTTGGAAGAGGATAAGTAGAGAGAGAGAGAGGCATCCAGAAACCTTTATCATTGCAATACCAAACCAATCTAATCCCCAGTGCGATACTGAGAGAATATTTGAATGATACATCTCATTAGTTGTTAATGTATTGGCATTGCATCTTTCATTGAGCAAAGATATTAACAAATTATTTCTTTGATATCAGTAATTCATCTGCATAACCAGACATCGATCACTGCACATGCTTCAGAATTTTAATTGGGGAGCTATTCCTATCAATCCATTATTCAAGCATTCAGGAATGCATGGGTTATTCAGAGCAATAAAATCTGACAAACATTATCTTTTTGAATACTGAGTACAGTGAATGTTGCAATGTCCTAATATGGATTTTCAGAGGTATTCGTTAGTTATCTCACAAGAAGACTGGTTTAAAACAAAATTAGGTGCAAAGGACAAGAGGAAATACAGCAGCAAGGATAGGAAAGTATAAGATTAAAAGTAAAGGGTACAATTTAATTAGAAAATAATTTGCAGTCATGCGCACTAGGGGAATTGGTGGGTCCAAAGCATGGAAAATATATAATGACATAGACAAATGGGATGGTATCAAAGGATGCAAAGCCATGAGATGGGGTGACAAGGGACAGGAGGAATGGGAAGAATGGCATAGGCAGGATGGGAAGGCATGGTAGGGTAGAGATGAAGAAATTGGTTCAGGATACTATTTTGATTGCGAACTATTTTATGCTAAAATAATTTTTTTGAATATTTAATTAATCAAGATTTTGAAATTACTGATTACACAACTATGATAATTGGCAAAAAAAAGTTCAAAGATGTTAGACAGAGATTTTTTAAACATATTTGTTCATTTGGTGTCAGCGACACTGGCCAGGCCAGTATTTATTTCCAATCCCTAAGTGTCCTCAGAAAATTGCTGGTGAGCTGCCCCTACAATCCATACATTGTAGGAATGCCCACAATGCTGTTTTCAGAAGGATTCTGACCCAGCGATGGTGAAGGAATGCAAGTAGGATGGACAGAACAATGACAGATGCAAATTAATGATAACAAGTGGAAAATGGAACATGTTTCTCAAATATGTCCTACCTACATAGAGCAAGAAAAATCCAATCCAGTCAATCGTTGTCCCATCAGTCCACTCTCAACAACAGCAAAAGTGACAGAATGTGTCGGATGCAGTGCAATAAGGTAAAGTCGCCTTTGAAGTGGGGGACAACGTTGAGAAAGCAGCCCTTCATGAATAACCTCAACGAGAGTGGGAACTGAATCTGCGTTGTTGGCGTTAGTGCATCACAAATCAGCCATCCAGTCAACTGAGCTAACTGACTCCTCGCCAATAACATAGATCCGGTAGAGGTAACAGAGCTGCTTCACAGGAGCATTCTGGGAGAAGTCAGCATGGCGACATCTACTAAGAAGTGGGAAGTGGAAGATCTGGTGTCAAGAAGCATTAAGCTCGAAACAATACATTAATATTTCTCTCCTTCCCTCCTCCTCAAAAAGCAGCAGCACAATGGCAAGCACTGCTGCCTCACAGTGCCAGGGGCACAAGTTTAATTCCAGTTTGGGTCACTGTGTGGAGTTTGCACATTCTGCCTGTGCCTGCGTGGTTTTCCTCCAGGTAGTCCAGTTTTCTCCCACAGTCCAAAGATATGTAGGTTACGTTGACTGCCCATGCTAAATTGCCCTATAGTGTACGGGGGATTAAATACATGGCATTATGGGGATAGGATAAGAACTAGGAGTAGGAGTAGGCCATCTGGCTCCACAAGCCTGCTCCGCCAATCACTGAGATTATGGGACTGATGTTGTAGCCATTAGAGACATGGTTAGAACAGAGACAAGAATGGTTGTTGGCAGTTCCAGGCTATAGATGTTTCAGTAAGAGTAGGGAAGGTGGTAAAAGAGGTGGAGTAGCAGCATTGTTAATCAAGGGTGCTGAAAGGCATTGAGGGGGATCTGCCTACTGAGGTAATATGAGCTGAAGTTAGAAATAAGAAAGGATCAGTCACTTTGTTAGGAGTTTTCTATAGGCCCCAAATAATAATGGAAATGTGGAGGAGGAAATAGCAAAGCAGGTTATGGGTAGGTGTGGAGGTCACAGGATAGTTATCATGGGCGACTTTAACTTTCCAAACATTGATTGGAACCTTTATAGGTCGAGTATTTCGGATGGGACACTTTTTGTACAGTGTGTGCAGGAGAGTTTCCTGACACAATGTGGATAAGCTGACAAGAGGTGGGGCCACATTGAACTTGGTACTGGGTAATGAATCGGGCCAAGTGTTAGATTTGTTTGGAGATAGTGACCACAATTCGGTGTCCTTCATTATTGCAATGGAGGAGGATAGGGTCACGTGGCAGGGCAAGGTTTATAATTGGGGCAGGGGTAATTATGATGCGATTAGACAAGAATTAGGGAGCATAAGATGGGGGCAGAAACTGTCAGGTATGGGCACATATGAAAAGTGGAGATTTTTCAAGGAACAAATACTGCATTTCCTTTATAGGTATGTCCCTGTCAGGCAGGGAGGAAATGGCCGAGTGAGGGAACCATGGTTCACAAAGGAGGTTGAATGTCTTGTTAAGAGGAAAAAGGAAGTGTATGTAAGGATGAAAAAACAAGGTTCAGTTGAGTCGCTTGAGGGTTACAAAGTAGCTAGAAACGAGTTAAAGAAAGGGCTTAGGAGAGCTAGGAGGGGGTATGAGAAGTCTTTGGTGGGTCAGATCAAGGAAAATCCCAAGGCTTTTTACTCTTATGTGACAAATAAAAGAATGACCAGGGTGAGGTTAGGGCTAGTCAAGGATAGTAGTGGGAACTTGTGCATGGAGTCAGAAGAGATAGGTGAGGTATTGAATGAATACTTTTCTTCAATGTTCACTAAGGAGAGGGGTCATGATTTTGAGGTCGAGTCCATGATACAGGCTGATAGGATGGAGGAGGTAGATGTTCTGAGGGAAGATGTATTAGCAATTTTGAAAAACCTGAGGGTGGGATACATTCTAGGATACTTTGGGAGGCAAGGGATGAGATTGCAGAGCCTTTAGCTTTGATCTTTGGGTCTTCACTGTCCACAGGGACAGTGCCAGAGGACTGGAGAGTGGCAAATGTTGTTCCTCTCTTCAAGAGAAGAAATAGGAATTACCCTAGTAATTATAGGCCAATTAGTCTTACTTCGGTGGTCAGTAAGTTAATGGAAAGGATCCAGACAGATAGGATTTAATGACCATTTGGAAAGATGCAGTTTAATCTGGGATAGTCAACATGGTTTTGTGAGGGGTAAGTCCTGCCTCTCAAATTTGATTGAATTCTTTGAGAAAGTAACTAAGTGTGTGGAGGAAGGTAGAGTAGTTGATGTCGTATACGTGGATTTTAGTAAGGCGTTTAATAAACTTCCCCATGGTAGGCTCATGAAGAAGATGAGGTGGTGTGGGATAGAAGGGAATTTGGCCAATTGGATAAATAACTGGCTGTATCATAGAAGACAGAGGGTGGGGGAGGAGGGAAAATTTTCAGACTGGAGGCCAGTTACCAGCGGTGTACCACAGGGATCAGTGCTGGGTCTTCTGCTTTTTGTGATTTTTATCAATGACTTGGAAGAGGGGGCTGAAGGGTGTGTTAGTAAATTTGCTGATCACACCAAGATTGGTACAGTGGTGGTTGAGGTGGAGGGCTCTTGCAGGCTGCAAAGAGACATTGAAGGGGTGCAGGGCTGGGCAGAAAAGCGGCCATGGAGTTTCACCCTGATAAGTGGCAGATGGAGTATGTTAGCAAGTGTGAGGTTATCCACTTTGGCAGAAATAATAGGAGGTATTATTATTTAAAAGGCGAAAAGCTGCAGCATGCTACGGTGCAGAGGGAGCTGGGGGTCCTCATGCACGAGTTGCAAAAACCCAGTCTGCAGGTGCAGCAGGTGATCAAGAAGGCAAATGGAATGTTGGCCTTTATAGCGAGGGGGATAGAATATAAAAGCAGGGAGGTCTTGCTGCAATTGTACAGGGCACTGGTGAGGCTACAGCTGGAGTACTGTGTGCAGTTTTGGTCGCTACACTTGTGGAAGGATATATTGGCCTTGGAGGGCGTGAACAGAAGGTTCACTAAGCTGATACTGGAGGTGAGGGGGTTAGCCTACAAAGAGATATTGAATAGACTGGGTCTGTACTCATTGGAGTTTAGAAGGCTGATCTAATAGAGACGTATAAGATAATGAAGGGGATGGATAGGGTAGAGGTGGAGAGATTCTTCCCGCTTAGAAAGGACAACAGGACTAGAGGACACAGCCTCAAGATGCGGCGGCAGTTTACATCAGAGTTGAGGAGGAACATCTTCACTCAAAGGGTGGTGAATCTCTGGAATTCTCTGCCCGTTGACGTGATGGAGGCTACCTCGCTGAATATATTTAAGTCACGGGTGGATAGGTCTCTGATAGACAGGGGAATTAAGGGTTACGGGGAGAAAGCAGGAAAGTGGAACTGATCCACTTCAGATCAGCCATGATCTTATTGAATGGCGGGGCAGGCTCAAAGGGCTAGATGGCCTACTCCTGCTCCTATTTCTTATGTTCTTAAGTGCAAGGCGATTCATTTTGGTAGGACAAACTTGAATGCAGATTACAGGGTCAATGGCAGGGTTCTGAGGAATATGGAAGAACAGAGAGACCTTGGGGTTCATATCCACAGATCTCTGAAGGTTACCACTCAGATGGATAGAACCATGAAGAAGGCTTATAGTGTGTTAGCATTTATTAATAGGGGGTTTGAGTTTAAGAGCCGTGAGGTTATGCTGCAACTATATCGGACATTGGTGAGACCACATTTGGAATATTGCGTTCAGTTCTGGTCACCTCACTATAAGAAGGACGTGGATGCATTGGAGAGAGGGCAGAGGAGATTTACCAGGATGCTGCCTGGTTTGGAGGGTAGGTCTTATGAGGAAAGGTTGAGGGAGTTGGGGCTTTTCTCTTTGGAGCGGAGGATAAGAGGCGAATTAATAGAGGTTTATAAGATGATGAGAGGGATTGATAGAGTGGATGTGCAGAGACTATTTCCTCAGGTGGATGTAGCTGTCACTAGGGGGCATAACTATAAGGTTCATGGTTGGAGATATAGGAGGGATGTCCGAGGTAGATTCTTTATGCAGAGAGTGGTCGGGGTGTGGAATATATGCCTGCTGTGATAGTGGAGTCGGACACTTTAGGAACTTTCAAGTGGTTATTGGATAGGCACATGGAGTACTCCAGAATTATAGGGAGGGGATAGCTTGATCTTGGGATTGGACATAGCTTGGCACAACATTGAGGGCTGTAATGTTCTATGTCCTATGAGATTATGGCTGATCTGTTTGTGGACTCAGCTCCACTTGCCCGCCCACTCACCATAACCATTAATTTCTTTACAGTTCAAAAAAAATCTATCCTTGCCTTACATTCAATGAGGTAGCCTCAATTGCTTCACTGGGCAGGGAATTCCAGATTCATAATTCTTTGGGTGAAGAAGTGCCTCCTCAACTCAGTTCTAAATCTGCTTCTCCTTATTTTGACGCCATGCCCCATAGTTCTGGTTTCACCTGCCAGTGGAAACAACCTTGTTGCTTCTATCTTATCTATTCCCTCCATAATCTTATATGTTTCTATAATATCTCCCCTCATTAAAGTCATAGAGGCATAGAGTCAGAGGTTTACAGCATGGAAACACGCCCATCAGCCCAACTTCTCCATGCCGCCCTTTCTTTTAAGAAAAAAGCCCCTACGCTAATCCCAATTGCCTGCATTTGGCCCATATCCCTCGATGCCCATCATACACGTGTAACTATCTAAATGCATTTTAAAAGATGATATTGTACCCACCTCTACTTCTACCTCTGGCAGCTTATTCCAGACAGTCTCAAGCCTTTGTGTGAAAAAATTGCCCCTCTGGACACTTTTGTATTTCTCCCCTCTCATCTTAAACTTATGCCCTCTAGTTTTAGACTCCCCTTCCTTTGGAAAAAGATATTGACTATCTAACTGATCTGTGCCCCTCACTATTTTATAGAACATAGAACATTACAGCGCAGTACAGGCCCTTCGGCCCTTGATGTTGTGCCAACCAGTGGAACCAATCTAATGACCCTTTAACCTAAACTATTCCAATGTTACCCATATGCCGATCCGCTGACCATTTGAACACCCTTAAAGTTGGCGAGTCCACAACTGCTGCAGGCAGGGCATTCCATGCCCTTACTACCCTCTGAGTAAAGAACCTATCTCTGACATCCGTCCTATAACTACCACCCCTTAATTTAAAGCTATGTCCCCTCATGTTAGTCATCACCATCCGAGGAAAAAGGGTCTCACCATCCACCCTATCCAATCCTCTGATCATCATTAGGTCACCTCTCAACCTTCTTCTCTCTAATCAAAATAGCCTCAAGTCCCTCAGCCTTTCCCCATAAGACCTTCCCACCATACCAGGCAGCATCTTGGTAAACCTCCTCTGCACCCTTTCCAATGCCTCCACATCTTTCTTATAATGCGGCGACCAGAACTGTACGCAATACTCCAAGTGCGGCCGCACTAGAGGTTTGTACATTTGTAACATGACCTCATGGCTCCGAAATTCAATCCCTCTACCAATAAAAGCTAACACACCGTACGCCTTCTTAACAACCTTATCAGCCTGGGTGCCAACTTTCAGGGAGCTATGCACATGTACCCCGAGATATCTCTGCTCGTCAACACAACTAAGAGTCCTTCCATTAGCCCTATATTCTGTACTCCGGTTACTCTTACCAAAGTGAATCACCTCATACTTTTCCGTATCAAACTCCATCTGCTACCTCTCAGCCCAGCTCTGCAGCTTATCTATGTCCCTCTGCAAACTGTAACATCCATCCTCACTGTCTACAACTCCTCCGACTCTGGAGTCATCAGCAAATTTATTAATCCATCCTTTTACACGCTCATCTAGGTCATTTATGAAAATGACAAACAACAGTGGCCCCAAAACAGATCCCTGAGGTACACCACTTGTAACTGAACTCCAGGTTGAATATTTCCCATCAACCACCACCTCTGTCTTCTATCAGCTAACCAATTCCTGATCCAAACTGCTAAATCACCCTCAATCTCATGCATCTGCATTTTCTGCAGTAGCCTACCATGGGGAACCTTATCAAATGCTTTTATAGACCTCTATAAGATCACCCCTCAGCCTCTTATGCTCCAGAGAAGGAAGTCCCAGCCTATCCACCAACCTCTCCTTATAACTCAATCCATCAAGTCCCAGTAGCATCCCAGTAAATCTTTTCTGTACTCTTTCTAGTTTAATAATATCCTTTCTATAATAGGGTGACCAGAATTGCACACAGTATTCCAAGTGTGAACACAAGAACATAAGAAATAGGAGCAGGAGTAGGCCATCTAGCCCTTCGAGCCTGCCCCGCCATTCAATAAGATCATGGCTGATCTGTCGTGGCTCAGTTCCACTTTCCCGCCCTCTCCCCATAACCCTTAATCCCCTCGTTTATCAAAAACCCATCAACCCACATCTTAAAAATATTTAGCGAGGCAGCCTCCACCACTTCAACAGGCAGAGAATTCCAGAGATTCACCACCCTCGAGTGAAGAAGTTCCTCCTCAACTCCGTTCTAAACCGCCCCCCCTTTATCTTTAGGCTGTGCCCCCTAGTCCTACTGTCTTTTTTGAGTCTCTCCACCTCTATCCTATCCATCCCATTCATCATCTTATACATCTCAATGAGATCTCCCCTCATTCTTCTAAACTCTAACGAGTACAAGCCTAGTTTATTCAGCCTCTCCTCATAGCTCAACCCCCTCAACTCCGGTATCAGCCTAGTAAACCTCCTCTGCACTCCCTCCAAGGCCAAAATATCCTTGCGCAGGTGCGGCGCCCAAAACTGCACACAGTACTCCAGCTGCGGCCTCACCAGTGCCCTATACAGCTGCAGCAAGACCTCCCTACTTTTATATTCAATCCCCCTCGCTATGAAGGCCAGCATCCCATTCACCTTCCTGACCACCTGCTGCACCTGCAAGCTGGGTTTTTGCGACTCATGCACAAGGACCCCGAGGTCCCTCTGCACCGTCGCCTGCTGCAGGTTTTCGCCACGTAAGAAATAGTCCTTCCTACCATTATTCCTACCAAAGTGGACCACCTCGCACTTGCCAACATTAAATTCCATTTGCCAGTTCCTGGCCCATTCACCCAGCCTATCTAGATCCTTCTGCAGACTCTCCACACCCTCCGCGCAATTTGCCGTTCCACCAATCTTGGTGTCATCAACAAATTTCGACACCATACACTCGGTTCCCTCCTCCAGATCATTGGTGGCTGTACCAATGTCTTGTACAACTTCAACAAGACATTTCAACTCCTGTATTCAATGTTCTGACCGATGAAACCAAGCATGCCGAATGCCTTCTTCACCACTCTGTCCACTGTGACTCCACTTTCAAGGAGCTATGAACATGTACCCCTAGATCTCTTTGTTCTGTAACTCTAACGTCCTACCATTAACTGAGTAAGTCCTGCCCTGGTTCAATCTACCAAAATGCATCACCTCACATTTGTTTGAATTAAACTCCATCTGCCATTCATCGGCCCACTGGCCCAAATGATCAAGATCCTGTTGCAATCGGAGATAACTTTCTTCACTGTCCACTATACCACCAATCCTGGTGTCATCTGCAAACTTACGAACCATGCCCCCTATATTCTCATCCAAATCATTAACATAAATAACAAATAACAGCGGACACAGCACTGATCCCTAAGGTACACCACTGGTCACAGGCCAGTTGAAAAACACCCCTCAACAACCACCCTCTGGCTTCAAGAAGCCAAGTTTGTATCTATTTAGATACCTCACCCTGGATCAAGTGAAATTTAACCTTATGCAACAACCTACCATACAGTACCTTGTCAAAGGCCTAAAGTCCATGTGGACAACAGAAACTGCACTGCCCTCATCTACCTTCTTGGTTACCCCTTCAAAAAACTCAATCAAATCTGTGGGACATGATTTTCCACTCACAAGGCCATGCTGACTGTCCCTAATCAGTCCTTGCGTCTCTAAATGCCTGTAGATCCTGTCTCTCAAAATATCTTCTTCTGAATTCCAACGAGTATAGTCCCAGTCTAGTCAGTCTCTTCTCATAAGCCAACCCTCTCAACTCCGGAATCAACTTAATGTATTTCCTCTGCACTCCTTCATGTGTCAGTATATCCTTTTTCAAGTAAGGAGACCAGCACCGTATACTGGTACGGCACAGTAGCACAGTGGTTAGTACTGCTGCTTCCCAGCTCCAGACACCTGGGTTCGATTCCCGCTTGGGTCACTGTCTGTGTGGAGTTTGCACATTCTCCTCGTGTCTCTATGGGTTTCCCCCAGGTACTCCAGTTTCCACCCACAGTCCAAACATGTGCAGGTTAGGACAAGTGGCCATGCTGAAAAAAAATTGCTCCTTAGAACATAAGAAATAGGAGCAGGAGTAGGCCATCTAGCCCTTCGAGCCTGCCCCGCCATTCAATAAGATCATGGTTGATCCGTCGTGGCTCAGTTCCACTTTCCCACCCTCTCCCTATAGCCCTTAATCCTCTTGCCTATCAAAAACCTATCAACCCAAGTCTTAAATATATATAGCGAGGCAGCCTCCACCACTTCAACGGGCAGAGAATTCCAGAGATTCACCACCCTTTGAGTGAAGAAGTTCCTCCTCAACTCCGTTCTAAACCGTCCCCCCTTTATCTTGAGGCTGTGCCCTGTAGTCCTACTGTCCTTTGAGCGGCAAGAGCCTCTCCACCTCTATCCTATCCATCCCATTCATCATCTTACATGTCTCAATGAGATCTCCCCTCATTCTTCTCAACTCCAACGAGTACAAGCCTAGTTTATTCAGCCTCTCCTCATAGTTCAACCCCCTCAACTCCGGTATCAGCCTAGTAAACCTCCTCTGCACTCCCTCCAAGGCCAAAATATCCTTGCGTAAGTGCGGCGACCAAAACTGCACACAGTACTCCAGCTGCGGCCTCACCAGTGCCCTGTACAGCTGCAGCAAGATGCATACTGCCCCGAGATGCATAGGTTAGAGGGATTAGAGGTATTAGTGGATAATGGAGCTAGGGCCTGGACGGGATTGTGGTTGGAGCAGACTCGATGGGCCAAATGGCCTCTTTCTGCACTGTAGGGTTCCTATGATTTATACAACTGCAACATAACCTTCCAGTTTTCAAACTCCATCTCTCGTGCAATGAAGGACAAAATTCAATTTGCCTTGTTAATTACCTGTTGCACCTGCAAACCAACTCAAGCATTTTCCCTACTTCAGAAGTTAAGCTAACTGGCCTACAGTTACCCAGCTGGTCCAGTTCAGTTTCTGGTCAGTGGTAATCCCCAGAATGTTGATAGCAGTGGTGAATAGTAATGGCATTGAGTGTCAAGCAACAATGGCTGGATTTGCTCTCATTGGAGATGTTTGTTGCCTGGCGCTTGTATAGCACGACTGTTACTTGCCACATGTCAGTCCAAGCCTGAATGTTATCCAGGTCTTGCTGCATATGGACATGGGCTGTTTCTGTACCTAGAACATAGAACACTACAGCACAAACAGGCCCTTCGGCCCACGAGTTGTGCCGATCACATCAACACCTACCAACCTACAGACCTATCTATAACCCTCAATCTCATTAAACCCCATATACTCATCCAGAAGTCTTTTAAAAGACCCCAGCGAGTTCGCCTCCACCACCACTGACGGCAGCCGATTCCATTCACTCACCACCCTCTGAGTGAAAAACTTACCCCTAACATCACTTCTGAACCTCCCTCCCCGCACCTTAAACCTGTGTCCTCTCGTAGCAACCATTTCAACCAGGGGAAATAGCCTCTGAGAGTCCACCCTATCTATTCCTCTCAACATTTTGTAAACTTCTATCAGGTCGCCTCTCAACCTTCGTCTCTCCAGGGAAAAGAGTCCCAGCTCCCTCAACCTAACTTCATAAGGCATGCCTCCCAGTCCAGGCAACATCCTTGTAAATCTCCTCTGTACCCTTTCAATAGCTTCTACTTCTTTCCTATAGTGAGGCGACCAGAACTGCGCACAGTACTCCAAATGAGGCCTGACAAGGGTCTTATAAAGTTGCAGCATTACCTCCCGACTCCTAAACTCAATCCCTCAATTAATGAAGGCCAGTACACCATACGCCTTCTTGACCACCTCCTCCACCTGCGAGGCCGATTTAAGAGTCCTGTGGACCCGGACCCCAAGATCCTTCTGCTCTTCAACACTACTCAGACTTCTGCCCTTGATAGTGTACTCGTTCATCCCGTTGGTTCTGCCAAAATGGACGACTACACATTTATCTGCGTTGAAGTCCATCTGCCACTTCTCCGCCCAGTCCTGCATCCTATCTATGTCCTGCTGCAACTTTTGCCATCCTTCCAGACCATCCACAACACCACCAACCTTCGTGTCATCAGCGAACTTACTTACCCATCCCTCCACTTCCTCATCCAGGTCATTTATGAAAATGACAAACAACAAGGGTCCCAGAACAGATCCTTGAGGCACTCTGCTGGTGACTGACCTCCATTCAGAAAAAGCCCCATCCACAACCACTCTCTGCCTTCTGCAGGCAAGCCAGTTCTGGATCCACAAGGCCAAAGGCCCTTGGATCCCATGGCCTCTCACCTTCTCAAGAAGTCTTGCATGGGGGACCTTATCAAACGCCTTGCTGAAGTCCATGTACACTACGTCCACGGCACTTCCTTCGTCAATGTGTTCAGTCACATTATCGAAGAACTCAACTAGGCTTTTGCTGTTGCTGCTATTTGCAATCATCAGTGAACATTCCCACTCCTGACCTTATGGTGAACGGAATGTCCTTGATGAAACAGCTGAAGATGGCTGGGCCTAAGACACTACCACGAGGAGCTCCTGCAGTGATGTCCTGGAACGGAGATGATTGACCTCTAACAGCCACAACCATCTTCCTTTGTGCCAGGTATGACTCTAACCAATGGCATTCCAAACTCCTCCCAATGCATACTGACTTTAGTTTGGCTCAGGTTCCTTGATGCCACATTTGGTCAAATGCCGCCTTGATGTCAAAGGCAGTTAATGTGACCTCACTTCTGGAGTTCAGTTCTTTTGTCCATAGTCAGGAACTGAGTGGCCCTAGCAGAATCAAAACTTAGCATTAGTGAGCAGGCTAAACAAGTGCTGCTTGACAGCACTGTTGATGAAGCCTTCCATGACTTTGCTGATGATCAAATTAGACTGATGTGCAGTGATTGGCTGGGTTGGATTTGACCCACTTTCTCACCAACAGGACATACCCTGGGCAGTTTTCCACATGGTTGGGTAGATACTAGTTTTGTTGCTGTACTGCAACAGCTTGATTGGGAGATTCCGGAGTACAAGGGATGGCACGGTGACAGTGGTTAGCACTGCTGCTTCACAGCACCAGGGACCTGGGTTCAATTCCTGGCTTGGGTCATTCTGTGTGGAGTCTACACGTTCTCCCTGTATCTGCGTGGGTTTTGTCTGGGTGCTCCAGTTTCCTCCCACATTCTCAAAGTCGTGCTGGTTAAATGTATTAACCCAAACAGGGACCAAACAATGGCGACCAGGGGAATTTCACAGTAACTTCATGGTGGAGGTGTTTTCTATAGGCCGCCCAATAGTGACAGGGGTGTTGAGGTGCAGATAGGGAAACAGATCCTGGAGAGATGTAGTAATAACAGACTTGTCGTGATGGGAGACTTTAATTTCCCAAACATCGACTGGAATATCCCGAGGGTAAGGGGTTTGGATGGGGAGGAGTTTGTTAGGTGTGATCAGGAGGGTTTCCCGACACAGCACGTGGATAAGCCTACGAGAGGAGAGGCTGTACTTGACCTGGTGCTGGCTAATGAACCAGGACAGGTGTGGGATCTCTCGGTGGGAGAGTATCTCAGGGATGGAGATCATAATTCTATCTCCTTCACAATAGCATTGGAAAGAGATAGGATCAGGCAGGCTAGGAAGGTGTTTGTCTGGAGTAAGGGGAAATATGATGACATCAGGCAGACAATTGGACGAGTAAACTGGAAGGTGTTGTTCTTGGGGAAAAGTACTGAAGGAAGGTGGCAGATTTTCAAGGAATGTTTAACTGGAGCTCTGAACGACAACGTTCCGATGAGACAAGGAGGTTTTGGTAGGTCGCGGGAGCCGTGGTGCACGAAGGTTGTGGTGAACCTGGTCAGGAAGAAAAGAAAGGCGTATAAAAGGTTCAGAGAGCTAAGAGAGGAGTATAAGGCTTGTAGAAAGGAGCTTAAAAAGGAAATTAGGAGAGCCAGAAGGGGACATGAGAAGGCCTTGGCGGGTAAAATTAAGGAGAATCCTAAGGCGTTCTACAAATATGTGAAGAGTAAAAGGATGAGAAAAGAAGGGATAGGACATATAAAAGGTGAAGGGGGAAAACTCTGTGTGGAACCGGAAGAAATGGCAGAGGTGCTTAATGAGTACTTTGCCTCAGCATTCACAGTGGAAAGTGATCTGGGAGGTTGTACTACAAGTTTGCGGCAGACTGAAAAGATTGAGTATGTGGATATTAATAAAGAGGATGTGTTAGAACTTTTAAATTCTATCAACATAGATAAGTCGCCGGGACCGGATGGGACGTACCCCAGGTTTCTGTGGGAGGTGAGGGAAGTGATTGCAGAGCCCCTGGCGATGATCTTTGCATTGTCGATGGAGACGGGAGAGGTTCTGGAGGATTGTTCTTGGGGAAAAGTATCAATGGGTGCTATTCTGATTAGCGGTTGGTAACTAGTGGAGTGCCACAGGGATCGGTGCTAGGGCCTCAACTATTTACCATTTATATAGATGATCTGGAGGAGGGGGCTGAGTGTAGGGTGTCGAAATTTGCTGATGACACAAAGGTAAGTGGAAAAGCAAATTGTGCGGAGGGTGTGGAAAGTCTGCAGAGGGATCGAGATAGGCTAAGCAAGTGGGCAAGGACCTGGCAGATGGTGTACAATGTTAGCAAGTATGAGGTAATCCACTTTGGCACGAATAGTAGTAGGAGGGATTACTATTTAAAGGGCGAAAAGCTGCAGCATGCTACGGTGCAGAGGGACCTGGGGGCCTTGTGCATGAGTTGCAAAAACCCAGTCTGCAAGTGCAGCAGGTGATCAGGAAGCCAAATGGGATGCTGGCTTTTATAGCAAGGGGGACTGAATATAAAAGCAGGGAGGTCTTGCTGCAACTGTACAGGGCAATGGTGAGGCCGCAGCTGGTTTGGTTTTGTTCTGGTACTGTTTTGGTCGCCGCACTTGCGCAAGGATATTTTGGCCTTGGAGGGAGTGCAGAGGAGGTTCACTAGGCTGATACCAGAGATGAGGGGGTTGGACTATGAATAGAGGCTGAATAGACTAGGTTTGTACTCGTTGGAGTTTAGAAGGATGAGGGGGGATCTTATAGAGACGTATAAGTTAATGAAGGGGATGGATAGGGTGGAGCTAGAGAGATTCTTCCCGCTCAGAAAGGACAGCAGGACGAGAGGGCACAGCCTCAAGATGGGGGGGGGGGGGGGGCAGTTTAATAGAACATAGAGCATTACAGCGCAGAACAGGCCCTTTGGCCCACGATGTTGCGCCGACCAGTTACAAAACAATGACCCACTGACCTAAACCAATCCCTTTTCGTCCATAAACCTATCCACGGATCCCTTAAACACCCCCAAACTAGGCGCATTTACCACTGCAGCAGGCAGGGCATTCCAATCCCTCATCACCCTCTGGGTAAAGAACCTACCCCTGACATCCGTCCTATGACTACCACCCCTTAATTTAAAGCCATGCCCCCTTGTGCTAGATTTCTCCATCAGAGGAAAAAGGCTATTACTATCCACCCTATCTAAACCTCTAATCATCTTATATGTTTCAATAAGATCCCCTCTTAGCCGCCTTCTTTCCAGCGAAAACAACCCCAAATCCCTCAGCCTCTCCTCATAGGACCTCCCCTCCATACCAGGCAACATCCTGGTAAACCTCCTCTGCACCCTCTCCAAAGCCTCCACATCCTTCCTGTAATGTGGGGACCAGAACTGCACACAATACTCCAAGTGCGGCCGCACCAGAGTTGTGTACAGTTGCAACATGACGCTGCGACTCCTAAATTCAATCCCCCTACCAATAAACGCCAAGACACCGTATGCCTTCTTAACAACCTTATCTACTTGACTCCCAACTTTCAGGGATCTATGTACACATACACCTAGATCCCTCTGCTCATCCACACTATTCAAAGTCCTCCCGTTAGCCCTATACTCGACACATCTGTTATTCCTACCAAAATGAATTACCTCACACTTCTCCGCATTAAACTCCATCGGCCACCTCTCGGCCCAGCTCTGCAACCTGTCTAAGTCTTCCTGCAAACTATGACACCCTTCATCACTATCTACCACACCTCCGACTTTGGTGTCATCAGCAAACTTACTAATCCGCCCAACTATACCCTCATCCAGATCATTAATAAAAATTACAAACAGCAGTGGCCCCAAAACAGATCCCTGAGGCACACCACTCGAAACCGAACTCCATGATGAATATTTACCATCAACCACCACCCTCTGTCTCCTATCCGCTAGCCAATTCCTGATCCAATTCCCTAGATCACCCCCAATCCCATACATCTGCATTTTCTGCAGAAGCCTACCATGGTGAACCTTATCAAACGCCTTACTAAAATCCATATACACCACGTCCACTGCCTTACCCCCATCCACCTCTTTGGTCACTTTCTCAAAAAACTCAATAAGCTTAGTAAGGCACGACCTACCCGCCACAAAACCATGCTGACTATCTCCAATCAATTCTTTACTCTCCAAATAACTATAAATCCTATCCCGAATAATTTTTTCTAAAACCTTGCCCACAACAGAAGTGAGACTCACCGGTCTATAATTCCCGGGGAAGTCTCTGTTCCCCTTCTTAAACAATGGGACAACATTCGCTAACCTCCAATCTTCCGGTACTATACCAGAGGCCAACGACGACCTGAAGATCAGAGAACAGAGTTGAGGAGGAACTTCACTCAAAGGGTGGTGAATCTCTGGAATTCTCTGCCCGTTGATGTGGTGGAGGCTACCTCGCTAAATATATTTAAGACACGGGTAGATAGGTTTTTGGTAGGCAAGGGAATTAAGAGTTATGGGGAGAAAGCGGGAAAATGGAAATGAGCCACTTCAGATCAGCCATGATCTTATTGAATGTCGGGGCAGGCTCGAAGGGCTAGATGGCCTACTCCTGCTCCTATTTCTTATGTTCTTATTGTGGACGTGGTTCCTATTTTCAAGAAAGGGAACAGGGATAGCCCGGGAAATTACCAACCGGTGAGTGACCTCAGTAGATGGTAAGCTGATGGAAAGGATTCTGAGGGACAAGATTTATCAGCACTTAGAGAAGTTTAGAATGATCAGGAATAGTCAGCACGGCTTTGTCAAGGGCAGGTCATGCCTTACGAGCCTAGTTGAGTTCTTTGAAAATGTGACTGAACACATTGACAAAGGAAGAGCGGTGGACGTGGTTTACATGGACTTCAGCAAGGCGTTTGGTAAGGTCCCCCATGCAAGACTTCTTGAGAAGGTGAGGGGGCACGGGATCCAAGGAGCTTTGGCCTTGTGGATCCAGAACTGGCTTGCTTGCAGAAGGCAGACAGTGGTTGTGGATGGGTCTTTTTCTGCATGGAGGTCGGTCTAGGACCCTTGCTGTTTGTCATTTATGAAAATGACCTGGACGAGGAAGTGGAGGGATGGGTTAGTAAGTTTGCCGATGATACGAAGGTTGGTAGTGTTGTGGATAGTTTGGAGGGATGTCAGAAGTTGCAGCATGACATAGATAAGGATGCAAGACTGGGCGGAGAAGTGGCAGATGGACTTCAACACGGATAAATGTGTAGTGGTCCATTTTGGCAGGACCAATGGGATGCAGGAGTACAATATCAAGAGTAGGAGTCTTAGCTGGGTTGAAGAGCAGAAGGATCTTGGGGTCCGGGTCCACAGGACTCTTAAATCGGCCTCGCAGGTGAAGGATGTGGTCAAGAAGACATACAATGTACTGGCCTTCATTAATCGAGGGATTGAGTTTAGGAGTCGGGAGGTAATGCTGCAACTTTATAGGACCCTTGTCAGACCCCACTTGGAGTACCGTGCGCAGTTCTGGTCGCCTCACTACAGGAAGGATGTGGAAGCTATTGAGAGAGTACAGAGAAGATTTACAAGGATGTTGCCTGGATTGGGAGGCATGCCTTATGAAGATAGGTTGAGGGAGCTAGGTCTCTTCTCCCTGGAGAGATGAAGGTTGAGAGGCGACCTGACAGAAGTTTATAAAATGTTGAGAGGAATAGATAGGGTGGATTCTCAGAGGCTATTTCCCAGGGCTGAAATGGTCGCTACGAGAGGACACAGGTTTAAGGTGCTGGGAAGCAAGTACAGAGGAGACGTTAAGGGTAAGTTTTTCACTCAGAGGGTGGTGACTGAGTGGAATCAGCTGCCGTCAGTGGTGGTAGAGGCGAACTCCCTGGGGTCTTTTAAAAGACTTCTGGATAAGTATATGGGATTTAATGGGATTGGGAGTTACAGATAGTTCTGTGGCTTGGTAGGTATGGAAGCGACCGGCGCAACTTGTGGGCCGAAGGGCGTGTTTGTGTAGTGTTCTATGTTATACTCCATCTGCCAGGTCCTCGCCCACTCGCTCAGCCTATCCAGATCTCTCTGCAGGCTTTCCGCGTCCTCCACGCAATTTGCTCTCCCACTCATCTTCGTGTCATCAGCAAACTTTGTTACCCTACACTCAGCCCCCTCCTCCAGATCATCTACATAAATGGTAAATAGTTGAGGCCTCAGCACCAATCCCTGCGGCACTCCACTCGTCACCAACTGCCAACCAGAAAAGCATCCATTTATTCCAACTTTCTGCTTCCTGTTAGATAGCCAATCGTCAATCCACACTAACACTTTACCCCCAACTCTGTGTACCCTAACCTTCTGCAGCAACCTTTTGTGAGGCACCTTACCAAACGCCTTCTGGAAATCCATAAAAATCCAGTAAATTCGTCAAACAAGACTTTCCCTTCACGAATCCATGCTGTGTCTGATTGATCGAACCGTTCCTTTCCAGGTGTAATGCTATTTCTTCTTTAAGGATGGATTCTAGCATTTTCCCAACTACGAACATTAAGGTAACCAGCCTATTATTACCAGCCTTTTGTCTACTTCCTTTTCTAAACAGCGGTGTAACAATAGCTGTTTTCCAATCAGCTGGCACTTCCCCAGAGTCCAGCGAATTTTGATAAATAACTACTAACGCATCTGCTATTACTTCTGCCATTTCTTTCAACACCCTGGGATGCATTCCACCTAGGCCCGGGGACTTTTCTACCTTCAGTCCCATTAGTCTACCAAGGACTACCTCTTTAGAAACAGTAATTGTATTAAGGACGTGACCTCCTACCAACCCTCGCTCGTTAATATCTGGTAAGCTATTTGCGTCCTCCACCGTGAAGAGCGGCACAAAAAACATAGAACACTACAGCCTATTTAAAACCTATTTAAAGTCTCAGCCATTTCCTCATTTCCCACTAAAATCCTCCCTCTCATCCTCCAAGGGTCCAACATAGCCAGTCGAGGATCCTAGGGTAAAGTGTGTAGGTATTCTGGGTCACATCGATATCAAAAAGCTGGTGGTAATGGGCGTCTTAAAAAGCATTAAAGTAGCTGGCTCCCCACTGCTTTGAGTCCCACCCCCTGCCAAACTAGTTTAAACCCTCCCAAATGGCTCTAGCAAATCTCCCCAACAGAATATTAGTTCCCCTCCAGTTCAGATGTAATCCGTCCCTCTTACATAGGAACATAGAAGATAAAAGCCATTTGGCCCTTTGAGCCAGCTCCACCATTTATTATGATCATAGCTGATCATCCAGCTTAACAGCCTCATCCTTCTTTCTCCCAAAACCTTTGATCCCATTCCATCCAAGTGCTGTATCCAGTTGCCTCCTGAATACATGCAATGTTTTAGCATCAGCTACTTCCTGTGGCAATGAATTCCACAGGTTCACCATTGTTTGGTTAAGAAATCTTTCCTCATCCTATATCATTGACCCTGAATCCTCAGACTGTGACCCCTGGTTCTGGACTCCAACCATCAGGAATATCCTCCCTGCATCTACTTTGTCTAGTCCTGTTAGAATTTTATAAGTCTCTTGAGAGCCCACTCATTCGTCTGAACTCCAGCGAAAACAATTCTAACCTAGTCAGTCACTCTCTTCATCAGTCCCTCCAACCCCGGAATCAGCCTGGTAAACATTCTTTGCCCTCCCTCGAGAGCAAGAACATCCTTCCTCAGAAAAGGAGGCCAAAACTACATGCAGTATTCTCGATGTGGCTTCACTGAGACCCTGCATAATTGCAGCAACACATCCCTGCTCCAGTACTCAAAACCTCTCGCAATGAAGGCCACCATACCATTTGCATTCTTTATCACCTGCTGCACTGACATGCTTGCCTTCAGTGACTGGTGCACAAGGACACCCAGCAGGTCCCGCCAAATTTTAAACTTTCCACAATAGCACTTGCAAAACTGTGAAGGCATCGGTCACAATCCTGTTTAGGTGCAAACCATTTGGCCTATACAGGACCCAACTGCTCCAGAACCTGTCCCAATGTGTCAAGAATCTAAAGCCCTCCCTCTTCCACCATCACTGCATCCATTCATCTGTTTTGTCCTCTTATTTTTACATTCATTAGCAAGTAGTACTTGAGTAATTGGCAGACGAGAATTTTCCCTAGCTTTCTAAAATCCTCTTGTGGAATTTCATCTCTCTTTCTACCTATGTCATCAGTTCCAGTCCATGAGAATGCTCTATCGCTGCTCAGTAGTGAGCACCAGTAAATAGTTTTTCAAGTCAGATTCTTGCCTGGGGCTATGTTTCCCTTAACTAAAAAGGATCTTCCATCAATATTACTTTTCCAACCTTTCTACTCTTTGTATAGTTGAGCTACCGATGATGCCTGGAAATCAGCTCTGGCTGCATTCCTCATCGGAATAATCACTCATCAATATTCAGCATGTGAGCTTCCTACCTTCTTGTCTCCATCTTCATCGACAGTGTTGGAATCCTTCTCTGCAGCTGGGAGATGCACAACACATTGTATCAGCTGCAATACTAAGGCTGTCACCATCTGAATAAAGAGTGGCTCTCCATCCATATCACTGCTGTTTAATCTGTTTAATAAAACAAGAACAGACATCAGGGCTCAAGTCGCTGACTTCACTAATGCATTTAAAATTCTCTTCCCTCAGTTAAAACTGCAACAGACGTCCTGGGGCACTTCAAAATTATATTTCTCTATGTCATAATGGATTAGACAGCATCTTATCACTGTTCAAATTGAGTTTAAATCTCCTACATCTGATGGTTGCGAAGATCCTACACAAAATGAGTTTGGGTTGTCTGTATTTGCCAAAGTACAAACCTGCTCTGAATAAAGATTAAACGGACAATGTAAAGAAGAGGCCACAGGGTGGCTAGTATGGGAAGGAAAGGAAATCTGAAATTAGAACAAAAGATGATAACACATGGGAGCTGAAGCAGGCCATTTGCTCCCTCAAATCTACTGCGCCATTCAATAAGAGCTGGCTGATCTTCTATTTCAACATCATTTTCCGGCACTAACCCCATATCCAATGATGTTTTTGATATGTAGAAATCTACCAACCTCAGTCTTGAACATACTCAATGATTGAACCTCCACAGCATAAGAACATAAGAAATAGGAGCAGGAGTAGGCCATCTAGCCCTTCGAGCCTGCCCCGCCATTCAATAAGATCATGGCTGATCTGAAGTGGATCAGTTCCACTTTCCCGCTTTCTCCCCATAACCCTTAATTCCCTTGCCTACCAAAAACTTAACTACCCATGTCTTAAATATATTTAGCGAGGTAGCCTCCACCACTTGAATGGGCATAGAATTCCAGAGATTCACCACCCTTTGAGTGAAGAAGTTCCTCCTCAACTCCGATCTAAACTGCCACCCCCCCCCCCCCACCCCCCAACCTTATCTTGAGGCTGTGCCCTCTAGTCCTGTTGTCCTTTCTGAGCGGGAAGAATCTCTCTACCTCTATCCTATCCATCCCTTTCATTATCTTACACGTCTCTATAAGATCCCCCCTCATCCTTCTAAACTCCAGCGAGTACAGACCCAGTCTATTTAGTCTCTCTTCATAGTCCAACCCCCTCATCTCCGGTATCAGCCTGGTGAACCTCCTCTGCACTCCCTCCAAGGCCAAAATATCCTTGCGTAAGTGCGGCGACCAAAACTGCACACAGTACTCCAGCTGTGGCCTCACCAATGCACTGTACAGTTGCAGCAAGACCTCCCTGCTTTTATATTCTATCCCCCTCACTATAAAGGCCAGCATCCCATTCGCCTTCTTGATCACCTGCTGCACCTGCAGACTGGGTTTTTGCGACTCATGCACAAGGACCCCCAGGTCCCTCTGCACCGTAGCATGCTGCAGCTTTTCGCCCTTTAAATAGTAATCCCTCCTACTATTATTCCTGCCAAAGTGGATAACCTCACACTTGCTAACATTGTACTCTAACTGCCAGGTCCTCGCCCACTCGCTCAGCCTAGCTAGATCCCTCTGCAGACATTCCACACCCTCTGCACAATTTGCTTTTCCACTTATCTTGGTGTCATCAGCAAATTTCGACACCCTACACTCAGCCCCTTCCTCCAGATCATCTATATAAATGGTAAATAGTTGAGGCCCCAGCACCGATCCCTGTGGCACTCCACTAGTTACCAACCGCTAATCAGAATAACACCCATTAATACCAACTCTCTGCGTCCTATTAGACAACCAATCCTCTATCCACGCTAACACCTTACCCCTAACACCATGCACCCTAACCTTCTGAAGCAACCTTTTGTGATCAAGAAGGCGAATGGGATGCTGGCCTTTATAGCGAGGGGGATAGAATATAAAAGCAGGGAGGTCTTGCTGCAACTGTACAGGGCATTGGTGAGGCCGCAGCTGGAGTACTATGTGCAGTTTTGGTCGCTGCACTTGCGCAAGGATATTTTGGCCTTGGAGGGAGTGCAGAGGATGTCCACTAGGCTGATACTGGAGATGAGGGAGTTGAACTACGAGAAGAGACTAAATAGACTGGGTCTGTACTCATTGGAGTTTAGGATGAGGGGGGATCTTATAGAGACGTATAAGATAATGAAGGGGATGGATAGGATAGAGGTAGACAGATTCTCCCTGCTTAGAAAGGACAGCAGGACTAGAGGGCACAGCCTTCGGGGGGGGGGGGTTGTGTGTGTGTGTGTGTGTGTGTGTGTGTGTGTGTGGGGTGGTGGTGCAGTTTAGTACAGAGTTGAGGGGGAACTTCTTCACTCAAAGGGTGGTGAGTCTCTGGAATTCTCTGCCCGTTGAAGTGCTGGAGGCTACCTCGCTAACTATATTTAAGACACGGGTAGATAGGTTTTTGGTAGGCAAGGTAATTAAGGGTTATGGGGAGAAAGCGGGAAAATGGAACTGACCCACTTCAGATCAGCCATGATCTTACTGAATGGCGGGGCAGGCTCGAAGGGCTAGATGGCCTACTCCTGCTCCTATTTCTTACGTTCTTATACCTTATCAAACACCTTTTGAAAATCGAGAAACACTACATCCACCTGTTCCCCTCTGTCTACCGCACTAGTCACATCCTCATAGAATTCCAATAAATTTGTCAAACACGACTTCCCCTTAACGAATCCGTGCTGCGTCTGCTCTATCAAATAATTCTTCTCCAGGTGTCTCGCTATTTCTTCTTTGATGATGGATTCAAGCATTTTTCCAACAACAGACGTTAAACTAACCAGCCTATAATTCCCTGCCTTCTGCCTGCTACCTTTTTTAAACAGTGGCGTAACATTAGCCGTTTTCCAATCTTCCGGCACTTCCCCGGAATCCAGCGAAGTTTGGGAAATAATCACTAAGGCATCCACTATCACCTCTGCCATTTCCTTCAGAACCCTGGGATGCATTCCATCTGGTCCTGGGGACTTGTCCACCATCAGTGCCGCTAGTCGATCAAGCACTACCTCTCTCGTGACAGTAATCACATTCAGGCCTTCAACTCCTACCATCCTTCTATCTTTAATATCTGGCAAACTATTCGTGTCCTCCTCCGTGAAGACCGAGGCAAAAAATTATTTAAGGCCTCAGCCATTTCCTCATCTCCCACCACCAAATCCCCCCTCTCATCCTCTAAGGGCCCAGCATTCACTCTAGCCAGCCTCCTCCTCTTTATATATTTGTAAAAACTCTTACTGTCCTTTTTTATAGAACATAGAACATTACAGCGCAGTACAGACCCTTTGGCCCTCGATGTTGCGCTGACCAGTGGAACCAATCTAATGACTCTCTAACCTAAACTATTCCAATGTTATCCATATGCCTATCCACTGACCATTTGAACGCCCTTAAAGTTGGCAAGTCCACAACTGCTGCAGGCAAGGCATTCCACGACCTTACTACCCTCTGAGTAAAGAACCTACCTCTGACATCTGTCCTATAATTACCACCCCTTAATTTAAAGCTATGTCCCCTCGTGTTAGCCATCACCATCCCAGGTAAAAGGCTCTCACTGTCCACCCTACCCAATCCTTTGATCATCTTGTATGCCTCAATTAGGTCACCTCGTAACCTTCTTCTCTCCAATAAAAATAACCTCAAGTCCCTCAGTCTTTCCTCATAAGACCTTCCCACCATACCAGGCAACATCCTGGTAAACCTCCTCTGCACCCTTTCCAATGCCTCCACATCTTTCTTATAATGCGGCAGCCAGAACTGTACGCAATACTCCAAGTGCGGCCACACCAGAGTTTTGTACAGTTGTAACATAACCTCACAGCTCCGAAATTCAATCCCTCTACCAATAAAAGCTAACACACCGTACGCCTTCTTAACAACCTTATCAACCTGGGTGCCAACTTTCAGGGAGCTATGCACAGGTACCCCGAGATCTCTCTGCTCATCAACACTTCTAAGAGTCCTTTCATTAGCCCTATATTCTGTACTCCTGCTTTTCTTACCAAAGTGAATCACCTCACACTTTTCTGTATTAAACTCCATCTGCCACCTCTTGGCCCAGCTCTGCAGCTTATCTATGTCCCTCTACAAACTGTAACATCCATCCTCACTGTCTACAACTCCTCCAACTTTGGTGTCGTCAGCAAATTTACTAATCCATCCTTTTACAGCCTCATCTAGGTCATTTGTAAAAATGACAAACAGCAGTAGCCCCAAAACAGATCCTTGAGGTACACCACTTGTAACTGCACTCCAGGTTGAATATTTCCCATCAACCACCAGCCTCTGTCTTCTATCAGCTAGACAATTCCTGATCCAAACTGCTAAATCACCCTCAATCCCATGCATCTGCATTTTCTGCAATAGCCTACCATGGGGAACCTTATATTTAGTGCTCGTTTAGCTTCTTAATCTATCCTTCCTTCCTTCATCAGCTTCTTAGTCAATCTTTGTGGATTTTTAAACCTCTCCCAATCTTCTACTCGCTCACTGCTTTTAGCCACTCAAAGTATCAGCTTTTAATTTAATACTCTCCTTTATTTCCTCAGATAACCACGGCTGATTATCCCTTCTCCACCATCGGAACATATTTCTGCTGAGCACTGAGAAAGATCTCCTTAAAGATCCTCCACTGTTCCTCAGCAGTCCTACTGGCCAATCTGCGCCCCCAATCTACATTTGCCAATTCCCCTCTCATCCTATCGTACTCCCCTCTGTTCAAACAGAGGACACAGGTTCGGGACCCTACTTTCTCATCCTCCATCTGCATCAGAAATTCAACCATACAATGATCGCTCGTCCCAAGAGGATCCCTCACAACAAGATCCCTAATTCTACCTGCCTCGTTACATGACACCAGATCTAAGATAGCTCGCTCCCTCATCGGTTCCGTCACACACTGTTCAAGGAAACTACCCCAGCAGCATTCCACAAACTCTTCCTCAAGCCCACCGCGTCCGACATGGGTCAACCAATCAATACGTAGATTGAAATCCCCCATAATTATCACCGTTCCATTCCTGCATGCATCATTTATTTGCTTGTTTATAGCCTGCCCCACCTCCAAGTTATTATTTGGGGGCCTATAGACCACACCCACCAGCGTCTTCCTCCTCTTACTGTTCCTTATCTCCACCCACAACAATTCCACGTTCTGCTCTTTGGAGCCTATATCTTCCCTTACTATCGCCCTGATATTATCCCTAATCAGCAGAGCTACCCCTCCCCCTTTTCCTCCCATCTATCCTTCCTAAACACTTGATACCCCTGGACATTCAGCTCCCAGTCCCTGTCACCCTGCAACCATGTTTCCGTAATGGCCACTAGATCATATCCATTTGTGCTGATCTGCGCCACCAGCTCATTCACTTTGTTCCGAATGCTTCGTGCATTCAGGTAAAGTGTCTTCATCCCAGCATTTATCTGGACCCTATTTGAAGGAACGCTACCAACCTTTCTCATGCCCCGTACTCCCTTTATTATTGGGACATCCTCAACATTTTCCCGCGCCCGTACTCTCTCTTTTACTTCAGACATTGTAATTTCTCCCATCCCTGCACACAATCCCGCCCCCCGCAATTAGTTTAAAGCCCTATCTACAGTCCTAGTTATACGATTTGCCAGGACTCTGGTCCCAGCACGGTTCAGACCAAGACCATCCCCATCTGAACAGGTCCCACCTGCCCCAATACTGGTGCCAATGCCCTATAAATTCAAACCCATTCCTCCCACACCAATCCCTGAGCCACCCATTCATCTCTTTAATAACAGCCCTCTGAGGGAAAGAACTCCAAAGATTCACCACCATCTGAATGAAATTCCTTCTCATCTCAATCTTCAATGGCCTGCCCTAATTCTGAGACTGTGATCCCTGGTTTGGGATATCCCAGCCAAGGGAAGCATCCTTCCTGCAGTTACCTGCTCCAGCCCTGTAAGTGTGTGTTTCAATAAGCTCACTTCTCATTTTTTTAAACTCAAGAGAATAAAGTCCATTCTACCAAATTATTCCTCAAAGGACAATCCATCCCATCTCAGTGAACCTTTGTTGCATTCCCTCCAAGGCAAGTATACCTTTCCTTAGGTAAAGATACTAAAATTGCACACAATAACACAGGTGCAGTCTCGCGAACGCTCTATACAATTGCAATAAGACATCTTTACTCCAATACACAAATACACTTGCAATAAAAGGTCACACACATCAGTTACACAAAAAGTGAATCACGTTACCTGAAATTTCTTAGACTCCTCTTACTTGTCGGGAGTTTTGCAAGCGAGGCAAACATCTCTTCTAGTATCAACTGTCTGTGCTTCTCATATCTTGAGAACACCTGTCAAAAGTTCCAGAAAAAATTCTTCAGCTGGTTGATGGATTTTATAAGGATAAGAAACATTTATGATTTTAAACAGAGAAATAGCTCATTCTGTGGCATGCCTACCAGGTTGTTGCATACCTTGTTACAGGGTAGATGTAGCTGGATATGCAAATGACATACATCTCACGGCTGAACTAATTTCAGATTAAACATTTTAGAAACATTGAAAAACTACAGCACAAAGCAGGCCCTTTGGCCCACAAAGTTGTGCCGAACATATCCCAACCTTAGAGATTACTAAGCTTACCTATAACCCTCTATCTTACTAAGTTCCATGTACTTATCTAAAAGTCTCTTAGAAAATCCTATTGAATCTGCCTCCACCACCACCGCCAACAGCCGATTCCACGCACCCACCACTCTGAGTGAAAAACTTATCCCTGACATCTCCTCTGTACCTACTCCCCAGCACCTTAAACCTGTGTTCTCTTGTGGCAGCCATTTCAGCCCTGGGGAAAAGCCTCTGACTATCCACTCAATACCTCTTAACATCTTACACCTCTGTACTTAAAAACTTACATTTACATAGCGTTGTTCACAATTATCAGATGGCTGTCAAACTGCTTTACAATTTAAGTACTTCTGTGGTTTGACTCTTGATATTTATTTTTATTCAATGGATTTGGGCAAGACCAACATTTACTGCCCATGATGAATTGTCCTGGAAAAAGTGGTTCTTGAACCGTTGTAATTCATTTGCTGTAGGAACACAGACAGTGTCAAGGAAGAAGCTTCAGTAGTTATGACCCAACGATAGTGAAGGAACGGTGTCATATTTCCAAGTCAGAATGGTAACTGGTGTTTCCATGCATCTTCTGCCTCTGTCCTCCTATATGATGGTGGCTTTGGAAGGAGCTGTCCAAGGAGCCTTGGTGAGTTCCTGACGTACAACTTAAAGATGGTACAAACGATTGCCAGTGTGTCAGTGGTGGAGAGATTGAATGTTAGTAGATAAGATGCCAATGAAGTATGATACTTTGTCCTGGATAGTATCAAGCTCGAGTATTGTTGGAACCACACTTATCTAGGCAAGTAGATTCCATTACATTCTGACTTAGAACGTAGAACATTACAGCACAGTACAGGCCCTTCGGCCCTCAGTGTTGTGCCGAGCTACGTCCAAACCCACGATCAAGCTATCCCACTGCCCATCATTCTGCTGTGCTCCATCTGCCTATCCAATAACCACTTGAAAGTTCCTACAGTGTCCGACTCCACAATCACAGCAGGCAGTGTATTCCACACCCCAACCACTCTGAGTAAACAATCTACCTCAGACATCCCTCCTATATCTGAACCTTATAATTATGCCCCCTAGTAACAGCTACATCCACCCAAAGAAATAGTCTCTGTACATCCACTTTATCTATCCCCTTTATCATCTTATAAACCTCTATTAAGACTTCTGCAATGTAGATGCTGAGCACACTTTGTGAAATCAGGGAGCAAGTGGCTTTGCTTAAGATTCCTAGCCTTTGACCAGCTCTTCTAGCTACAGTACTTACATAGCTAGTCCAGGTCAGTTTTTAGTCAATGGTAACCCCCCACGATGTGGGGGGATTCAGCGATAGTAATGTCACTGAATGTCAAGAAGGTGACAATTCTCCAACATTCTCCATTGTTGCAGAACGACCAATTCCAACAAGAGATGTTCTGCCTGGCACAAAGTTTTTTGCCACCTCTTAGCCCAAGCTCTGATATTGTCCAGGTCCTGCTGCATTTGCACATAGGTTACTTCAGCATGAGTCGTTGCGAATTGTGCTGAAAATTGCATGGCGAGCATCGCACTTCCGACCTCACCATCGAAGGAAGGTCGGTCAGTGATGAAGCAGCTGAAGATTGTTAGGCCTTGGACACTACCCTGAGGAACTCCTGCAGTGATGTCCTGGAGCTGTGAAAATTGACCTCCAACCACCATAACCATCTTCCTTTGTGCCAGATATGACTTGAACCAGCAAGGGTTTTCTCCCAGATTCCCACTGATTCCAGTTTTGTTAGGGCTCTTTGATGCCACTTGGTCAAATGGATTAGAAGGAACACGAGGAAAAACCTTTTTACACAGAGGGTGGTGGGTAATTGAAATTCACTGCCTGAGTTGGCAGTGGAGGCAGAGACATTAAACTCCTTTAAAAAGTACCTGGATCTGCACCTTAAAGTGCAGTAACTTGCAGGGCTATGGGCCACATGCAGGAAGATGGGATTGATAGTTGTGATAGTAATGATAAAAAGGGCATCTGAGTGTCTTTAGGTTGGCATGGACAAGATGGTCCAAATGGCCCCACTTCTATGGTTTGTGCCAATTGAGGTTGAGCAATTCTGCTGCTGCTGATGGCCCACAGCACCTCATGGTTACCCATTCTTGTGCTTTTAGATCTATTCAAGCCTATTCCATTTAGCACAGTGGTAGTGCCACACAACACAACGGAGGATATCCCGCAATGTGAAGACAGGACTTTGTCCCCACAGGCAGTGTGCTGTGGAGACTGCTGCCAATATTGTCATGAACATCTGTGGCAGGCAGGTTGGTGAGGGTGAGGTCAAGTTTGTTCTTTTCTAATATTAGTTCTTTCGTCACCCCCCACAGTCCCAGTCTAGCAGCGATGTCCTTTAAGATCCTGCCAGCTTGGTCTGTGGTGGTGCTATTGAGCCAATCTTGGACATTGAAGTCCCCATCCAGAGTACATTCCATGACTTTACAACCCTCAGTGCTTCCTCCAAGTTGTGTTCAATATGGAAGATATGACCAATCCATGACCTGAGCTACTACCATGTCGCCATCTCTGCTGGGTCTATCCTGCCGGTGGGACAGCACATGCCCAGGAATGGTGATGGTGGTGCCTGGGACATAAGAAATAGGAGCAGGAGTAGGCCATCTAGCCCTTTGAGCCTGCCCCGCCATTCAATAAGATCATGACTGATCTGAAGTGGATCAGTTCCACTTTCCCACTCTCTCCCCATAACCCTTAATTCCCTTGTCTATCAGAAACCTATCTACGCGTGACTTAAATATATTCAGCAAGGTATTCTCCACCACTTCAACGGGCAGAGAATTCCAGAGATTCACCACCCTTTGAGTGAAGAAGTTCCTCCTCAACTCCGATCTAAATTGCACCCCCCCCCCCTTATCTTGAGGCTGTGTCCTCTAGTCCTGCTATCCTTTCTAAGCGGGAAGAATCTCTCTACCTCTACCCTATCCATCCCCTTCATTATCTTATATGTCTCTGTAAGATCCCCCCTCAGCCTTTTAAGCTCCAACGAGTACAGACCCAGTCCATTCAGCCTCTCTTCATAGTCCAACCCCCTCATCTCTGGTATCAGCCTAGTGAACCTCCTCTGCACTCCCTGCAAGGCCAATATATCCTTCTGCAAGTGCAGTGACCAAAACTGCATACAGTACTCCAGCTGCGGCCTCACCAGCGCCCTGTACAGTTGTAGTATGTTACATTATACGGTATGATTCTAAGAGGATGACTATGTCAGGCTACTGCTTGACTAGTCTGTGATACAGTTCTTCCAATTTTGGCACTAGCCCCCAGACATTAATAAGGAGTTTGCAGAGTCTGAAAGGGTTGAGTTCACATAGAAACATACATAGAAACTCGAAGCAGGGGTAGGCCGTGTGGCCCTTCAAGCCTGCTCCGCCATTCATTTTCATCACATCTGATCATCAAGTTCAATATCCTAATCCCGCTTTCTCCTCATATCCCTTGATCCCTTTAGTGCCAAGAGCTATATCAATTTCTTCTTGAAATCACAATGTTTTGGCCTCAACTACTTTGTGGTAATAAATTCCACACATTCACCACCCTCTGGGTGAAGAAATTTCTCCTCACCACAGTCCTAAAAGATTTACCCCTTAACGTCAAACTATGACCCCTAGTTCTGGAATCCCCTGCCATCAGGTACATCCTTTCTGAATCTATCCTGTCTCATTCTGTTAGAATTTAAGTTTCCATGATATCCCATCTCACTTTTCAGCACCCCTAGGAAAATATAATCCTAACTGACTCAATCTCTCCCTCCTATGACAGTCCACCCATCCCAGGAACCAGCCTGGTAAACCTTTGCTGCACTCCACTATAGCAAAGACATCCTTCCTCAGAAAAGAGCCAAAACTGCTCTTTAACTTTAGACAGTAATGCACTACATGAGACTTTGTCGAAAGCCTTCCGAAAGTCTGAATAAACCACATCCACCAGTTCTCCTTAGTCAAGTCTATGAGCTACATCCTCAAAAAATTCCAAAAGATTCATCAAGCATGATTTCCATTCCAAAAATCCATGCTAAATTATCCACAGAATCCCTAGAGTGCAGAAGGAGACCATTCAACTCATCGAATCTGTAACGGCCACAATCACACCCAGGCCTCATTTCCTTAACCCCACATATTTACCCTGCTAATCCCCCTGACACTAAGGCCAATCCACCTAACCCACACATCTTTGGACTGAGGGGGGAAACCTGCACACCCAAAGGAAACCCATGCAGACACAGTGAGAATGTGCAAACTCCAAACAGGCAATAACCCAAGGTCAGAATAGAACCTGGGTCCCTGGCGCTGTGAGGCAGCAGTGCTAACCACTGTGCCGCCATGTCTGATCATACCACTGCTACGAATGGACTCCAGCAATTTCCCCAGTGCTGACGTCAGGCCTACCAATCCTTAGTTCCTTGTTTTCTCTCTACCTCCCGAGGTCTGTGACCAGCGGTGTGCCTCAGGGATCACTGCTGGGCCCACTGTAATTTGTCATTTATATTAATGATTTGGATGAGAACATAGGAGGCATGGTTAGTAAGTTTGCAGATGATGCAAAGATTGGTGACATAGTGGGCAGTAAAGAAAGTTATCTCCAATTGCAATGGGATCTTGATCAATTGGGCCAGTGGGCTAACAAATGGCAGATGGAGTTTAATTTAGACAAATGCAAGGTGATGCATTTTGATAGATTGAACCAGGGCGGGACTTACTCACTTAATAGTAGGGCACTGGGGAGAGTTACAGAACAAAGAGATCTAGGGGTACAGGTTCATAACTCTTTGAAAGTGGAGTCACAGGTGGACAGAGTGGTGAAAGAGGCATTCAACATGCTTGGTTTCATTGGTTAAAACATTGAATACAAGAGTTGGGACATCTTGTTGAAGTTGTACAAGACATTGGTAAGGCCATACTTGGAATACTGTGTGCAATTCTGGTCACCCTATTTTAGAAAGGATATTATTAAACTAGAAAGAGTGTAGAAAAGATTTACTAGGATGCTACTGGGACTTGATGGATTGAGTAGTAAGGAGAAATGAGACTGAATAGACTGGGACTTTTTTTCTCTGGAGAGAAGGTAAAGGGGTGATCTTAAGAACATAAGAAATAGGAGCAGGAGTCGGCCATCTAGCCCTTTGAGCCTGCCCCGCCATTCAATAAGATCATGGCTGATCTGAAGTGGCTCAGTTCCACTTTCCCACTTTCTCCCCATAACCCTTAATTCCCTTGTCTATCAAAAACCTACCTACCCGTAGCCTCCACCACTTCAACGGGCAGAGAATTCCGGAGATTCACCACCCTTTGAGTGAAGAAGTTCCTCCTCAAATCTGATCTAAATTGCCCCCCACTAATAGAGGTCTATAAAATAATGAGGGGCACAGATCAACGAGATAGTCAATATCTTTTCCCAAAGGTAGGGGAATCTAAAACTAGAGGGAATAGGTTTAAGGCGAGAGGGGAGAGATACAAAAGTGTCCAGAGGGGCAATTTTTTCACAGGGGGTGGTGAGTGTCTGGAACAAGCTGCCAGAGGTACTAGTAGAGGCAGGTACAATTTTATCTTTTAAAAAGCATTAAGATAGTTACATGGGTATGATGGGTATAAAGGGATATGGACCAAATACAGGCAATTGGGATTAGCTCAGGGGTTTTTAAAAAAGGGGCAGCATGGACAAGTTGGGCCAAAGGGCCTATTTCCATGCTGTAAACCTCCATGACATCCTTTTTGAATAATGGGCTTACATTAGCTACCCTCCAATATGTAGGAAGCATTCGAGAGTTTAAAGAATTTTGGAAAACGACAAATGGGTCTGCTATTTCCAGGGCCACATCCTTAAGTACTCTGGGGTGAAGATTATGGAATGGCGGGGCAGGCTCAAAGGGCTAGATGGCCTACTCCTGCTCCTATTTCTTATGTTCTTGTGTTATCAGGCCTGGAGGCTTATCCACCTTCAATCCCAATAATTTCCCAAAGTCATTTCCCTACTAATATTGATTTCCTTCAGTTCCTCACTAAACTTTACCTGTCTCAGAACTTCTGGTACATTATTCAAGCCTTCATTTGAGACTGTTCTGGATTGATGACAGAATAGTAAGAAGTCTCTCACAACACCAGGCTAAAGTCCAACAAGTTTATTTGATAGTAAACCCACTAGCTTTTGGGGTTTGCCCCTTCGTCAGGTAACCTGGTGTTGACAGACTTCTTACTGTGTTTACCCCAGTCCAATGCCAGCATCTCCACATCTTGATGACAGAAGACAGAGTGCTTGTAAAGGGTTGTTTTTCAAACTGAAGGCCTGTGACCAATGGTGTGCCTCAGGGATCAGTGCTGGCTTCACTGTTATTTGTCATTTATATTAATGATTTAGATAAGAATTTTTCAGGCATGGTCAATAAGTTTGCAGATGACATCAAGGTTGTGGCAGTAAGGTTATCTCAGATTGTAACAGGATTTTGATCAATTGAGCCAGTGGGTTGACGAATGGCAGTTAAGTTTAATTTAGATAAATGCAAGATGATGCAATTTGGTTGACTGAACCAGGGCAGGACTCACTCAGTTAATGGTAGGGCATTGGGCAAAGTTACAGATCAAAGATCTAGGGGTACAGGTTCATAGCTCTTGAAAGTGGAGACACAGATGAACAGGGTGATGAAGAAGCCATTCGGCATGCTTGGTTTCATTGGTCAGAATATTGAATACAGGAATTGGGATGTCTTAAAGTTGTACAAGATATTGGTAAGGCTACATTTGGAACACTGTATGCAGTTCCTGATCACCCTATTAGAGAAAGGCTATTATTAGACTAGAAAGTGTGCAGAAAAGATTTAGTGGGATGTACCTGGACTTGATGGTTTTTTGGGTTTTAACAGGAGACTGGATAGACTGGGACTTTTTTTCCCTGGAGGTGTAGGAGGCTAGAACCTGGGTCCCTGGTGCTGTGAGACAGCACTGATAATCTTATAGAGGTCTGTAAAATAATGAGGGGACTCGCTGGGGTCTTTTAAAAGACTTCTGGATGAGTACATGGGATTTACTGGGATTGGGAGTTACAGATAGTTCTATGGCCTGGTAGGTATGGATACGATCGGCGCAACTTGTGGGCCGAAAGGCCTGTTTGTGCTGTAGTGTTCTATGTTCTAAAGATAAGATAGATGGATAGTCAACTAACTTTGGGAAAAGATGAAGAATCTAAAACTAGACGGCATAGGTTTATGGTGAGAGGGAAGAGTTATAAAAGGGTTCAAAGGAGCAATTTCTTCACACAGAGGATTGTATGTCTGGAACAAGCTGCCAGAGGTAGTGGTAGAGGCGGGTACAACTTTGTCATTAAAAAATATTTAGACAGTTACATGGGTAAGGTGGATATAGAGGGATATGGGCCAAACATGGGTAATTGGGATTAACTTAATGGTAAAAACCAGGGGTCATGGACAAATTGGGCAGAAGGACCCATTTGCAACTGTATAGGGCACTGGTGAGGCCGCAGCTGGAGTACTGTGCGCAGTTTTGGTCGCCACACTTACACAAGGATATTTTGGCCTTGGAGGGAGTGCAGAGGAGGTTTACTAGGCTGATACCGGAGTTGAGGGAGTTGAACTATGAGGAGAGGCTGAATAAACTAGGCTTGTACTCATTAGAGTTTAGAAGAATGAGGGGAGATCTCATTGAGACATATATGATGATGAATGGGATGGATAGGGTAGAGGTGGAGAGGCTCTTATCGCTCAGAAAGGACAGTAGGACTAGAGGGCACAGCCTCAAGATAGAGGGGGGGTTGCAGTTTAGAACAGAGTTGAGGAGGAACTTCTTCACTCAAAGGGTGGTGAATCTCTGGAATTCTCTGCCCGTTGAAGTGGTGGAGGCTGCCTCACTAAATATATTTAAGACGCGGGTTGATAGGTTTTTGGTAGGCAAGGGGATTAAGGGTTATGGGGAGAAGGCAGGAAAGTGGAACTGAGCCACGACAGATCAGCCATGATCTTATTGTATGGCGGGGCAGGCACGAAGGGCTAGATGGCCTACTCCTGCTCCTATTTCTTATGTTCCATGCTGTAAACCTCTTATGACTCTACAACGTTTCATCAGAATAGAAGTGTAAGTATTGACTAGGACTTCTTTGAAAAAGTGTCCAGTCCATACTCCAAAACAGTACCCCAACAGTGCAGCATTCTCTCAGTGCTGCACTGGCATTCCTTGATTTGTGTACTGAAATCTTGAAGATGGACTTGAACACGAACCTTCTGACTGAGCAAGAGTGCAACCAACTGAGACAAAGCTGAACCAAATTCTTGCAAATTGCATCAGATTTATTCATCTGCAGATGCATTAAACACAGAAACCATAATTGATTATTTCCAATAACAGCACTTACAGCCGTCACTAGTTTGATGCCGCACAGCTGCAACTCACTAACGTTTTCCACAAAAAAGGGTGTAATTCCCATGGAAGAAACCTAGACATAAAAAAAAAAGATCGTCACTGCATCATTCCAGGAAGACAGGTAGGACAGGGTATACATGGCAAAACAAATAATCTGGCGCCAAATGTTTATCATGTTATAACAAGTGTCCAATTTACTCCATTCTCATCAGTTCTTATATTGAGGCAATATTATGCACTATGGATGAACAAAAAAAGAGGAAACATTGAAACTAAAGAAAAAGACATACTTTAAGTATTAAACGCATAACTTTGCCTCATTATTTACCAGGGAAGCTAGCAACATGGTATATGACATTAGATGAGATGAAAAATCTCATTAAGGCAGAAGATGTTGATCTATTAAGAGAGGCTGAATAAACTGGGCTTGTACTCGTTGGAGTTTAGAAGGATGAGGGGGTATCTTATTGAGACGTATATGATGATGAAGAAAACGGATAGGGTAGAGGTTGAGAGGTTCTTCCCGCTCAGAAAGGACAGCGGGACTAGAGGGCACAGCCTCAAGTTTGGGGGCGGGGGGCAGTTTAGAACGGAGTTGAAGAGGAACTTCTTCACTCAAAGGGTGGTGAATCTCTGGAATTCTCTGCCCGTTGAAGTGGTGGAGGCTACCTTGCTAAATATATTTAAGACGTGGGTAGATAGGTTTTTGGTAGGCAAGGGGATTAAGGGTTATGGGGAGAAAGCGGGAAAGTGGAACTGAGCCACTTCAGATCAGCCATGATCTTATTGAATGGCGGGGCAGGCTCAAGGGGCTAGATGGCCTATTCCTGCTCCTATTTCTTATGTTCTTAAACTAATCAAAGTGAAGATATAAAACTCTTACTTCAAATTAATTTGTATCCAGATTTATTAAAAACAGCTACTTCACAGTGCTACAATGCAGAAGATGGTGAACAGTATTTGCCACTAACTGGATGTCGTCGTCAAGCCAAAACACATTCACACAAATAAGTAATGAGGTACAAATACAGAACATGCTGGATTAACATAGTAAATCTGGTAGAGTCTGTAGGGAGAAAAACACACAATGTTGAGTGCAGAAGAGTCAGAGGACCCAAAATGTTAACTGTGCTTCTTTCTCCACAGATGCTGCCAGACCTGCTGAATTAATCCAGCATTTCTGTTTGAATTTGAGAAAGGTGGTATTTGAATTTCAGTGCCAGTGTGACACTGTACATACCAAAGACTGTATCAGCTTGTACTAACAAAACTCAAAATACAGCCCAACATCAGAGCCCACATTTAACAACATTTGTTAAACAATCTGAATGCACATTGCCCTGTTCTTTGAAGACAGAACAAACATGTACACACATTGCACCCATTTCACCTGAATAACATAAGTGATCGCCTTTCGCTGATTCATTCTTCAGGGTGATGCCTAGACCTGATGATCTGGAGAAGGGGGCTGAGTGTAGGGTGGAGAAATTTGCTGATGACACGAAGATGAGTGGAAAAGCAAGATGAGTGGAAAAGCAAATTGTGCGGAGGGTGTGGAAAGTCTGCAGAGGGATCTGGATAGGCTGAGTGAGTGGGCGAGGATCTGGCAGAGGAGTATAATGTTAGCAAGTGTGAGGTTATCCACTTTGGCAGAAATAATAGTAGGAGGGATTATTATTTTAAAGACGAAAAGCTGCAGCATGCTATGGTGCAGAGGGACCTGGGGGTCCTTCTGCACGAATTGCAAAAACCCAATCTACAGGTGCAGCAGGTGATCAAGAAAGCAAATGGGATGTTGGCCTTTATAGCGAGGGGGATAGAATATAAAAGCAGGGAGGTCTTGCTGCAACTGTACAGGGCACTGGTGAGGCCGCAGCTGGCGTACTGTGTGCAGTTTTGGTCGCTGCACTTGCGCAAGGATATTTTGGCCTTGGAGGGAGTGCAGAGGACATTCACTAGGCTGATACCAGAGATGAGGGAGTTGGACTATGAAGAGAGACTAGACTGGGTCTGTACTCGCTGGAGTTTAGAAGGATGAGGGGGGATCTTATAGAGATGTATAAGGTAATGAAAGGGATAGATAGGGTAGAGGTAGAGAGATTCTTCCCGCTTAGAAAGGATAGTAGGACTAGAGGGCACAGCCTCAAGATAAGGTGGGGGGCAGTTTAGATCGGAGTTGAGGAGGAACTTCTTCACTCAAAGAGTGGTGAATCTGTGGAATTCTCTGCCTGTTGAAGTGGTGGAGCCTACCTCGCTGAATATATTTAAGTCACGGGTAGATAGGTTTCTGATAGACAGGGGAATTAAGGGTTATGGGGAGAAAGCGGGAAAGTGGAACTGATCCACTTCAGATCAGCCATGATCTTATTGAATGGCGGGGCAGGCTTGAAGGGCTAGATGGCCTACTCCTGCTCCTATTTCTTATCTTCTTATGTACCTATTAGAGTTTATTTTATTCATTCAAGGAATGAGTGTGCTGCTGGTAAGGCCAGTTTATATTGCCCATCCCTACTTGCATGAGAAGGTGGTGGTGAATTGCCTCCTTGAACTGCTGCAGGTTCAAGCAGCCAGCACAATCAAAAATACCAAGCATCCCGGACATTCTCCCTTCCACCTTCTTTCGTTGAGAAAAAGATACCTAAGTCTGATGTCACGTACCAACTCACTCAAGAACTGTGTCTTCCCTGCTGCTGTCAGACTTTTGAATGGACCTATCTCACTTTAAGTTGAACATTCTTGACACCCTGGTTACAACTGTAACACTGGATCTCTGGAATTCTCTGCCCGTTGAAGTGGTGGAGGCTGCCTCGCTAAATATATTTAAGACACGGGTTGATAGGTTTTTGATAGGCAAGGGGATTAAGAGTTATGGGGAGAGGGCGGGAATGTGGAACTGAGACACGACAGATCAGCCATGACCTTATTGAATGGTGGGGCAGGCTCGAGGGGCTAGATGACCTACTCCTGCTCCTATTTCTTATGTTCTTATGTACTACATTCTGCACTCTCGTTTCCTTCTCTATGAACAGTATGCTTCGTCTGTACAGTGCACAAGAAACAATACTTTTCACTGCACACTAATACGTGACAAAATTAAATCAAATCAAAATGTGATCTAGGTACTGTGTTGCTCCAGGATTTGGACCCAGAGACAGTGAAGGAATGTTGATATATTCCCAAGTCATGGAGGGGAACTTCCAGATGGTACTGCTCTTATGTATTGGCTGCCCTTGTCCTTTTAGATAAAAATGGTCATGGGTTTGGAAGCTGCTGTCGATGGAGCCTTGTTGAGTCCTTGTCAAGTTGACTGGTTTAATTTCAAACAATGTTTGGCAGTTAACCGTCAGTCACCATTAACCAGTGCATTTTTCATGGCAATGCCTCTACCAATCAGAAGTTACTTGCCAATCAATCAGCCTCCTTATCTCAAAATTGTTGTTTCCTGTGACATTGGTATTCTTGGGAGATGGAAGATTCAAAGTGTCATTTCTTTTAGCAACACGAGATCAATTAGTTAATATTGGTAGCAGGAAAGGTATGTTATCCTGCTCAAAGTTGTAAACCATCTAGAAACTGAAAATACGTATGTAGTCAGTGTGGATTTGAAAAGGGAAGGCTGTGTTTCACCAACCTTAACTCAAAGAATAAAACAAAAGTAATAAACCTTCAAAATAAGACATCCTTGGTTGACTCGTGTCTAAAGTCAGAATATGCGGAGCCAGGGAACAAAGTTGGATAACATGATGACCACAAACAGAAAACAGAGAATAGGCAGATGATGTTAAAGGCAATTACTCAGATTGGTAAATGGTGCAAAGTGAAGTTCCACATAAACTAATGCTGGGACCACTACTGTCCACCATTTATGAAAAATCTGGACTCTTATCAGAAGTACAATTTTAAAACTGGTGAAAGATGCCAAACTGAGGGATTTGGTTAAAAAAGGAGCACTGCTGGAAAATCTAAGTAGACATCAATAAGTTTGCAGATGTGTAAGTTTAAAACATCTTCAATATAGTTAAGCATGATGGAAAGCAGAGGGTATGCATAAACGAAGGTTTTCCAAGCTGAAAGGCAGTGAATAGTACAGTGCCATAAGAATCCATACCTGAGTCTCAGCTATTTCCAATCTACATTAATGACTTAGATGAAGAGATAGGAGTAATATATTAAAATTTGACAATGATACAATGCTAGGTGGAAGTTGTAGGAAGGATACAAATGGGCTGGATGGCCTCTACTTTAACACCAGGAGAATTGCAGGTAAAACGGATGAGTTGAGGGCAATGATTGACATGTGGCAGTGTGATATTGTAACCATCATAGAGACATGGCTAAAGGAAGGACATGATTGGCAACTCCATATTCTGGGATATAGAATCTTCAGGCGAGATAGAGGTGGTGGTAAAAGAGGACGAGGCATGATATTATTAGGTAAGGAGTCAGTTACTACAGTGAGGAGGGTTGATATCTTGGAGGGGGCATCAAATGAAGCTCTGAGAATACAGCCTACGAATAAAAAAGAGGCAGTCACGTGTTTATTACAGACTTTCAGATAGTCAGTGGGATATTGAGCAGCAAATATGTGCTCAGTCTTTGGAGGTTTATTACAGAGGCTTAGGGCATGGAAACAGGCCCTTCAGCCCAACTTGTCCATGCCACTCATTTTTTTTTAAACCCCGAAGTTAATCCTAATTGTCCGCATTTGGCCCATATCCCTCTATAGCCATCATTCCCATGTAACTATCTGAATGCTTTCTACTACTACTATACTGGATGTTGGCGAGAACATTAGAACTAGGAGCAGGAGTAGGCCATCTAGCCCTTCGAGCCTGCCCCGCCATTCAATAAGATCATGGCTGATCTGAAGTGTCTCAGTTCCACTTTTCCGCTTTCTCCCATGACCCTTAATTCCCTTGTCTGTCAAAAACCTACCTATCCATGACTTGAATATATTCAGCGAGGTAGCCTCCACCACTTCAATGGGCAGAGAATTCCAGAGATTCACCACCCTTTGAGTGAAGAAGTTCCTCAACTCCGATCTAAACTGACCCCCCCCCCCTTATCTTGAGGCTGTGCCCTCTCATCCTGCTATCCTTCTTAAGCGGGAAGAATCTCTCTACCTCTACCCTATCTATCCCTTTCATTACCTTATACATCTCTATAAGATCCCCCCTCATCCTTCTAAACTCCAGCGAGTACAGACCCAGTCTAGTCTCTCTTCATAGTCCAACTCCCTCATCTCCGGTATCAGCCTAGTGAATGTCCTCTGCACTCCCTCCAAGGCCAAAATATCCTTGCGCAAGTGCGGCAACCAAAACTGCACACAGTACTCCAGCTGCGGCCTCACCAGTGCCCTGTACAGTTGCAGCAAGACCTCCCTGCTTTTATATTCTATCCGCCTCGCTATAAAGGCCAACATTCCATTCGCCTTCTTGATCACCTGCTGCACCTGCAGACTGGGTTTTTGCGACTCATGCACAAGGACCCCCAGGTCCCTCTGCACCGTAGCATGCTGCAGCTTTTCGCCCTTTAAACAGTAATCCCTCCTACTATTATTCCTGCCAAAGTGGATAACCTCACACTTGCTAACATTGTACTCCATCTGCCAGGTCCTCGCCCACTCACTCAGCCTATCCAGATCCCTCTGCAGACTTTCCACACCCTCCGCACAATTTGCTTTTCCACTCATCTTCGTGTCATCAGCAAATCGTCACCCTACACTCAGTCCCCTCCTCCAGATCATCTATATAAATGGTAAATAGCTGAGGCCCCAGCACCGATCCCTGCAGCACTCCACTAGTCACCAACCACCAATCAGAATAGCACCCATTTATTCCAACTCTCTGCCTATTAGGCAACCAATCCTCTATCCTCGCTAACACCTTACCCCCAACTCCGTGCACCCTAATCTTCTGAAGCAACCTTTTGTGAGGCACCTTATCAAATGCCTTTTGAAAATCGAGAAACACTACATCCACCGGTTCCCCTCTGTCTACCGCACTAGTCACATCCTCATAGAAATCCAATAAATTTGTCAAACACGACTTCCCCTTAACGAATCCATGCTGCGTCTGCTCTATCAAACCATTCCTTTCCTGGTGCCTCGCTATTTCTTCTTTGATGACGGATTCAAGCATTTTTCCAACTACAGACGTTAAACTAACCGGCCTATAATTCCCTGCCTTTTGCCCGCTACCTTTTTTAAACAGCAGCGTAACATTAGCCATTTTCCAATCTTCCGGCACTTCCCCGGAATCCAGCCAAGTTTGGGAAATAATCACTAAGGCATCCACTATCAGCTCTGCCATTTCCTTCAGAACCCTGGGATGCATTCCATCTGGTCCTGGGGACTTGTCCACCATCAGTCCCATTAGTCTATCAAGCACTACCTCTCTAGTGACAGTAATCGCATTCAGGCCCTCAACTCCTACCATCCTTCTATCTTTAATGTCCGGCAAACTATTTGCGTCCTCCTCCGTGAAGACTGAGGTAAAAAACTTATTTAAGGCCTCAGCCATTTCCTCATCTCCCACCGCTAAATTTCCCCTCTCATCCTCTAAGGATCCAACATTCACTCTAACCAGCCTCCTCCTCTTTATATATTTGTAAAAACTCTTACTGTCCTTTTTTATATTTAGTGCTAGTTTAGCTTCATAGTCTATCCTTCCTTTATCAACTTCTTTGTCATTCTTCGTTGATTTCTAAACCTTTCCCAATCTTCTAATCGCCCACTACTTTTAGCCACTCTGAACGCATCAGCTTTTAATTTAATACTCTCCTTTATTTCCTTCGATAACCACAGCTGGTTATCCCTTCTCCTACATTCCTTCTTTACCATCGGAACATATTTCTGCTGAGCACCGAAAAAGATCTCCTTAAAGCTCCTCCACTGTTCCTCAGCCGTCCTACCAACCAATCTGCGCCCCCAATCTACATTTGCCAATTCCTCTCTCATCCTATCGTACTCCCCTCTGTTCAAACAGAGGACACAGGTTCAGGACCCTACTCTCTCATCCTCCATCTGCATCAAAAACTCAACCATACAACGATCGCTCGTCCCAAGAGGATCCCTCACAAGAAGATCCCTAATTCTTCCTGCCTCATTACACAACGCCAGATCTAAGACAGCTCGCTCCCTCGTCGGTTCCGTCGCACACTGTTCAAGGAAACTATCCCAACAGCATTCCAAGAACTCTTCCTCAAGCCTACCGCGTCCGACATGGGTCAACCAATCAATACGTAGATTGAAATCCCCCATAATTATCGCCGTTCCATTTCTGCATGCATCATTTATTTGCTTGTTTATAGCCCGCCCCATCTCCAAGTTATTATTTGGGGGCCTATAGACCACACCCACCAGCGTCTTCCTCCCCTTACTGTTCCTTATCTCCACCCACAACAATTCCACGTTCTGCTCTTTGGAGCCTATATCTTCCCTTACTACTGCCCTGATATTATCCCTATTCAGCAGAGCTACCCCACCCCCTTTTTCCTCCCATCTATCCTTCCTAAACACTTGAAACCTCTGGACATTCGGCTCCCAGTCCCTGTCACCCTGCAACCACGTTTCCGTAATGGCCACCAGATCATATTTATTTGTGCTGATCTGTGCCACCAGCTCATTCACTTTGTTCCGCATGCTTCGTGCATTCAGGTAAAGTGTTTTTATACCAGCCTTTATCTGGACCTTATTTGTAGGAACGCTACCAACCTTTCTCATGCCCCCTACTCCCTTTATTATTGGGATATCCTCAACATTTTCCTGCGCCCGTACCCTCTCTTTTACTTTGGATATCGTAATTTCTCCCACCCCTGCACCCTCCGCCCCCCCTAATTAGTTTAAAGCCCTATCCACAGTCCTAGTTATACGATTCGCCAGGACTCTGGTCCCAGCACAGTTCAGACCAAGACCATCCCATCTGAACAGGTCCCATCTGCCCCAATACTGGTGCCAATGCCCTATAAATTCAAACCCATTCCTCCCACACCAATCCCTGAGCCAACCATTCATCTGTTTAATCCTATGGTGAGACCACATTTGGAATATTGTGTTCAGTTCTGGTTACCTCACTATAAGGAGGACGTGGAAGCTTTGGAGAGTGCAGAGGAGATTTACCAGGATGCTGGCTGGTTTGGAGGGTAGGTCTCATGAGGAAAGGTTGAGGGAACTGGGACTTTTGTCTTTGGAGTGGAGGAGGATGAGAGGTGGCTTAGAGGTTTATAAGAGGGACAGATAGAGTGGATGCGCAGAGACCATTTCCTCGGGAGGATGTAGCTGTTACTAGGGGACATAACTAAAAGGTTCACGGTGGGAGATATAGGAGGGATGTCCGAGGTAGATTCTTTACTGAGAGTGGTTGGGGTGTGGAATGCACTGCCTGCTGTGATAGTGGAGTCGGACACTTTAGGAACTTTCAAGCGGTTATTGGAGCACATGGAGTACATAAGAATGATACGGAGGGGATAGCTTGATCTTGGGATTGGACATAGCTCGGCACAATATTGAGGGCCGAAGGGCCTGCACTGTGCTGTAATGTTCTATATTTGCTCTATGTTTATTAACTCTAGCAGCTTGTTCCAGACACTCACCACCCTCTGTGTGAAGAAATTGCCTCTCACCTTAAACCTATGCCCTCTTGTTTTAGACCCTCCTACCTTTAGGAAAAGATATTGACTATCTCGCTGATCTGTGCCCCTCAATATTTTATAGACCTCTGTAAGATCACCCCTCCGCCTCCTACGCTCCAGAGAAAATAGTCCCAGTCTATCCAGCCTCTCCTTATAACTCAAACCATCAAGTCCTGGTAGCATCCTAGTAAATCTTTTCTGCGCTCTTCCTATCTAAGGATATCCTTTCTTTAATAGGGTGACCAAAATCGCGCACAGTATTCCAAGTGTGGCCTTATCAATGCCTTGTACAACTTCAACAAGACGTCCCAACTTCTGTATTCAATGTTCTGACCGATGAAGCCAAGCATGCCAAATGCCTTCTTCTCCACTCTGTCCACCTTGACTCCACTTTCAAGGGGCTATGAACATGTACCCCAAGATCTCTGTTCTGTAACTCTCCTCAATGCCCTATCATTAACAGAGTAAGTCCTGCCCTGGTTCAATCTTAGAAAATGCATTTTGGACACAGGTGAGGTCCCTGAGGATTGGAGGATAGCAAATGTGGTACCACTATTTAAGAAGGGTATTAGGGATAACCCGGGTAATTATAGGATTAAGGATTCTTAGAGAGGATTCTTAGAGATAGGATGTATGCGCATTTAGAATGGAACAATCTCATTAGTGATAGACAGCATGGCTTTGTACGAGGGAGGTCGTGCCTTACAAATTTGGTTGAGCTTTTTGAGGAGGTGACAAAAACGGTTGACGAAGGGCTGTGGATGTTGTCGATGTGGATTTCAGTAAGGCGTTTGACAAAGTCCCTCATGGCAGGTTGGTTAAGAAGGTTAAGGCTCATGGGAAACAAGGAGAGGTGGCTAGATGGGTAGAGAACTGGCTTGGCCACAGGAGACAGAGGGGAGCAGTCGAAGGGTCTTTTTCCGGCTGGAGGTCTGTGACCAGTGGTGTTCCGCAGGGCTCTGTGCTGCGACCTCTGCTATTTGTGATATATATAAATGATCTGGAAGAAGGTGTAACTGGTGTTATCAGCAAGTTTGCGGATGACACGAAGATAGCTGGAGTTGCAGATAGCTATGAACATTGTCGGCCAATACAGCAGGATATAGATAGGCTGGAAAATTGGGAGGAGAAATGGCAGATGGAATTTAATCCAGATAAATGTGAGGTGATGCATTTTGGAAGAACTAATGTAGGGGGGAGCTATACAATAAATGGCAGGGCCATCAAGAGTATAGAAACACAGAGGGATCTGGGTGTGCAAGTCCACAAATCCCTGAAGGTGGCAGCACAGGTGGAGAAGGTGGTGAAGAAGACATATGGCATGCTTGCCTTTATAGGACGGGGTATGGCGTATAAAAGCTGGAGTCTGATGTTACAGCTGTGAAGAATGCTGGTTAGGCCACATTTGGAGTACAAAGAACAAAGAACAAAATCAGCCCGGGAAACAGGCCCTTCGGCCCAACGAGCCCGCGCCGCCATCTCAACACCACCAGTCCACCTGGTCGCCGCATTACCAGAAGGACGTGGAGGCTTTAGAGAGAGGGCAGAAAAGGTTTACCAGGATGTTGCCTGGTATGGAGGGTCTTAGCTATGAGGAGAGATTGGGTAAACTGGGGGCGTTCTCCCTGGAAAGACGGAGAATGAGGGGAGACCTAATAGAGGCGTACAAAATTATGAAGGGTATAGATAGGGTGAACAGTGGGAATCTTTTTCCCAGGTCAGAGGTGACAATCATGAGGGGTCACAGGCTCAAGGTGAAAGGGGCGAGGTATAACTCCGACATCAGAGGGACTTTTTTTTTTAACACAGAGGGTGGAATGCGCTGCCAAGTAGGGTGGAGGGGGCAGACATGCTGGCATCATTTAAGAATTACCTGGATAGTCACACGAGCAGCCTGGGAATGGAGGGATACAAACGAATGGTCTAGTTGGACCAATGTGTGGCACAGGCTTGGAGGGCCGAAGGGCCTGTTTCCTGTGCTGTACTGTTCTTTGCATTGCTTCCCATTTGTCTAAATTAAACTCCATCTGCCATTCATCAGCCCACTGGCCCAATTAATCAAGATATATTCGGTGATTTCAACTTTCCCAACATTAACTGGGATATACACAGTGTTAACATAGAACATTACAGCGCAGAACAGGCCCGTCGGCCCACGATGTTGCACCGGCCAGTTACAAAACAATGACCCACTGACCTAAACCAATCCCTTCTCGTCCATAAACCTATCCACGGATCTCTTAAACGCCCCCAAACTAGGCGCATTTACAACTGCAGCAGGCAGGGCATTCCAATCCCTCTCCACCTTCTGGGTAAAGAACCTACCCCTGACATCCGTCCTATAACTACCACCCCTTAATTTAAAGCCATGCCCCCTCGTGCTAGATTTCTCCATCAGAGGAAAAAGGCTATTACTATCTACCCTATCTAAACCTCTAATCATCTTATATGTTTCAATAAGATCCCCTCTTAGCCGCCTTCTTTCCAGCGAAAACAACCCCAAATCCCTCAGCCTCTCCTCATAGGACCTCCCCTCCATACCAGGCAACATCCTGGTAAACCTCCTCTGCACCCTCTCCAAAGCCTCCACATCCTTCCTGTAATGTGGGGACCAGAACTGCACACAGTACTCCAAGTGCGGCCGCACCAGAGTTGTGTACAGTTGCAACATGACGCTGCGACTCCTAAATTCAATCCCCCTACCAATAAACGCCAAGACACCGTATGCCTTCTTAACAACCTTATCTACTTGACTCCCAACTTTCAGGGATCTATGTACACATACACCTAGATCCCTCTGCTCATCCACACTATTCAAAGTCCTCCCGTTAGCCCTATACTCGACACATCTGTTATTCCTACCAAAGTGAATTACCTCACACTTCTCCGCATTAAACTCCATCCGCCACCTCTCGGCCCAGCTCTGCAACCTGTCTAAGTCTTCCTGCAAACTATGACACCCTTCATCACTATCTACCACACCTCCGACTTTGGTGTCATCAGCAAACTTACTAATCCGCCCGACTATACCCTCATCCAGATCATTAATAAAAATTACAAACAGCAGTGGCCCCAAAACAGATCCCTGAGGCACACCACTCGAAACCGAACTCCATGATGAATATTTACCATCAACCACCACCCTCTGTCTCCTATCCGCTAGCCAATTCCTGATCCAATTCCCTAGATCACCCCCAATCCCATACATCTGCATTTTCTGCAGAAGCCTACCATGGTGAACCTTATCAAACGCCTTACTAAAATCCATATACACCACGTCCACTGCCTTACCCCCATCCACCTCTTTGGTCACTTTCTCAAAAAACTCAATAAGCTTAGTAAGGCACGACCTACCCGCCACAAAACCATGCTGACTATCTCCAATCAATTCTTTACTCTCCAAATAACTATAAATCCTATCCCGAATAATTTTTTCTAAAACCTTGCCCACAACAGAAGTGAGACTCACCGGTCTATAATTCCCGGGGAAGTCTCTGTTCCCCTTCTTAAACAATGGGACAACATTCGCTAACCTCCAATCTTCCGGTACTATACCAGAGGCCAACGACGACCTGAAGATCAGAGCCAGAGGCTCTGCAATCACTTCTCTTGCCTCCCAGAGAATCCTGGGGTAAATCCCATCCGGACCAGGGGACTTATCTATTTTCAGACCCTCCAGAATATCCAGCACATCCTCCTTATCAACTGCAACACTGTCAATTCTACTCCCCTGCAATCCAGTGTCCTCCTCAGCTATATCCATATCCCCTTGCGTGGACACCGAAGAGAAATATTGGTTCAATGCCTCTCCAATCTCCTCCGGTTCCACACATAACTTCCCTCTGCTGTCTATAACTGGCCCTAATCTTGCCCTAACCAACCTTCTGTTCTTAACATACCTATAGAACGCCTTAGGACTCTCCTTAATCCTATCAGCCAAAGTCTTCTCATGTCCTCTTTTAGCCCTTCTTAGCTCACTCTTCAACTCCCTCCTAGCCAATCTAAAGTTTTCTAGTGCACTACCCGAGCCCTCTCGTCTCATCCGAACATAAGCCTCCTTTTTTCTCTTCACCAACGAAAAAACTTTTTTGGTGCACCACGGTTCCCTAGCCCTACCAATTCCTCCTTGCCTGACAGGGACATACCTATCACAGACTCGCAGTAGCTGCTCCTTGAAAAAACTCCACATTTCGGACGTTCCCAGTCCCTGTAATCTCCTAGTCCAACCTATGCTTCCTAATTCTCTCCTAATAGCCTCATAATTACCCTTCCCCCAGCTAAAACCACTAGCCCGAGGTTCATTCCTATCCCTTTCCATCACTAAGGTGAACGTAACCAAATTGTGGTCACTATCACCAAAATGCACACCAACTTCCAAGTCTAGCACCTGGTCTGGCTCATTTCCCAGCACCAAATCCAATATAGCCTCACCTCTAGTTGGCCTATCTACATACTGAGTCAAAAAACCTTCCTGCACGCTTTGTACAAAAACTGACCCCTCTAACGAGCTAGAGCTATAACAATTCCAATCAATATTAGTAAAGTTAAAATCCCCCATGACAATTACCCTATTACTTTCACTCCTAACCAGGATCGTCTCCGCAATCCTTTCTTCAACCTCTCTAGAACTTTTAGGAGGTCTATAAAAGACTCCCAACAGGGTGACCTCTCCTCTCCTATTTCTAATCTCCGCCCATACTACCTCAACAGACAAGTCCTCATCAAACTTCCTCTCTGACACTGTGATACAATCCCTGACCAATAAAGCTACCCCTCCCCCCCCCCTCCTACCTCCTTCTCTACTCCGACTAAAACATTTGAACCCCGGGACCTGCAGCAACCATTCCTGCAGGTCCCGGGGTTCAAACCATTGGATAGAATAGATTTTGTGAAATGTGTACAGGAAAACTTTTTAAATCAGTATGTGGAGGGTCCACAGAGAGGGAGCTGTGCTGGACCTGATTCTGGTTCTGGGGAATGAAGCCAGAAAGGTGGTTGAGGTGGTGATGGGGGAGCATTTTACTGATAGCAATCACAACACGGTACAATTTAAGCTTGTTATGGACAAGGAAATAGACACATTGGAAGAAAGGTTTTGGATTGGGGGAGAGTGGATTTTAGTAAAATAAGACAGGATCTGGCCAAGGTAGACTGGGAAGTTATTAATGGGAAAATCTACAGAAGAGCAGTGGGGGGCATTCAAAAAGAAATGGGGAGGGTGCAAGCCCAACATGTTCCTTCTGGGGGGAGGAGGGGGGGATAGTAGGAATAACAAGTCCAGAGAACCATGGAACACCAGAAATATTCAGGATGTAACGAGAAGGAAAAGAAGGGCTTTTAAAAAGCACAAGGGAAGCAAATCAGTGAGATATTAGTGAGATATGGAAAGTGCAGTGTGGAGCTTAAGAAAGTCATTGAAGGCAAGCATGCAGGTGCAGCAGGCGTTAAAGGAGGCAAATAGTTTGCTGGTCTTCACTGCAAGAGATTTCAAGTACAGGAGCAGGGATATGTTATTGCAATTATACAGAGTTTCGGTGAGGCCACACCTGGAGTACTGTGTGCAGTTTCGGTCTCCTTTTCTGAGGAAGGATGTTCTTGCTCTCGAGGGAGGGCAGCAAATGTTTACCAGGATGATTCTAGGGATGGTGGAACTGATATATGAGGAGACATTGACTAGGTTAGGATTGTTTTCACTGGAGGTAGGAGAATGAGGGGTAGATCTCAGAGATTTACAAAATTCTAACGGGACCAAATGGGGTGCATGCAGGGAGGATGTTCCTGATGGTGGGATAGTCCAGAACCAGTCTGAGGATTCGGGTAGACCATTTAGGATGGAAGTGAGTAGACATTTCTTCACCCAAAGAATTGTGAGCCTGTGGAATTCATGCCCACAGGAAGTAGTTGATGCCAAAACATTGAACGTATTCAAGAGACGGCTGGATACAGCACTTGGGACATATGGGATCAAAGGTTATGGGGAGAAAGCAGGGTTCGGCTATTAAGTTGGACAATCAGCCATGCTTTTGATCAATTGCCGAGCAGGCTTGAAGGGCCAAATGGCCCCCACCTGCTCCTATCTTCTACGTTTCTACGTAAAACAATTAGGAAAGCAAAGCGGGGTTATGAGAAAGCTCGAGCTGGTAAAAGTAGCGAAAATCCCATGATATTCTCTAAGGATACCAATGGAAAGAGGATAACCAGGGAAAGAGTGGGGGCCATTAGGGATGAAGGGGTCAATCTCTGGGTGGAGCCAGAGGACATTGGTAGAGTGTTGAATAAATCACGCAAAGGAATGAGGACAATGGTATGGAATTCAGGAAGAGAGACTGAGGTTCATGAGCAAATTGATATAGGAAAAGACAAGGTATTTGACATGTCAGCAACCTTAAAAAGTGCATAACTCTCCAAATCCAGATGAATTGTGTCCAAGGCTGCTGTGGAAGGCAAGAGAGGGAATTGCAGGGGCTCTGACCCAAGTTCTCAATTCCTCTCTGGCCAGAGGGGAGGTGCAGACAACTAGAGAACAGCTAAGGTGGTACCGCTATTTAAGAAGGGTTGTAGAGATAAACCAGGGAACAATGGACAAGTGAGTTGCATGTCAGTGGTAGGGAAACTATTGGAGAAAATTCTGAAGAGGAGCATCTATCTCCACTTGGAGAGGCAAAGCTTGATCAGGGATAATCAGTATGGCTTCATCAGAGGGAGGTCATGCTTAACTAATTTGATTGAATTTTTTGAGGTGGTGACCACATATGTAAACGAGGATAGTACAGTCAATGTAGTTTATATGGATTTCAGCAAAGCCTTTGACAAGGTCCCACATGGGAGACTTGTAAAAAAAAAAGATAAATTCACATGGGATACAGAGTAATTTGATAAAGTGGATTCAAAATTGGCTCAGTTGTAGGAGACAGAGGGTGATAACGGAAAGCTGCTTTAGTGACTGGAAGCCAGTGTCTAGCAGCAAACCACAGGGATCTGTGTTGGGCTCCCTATTAGTCATCATTTAGGCGCAGGTAGGATCAGTAAGTTTGCCAATGACACAAAGATGGGTTGGGTGGTTAACAGTGAGGCAGCGTGTCTTGGGCCATAAGATATGGATGGAATGGTCCAATGGCGGATAAGTGGCAAACGGAATTTAACCCTGAAAAGTGTGAGGTGATGTACTTTGGAAGGAGTAATTTGACAAGTACTCAGTGATAGGACACTAGGAGGTACTGTGGAACAAAAAGGACTTTGGCATGTTGGTCCAAAGATCTCTGAACGCAGAACAGCATGTTGGTAGGATGATGAAAAAGACATATGGGACACTTGCCTTTATCAATCGCGGCATAGATTACAAGAGCAGGGAAATCGTGTTGGAGTTGTCTGGAACTTTGGCAAACCCATAGCTGGAGTACTGTGTGCAGTTCTGATCACCACATTATGGGAAGGACGTGATCGCACTGGAAGGACAGTAGAGGTGGTTCACCAGGATGCTGCCTGGGATGGAACATTAAGTTATGAAGAGAGGTTGGGTAAGTTTGGGTTGTTTTCGTTGGAGGGAAGACTGAGAGGCAACCTAATTGAGGTGTTCAAGATTATTAGGGACACGGACAGAATGGATACAGAGCAGCTGTTCCCTTTAGTTGAAGGGTCAGTCACGAGGGAACATAGGTTCAAGGTGAGGGGAAAAAGGTTCGGGGGATCAGAGAGAAAACATTTTTATCCAGAGGATATGGATGGTCTGGAATGCACTGTCTGGGAAGGTGGTAGAGGTGGGTTGTCCCACATCCTTTAAATAAAATATCTGGGCGAGCACATGGCACATCACAACATTCAAAGATACAGGCCAAATGCTGGTAGATCGGGTTAGGTGGGAGTTCAAATGTTTCTAATGTGTCAGTGTGGACTCAGTGGGCCAAAGCACCTCATCTACGTTGCATGATTCCATGAAATAGGCTACAAATAGATATAGGCAGGTTAATGAGTGGACAACAAGATGGCAGATGGAGTAAAATGTAGGGAAACTTGATGCACTTCAGTTGTAAGAATAGAAAGGCAGATTTTTTTTTAAAACATTCATTACTTTAAGTGTTGACATTCAGAGAGAATTGGGTGTGCTCATACAAAGAACGTAGAAAGTTCGCATGCAAGTGCAGCAAGTAATTAGGAAGGCAAATAGCATGTTGGACTTTCTAAGGGGATTGGAGTACAAGCATAAAAGTAGTATTGCTACAATTGTACAAAGTTTTGTTTGATGAAATCACATCTGGAATACTGAATGCTTTTTTGGATTCCACATTTAAGAAAGGATACGCTTGCTTTGGAGCCAATACAAGAAATGTTCACTAAATTCATCTTTGGATGAAGGGGTTCTCCTTTGACATGAGGCTGAGTAAATGGGGCTTGCATTCTCAGGAGTTTCAAAGAATGATGGGCAATCTCATTGAAACATACAAATTTCTGAAGGGGGTTGAGTGAGGCAAGGAAGGAAATATCAAGGCAATAAATTTCAATTCCTCTCTGACCACAGGAGAGGTGCCCAAGGACCGGAGGGCAGTCAGTGTGGTACTATTCAAGAAGGCATAAAGGCTAAACCAGAAAACTACAGGCCTGTCAATCTAATCTCAGCAGCAGGGAAACTATTGGAAGCAATAGAGTCGCAAAATTAATCTGCATTTGGCGATGCAGGGATTAATCACTCACAGACAGCATGGTTTTGTTATGGAGTACTGAAATACAGCCACATTATCCTCACTGTTGTCCAAGGTGACTTCATTAGTAACTGTGTAGAAGACAATGTACCAAAGAAGCAAATCTGCATGTTTCCCAACTGGAAACCATGGATGAACAGGGATACCTACTGCTTGCTGAAGTCCAGGTCTGAGGTGTTCAAGTCAGGCAACCCTGATATTTACAACAAAGCCAGATATGATCTAAGGAAATCTATCAAAGATGCCAAAAGACAGTACCGGACCAAGCTAGATTTCCAGGCTAGCCACACGGACTCCCGCTGACCATGGCAAAGTCTGCAAAGCACAACACGCGACAAGATGAAGGCATGTAAAATCGCAGGCTCCAATGCACCCTTGCCTGAAGAGCTCAATGCATTCCATGCCCATTTCGAGCAAGAGGTCAACGAGTGCATGTCCTTCACCCTGGAACTTCGGATGAACCTGTATCTGAGGTCACCATTGCAAATGTCAAAGCAGCCTTCTTGAAGGTCAACCGGATGAGCACTCGGACCTTGCATGGATCAGCTGGCGGGTGTAATCGCAGACATCTTTAACCTCTCTTTACAATAATCCGAGGTCCCCATCTGCTTCAAGAAGGCAATGATCATCCCAGTACCAAAGAAAAACAAAGCAGCATGCCTTAATGACTACCGGCCGCTGGCTCTGGCATCCGTCATTATGAAGTACTTCCAAAGTTTGGTCGAATCAATTCCAGCCTCCCAAACTGACTGGATCTACCTATCGCCAAAACAGGTCCACAGCAGATGCTAACTCCCTGGCCCCATACTCAATCCTGGAACAATTAGATAACAAAGGCACCTTTGTCAGACTCCTATTTATTGATTACAGCTCAGTTTTCAACACTGATATTCCTATGAAACTCACCTCCAAACTCCATGGCCTCAGCTCCTCCCTTTGTGACTGGATTCTGAACTTCCTGACCCAAAGACCACAATCAGTAAGGATAGGCAACAACACTTTCTCCATGATCATCCTCAACATCGGTACCCCACAGGGCTGTGTTCTCAGCCCCTTACTATACGCCTCATACACCTATGACTGTGTTGTCAAATTCTCCTCCAACTCCATTTTCACGTTTGCTGACAACACAACTGCAGTGGGTCGGATCCCAAACAATGAGATAGAGTACAGGAATGAGATAGAGAATCTGGTGAACTGGTGCGGCAACAATAATCTCTCCCTCGATATCATCAAAACAAAGGAGATTGTCATTGACTTCAGGAAGTGTAGTGGAGAACATGCCCATCTACATCAACAGGGACAAAGTAAAAATGGTCAAAAGCATCAAGTTTGTGTGTCCAGGTCACCAACAACCTGTCCTGGTTTCCCCAAGCTGACACTATAGTTAAGAGAGCCCACCAATGTCTCTACTTTCTCAAAAAACTAAAGAAATTTAGCATGTCAGCTACGACTCACCAGATGCACCACAGAAAGCATTCTTTCTGGTTATATCACAGCTTGGTATGGCTCTTGCTTTGTTCAAGATTCCAAGGACCTACAAAAGGTCGTAAATGTAGCCCAATCCATAATGCAAACCAGCCTCCCATCCATTGACTCTGTCTACACTTCCACTGCCTCAGCAAAGCAGCATAACTAAGGACGCCATGCACCGCAGACATTCTCACTTCCATCTTCTTCCATCGGAAAAAAGATACAAAAGTCTGTGGTCACATACCAACTGACTCAAGAACAGCTTCTTCCCTGCTGCCGTCAGACTTTTGAATGGACCTACTTCCATGGATTGGCGGATGGTGACTAGTGGAGTGCCCCAGGGGTCGGTGCTGGGGCCTCAGCTTTTTACCATTTATATAGATGATCTGGAGGAGGGAACCGAGTGTAGGGTGTCGAAATTTGCGGATGACACCAAGATTGGGGGAACGGCAAATTGTGCGGAGGGTGTGGAGAATCTGCATAAGGATCTAGATAGGCTGGGCGAATGGGCCAGGAAATGGCAAATGGAATTTAATGTTGGCAAGTGTGAGGTGGTCCACTTTGGTAGGAAGAATGGTAGGAAGGACTATTACTTACAGGGCGAAAAACTGCAGCAGGCGACGGTGCAGAGGGACCTTGGGGTCCTTGTGCATGAGTCGCAAAAACCCAGCTTGCAGGTGCAGCAGGTGGTCAGGAAGGCGAATGGGATGCTGGCCTTCATAGCGAAGGGGATTGAATATAAAAGTAGGGAGGTCTTGCTGCAGCTGTATAGGGCATTGGTGAGGCCGCAGCTGGAGTACTGTGTGCAGTTTTGGAAGCCGCACCTGCGCAAGGATATTTTGGCCTTGGAGGGAGTGCAGAGGAGGTTTACTAGGCTGATACCGGAGTTGAGGGGGTTGAGCTATGAGGAGAGGCTGAATAAACTAGGATTGTACTCGTTAGAGTTTAGAAGAATGAGGGGAGATCTCATTGAGACGTATATGATGATGAATGGGATGGATAGGATAGAGGTGGAGAGACTCTTCCCGCTCAAAAAAGACAGTAGGACTAGGGGACACAGCCTCAAGATAAAGGGGGGGCGTTTTAGAACGGAGTTGAGGAGGAACTTCTTCACTCAAAGGGTGGTGAATCTCTGGAATTCTCTGCCCGTTGAAGTGGTGGAGGCTGCCTCGCTAAATATTTTCAAGAAGCGGGTTGATGGGTTTTTGATAAGAGAGGGGATTAAGGGTTATGGGGAGAGGGCCGGAAAGTGGAACTGAGCCACGACAGATCAGCCATGATCTTATTGAATGGCGGGGCAGGCTCGAAGGGCCAGATGGCCTACTCCTGCTCCTATTTCTTATGTTCTTACTTCGCATTAAGTTGATCTTTCTCCATACCCTAGCTATGACTCTAACACTACATTCTGCACTTTCCCGTTTCCTTCTCTATGAATGGTATGCTTTGTCTGTATAGCGCGCAAGAAACAATACTTTTCATTGTATGCTAATACATGTGACAAGAATAAATCAAATGAGAACAGTTATTACAGAAAAGACCAAAAATCATGCCTGGAATCACATAATTGTGTACAGCTCAGTGCTGCATGGAACAAATGTGATGCCTTAACCAACTAATCATTTGAGCAAGGAGAGGGTTTTACCTAAACAAGCACATGAAAATTTACAATTCATGATCTCGGTGCATAGTGAACAGTTATAGGTTTTTTTTCCCCTCTTGCAACTGAAAATCATAACATCTGCTACAAAGAAAGTTTTGATTCTGAAGTGAGACAACACGTTGAACAATCGATCTCAGACCCTGCACAAGATGGTTCTGAATTTCAACATACCTGTAGGATTGTAGTGTCAGTGAGGAGCTGTATCTCTAACAGTTCTGCTATGTTGGAGACAATGTCACACACTCTGTTGTACAGCATGACAATCACTCTTTGTTTATGGCTGGAGTATTTTGCTCGCTTAGCTTTTGAACTGCCACCCCCTAGAAGGGAAAAAAAACAGGAACCTGATTTACCATCAACGTTGTTAACAGGTGATAGTTTACAGTAAAACCACAAGATGGAGCAGAAATAGGCCATTTGGCCCATCGAGTGTGCTCGACCATTTAATAAGATCATGACTGATGTGCTATAATCCTCAACTTCACTTTCCCATCTTATCCCCACAACCCTCAATTCCCTTATTAATTAAAAACGTCTATCTCAGCCTTAAATATATTTAACGACCTTCTACAGCCCTTTACAGTAAATAATTCCACAGATTCATTATCCTCAGAAGAAATTCCTCCTCATCCGTCTTAAATGAGCAAACCCTTACTTAGATGTTGCCTTCTGGTCCTAGACTCTTCCACAAGGGAAAACAACATCTCAGCATGTACCCTGTCAATCTCCCTTAAAATCCTATACTTCTCAATAATGTACCAATGAGTAAGGCACACCTGCTCAAACTCTCCTCATAAGAAAATCCCTCCATACCCAGAATGAACCTTCTCAGGACTGCTTCAAACGCTAGCACATCTTTCTTTATCTAAAGAAATCAAAACCGTTCACAGTATTCCAGGTGTAGACTAACTAGAACTTTGTATAGTTTTCACAAAACTTCACTTTTTTTTATATTCGCCCAGAGAGTGGTAAACCTGTGGAATTCATTACCAGAAGCAGTTGAGGCCAAAACATTGTATGTTTGACTCTGAGCTTAAGCTCCTCAAATGCAGACACTTACTGCAGGCATGTTTACCCTGGATAGCACCAATATTCACAAGTTCCCACATGCTGCAGCCTTGACACGTCACCTGTCCTAGGAACCGCACAATCCATAAAATCCCTAAAGTGCAGAAGGAGGCTTTCAGCCCATTGAGTCTACAACAACTCTCTGAAAAATTACTACAGTTCATCCACCTAACCTACACAACTTGGGACTGTGGGAAGAAACTAGAGCATCCAGAGAAAACTCATGCAGAGACAAGAGCCATAGATCGTGAATAATCAAAGAGTCATAGAACCATATAGTGCCGAAGAGGCACGTCGGCCCATCAAGTCCACACCAACACATTAGAAAACCTAAACTCCCACCTAATCCCATCTGCCAGCACTGGCCCATAGCCCTGAATGTTATGACGTACCAAGTACTTCATCCAGATACTTTTTAGAGGATGTGAGGCAACCTGCCGCTACCACCCTCCCAGGCAACGCATTCCAGACTGTCACCACCCTCTGTGCAAAAAAAGTGTTTCCTCAGATTCCCCCCTAAACTGCCTTCCCTTCACCTTGAACCTTCAACCAAGGGGAACAGCTGCTCCTTATCCACTTTGTCCATGTCTCCCATGATCTTGAGCACCTCAATCAGGTCGACCCTCAGTCTTCTCTGCTCCAACGAAACAACCCAAGCCTATCCAACCTCTCTTCATAACTTAAATTTTCCAATCCAGGCAGCATCCTGGTGAATCTCCTCTGCACCCCCTCCAGTGCAATCACATCCTTCCTATAATGTGGCGACCAGAACTGTACACAGTTCTCCAGCTGTGACCTCACCAAAGTTCCATACAACTCCAACATAACTTCCCTGCTATACCTCGATTGATAAAGGCAAGTGTTCCTTATGGTGTTAAGGGTAAGATCTTGGCATGGATTGGAGATTGGCTGACTGGCAGAAGGCAGAAAGTGGAGATAAAGGGGTCTTTTTCAGGATAGTAGGTGGTGACCAGTGGTGTGCCTCAGGAGTCAGTGCTGAGACCACAACTTCTCACGATATACATTAACGATTTGGAGGAAGAAACTGAAGGCACTGTTGTCAAGTTTGCAGCTGATACAAAGATATGTGGAGGGAGAGATAGTGTTGAGGAAGCAGGGGGGCTGCAGAAGGACTTGGACAGGTGAGGGGAGTGGAAAAAGTAGTGGCAGATGGAATACAATGTGGAAAAATGTGAGGTTATGTGCTTTGGAAGGAGGAATAGAGGCACAGACTATTTTCCAAAAGGAGAAATGCTTAGGAAATCAGAAACAGAAAGGGACCTGGAAGTCCTTGTTCAAGATTCTCTTAAGGTTAACGTGCAGGATCAGTCGGCAGTAAGAAAGGCAAATGCATCGATGACATTCGTGTCAAGAGGACTAGAATACAAGAGCAGGGATGTACTTCTGAGGCTGACCCTTCTGGAATATTGAGCACAGTTTTTTGGGGTGGGGGCATTCAGAGGTATTGCTCTAGAGCACCTGGAGGAAATCCACAGGAAGAACATGCAAACTCCACACAGACAGTGACCCAAGTCAGGAATCAAACCTAGGTCCCTGGCGCTGTGAAGCAGCAGTGCTAGCCACTGTGCTACCGTGCCATTGGAGTAGTTGGAGATACCATGCCATTGGAGAGTTTGGAGAAACTAGGTTTGCTCTCACTGGAATGACAAAGATTGAGGGGTGACCTGTTAGAAGTCTACAAGATTCTGAGGGGCACGGCCAGAGTGGATAGTCAGAAGCTTTTTCCCAGGGTGCAAGAGTCAATTATTATGGGCCACACGTTTAAGAAGCGAGGGATAAGGTTTAAAAGAGATCATAGAATCCCACAGTGCAGAAGGAGGCCATCGAGTCTGCACCAACCACAATCTCACCCAGACCCATTTCTTATGTTTATGTTATGTATGAGGCAAGTTTTTTTTACACAGTGGTGCCTGGAACTGGGAGGTAGTGGAAGCAGATACGATAGTGACTTTAAGGAGTGTCTTGACAAATACATGAATAAGATGAGAGTAGAGAGATATGGTACCCGGAAGGATAGGGGATTTTAGCTCAGATGGGTACCATGGTCAGTGCAAGCTTGGAGAGCCAAAGGGCCTGTTCCTGTGCTGTAATTTTCTTTATTCTTTGTATATTAAATCTTCAGAAAACAGACCTTGACCACTTATCAGATACTCACCAGCTGCTCACCTCTTCCCTTGCAGAACAGCAGAGCCTATCCCTACAAGGTGAAAAGGTTAGAAAAGCAAAGTAGTAATTTCCTCCCTCTTCCCCAAACTTCCTCTTCTCGCCAAACGTCCATACTTTGTCCAAAGCTGCACTCAGTGCTGGTCACAGAGTGTCTGGATTCAATGCTCTGAACAAAGAGGCTAGCTGACCTCAGGTACAGCAGAGGCCAGTACAAGCTTGTTTCCTTCATTAATTAATACTTTCAGCTGCTGCCTGTGGATAGTTCCTCTGCCCCTTCTTAGGCCCCTGGACGAGACTTACAAGTTAAACTATACTTGTGGTGAAGTATTAAACACAAACAATATTACATTTTTGGAAGGATATTTAAAATTTCCCTCCTCTCACCAAACTTCCACACTGCCCAAAGCCACACTAAAACAACCCATAGGTATCAGGCTGTGTGCCACCCAATAGCCAGAGGATGCCTACACTGCTTCCCAGCATCACCCATTTGTCTATTTGGTTATAAAGATAACATGTCAGTGTTTGAACTTATAGCAAGCCCCAACATCATACAGGGCTACCAATCAATACTAGCTAGTGCAAGGTTCCCATCTATTCAGATGACTGACAGGATAGACATTAGATGTCTCTGATTCACGTTTCAGTCCTTTTGCCAGAGGTAAAAGAAACTCAGACAGGGCAGCCTATTGTGACAAAGTACATCCAGTTTAAATAAGTGTCAAAATTGCTCAGAAACTCAGTCTATGGTACAAAACCATCAGACTTGAAATAACAAATGGAACAAGATAGTGTATAAAAATGTTTCCACTTGTAAATCTGTGCCAATGAATATACTGCAATAATGTGACCTGCTCTAAAAGTAAACCATGGTCACAGTATGACTACTAGAATTGGTTAATTGCAAATCTATGAGTGTTGAGATCTTGCATTCTCCTCTCCCAACAGTGGACAACAGTCTGTCAAAATTGAGTTATGAGCAGTACCCTGCCTCTGATCTCCCACTACAACACTTTCTTGAGGTGCAGTGATTAGATTTCATATTGAAATCATTTGTAGGAATTGTCCACTCTGGTCATTAAAACATTATCTTTTAAACAAGACAGAGTTGAATTGATAAGTGGGAAGTTTCTGCATTAGACCTTTCCACAATGCATGATCACTTACAAACACAACCATCCCTCCTGAATGTTGCATTTTTAAAATTATACAGTATTGTCTTTTTCCCTATCTTCAAGGAGCACATCAGAAATATTGACATTCACTTACTTGAATGAAAGCGATTCTCCTCATGGTGTTTAGACGTCACTATAAGATAAGCAGGTATAAGTTATCATGACATACATTATGACAGGTGGAATTTAGCACGCAATAGCAAAATGTCAGTCATGTTAACAGCTGAGATACAGTATTCTAGGTCATCTATATACAGGAAAGCACAACTTACAATGCCATTTCTCATTAATCTGATCAACGTGCACTCAGTCTCAGCAGCCCTCGCTGCCACCAACATGACAAAACTTTGTTCAAGATTTTCATATTTTGACTATAACAAGCCCAAGGCTTTGAACCAGGTTGTGAGAGAGTTAACAGAATAATTTAAACTGTGGACCAGCGGTAGTATTTGTTTCTCTAAGTTAGAAAAAGTGGTCAAGGTCAAATAGATCATATCATCTAGGCTGACATTCCTAGTGCAGCACCGAGGAGCATTGCACTCCCAGAATCATTGAAATTTCTACATCACATCAATGAGTACAATTTAAAATTACTTACAAAACTACAGAACGCTTTGAGCTTCTTCACTGTGTGAAGGATGCTCTAAAAATGCAAATCTTTTCAATTAGCCTCAGTGTTGCCTTTATCCATTTAAAGCTTGAGGGAGAACAGAGTAGATGCTATCTGAAACAAATCTCTGCTTTGCTTCAGACAGAATCACTGCCATTCCTGGTCACACACTGGGGACATTTTAAAAGGTGGCAACGCAATATCAATGAGGAACAGAAGCTCAGGTTGCTAGTGCATTCAACTGAAGAGCTGATGAGACTTCACACTGCCCCCAATATTTAGCTAAGGGCTTGCTTTATTTTATTATTAATTTACTGGAGGTGGGCATCGCTAGCTAGGCCAGCATTTACTGCCCTATCCGAGCTGTTCTTGAGATGGTGGTGGTGAGCTGCCTTCTTGAACCTCTACAATTCCAACACTGTAGGTACATCCATAGTGCTGTTAGAGAGGGGATTGCTGTTGAAATAGAGATATTAAAGATAGTTGCTGACCTGATCCATGCGGGTCAATTCTGTAGACGGGGTCATACTGTGGGTACAGTGTGTTTTGCAGGTGGAATTTGGTGAACTGGATCACCCTCTCGATCACATCATCAATATACACAGCTTTAGACATGTTGGGCGATGTCATAATATTCAGTGCCGTCAGACAAGCATCAGCTGATTTTGTCACTCTCTCCAAGATCAATTCCCTCCACAACTTCTCCTCATCTTCAGTTTCATTATCCTGGAAAATAACAAGGATTTCAATGCTAATCTTTCTTCCATTTGCCTCAGATTTCTAGCTGTGCCTGGGACTTGCATTGAACTTTTGCACATCTTACAACATCACATATGAAATAGGAGCAGGAGTAAGCCATCTAGCCCTTCGAGCCTGCCCCGCCATTCAATAAGACCATGGCTGATCTGAAGTGGATCAGTTCCACTTTCCCGCTCTCTCCCCATAACCCTTAATTCCCTTGTTTAAAAACCTATCTACCCAGACTTAAATATATTTAGCGAGGTAGCCTCCACCACTTCAACGGGCAGAGAATTCCAGAGATTCACCCCCTTTGAGTGAAGGAGTTCCTCCTCAATTGTGATCTAAACTGCGCCCCTCCCCCCCATCCTTATCTTGAGGCTGTGCCCTCTAGTTCTACTATCCTTTCTAAGCGGGAAGAATCTCTCTACCTCTACCCTATCCAACCCCTTCATTATCTTATACGTCTCTATAAGATCCCCCCTCATCCTTCTAAACTCCAACGAGTACAGACCCAGTCTATTTAGTCTCTCTTCATGGTCCAACCCCCTCATCTCCGGTATCAGCCTAGTGAATCACATTTGGGGCACAGTCTTATAAGGGTGAAGATGATGGTTTAGTTTTTCCTCACCAAAAACACAATAGAGTTACCCTGTGAATTGAGTACAGCCCATTTCCTTGGGAAGCTGCTATGAAGATGTTTCAGTGCATTTCCCACACTAGCACAATGGACAGCACAAACAAGTTGACCAAGGCACATAGGGTGACAATTATGATAACCACAAGCCATTACAGCATATGTGGGTGCTTGAATGGTGTAACCATGTAAGGGTGCCTTGTTAGCAATTCATCATTATAATTAGACAAGCATTTAGAAGCTACAGCTGGTTAACCACATTCACCTGACATAAATGAAGTAATCTGAACTATTAATTGTAACTGGATATCAATGGCTTCAGAACAAATGTATACCTGTAACTGGTATGCTTGCAAGATAAGAAAATATATAATTGTGCATGCCATGTATCATCACTCAGGAAGTCTGTACACCACCCTTGTGGGAGGCAGACTTCCTCGCTCTAGTATGAATAAAGATCAATTTATAATTCCCAAAACTTTGTCTGGTCAACTGAGTGTGCAAAGTAAGCATTTTACTGGATACAGAAAGAAGGTGAGACTCACCCGATGAAGGAGCAGCACTCTGAAAGCTCATGATTCTATATAAATAAGGGGCGGCAGTTTAGAACGGAGTTGAGGAGGAACTTCTTCAAAGGGCGGTGAATCTCTGGAATTCTCTGCCCGTTGAAGTGGAGGAGGCTGCCTCGTTAAATATATTTAAGACGCGGGTAGATAGGTTTTTGATAGGCAAGGGGATTAAGGGTTATGGGGAGAAGGCGGGAATGTGGAACTGAGCCACTTCAGATCAGCCATGATTTAATTGAATGGCGGGGCAGGCTCGAAGGGCTAGATGGCCTACTCCTGCTCCTATTTCTTATGTTCTTAAATAAACCTGTTGGACTTCAACCTGGTGCTGTAAGACTTCTTACTGTGCCCACCCCAGTCCAATGCCAGCATCTACACATCATGGCTTTCACTGCATAGCAGCAAAATACCTTACAAATATTATTTTATACATGCGTTAGGAACAGGTGGCAACACAATATCAATGAGGAACAGCAGCTCAGGTTGCTGGTGCATTCAACCGAAGAGCTGATGAGACTTCACACTGCCCGCAATATTTAGCTAACGACTTGCTTTATTTTATTATTAATTTACTGGACGTGGGCATCGCTAGCTAGGCCAGCATTTATTGCCCTACCCGAGCTGTTCTTGAGAAGGTGGTGGTGAGCTGCCTTCTTGAACCTCTACAATTCCAACACTGTAGGTACATCCATAGTGCTGTTAGAGAAGGGATTGCAAGAGGGTTGTCAGGGAAAGGATCGGACCCCTCAGGGACAAAGGAGGGGAATTATGCTTAGAGCCCAAAAGAAGTAGGTGAGATCCTAAATGAATACTTTGCCTCAGTATTCACAAAGGATTGGGACATGTTGACTGGTAGTGTCTCGGAGAGATGTGTTGACCCTTTAGAAAAAAATCTCAATTACAAAACCTAAGTGTTAGGTTTTTTAGGAAACATTAAGACAGACAAATCCCCAGGGCCTGATAGCATCGATCCTAGACTGCTCAGGGAGACAAGAGATGAAATTGCTGGGCCTCTGACAGAAATCTTTGTCTCTTCACTGGACACAGGTGAGGCCCCAGAGGATTGGAGGATAGCAAATGTGGTCCCATTATTTAAGAAGGGCAGCAAAGATAACCTGGGTAATTATAGGCCGGTGAGCTTGATGTCCGTTATAGGAAAATTGTTGGAGAAGATTCTTAGAGATAGGGGTATATGCGCACTTAGAACAAAATAATCTCATTAGCAACAGACAGCATGGTTTTGTACGAGGGAGGTCATGCCTCACAAACTTGGTTGAGTTTTTTGAGGAGGTGACAAAAACGATTGATGAGGGAAGGGCCGTGGATGTCATCTATATGGATTTTAGTAAAGCGTTTGACAAAGTCCCTCATGGCAGGCTGGTGCAAAAGGTTCAATCTCACGGGATAAAAGGTGAACTAGCTAGATGGCTGAGAACTGGCTTGGCCATAGAAGACAGAGTAGCAGTGGAGGGGTCTTTTTCTGGTTGGAGGTCTGTGACCAGTGGTGTTCCGCAGGGCTCTGTACTGGGGCCTCTGCTGTTTGTGATATATATAAATGATTTGGAAGATGTAGCTGGTGTGATCAGTAAGTTTGCGGACGACTTAAAGGTTACTGGACTTGCTGACAGCGATGAACATTATCAGAGAATACAGCAGGGTATAGACAGGCTGGAAAATAGGGCGGAGAAATGGCAGATGGAACTTAATCCAGATAAATACAAAGTGATGCATTTTGGTAGATGTAATGTGAGGAGGAGCTATAGAATAAACAACAGAACCATCAGGAGTATAGACACACAGAGGGACCTGGGTGTGCAAGTCCACAGATCTTTGAAGGTGGCAGCACAGATGGAGAGGTGATGAAGAAGGCATAAGGCATACTTGCCTTTATTGGACGGGGTACAGAGTATAAAAGTTGATGTACGATGTTGCAGTTATATAGAACGTTGGTGAGACCACATTTGGAGTACTGTGTCCAGTTCTGGTCGCCACACTACCAGACAGACGTGGAGGCTTTGGAGAGGGTACAGAAAAGGTTTACCAGGATGTTGCCTGGTATGGAGGGTCCTAGCTATGAGGAGAGATTGAGCAAACTGGGGTTGTTCTCCCTGGAAAGAGGGAGGATGAGGGGTGACCTAATAGAGGTGTCTAAAATTATGAAGGGCATAGATAGGGTGAACTGTGGGAAACTTTTTCCCAGGTCGGAGGTGACGAACACATGGGGTCACAGGTTCAAGGTTAAGGGGGCAAGGTTCAACACAGATGTCAGGGGGACGTATTTTACACAGAGGGTGGGGGGAGCCTAGAATGCACTGCCAAGCAAGGTGGTTGAGGCGGACACCCTGGGATTGTTTATGACTTATCTAGATAGCCACATGAACAGACTGGGAATAGAGGAATACAAGCAAATGGTCTAGTTGGGCACATGAGCAGCGCAGGCTTGTAGGGCCGAAGGGCCTGTTCCTGTGCTGTACTGTTCTTTGTTCTTATCAGGATGTTTTCCCACACGGGCTGTGCCCCAGTCAGAATGACGGGGTTCAATTTCAAAATAAGGGATTTCCCAATTAAGATGGAGAAGGAAGAATGTCTTCTCCCAGAGGATCATTCTTTTTTGGAATTTCAGAGGGCAGTAGGAGCTGGATCATTGAATATGCTCAAGGCCAAGTTATATGTTTGATAAACAGATTTCTTGTGTGGATGAACAGAGGGATCTAGGTGCATGTGTACATAGATCCCTGAAAGTTGGGAATCAAGTAGATAGGGTTGTTAACAAGGCATACGGTGTCTTGGCGTTTATTGGTAGGGGGATTGAATTTAGGAGTCACAGTGTCATGTTGCAACTGTACACAACTCTGGTGCGGCCGCACTTGGAGTACTGTGTGCAGTTCTGGTCCCCACATTACAGGAAGGATGTGGAGGCTTTGGAGAGGGTGCAGAGGAGGTTTACCAGGATGTTGCCTGGTATGGAGGGGAGGTCCTATGAGGAGAGACTGAGGGATTTGGGGTTGTTTTCGCTGGAAAGAAGGCCCTTTGGCCCACAAGTTGCGCCGATCACTTGTATACCTACTAAGCCATAGACCTATCTATAACCCCCAATCCCATTAGATCCCATATACTCATCCAGTAGTCTTTTAAAAGACCCCAGCGAGTTCGCCTCTACCACCACCGACGTCAGCCGATTCCATTCACTCACCACCCTCTGAGTGAAAAACTTACCCCTAACATCTCCTCTGTACTTGCTTCCCTGCACCTTCAATCTGTGTCCTCTCGTAGCGACCATTTCAGCCCTGGGAAATAGCCTCTGAGAATCCACCCTAGCTATTCCTCTCAACATCTTATAAACCTCTATCAGGTTGCCTCTCAACCTTCGTCTCTCCAAGGAGAACAGTCCCAGCTCCCTCAACATGTCTTCATAAGGCATGCCTCCCAATCCTGGCAACATCCTTGTAAATCTCCTCTGCACCCTTTCAATAGCTTCCACATCCTTCCTATAGTGAGGTGACCAGAACTGCACACAGTACTCCAAGTGGGGTCTGACAAGGGTCTTATAAAGTTGCAGCATTACCTCCCGACTCCTAAACTCAATCCCTCGATTAATGAAGACTAGTACACCATACGCCTTCTTGACCACATCCTCCACCTGCGAGGCCGATTTAAGATTCCTGTGGACCCGGACCAAGATCTCTCTGCTCTTCAACACAGCTAAGACTCCTACCCTTGATATTGTATTCCTTCATCCCATTGGTCCTGCCAAAATGGACCACTACACATTTATCTGCGTTGAAGTCCATCTGCCACTTCTCCACCCAGTCTTGCATCCTATCTACGTCACGCTGCAACTTCTGACATCCCTCCAGACCATCCACAACACCACTAACCTTTGTATCGTCTGCAAACTTGCTAACCCATTCCTCCACTTCCTCATCCAGGTCATTTATGAAAATGACAAACAGCAAGAGTCCTAGAACAGATCCCTGGGGCACTCCACTGGTGACCGACCTCCATGCAGAAAAAGACCCATCCACAACCACTCTCTGCCTTCTGCAGGCAAGCCAGTTCTGGATCCACAAGGCCAAAGCCCCCTGGATCCCATGCCCTCTCACCTTCTCAAGAAGTCTTGCATGGGGGACCTTATCAAACGCCTTGCGTTTGAGATCTGTCATAATCTTGCTGAATAGCAGGACGGGCTTGATAGGCAAATGATCTATCCCTGCTCTTATTTCTTGAGATCCTTTAAATTTTTTAGAAATAAAAACTGAAAATACTGTAAAACTCAGGTGAGGCAGCACTCGTAGAAAGAAAAGGAGAGATAATGGGCTGGATTTTATGGCCTCGCCGACTTGAGACTGGAAAATCCTACCCAAAGGAAACAAATCCTCCCATTGTCCGTCCCTTGCCTGCTCTGATTCCAGTGGTAGGGCAGCAGAATTCTGGCAAATGCTTCAGTTCTGGACCTTTCATCAAAATTGTGGTGAACGGTTAATAACCTGCGAGGTTAATGGATCTTCTCTCTCCACAGGTGCTGCCTGAATGCTGAGTATTTGCAGCTTTTACTGTTTTTATTTAGATTTCCAATCTCTGCAGTATATTGCTTTTGTAGCAATTTTGGTAAGCTACAAAGTGCAATTCCTGTAATTGACAGTAAGTGACACCAAAAGTAAAGGAATGATGCCTGCAGAATTGTACATAGACAGTAGAGGGAGCATTTGCCACAAAATTCAAAGCACCGTCCTGACAAGTTTAAAGTTTAACTGAAGAGCCAAGACCAGCAGTTTCATTGTTCAGATCTTCAGTGTTAGCTCTGAGAGGTGAAGAGCAGTTTCATGGTGGCACTTGTTGGAGTTCATGGAAATGGCTGAGGATGACCCCCTGAATGCAGAGGCTGGCAACTTGGAAAGTAAGGATATGGGGGTTCTAAGATAGTTCTGGGCAGGAGGGGAAAGTGGTGCAGGAAATGGGTCAAACTCGGTTGAATGACATGTCAACCATGGTGGGTAAGAGGGGTGGGGGTACACCTCAGTCAGTGACAGTCCTGGAAACAATGATGTGATGTCTGAAGGTGCAGTCATGGTCACTTCATCCCTCCTCATCAGCATTCTAGAACATATATAGAACATGCAGAGCTGGGCTGAGAGGTGGCAAATGGAGTTTAATACGGAAAAGTGTGAGGTGATTCACTTTGGTTAGAGTAACAGGAATACAGAATATAGGGCTAATGGAAGGACTGTTAGTAGTGTTGACGAGCAGAGAGATCTCAGGGTACATGTGCATAGCTCCCTGAAAGTTGGCACCCAGGTTGATAAGGTTGTTAAGAAGGCATACGGTGTGTTAGCTTTTATTGGTAGAAGAATTGAATTTCGGAGCCGTGAGGTCATGTTGCAACTGTACAAAAAACTCTGGCGTGGCCGCACTTAGAGTATTGCATACAGTTCTGGTCGCCGCATTATAAGAAAGATGTGGAGGCATTGGAAAGGGTGCAGAGGTGGTTTACCAGGATGTTGCCTGGGATGGTGGGAAGGTCTTATGAGGAAAGGCTGAGGGACTGGAGGTTATTTTCATTAGAGAGAAGAAAGTTACGAGGTGACCTAATTGAGGCATACAAGATGATCAAAGGATTGGATAGGGTGGACAGTGAGAGCCTTTTTCCTCGCATGGTGATGGCTAACACAAGGGGACATAGCTTTAAATTAAGGGGTGGTAATTATAGGACGGATGTCAGAGGTAGGTTCTTCACTCAGAGGGTAGTAAGGTCGTGGAATGCCCTGCCTGCAGCAGTTGTGGACTGGCCAACTTTAAGGGCATTCAAATGGTCAGTGGATAGGCATATGGATAACATTGGAATAGTTTAGGTTAGAGGGTCATTAGATTGTTGTGCCAAACAGTGAAACCATCGAGGGCCGAAGGGCCTGTACTATGCTGTAATGTTCTATGTTCTAACATTACAGCACAGTACAGGCCCTTCAGCCCTCAATATTGTGCCGAGCTGTGTCCAATCCCATGATTAAGCTATCCCACTCCCTATCATTCTGTTGTGTTCCATGTGTCTATCCAACAACCGTTTAAAATTTCCTGAAGTGTCCGACTCCACTATCACAGCAGGCAGTCTATTCCACACCCCAACCACTCTGAGTGAAGAATCTACCTCGTACATCCCTCCTACATCCCCCACCATGAACCTTATAGTTATGCCCCCTAGTAACAGCTACATCCACCTGAGGAAACAATCTATCCCCCTCATCATCTCATAAACCTCTACTAAGTCACCCCTCATCCTCCTCCACTCCAATGAGAAAAGGTCCAGCTCCCTCAACCTTCCCTCATAAGACCTACCCTCCAAACTAGGCAGCATCCTGGTAAATCTCCTCTGCACTCTCTCCAATGCTTCCACATCCTCCTTATAGTGAGGTGACCAGAACTGAACACAATATTTCAAATGTGGTCTCGCCAAGGTCTTAACAGAAGGATGTGGAGGCTTTGGAGAGGGTACAGAAAAGCTTTACCAGGACGTTGCCTGGTATGGAGGGCATTAGCTATGAGGAGGGGTTAGCGAAACTTGGTTTGTTCTCATTGGAACGACAGAGAACAAAGAACAAAGAACAACCCAGCACGGGAAACAGGCCCTTCGGCCCAACGAGCCCGCGCCGCCGCATCACCCTACACCTATTCTACCCTGCATGTCTACGAATGGGACCCTACTCAGTCAGATTCAGGGAAGAAATAGTGTCAATTTGGTGGAAACCGATTAGCCTAAGAGCACATCTTTGGGGTGTGGGAGGAAACCGGAGCGCCCGGAGGAAACCCACACAACCACAGGGAGAATGCGCAAACTCCCACAGACACAGGCCCAAATCCATGTATCTGCACAGCTAGCAGTGCTAGTCACTGAGCTGTTGTGGAGCCCGTCTATTGGTCCAGGATCAAGCACACACACCGACATGAAGTACTAGGCCACTCCTGGACTTCCAAGAGCAGCCCACGCACGACCCGCCGTGTGCATGCCCCTCGCTTGACACGAGGTGGACCTCCACCTGTGGAATAAAGACAAAAAATATTAATCATACAGCCTGCCCTTCTGGTGTCTCCCGAGGTTTAACCCTATTTAATAGCCCCTACCATATCCCTCCATTCTCGTTTCACTCATGTAGGTTGAGGGGACACCTAATAGCAGTCTACAAGATTATGAGGAGCATGAACAGAGTGGATAGTCAGAAGCTTTTTCCCCAGGGGGGAAGAATCAATTACTAGGGGGGCATAGGTTTAAGGTGCGAGGGGCAATGTTTAAAGGAAATGTATGCGGCAAGTTGTTTTTTTTTAAACAGAGAGTAGTGGGTGCCTGGAATTCGTTGCTAGGGGATGTGGTGGAAGTGGGTGCGGTAGTGATTTTTAAGGGGAGTCTTAACAAATACGATGGGAATAGAGGGATATGATCCCCAGAAGGGTAGAGGGTTTTAGTTCAGCTGGGCTGCATGGTTGATGCAGGCTTGGAGGACTGAAGGGCTTGTTCCTGTGCTGTAATTGTCTTTGCTCATTATCTGATCTTCTGACAAGGCACATTACAGCCTCCAGACTTGACTTCAATAACTTTAGACTGTGACCTTTCTCCTCCATCTTGACCCTTTTTTATATCCTATACATTTCGCCACCCCTGCCCCCACTGAGCTATCACTTGTTGATTAGTTTTGCTTTCACTGAGCTCTGACCTTTGCTCTCCCATTAATAGATTCTGATATCTTACCTTTGTACCAAGACCAGCACCTTCTATATGCCTTCATGCTGCAATTAATGCTTTCTGTCTCATGATCTACAACATCTTTGCTGCAATTTTTCCTAGCTCCCACTAAGCACTGACCTTCTACTCCGTTCCAGCTGCCCCACCCTCTCTCAAATCGTGTGTATTTTGAAACATTTCTCTTCTTTAGCGCTAAAAAATCAGACAGATTCAAAAACAACTTGATTTGTCTCTCCACAGATGCTGCAAACTGGCGGAGTTTTCCAGCATTTCTGTTTCAGACCATAAATACTGCACTACCTTATATAAACACTGAACCATTCCCATTGAACAAGGTGCACACACATGCTTTAAAACTTACATGGTTGAACAAAGTGGAAAGTTTGGCCCCGTCCTGTATGTTCTTTTCCAAAATACTTAGCACCTTCACCATCTTGTCTGTTGGAAGCTATAAACAAGGAAGAAAATAAAACATTTTGGAAGAATCACACCTTCTAATAAAGTTAACTCGTCATAAGGCTTACATTAACACTGCAATGAAGTTACTGTGAAATTCCCCTAGTCACCACACTCTGGCATCTGTTAGCAGTAACAAGAGGCAGGGGATCAGATTGTTGATTTGATTTATTATTGTTACATGCATTAATGTACAGTGAAAAGTATTGTTTCTTGCATGCTATATAGACAAAGCATACCTTTCATGGAGAAGGAAAGGAGAGTGCAAAATGTAGTGTTACAGTCATAGCTATGGTGTAGAGAAAGGTCAACTTAATGCAAGGTAGGTTCATTCAAAAGTCTGATGGCAGCAGGGAAGAAGCTGTTCTTGAATCAGTTGATACATGACCTCAGATTTTTGTATCCTTTTCCAATGAAAGAAAGTGGCAGAGAGTATATCCCGGATGCGTGGGGTGCTCAATTACGCTGGCTGCTTTTCTGAAGCAGTGGGAAGTTAAGACAATGGATGGGAGGCCAGTTTGTGATGGACTGGGCGTCATTCATGACCCTTTGTAGTTACTTGGCAGTCTTGGACAGAGCAGGAGTCGTTCTAAACTGTGATACAACCAAAAATAATGCTTTTTGTAGTGCATCTGTGAAAGTTCGTGAGGGTCATAACGGACATGCCAAATTTCCTTCGCCTCCTGAGAAAGTTGAGGCACTGGTGGGCTTTCTTAATTATAGCATCAACGTGGAGGGACCAGGACAGATTGTTAGTGATCTGGATGCCTAGAAACTTGAACCTCTCGACCATTTCTGCCACATCCCTATTGATATAGATGGACATGTCCTCCACCTCCCTGATGTCGATGACTATCTCCTTCGCTATGCTGACATTGAGGGGGAAATTGTTATGGCACTAGTTTACCAGATTTTCTAACATTTCTGCTCTCTATCTCGTCATTGTTTGAGATCCGACACACTACGGTGGTGTCATCAGCACACTTGAGAATTGAGTTGGAGGGCAATTTGGCCAAACAGTCATAGGTGTATAATGAGTATAGTCAGGGGCTGAGGGCACGGTCTTGTGGGGAACTGGTATTGAGGATTATCGTGGTATATGGTTACTGATTGACGTCTGTGGGTTAGGAAGTTCAGGATCCAGTCATAGAGGGAGAAGCTGAGCCCCAAGCCATGCAGCTTGGAGATGAGTTTCATAGGAATAATGGTGTTGAAGGCTGAGCTGTAGTCAATAAAGAGTCTGACATAGGTGTCCTTGTTATCCAAGTATTCCAGGGTTTAATGTAGGGCCAGGAAGTTGGCATCTACTCTAGACCTGTTGTGATGATAGGTAAACTACAGTGGATCCAGGCGCCTGGGAGGCCAGAATTGTTTCGTGTCATGACTAACCTTTCAAAGCACTTCATAATAATGGATATCAGAGCCATCAGACAATACTCATTAAGGCACGCTGCTTGGCTTTTCTTTGCTACAGGGATGACAGTTGTTTTCTTGATGCAGATAGGGACCTCAGATTGGTGTATAGAGGGGTTGCAGATGCTTGTGAATACAGACATCTACCAGCTGATCCACGCAGGGTCTGAGTGCTCGTCCAGGTACCCCGTCTGGGCCTGTTACTTTCCATGGGTTGACTTTCGAGATGGTTGATCTGACATCTGCGATGGTGACGTTGGATGCGGGTTCAGTCAAGGCCTCTGGGGTGGAGGGCATGCTCTTGCTGACCTCTTGCTCAAAACGAGTATAGCATACATTGAACTCATCAAGGACGAGTACGTTGGAGATGGCGATTTTACATGCCTTCGTGTCATAGCCTGTAATGTCTTGCAGACCTTGCCATTGTCAACGGGGGTAAGTGTAGCTAGCCTGGGACTCTAATCTGGTACTGTCTTTTGTCATCTTTGATGGACCTCCATAGATCATATTTGGAATTCTTGCAAGATCAGATCCCTACCTGCTTCAAGAGGACAACCATCATCCTGATACCAAAGAAAAGCCAGGCAGCATGCCTTAATGACAATTGCCCGGTGGCTGTGATATCCATCACTATGAAGTGCTTCAAAAAGTTAGTCATGGCACAAATCAATTCCTGCCTCCCAGACTGCCTGAATATACTACAGTTCACCTATCTCCCTGGCCCTACACTCAACCCTGGAACACCTAGATAACAAAGACACCCATGTCAGAGTTCTATTCATAGACTACAGCTCAGCCTTTAACATCATTATTCTTACCCATCCCCAAACTTCATGGCATGAGCCTTGGCATCTCCCTCTGCGGCTTGATCCTGAACTTGCTAACCCACAGACCACAGTAAGTAAGGATAGGCAACAACAGCTCCTCCACGATCAGCCTCAACACCGGTGCCCTGCAAGGCTGTGCCCTCAGCCCCCTACTATACTTATACATCTATTACTGCATGGCCAAATTCCCCTCCAACTCGATTTTCAAGTTTGCTGATGTGGGATGGATCTCAAACAATGATGAGACAGAGTACAGGAATGAGATAGGGAATCTGGTAAACTGGTGCGGCAACAATAATCTCTCCCTCAATGTCAACAAAACAAAGGAGATTGTCATCAACTTTAGGAAGTGTTGTGGAGGACATGTCCCTGCATACATCAATAGGGATGAAGTAAAAATGGTTGAGAGCTTCAAGTTTCTCCAGATCACCACGGACCTGTCCTGGTCCCTTCATGTGGTTGGTATAGTTAAGAAAGCCCACCAATGCCTCTACATTTTCAGGAGACCAAGGAAATTTGGCACGTCTGCTACAACTCTCACCAACTTCTACAGATGCACCACAGAAAGCATTCTTTCTGATTGTAACACAGCTTGGTATGGCTTCTGCTCTGTCCAAGACCACAAAAAAACTCCAAAGGGTCGTGTATGAAGCTCAGTCCATCACTCAAACCAGCCTCCCTCTCATTGACACTGTATACACTTTTTGCTGCCTCAGCAAAGCAGCTAGCATAATAAAGGACCCCACGCACTCTGGACGTACTCTACTCCACTGTCTTCTGCTGGAAAAAAAGATACAAAAGTCTGAGGTCACGTACTATAAGCAATGCCTGTCAGTGTAACAGGCAGTAAAGACGGCAAAAGGTTTGTTGATTTATACAGTGAGCGTGGTAAGCAATGATGCCAAAACATAGAAACAGGAACGGACCATTCAGCTCCTCAAGCCTGCTGTGCCATCGAAGAACATGGCCTATCTGTAGCTTAATTCCATGAACCTGCCTTAAAACCATATCCCTTGATACCCCTGTTCAATAAAAAAACTGTCTGTCTTGGGCTTAAACCTAACGACTGAGCCAGCATCCAACACTGTTTGAGGAACAGAGTTCCAAACCTCCACCATTCTGCATGCAGAAGTGTATTCTAACATCCCTCCTGAAACGCTTGGCCCTAATCTTTAGATTATGGTTCCTGGTTCTAGTGCCTTCAAATCATGTGAACAGTTCATCTTTATCCACCCTGTCCTCCTCTGTAAATATTTAGTAGACTTCTATCAGATCACCCTTCATCCTTTTGAATTTGAGAGTAAAGGCCTAATTTGTCTAATCTCTCCTCCTAACTTAACCCCTGAAATTCAGGTATCATTCTTGTAAACTTGCACTGAACTCCTTCCAGGACAAAAACATCCCTCTAAAGTGGGGTACCTGCTCACAGTACTCTAAGTGGGGTCTAACTAGAGTTTACTACACCTACAGCATAACTTCCATGTCCCTTTACTCAGGCCGTTTAAACATGAAAGCCAGATTCCATCGGCCTTCTTGACTATTTTCTGTACCTGTCTGTAGCATTTTAAGGAGCTAGGCAGCTGAACCCTCAAATTTCATTGGATATTCACTGAATTTAACTTTGCGCCTTCTAAAAAGCACAGGCAAGAAGGGCCAAAAGGCCTGTTTCTGTGCTGTAATGTTCTATGATTCTAAAAGAAAATACCATTATCCATCCTTTTTTTGACCCAAAATGGACAACCTCACACTTATTTATATTAAAATATATTTGCCCCAGCTTGGCCCATTCACCCTTCTCTACAATACCCTGTTGTACTTTTATGCTGTCCAATTTTGTGTCATGTGCAAATTTGAATATCTGACTTATTAATGGCATCTAATTCATTAACGAATATTGTAAATAATTGAGGCCCCAAGACAGATCCCCGTGGGACATCCCTAGTCACATCCTACCAATTTGAGTACTTAGCCATTACTACGATTCTGTTTCCTGTAGCTCAACCACTTCCTATCCATGTCAGCAATCTCCCTTCAATTCAATGGGCTTCCACCTTAGCTAACAATCTCTTTACCAACAGTCCATATGAACCACATTCATTGACTTGCCTCTGTCCACCATCTTTGTTTCCTCTTTAAAGAATTCAATGAGGTTTGTCAGGTATGACCTTCATGCTGAGTCTCCCCAATTAACTGAAATTGAGAGGGGATCAGTTACCTTACCCCTGATTAATGACTCTGACAATTTCCCCACCAGAGGTTACCTGGTCTGTAATTCCCTAGTTTCCTTCTATCACTCTTCTTAAAGAACAGAATAAGATGAGTAATTTCCAATCCAGGGGTATGACTCCTAAATCTAGGGAACTCTGAAAGATTATAGTTGGGGCATAGGCAACATGGTCTTTTACCTCCTTTAACATATACAAATATATAACATCAGGTCCTGGGGAATTATCACACTTCAGTTCGACTAATTTCCCCATTATTGATGGTTCACTGAAGCTAATTCTATTGAGACCCTGCCCCAATCCTCTTAGTTTCCTTAGGACTTCTGGCAAGCTATCCTCCCTTTTCACTGTGAGTACTGAAGCAAAGTACTAGTTTAGCAAGTCTGCCATTTCTCCATGGTCATTGACAACATTCCCATCCTCAGGCTTCAGTGGGCCAATAGTGCTTTTAATCAGTTGCTTCCCCTTTATATAAAATCCCTTATTATGGAGGCAATTTTACCAGAATTTGGCAAAGAGTCAGTTCTGGTGAGAAAACTGGCGTGAAGCTCCTGGCCTTCATTAATCGGTTTTCTCTACAGCTTTTGTTGTTTTAACATCAAAAAAGAAAAAAGTGGGTGATGTTTACAGCATCACTCTGGTAGGGACTCTTAGAGCCAAGAAACCCACTCCACCAATTATTGCCCAACCTGTGCCAAGGGCAATGTCAGGGCTCTGCCTAGTCATGTCCCTGTCCCCCTAAGGCTATACTGATCTTTATGTCCCCAAAGGGATCCCACAACAGGTTTACATTTGGGAAAATTTAGTGAGGTGGATGCATAATTTTAAAGTTGTGGAAATGTATTAAAATCAGGTCCACACCCATAATTACATGGCTGGTGGGAGGTGCGGAAAATCAGAGACCATAATCTTGTCAGAGAGATTTGCAATTTCCAGCGTTTGCCAGATTTTGAGACTGTTCTGACAATCTCACACACAGATTCCTGCTCTGTTTTCAAGGAGGAATCAGATATAACTCGAGGTTAAAGGGATCAAAATATATGTGAAGGAGGAAGCGGGAACAGATTATCGAGTTGGATGATGAGCCATCATCATAATGAATGGCAGAGGAGGTTCGAAAGGCAAACACCTGCTAATATTTTCTACGTTAAATAACAGACATCTGTAGTGATGCCATTTCTCTTCTTCTGCACACTTTTGCACTATAGATCACATCAGAAATGATAGCATAAAGTTCCAAGTATTAACAAAAGAAATAATGCCCAATTAATTGAGGGCATAAGTTAATGCCAGACTCAAGGATGGCCACCAGGTGCATGCCTGTGGAAAGAGTGCAGGATTCTGAATTTGCATAGAATCAATACGGACCACCTTCTGTTTGGAAACGATCTTCACTGAATAATAAAATCTGTGCGTCATGCATAATTGGAACCTTCCTTGCTTGAGCATGAATCTGAGACATTCTTGGGGCACTATACTTTTGCTACAGTGACACTTTTGTGGAAGAACAAACAATGGTGTAGGTACAGGGGTAATATTTAAAAAGTAATCATTAACAGCTACCTAGCAGTCCTACTCGACATGCATTTTCAGATACGGATATCAACAAGTAAATACATAAAGTCAATCTGCTGTCTGATTTACAGAAATGATATTAAGCTTTTCCTTACAATCAAAGCAATTTAGGTTTAACACATACCCGGTCCATGATGCCCATAGCTTTGATCTTGGCAGATTCACTGCTCAATTCATTCAGCTGTTGCTTGCCGAGTAATAACTCCTGAGGTAACTCATCATCTTCACCTGTGTAGAGAATGCAACGAGCATGTTGACCTGAAGCAGTTGTTGGATATACACTTACAATTTCCACAAGTGCTTTGGCCGACACATGCTCTTTACCTGATTTTTCTCCAGCTTGTCACTGGGTCTTTCTCTCCATGACGTGGAGATGCCAGTGTTGGACCGGGTAAACACAGTAAAAAGTCTCACAACATGAGGTTAAATTCCAACAGGCTTATTTGTAGCAAACGCCACTAGCTTTCAGAACTGGCTGTTCCTTCGTCATGAACTCCCACCCACGTGACGAAGAAATTTAACTAACGGCAATGACGAGGGCATGAAAGCACAGACAGTTGAAGTAAAGTGGCAAATGAAGTTAAGGGTTAGGTCAGTTAACATGCAGTGGCAGGGTACATTTCAGAATACATGGAATAGATATAATCCAACAAGAAAATACAAGGGATGGCACCCTATCCACGTGCTGATGAATTGGTTTTAACTGATTCTGGCAAGGTTCTATTCGATTGGAAAACAGCAAATGTAACTTCTTTGTTCAAAAAGGAAGGGAAAAAGTAGAAAAATACGAATCAGCTAGCTTTACGTCTGTCACTGGGAAAATCACAGAAGGCATTATTCATAGAAGGACACTTTGAAAAATTTAAGGCCATATGGCAGAGGCCACGTGGTTTTATGAAAGGGAAATCATGTTTAACCAATTTATTGGAATTTGTTGAAGGAGTCACATATATTGTCATAAAGAGGAACTGGTCTAAGTACTGTACTTAGATTTCCAGAAGGCATTTGATAAAGTGCCACATCAAAGTTTATTGCTTAAACTAAAATGTCATGGTGCAAGCACTTCATAATAACATAAGGATCATAGAATTGTTAGAAACATAGAATTAGGGGAGGCCATTCAGCCCATCAAGTGTGCACCGACCACAATCCCACCCTGGCCCAATCCCCGAAATTCCATGTATTTACCCTAGTTAGCCCCCCCGACATTAAGGGGCAATTAAGCATTGCCAATCCACCTAATCTGCACATCTTTGGACTGTGGGAGGAAACTCATACAGACATGGAAGAATTTTCAGACTCTGCACAGACACTGACCCAAGCTGGGAATCGAACACAGTTCCCTGGGACTGTGAAGCAGTAGTGCTAACCACTGTGCCACCGTACCGTGGCCTGAATTGAAAATTGGGTAGCCAACAGGACACAGTTAGCATAAATGATTCTTTTTCTAGATGTCAGGATGTGACGAGTGGTGTGCCATAGGGATCAGTACTTGGATGAAGAGACCAAAGGTATGGCTGCTAAATTTAATTACGATACAAAGATAGGTAGGGTTGTGAATTTTGAAGAGAACATAAAGATGCTACAAAGGGACATAGATAGGTTAAGCAAGTGGGGAAAATGAGAAAATGTTAATCTTGGCAGGAGTCCATAGAATCCTTACAGTGCAGGAGGCTGCCATTTGGACCATCAAAACTGCACCAACTATCTGCCAGAGCATCTTACCCAGGCCCAATCCTGTCCTATCCCCATAACCCTATCAAATTAGTCTGTTAATCCCCCTAACCTACACATCTTTGGACATTAAGGGACAATTTAGCATGGCCAATCCACATAAACTGCACATCCTGGACAGTGGGAGGAAACCAGAGGAAACCCACGCAAACATGGGGAGAATGTGCTAACTTCACACAGACAAGGGTTGGAATCAAACCTGGCAGTGAAGCAGCAGTTCTAACCACTGCCCCATGGTGCATCTAACTAGTGAGAAATTTTAGAGCTGAGATGCAGAACCACGTAGATGTACTCGAGCATGAATTGCAAATAGTAAGTACATAGCTACAGCAAGTAATCTGGAAAGCTAATAAGCTAATAGAATGATTCCGGAGTGAAAGAGTTGGCTTGTGAGGAGAGAGTGAGTAGACTGGAGCTATACTCATTGGAACTTAGAAGAGTGAGGGAAGATCTTATAGAAACATATTAGGTTATGAAGGCAATAGGTAAGCTCGAAGCAGGGAAATTATTTCCACAGATGGGTAAAACTAGAACGAGGGGGCACGGCCTCAAAATAAGGGGTATCAGATTTAGGACTGAATTCAGGAGGAACTTCTTCACAGAAAGAGTTGTGAATCTGCAGAGTTCCCTGTCCAGTGAAGCAGTTGAGGCGACCTCACTGAATGTTTGTAAGTCAAGGATAGATAAATTTTTGAACAGTAAAGGAATTAAGGGTTATGGTAAGCGGGCGGGTAAGTGGAGCAGGCTCGAGGGGCCAGATGGTCGACTCTTGCTCCTATGTTTTATAATTCTCCTATAATTAAAGACAAAAACGGGGGGTAATATTCCAGTTATACAGGACAGTGGTAAGACCACATCTGGTGAACTTTACTGATACCTTTTTTAAGGATGGATGAGTTGGAAGCAGTTCGGAGACGGTTTACTAGACTAAAACCTGGAATGGACAGTTTGCTCAGAAGGTCGTGAGTCTTTGGAACTCTTTTCCTCAAAAAACGATGGAATAATAGAACATAGAACATTACAGCGCAGAACAGGCCCTTCGGCCCATGATGTTGCGCCGACCAGTTAAAAAACAATGACCCTCTAACCTAAACCAAACCCTTACCATCCATAAACCTATCCACGGATCTCTTAAACGCCCCCAAACTAGGCGCATTCACAACTGCAGCAGGCAGGGCATTCCAATCCCTCACCACCCTCTGGGTAAAGAACCTACCCCTGACATCCGTCCTATAACTACCACCCCTTAATTTAAAGCTATGCCCCCTCGTGCTAGCTTTCTCCATCCGAGGAAAAAGGCTATCACTGTCCACCCTATCTAAACCTCTAATCATCTTATATGTTTCAATAAGGTCCCCTCTTAGCTGCCTTCTTTCTAACAAAAACAACCTCAAATCCCTCAGTCTCTCCTCATAGGACCTCCCCTCCATACCAGGCAACATCCTGGTAAACCTCCTCTGCACCCTCTCCAAAGCCTCCACATCCTTCCTATAATGTGGGGACCAGAACTGCACACAATACTCCAAGTGCAGCTGCACCAGAGTTTTGTACAGTTGCAACATGATGCTGCGGCTCCTAAATTCAATCCCCCTATCAATAAACGCCAAGACACCGTATGCCTTCCTAACAACCTTATCTACTTGATTCCCAACTTTCAGGGATCTATGTACACATACACCTAGATCCCTCTGTTCATCCACACTATTCAGAGTCCTACCGTTAGCCCTATACTCTACACATCCGTTATTCCTACCAAAGTGAATTACCTCACACATTTCCACATTAAACTCCATCCGCCACCTCTCGGCCCAGCTCTGCAACTTATCCAAGTCTCCCTGTAGACTAAGACACCCTTCCTCACTATCTACCACACCTCTGACTTTGGTGTCATCAGCAAATTTACTAATCCACCCAACTATACCCTCATCCAGATCATTTATAATCTGAATACTTTTCAGAAAGTAGTACTAGATTCTTATCAAGGGAGCAAAAGGCTATTGGTAATGTGGAGTTGAAGTTACATTCAGATCAGCCATGATTTCACTGAGTGGTGCAGCGGGTTTGAGTGGCCTACTCCTAATTCATATGTTTTAAAAGTTATTGCGCATTCCACTTATGTCACTTTTTGGGAGGACACAGTATGTAAAAAAAGTCCAACCTCTTCCATCATTCATCTGTTATCAATAACAGAGTTATCAATTCACCAACAAGTGGAAATCGACCTGAAGAGGATCGTTAACACTTACCTAATGTAGTAAAATCCATATCCTCTAAATTTTCGAGAATATTTTCCACTGTGGCTGTGAATCGTTTGAATGTTGACGAGTCCATCATTTCTGTAATTCAGATACAAACATTATTCGAAGTGAAGCAGGGCAACTATTCCAATGTCTAGTCAACTTTTCTCCCTCAGCCATCACATCAAGCAGTAATCTGATCATTATCACATTTTAGGATAAAAGCAAAATACTGTGGATGCTGGAATCTGAAACAAAAACAGAAAATGCTAGAAAATCTCAGTGGGTCTGACAGCATGCTGTCAGATCTGCTGAGGTTTTCCAGCATTTTCTGTTATCATCACATTTTAGGGCTTTGTTGTATGCAACATGAGTGTCTTATTTCCTATGACAGTTGATTAAATTTCAAATATTTTTAGTCGTTATGAATACTTTGGAATGCTCTGAAGGCATGTTGTATTAGAACTATGTTACATTTGTCTCAGATTCTGTACTTGTTTCCACTCAATATTGAGAGTTGTTTTATGGTTGTATTCATTTAAAGCATTGCTTTTAATGTATCGTGAATCTCTGGCTCCCTGCAGCTCAACATGACCAGGTTCCAACAAATGTAATATCTGACATCACATCAGACGAAAGTAAATACTAAGTAGTTTTATATTCTGGTGGTACCCAATTTCAAATTCACATGCAACATAAACATTGAATGCACTGCTTCCATCTATACTGAAACAGAAACGACACACTGAGCAGTGAAGAAGCAGGCCTTCAATTAAAGTGGAGGCAGATAAATAGATAGATCAAGAATAGGGGGTTATGGGGAAATGGCACAGAAAAGGAGCTGAGGCTGGCATAGATCAGACACGACCATACTGAATGGCAGGGCAGGCTTAAGGAGCCTGCTGGCCTACCCCTACTTCTATTTCTAGCGGTGTTCTTGTAGTAGACCCTATCGAGGAATCCCACCAGTTAAATGTTCAACATCATTAAAATTGCAGTTCAAGACACTCTAACTCCATGCCCAAAATGTTTGAGGCAGTGTATTTACCTTCAGGTGTAAGTTTAGGTTCATATGCTTTCCTTTTCTTTTGTTTTTCTCTTTTCCTCATCTTTCTGGCAACTGTAAATTAGAATTGAATAAAGTTTAATACTTCGTACTGTTAATTATAGATTGTTAAACTAATCAAGATTGCTACACTGAACAGAAACAAAATCTTGTGAAAATGACACATTGCACATACAATCCCAAGTGAAGCAATCATAATATGGAATGATCGGAAAAGCACAATACCCAAGGAGCAAAGCACACTACTACTAAACAGGACTGAAATGTATGTAAGATCACAATAATGTTACAGTGCAAGAGGTCACATTTGGCCCACTGTGTCTGCCCCCTTGTGATTGCTATTTCTGTCCTGGGAGTCCAGGCAGTACATTCCAGATCGTCACTAGCCTCAAATTCTTTAAAAAGTACCTGGACTTCAATTTGTATTTAAATAGAACTTATTCTCTTGATTTCATGTTTGATAAGGTTCACCATGGAAGGCTTCTGCAGAAAATGCAGATGTATGGGATTGAGGGTGATTAAGTTAATTGGATCAGGAATTGGCTAGCTGACAGAAGACAGAGGATGGTGGTTGATGGTAAGTATTCGTCATGGAGTTCGGTTACAATTGGTGTGCCTCAGGGATCTGTTTTGGGGCCACTGCTGTTTGTAATTTTTATAAATGATCTGGATGAGGGTATAGAAGGATGGATTAGTAAATTTGCTGATGACACCAAAGTCGGAGGAGTGGTAGATAGTGAAGAGGGGTATCATAGTTTACAGAGGGACTTGGACAAGTTGCAGAGCTGGGCCGAGAGGTGGCAGATGGAGTTTAATGCGGAAAAGTGAGAGGTAATTCACTTTGGCAGGAATAACAAACGTGTAGAGTATAGGGCTAACGGTAGGACTCTGAATAGTGTTGACGAACAGAGGGATCTAGGTGTATATGTGCATAGATCCCTGAAAGTTGGAAATCAAGTCGATAAGGTTGTTAGGAAGGCATACGGTGTCTTGGCGTTTATTGGTAGGGGGATTGAATTTAGGAGCCGCAACGTCATGTAGCAACTGTACAAAACTCGGTGCAGCCGCACTTGGAGTATTGTGTGCAGTTCTGGTCCCCACATTATAGGAAGGATGTGGAGGCTTTGGAGAGGGTGCAGAGAAGGTTTACCAGGATGTTGCCTGATGTGGAGGGAAGGTCCTATGAGGAGAGACTGAGGGATTTGGGGTTGTTTTCGTTGGAAAGAAGGCGGCTAAGAGGAGACCTTATTGAAACATATAAGATGATTAGAGGTTTAGATAGGGTGGACAGTGATAGCCTTTTTCCTCGGATGGAGAAAGCTAGCACGAGGGGACATAGCTTTAAATTAAGGGGTGGTAGTTATAGGACGGATGTCAGAGGTAGGTTCTTTACCCAGAGGGTGGTGGGGGAATGGAATGCCCTGCCTGCTGCAGTTGTAGATGCATCTAGTTTGGGGGCGTTTAAGAGGTCTGTGGATAGGTTTATGGATGGAAAGGGATTGGTTTAGGTTAGAGGGTCATTGCTTTTTTTCTTAATTGGTCGGCGCAACATCATGGGCCGAAGGGCCTGTTCTGCGCTGTAATGTTCTATGTCCCCATTCATTAAGGTTCTGATTCTTCTTTGAAAACAACCCAGAAGTTGTTGGTTTTGTCTGTAATTACATTCCCAAAAGATTCTTAAACAGATGGTCAACAGCACTCGCCCTTTCATAGGACATTACAGCACAGAAACAGGCCTCATGGCCCTTCTTGGCTGTGCTGGACCATTTTTCTGCCTAGTCCCACTGACCTGCATCTGGACCATAACTCTCCACACCCCTCTCATCCATGTACTGTCCAAGTTTTTCTTAAATGTTAAGGCCGCATTCACCACTTCATCTGCCAGCTCATTCCACACTCCCACCACTCTCTGAACAAAGAAGCCCTAATATTCCCTTTAAACTTTTCCCCCTTCACCCTTAACCCATGTCCATTAGTTTTTTTCTCCCCTAGCCTCAGGGAATAGAGGTATACAAATGAATGGTTTAGTTGGGCGCATGAGGGGCGCAGGCTTGGAGGGCTGAAGGGCCTGTTCCTGTGCTGTATGGTTCTTTGTTCAGTGGAAAAAGCCTGCTTGCATTCACGCTATCATAATTTTATACATCTCTATCAAATCTCCCCTCATTCTTCTATGCTCCAGGAAATAAAGTCCTAACCTATTCGATCTCTCTCTGTAACTCAGCTTCTCAAGTCCCTGCAACATCCTTGTAAACCTTCTCTGCGCTCTTTCAACCTCATTAATATCCTTGTGGTTCTTGATTATGCTGGCTGCTATTCCAGGCAATGGGAAGTGTAGACGGAGTCAGTAGATGGGAGGCTGGTTTTATGCGATGGACTGAGCTTCGTTCATGACACTTTGGAGTTTAGTGTGTGGTGTTGGGCAGAGCACCAAGCTGTGATACAACCAGAAAGAATGCTTTCTATGATATATCTGTAAAAGTTGGGAGTATGTTGTAGCTGACATGCCAAATTTCCTTTTCATTGGTGAGCTCTCTTAAATATAGCATTGTTATTGAGGTTCCAGGATAGGTTGGTGGTGGTCTGGACACAAAAACTTGGAGCTCTCGAAGGGCCTGTTTGTGCTGTAGTGTTCTATGTTCTATTTCCACTTCGTCCCCATTAATGTACACAGAGGTACGTCCTCCACTAAGCTTCCTGAACTCGATGACTACCTCCTTCGTTTTGTTGACATTGAGGGAGAGATTATTGTCATTGCACCAGTTCACCAGATTCTCTATCTCTTTCCGATACTCCATCTCGTCATTGCTTGAGATTCGGCCAACTATGGTTGTGTCATCAGCAAACTTGAAAATTGAGCTGGAGGAGTATTTGGCTACACAGTCGAAGGTGTATAAAGATTACATTAAGTGGCTGAGGGTACAGCCTTGTAGAGCACTAGTGTTGAGGATGATCATGGCGTTGTTGTTGTTGCCTGTCCTTACTGGTTGTAGTCTGTATATTAGGAAGTCTAGGATCTAATCACAAAGCGAGGAAACGAGCTCCAGGCCACAAAGTTTGGAGATGAGTTTTCTGGAAATAATGGTGTTGAAGACTGAACTGTAGTCAATAAATAGGAGTCTGACATAGGTGTCCTTATTATCTATATGTTCCAGGATTGAGTGTAGGGCCAGGGAGATGGCGTCTGCGGTGGACCTGTTGTGTGGATAGGTGAACTGTCGTGGATCCAGGTAATCTGGGAGACCAGATTTGATTTGTTCCATGACTAACTTTCAAAGTACTTCATAATGATGGATGCCTGAGCCGCCGGATGACAGTCATTAAAGTACGCTGCTTGGCTTTTCTTTGGTAGCAGGATGACGGTCGTCTTCTTGAAGCAGATAAGGACCTCAGGTTGTTATAAAGAGAGGTTAAAGATCCTGTATCTTTAGGCCTACTCTGCCTTCTTTTCTGTTTCCCCTGGAATATTTAGTTTGCATCTTTCGTTGCCATGCAATCATGTTTCTTTAATTCATCTATATTGCTACACACGCTTTTTTGCATTCAGCCCTTTACAAGGGCAATTAGAGGTGGCAACGAATGCAGTCCAGCCACGGCACCCGCATCCCATGAACGAATAAATAAAAAAATTCAGAGAACCCAACTTTAATACTAACTTGTTACAATTATCCATTTAATTAATGGAACCACGTTACTATTACAAATTTTGCACCTCCCTGTCACAATCTGCATAACTTTGCCCCAAAATATACTGTTTATCATCTTGATTTTTTCCTTTAGATTCATTAATTTCCCTACTCCCTCGTACCAACTTCTCAATCACTGGCTCTGGTCATATGATTTTCTAGGGCTGAGTCTCGGTTGGTTGATTAGCCAGGGTGACCAGATCTCCAGCAGCTAGTCCGTCCCTGTGCCTCAGAAGGGAAAGTGGGGGAAGAGCAGGGGAGCAATAGTTATTGAGAACGCGATGGTTAGAGGGACAGATTGGAAGTTCTGTGGCAGCAAAAGAGACTCACGGGTGGTTTGTTGCCTCTTGGGTGCAAGGGTCCATGACGTCTCGGACCATGTTTCCAAGATCCTTAAGGGGGAGGGGGATCAGTCGCAGGTCATGCTGCACATTGGTACCAACGACATAGGTAGGAGAAGGGATGGGGATTTTAAACAGGAATTTAGGGAGCTAGGATGGAAGCTCAGAGCCAGGACAAAGCATGTTTTCATCTCTGGTTTGTTGCCGGTGCCATGTGCTAGTGAGTTGAGGAACAGAGAGAGAGAGAGAGAGAGAGAGAGTGAGAGAGTGAGAGAGTGTGCAGGTTAACATGTGGCTGCAGGGATGGTGTAGGAGAGAGGGTTTCATTTACACGGATAATTGGAGCACTTTCTGGGGAAGGTGGGACCTGTACAAACAGGATGGTTTGCGCCTGAACCGGGGTGGGGGGAGATAGGTGGGTTTAAACTAATTTGTCAGGGGGATGGGAAAATAAGCTGTAGTCCAAAAGCCAGGTGTTGAGGGTAGTGAGGTACTGAGGAAGGTATTAAGGCCACAGGAGTGTACAGGCAGACAGGATGGTGGGTTGAAGTGTATCTACTTCAATGCAAGGAACATCCAGAATAAGGTAGGTGAACTTGGAGCGTGGATTGGTACTTGGGGCTAAGATGTTGTGGCCATTATGGAGACATGATTAGAACAGGGGCAGGAATGGTTCTTGGCAGTTCCGGGATATAGATGTTTCAATTAGAGTAGGGAAGGCGGTAAAAGAGGTGGAGGAGTAGCATTATTAATCAAGGATAGTTTAACGGCTGCTGAAAGGCATTTCGAGGGCAATCTGCCTACTGAGGTAATATGGGCTGAAGTTAGAAATAGGAACATAGAACACTACAGCACAAAGAAGCCCTTCGGCCCACAAGTTGCGCCGAACATTTCCCTACCTATTAGGCTTACCTACAACCCTCTATCTTACTAAGTCCCATGTACTTATCCAAAAGTCTCTTAAAAGACCCTATTGAATCTGCCTCCACCACCACTGCCAACAGCCAATTCCACGCACCCACCAGCCTCTCAGTGAAAAACTTACCCCGCTTCTGTACCTACTCCCCTAAACCTGTGTCCTCTTGTGGCAGCCATTTCAGCCCTGGGTAAAAGCCTCTGAGAATCCAATTGATCGATGCCTCTGAATATCTTATACACCTCTAATCCTTCGTCTCTCTAAGGAGAAAAGACCGAGCTCTCTCAACCCCTCCTCATAAGGCATGCCACCTAATCCAGGCAGCATCCTTGTAAATCTCCTTTGCACTCTTTCAATAGCTTCCATATCCTTCCTGTAATGAGGCGACCAGAACTGAGCACAGTACTCCAAGTGGAATCTGACCAGGGTCTTATAAAGCTGCAGCACTATCTCCTGACTCCTAAACTCAATTGCTCAATTGATGAAGGCCAGTACACCATATGCCTTCTTAACCACATCCTCTACCTGCAAAGCAGATTTGACCGTCCTATGAACCCGGGCCCCAAGAGCTTTCTGATCTTTCACACTGCCAAGAGTCTTATCTTAATATTATATTCTGTCATCCTATCTGACCTGCCAAAATGAATCACCACACACTTATCTGGGTTGAAGTCCTTTTGCCACTTCTCTATCCAGTCTTGCATCCTATCTATGTCTTGTTGCAACTTCTGACATCCCTCCACACCATCCACAACACCTCCAACGTTTGTGTCATCAGCAAACTTACCAACCCATCCCTCCATTTCCTCATCCAGGTCATTTATAAAAAAAAATCACAAACAGTAAGAGTCCCAGAACAGATCCCTGGGGCACTCCACTGGTGATGACCTCCATGCAGAAAAAGACCCATCTACAACCACTCTCTGCCTTCTGCAGACAAGCCAGTTCTGGATCCACAAAGCGATGTCCCCTTGGATCCCATGTCCCCTCAGTTTCTCAATAAGTCTTGCATGGGGGACCTTACTGAACGCTTTGCTGAAGTCCACATAAACCACATCTACCGCTCTTCCTTCGTCAATGTGTTTAATCACATCTTCAAAAAATTTCAACCAGGCTCGTAAGGCACGGTTGCCATTGACTAGGCCGTGCTGGCTATTTTTGATCACACTATTCCTCTCCAAATGTTCATAAATCCTGCCTCTCAGGGTCTTCTCCATCAACTTACCAATCACTGAGGTTAGACTCACTGGTCTATAATTTCCTGGGCTATCTCTTCTCCCTTTCTTGAATAAAGGGACCACATCTGCAATCCTCCAATCCTCTGGAATCTCTCCCCTCTCCATTGATGACGCAAAGATCATCGCCAGAGGCTCTGCAATCCCTTCCCTCGCCTCCCACAGTAACCTGGGATACGTCCCATCCGGTCCCAGCAACTTTTCTAACTTGATGCTTTTCAAAAGCTCCAACACATCCTCTTTTTTAATGTCTACATACTCAAGCTTTTCAGCCCGCCGCAAGCCTGCACCACAACCACCAAGATCCTTTGGAACGTGAATACTGAAGTAAAGTATTCATTGTGCATCTCTGCTATTTCTACCGGTTCTATACAAGCTCGCCCACCGTCACATTTTATAGGTCCTATTCCTTCACATCTCATCTGTTTGCTCTTCACATATTTGGGTTTTCCTTAAACTGGCAGATGGACTTCAATGCAGATAAATGTGTAGTGGTCCATTTTGGCAGGACCAATGGGATGAAGGAATACAACATCAAGGGTAGGAGTCTTAGCTGTGTTGAAGAGCAGAGGGATCTTGGGGTCTGGGTCCATAGGACTCTTAAATCGGCCTCGCAGGTGGAGGATGTGGTCAAGAAGGCGTATGGTGTACTGGCCTTCATTAATCGAGGGATTGAGTTTAGGAGTCAGGAGGTAATGCTGCAACTTTATAGGACCCTTGTCAGACCCCACTTGGAGTACTGTGTGCAGTTCTGGTCACCTCACTATAGGAAGGATGTGGAAGCTATTGAAAGGGTGCAGAGGAGATTTACAAGGACGTTGCCTGGATTGGGAGGCATGCCTTATGAAGATAGGTTGAGGGAGCTGGGACTCTTCTCCCTGGAGAGACGAAGGTTGAGAGGCGACCTGATAGAGGTTTATAAGATGTTGAGAGGAATAGATCGGGTGGATTCGGAATAGATAGGATGGATTCTCAGAGGCTTTTTCCCCAGGCTGAAATGGTCGCTACGAGAGGACAGATTTAAGGTGCAGGGAAGCAAGTACAGAGGAGATGTTAGGGATAAGTTTTTCACTCAGAGGGTGGTGAGTGAATGGAATTGGCAGCCGTCGGTGGTGGTGGAGGCGAACTCACTGGGGTCTTTTAAAAGACTTCTGGATGAGTATATGGGATCTAATGGGATTGGGGGTTATAGATAGGTCTATGGCTTAGTAGGTATAGAAGTGATTGGCGCAACTAGTGGGCCGAAGGGCTTGTTTGTGCTGTAGTGTTCTATGTTCACCCGCCAAGGCCTTCTCATGACCCCTTCTGGCTCTCCTAATTTCCTTCTTAAGTTCCTTCCTACAAGTCATATACTCCTGCAGATCCCTAACACTACCTAGCTCCCTGAACCTTTTGCACGCTTTTCTTTTCTTCTTGACTAAATTCATTACAACTTTCATACATCCCTGTTCCTGTAATCTATCAAAACTTCCCTGTCTCACCGGAATGTTATCGTGCAGAACTCCCGACAAATATTCCTTGAAAATCTGTCACATTACTTCTGTACATTTCCCTGATGGCAGGAATAAGATTGCGGAGCCTTTAGCTTTGATCTTTGCATCCTCACTGTCCACGGGGATTGTGCCAGAGGACGGATAGTGGCGAATGTTATTCCTCTCTTCAAGGAAGGGAATAGGAATGACCCTGGTAATTATAGGCCAGTTAGTCTTACTTCAGTGGTCACTAAGTTAATGGAAAGGGTCCTGAGAGATAGGATTTATGACCATTTGGAAAGATGCAGCTTAATCCAAGATAGTCAGCACGGTTTCGTGAGGGGTAAGTTCTGTCCCACTAATTTGATTGAATGCTTCGAGGAGGTAACTAAGTGTGTGGGCGAAGGTAGAGCAGTTGATGTCGTATACATGGATTTTAGTAAGGTGTTTGATAAGGTTCCCCATGGTAAGCTCATGAATAAAGTAAGGAGGTGTGGGATAGAAGGAAATTTGGTTGATTGCATAAGTAACAGGCTGTCTCAGAGGAGACAGAGGGTGGTGATGGAGGGAAAATTTTCAGACTAGAGGCCAGTTACCAGTGCTGGGTCCTCTGCTTTTTGTGATTTTTATCAATGACTTGGAAGAGGGGGCCGAAGGGTGGGCTAGTAAATTTGGTAACGACACCAAGACTGGTAGTAATGGAAGAGGTAGAGGGCTCTTGCAGGCTGCAAAGAGACACTGATAGGATGCAGAGCTGGGCAGAAAAGTGGCAGATAGAATTTAACCCTGATAAGTGCAAGGTGATTCATTTCAGTAGGACAAACTTGAATGCGGATCACAGGGTCAACGGTAGGGTTCTGAGGAATGTGGAGGAACAGAGAGATCTTGGGGTTCATATCCACAGATCTCTGAAGGTTGCCACTCAAGTGGATAGAGCTATGAAGAAGGCTTACAGTGTGTTAACGTTTATTAACAGGGGGTTTGAGTTTAAGAGCTGTGGGGTTATGCTGCAACTATACAGGACCCTGGTGAGACCACATTTGGATTAGTGTGTGCAGTTCTGGTCACCTCACTATAAGAAGAATGTGGAAGCATTGGACAGAGTGCAGAGGAGATTTACCCTGATGCTGCCTGGTTTGGAGGGTAGGTCTTATGAGGAAAGGTTGAGGGAGTTGGGGCTTTTCTCTTCAGAGCGGAGGAGGATGAGAGACAATTTAATAGATGTTTATAAGATGAGGGGAATAGATAAAGTGGATGTGCAGAAACTGTTTCCTCGGGTGGACGTAGCTGTTACTATAAGGTTCATGGTGGGAGATATTGGAGGGATGTCCGAGGTAGATTCTTTACTGAGAGTGATTGGGGTGTGGAATGACTGCCTGCTGTGATAGGGGAGTCGGACACTTTAGGAACTTTCAAGCGGTTATTGGATAGGCACATGGAGCACTCCAGAATGATAGGGAGTGGGATAGCTTGATCTTGGGTTTGGACAAAGCTCAGCACAATATCGAGGGTCGAAGGGCCTGGTACTGTGCTGTACTGTTCTATGGTTCAAGTAAATTCTACTCCCACAAAACAGCTCCCTCTTTCCCCTTCTCCCACTCCATGACAGCAAATGTTTGAAAGCTCAAAAAGGGATAGGTTAGTAATGAAAAGTTTTGAAAGAAATTTGCTCCAAACAGACTTTCTGGCAGTAACTGTCCGTGAACTCTGCAGTATTTTAATTTACCCCATGCAACTTAGGCAATAATACTCAAAAAATGTGACTTCATATTCTTAACAGCAAAATCTGCATGAATTTGCATGAATGCAAATTAAACTCCAGGACAACAAATGCACTTTACGGTGACATATACACTGCAATGTAATAAAGTTAAAGTCAGGCCATTTCCAGAAAATGTGATTTATTCTATTGACAAAAATGCATTCTTACTATCAATGAGACTGGGAGGGGGTGAATCCTCCTCAGATCCAGGGCTCCGCTCCCGATATCTGCTTCCTGAGCTCCGCCTGCCTTCAATGGAATAGCTGCCTCTTCTTAATTCATTTAGAATCCGGCGGTCACGTTCTTCACACTCCCAGGCTTTATCTGCCCCTCCTCGATCCTTCTTGTGCCTCTTCCGGGAAGCTGTAAAAAACAGATTGTTTTTATTAAAGAAGTGAATCCTTTTGCATGGATGACTTTGCACTCCTTTTTTTTAAAATCATCACAACCAAGCGTCTCGAACATCAACTAGTTTACCTCAATACAACTAACTGGCACAGATGTTAACAGATTTTTAAATATTTGTTCGGGCTAGTCCAGCACTTATTGCTCACGAGCAGGTGGTGAGAGCCACCTTCTGAATTGCTGCAGTGTAGCTACACCCACAATTCTATTAGGATTTTAACCCAGCAACCATTTGAGTTATAAGGGGAGGCTGGGACTTTCTCTGGAGTGTAGGAGGCTGAGGGATGATGTTATAGGGGTCTAAAAAATAACGAGAGGTACAGATCAGCTCGATAGGCAATATCTTTTCCCAAAGGTAGGGGAGTCTAAAACTAGAGGGCATCGGTTTAAGGTGAGAGGGGAGAGATACAGAAGTGTCCAGAGGGACAATTTTTTCACACAGAGGGTGGTGAGCATCTGGAATAAGCTGTCAGAGATAGTAGTAGAGGCAGGTACTATTTTGTCTCTTAAAAAGCATTTAGACAGTTACATGGGTAAGATGGGTATAGAGGGACATGGATCAAATGCAGACAATTGGGATTAGTTTAGGGGTTTAAAAAAAAAGGGTGGCATGGACAAGTTCAGTCGAAGGGCCTGTTTCTATGCTGTAAACCTCTATGATTCCATTAACATTGAAGAAACAGCAATGTATTTCCAAGTCAGGATGGTGAGCGGCTTGGAAGAGCTTCCAAATGGGGGAATTCAGTGATGGCAATTCCACTGAATGTCATAGGGCAATGGTTAGACCCTGCTGATCTTACTGTGCCCACCCCAGACCAATGCCAACATCTCCACATCATCACTATTTAAAAGGGAGAGAGCGTGATCGGAGAATGACAGGCCTATTTGTTGCTTTTTTTTTTAAATCTTTTACGAAATGTGGGCATTGCTGGTTAGAACATAGAACATTACAGCGCAGTACAGGCCCTTTGGCCCTCGATGTTGCGCCAACCAGTGGAACCAATCTAACGGCCCTCTAACCTAAACTATTCCAATGTTATCCATATGCCTATCAACTGACCATTAGAACGTCCTTAAAGTTGGCGAGTCCACAACTGCTGCAGGCAGGGCATTCCACGCCCTTGCTACCCTCTGAGTAAAGAACCTACCTCTGACATCCGTCCTATAACTACCACCCCGTAATTTAAAGCTATGACCCCTCGTGTTAGCCATCACCATCCAAGGAAAAAGGCTCTCACTGTCCACCCTATCTAACCCTCTGATCAACGTGTACGCCTCAATTAGGTCACCTCTTAACCTTCTTCTCGCTAACAAAAATAACCTCAAGACCCTCAGCCTTTCCTCATAAGACCTTCCCACCACACCAGGCAACATCCTGGTAAACCTCCTCTGCACCCTTTCCAATGCCTCCACATCTTTCTTATAATGCAGCGACCAGAACTGTACGCAATACTCCAAGTGCGGCTGCACCAGAGTTTTGTACAGTTGCAACATGACCTCACGGCTCCGAAATTCAATCCCTCTACCAATAAAAGCTAACACACCATACGCCTTCTTATCAACCTGGGTGCCAAGTTTCAGGGATCTATGCACATGTACACCGAGATCTCTCTGCTCATCCACACTACCAAGAGTCCTTCCATTAGCCCTATATTCTGTAATCATGTTACTCTTACCAAAGTGAATCACCTCACACTTTTCCGTATTAAACTCCATTTGCCACCTCTTGGCCCAGCTCTGCAGCTTATCTATGTCCCTCTGCAAACTGTGACATCCATCCTCACTGTCTGCAACTCCTCCAACTTTGGTGTCGTCAGCAAATTTACTAATCCATCCTTCTACACCTTCAACTAGGTCATTTATAAAAATGACAAATAGCAGTGGCCCCAAAACAGATCCCTGAGGTACACCACGTGCAACTGAACTCCAGGTTGAATATTTCTCATCAACCACCACCCTCTATCTTCTATCAGCTAGCCAATTCCCGATCCAAACTGCTAAATCACCCTCAATCCCATGCATCTGCATTTTCTGCAGTAGCGTACCATGGGGAACCTTATCAAACGCTTCACTAAAATCCATATACAGGCAGCAGTGCTAACCACATTGCCACCCATCTTCGGTAAATTGCTGCAGTGCATCTTGCTTATAGTATACACTGTTGCTAATAGCGCCGATGGTAGAGGGGGCAGATGTAGTGCCAATCAAGCAGGCTACTTTGTTCTGGATGATGTCGAACTTGGTTGTTGGAGCTGCAATCATCCAGGCAAGCGGGGAGCAATCCACCATACTCCTGACTTAAAGAATAGTGTAGCACAGGGACAGGATCTGTGGCCCTCCAAGCCTGTGCCGATTGTGATGCCCTATCTGAACTAAAGAAGAATCTGTCCACCCTTACTCGGTCCGTATCCCTCAATTTCCTCCCTATTCATATACCCATTCAGATGCCTCTTAAATGTTGCTAATGTGCTTGCTTCCACCACCTTCTTTTCGATTTTCAAGTTTGCTGACAACACCACGTCGGATCTCAAACAATGACGAGACAGAGTACAGGAATGAGACAGAGAATCTGGTGAACTGGTGCAGCAACAATAATCTCTCCCTCATTGTCAAAATGAAGGAGATTGTCACTGACTTCAGGAAGTGTAAAGGAGAACGTACCCCTGTCTACATCAATAGGGACAAAGCAGAAGGGGTTAAGAGCTTCAACTTTTTAGGTGTCCAGAGCATCCTGGTTCCCCCCATGCCAACACTATAGTTAAGAAAGCCCACCAACACCTTTACTTTCTCAGAAGACAAAGGATATTTGGCATGTCAGTTGCGTCTCTCAGCAACTTTTACAGATGCACCTTAGAAAGCATTCTTTCTGGTTGTATCACAGCTTGGTATGGCTCCTGTTCTGCTCCAGACCACAAGAAATTACAAAAGATTGTGAATGTAGCCCAATCCATCATGCAAACGAACCCCACATTCACTGATTCTGTCTACGCTTGACTCAGAAAAACAGCCAGCATAATTAAGGACCCCACACATCATGGACATTTTCTCTTGCACCTTCTTCCGTTGGGAAGATGATACAAAGGTCTGCGGTCACATACCAACCAGTTTCTTCCCTGATGTCAGACTTTTGGATGGCCTTACCTTGCATTAAGTTGATTTTTCTCTCCACCCTAGCTATGACTGCAGCACTACATTCTGCAGGCTCTCATTTCCTTCTCTGTACAGCGCACAAGAAACAATGCTTTTCACCGCATATTAATACATGACAATAAATCAAATCGTGCATCAAAAGTAAGAGTCAGAGGTTTACAGTATGGAAACAGGTCCTTTGGCCTAACTTGTCCATGCCATCCTTTCTTTTTTAAAACCCTAAGCTAATCCCAATTTCTCGCATTTGGCCCATATCCCTCTATACCCATTATAACCATGTAACTATCTAAATGCTTTTTAAAAGACAAAATTGTACCCTCCTCTACTACCTCTGGCAGATTGTTCCAGACACTCACCACCCTCTGAAAAAATTGACCCTCTGGACACTTTTGTATCTCTCCCCTCTCACCTTAAACCTATGCCCTCTAGTTTTAGACTCACCTACCTTTGGGAAAAGATGTTGACTATCTAGTTGATCTGTGCCCCTCATTATTTTACAGAATGGAACGGAGTTTAACGCAGAAAAGTGTGATGATTCACTTTGGAAAGAGAAACGGGAGTACAGAATATAGGGCTAACGGAAGGACTCTTGGTAGTGTCGACGGGCAGAGAGATCTCGGTCTACATGTGCATAGGCCCTTGAAAGTTGGCACCCAGGTCATTTCCCAGTACTAGGTCCAATATAGCCCCCTCTCTAGTTGGGCTATCTATATAGGTTCTCTGGAACAATTTCTATACGCATTTTACAAATTCCTCCCCGTCCAGACCCCCAACTCTAAGCACTTTCCAGTCTATAGCAGGGAAATTAAAATTTCCCACTACAATAACTATATTTTTTCTGCACCTATCCAGAATCTCCTTACATATCCGTTCCTCCGCTTCCCGTGGGCTGTTGGGAGGCCTGTACTATACCCCCAGCATAGTGATTACACCCTTCCTGTTTCTGAGTTCCACCCACAGCAACTCATTACATGACCCCTCTAAATTGTCCACCCTCTGCACCACTGTAATATGCTCCCTAACTAATATCACTACTCCCCCACCTCTTTTAGCCCCTCCCTTAGCAATTAGAGATGCAATTGTATAGAGCGTTGATGAGGCCACACCTGCACACCAGTATTGTATTCAGTTTTGGTGTCCTTACCTGAGGAAGGATGTTCTTGCTATAGATGGAGTACAGTGAAAGTTTACCAAGCTGATTCCTGGAATGACAGGTCTGACATATGAGGAGAGACTAAACTGGTTAGGATTATATTCAGTAGAGTTTAGAAGGGCGAGAGGAAATCTTGTAAAAACTGATATAATTCTAACAGGGTTAGACAGGGTAGACTCAAAGAATATTCCCAGTGGTGGGGGAGTCCAGAACTAGGGGTCATACTTTGAGGATAAGGGGTAAACCTTTTAGAACTGTGGTGGGGAGAAATTTCTTCACCTAGAGGGTGGTGAATGTGTGGAATTCACTACCACAGAAAGTAGTGGAGGTCAAAATGTTGTTTGATTTCAAGAAGAAATTAGATATAGCTTTTGGGGCTAAAGGGATCAAGGGATATGCCGGCATCCAGGATATTAAACTCATAATGAATGATGGAGCAGGCTCGAAGGGCCAAATGGCATACTCCTGCTTCTAGCTTCTGTGTTGCTATTATGAGGAACATGGACAAGGTGGGTAGGGAGCTGCCGTGCCACTTAGTTGAAGCGCCAGTCATGAGTGGACACGAGTTCCAAAGATGTGCGGGTTAGGTTGATTGATGCTAAAAAAGGAATTGCCCCTTAAGTGTCTTGAGATGCGCAGGTTAGAGAGATTAGTAGATTATACAGGGGTAGGGCCTGGGTGGGATTGTTGTTAGTGCAGACTCGATGGGCCAATGGCCTATTTCTGCACTGTAGGGTTTCTATGATCTCCAAGTTCAAGGTCAGGACAGGCAGTTTACAAGGGATGTGAGGAAAATCTCTTTTTATCCAGAGAGTGGTGACAGATTAGGAGAGTAGGCAAAGAGGCAGACGGAATACAACATGAAAAAGTGTGAGGTTATGCACTTTGGAAGGAGGAATGGAAGCATTTTTCTAAATGGGAAAATGCTTCAGAAATTTGATATACAAAGGGACTTGGGAGTTATTGTTCAAGATTTTCTGAAGGTTAACGTGCAGGTTCAGTCAGCAGTTAGGAAAGCAAATGCAATTGTAGCATTCATGTTCAGAATGCTACAATTCAGATACCTGCTCAGAACATAGTTTCACAAAAAAAAACACACAGACAAACCCAGCAGGTCTGACAGCAGCTGTGGAAAGAGAAATGGGGTTCATGTTATAAGTCCAGTATGACTTGTCTTTATAAGTTCCAAAAAAGAATGATATTGGAGTCAAAACTACTATTCTTCTCTTTTTCCACCAATGCTGCCAGACCTGCCAAGCTTTTCCAGCATTTTCTGTTTTTATTTTCAGATTTCAAACCAGTATTGTGCTTTTATGCTTTCACAACTCTTCATTTGTCCTTTGCTCTGCTTTTTCAGCTTACTCAAACAACAACAGCAGCGCTACTTACATTCAAAGTCACTGTCATTGTCACCCTCATCTGAGCTGATTTCTGCATAGTTTGGCTTCTCCTTCACAGTACTGCGTTTTCGTTTGTTCATCTTGACACGCTCGCAGAGCGGCATTGTCGATTCAATCTCAGCAAGGAGATCAGGTGGAAGCTCCTTCAGCACCGATTGGTCAATACCACCTATTGCAAAAGAATAAAAATAACTGCAAATATCTGAAAATTTACTGATTAACAAGATTTTACAGCACAGATGATCATAGAACATATCAGCACAGTACAAGTTCTTCAGCCCTCGATGTTGTGCCGAGCTATGTTCGAGCCCAAGATCAAGCTATCCCACTCCCTATCATTCTGGTGTGCTCCATGTGCCTATCAATTAACTGCTTGAAAGTTCCTAAAGTGTCCAACTCCACTATCACAGCAGGCAGTCCGTTCCACACCCCAACCACTCAGTGAAGAATCTACCTTGGACATCCCTCCTATATCTCCCACGATGAACCTTATAGGTATGCCCCCTAGTAACATCCACATCCACCCAAGGAAACAGTGTCTGCACCTCCACTCTATCTATCCCCCCCCCATCATCTTATAAACCTCTATTAAGTCACCTCTCATCCTCCTCCGCTCTTGAGAAAAGCCCTAGCTCCCTCAACCTTTCCTCATAAGACCTACCCTCCAAACCAGGCAGCATCCTGGTAAATCTCCTCTGCATTCTCTCCAATGATTCTACATCCTTCTTATAGTGAGGTGGCCAGAACTGCACACAATATTCCAAATGTGGTCTCACCAAGGTCTGGTGTAGTTGCAGCATAACCCCATGGCTCTTAAACTCAAACCTCCTATTAATAAATGCTAACACACTATAAGCCTTCTTCACAGCTCTACCCACTTGAGTGGAAACCTTCAGAGATCTGTGGATATCAACTCCAAGATCTCTCTGTTCCTTCAAATTCCTCAGAACCCTGCCGTTGACCCTGTAATCTGCATTCAAGTTTGTCCTACCAAAATGAATCACCTCGCACTTATCAGGGTTAAACTCCATCTGCCACTTTTCGTCCCAGCTTTGCATCCTATCAATGTCTCTTTGTAGCCTACAAGAGCCCTCCACTTCATCCACTACTCAAATCTTGATGTCATCAGCAAATTTGCTAACACACCCTTCAGCACCCCCTTCCAAGTCGCTGACAAAAATCACAAATAGCAGAGGACCCAGCACTGATCCCTGTGGTACACCGCTGGTAACTGGCCTCCAGTCTGAAAATTTTCCCTCCACCACCACCCTCTGTCTTCTATGAGACAGCCAGTTACTTATCCAATTGACCAAATTTCCTTCTATCCCACACCTCCTTACTTTGAGCCTACCATGGGGAACCTGATCAAACCCCTTATTAAAACCCATGTATGTGACATCAACTGCTCTACCTTCATCTACAGGCTTAGTTACATCGTCAAAGAATTCAGTCAAATTTGAGAGGCAGGACTTACCCCTCACAAAACTGTGCTGACTATCCCGGAGTAAAGTGCATTTGATCCATTTGTCTATGCCCAAGTTTATAGTGAGCCATAAGCCGCCTCTGATCCAATTTAAATCATTTACTGTCAGTCATTTAATTCTGGATTCTAAACTACTCATAAGTAATTACATCAAAATAAGGGTGACTGTGCATTATGTGAATGCATAGAGTATAGTAAATAAGATTGGGGAGTTACAGGCACATGTGGAAATATGATGGCGCTGTGATAACCGAGATCTGGCTCAAGGAGCGGCAGGACTGGCTGTAAAACATTCTTGGACACAAGGTGTTCAGAAAAGATAGATGATAAAGTAATACAGCACGGAGACAGGCCCTTTGGCCCAAGCTTTCCATGCCTACCAATGACAGGAAAGAATGGGGGAGTAGCAGCAGTATTGTGTAGGAGGACTACTAATGTACTAGAGAAAGAGGATGCTCAAGGATTCAAGGGCAGAATCCTTATAGTTAAGAAACAAAAAGGATGCAGTTACATTGCTCAGTGTCGTCTGCAGACTGCTGACTATGAGATGGAAGGAGAAGATTAAGTCTGCAGAGAAATTAGAGAAGTGCAAACATAAAGAGAGTAGATATAATGGAGGACTTTAATTACTTGAATGTAGACTGGGACAGTGGTAAAGTAAAGAGCAGAGATGGGCCAAAGTTCCTACAGCCTTTCATGTCCAACAAGGAAAGATGCACTGTTGGAACTAGCTCTTGGAAATGATGTGGGCCAAAGTCGATCAAGTATCATGGAAATCATTTAGAAGACAGTGATCACTGCATTGGAAGTTTTAGGGTAATGGTAGAACATTGAACATTACAGTGCAGTACAGGCCCTTCGGCCCTCAAAGTTGTGCTGACCTGTGAAAGCAATCTAAAGCCCGTTTAACCTCCAATATCATCCATATGTTTATTTAAATGTCCTTAAAGTTGGCGAGTCCACTACTGTTGCAGGCAGGGCATTCCAAGCCCTTATTACTCTGAGTAAAAAACCTATCTCTGACATCTATCCTATATCTATCACCCCTCAATTTAAAGCTATGTCCCTTAATGCTAGCTATCTCCATCTGAGGAAAAAGGCTCTCACTGTCCACCCTATCTAATCCTTTGATCATCTTATATGCCTCTATTAAGGTAGAGGAGGAAAACAGGCAATCGAGCGCAATAATAATTAACTGGGAGACAGCCAACTTCAAAAGGAGCAAGAACATGGCTCAGTTAGACCAAAATGAAAGGTTGTCAGGAAAGACTAATTGAACACCTTCAAAACAGAAATGGTCCGTGCACAATCAAGGTATATTTCCTTAAAAGGGAAGATAGGATGAACAAATCCAGAGCCCCTGGGTGAAAAGGGAGATAGCAATTAGGATAGGAAGTCATAATAGGTCTGCAGCATAGAAAAAGACCCTTTGCCCCACTGCATTGATACTGGTCAAAGATAAACCACCCACCTACTCTCAACCTATTTTCCAGCACTGGGTCCACAGCCTTGTATGCCTTTACATCACAAGTGCATATCTAAATACTACTTAATGTTATGAGATCTCTGCATGCACCAACCTGTCAGACAGAGTTCCAGATTCCCACTACCCTTTGGGTGAAAAAGGATTTCCTCACATCCCTCTAAACTGCTTGCTCCTTACCTTAAATCTATACTCCTTAGTTATCGATCCCTCCACCAAAAGGAAAAGTTCCTTCCTTGTCTACTCTATCTTTGTCCCTCATAATTTGATACATCTCAATCGAGTCTCCCCTCAGTCTGCTCTGTTGACAAAAACAACCCCATTTTATTCAATCTCTCTTAGAATATAGAACATAGAATAGTGCGGCACAGTACAGGCCCTTCGGCCCTCGACTTTGTGCCGAGCCATGTCCAAACCCAAGATCAAACTATCCCACTCCCCACCACTCTGGTTCATAACAAAAAACTCCCGATCATTCTGGTTCATAAAAAACTTTCCAGTCCTGGTCACCACAGTACCAGAAAGATATGGAAGCTTTGAAGAGAGTGCAAAGGTGGTTTACCCCGATGTTTCCTGGTTGAGAATATGAGGAGGTTGAATAAATTAGGATTACTTTCACTGCAAAAACAGAGGCTGAGGGGAGACCTCAGAGGTCTATAAAATTATGAGATGCATAGACAGGGTGGCAGTGTCAATTACATGGAGGCACAGGTTCAAGGTGAGAAGGGGAAAATTTAAGGGAGATGCAAGGGTAAAGTTTTTCACCCAGAAAGAGCTGGGAGCCTGGAACGTGCTGCCGGAGGTAGTGGTGGAAGTAGACACATCAGCATCATTTAAGAGGCATCTGGATGGATACATGAATAGGGAGGGAAGAGAGGGATACAGACCAAGGAGGTCTTCTGCCAGAAGACTTTTTTTTTCAGTTAAGTTAGAGCATCATGATTGACACAGGCTGGAAAGGCCGAAGGCCTGTTCTTATACATCCTGGAAAATCTCCTCCGCGCTTTTTCCAATGCCATCACATCTCTCCTATAATGTGGATCCCAGAACTGCACACAATACTAGCTGTGGCCTAACCAACGTTTTACTTTGTTTCAGCATAATCTCCCTGCTCTTAAACTCTATGCTTCAGATAATAAAGGCCAGTATACCAGATGTCTTCTTAACCAGGAAGGGGAAAATATACTTATAATAAATGCCAGGTAGAAAATACAGTTTAAAAACCAAGAGAAATACAGAAGATGCGGCGGCGGCGGGGGGGGGGGGGGTTTGAAAAACAGAGTAAAGAATTATGGGAAAAGGCTGGCAGCCAACATGCAGGAAAATCCTAAAGTTTCCTGTGGCACAAAAAATGAGTTCAAGTTTAGTTATTAGTGTCATGTGCGCTCTGGTTTCCTCCCACTGTCCGAAAGATGTGCTGGGTTGGCTACACTGACCATGCTAAATTCTCCCTCAGTGTACCCAAACAGGCGCCAGAGCGTGGCGACTGGGGCATTTTCACAGTAACTTCATTGCAGTGTTAATGTTTCTGTGAAAATTCCCTAGTTGCCACACTCCAGCGCCTGTTCGGATACGAAATACTGAGGACACATACCAACCAACCAAAGAACAGCTTCTTCCTTGCTGCCATCAGACTTTTGAATGGACCTACCTTGCATTAAGTTGATCTTTTTCTACACCCTGGCTTTGACTGTAACATACATTCTGCACTCTCTCATGGTAGCACAGTGGTTAGCACTGCTGCTTCACAGCTCCAGGGACCTGGGTCGATTCCTGGCTTGGGTCACATTCTCCCTGTGTCTGCATGGGTTTCATCCAGGTGCTCCAATTTCCTCCCACAGTCTAAAGATGTGCGGATTAGGTTGCTTGGCCATGCTAAAATTGCCCAAGTGTTCTGAGTGTGTAGGTTGGAGGGATTAGCGGGTAAATATATAGGGATATGGGGGTAGGGAATGGGTGGGATTGTGGTCGGTGCAGACTCGATGAGCCAAATGGCCTCTTTCTGCACTGTAGAGTTTCTATGATTCCCTTCTCTACATACAGTATGCTTTGTCTGTATAGTGCGCAAGAAACAATACTTTTCACTGTTTGTTAATAATAAAAAATCAAATCAAGAGTATATCGAGGGAGAATTTAACATGGCCAATGTGTTGTTGCAATTATACAGGGCCTTGATGAGGCCACGCCTAGACTACTGTGTGCAGTTTTGGTCTCCTTTTCTGAGGAAGGATGTTCTTGCTCTCGAGGGAGTGCAGCGAAGGTTTACCAGGCTGATTCTGGGGATGGCAGGACTGATGTATGAGGAGAGATCGACTAGGTTAGGATTGTTTTTGCTGGAGTTCAGGCAAATGAGGGGGCTCTCAAGAAACTTATAAAATTCTAACATGACTATACAGGGTAGATGCAGGGAAGATCTTCCTGATGGCGGGGGTGTCCAGAACCAGGAATCACAGTCTGAGGATTCAGGGTAGACCATTTAGGACGGAGGTGAGGAGACATTTCATCAACCAAACAGTGGTGATTCTGTGGAATTCATTACCACAGGAAGTAGCTGATGCCAAAACAATGAATGTATTCAAGGAGGCGGCTGGATGTAGCACTTGGGGTGAATGGGATCAAAAGGTTAAGGGGAAAAAGCAGGATTAGGCTATTGAATTGGATAATTAGCCATTATTGTAATGAATGGTGGAGCAGGCTGGAAGGGCCAAATGGCCTCCTCCTGCTCCTATCTTCTGTGTTTTCCATATTTCTTTCAACCAATAAGCTAGTCCCAATTGCCTGCATTTGGCCCACATCCCTCAATACCCATCTTACCCATGTAACTGTCTAAATGCTTAAAAGACAAAATTGTATCCACCTCTACTCTAATCTTTAACAGCTTGTTCCAGACATTCGCCACTGTGTGGGGAAAAATTGTCCCTCTGGACCCTCTCTCACCTTAAACCTACGCCCTCTATTTTATACTCCCCTACCTTTAGGAAAAGATATTGACTATCCACTTGATTTATGACTTTCATTCGGGTGGCACGGTGGCACAATTGTTAGCACTGCTGCCTCATAGCGCTAGGGACCCAGGTTCAATTCCGGCCTCAGGTCACTGTGTGTGTGGAGATTGCACTTTCTCCACGTGTCTGCGTGTGTTTCCTCCAGGTGCTTTGTTTCCTACCGCAGTCCAAAGGGTGGGTAACATTGATTGGCCATGCTAAATTCACCCCATATCAGAGGGATTAGCAGGATAAACGTGTGTGGCTGCAGGAAAAGGGCCTGGGTGGGATTGTGCTCGGTGCAAACTCGATGGGCCAAATGGCGTCTTTCTGTGCCGTAGGGATTCAATGATTCTATTATTTAATAGACCTTTACAAGATCACCCCTAAGCCTATTACTCTCCAGAGAAAAAGGTCCCAGTCTATCCAGCCTGTCCTTATAACTCAATCCATCAAGTCCTGGTAGCATCCTAGTAAATCTTTTCTGCACTCTTTTTAGTTTAATAATATTGTTCCTATAATAGGGTGACCAGAATTGCACACAGTATTCCAAGTGCGGTCTTACCAATATCTTGTACAGCTTCAACAAGAGGTCCCAGCTCCTGTATTCAATGTTCTGACTAATGAAATCAAGCATGCTGAATGCCTTCTTCACCACCCTGTCCAACTGTGACTTCACTTTCAAGGAGCTATGAACATGTACCCCTAGATCTCTTTGTTCTGTAACTCTCCCCAACACCCTACTATTAACTGAGCAAGTCGAGGAAATGGCAAAGCAGGTTATGGATAGGTATGGAGGTCACAGGATAGTTATCATGTGTGAGTTTAATTTTCCAAAAATTGATTGTAATCTTTATAGGTCAAATAGTTTGGATGGGACACTTTTTGTACAGTGTATGAAGAAGGGTTTCCTGACACAATATGTGGACACGCTTGGTATTGGGTAATAGAACATAAAACATTATAGCACAAACAGGCCCTCTGGCCCACAAGTTGCACCAATCACATCTATACTTACCAAGCCACAGAAATATCTGTAACTCCCAATCCTATTAGATCCCATATACTCATCCAGAAGTCTTCTAAAAGACCCCAGCGAGTTCACCTCTACCACCACTGACGACAGCCGATTCCACTCACTCACCACTCTCTGAGTGAATAGAACGCAGAAAACCACAGCACAAACAGGCCCTTCGGCCCACAAGTTGCGCTGATCATATCCATACCTACTAGGCCTACCTATAACCCTCAATCCCATTAAATCCCATGTACTCATTCAAAAGACTCTTAAAAGACCCCAACCAGTTCACCTCTACCACCACTGATGGCAGCTGATTCCACTCACCCACCACCCTCTCAGCGAAAAACTTACCCCTGACATCTCCTCTATACCTACTCCCGAGCACCTGAAACCTGTGGCCTCTCGTTACGATCATTTCAGCCCTGGGAAATAGCCTCTGAGAATCCTTTCAACACCTTATAAACCTCTATCAGGTCACCTCTCATCCTTCGTCTCTCCAGGGAGAAAAAATCTAGCTCCTTCAACCTATCCTCGTAAGGAATGCCATCCAATCCAGGCAACATCCTTGTAAATCTCCTCTGCACCCTTTCAATAGCTTCCACATCATTCTTGTAATGAGGCGACCAGAACTACGCATAGTACTCCAAGTGAGGTCTGAACTGAGCCAAGTGTTAGATTTGTTTGTGGGAGAGCACATTTTGAAGATAGTGACCACAATTCGGTATCCTTCGTTATTGCAATAGAGGGGAATAGGGTCACAAAGCAGGGCAAGGTTTATAATTGGGGCAGGGTAATTATGATGCAATTAGGCAAGAATTAGCGAGCATAACATCAGGCAGTGGTTGGGGTGTGAAATGCATTGCCTGCTGTGATAGTGGAATCTGACACTTTAGGAACTTTCAAGCAGTTACTGGATAGGCACATGGAACACACAAGAATGATAAGAGTGGGATAGCTTGGTCTTGGGTTCAGACATATCTCGGCACAAGGGCCATAAGGCTATACTGTGCTATACTGTTCAATGTTCAAACATGCCGAATGTCTTCTTCACCACTCTGTCTACCTGTAACTCATTTTCAAGGAGCAATGAACCTGTACCCCTAGATCTCTTTGCTCTGTAACTCTCAACAACGCCCTGCCATTAATTAAGTCCTCTCCTGGTTCAATCTACCAAGATGCATCACCAACCATTCATCTAAATTAAACTCCATCTGCCATTCGTCAGCCCACTGGCCCAATTGATCAAGATCCCGTTTCAATCCTGCATAACCTTCTTCAATCTTGGTGTCATCTGCAAACTTACTAACCATGCCTCCTAAATCCTCATCCAAATCATTAATATAAATGACAAATAACAATGGACCCAGCACCAATCCATGAGGCCCCCAGTTTGAAAAACAGTTTATATGGATTCCAGCAAAGCCTTCAACAAGGTCCCACAAAGGAGACTTGTAAAGAAGGTACATGGACATGGGATACAGGGGAAGTTGATAAAATGAATTCAGAATTCGCTCAGTTACAGGATGATGCGGAGATGCCATCTTTGGACTGGTGTTGAGTGACTTTTTATTCGGTTATAGGAGACAGAGGGTGATGACAGAAGGCTGCTTTAGTAGCTGGAAGCCACTGCCCACAGTGATCCGTGTTGGGCCCCCTAATATTTGTCACTTATATTAATGACTAGATGACTATATTGAGGGTAGAATTAGTAAGTTTGCGAATGACACAGAGATTGCAAGGGTGGTTAACAGTGAGGTTACAAGAAAATATAGAAGGAATGGTTAAATGGGTAGATAAGTGACAGATGGAATTTGACATCGAAAAGTGAGAGGTGACATACTTTGGAAGTACTCAATGATTGGTGTGACACTAGTAAGTTTGGTGGGCAGCATGGTGGTACAATGGTTAGCACTGCCGCCTCACAGTTCAAGACTCAGGTTCCGTTCTCAGCTTGGGTTGCTGTCTGTGCACAGTCTGCACATTCTCCCTGTGTCTGCATGGGCTTCCTCCCAGTCTGAAAGACATGCTGGTTAGGTGCATTGGCTAAATTCTCTGTGTACCTGAACAGGCGCCAGATAAGGGGATGGGGTAAAATTGTTAGAATCAAACGGAGGAGAAATTTCTTCACCCAGAGGGTGGTGAATGTATGGAATTCACTATCACAGTAAGCAGTTGACGCCAAAACTAAAATGGGTGGCACAGTGGCTAGCATTGCTGCCTTACAGCACGAGGCATCCAGATTCAATTCCCATCGTGGGTCAATGTTTGCACAAGAGTCTGCACGCTTTCCCCGCGTCTGTGGGGGTTTCCTCCAGGCACTCCATTTTCCTCCCACAGTTCGAAAGCTGCGCTGGTTAGATACATTGGTCACGCTAAATCTCCCCCAGTGTCTCTGAACAGGCACTGGAGTGTGACGACTACAGGATTTTCACAGTAACTTCATTGCATGTTTATGTAAGCCCACTTGTGACACTAATAAATAAACTGTAAATGACAAATGTCTGGGTTCATTTGTAAATGACAAATGTTCTATGTTCTTCAATGGGTGGGTGATAGGGGAGATGGGTAGGATTAGCAAGTTTGCAGATAACACAAAAATTGGACGGGTGATTAATTGTGAGGCAGAGTATCTTGTGCTACAAGATATAGACAGAATGGTCAAATGGGCAGATAAGTGCCAGGTGAAATATGAATCTGAAAAGTGCTCAAGTGGTAGGACACCAGGAAGTTCTGTGGAATAAAGTGACTTTGGCTTGTTTGTTCACAGGTCTCTGAAGGCATGTTACTGGGTGGTGAAAAAGGCACACGGCACACTTGCCTTTATCAATCGAGCATAGATTACAAAAACAGGGAAGTCATGTTGTAGTTATATAGAACTTTCGTGAGGCCACAGCCACAGCTAGAGTACTGTGTGCTGTTCTGGTCACCACATTATCCTAAAACGGGGGGGAAATCAGACAGATGCTATTGTCCACATTTGTACCTATGATGTAGGCAGAAAGAGTAGCAAGGTCCTGCAATCACAATTTAGGGGGTTAAGTAGAAGATTAAAAAGGAGGACCTCTAGGGTAGTAATCTCACGATTACTCTCCGTGCCACCTGTTAGTGGGGCTAGGAACAGGGAGATAGTGCAGCTGAAAACGTGTATGGTGTAGAAGGGAAGCTTTCAGATTTGCAGATCATTGGGATGTCTTCCAGGGAAAGTGGCGCCTATACAAAGAGGACAAGTTACTCCTGAACTGGAGGGGCACAAATATCCAGGGAGTTTCAGAATGTAGTGCAGGTGGATTTAAACTAATATGGCCGCCGGGAGTGGGGGGGGGTGGTGGTGGTGGTGGTGGTGGTGGGTGGGTGGAAATCAGAACAGAAAGTCAGCAAGTCCACAGACTGGAGATGAGCATGAGATCAAAGCCAGGCTAGCTAAAAGGAAGGGCAAGCTGGGGGGAGTTGAACTCAGTAGGCCAGAGGTCTGGCATGCATCTGCTTCAATGCGAGCATAACAGGCAAGACAGATGAACTTAGAGCCTTGATTCTTGGTCAGAACTGGAATGGAATAACGGAGACTTGCTTAAGAGGGATGGGACTGGCAGCTAAACATTCCGGAATACAAGTGTTTCAGGCGAGACAGAAGGGAAGGTAAAGAGGTGGGGAAGTTGCAATACTGGTTATAGAACGTATGACAGCTGTAAAGAGGGAGGACACCTCGGAAGAATCATGGAACAAGACATTGTGGGTCGAGCTCAGAAACAGGAAGGGGGCAGTCCAAAAGACATAAGAGCAGAATTAGGCCACTCAATCCATCGAGTCTGCTCTGCCATTCAATCATGGCTGTTATTTTTCTCATTCCCATAACCCCTGATCAACTTATTAATTAAGAAACTATTTCTGTCTTAAAGCCACTCAATGACCTGGCCTCCACAGCCTTCGACAGCAATGAGTTCCATCGATTCACCACTTTCTGGCTAAAGAAATTCCTCCTCATCAGTGTTTTAAAGGATCATCCCTTTCACCTGAGATTGTGCCCTCTGGTTCTAGTTTTTCCTACTAGTGGAAACATCCTCTCCACATCCACTCTATCTAGGCCTTGCAGTATCCTGCAAGTTTCAATAAGAACGCCCCTCATTTTTCTAAACTCCAATGAGTACAGACCCAGAGTTCTCATATAACAAGCTCTTCATTCCAGAGATTATTCTTGTGAACCTCCTGTGGACCCTTTCCAAGGCCAGCACATCCTTCCTGAGGTACAGGGCCCAAAACTGCTCACAATACTCCAAATGGTACATCCCTGCTCTTGTATTCTAGCCCTCTCAACATGAAAGCTAACATTTGCCTTCCTAACTGCTGACTGAACCTATACATTAACCTTAAGAGAATCTTGAACAAGGACTCCCAAGTCTCTTTGTGCTTCTGACTTCCTAAGCATTTCCCCATTTTGGAAAATAGTCTATGCCTCCATTCCTCTTTCCAAAGTGCAGAACCTCACACTTTTCCACATTGTATTCCAACTGCCACTTCTTTGCCCACTCTCCTAACCTGTCCAAGTCCTTCTGCAGCCCCCCTGCTTCCTCAATACTACCTGCCCCTCTACATACCTTTGTATCATCTGCAAACTTAGCAAGTGCCTTCAGTTCCTTTTTCCAAATCGTTAATGTACATTGTGAGAAGTTGTGGCTCTAGCACCAACACTTGAGGCGCACCACTAGTCACTGGCTACTATCCTGAAAAAGACCCCTTTATCTCCACACTCTGCCTTCTATCAGTCAGCTAATCTTCCTCCATGCCAGGATCTTACCCTTAACATATGGGCTCTTAACTTATTTAACACTACAATGGGGGTGTACTATAGGACTAGGGGGCATAGCCTCAAGATAAAGGGGGGGTGGTTTAGAACAGAGTTGAGGAGGAACTTCTTCACTCAAAGGGTGGTGAATCTCTGGAATTCTCTGCCCGTTGAAGTGGTGGAGGCTGCCTCGTTAAATATATTTAAGACGCGGGTTGATGGGTTTTTGATGAGAGAGGGGATTAAGGGTTATGGGGAGAGGGCGGGAATGTGGAACTGAGCCACGGCAGATCAGCCATGATCTTATTGAATGGCAGGGCAGGCTCGAAGGGCTAGTTGGCCTACTCCTGCTCCTATTTCTTATGTTCTTATGTTCTTAGGCCGCCCAACAGCCCACAGGAAGTTGAAGAACGGATATGTAAGCAAATTTTGGACAGATGTAGTAATAATAGGGCTGTTGTAGTGGAAGACTTTAATTTTCCTCATCTCAACTGGAAATCCCTTGGAGCAAGGGGGGTTCGGATAGTGAGGAATTTGTTAAGTGTGTCCAGGAAGGTTTTTGGAACAATATGTAGAAAGTCTGATTAGAGAGGGGGCTATACTGGACCTGGTACTAGGGAATAAGCACGGCCAGGTCATCAAAGTTACAATGGGGGAACATGAGGTGAACAGTGACCACAATTCCGTAAGCTTTCAGATACTCATGGAAAAGGACAAGCGTTGTCCTAGGGTTAAGGTGCTAAATTGGGGGAAGGCTAACTACAACCAGATTAGGCAGGATTTGGAGGCTGTTGTTTAGGAGAGACTATTTGAAGGTAAATGCATAATTGGCATGTGGGAGTCTTTTAAGGAGCAGTTGATTGGAGTGCAGGACAGGCATGTGCCTGTGCCTGTGAAAAGGAAGGACAGGAAAGGCAGGATTTGGGGACCATGGATGACCAAGGAAATTGTGAGGCTAATCAAAAAAGAAAGAGGATGCAGACCTGAGGTCCAGGCAACTAAAAAAAAAGAAGCACTTGAGGAATACAGGGAAAACAGAAAAGAACTCAAACAATTAGGAGGGCAAAAAGAAGTCACAAAATGTCCTTGGCAGACAGGATTAAGGAAGACTCCCAAGGCATTTTATACATATATTAGGAACAAAAGGGTAGCTAGAGAAAGAGTTGGACAACTTTAGGGGGGAAAAAAAGAGGAAAATTATGCGCAGAAACAAAGGAAGTGGTCTTATGGTCTAAACGGCTGAGAACCTTAATGATTTTTTTGCATCAGTACAAAGGAGAGAACATGTTGATTGGCTGTGTCTTAGAGGGATATCTAAGCCCTTTAGAACAAGTCACCATTACGAGGGAAGAATTGTTAGGTGTATTAAATAGCATCAAAAAAGACAAATCCCCAGGGCTAGATGGCATTTATCCCAGATTCCTGAGGGAAACAAGAATGAAATTGCCGGGCCTCTAACAGAAATCTTTGTTTCCTCATTACCCACAGGATAGCCATTTATGTCCTGTTATTTAAGAAGGGTAGCAAGGATAAACTGGGCAATTATAGCCCAGTGAGCTTAACGTCATGGATATTGAAATTGTTGGAGAAGATTCTTACAGATAGGATTTATACACATTTGCAATGGTCTTGTATGAGGGAGGTCACATCTAACTAATTTAATTGAGTTTTTTTGAGGAAGTGACAAAAATGATGGACAAGAGAACGGCCGTGGATGTTGTTTACATAGACTTTAGTAAAGCATTTGATGAGGTCCCTTGTCACAGGCTCATGCAAATGATTAAATCACAGGGTCGAGGTGGACTAGCTAGATGGATTCAGAACTGGCTTAGCCATAGAAGACAGAGGGTAGCTTTGAAAGGGTGTTTTTCTGAATGGAGGTCTGTACCTAGTGGTGATCAGTGCTCCTTCCACTCACATTATCAGCCACTTCAGGTCTTGAACAGCAGGTTAGGTGTAAGGATTTGCATTCTAATCAGTAATCTCTAAACTGTCTGTGCTTTATATGCTCTGTCTGAGGCCAGAACTCTCCATTCACCTGATGAAGGGGCTAACCCGAAAGCTTGCGAGTATATTATCAAATAAATAGGTTGGGCTAAAACCTGGTGTTGTCAGACTTTTTACTGTGTTTACACCAGTCCAATGCCGGCATACCCACATCATGCCTAGTGGTGTTCCACAGGGATCAGTGCTGGGCAGGGGAATGGCACCAATTCATAATAATTATTTGGAGAGTTGGTGCAGATATGATGGATCAAATGGCCTCCTCCTGCACCATAATATTTCAGACATATTATTTTGGTCGACAGTAGATACACAGTTATTAGAAGGGAATATCAAAGGGAAACATAGGAAAGGGAAAGGGAGGAGAAAATGGATGACAGATATAATGGACTGGATTCAGCTGACTTGTGCAAAATATGCAAGGGCAACATGGAACTGATTTTGTTTCACAGGGTTTAACTTTCTGGGAAGGTGATGAAACCAACAAACTAATCACAACAAGATGCGTTGAATGCACCCTTGTTCTATACATTGGCATCTAATCAACTCTGCCTCGCCTGGCTGAGGGACAGGCAGGCTGCGTATGCACAATAATACCAGGGATGATCCTTTGAAGCTCCGTAAACAGAGGCTTTTTCCAAAATTAAACATGAGTTACCGTCATCTAACTCAATGATCTATTTCAACCCTAAAAGAATTTGTATTAACTTGTGATGCTTCCCCGTGCAATGCTGTCACATTTCTGGAAAGACAGGATGGAGAGGGCAACCGCATTTGCCTCCTTGGAGTTCTGTCTGGTGCCCAGTATTGACTCTCTTATCACGGACTTGCTGAAGCAATGTGACCTGTGCCAGGGAAATCAAAACCTCCCACCCTCAGCCTCTCTACACCAATTGCAGTGGCTTGGCAGGCCATGGGTGCATGTGCATGTCAACTTTTTGGACCTCTTTATAGGTTCCATGTTTTTAATCATGACAAACACACATTTGCCAAGTGGTTGGAGGTGCATTGCATGGGTTTGAGCGGCTTCTCAGGCTAGGCTCTAGAAATTATGACAAAGCTGCAGTATTCAGAATACCAGAAGTCCTGGTTTCCAATAATAGCACTAGTGGTAATTTCCAGACCTTCACATGTGCCAATGGTATCCGACACTTTAGTTCAGCACCTCATCACCAGTCATCAAATGGACTGGCAGAAAGAGTGGCTCAAACTGTCAAAAATGGCATGTATCCATGCAGACTAAACTAGCATGAACTTTGTTCAATTATAGTTCCACACCACACGCAACCACAGGTGTTGCTCCAGCGGAGCTGTTAATGGGATGATGGCTTTGTGTCAGATTGAGCCCGCTATTCTCAAACCTGACAGTCCCACCAAGAAAACCAACAAAAACTACCATTCTGCAAAGAGAAAGACTTTTGCAAATTGTGATCTCATTCATGCGAGGAACTTTGGGGATGGTTCTGGGTGGGCCCCTGGGGTCACTAAAGAGAAAATAAGACCAAAGATCAAAGTTCAGGGCAAAACATTAATGAAGCACTTGGACCATCTCAGAACCAGGAAGTTCCTGCAAGAGCATGCTTCACCACCAGCTATAGAGAAAAAACATAGAACATAACAGCTCAGTACAGGCCCTTCGGCCCTCGATGTTGCACTGACTAGCGGAACCAATCTAATGACCCTCTAACCTAAACTATTCCAATGTTATCCATATGCTTATCCACTGACCATTTGAACGTCCTTGAAGTTGGCGAGTCCACAACTGCTGCAGGCAGGGCATTCCACGACCTTACTACCCTCTGAGTAAATAACCTACCTCTGACATACAAAGAACAAAGAACAACCCAGCACGGGAAACAGGCCCTTCGGCCCAACGAGCCTGCGCCGCCGCATCACCCTACACCTATTCTAACCTGCGTGTCTACGAATGGAACCCCTAACTTAGCCAGATTCAGGGGAGAATAGTGCCAATTTGGTAAAACCAATCAGCCTAAGAGCACATCTTTGGGGTGTGGGAGGAAACCGGAGCGCCTGGAGGAAACACACGCAACCACAGGGAGAATGCACAAACTCCCACAGACACAGGCCCAAATCCATGTATCTGCACAGCTAGCAGTGTGAGTCACCGAGCTGTTGTGGCACCCGTCTACTGGTCCAGGATCAAGCACACACACCGACACGAAGTACTAGGCCACTCCCGGAACCTCCAAGAGCAGCCCTATAATTATCCACCCCTTAATTTAAAGCTATGTCCCCTCGTGTTAGCCATCACCATCCAAGGAAAAAGGCTCTCACTATCTACCCTATCTAACCCTCTGGTCATCTTGTATGCCAATGCCAGCCATCAGCTCAAAGCTTACTCCAAGTTGGCCCCTCCAGATAGTGAGGGTAAGGGCTCAGCGATGGAGGCTGCAGAGTGGGCTGAAGCAGAACCAGAAGAACCCTGCAATGGTCCCTGTGGAAATGGCGGTCTCCTGCTCAGTTTACATACCTGACCCTGCCATAGCATAGACAGACTCCAACTGAGTGCGGGGAGGGGGAGGGAGAGGGAGAGGGAGAGACAGATCATTAATAAATCTGTAAAATGTGTTTTGAGAGGGTCCCTAGAGCAGTACGTAACTAGCCCGACTAGGGAAGGGGCTATAGAACATAGAACACTACAGCACAAACAGGCCCTTCGGCCCACGAGTTGCGCCGATCACATCAACACCTACCAATCTATAGACCTATCTATAACCCCCAATCCCATTAAACCCCATATACTCATCCAGAAGTCTTTTAAAAGACCCCAGCGAGTTCGCCTCCACCACCACTGACGGCAGCCGATTCCATTCACTCACCACCCTCTGAGTGAAAAACTTACCCCTAACATCACTTCTGTACTTTCCTCCCCGCACCTTAAATCTGTGTCCTCTCGTAGCGACCATTTCAACCCGGGGAAATAGCCTCTGAGAATCCACCCTATCTATTCCTCTCAACATTTTATAAACCTCTATCAGGTCGCCTCTCAACCTTCGTCTCTCCAGGGAAAAGAGACCCAGCTCCCTCAACCTAACTTCATAAGGCATGCCTCCCAGTCCAGGCAACATCCTTGTAAATCTCCTCTGTACCCTTTCAATAGCTTCTACGTCTTTCCTATAGTGAGGCGACCAGAACTGCGCACAGTACTCCAAATGAGGCCTGACAAGGGTCTTATAAAGTTCCAGCATTACCTCCCGACTCCTAAACTCAATCCCTCGATTAATGAAGGCCAGTACACCATACGCCTTCTTGACCACCTCTTCCACCTGCGAGGCCGATTTAAGAGTCCTGTGGACCTGGACCCCAAGATCCTTCTGCTCTTCAACACTACTAAGACTCCTGCCCTTGATAGTGTACTCATTCATCCCGTTGGTTCTGCCAAAATGGACGACTACGCATTTATCCGCGTTGAAGTCCATCTGCCACTTCTCCGCCCAGTCCTGCATCCTATTTATGTCCTGCTGCAACTTTTGACATCCTGGATTTAGTGGCTATACTGGATTTAGTGGCTATACTGGATTTAGTGGCTATACTGGATTTAGTGGCTATACTGGATTTAGTGGCTATACTGGATTTAGTGGCTATACTGGATTTAGTGGCTATACTGGATTTAGTGGCTATACTGGATTTAGTGATGGGTAATGAGCCAGGGCAGGTGGTTGAGGTAGGCGAACATGTGGCTAACAGTGACCACAAGTCCGTCTACTTTAGGATAAAAATGGAAAGGGATGAGTGCTGTCCGAAGGGGAGGGTGCTGAACTGGGGAAAGGCGCACTATAGCCGGATTAGGAGGGAGCTGAAGGACACTGATTGGGAGGGTCTGTTAGCTGGCAAGTCCACGGCTGGCAAGTGGGAGGCTTTTAAGGGCAAACTGAAAATGTTGCAGGAAAGGCATGTGCCGGTTAAGCGGAAGGATGGGAAAGGTAGGATTAGAGAGCCATGGATTACAGGGGGTATCGAAGACTTGGTCAGGAAGAAGAGGGAGGCATATGTTAGGTCAAAACAACTGGGTACGGAGGGTGCACTGGAGGAATATAGAGAGAGTAGGAGGGAGCTAAAAAGGGGAGTTAGAAGGGCGAAGAGGGCATGAAATGGCTTTGGCTGATAGGATTAAAGGAAAATCCAAAGGCATTTTACCCCTATATTAGGAGCAAGAGAGTGGTTAGAGGGAAAATTGGTCCTCTTAGGGGTAAAGGAGGGGAGTTATGTATTGAGTCGGAGGGAATGGGGGAGATCCTGAATGAATACTTTGCGTCGGTATTCACGAAGAAGAGGGGTTCGGTGTCGTGCAGTGTCTTGGAGGGAGCTGTAGATCAGTGGCAGGAAATATCCATTACGAGGGAGGAAGTGCTAAGGCTTTTAGGTAGCGTAAAGGCGGATAAAGCTCCGGGGCCTGATGGTATTTATCCCAGGCTGCTTAGGGAGGTGAAAGATGAAATTGCTGGGCCTCTGGTACAAATCTTTATCTCTTCTTTGGACACAGGTGAGGTCCCAGAAGACTGGAGGGTAGCTAATGTTGTACCGTTGTTTAAAAAAGGTAGTAGGGATAACCCTGGAAATTATAGACCAGTGAGTTTGACATCGGTGGTAGGAAAATTATTGGAAAAAACTCTTAGGGGTAGGATGTATGAGCATTTGGAGCGTTGCGATCTGATTAGGGATACGCAACATGGCTTTGTTAGGGGGAGGTCTTGCCTTACGAATCTGGTAGAATTCTTTGAGGAGGTGACAAAAACGGTTGACGATGGACGAGCCGTTGATGTCATCTATATGGATTTCAGTAAGGCGTTTGACAAAGTCCCTCATGGTAGGCTGGTAGAAAAGGTTAAGGCACATGGGATACAAGGGCAGGTAGCTAGGTGGATTGAGAACTGGCTGGGCAATAGGAGACAGAGGGTAGTTGTCAAGGGGACCTTTTCGGGCTGGAGGCCAGTGACCAGTGGTGTGCCGCAGGGTTCAGTACTGGGACCTCTCCTCTTTGTAGTATACATAAACAACTTGGAAGAGAGCGTACGTGGTGTGATCAGCAAGTTTGCAGATGACACCAAGATGGCAGGATTGGCAGACACCGAGGTGGAATGTCAGGTGATACAGCAGGATATAGATAGGTTGGTACATTGGGCAGATAGGTGGCAGACGGAATTTAATCCTGACAAATGTGAGGTGATGCATTCTGGAAGGAATAATGCAGGGAGGAACTACGTGATAAAAGGTAGACCGATTAGGAGTATAGAAATACAGAGGGACCTGGGAGTGCAGGTTCACAAGTCTATGAAGGTTGCAACACAAGTAGAGAAGGTTGTGAGGAAAGCTTATGGAATACTAGCCTTTATAGGAAGGGGTATAGAGCATAGGAGCTGCCGTCTAATGCTTCAGTTGTACATAATGTTGGTTAGACCGCATTTGGAGTACTGCGTCCAGTTCTGGTCACTTTACTACCGGAAGGACATGGAGACTCTGGAGAGGGTGCAGAGGAGGTTTACCAGGATGTTGCCTGGCATGGAAGGACTGAGTTACGAGGAAAGGTTGGAGAAACTGGGACTTTTCTCCTTGGAAAGATGGAGATTAAGGGGAGACATGATAGAGGTATATAAAATACTGAAGGGCTGCTCCCTAGATTGGGGACAATTACGAGAGGTCATGATCTAAGGGTGAGGGGGGAGAAGTATAATTTGGATATGAGAGGAAGGTTCTTCACGCAGAGGGTCGTGGGGGTATGGAACGCGCTACCGAGTAGGGTGGTGGAGGCAGGCACGTTGGACTTGTTTAAGGTTTACTTAGATAGACACATGAGCGAAACAAGGATGGAGGGTTATAGTAGGGGGTATTAAATAGGGTCAGAGCCTCGGGAGACACCGGAAATGCAGACTTACATGTTAACGTTTTTGTCTTTTTATTCCGCAGGTGGCAGTCCACCTTGTTGTCAAACAAGGGGCATGCACACGGTGGGTCGTGCGTGGGCTGCTCTTGGCGGTTCCGGGAGTGGCCTAGTACTTTGTGTCGGTGTGTGTGCTTGATCCTGGACCAGTAGACGGGCGCCGCAACAGCTCAGTGACTAGCACTGCTAGCTGTGCAGATACATGGATTTGGGCCTGTGTCTGTGGGAGTTTGCACATTCTCCCCGTGGTTGCGTGGGTTTCCTCCGGGCGCTCCAGTTTCCTCCCACACCCCAAAGATGTGCTCTTAGGCTGATTGGTATACCAAATTGACACTATTCTCCCCTGAATCTGGCTAAGTTAGGGGTTCCACTCGCATACACGCAGGGCAGGGTAGGTGTAGGAGGATGCGGCAGCGCGGGCTCGTTGGGCCGAAGGACCTGTTTCCCATGCTGGGTTGTTCTTTGTTCTATCTCCCCAGGGGCTTTGTGAAGTACAAGCTGCCTTACTGAGCGAACAGAGGTTTGCCCAGTTGGAAATGGTCAACAGGAGTTTTTAAACCTTTACTCTACCCAGACCATTATAGTAGTCCCGAGGTGACTGCAAGCCATAGGCATGGTCCTTTACTTTGGCGCACAATAAAGCGTGCTGATGACAGGAAACTGACACTTGGCTGAATTACTACAGAAGGTAATGGAGAAGTTCAGACATCCTCAGGAAACCATCATAATGGTTCAACACTTCCGTAACAGCATGATCACAGGAGTCCTAGATGGTATTGAGTCTTCAGACTCATTCCCAGTCTAATGAAGCTAAACAAGGTCACATGTTCACACCATCCTCCTCAGCATGTTTTATACCACCTTCAACAACGATGATCCTCGCACCATTAAGTGTTTGAACTAAATTAAGAAAACTGGTTTCCAATGGCTGTATTGCCAATAACCAAAGCACAGAAACCTAAGGCAATTAGAAGAACTAAAGCTGACAGGAGTAGAACTTCTTTTAAACAATGAGTTGCGATGTGTTATCTAATCGGGCAGTGGATACGAGTTCAACATAGCTTTCAAAGGGGAAACTGAACAACAGTTGGAGGGATAAAAAAAAAATCACAGAAACTTGGAAAAGCAGGAGCTAGGCCTTGGGTATTATACAACATTGTGTGTGTTTTTGGGGTGAAGGTTGGGGAGATGACAACCCTACAGAAAATATATTTAAACCCACAGTAAAGCACTGAACTAAAGGAAATATTCTGCCAGGTTTTCCCATATGCTGTACCATTTTTCTGCCACTGGAGGGTGTTCCTATAAAGCTGAATGATATGATTCACCAGGATCCCAAATGTATCCATTCAGACACACGACCAAGGAAACAAACTACAAGTTATACATGAAACTTGAAAAGCTCTCGTATCAACTCTGCAATGATAAAAAGTAAGATTCGTACCTTTACTTGACTTGGTGGGCAATCTGCTCTTAGATTTGCTGGAACTCCGTGATGCATTTTTGTCTTCAGTGTCCTTGATAAATTTCTGCACTTCATCAAAGGGCAACTTATGAAGAACCACAACAGGTTTGATCACTTTCTTCAGATCCTCTACCAGATCCATTTTTTCCACTTTTAATTTGACTTCATTTTTATCCATTGACTTCCTCAATTCCTTCTGCTCGTTGCAAACGTTACCATCCTTATCCCGCTTGATTTTTGGAATTACAAAGTTTTTTAGTGCATTGGACCTTCCACCCCCCAGCAGGTAGCTGGGAAATTTTTCTTTATCAGAAAGAGGGTTGGGAGCCTCTATTTTCACTTTGCTCCCCTCCGATCTTCGGTCGTCTCTTTCTTTATTGCTCAGTGATCCTGATGGAATGTCTGATCTTCTACTCTGCTTCAATGCATTTCGATCTTTCACTTCAGGTTTAATTTTCCCAGGCTCTCTGTTATCTTGTTTGACTCTGGGACTTTCTGATCGCAACCGTTGTTCTTCTGGTGAACGCCGCTCACTTCGGTCACCACGATCTCCTTTGTCACCTGAATCAGAACGCACTTTCTTTTCCACCTTCACAGGTTTTGAACAGTCTGTCTGGTTATTTTTTGGAGTCTCATTGCGAGTAGGTTTAGAATCAGACTCACTTTTGATTAATTTTGGGGTATCTGGTCTTCTGACCTTTGATGGATCCACTTTTCCTCTTTCAGAATCATTTTTCTCATCTGATTTCTGTTTCTGGGTTTCCTGATGCAGATCTCGTTTATCTTTGGGAGCCTCTGAACTCTGTCGTCCTTCGTGGCGTGGCTTTGGTGTTTCTGATCTACTCTCAATTTTCATTTTTGTATGTTCAGTTTTGCCCTCATGTTTGTGTTTAGATGTTTCCAGTCTCTTCTCTGGTGTTAATTTAGCCATATCTCTCCTGTTGTCATACTTTCCCTTCGGTGTGTCTGGTCGGCTCTCACTCTTCTGTTTTGGCGTTTCGGGCCGAGGTTTGATCACATCAGGCCGGCTGTTGTCCTTTTGCCCCTCGTTTTCAGATTTCCTCCTAGGGGCCTCTGGGTGATTTTCTGGTTTAGGTTTTAACACTCCCATTGTATCTTCTTGCCGTGTTAAAGACACATCGGGACTCTGCCGTACCAACTCCACAGACTTCTTTACATTTTCTGAATCTGGAGGAGGGACTGCTTGTCCATCAGTTCTTCCTGCATGCTGTAGATCAATACTGACCAACAATGCAGGTCTATTTGCACCACCTCCACTTGCAGGACCTCCACCTCCTGCAGCGATCTCTTGTGGGAATGAGTCTTGTTTCCGTTTCTTTAAAGGTTTGTCTGAAACAAACATTTGAATGTTACTGTCATATACTTACACAACATAATGCAATATTACAATACAGTGCAATGCAGAGAATGAATTTGCTCCAGGTGTGACCTGACAAGTCACCTCACGTTTGAAGTACTGTGTTCTATTCCAATCGCCATGTTATAAAGAATTAAATTGGTGCTGGAAAAACTATTAGAAAGTGTGATGGGCTCAGTAGTCTTTTATCATTTTACAACTCATCACTCTGGTGGTGAGACAACTTACAATCATAATAGTCTAACCATTAACCAGGCAAATCCAGCCTTTGTTGTAAATATGATTTTGATTCCTACGTAATATCTTTTAGGTAGTAATAATCTAGGAAAGTATCATTTGTATACAAGTATAAAACACAGCATATGGTTGCACAATAAGGCATAAACCTGTAAAATTGTTAATATGTGCATCATTCTTTAAACTAATTCAGTAGGGGGAGGGGTCACACACTGTTGTTAGCAGGATGGGAACACAACATCGTACAGTAAAGCAATCAAATCAGAAGGAGTACAACTGTATTACGTTTCAAGGCAAGGTTGGGTGGCCTCTACTTGAATGCCAGGAGTACTGAAGGCAAAACTGATGAATTAAGGACATGGATTGACACGCATGTGGAATAGCGAATGAATAGACATCACAGAGACATTGTCGACAGAGGGGCAGGATTGGCAACTCAACATTCTGAGATAAATAATCTTCCGGCGACATGGGAGGGGCAAAAGAGGAGGAAACATTCTATTAATAGTGAAGAGTTGGTTTCGGCAGTAAGAAGAGATAATATCTTGGAGGGAGCATCGAGTAAGTCTTTGAGGGTACAGACTAGGAATAAAAAAGGAACAGCCACATTGTTAGATGTTTATTATAGACCCCAGATAGTCAGCGGGATATTGAGGAGCAAATATGTGCACAACTTGGAAGTGTGTAAAAGCAGTAACAATAGGATAATTATAAGGATGTGTGGGTTAGGTTGAATGGCCATGTCAAATTGCTTCAGTGTCAGGACACTAGCAGGGTAAATACATGTGATTATGGGGTTGGGCCTGTGTAGCGGTGCAGGTTCAAATGGTCTCCTACTGCACTGTAGGGATTCTGTAAATTGTATATTAGGTGATTTCAGTTTTCCCAACATTAACCGGAGACCGAGTTTTAAGGGCTTGGATTAAGCGGATTTCTTGGCGTATGGGCCAATAAGAGAGGATTAAGGGAAGGCATAGTGCTGGTTGAGGTGGTGGTGGGGGAGCATTTTATTGATAGTGATCACAACATGGCACAATTTCAGCTTGTTACAGGCAAAGAAATGAACAAGTTGCAAAAAAAGTGTTTTGGATTGGGTTAGAGCAGTTTCTATAAAATAAGGCAGGATCTGGCCACAGTAGACTGGGAAATTGGGTGGTGGGTGGTACTTGCTGTCGGGGAAGGTATTGGAAGCAGATACGATAGCGGATTTTAAGGGGAGTCTTGACAAATACATGAATAGGATGGGAATAGAGGGATATGGTCCCCAGGAGGGTAGGGAATTTTTCATTCAGACGGGCAGCATGATCGGTGCAAGATGCAAGAGGACCGGAAAACAGCTAACGTAGTTCCACTATTTAAGAAATATAAAGATGAGCCAGGGAAACACAAGCCAGTGAGTCTCACATCAATGGTAGGGAAACTGTTGGTAAAAATTCTGAAGGAGCAAATCTATTTCCACTTGGAAAGGCAAGGGCTGATCAGAGATAGTCAGCATGGCTTTTTCCGAGGGAGGTCATGCCTAACAGATTTGATTTTTTTTTAAGTGACCAGGTATATAGATAAAGATAGTGCAGTCAACATAGTCTACATGGATTTCAGCAAAGCCTTTGACAAGCTGCCACATGGGAGACGTGTAAAAATAAAATTTCACATGAGATACAGGGTAATTGGATAAAGTGGATTCAAAATTGGCTCAGTTGTGAGAGATTGAGAGGATGACAAGAAGCCAGTGTCCAGTGGCATACTACAGGAATCTGTGCAGGATCCCCTATTATTTGTAATTTAGATAGGATTAATAAGTTTGTGGGTGACACAAAAATTGGCTGGGTAGTTAAGTGATGTTGAATGCCTTGGACTTCAGGAAGATATAGACAGAATGGTCAAATGGGCAGATGAGTGGCAGATGGAACTTAACCTTGAATAGTGAGAGGTGACACGTTTTGGAAGGAGTAATTTGACAAGGAGGTATTCAATGAATGGCAGAACACCAGGAAGTTCTATGAAACAAAGGGACCTTGGTGTTTTTGTCCACAGATCTCTGAAAATGGAAGCACATGTAGGATGGTGAAAAAGGCACATGGGACATTTGCCTTCGTCCAACGCCAGCACATCCACATTCATCCACTGAGGCATAGATTACAAAAGCAGGCCGTCATATGAAGTTGTATTGAACGTGTAAGGCCACAGCTAGAGCACTGTGTGTAGTTCCGATTGTCATTTATAGGAAGGATGTGATTGCAATGGAGGTGGTGCAGAAGTGATTCATCAAGAAGTTGTCCGAAATGGAACATTTAAGTTATGAAGAGGGGTTCGATAGGCATAGGTTGTTTCCATTGGAGCAGAAGACTGACGGGCGAACCGACCAAGGTGTATAAGATAATGACGGGCATGGACAAAATGGATAGGGAGCAGCTGTACCCCTTAGTTGAAAGGTCAATCAAGAAAGGACACAAGTTCAAGGTGACGGACAGGAAGTTTAGGGCAGATGTGAGAAATAACTTTTTTTACGCGTAGGATGGTAACAGTCTGAGATGCACTGCCTGGGAGGGCGGTAGAGGTGGGTTGCTTCACATCAATTAAAAAGGATGAGCAGTTGGCATGTTATCAGATGCATCATAAAAAGCGTCCTTTCTGAAAATATCACATTTGGTATGGTTCCTCTGTGACCAAAACTGCAAGAAACTACAACAGGTCGTGAACATAGCCCAATCCATCATGCAAACCAGCCTCCCACCTACTGATACAGTCTACACTTTCCGCTGTCTTGGAAAAGCAGCCAGCATAATCAAAGACCTCAGGCAACCCAGACATACTCTCTTCCATCGGGAAAAAGATACAAAAGTCTGAGGTCATATACCAACTGACTCAAGAACAGCTTCTTTCCTGCTGTCAGACTTTTGAATGGATCTACCTCGCATTAAGCTGATCTTTCTCTACATCCTTGTTATACTGTAACATTACAGTTCTGCATCCTCTCCTTTCCTTCTCTATGAATGGTGTGCTTTGTCTGTATAGCGCGTAAGAAACAATACTTTTCATGGTATGCCAATACATGTGACAAGAATAAATCAAATAACATTTGAGGCTATAGGCCAAGTGTTGGTAAATGGATTAAGTAGCTAAGTAGGTTAGTTGTTTCTCATGACAGTGCAGGCTCAGTGGGCTGATGAGCCTCTACTGCACTTTGATTCTGTGCTTCGCTCTCAAAATTAAGATTGCACAATGAGACATCAAGACCAAACACTGCCCAGACTATAGCCTAAAATTAACATGGCTATAACAATCACCTACTTCTTTAAAGTGTCCTGCATGTTCAGGTGTCAGCTCCATGGACTCCATGGCCAAATGAACCACAGCAGTGTCATTCTAGGGCTGGAATTCTCATCACAATGACTGGTGATATGATTTCACAAAGTAGAACAGCCAGCATGTCCAAGTTTCACACTCACACTATGGTCATTGACAAAAGGATTTCAGTAAATCCTTTTATTCTTTATTTTTCATTCTTTATGTATTGTAACTACATATCCAGCCTAAGACCTAAAATCTGTAAAATCACCAAATCTGGCACACATCTGGCCCCAAGCTTCCCCAACATTGGTTCTGGCACCAGTCATCCTTTGGCAGTTTTCAGCAATACTGAAGTGTATTTTTGGTCCGAGTGAAAGCACCCAAGCAAAACATAAGCAATATAGATTTAGTCACTAAATTCATGCAGCCAGTATTTTGAACTGAATATTATGCAAGCTAAGATCAATGACTGGTGTGGGAGTAAAGAGAGGTGATGAACATCAATGTTAAAATAGCTTGACTGAAATATAACATTTCCCAAAGTTTTTTGATATTCATACAGAAACTGTATCCATTGATTAATTGCTCCTGGTTTTGGTCTGATGTAGAGATGCTGGTGTTGGACTGGGGTAAACACAGTAAGAAGTCTCAACACCAGGTTACAGCCCAACCAGTTTATTTGATAAACTATCAAATTACTATCAAATAAACTGGTTGGACTCTAACCTGCTGTTGTAAGACTTCTTACTTTGGTCTGATGGCCAATGTTCAAAAAAGACAGCAGCTAATTTGCACACAGCAAACTTTTATAAACAGCAATGCAATAATTAAATGATCTGTTATTGAACCTGAAACCGCGTGACCCAAAGGTGAGCGTGCTACCTATGAGCTTCTACTGACATGATTAATATAAAGCACCATTCCTGCCTATAGCACCTGACAAATCAGGGACAACATCTGAATTAACTCAAAATTGGAGCAGACTATTCAGCCCCTCAAGCCCACACCACCATTCAATACAATTATTGCAGATCTTCTGCCCCAATTCCACTTTGCCACTCGCTCCCAGTATTTCATGATTGATGGAACATCCAGTACCCCCAGAATAAAGAATTCCAAAGGTTCACAACCTTTTCAGTAAAGGGATTTCGCAATTCAGCCGTAATCAACCCCAAGCCCAGCACTGTGCTTGTGCTCTAGATTTTCCAGCCAGGGCAAACAAGCTGTCAAGACACTTCAGGATCTTGTATGTTGCAATAAGATCACCTCTTACTTTTCTAATCTCCAGAGAATACAGACCCAATTTACTCAGTCTCTCGGCATAGGACAACTCTCTCATCCAAGTGACCACACTTTATCGCACAACAAAATTACCATTATATACGTAATTCATGATCTATCAAGATGTAAAGTAAAACCTCAAACTAACAAACAGACTAACAAACTAACAGTTCTTTAAACAATTCATGAAAAACACATGTTCAGTTTCATCAATATAACTTTTTGATAGGATGGACAGCCACTAAGCTTAAATCTGAATCTCACCTATTTATGTTCTAAGGCATCAACCAGTTGAACTATCAGCATTATTTTGGCTTCATAATGCCAAGTGCAGATTGAGGAAATTCAGAGCAGAGTTTTAGAATATGATCCATTAGCTGTCACTGGACTTTAAATTAGGCCAACTGAAAACCAGAGCTTTGAAGCCAGTGCGAAGAAGAGTTAAGTGACTTTTTTTTAATGTAACTGTCAACTTATATAATGAAAATCATCAATGTGCACATCCACCAGATGTACACACTAGGATTACATTGTTTCAGAGACTAGAAATTCAAATTTCAATAGAATAAAATATTAACATTGCACTGAACGGGGGGGGGGGGATTGGGTTCAAAACAAGCTTCACTGTCTAAATCCAAATAATCATGACTGCACAGCAGAAATGCTCATTCCCTATTAAATCTAAGAATAAAAATGAAACACCAAATATCAGAACGCCCAACCATGGGAACTAGTATTTGCATAAAGGTTTTATTAATTATTTCAAAATATGTCCAGCTTTTGTGCAAATGAAAGCATCAGAATTTAACATTCACTTTGAAGAATGGACAAGAACCAAGAACAAAGCCAACAAACAAGTTTTGAACTGAGTTACAATCGTCTACCTCACCCAACAATGTCATTGGTGTTCTGCATGCATCAAATCCTAGTTACTCGGCACTGTTGCACCATGTCACTAGCTCTATTACCCTTCAGCAAATAGCACAGGTATATGCAGGAATGCATAAAGTAATAGATTCTTTTGTCTCATGTAATGCGCTTGCTGTGTGACTGTACAGAACAGGCCAAGACACTCTTTCCAACAGGGGTTTCAATTATGCCCTTAAACTTTCTGGAAATGCGTAGAAGAACTTCTCAAAATTCGCTCTAGATGCCTATTAAACATGACTCAACAGCAAGCATGCAGTTCTGTACTGACGAGGAATAGGCATTTAGCAATGTTTAGTATAAATTTCAACTGCCTTCATGAAACCGTACAGTTTACTTTGAAACAAAGAAATTCTGCTACTTATGTCTCAAAAAATCCCAGCGATTTAGTAAGCATATTGCATCTCAGAGTTAAATTCAAATTCTGCATTTTTTAATTATTGCTAGTCCAATTTGAAAAGATTGAACATCAGTCTGCCAATGGGGGCTTCCCAATGCAACCAGAACCTGCAGTCACTCAAAAGCAGAAGTAGGACTTCCAAGCAGATGCTTATGTAGCAACAACAACTTCCTTGCCAGGCTTCTCCATAATTGGTTAGTGGAAGTTTGTTGCGAAAGATGAGAAATGGAAGGAGGGCAGAGGAACTTTAAAACTATTTTTCCTTATAAATTTCACAAGATTCTCTTTCACATATCAAAATCTCACCTTTATCCTGTACCTCCTTGGAACATCTCTCTCTCTCCATGGCAGACTCTCGTTCTATCCGTTCAATCTCTGCTAAAGCATCCAATTCTACCTCATCGTATGGTGTCATAGTCTGTTGTTGTGATTGCTGCTGTAGTGGCTGTGACTGTGATGTTTTCACTGTTCCAACTGCATTATTCTGTTGCAAGACAGTGACCTGCTGTGCTTGAAGGAAAGCCTGCTCCTGTTGAGGCACACACTGGGCAGAAACATTCATTGAGCCATGGATATCATTAGGAGTCCCTGGCTGTTTTGCAGTCTGTTCTGGGAACTGCATACTGTTCAATTCTGCCTCATTTTCTGTACTGCTGTCCATGCTTGGGAGCATATCATCCTGCTGATCTCGAACTCGAGTCAGCCTCAAAGTGAGCTTTGTACAGTCCTTAGATGGAGAGCTGACAATGTCATACATAGCAGTCTTATCTGCCTGTTCTTTGTCATCCTTGGTGAGCTTAGCCTTTTTATTTTTCTTCTTGCTTCCCATCCTGTCTGGGGAGTCCAGCAGAATATCAGGTGGGGCATCTCTGGGAGAGGTGTAAGGAGGCGGCGACTGCAAGATCAGAGGCGGCCTGGATGCTGTCAGCACAAAAAAGGTAGAGTTCAAATCTAGTGCATGGACTGCAGGGTACAAAACTTCTAAATAGCATTTTAACTTGTATGAAATATTGTCACTGCACCATCTAATAGCTTTACAAGCATAATTCTGAAAACTCCCAGTGATAAATATTCTGAGATTTAAAAAATGTTCACCCCAGTTACAAATCTCAGCTCAGCTGGCAATCTGAACACCTATCCTATTAAATACCAGTCTCAGCAAGGACAATAACTACAGAAAACAAAATGGGTGAAAAAAGGTTATTCTTCAAAATAACCTTTCAAACAGACATGCAGGGGTTTTGTGCCTGACCAGCTGAACCAAGACAAATCTAAAGATATACCCTGTCAGTGGATGCTCCCTTCCACTATTAATTACAACAACATGAAAAAGAATTCTAAAAAGTAAACGAGAGTTATCTCTGATTAGCTGGCCTGAATAACCCATTTGCAACATCCTCCTCCTTAAAGAAATCTTTACCAAAAATACTGGCAAAATTCACCATTTGAAAGCGGTCCTGTGAAGCAGTAACATGAGTGAAAACAGCAGAAGAGAACACGCAAAGAAAATGATCAAGAAAAGAGAAAGTAGTTGTGACTAATAGATCAAACGTGTGAAGAAATACATTTAATGCTATCCTTTTCAGGAGTGAAGCTAGAATTTCCAAACTGGGGCGAGGATAGGTTTTAATGAAAGCAAGTTGCTGAATCGGGATTAAATTAGATTTCCTTAATGCTATTATGTATACCAAATTATTAAAGTATAGGTGTTGTTCTAGTCGCGGTCCAATCTTGTAAAACTTCTCCCTCAATTCTCAGTTCTGTGAAGCTTAGATATCTAAGTCCAAGGCAAATGTGTATCCTTACACATCAGAACAGTATTAACCAACAGGCATTATATGCATACCAAAGAGTTAGTATAAGGTGCTAAATCAAAGGAAAGTACTTTCAACTGAATGTACTTACCACTAAAAGTAAGGATTTCGCTATGATTTTGTTGAGAGTAAAAAAGGTATCCTTTAGATAGATATAAGCGCCAACAAAACATTTTATTTAGCTCACGAAGATCACTTACAATAAGCTTGCAGCTCTCAGGTCAAACACTTTGTGCTTTCAGCACTAAACTGCACAAGTATAGAATATAGAACAATACAGCGCAGTACAACAGGCCCTTCGGCCCTCGACGCTACGCCAGCCCGTGAAACCAGTCTACAGCCCATCTAACCTACACTACTAGAAATATTTATTTCTGCCGAGTTACTGAGAAACATGATACCTGTAAAGAAAGGAACACTGCTATTCCCAGAGCCTCAGGATCTGAGACAATAGCAGTCCAAAACCCAAAAATTAGTCAAAGGGAATGTTATGATAGGTAAGTAGAAAGTGCAAAGTGGCCATGACTGCAGGATTCCACTGGATAAAACAGTTCACCATGCTGCATACCAGTAGTTGATCTGGATCAATTGATGCAATTGCCTTTGAAAATGAAGCAAGCCATTCAAAATCTTAAAACTTCCCAATGGATTTAGGACTGTCGCCTGAAAAGGACACGGCCTGCTCCTGGTTGAAGCACAAGTTTTAACTGTCTTTCAGAAAAGGAAGCAAACCCAACTTCCTTGATAGGAAACATACTGGTTTGAAATCCAGCAGAAAGTTGTATAGCATATAATTTATGAATGATCAGAAAGAAAACAAGGCCTGAACACTATCATCCCACCCTGGGATTATAACAATGATAATCTCTCATGAAAACAGATTGTTACTAAGTTCCTGGATACAATAAAAAATATCAATGGAGGACCAGTTTATCCGACAAATAGGTGTCATAAGCACGCAAGCAAACACTTTACTTCATGGCATACTGCAGTTCACACCTTAGGAAAAATAACCATAAGTAGTACAAACAGGGTAGGACATTATGCCCATTGATTCTGCTCTGTCAAATAAGATGATCATGTCTGCTCCAATTGTAGCCTTAAATTCACCTTCCTATTTTGTCCCATAACCCTCAACTCCCTCGGTCAAAAATCAAACAAGTTTGCACCTACTCCACAATTCATTTTGATCAAGGCTGATCGCCAAATTCATTATCCTGATGCCCCCTTCCCCCATATCCCTTGATCCCTTTGGCTCCTATAGAATCATAGGAACACATCCTTGCATACTTTCAATTATCCAGCCTCAGTGATCCCTGGGGAAAATAATTCCAAATACTAAAACCAAAGACCCTCAGAAGATATCCCTCTTAATCTGCACCTTAAATGGGAGGCCGCTTATTCTGAAACACTGCCCAACTCTTAATCCTCTCAAGACAGGAGAGGCCCTCCCAGACCTTCTCAAAGCCCTGTCAAAATCTTGAATGTTCCAATACAATCACCTGAGTCCAGAGCCAACCTACTCAGCCTTTCCTCATAAGACAGAGCTTCACCCCAGGAATCAGCAGTGTCTATTTAAATATTCTGTTTTTCTATCCTTGCTCTCATAGTTCACAACTTCACATTTTCCCACATTGTATTCCAACTGCCAAATTTTTGCCCATTCACTTATATCCTAGTGAAACATCTCTCCAGTGCTTCTAATGACGGTATATTCTTTAAGTAAGGAGAACAAAATTATACACAGTACTCCTGGTACAGTCTCACCAATGCTACAAAAATTTGTCCCAAATCTTCTCTACTTCCATGTTTCACTATTCTTGTAACTAGGGTGTATGGGGTGTCAGGGAAGGGTAGTACCTCTGATGGGGGAACATGTCAAGTCCCTTTCAGGGCAGTTTGTCCACCCTTTGTCCCCACCCGACAGTCAGCTCTCACCTGTGGCTCCCCGTATCTGTTTGCATGCAACAGTGGCCACACCCCAGGCAACGGCTTCGACAAGCCGGCTATCCAGTGGCAAAGCCCCGGGGGCAGATGCCTCGCAGTGATCTACAAAGCTGTTGGTCCTGTACTTAATCGAGAAACTCACCGAGTTGTTCGAGTCCTTTTTGAAGCAAGGATCCATTCCTCAGGAACTTAAACATGCTTCCATCGTACACCTCTACAAAAGGAAGGGCAATTGGCAAATATGCAACAATCACCGAGGAATCTCGCTGCTCTCCATCACAGGAAAAACCCTCGCGAGAGTCCTGCTAAATCGTCTGGTCATTCATCTGGAGCTGGACCTGCTTCCAGAGTCACAGTGTTCTTTCGCAAAGGTCATGGGACTATTGGCATGATTTTTGCTGCATGCCAACTTCAGAAGTGTCAGGAACAGAATCGCAAGCTCTACATAACCTTTGTTGACTTCGCGAAAGCCTTTGACACTGTAAGCCAACAAGGCCTGTGGAGGATCATGTCAAAGTTTGGCTGCGCCCCCCCCCCCCCCCCCCCAAACTCATTCAAATGGCACACCAGTTCCATGATGGCCACAATACTGGATGGCGGAGAACCCTCTGAGGCATTCCCAGTCACAAAAGGCATCAAACAGAGCTGTGTGCTCGCACCCACACTGTTCAGCATGATGGTTACTGCCACGCTGAATCATGCCTTCCAGGACACTGTTGCTGGAATCAACGTCAAGTACAGAGTGGATGGGAAGCTTTTCAGCCTGAGGAGACTTCAAGTTGTTACCAAAGTGAAGGAGACTGTTCTGAGAGACTTCCTCTTTGCCGATGACTGCACGCTGTATACTGGTTCAAAGCCAGAGATGCAAGTCAGTATGGACAAATTTTCCACGGCTTGTGACAACTGGACTCACCATCAACATTAAAAAGACCAACGTCATGCACCAGCCTGCTCCTCGTGCACCGTACACAGAACCCATAATCACAATCAAAGGGTAAGGGACCAGTTCACTTATCTTGAGAAGACCCTCTCCCAAGCAGTGACTATTGATACAGAAGGTAACTGCAGAATAGCAAAGGCAAGTCCTGCTTTCAGTAGACTGCACTTCACTGTATGGGAACATCGAGGAATCAGCCCAGCAAAACTGAAGGTCTACGGCGCTGTGGTACTCACTATCCTCCTGTATGCCTGTGAAATGTGGACTGTGTATCAAAGTCATGCAAGACAGCTCAACCATTTCCACATGACTTGCCTTCGCAGAATATTACACATCCAATGGCAAGATAAAGTACCAGACGCTGAAGTTCTCTCTAGAGCCAATCTACCATCAATCCACACACTGCTGATGAGAGCACAGACTTGGTGGAGAGGTCAAGTTAACCGTAAAGCAGAAAAGCGCATACCCAAGCAGCTTCTTTTTGGGAAACTCACTGCTGGAAGACGCTCACATGGACAGCAGAAGAAACGTTACGAAGACATACTCAAAGCCTCCCTGAAGTCGCTTGACATTGACACGACCACCTGGGAAACGCTGGTACAAAACCGCCCTGCCTGGCGCTGCCTTATCCATAAGGGCTGACAAGCTTACAAAGCAAGGTGTATTGCTGAAGCACAACTTAAGCACGAGCTGCACAAGTCCAGAGCCACCAGCGCAACAACTACATTGCCTACACAAGTCTGTCCAATATGTGCCAGGACATTCCGTGCCCGAATTGGCCTGATCAGTCATCTTCAAACACACCGCAACCAGCCTCAAAATGATTAATGGTGTCAAGGTCCTCGTCAACAACGATGGACGAACAACAAACTGTGACACGAAGATGAGTGGAAAAGCATAAGAACATTAGAAATAGGAGCAAGAGTAGGCCATCTAGCCCTTCGAGCCTTCCCCGCCATTCAATAAGATCATGGCTGATCTGACGTGGCTCAGTTCCACATTCCCGCCCTCTCCCCATAACCCTTAATCCCCTTGCCTATCAAAAACCTATCAACCCGCATCTTAAATATATTTAGCGAGGCAGCCTCCACCACTTCAACGGGCAGAGAATTCCAGAGACTCACCACCCTTTGAGTGAAGAAGTTCCTCCTCAACTCCGTTCTAAACCCCCCCCTTATCTTGAGGCTGTGCCCTCTAGTCCTACTGTCCTTTCTGAGCAGGAAGAGCCTCTCCACCTCTATCCTATCCATCCCATTCATCATCTTATATGTCTCAATGAGATCTCCCCTCATTCTTCTAAACTCTAACAAGTACAAGCCTAGTTTATTCAGCCTCCTCATAGTTCAACCCCCTCAACTCCGGAATCAGCCTAGTAAACCTCCTCTGCACTCCCTCCAAGGCCAAAATATCCTTGCGCAAGTGCGGCGAACAAAACTGCACACAGTACTCCAGCTGCAGCCTCACCAGTGCCCTGCACAGTTGCAGCAACACTTCCCTACTTTTATATTCAATCCCCCTCGCTATGAAGGCCAGCATCCCATTCGCCTTCTTGTCCACCTGCTGCACCTGCAGGCTGGGTTTTTGCGACTCATGCACAAGGACCCCGAGGTCCCTCTGCACTGTCGCATGCTGCAGTTTTTCGCCAAGTAAGTAATAGTTCTTCCTACCATTATTCCTACCAAAGTGGACAACTTCACACTTGCCAACATTAAATTCCATTTGCCAGTTCCTGGCCCATTCACCCAGCCTATCTAGATCCTTCTGCAAATTGTGCGGAGGGTGTGGAAAGTCTGCAGAGGGATCTGGATAGGCTGAGCGAGTGGGCGAGGACCTGGCAGATGGAGTACAATGTTAGCAAGCGTGAGGTTATCCACTTTGGCAGAAATAATAGTAGGAGGGATTATTATTTAAAAGGCGAAAAGCTGTAGCATGCTACGGTGCAGAGGGACCTGGGGGTCCTTGTGCATGAGTCGCAAAAACCCAGTCTGCAGGTGCAGCAGGTGATCAAGGCGGCAAATGGAATGCTGGCCTTTATAGCGAGGGGGATAGAATATAAAAGCAGAGGGGTCTTGCTGCAACTGTACAGGACACTGGTGAGGTCGCAGCTGGAGTAGTGTGTGCAGTTTTGGTCGCCGCACTTGCACCAAGATATTTTTGCCTTGGAGGGAGTGCAGAGGAGGTTCACTAGGCTGATACCGGAGATGAGGGGGTTGAACTACGAAGGGAGGCTGAATAGACTGGGTTTGTACTCGTTGGAGTTTAGAAGGCTGGGGGGGGATCTTATAGAGACATATAACATAATGAAAGGGATGGATAGGGTAGAGGTAGAGAGATTCTTCCCGCTCAGAAAGGATAGCAGGACTAGAGGGCACAGCCTCAAGATAAGGGTGGAGCAGTTTAGAATGGAGTTGAGGAGAAACTTCTTCACTCAAAGGGTGGTGAATCTCTGGAATTCTCTGCCCGTTGAAGTGGTGGAGGCTACCTTGCTAAATATATTTAAGTCACAGGTAGATAGGTTTTTGACAGAGAAGGGAATTAAGGGTTATGGGGAGAGAGCGGGAAAGTGGACCTGATCCACTTCAGATCAGCCATGATCTTATTGAGTGGCGGGGCAGGCTCGAAGGGCTAGGTGGCCTACTCCCGCTCCTATTTCTTATGTTCTTAAGGCCAACATTCCATTTGTCTTCCTGATAGCATGCAGGTATAGCAAGCAATTTGTTCTGGTTCAGGTTCAAGGAAAGCCAGATCCCTCTATATGAAGTAATCAACTGTGTCTAAATTTAAATAATATTCTGCTTTTCTATCCTTTGTCTCAAAGTTGATAGCCTCACATTTTCCCACTTAGGCTCCATTCGTCTAACGTTTGCTTGTTTATGTATCACACTTTCTAGGCTATTTTCTATGCTCAACTTGCTTTTCCCATCTATTTTGGAGATCAGTAAATTTGTCATAATTATTTGTCATAATTCCCATGTCTATCAGAAATCTATCTACCCATGACTTAAATATATTCAACGAGGTAGCCTCCACCACTTCAACGGGTAGAGAATTCCAGAGATTCACCTCCCTTTGAGTGAAGAAGTTCCTCCTCAACTCCGTTCTGAACTGCCCTCCCCTTATCTTGAGGCTGCGACCTCTAGTTCTGTTTTCCTTCCTAAGCGGAAAGAATCTCTCTACCTCTACCTTATCTAGCAAGTCTCTATAAGATCCCCCCCTCAGCCTTCTAAACTCCAACAAGTACAGGCCCAGTCTATTTAATCGCTCCTCATAAGCTAACCCCCTGATCTCCGGTATCAGCCTGGTGAACCTTCTCTGTACTCCTTCCAAGGCCAATATATTCTTACACAAATAAGGGGGCCAAAACTGCACACAGTACTCTAGCTGCAGCCTCACCAGTACCCTGTACAGTTGCAGCAAGACCTCCCTGCTTTTATATTCTATCCCCCTCGCTAAAAAGGCCAACATTCTATTCACCTTCTTGATCACCTGCTGCACCTGCAGACTGAGTTTTTGCGATTTGTGCACAAGGACCCCCAGGTCCCTCTGCACAGTAGCATGCTGCAGCTTTTCACCTTTTAAATAATATTCCTTCCTACCATTATTTCTTCCAATGTGAATAACCTCACATTTGCTAACGTTAGACTCCATCTGCTAGGTCCTCACCCACTCACTCAGCCTATCCAGATTTCTCTACAGACTTTCCGTGTCCTCCGCGCAATTTGCTTTTCCACTCATCTTCGTGTCATCAGCAAATTTTGTTACCCTACACTCAGCCCCCTCCTCCAGATCATCTATCTATATGGTAAACAGTTGAGGCCCCAGCACCAATCCCTGCAGCACTCCACTAGTCACCAACTGCCAACCAGAATAGCACCCATTGATTCCAACTCTCTGCTTCCTGTTAGAAACCAATCCTCAATCCATGCTACAACTTTACCCCCAACTCCGTGTGCAGCAACCTTTTTTGAGGCACCTTATCAAACGCCTTCTGGAAATCTAAAAACACCACATTCACCGGTTCCCCTCTGTCTACTGCACTAGTCACATCTTCATAAAAACCCAGTAAATTCGTTAAACTCAACTTCCCCTTCACGAACCCATGCTGCATCTGTTTGATCAAACTGTTCTTTTCTAGGTGTCCTATTTCTTCTTAATGATGGATTCTAGCATTTTTCCAAGTACATATGTTAAGCTAACCAGCCTGTAGTTCCCTGCCTTTTGTCTGCTACCTTTTTTTAAACAGCAGCGTAACATAAGCTGTTTTCCAATCCTCCGGCACTTTTCCGGAGTCCAGCGAATTTTGATAAATAATTACTAAGGCATCTGCTATTACTTCTGCCATTTCTTTCAGAACCTTGTGATACATTCCATCTGGTCCCGGGGACTTTTCTACCTTCAGTCCTATTAGTCTACCAAGCACTACCTCTCTAGTGACAGTAATTGTATTAAGGACCTCATCTCCTACCAACCTTCTATCTTTAATATTTGGTAAGCTATTTGTGTCCTCCTCCGTGAAGAGCGACACAAAAAACTTATTTAAAGTCTTAGCCATTTCCTCATTACCCACCGTTAAATCCCCCCTCTCGTCCTCCAAGGGTCCAGCATTCACTCGAGACAGTCTCCTCCTCCTTATATATTTGTAAAAACATTTACTATCATTTTTTATATTTACAGCTAGTTTAGCATCATACTCTATCTTTCTCTTCTTTATCGCTTTTTAGTCATTCTTCGTTGTTTTTTTAATCTTTCCCAACCTTCTAATTCACCACTATTCTTAGCCGCTCTGTACGCATCGGTTTTTAATTTAATTCTCTCCTTTATTTCCTTCGATATCCACGGCTGGTTATCCCTTTTCTTACAGTCCTTCTTTACCATCAGAATATATTTCTGCTGAGCAGTGAAAAAGATGTCCTTAAAAATCCTCCACTGTTCCTCAGCTGTCCTACCAACCAATCTGCGCCCCCAATCGACATTCGCCAATTCCGCTCTCATTCTATCATACTCCCCTCTGTTCAAGCAGAGGACACTGGTTTGGGACCCTACTTTCTCACCCTCCATCTGCTTCAGAAATTCAACCATATTGTGATCACTCGTCCCAGGAGGATCCCTCACAAGAAGATCCCTAATCCTACCTGCCTCAATACACAGTACCAGATCTAAGATAGCTCACTCCCTCATAGGTTCCGTTACATACTGTTCAAGGAAACAATTCCAACAGCATTCCAAAAACTCTTCCTCAAGCCCACCAACAATATATCTAGTCTCTTCATCCAAGTGATGAACATAGATTGTAAATAGTTAAGGCTCCAACACTGCCTTATCTCCTGCAGCACTTTGACTCTAAAATGTTGCCCCCACTATCTTCCATGGGAGTTCACCTCTGTTATCACGATGGCTGTTTAAATCCCACCCCAGGCAGACGTTAAGACCGCTCTGAATGAAATATATACCATCACAAATAACCTCAAAACGAAACACTTCGAGACCTTGTTCATCTTGGCCGGAGACTTCAATCAGGCCAAGCTCAAAACATAGAACACTTCAGCGCAATACAGGCCTTTCGGCCCTCGATATTGCGCCAATCTGTGAAAGCAATCTAAAGCCCATCTAACCTATACTATTCCAATATCATCCATATGTTTATCCAATGACCAATTAGATGCCTTAATGTTGGCGAATCCACAACTGTTACAGGCAGGGCATTCCCTACTCTTACTACTCTGAGTAAAGAACTTATCACTGACATCTATGCTATATCTATCACCCCTCAGTTTAAAGCTATGTCCCCTCATGCTAGCCATCTCCAACCAAGGAAAAAGGTTCACACTGTCCACCATATCTAATCATTTTGATCATTTTGTATGCCTCAATTAGGTCACCTCTTAACCTTTTTCTCTCTAACGAAAACAGCCTCAAGTCCCTCAGCCTTTCCTCATAAGACCTTCCCACCATACCAGGCAACATCATGGTAAATCTCCTCTGCACCCTTTCCAATGCCTCCACATCTTTCTTATGATGCAGCAACCAGAACTGTACACAATACTCCAAGTACGGCCACACCAGAATTTTGTACAGCTGCAACATGACCTCATGGCCCCAAAACTCAATCCCTCTACCAATAAAACCCAACACACCATATGCCTTCTTAACAACCTTATCAACCTGGGTGCCAACTTTCAGGGATCTACGCACACGGACACCGAGATCTCTCTGCTCATCCACACTACCAAGTAACTTACCATTAGCCCAGTACTCTGTGTTCCTGTTACTCCTTCCAAAGTGAATCACTTCACACTTTTCCACACTAAACTCCATTTGCCACCTCTTAGCCCAGCTCTGCGGCTTATCTGTGTCCGCCTGTAACCTGCAACATCCTTCCACACTGTCCACAACTCAACTGACTTTAGTGTCACCCACAAATTTACTAACCCATCCTTCTACACCCTCATCCAGGTCATTTACAAAAATGACAAATAGCAGTGGCCCCAAAAAAGATCCTTGCGGTATACCACTAGTAACTGAACTCCAGAATGAACATTTCCCATCAAACACCACCATCTGTCTTCTTGCAGCTAGCCAATTTCTGATCCAAACTGCTAAAATCACCCTCAATCCCATGCCTCCGTATCTTCTGCAATAGCTTACCGTGGGGAATCTTATCAAAAACAAACTACCAAGCTACAACCAATACATCTCCTGTTTCACCAGAGACCCAAACATCCTAGACTGCTGCTATACAAATATCAAACATGGTCCCACTCTATCACCTGCCCACACTTTGACTAATCAGACCACAAGGCTGTGCTCCTGCTCACGACTTACGAGGAAAAACTGAAGCAGGAGAATCCATGGAAGAAAAGTCATGCAATGTTAGTCTGAGGAATCAAATGATCTCCTACAGGACTGTTGGTATTTAAAAACTCTGTGGCCAGCCTGAACAAGTACACCACTACCGTAACTGATCGCAAGTATGTAGAAAACTGTGCCAAAGAAGCAAATTTGTGTTTCCCAACCGGAAACCATGGATGAACAGGGATGTCCACTGCTTGCTGAAGTCCAGGTCTGAGGCAACCCTGGTCTATATAAGAAAGCCAGATACAATCTAAGGGGATCCATCAAAGTACCAGACCAAGCTAGAGTCTCAGGCTAGCCACACCGACCCCTGCCAACTATGGCAAGATCTACAAGACTACAAGATGAAGGCATGTAAAATCGCTGGCTCCAATACAACCTTCCCTGATGATCTCAATGCATTTTACTCCAATTTTGAGCAGGTTAATGAGACCGTGCCCTCCACCTTCGAAACCTGTACGTGGGTCACCATTGCAGGTGTCAGAGCAACTTGTTCGAAGGTCAACCCATGGAAAGCAACGGGCCCAGATGAGCACTCATTCTGCGCTCATCTGGGTAAACAGATATCTTCAGTCTCTCTTTACAACAATGAGGTCCCTATCTGCTTTAACATGATGACCATCATCCTGATACTTAAGAAAAACCAAGCAGCGTGTCTTAATGACCACCAACCGGTGGCTCTGACATCCATCATCATGAAGTGCTTTGAAAGGTTAGTCATGGCACGAATCAATTCCAGTCTTCCGAACTACCTGGATCTGCTGAAGTTTGCCTACTGCATTTCCCTGGCCCTGCACTAAACCCTAGAACACCAAGATAACAAGGACTCCTATTTATTGACTACAGCTCAGTCTTCAACACTTATTCCCATAAAACTCATCTCCGAACTCTGTGGCTTGGGCCTTGGCACCTCCCTCTGTGGCTGGATCCTGAACTTCCTAACTCTTAGACCACAATCAGTAAGGATAGGCAACAACACCTCCTCCCTGATCATCCTCAACACCAGTACCCCACAAGGCTGTGTTCTCAGCCCCCTACTATACTCATACACACCTATGACTGTGTGGCCAAATTCCCTCCCAATTCAATTTTCAAGTTCGCTGACGACACTACCGTAGTAGGTTGGATCTCAAACAAAGTACAGGAATGAGATACAGAACCTAGTGAACTTGTGCGGCAACAATAATCCTCCCTCAAAGTCAACAAAATGAAGGAGACTGTCATTGACTTCAGGAAGCATAAAGGAGAATACGCCCCTGTCTACATTAACGGGGACAAAGTAGAAAGGGTCGAGAGCTTCAAATTCTTAAATGTCCAGATCACCAACCTGTCCTGGTCCCTCCCATGCCGACACTATAGTTAAGAAAGCCCAACAATGCCTCTTCTTTCTCAGAAGACTAAGGAAATTTGGCATGTCAGTTGCGACTCTCACCAACTTTTACAGCTACACCATAGTAAGCATTCTTTCTGGTTGTGTCGTAGCTTGGTATGGCTCTTGCTCAGCCCAAGACTGCAAGGAAGTATAAAAGATCGTGAACAAAGCCGAATCCATCACGCAAACCAGCCTCCCATCCATTTCCTGCTGCCTCGGCAAAGCAACCAGCATAATTAAGAACCTCGCACACCCTAGATATTCCCTTTCCCACCTTCTGTCGGGAAAAACATACAGAAGTCTGAGGTCACATACCAACTCAAGAACAGCTTCTTCCCTGCTGCCAGACTTTTGAATGGACCTATCTTGCGTTAAGTTGGTCTTTTTCTATTAGAGGCTATTAGGAGAGAATTAGGAATCATAGGTTGGACTAAGAGATTACAGGGATTGGGAACGTCCGAAATGTGGAGTTTTTTCAAGGAGCAGCTACTGCGAGTCTGTGATAGGTATGTCCCTGTCAGGCAAGGTGGAATTGGTAAGGCTAGGGAACCGTGGTGCACCAAAAAAGTTGATTCGTTGGTTAAAAAGAAAAGGCTTATGTTCGGATGAGACGTGAGCACTCGGATAGTGCACTAGAGAGCTTTAGATTGGCTAGGAGGGAGTTGAAGAGCGAGCTAAGAAGGGCTAAAAGAAGACATGAGAAGACTTTGGCTGATAGGGTTAAGGAGAATCCTAAGGCGTTCTATAGGTATGTCAAGAACAGAAGGTTGGTTAGGGCAAGGTTAGGGCCAGTTATAGACGGCAGAGGGAAGTTATGTGTGGAACCGGAGGAGATTGGTGAAGCATTGAACCAATATTTCTCTTCGGTGTTCACGCAGGGGGACATGGATATAGCTGAGGAGGACACTGGGTTGCAGGGGAGTAGAATTGACAATGTTACAGTTGATAAGGAGGATGTGCTGGATATTCTGGAGGGTCTGAAAATAGATAAGTCCCCTGGTCCGGATGGGATTTACCCCAGGATTCTCTGGGAGGCAAGAGAAGTGATTGCAGAGCCTCTGGCTCTGATCTTCAGGTCGTCGTTGGCCTCTGGTATAGTACCAGATGATTGGAGGTTAGCGAATGTAGTCCCATTGTTTAAGAAGGGGAACAGAGACTTCCCCGGGAATTATAGACCGGTGAGTCTCACTTCTGTTGTGGGCAAGGTTTTGGAAAAAATTATTAGGGATAGGATTTATAGTTATTTGGAGAGTAATGAGTTGATTGGAGATAGTCAGCATGGTTTTGTGGCGGGTAGGTCGTGCCTTACTAACCTTATTGAGTTTTTTGAGAAAGTGACCAAAGAGGTGGATGGGGGTAAGGCAGTGGACGTGGTGTATATGGATTTTAGTAAGGCGTTTGATAAGGTTCACCATGGTAGGCTTCTGCAGAAAATGCAGATGTATGGGATTGGGGGTGATCTAGGGAACTGGATTAGGAATTGGCTAGCGGATAGGAGACAGAGGGTAGTGGTTGACGGTAAATATTCATCATGGAGTTCGGTTACAAGTGGTGTGCCTCAGGGATCTGTGTTGGGGCCACTGCTGTTTGTGATTTTTATTAATGATCTGGATGAGGGTATAGTTGGGTGGATCAGTAAATTTGCTGATGACACCAAAGTCGGAGGTGTGGTAGATAGTGAGGAAGGGTGTCATAGTTTGCAGGAAGACTTAGACAGGTTGCAGAGCTGGGCCGAGAGGTGGCGGATGGAGTTTAATGCAGAGAAATGTGAGGTAATTCACTTTGGTAGGAATAACAGATGTGTTGAGTATAGGGCTAACGGGAAGACTTTGAATAGTGTGGATGAACAGAGGGATCTAGGTGTATGTGTACATAGATCCCTGAAAGTTGGGAATCAAGTAGATAAGGTTGTTAAGAAGGCATACAGTGTCTTGGCGTTTATTGGTAGGGGGATTGAATTTAGGAGTCGTAGCGTTATGTTGCAACTGTACACAACTCTGGTGCGGCCGCACTTGGAGTACTGTGTGCAGTTCTGGTCCCCACATTACAGGAAGGATGTGGAGGCTTTGGAAAGGGTGCAGAGGAGGTTTACCAGGATGTTGCCTGGTATGGAGGGGAGATCCTATGAGGAGAGGCTGAGGGATTTGGGGTTGTTTTCGCTGGAAAGAAGGCGGCTAAGAGGGGATCTTATTGAAACATATAAGATGATTAGAGGTTTAGATAGGGTGGATAGTGATAGCCTTTTTCCTCTGATGGAAAAATCTAGCACGAGGGGGCATGGCTTTAAACTAAGGGGGGGTAGTTATAGGACAGGTGTCAGGGGTAGGTTCTTTACCCAGAGGGTGGTGAGGGATTAGAATGCCCTGCCTGCTGCAGTTGTAAATGCGCCTAGTTTGGGGGCGTTTAAGAGGTCTGTGGACAGGTTTATGGACGAAAAGGGATTGGTTTAGGTTAGTGGGTCATTGTTGTTTTTTTTTAACTGGTCGGCGCAACATCGTGGGCCAAAGGGCCTGTTCTGCGCTGTAATGTTCTATGTTCTATGTTTTCTGGACTATGACTATAACACTACATTCTGCACTCTCTCCTTTCTTCTCTATGAATGGTATGCTTGGTCTGTATGACACACAAGAAACAATTTTTTCATTGTATGTGACAATAATCAAACCAAACTACACTAATTGCAGCTTTCCAATCTGTAAAGGACCAATTATACCAACTCTCTCTATTTAGTTAGCCAATTCTTTATCCATGCTGATATATCACCCCCAACATCACGTGCTGTGTCATTTGTAATCTCATGTCATACCTTATCCAATGACTTAACCACCCTGCTTGTTACATCCTTTTCTTCACTCCCTCCCTCTTAAGCATTAACACTGTAGGATTCCATGATTGGATTCTAGGATAACCTGAGAATGAAGTATTTATGCCAGTTCTGTTGTATGATAGTTAGTAAAACATTCATCATTGCTGATAACATGATCCCCTACACCACAGCCTCGCACATAGAATCATGGCATGGTGACAACACAAAAGACAGCCTTTCAGCCAGTCATGCCTGTGTCAGTATACTAAACAGCAGTTTCCACTCCACTGAACATAAGAACATAAGAAATAGAAGCAGGAGTAGGCCATCTAGTCCTTTGAGTCTGCCCCGCCATTCAATAAGGTCATGGCTGATCTGTCGTGGCTCAGTTCCACCTTCCCGCCCTCTCCCCATAACCCTTAATCCCCTCTCTTATCAAAAACCCATCAACCCGCGTCTTAAAAATATTTAGCGAGGCAGCCTCCACCACTTCAACGGGCAGAGAATTCCAGAGATTCACCACCCTTTGAGTGAAGAAGTTCCTCCTCAACTCCGTTCTAAACCGCCCCCCCCCCCCCTTTATCTTGAGGCTGTGCCCCCTAGTCCTACTGTCTTTTTTGAGCGGGAAGGGTCTCTCCACCTCTATCCTATCCATCCCATTCATCATCTTATACGTCTCAATGAGATCTCCCCTCATTCTTCTAAACTCCAACGAGTACAAGCCTAGTTTATTCAGCCTCTCCTCATAGCTCAACCCCCTCAACTCCAGTATCAGCCTAGTAAACCTCCTCTGCACTCCCTCCAAGGCCAAAATATCTTTGCGCAGGTGCGGCGCCCAAAACTGCACACAGTACTCCAGCTGCGGCCTCACCAATGCCCTATACAGCTGCAGCAAGACCTCCCTACTTTTATATTCAATCCCCCTCGCTATGAAGGCCAGCATCCCATTCGCCTTCCTGACCACCTGCTGCACCTGCAAGCTGGGTTTTTGCGACTCATGCACAAGGACCCCGAGGTCCCTCTGCACTGTCGCCTGCTGCAGTTTTTCGCCACGTAAGTAATAGTCCTTCCTACCATTCTTCCTACCAAAGTGGACCACCTCGCACTTGCCAACATTAAATTCCATTTGCCATTTCCTGGCCCATTCGCCCAGCCTATCGAGATCCTTCTGCAGACTCTCCACACCCTCCGCACAATTTGCCGTTTCCCCCAATCTTGGTGTCATCAGCAAATTTCGACACCCTGCACTCGGTTCCCTCCTCCAGATCATCTATATAAATGGTAAAAAGCTGAGGCCCCAGCACCGACCCCTGGGGCACTCCACTAGTCACCATCCGCCAATCCGAATAGCACCTGTTGACCCCCACTCTCTGCCTCCTATTTGACAACCAATCCTCTATCCACGCTAACACCCTACCCCCAACTCCATGTCCCTCGACCTTCTGCAATAACCTCTTGTGAGGTACTTTGTCAAACGCCTTCTGAAAATCCAGAAAGACCACATCCACCGGCTCTCCTCTATCCACTGCCCTAGACACATCCTCATAGAACTCCAGTAAATTTGTCAGACACGACTTCCCTTTAATGAAACCGTGCTGCGTCCGCTCTATCAAGCAATTGCCTTCAAGATGTCTCGCAATTTCCTCCTTAATGACGGATTCTAACATTTTACCTACAACAGACGTTAAACTAACCGGCCTATAATTCCCCGCCTTTTGCCTGGCACCCTTCTTAAACAACGGCGTAACATTAGCCGTTTTCCAATCATCCGGCACTTCCCCGGAATCCAGCGACGTCTGGAAAATAACCACCAAGGCATCCACTATAACCTCCGCCATTTCTTTCAGAACCCTCGGATGCATTCCATCCGGTCCTGGGGACTTGTCCACAATCAGCCCCTCCAGTCTGTCGAGCACCGCCTCTCTAGTAACAGTAATGTCATTAAGACCCTCCAGTCCTACCACCTTTCCCTCCCACAGTGCGGCGTCCCCTCAACACCGACTCTCCCGCAGTGCGGTGCTCCCTCGGCACCGACCCTCCCACAGTGCGGAGCTCCCTAGGCACTGACCCTCCCACAGTGCGGCGCATAAAATGATCCAATTCCCATTTAAAGCCTCACCCACACGTTTATTTTTTCTTAGATGGAGGTAATGTGCTCCTCCATCCCTTTTCCACTGATTAAAAATATTACATTTCGTGAAAATGGAAATAAGGTTTATTACAAAACTGTGTAGTGAAATGACAACTCCCCAACTTTAGTAGATTGCCTGTTGCTTTTTTCATTAAAAATTCTTGTTCAGCCAAATTCCATTTTATGATTGTGACCAGCATACATGTTTTTTTGTAACATAGGTTAATTTTATGTGGCACCTTATCGAACGTCTTCTGAAAATCCAAATACACTACATTCACTGGTTCCCATTTATTTACCCTGTTTGTAACATGATGAGATGTATGTATGTGAACATGCAGCATACACTAAATAAGATTGCTTAGCTGCAGGTTCTGTTAGCCACATAGAAATATGATGCTGTGGCTACAGAGCTGTTTCAATGAAGATTAGGCCCGAGAATTAAATATTTCTGGATACAGGGAGTTCAGCAAAGATTGGAAAAGAGAAAAGGAGAAGGAATGGCATACTGACTAAAAGAACATAGCCGGGGTGATGGATAGAATTTATTAGGCTACATCTAAGAAACAACCTTTACTCAGTATAGTCTACAGGTTACCAACTAGTGGGCAAAATATTGAGGAACAAATGTGTATGGAAATTAAAGTAGTCAAGGAAGGGAACTGTCAAAGTCGGGTCACGTGGTGGTGAAAGGTGGAAATTGCAAGCAACGTTGATGCAGTTTTCAGTTTCTGGGCCTCCATTCATTCACGCCCCCCGCCCCCCGGCAAAATCCCTGGATGATCTGAGGGCTCTTCATTTCTTCCCTGCAGTCCAACTAGCCCCCATCCACCAGCACCCTCCTACGCTTCGTTGCCTCATTGTTGGCCTGTGAAAAAAGGAATTAGAAAATTGAAGAATTTCCCCTTTAATTCATTTCACTTCCCCCATGTTCAAGGTGTGGTTACAGGTATCCATAAGGTGCCAGTCTTTTTGTATGATATGCGGAATATTCCTTCTTCCATCCAACTCTGCCTTTTTCTGCTCATAAGTTTAAAGTTAAGTTTATTTATTAGTCACAAGTAGGTATAGTAACCTACTTCTTCACACCTTGCTTCCTGTAATAATTCTATTCCATTCTTCCAGTTTCTCAGCGTCTGTCACATCTGCTCTGATGAAGCACTTCCATAACTGTGTTTCTAGTTACCCTCCACTGTGGTGGACTGGATCCTCAACCCTGCCTGACCTATTTCCTGCATTTCTATTCTCATGCATCCCCCTCTCTTCCCTGAGCTGCAAAGAGTTTCCCTTTTCCTTATTTTCCACTTCACCAGCCTTCACATTCAAGGGATCATCCTCGATCATTTCTGGCACCTTCAGCATGACTTCACTACCGAACATATCTTCCCTTCGTCTCCTGTCCAGTTTCTCCACGCCATACTGATCTACACAGGGTTGTAGATCTGTGGAATTCCCTGCCCAGTGAAGCAACTGAGGCCAACTCATTGAATGTTTTAAAGACAAGGATAGATAAATTTTGAACAGTATACGAATTGAGTTATGGTGAGCAGGCAGGTAAGTGGAGCTGAGTCCATGAAAAAGATCAGCCATGATCTTACTGAATGGTGGAGCAGGTTCAAGGAGCCAGATGGTCTACTCCTGCTCCTAGTTCTTATGTTCTTCTGTAACAGTTGCCCTTTCACCTCCTCACCACCCTAGGCCCCAAACGCTCATTCCAGGGAGGCAGCAATTTACTGGTACTACTTTCAGTTTCACATACTGTATTCACTGCTCTACACCACAGACCAAACGCAGGATGGGTAACTATTTGATGGTACACCTTCAAGCACCACTGAGCTTCTAGTTCCTTGTCATTGTAATTCACCACCTTGCTCTCACATACTAATTTCTGTCCCCAGCCTACTGCACTGTACCCTTTGACAGCATCGAACCCATTACGTTTCTGAAAAGTCATACTCCACTCGAAATGTTAACTGTTTCTCTCTCCATAAATACAGCGAGACCTGAGTACTACCAGAATTTTCTACAACAGAATGTTTTCAGTCCAGTAAGGAAGGAAAATCTGCTAAATCTGATTCTTGGGAATGAACAACCAAGTGTCAGTAGGAAATGATTTACAGAACAATGGTCATTGCATTATCAGGTTTAATTTGGCTATAGAAATGAGCAAGGAACAATCTAGAGGAATAATTAATAGGGGAAGGCTAACTTCAATGGGGTAAGAATGGGGAAAAATTTCATCAGAATGGTTGCATGGATGAGGAACTTCAATTATGTGGATAGCTTGGAGAAATTGACTGTTCCCCTTGGAGAAGAGAAGCTTGAGTGGAGGCCACGAGGTATCTACACAGTGCAGATGGACAGAAACCATTGCTGAAAGCACTAAGAACCAGAGGATACAGATTTATGGTGACTGACAAAAGCAGCAACTGTGACATGAGGATTTTTTTTGACAAGTAGCAGTTGCTTACACTTGGAATACACTGCCTTAGTGTGTCCTACAGAGAATCCTACAGTGCAGAAGAGGTCCTTCAACCCATCAAATCTGCAGAGCCAGGTTCAAATCAACACATTCCTGGGGGATTTGGATTAATATTTGAAAACAGAATATGCTCAGCTACAGAGAGAAGGCAAGGGAGCACTAGGTGAACTGCTCCTTCAGAAAATCAGTACAGATGCAATAAGCCAAAATAGCCTTCTCCTGTGCTGCAGACATTCTATGATTTAGTCATGCATCACAGTGCAATCTTCCAGTCAGCTGAATAGGTAAAAATTAAACCCATAAATGTCTGCATTGATAACAACCTGAATCAGAACATGCCAGCAGTTTTATGAATTCAAAGTGTTTAGTCCATATTCTGAGGAAATGCTTTCTCTAATTTCCCTCACTGTGCGTGGGTTGTTTGGTGCATCATGCAGTCCTTGTTGCAAGGTCACACGTTTGTTAAGGAGGCCATTCTTATGTATGGCCTGTTTATCCGCTGTGCAGCACTTTCTGGTCCACTGCGTGGTCGGGTACTCAAGCAACTTAGAGCAAACACTGTTCTCCGGGTCAGTGCAATGGTTTAATTCAGAAGCTCTCAATGTAACTGATGGACATCAGAATTGAGCTAGCAATCTATTTTATACAAAATAACTTTCATCACTCTAATTAAACAAAAGTTTGTAACAAAAAACAGTGCCTACTAGTTTCTTTGTTGACACTTAATTGAGATAAAATCATCTCAAATTAAAAAGTCACAAATAAATTATGCTAATGATCTATGATCTAAAATCTTTGCATATATAATTGTCTTAAATTTTAACACACAATAAACAAATCCAAACCTTATTTAGAGTCAAACCAGATACCAACAATAATACTGCAATAAGATAGCAAAACAAAAAGGACAGCTTTCACTGTAATTGGGCCATCACTCTAATTCCCAATCAGTATAATTTCAGAAATGTATATCACCACCTATAGAAAATGCTTCAATTTTACTTTAGCTTCTTCCATGCCCTGTCATAAGTTAGTTCACCCATCCCTCAATGTAAGTCTTACTTCAGTGAGAGCTAGTTCTTGAAACTGTCCTAGTTGTGACTTAACTAAGCCAAGAAAAACATTGAGTGAAGCTTATAATAGTGACCCAAAGAAAGGGGCCAGAATTTTACCGCCCCACCCACCACGTGAATCGAAGTGGGCGAGGAGCGGACCATGGAAAGGTGCGTTGACCTCAGGTGGGATTTTATGGTATTGGGAAGAACAAAGCCGTAAAATCTCGCCCAGGGACTGCAGCCATGTGCCGAAAAGAACATGAAATGGAATTTTCAACTGATCTCAATATCATTGTCCAATTATGGAAACCAAGTGCCTTGAAAGCCAGGAAACAATTACCCTTCATGCCCACATCGTCCAGTTCTTCAATTAGCATGCTTCTTCGCAAAAAGTCTAAAATATTAGTTATATTACACACAGTATTAAGGATAGGTTCAGTACATGCAACTTTATAAATTTACCCTTTGGAGTTCCATCGCTGCTCGCAGGAGAACACACTGCTTGTGGAGATCTTAAAGGGAAGGAGGCAGCATTTCTCAATGAAGAATCACCATCCTGTGATTAAAAAAGAACATTAGCCTAGAAAATTTACCACAAACAAACAAAATCAAATACAATTTCTACAAAGTACAAGAAAAGAAAACCTTGTTTAAAGAATGACAGTAGCATAGTAGTATAATCTTACTAGGCTAATAATCCAGAAACCCAGATACAGGAGTTGGGACGTCTTATTGCAGTTCTACAAGGCATTGGTACAGCCACATTTAGAATACTGTGTACAGTTCTGATCACCCTATTGTAGAGAAGATATTATTAAAGTAGAAAAAGTGCAGAAAAGATTTACTAGGATGCTACCAGGAGTTGATGGTTTGAGTTATGAGGAGAGGCTGGATAGACTGGGACTTTCTTCCTCTGGACTGTAGGATGTTGAGGAATGATCTTATAGAGATCTATAAAATGAGAGGCATTGATCAGCTAGATAGTCAATATCTTTTCCCAAAGGTAGCGAAGTCTAAAACTAGAGGGCATAGGTTTAAGGTAAGGGGGAGAACACAAACGGGTCCAGAGGGGCAATTTTTTCACAGAGGGTGGTGAGTGTCTGGAACGAGCTGCCAGAGGCAGTAGAGGCAGATACAATCTTGCATTTTGAAAAGCATTTAGACAATTACATAGGGAAGATGGGTATAGAGCGATATGGGCCAAACGTGGGCAATTGGAACATAAGAACATAAGAAATAGGAGCAGGAGTAGGCTATTTAGCCCTTCGAACCTGCCCCGCCATTCAATAAGATCATGGCTGATCTGTCGTGGCTCAGTTCCACCTTCCCGCCCTCTCCCCATAACCCTTAATCCCCTCTCTTATCAAAAACCCATCAACCCGCGTCTTAAAAATATTTAGCGAGGCAGCCTCCACCACTTCAACAGGCAGAGAATTCCAGAGATTCACCACCCTTTGAGTGAAGAAGTTCCTCCTCAACTCCGTTCTAAACCGCCCCCCCTTTATCTTGAGGCTGTGCCCCCCAGTCCTACTGTCTTTTTTGAGTCTCTCCACCTCTATCCTATCCATCCCATTCATCATCTTATACATCTCAATGAGATCTCCCCTCATTCTTCTAAACTCTAACGAGTACAAGCCTAGTTTATTCAGCCTCTCCTCATAGCTCAACCCCCTCAACTCCGGTATCAGCCTAGTAAACCTCCTCTGCACTCCCTCCAAGGCCAAAATATCTTTGCGCAGGTGCGGCGCCCAAAACTGCACACAGTACTCCAGCTGCGGCCTCACCAATACCCTATACAGCTGCAGCAAGACCTCCCTACTTTTATATTCAATCCCCCTCGCGATGAAGGCCAGCATCCCATTCGCCTTCCTGACCACCTGCTGCACCTGCAAGCTGGGTTTTTGCGACTCATGCACAAGGACCCCGAGGTCCCTCTGCACCGTCGCCTGCTGCAGTTTTTCGCCACGTAAGTAATAGTCCTTCCTACCATTCTTCCTACCAAAGTGGACCACCTCGCACTTGCCAACATTAAATTCCATTTGCCATTTCCTGGCCCATTCGCCCAGCCTATCTAGATCCTTCTGCAGACTCTCCACACCCTCCGCACAATTTGCCGTTCCCCCAATCTTGGTGCCATCAGCAAATTTCGACACCCTACACTCGGTTCCCTCCTCCAGATCATCTATATAAATGGTAAAAAGCTGAGGCCCCAGCACCGACCCCTGGGGCACTCCACTAGTCACCATCCGCCAATCCGAATAGCACCCATTGACCCCCACTCTCTGCCTCCTATTTGACAACCAATCCTCTATCCACGCTAACACCCTACCCCCAACTCCATGTCCCTCGACCTTCTGCAATAACCTCTTGTGAGGTACTTTGTCAAACGCCTTCTGAAAATCCAGAAAGACCACATGGAACTAGCTTAGTGGCCAAATAAACGGGTGGCATGGACAAGTTTGGTCAAAGAGCTTGCTTCCATGCTGTAAACCTCCATGACTATAGAGGTCCCTCATCCTAGGAACGAGTCAAGTGAATCTTTTCTGAACTGCTTCTAAATGAACTTTTTCTTCAAAAGAGGCAAAACTGTACATATTCCAGATGTGGTCTCAGCAGTTGGGACTACCTTACTAGGTTAAAAAAAAGGACAGCACAGGCAAGTTGCGCCTAAGGACCTGTTTCCTTGCTGTAAACCTCGAATGGGCTAAAAAAAATAAAAAGGGCTTAGGAGAGCTACGAGGGGGCATGGAAGTCCTTGGCGGGTCAGATCAAGGAAAATACATAAGAACATAAGAACATAAGAAATAGGAGCAGGAGTAGGCCATCTAGCCCTTCGAGCCTGCCCCGCCATTCAATAAGATCATGGCTGATCTGTTGTGGCTCAGTTCCACTTTCCCGCCCTCTCCCCATAACCCTTAATCCCCTCTCTTATCAAGAACCCATCAACCTGCTTCTTAAAAATATTTAGCGAGGCAGCCTCCACCACTTCAACGGGCAGAGAATTCCAGAGATTCACCACCCTTTGAGTGAAGAAGTTCCTCCTCAACTCCGTTCTAAACCGCCTCCCCTTTATCTTGAGGCTGTGCCCCCTAGTCCTACTGTCTTTTTTGAGCGGGAAGAGTCTCTCCACCTCTATCCTATCCATCCCATTCATCATCTTATACGTCTCAATGAGATCTCCCCTCATTCTTCTAAACTCTAACGAGTACAAGCCTAGTTTATTCAGCCTCTCCTCATAGCTCAATCCCCTCAACTCCGGTATCAGCCTAGTAAACCTCCTCTGCACTCCCTCCAGGGCCAAAATATCCTTGCGCAGGTGCGGCGCCCAAAACTGCACACAGTATTCCAGCTGCGGCCTCACCAATGCCCTATACAGCTGCAACAAGACCTCCCTACTTTTATATTCAATCCCCCTCGCTATGAAGGCCAGCATCCCATTCGCCTTCCTGACCACCTGCTGCACCTGCAAGCTGGGTTTTTGCGACTCATGCACAAGGACCCCGAGGTCCCTCTGCACCGTCGCCTGCTGCAGTTTTTCGCCACGTAAGTAATAGTCCTTCCTACCATTCTTCCTACCAAAGTGGACCACCTCGCACTTGCCAACATTAAATTCCATTTGCCATTTCCTGGCCCATTCGCCCAGCCTATCTAGATCCTTCTGCAGACTCTCCACACCCTCCGCACAATTTGCCGTTCCCCCAATCTTGGTGTCATCAGCAAATTTCGACACCCTGCACTCGGTTCCCTCCTCCAGATCATCTATATAAATGGTAAATAGCTGAGGCCCCAGCACCGACCCCTGGGGCACCCCACTAGTCACCAACCGCCAATCCGAATAGCACCCATTGACCCCCACTCTCTGCCTCCTATTTGACAACCAATCCTCTATCCACGCTAACACCCTACCCCCAACTCCATGTCCCCTCACCTTCTGCAATAACCTCTTGTGAGGTACCTTGTCAAACGCCTTCTGAAAATCCAGAAAGACCACATCCACCGGCTCTCCTCTATCCACTGCCCTAGACACATCCTCATAGAACTCCAGTAAATTTGTCAGACACGACTTCCCTTTAATGAAACCGTGTTGCGTCCGCCCTATCAAGCAATTCCCTTCAAGATGCCTCGCAATTTCCTCCTTAATGACGGATTCTAACATTTTACCTACAACAGACGTTAAACTAACCGGCCTATAATTCCCCGCCTTTTGCCTGGCACCCTTCTTAAACAACGGCGTAACATTAGCCGTTTTCCAATCATCCGGCACTTCCCCGGAATCCAGCGACGTCTGGAAAATAACCACCAAGGCATCCACTATAACCTCCGCCATTTCTTTCAGAACCCTCGGATGCATTCCATCCGGTCCTGGGGACTTTTCCACAATCAGCCCCTCCAGTCTGTCGAGCACCACCTCTCTAGTAACAGTAATGTCATTAAGACCCTCCATTCCTACCACCTTTCCATCTCTAACACCCGGCAAATTATTCACGTCCTCCTCCGTGAAGACAGAAACAAAAAAGTTATTCAAGACCTTAGCCATATCCCCATCCCCTACCACTAGCTCCCCTTTCTCATCCTCTAAAGGACCAACGTTCACCCTAGCCAGCCTCTTCCTTTTTATATATTTATAAAAACTCTTGCTATCCTTTTTTATATTAAGCGCTAGCCCAGCCTCATAGCTTCTCCTACCCTCCTTTATCAACTTCTTTGTCAATCTTTGTTGACATTTAAACCTTTCCCAATCCTCTTCTCGCCCACTGCTCTTAGCTACTCTAAATTCCTCCGCTTTTAATTTAATACTTTCCTTCACCTCCTTCGTTATCCACGGCTTATTACCTCTCTTCCTACTGTCCTTTTTAACCATCGGAATAAATTTCTGCTGAGCACCAAGAAAGATCTCCTTAAAGATCCTCCACTGCTCCTCAGCAGACCTACCTTCCAACGCACTCCCCCAGTTCACATTTGCCAATTCTTCTCTCATCCTACCATACTCCCCTCTATTCAAACAAAGGACGCGTGTCTGGGAACCCACTTTCTCCTCCTCCATCTGCACCAGAAACTCCACCATACAATGATCACTCTCTCCAAGAGGAACCTTCACCGCAAGGTCCCTAATTCTACCCGCCTCATTACATAGCACCAGACCAATCCCAAGACTTTTTATTCTTATGTGAGAAATAAAAGAACGAGCAGCATGAGGTTAGGGTCTGACAAGGATAGTAGTAGGAACTTGTGCATGGAGTCAGAAGAGATAGGAGAGGCAATGAATGAATATTTTTCTTGAGTGTTCACTAAAGAGACGGCCATGTTTTTGAGGATGTGTGTGTGATACGAGCTGATAGGATGGAGGAGGTAGATGTTCTGAGGGAAGATGTATTAACAATTTTGAAAAACCTGAGGGTCGATAAATCCCCTGGGCCAGATGGGATGAATCCTAGGATACTCAGGGAGGCAAGGGATGAGATTACAGAGCCTTTGGCTTTGATCTTTGGGTCCTCACTGTCCACAGCGATAGCCAGAGGACTGGAGAGTGGCGCATGTTGTTCCTCTGTCCAATAAAGAAAATAGAAATGACCCTTGTAATTATAGGCCAGTTAGTCTTACTTTGGTGGTTGGTAAGTTAATGGAAAAAGCCCTGAGGGATAGGATTTATGACCATTTGGAAAGATGCAGTTTAATCCAGGATAGTCAGTACAGATTTGTGAAGAGTAAGTCTTGCCTCACAAGTTTGATTGAATTCTTTAAAGAGGTAACTAAGTGTGTAGATGAAGGTAAAGCAGTTGATGTCTTATATATAGGTTCCCCATGGTAGGCTCATGAAGAAAATGAGGCGGTGTAGGATAGAGGGAAATTTGGCCGATTGGATAAGTAACTGGTTATCTCATAGAAGACAGAGGGTAGTAGAAAATTTTCAGACTGGAGACCAGTTACCAGTGGTGTACCACAGGGATCAGTGCTGGGTCATCTGCTATTTGTGATTTTTATCAATGACTTGGAGGAGGGGACTGAAGCATGGGTCAGTAAATTTGCTGATGACACCAAGATTGGTGGAGTATTGGATGAGTTGGAGCTCTTGTAGGCTGCAAGGAGACATTGATAAGATGCACAGCTGGACCGAAAAGTTGACAGATGGCACTTAATCCTGATAAGTGCGAGGTGATCAATTTTGGTAGGACAAACTTGAATGCTGAATACAGGGTCAACGGCAGGGTTCTGACGAATGTGGAGGAACAGAGAGATCTTGGGGTTCATATCCACAGACCTTTGAAAGTTCCCACTCAAGTGGATAGAGCTGTGAAGAAGGCCTATAGTGTGTTAGAGTTTATTAACAGGGCGTTTTGAGTTTAACAGCCGTGGGGTTATGCTGCAACTGTATAGGACGTTGGTGAGACCACATTTGGAATACTGTGTTCCGTTCTGGTCACCTCACTATGAGGAGGATGTGGAAGCATTGGAGAGAGTGCAGAGGAGATTTACCAGGATGATGCCTGGTTTGGAGGGCAAGTCTTGAGGAAAGGTTGAGGGAGCTGGAGCTTTTCTCATTAAAGTAGAGGATGAGAGGCAACTTAATAGAGGCTTAAGATGATGAGGGGGATTGATAGAGCAGACATGCAGAGACTATTTCCTCAGGTGGATGTAGCTGTTACTAGGGAGCATAACTATAAGGTTCATGGTGGGAGATATAGGAGGGATGTCTGAGGCAGATTCTTTATGCAGAGAGTGGTTAGGGTGTGGAATGGACTGCCTGCTGTGATAGTGGAGTCGGACACTTCAGGAACTTTCAAGTGGTTATTGGATAGGCATATGGAGCACACCAGAATGATAGGGAGTGGGATAGCTTGATATTGGTTTCGGACAAAGCGTGGCACAACATCGAGGGCTGAAGGGCTTGTACTGTACTGTACTATGTTCTATGACTATGACTCTATGTAGCCAAGGCCCAGAGACACAAGTTCAAATTCAACCACAGAACACAGAACATTACAGCACAGTACAGGCCCTTCAGCCCTCGATGCTGTGCTGACCAGTGGAACCAATCTAATGACCCTCTAACCTAATCTATTCCAATGTTATTCATATGCCTATCCACTGACCATTTGAACGCCCTTAAAGTTGGCGAGTCCACAACTGCTGCAGGCAGGGCATTCCACGCCCTTACTACCCTCTGAGTAAAGAGCCTACCTCTGACATGCGTCCTATAATTACCACCCCTTAACTTAAAGCTATGACCCCTTGTGTTAGCCATCACCATCCGAGGAAAAAGGCTCTCACTGTCCACCCTATCCAATCCTTTGATCATCTTGTATGCCTCAATTAGGTCACCTCGTAACCTTCTTCTCTCCAATAAAAATAACCTCAAGTCCCTCAGCCTTTCCTCACAAGACCCTCCCACCATACCAGCCAACATCCTGGTAAACCTCCTCTGCACCCTTTCCAATGCTTCCACATCTTTCTTATAATGCAGCGTCCAGAACTGTACGCAATACTCCAAGTGCGGCCACACCAGAGTTTTGTACAGTTGTAACATTACCTCTCGGCTCCGAAATTCAATCCCTCTACCAATAAAAGCTAACACATCGTACGCCTTCTTAACAACTTTATCAACCTGGGTGCCAACTTTCAGGGAGCCATGCACATGTACACCGAGATCTCTCTGCTCGTCAACACTACTAAGAGTCCTTCCATTAGCCCTATATTCTGTACTCCTGTTACTCTTACCAAAGTGAATCACCTCACACTTTTCTGTATTAAACTCCATTTGCCACCTCTGAACCCAGCTCTGCAGCTTATCTATGTCCCTCTGCAAACTGTAACATCCATCCTCACTGTCTACAACTCCTCCGACTTGGGTGTCGTCAGCAAATTTACTGACCAATCCTTCTACACCCTCATCTAGGTAATTTATAAAAATGACAAACAGCAGTGGCCCCAAAACAGATCCCTGAGGTACACCACGTGTAACTGAACTCCAGGTTGAATATTTCCCATCAACCACCACCCTCTGTCTTCTATCAGCTAGCCAATTCCTGATCCAAACTGCTAAATCACCCTCAATCCCATGCATCTGCATTTTCTGCCACGGGGAACCTTATCAAATGCTTTGCTAAAATCCATATACACCACGTCAACTGCCTTACCCTTATCCACCTCTTTGGTCACCTTTTCAAAAAACTCGATAAGGTTTGTGAGGCACGACCTACCCTTCACAAAACTGTGTTGACTATCCCTAATCAATTTATTTCTCGCTAGATTATAAATCCTCTTATAATTCTTTCCAAAACTTTGCCCACAACAGAAGTAAGGCTCACCGGTCTATAATTCCCAGGACGGTCTCTACTCCCCTTCTTGAACAAGGGGACAACATTTGCTATCCTCCAGTCTTCCAGCACTATACCTGTAGCCAATGACGACATAAAGATCAAAGCCAAAGGCTCTGTAATCTCCTCCCTAGCCTCCCAGAGAATCCTAGGGTAAATCCCATCCAGCCCAGGTGACTTATCTATTTTCATACTTTCAAGAATTGCTATCATGGCAGCTGGCAGAATTGAAATTCAAATAATAATTCAAGAATAAAATACTAGGCTCAGTAATGATGAAATCATGAAAATATCAGGTTGTAATAGAATTTTATTTGGTCCACTAATGCTTCCAGGAAATCAATGTTGTTACCTGGTTTGGCCATTGCAGTGGACTTTTAACTGCTCTCTGAAACGGCCCATAAGCCAATCAGTTGAATCAAACTGCTATGGTAAAGCTGAAGAATAAGACATCACAAACTAACCAGCATCGATCTAGACACCGGAAACGATGAGGTTTAGCCAGCTCAGTCAATCCTGCAAAGTCCTCCTCATTGTGATCTGGGCAGATTACCCAAATTGAAACATATGAAAAAATTTTGAAGTGTGTGAACAAGGTAGATGCTAAGAAAGCATCTCAGACTAAGGAGTCAGACATTTAAAATAGGATTAAGAAAAATGGCTATACTCTATGTTTGTGAACCTTTAGAATTCTGTTCTTCAGAGTTGATAACACGCAGTCGTTAAGCATATTTAAGACAAAGCTCAATTGGTTTTTGGATTCTCAACAGATTCTTTGAGAACATTACACGTGCAGTGGACAATGGGGAACCTGTGGATGTGGTGTATCTGGATTTCCAGAAGGCATTTGACAAGTCTATGACTCTAGGTGCCACACCAAAGACTGCTACATGAGATAAAGGTGGACAGGGTTATGGGTAATGTATTCGCGTGGATAGAGGATTGGTTAACTAACAGAAAGTAAAGGGTGGGGATAAATTGGTGATTTTCTGGTTGGCGGTCAGTGTTGGAGCTGCAATTGTTTATGACTTACATAGATGATTTGGAGTTGGGAACCAAGTGTAGTGTGTCAAAATTTGCAGATGACACTAAGATGACACAAAGTGTACAGAGGATGCTGAAAGTCTGCAAAGGGATATAGATAATCTGAGTGAGTGGGTGAGGGTCTGGCAGATGGAGTATAATGTTGGTAAATGTGAGGTCATCCATTTTGGTAGGAATAATAGCAAAATGGACTATTATTTAAATGGTAAAAAATTGCAGCATGCAGCTGTGCAAAGGGATCAGGGTGTTCTTGTGCAGGAATCACAAGGAGTTGGTTTGCAGGTTCAGCAGGTAATTAAGACAACAAATAGAATTTTGCCCTTCATTGCTACAGGGATGGAGTTTAAAAACAGCGAGGTTATGCTGCAGCTGTATAAGGTGCTGGTGAGGCCACACCTGGAGTACGGTGTACAGTTTTGGTCTTACTTGAGAAAGGATATACTAGCACTGGAGGGGTGCAAAGGAGATCCACTAATTTGATTCCAGAGTTGAGAGGGTTGGCATATGAGGACAGACTGAGTAGACTGGGGCTATGCTCATTGGAATGCAGAAGAATGAGGGGAGATCTTATAGAAACATACAAGATTATGAAGGGAATAGATAAGATAGAAGCAGGAAAGTTGCTTCCACTGATAGGTGAAGCTAAAACTAGGGGACATGGCCTCAAAATAAGGGGGAGCAGATTTAAGACTGAGTTGAGGAGGAACTTCTTCATACAAGGGGTTGTGAATCTGTGGAATTCTCTGCCCAGTGAAGCAGTTGAGGCTACCTCATTGAACGTTTTTAACGCAAGGATAGATACATTTTTGAACAGTAAAGGAATTTACGGGCGGGTCCGTGGAGCTGAGTCCACGAAAAGTTCAGCCATGATCTTACTGAATGGTGGAGCAGGCTTGAGGGGCCAGATGGCCTAATCCTGCTCCCAGTTCTTATGGATATTAAGAGAAATATATACAGAGCAGGAAGGCAGAGCCAACACAGAAATCAACCATAACCTCGTTGAATAGCAGAACAGTCTCAACGGTCCGAGCTCTTAAGCTCTCCGATTCCAGTTCCGAGCTCTTAAGCTCTCCTGGAACTGCACTTGAATCATCTCCTCATTAAGATCAGCCACTTAGTTAATTAAATTTTTACCTGAACAAATCCATTTTCATCCCATTGAAATTAAACCTCCACCAATTTAAGAATTTTTAATTCAGGCTCTCCTTGAGCTCTTTCCACAATTAATCTAAATTTATGATACAATGATGAGCAGAAAAAAAAGGACTCAGAGGAAGTCAGCAACTCCAAGGAGAGGTGAAAGGGGAACCCAGCAGCAGTCAGCAGCAACTATCTACTCATTTGGAGTATTGTGCGCAGTTCTGGTCGCCTCACTATAGGAAAGATGTAGAAGCTATTGAAAGGGTGCAGAGGAGATTTACAAGGATGTTCCCTGGACTGGGAGGCATGCCTTATGAAGTTAGGTTGAGGGAGCTGGGACTCTTTTCCCTGGAGAGACGAAGGTTGAGAGGCGACCTGATAGAAGTTTACAAAATGTTGAGAGGAATAGATAGGGTGGACTCTCAGAGGCTATTTCCCCGGTTTGAAATGGTCGCTACGAGAGGACACAGATTTAAGGTGCGGGGAGGGAGGTTCAGAAGTGATAGAACATAGAACATAGAACATTACAGCGCAGAACAGGCCCTTCGGCCCACGATGTTGCGCCGACCAGTTACAAAAACAATGACCCACTAGCCTATACCAATCCCTTTTCGTCCATAAACCTATCCAGAGATCTCTTAAACGTCCCCAAACTAGACGCATTTACAACTGATGTTAGGGGTAAGTTTTTCACTCAGAGGGTGGTGAGTGAATGGAATCGGCTGCCGTCAGTGGTGGTGGAGGCGAACTCGCTGGGGTCTTTTAAAAGACTTCTGGATGAGTATATGGGGTTTAATGAGATTGAGGGTTATAGATAGGTCTGTAGGTTGGTAGGTGATGTGGTCGGCGCAACTTGTGGGCCGAAGGGCCTGTTTGTGCTGTAGTGTTCTATGTTCTATGTCCAATCAATTGGCTCCAGAGTGGAGCAGCCACACTGAGAAATGTGGCATCACAGAAATATGACATCACAAAAATGATTGGTTATGTAGATGAGCAAGGATGGGAACCAACAATGAGGGCTCTTCAGTGTTTAGGGAGGACAGATTGAAAGGAAAAGCTGGTGGAGTTACATTGTTTACCAACGATGATATTGACAATAGAGGAAAGATATTAGAATAGAGGATGTGGAATTTGTATGGATTAAGAAACCACAAGGGGCAAAAACATTGGTGGGGGTGGTATACAGACAAACTGTAGTGGTAATGTTGGAAAAAGCATGAGACAGGAAATCATAGATGCCCGTGTTAAAGGAACATCGGTGTTTATGGGCAACTTCAATCTGCACATAGATTGGGGGAGTCAAATTAGTCACAGTACAATAGAGGAAGAATTTCTGGAGTTGGAATGTCTTGAAGTTGTACAAGGCATTGGTAAGGCTACACTTGGAAAACCGTGCGCAATTCTGGTCACCCTATTATAGAAAGGATATTATTAAACTAGAAAGAGTGCAGAAAAGATTTACTGGGATGCTACTGGGAACTGATGGATTGAGTTATAAAGAGAGATTGGATAGACTGGGACTTTCTGGAGCATAGGAGGCTAAGAGGTGATCTTATAGAAGTCTATAAAATAATGAGGGGCACAGATCAGATAGATAGTCATTATCTTTTCCCAAAGGTAGGGGAGTCTCAAACTAGAGAGCTAGTGGCTTTTGCAGCTGGGTTGACCTGTTGGGACGTTAGCCTGGTGTTGTGAGGCTTCTTACATCAAACACAGCCAGGATACAAAGATTATGTGTTTGTAGATGGAATTTTATTCCATATCTATGTCCACATCAATCATTCCCAAGGCAGGTACAACACTGTGTAGCACAGTCAAGCTCTTTCAACACTGCCTCTCTCAAACACTCACAGGACAGGAACAATACCGGGTTAGGTACAGAGTAATGGTCCCTCTGCACTGTACCCATCAAACACTCACAGGATAAGATGCAGGATGTGGTTAGAGTAAAGCTCCATCTACACTGTCCCCATCAAACACTCCCAGGACAGATACAGCACAGGTTTAGATACTGACAAATATTCCCTCTACACTGTCCCCATCAAACACGCCAGGGACAGCTTCAGCATGCTGTTAGATCCAGGGTAAAGTTCACTCTGCATTGTCCAATAACACTCCCTGGACAGATGCAGCACGTGGTTAGATACAGAGTAAAGCGCCCTCTACACTGCCCCCCATCAAACATTTCCAGCATGTCATGTTGCAGCTTTATAGAATCTAACTAGGGGCCACACTTGGAATATAGTGTTCAATTCTGGTTGCCACACTATCAGAAGGATGTGGAGGCTTTGGTGAGGGTACAGAAAATATTTACCAGGATGTTGCCTGGTATGGAGGGCATTAGCTATGGAGAGGGGTTGGAGAAACTTGGTTTGTTCTCACTGGAACGATGGAAGTTGAGGAGTGACCTGATAGAAGTCTACAAGATTATGAGAGGCATGGACAGAGTGGATAATCAGAAGCTTTTTCCCAGGATGGAAGAGGCAATTACTAGGGGGCACAGGTTTAAGGTGTGAGGGGCAAGGTTTAAAAGGAAATATACGAGGCAGATTTTTTACACAGGTGCCTTGAACTCATTGCCAGGGAGGTAGTGGAAGCACATACGGCAGTGACTTTCAGCGGGTATCTTGACAAATACATGACTAGGATGGGAATAGAGGGAAATAGTCTCTGGAAGAGTCAGGGGTTTTAGTCAAGTCAGGCAACATGGTTGCTGCAGGCTTGGAGGACCGAAGGGCTTGTTCCTGTACTGTAATTTTGTTCTTTAAGGTGAGAGGGGAGTGATACAAAAGTGTCCAGAGGGACAATTTTTTTTTAAGAGGGTGGTGAGTGTCTGGAATAAACTGCCAGAGGTAATAGTAGAGGCAGATACAATTTTATCTTTTAAAAAGCATTTAGATGGTTACATAGGTATGATGGGTGTAGTGGGATATGGACCAAATGCGGGCAATTGGGATTAGCTTAGGCGTTTTAAAAAAAAAGGGCGGCATGGACAAGTTGGGCCGAAGGGCCTGTTTCCATGCTGCAAAGCTCTATGACAATGTATACGGAATGGTTTTCTGGAGCAATACACTGAGGAAACAAGAGAGCAGGTCATCTTGGACTGGCTGTTGCGCAACAATAAATAATTAGCTGGCAATCTAGTTATGACAGAATCTTTGGGGACAAGTGACCATAATATGGTAGAATTCTTTGTTGAGGTAGATAATGATGTAGTTGATTCTGAGACCAGGGTCCTGAATCTCAATAAAGATAACTATGATGGTACGAGGCATGAATTGGCCATGATGAACTGAAGGGAAAGACGGTGGACAAGTAGTGGCAGGCATTTAAAGAGCGAAGACGCGAAGGTTGGTGGTGTTGTGGATAGTCTGGAGGGATGTCAGAAGTTGCAGCGTGACATAGATAGGATGCAAGACTGGGCGGAGAAGTGGCAGATGGACTTCATCACGGATAAATGTGTAGTGGTCCATTTTGGCAGGTCCAATGGGATGACGGAGTACATTATCAAGGGTAGGAGTCTTAGCAGTGTAGAGGAGCAGAAGGACCTTGGAGTCCAGTTCCATAGGACTCTTAAATCGGCCTCGCAGGTGGAGGATGTGGTCAAGGCGGCGTATGGTGTACTGGCCTTCTTTAATCAAGGGATTGAGTTTAGGAGTCGGGAGGTAATGCTGCAACTTTATAAGAACCTTGTCAGACATCACTTGGAGTGTTGTGCGCAGTTCTGGTCGCCTCACTACAGGAAGGATGTGGAAGCTATTGAAAGGGTGCAGAGGAGATTTACAAGGATATTGCCTGGATTGGGAGGCATGCCTTATGAAGATAGGTTGAGGGAGCTAGGCCTCTTCTCCCTGGAGAGACGAAGATTGAGAGGCGACCTGATAGAGGTGTATAAAATGTTGAGAAATATTGATAGGGTGGATTCTCAGAGGCTATTTCCCAGGGTTGAAATGATCACTATGAGAGGACACAGGTTTAAGGTGCTGGGGAGCAGGTACAGGGGAGATGTTAGGGGTAAGTTTTTCACTCAGAGGGTGGTGAGTGAGTGGAATCGGCTGCCGTTGGTGGTGGTAGAGGCAAACTCGCTGGGATCTTTTAGGAGACTTCTAGATAAGTGCATGGGATTTAATTGGATTGAGAGTTATCGATAGGCCTGGTAGGTATGGATATGATCGGCGCAACTTGTGGGCTGAAGGGCCTGTTTGTGCTGTAGTGTTCTGTGTTCTATGTAACAAGTAGTTGAACTCTAGAAGTTGTTTATTCCTGTCTGGCGCAAGAGTGGCAATGGAACATAAGAACATAAGAAATAGGAGCAGGAGTAGGCCATCTAGCCCTTCGAGCCTGCCCTGCCATTCAATAAGATCATGGCTGATCTGTCATGGCTCAGTTCCACTTTCCCGCCCTCTCCCCATAACCCTTAATCCCCTCTCTTATCAAAAACCCATCAACCCGCGTCTTAAAAATATTTAGCGAGGCAGCCTCCACCACTTCAACGGGCAGAGAATTCCAGAGATTCACCACCCTTTGAGTGAAGAAGTTCCTCCTCAACTCCGTTCTAAACCGCACCCCCCCCCCCCCCCTTATCTTGAGGCTGTGCCCCCTAGTCCTACTGTCTTTTTTGAGCGGGAAGTGTCTCTCCACCTCTATCCTATCCATCCCATTCATCATCTTATACGTCTCAATGAGATCTCCCCTCATTCTTCTAAACTCTAATGAGTACAAGCCCAGTTTATTCAGCCTCTCCTCATAGCTCAACCCCCTCAACTCCGGAATTGTGGCCAAACTGTGTTTTACAAGGGAAGTTAGAGATCGCATCTGATTCAAGGAACAAGCAAACCAATTGGCAAGAAAAAACATTAGGCCTGAGAATTGGGAGCAGTTTAAAATTCAGCAAAGGAGGACCAAGGGATTGATTAAGAAGGGGAAATACAGTATGAAAGTAAGCTAGCATGGAACCTAAAAACTGACTGCAAAATTTTTGTATAGATAAGTAGAAAGATTGACAAAAACAAATCTAAGTCCCTTACAGGCAGAAACGGGAGCATTCATAACGGGGAACATAGAAATGGCTGAGGAATTAAATGTGTACTCTGTTTCAACTTCCACAAAGGAAGACATGAATAATGTGACAGATGTGCTGAGAGAAACACGTTTTAGTGAGGAGCTGAAGGAAATCAGCATTAGTAGAGAAATGGTTTTGGGAAAATTGATTAAAGGTGGATAAATCTCCAGGTCCTAATCATCTTCATCCCAGAGTACTGAGGGAAGTGGCCCTGGAAATAGTAGATCCATGGGTGATTATTTCCCAAAATTCTTTAGACTCTGGAATAGTTCCTACAGATCAGAGTGTAGCTAATGTAAGCCCACTATTCAAATAGGAAGGTAGAGAAAACAGGGAACTATAAACCAGTGAGCCTAATGTTGGTACTGGAGAAGTTGCTACAGTCTATTATCAAGGATTTAATAACTCGGCATCTGGAAGGCAGTGGTATAATCAGAAAGTCAGCATAGATTTACAAAAGGGAAATCATGCTTGAAGAAACTATTAGAATTTTTTGAGGATGTTGAGGAGTAGAGTTGACTGAGGAAAACCAGTGGATGTGATTTATTTAGGCTTTCGGAAGGCTTTTGACAAGAGCTCGCATAACAGATCACGATATAAAGCTAAAGCACATGGGATTGCAGGTAATGTCCTGAGATAGATAGAGAGCCAGTTAGCAAATAGGGAGAAGAGTGTTGGCATAAATGGGTCTTTTTCTGATTGGCAAGCAATGACTTGTGGGGTTCCACAGGGATCTGTGCTAGGGCCCCAACTGTTCACATAATATATTAATGATTTGATGTATTACCTCCAAATTTGCAGATGATATAAAGTTGGGTGGGAGAATGAGCTGTGAGGAGGATGAAGAGATGCTTCAGCATGATCTTGACAGGCTGAGTGTGTGGCCATATGCATGGCAGATGCAGTGAGAGATTATCCACTTTGGTAGCAATAATAGGAAGACACATTATTACTTGAATGGGTGTAAATCAAGAGAGATGGATACTCAATGAGACCTTGGAGTCCTCTTGCATCAGTCGCTGAAAATAAGCACGAGGGTACAGGAGGCAATAAAGATGGCAAATGGTATGTTGACCTTCATAGCGCGAGGATTTGAGTATAGGGATAGGGATATTTTGCTGTAATTATATAGAGCATTGGTGAGATCACATCTGGAATACTGTGTGCAGTTTTGATATCCTTATCTAAGGAAGGACGTCCTTGCCATACAGTACAGTAAAGGATTACCAGGCTGATTCATGGAATGGCAGGTCTGTCACATGAGGAGAGACCAAGTCAGTTAGGATTATACTTAGTGGAATTGAGCCAAGTGAGAAGGGTCGCATCGAAACTTATAAAATTCTAAGAGGGTTGAACTGGGTAGATTCAGAATGTACCCAGTGGTGGGGGAGTCCAGAACTAGGGGTCATAGCATGAGGATGAGGGATAAACCTTTTAGAACTGAGATGAGGAGAAATTTCTTCATCCAGGGGGTGGTGAATGTGTAGAACAAAAAGATCTAGGTTACATGTTCAAAGGTCCTTGAAAGTGAAGTCACAGGTGGACAGATTGGTGAAGGTCGCATTCAGCATGCTTGGTTTCATCAGTCAGAACACCGAATACAGGATCTGGGACATCTTGTTGAAATTGTACAAGATACTGGTAAGGCCACACTTGGTGTGAAGTTCCGCTCACCCTATTATAGAAAACATATTAAACTAGAAAGAGCGCAGAAAAGATTTACTAAGATGCTACCAGGACTTGATGGTTTGAGTTATAAGGAGAGGCTGGATAGACTGGGACTTTTTCCTCTGGAACGTAGGAGGCTGAGGGGTGACCTTATAGAGGTCTATAAAATAATGAGGGGCGTAGATACCCAAAGGTGGGGGGGTCTAAAACGAGAGGGCATAGGTTTAAGGTGAGACTGTGGAGATGCAAAAGTGTTCAGAGGCGCAATTTTGCTTTTTAAAAAGCATTTAGATGGGTACAATGGGTATAGAGGGATTTGGGCCAAATGCGGGCACAATTGGGATTAGTTTAGGGGTTTAAAAAAAAAGGGCAGCATGGACAAGTTGGGCCAAAGGGCCTATTTCCATGAGGTATACCTCTATGATTCTAATGCAGTATCACAGAATGTAATTGAGGCCAAAACGTTTGATTTTCAAGAAGAAATTTCACATCCCTCTTGGGGCTCAAAGAATCAAGGGATATGGGATGGGTGGGTGGGGTGTCCAGGATACTGAATTTGATGATCAGCCATTATCAAAATGAATGGCAGAGCAGGCTCAAAGGGCCGAAAGGCCTTCTTCTGCTTTTAGCTTCAATGTTTCTATTAACACATTAGGGGATAGAACATAGAACAGTATAGCACAGTACAGGCTCTTTGACCCTTGATGTTGTGTCGAGCTATGTCAAAACCCAAGGTCAAGCTATCCCACTCCCTATAATTCTGGTGTGCTCCATGTGCCTATCCAACAAGTGCTTGAAAGTTCCTAAAGTGTCCGACTCCACTATCACAGCACGCAGTGTATTCCACACCCCAACTACTCTCTGCATAAAGAATCTACCTCGGACATCCCTCCTACATCTTCCACCATGAACCTTACGGTTATGCCGCCCTAATAACAGCTACATCCACCCGAGGAAATAGTCTCTGAACGCCCACTCTATCTATCCCCCTCATCATCTTATAAACCTCTATTAAGTCGCCTCTCATCCTCCTCCGCTCTTGAGAAAAGCCCCTAGCTCCCTCAACCTTTCCTCATAAGACCTACCCTCCAAACCAGTCAGCATCCTGGTAAATCTCCTCTGAACTCTCTCCAATGCTTCCACATCCTTCTTATAGTGAGGTGACCAGAACTGCACACAATATTCCAAATATGGTCTCACCAACGTCCCGTGTAGTTGCAGCATAATCCCACGGCTCTTAAATTCAACCCACGTCAATAAACACTAACACACAATGAGCCTGCTTCACGGCTCTATCCACTTCAGTGGGCAAGAGTTACTCAGTTAATGGTAGGGCGTTGGGGAGAGTTACAGAACAAAGAGATCTAGGGGTACATTGAACCATACAAAATTACAGCTCAGGAACAGGCCTTTTGACCCTTCTGGTCTGTGCCGAACCATTTTTTGCCTAGTCCCACTGACCTGCACTTGGACCATATCCCTCCACACACACCTCATTCATGAACCCGTCCAAGTTTTTCTTAAATGTTAAAAGTGACCCCGTATTTACCATTTTATCTGGCAGCTCATTCCACACTCTGCATGAAGCAGCGCGCCCCCCCCCCCCCCCCCCCCAATATTCCCTTTAAACTTTTCTCCTTTCACCCTTAACCCATCCCCTCTGGTTTTTTTCTCCCCTAGCCTCAGTGGAAAAAGCCTGCTTGCATTCACTCTATCTATACCCATCAAAATCTTATATACCTCTATCAAATATTCCCTCATTCTTCTACACTCCAGGGAATAAAGTCCTAACCTATTCAATCTCTCTGTAACTCAGCTTCTCAAGTCCCGGCAACATCCTCGTGAACCTTCTCTGCACTCTTTCAACCTTATTTACATCCTTCCTGTAACTAGGTGACAAAAACTGTACACAGTACTCTAAATTCGGCCTCACCGATGCCTTATATAACCTTACCATAACACTCCAACTTTTATACTCGATACTCCGATTTATAAAGGCCAATGTACCAAAAGCACTCTTTACGACCCTATCCACCGGTGACATCACTTTTATGGAATTCTGTACCTGTATTCCCAGATCCCTCTGTTCAACTGCACTCTTCAGAGTCCTACCATTTACCCTGTACGTTCTACTTTGGTTTGTCCTTCCAAAGTGCAATACCTCACATTTGTCTGCGTTAAATTCCATTTGCCATTTTTCAGCCCCTTTTTTAACATGTTCATAGCTCCTTGAAAGTGGAATCACAGATGGACAGAGCGGTGAAGGCGGCATTTGACGTGCTTGGTTTCATCCGTCAGAACACTGAATACATAAGAACATAAGAAATAGGAGCAGGAGTAGGCCATCTAGCCCTTCGAGCCTGCCCCACCATTCAATAAGATCATGGCTGATCTGAAGTGAATCTCTGGAATTGTGTGCCTGTTGAAGTGGTGGAGGCTACCTCGCTAAATATATTTACGTAACAGGTAGATAGATTTCTGTTAGACAAGGGAATTAAGGGTTACGGGGAGAAAGCGGGAAAGTGGAACTGATCCACTTCAGATCAGTCAAGATCTTATTGAGTAGCAGGGCAGGCTCGAAGGGCTAGATGGCCTACTTCTGCTCCTGCTTATGTTCTTAGTTCCACTTTCACGCTTTCTCCCCATAACCCTTAATTCCCTTGTCTATCAAAAACCTATCTACCCGTGACTTAAATATATTTAGCGAGGTAGCCTCCACCACTTCAACAGGTAGAGAATTCCAAAGATTCACCACCCTTTGAGTGAAAAAGTTCCTCCTCAACTCTGATCTAAACTGCACCCCCCCCCCCCCCATCTTGAGCTATGCCCTCTAGTCCAGGAGTTGGAACGTCTTGTTGAAGTTGTACAAGACATGGTAAGGCTATACTTGGAATACTGTGTGCAATTCTGCTCACCCTATTACAGGCAAGATATTACTAAACTAGAAAGAGTGCAGAAAAGATTTACTAGGATGCCACTCGGACTTGATGGTTTGAGTTATAAGGAGACTGGGACTTTTTTCTTTGGAGTGTAGGAGGCTGAGGGATGATCTTATAGAGGCCTATAAAATAATGAGAGGCATAGACAAGGTAGATAGTAGGGGAGTCTAAAACTAGAGGGCATAGGTTTAAGGTGAGCGGGGAGAGATAGAGAAGTATCCAGAGGGGCAATTTTTTTCCACACAGAGGGTGGTGAGTGTCTGGAACAAGCTGCCAAAGGTTGTAGTAGAGACAGGTACAATTTTATATTTTAAAAAGCATTTAGATAGTTACATGGATACAAAGGGTATAAAGGGATATGGGCCAAATGCAGTCAATTGTGATTAGCTTACGGTTTTTTAAAAAAAGGGCAGCATGAACAAATTGGGCCAAAGGGCCTGTTTCCATGCTGTAAATCTCTATGATTCTGACTCTATGACTATGTTCCCACCTCTGATCCAAGTCGATGCACCATGTGTATGTAGTCCTCATTCGATCCATGTCTTGAATTATCTGTATGATGGTTGGATGAAGAGCCCGACATCTGACTTGTCACTTTATTATCGTGAATATTTCTCATGCCACTGGGAATCATGGGGCTTGATACTGCTGAAAAGCACAATAAACTCTGTTAATGAAGCTGTTCTACATTTGTGGATCATCTGATTCACTTGTGCTTAAAAAGGTCTCAATGCAAACTCCTAAGCTAAGGGACATCTTTTGATGAATAAAGATGTTTTGATGAAGACAACCTCACTAAATAGGTCAACAAAAATGGAATAATATATTTATTTTACAGTGGCACAGTGGTTAGCAGTGCTGCTTCATAGAGCCAAGGACCCAGGTTCAATCTTGGCCTTGTGTAACTGTATGTTTGGAGTTTGCACATTCTCCCCGTGTCTGTGTGGGATTCCTCCGAGGGCTCCAGTCCTTCCCACAGTCTAAAGTTGAGTAGGTTAGGTGAACTAGCCATGGTAAACACATGAGGTTACAGGGAGAGGGCATGAGGTTAAGATGCTCTTTGGAGAGTTGGTGCAGATTCGATGGGCAGGATGGCCTCCTTTTGCACTGGAGAAATTCTATGATTCAAAAAGCTGTTCCACTCGAGAACAAATCTTACTTAAACTAAAAATGTAAGCAAGATGCAGAGTATGCGAAGATTCTTCAGCATGACGTGGACAGGTTGGGTGAGTGGACAAACCAGTGGAAGATGCAGTATGATTTGGATAAATGTGACGTTATTCACTTTAGGAGCAAAAGCAAAGCGGCAGCTTACTACCTGAATGGCTGTAAGTTGGAAGAGGGGTGTATGCAGTGGGACCTGGGTGTCCTTATGCACCAGTCACTGAAGGTAAGTGTGCAGGTGGGCAGCACAGCGGCTCACACTGCCAGGGACCCAGGTTCAATTCCCAGCTTGGGTCACTGTCTGTGTGGAGTTTGCACATTCTTCCTGTGACTGCGTGGGTTTCCTCTGGGTGCTCCAGTTTCCTCCCATAGTCCGGAAGACATGCTGGTTAGGTGCATCGACCTGAACAGGCACCGGACTGTAGCGACTAGGGGAATTTCACAGTGCCTTCATTGCAGTGTTAACGTAAGCCTTACTTGTTGCTAATAAATAAACTTTTAACTTTAAGTGCAGCAGGCAGTAAGGAAGGCAAATGGTATGTTGGCCTTCATTGCAAGAGGTTAAGTACAGGAGAAGGGATGTGTTGTTGCAATTATACAGGACTTTGGTGAGGCCACACCTAGAATACCAATCTTCGACGATACGAAGGTTGGTGTTGTGGATAGTCTGGAGGGATGTCAGAAGTTGCAGCGTGACATAGATAGGGTGCAAGACTGGACAGAGAAGTGGCAGATGGACTTCAACGCGGATAAATGTGTAGTGGTCCATTTTGGCAGGACCAACGGGATGCAGGAGTACAATATCGAGGGTAGGAGTCTTAGCAGTGTTGAGGAGCTGAAGGATCTTGCGGTCCAGGTCCATAGGACTCTTAAGTCGGCCTCGCAGGTGGAGGGTGTGGTCAAGAAGGCGTATGGTGTACTGGCCTTCATTAATCGAGGGATTGAGTTTAGGAGTCGGGAGGTAATGCTACAACTTTATAGGATCCTTGTCAGACCCCACTTGGAGTACTGTGCGCAGTTCTGGTCACCTCACTACAGGAAGGACGTGGAAGCTATTGAGAGGGTGCAGAGGAGATTTACAAGGATGTTGCCTGGATTGGGAGGCATGCCTTATGAAGATAGGTTGAGGGAGCTAGCTCTCTTCTCCCTGGGGAGACGAAGGTTGAGAGGTGACCTGATAGAGGTTTATAAAACGTTGAGAGGAATAGATAGGGTGGATTCTCGGAGGCTATTTCCCAGGGCTGAAATGGTCGCTATGAGAGGACACAGGTTTAAGGTGCTGGGAAGCAAGTACAGAGGAGATGTTAGGGGTAAGTTTTTCACTCAGAGGGTGGTGAGTGAGTGGAATCGGCTGCCGTCGGTGCTGGTAGAGGCAAACTAGCCGGGGTCTTTTAAAAGACTTCTGGATGAGTATATGGGATTTAATGGCATTGGAAGTTACAGATAGTTCTATGGCTTGGTAGGTATAGATGTGATCGGCGCAACTTGTGGGCCAAAGGGCCTGTTTGTGCTGTAGTGTTCTATGTAATATTATGCATGGTTTTGATCTCCTTTTCCGAGGAAGGACGTTCTTGCTCTCAAGGGAGTGCAGCAAAGGTTTACCAGGCTGATTCCAGGGATGGCGGGACTGATGTATGAGGAAAGATTGACTAGGTTAGGATTGTTTTTGCTGGATGAATGAGGGGGAGGATCTCAGAGACTTATACAATTCTAAAAGGACTACACAGGGTAGATAGAGGGAGATGTTCCCGATGGTGGGGGATTCCAGAACCAGGGGTCACAATCTGAGGATTCGGGGTAGACTATTTGGGAAGGAGACGAGGAGACATTTCTTCACCCAAAGAGTGGTGAGCTTCTGGAATTCATTACGAATGGAAGCAGTTGATGCCAAAACATTGAATGTATTTAAGAGATGGCTGGATATAGCACGTAAGGTGAATGGGGTAAATTATGGAGAAAAGGCAGGATTAGGCTATTAAGTTGGACAATCAGCCAGGATCATGATGAATGGTGGGGTAGACTCGGAGGACCAAATTGCCGCCTCCTGTTCCTATCTTCCATGTTTCTATATTAAGTACCAGTTTGAATTCAGAGTATTCAGAAGATCTTTGAATAACATGTTTTACAGAGAGAGTAAATGGGTGTTAACCAATGTTCTATGTAAACTGTGCAGCAACAAAATGTCCACATGCTGACTGTGCACAAGTCAGCCACTGCAAGTTACTTCACGTGCATGGCTACACCAAAAAACTTGAGGGCACGCACTTAAGTCACCAGTGCACTCAAAAACAAATAAGTAGGTACATTGGTGTTAACAGAACAATTTCTCAATGAATTTCAATAATGCTGGCTTCATTGATAATACTATACAGAGTATTTGTCAACATGAAGTTGGCACAAGTTCCACAACATAAACTTGTTTCAGAAAAATTTAGCACCTTAAGCTGAAGTTATGAGATTAGATTTTGGGCCTGCATTTAGTCAGCTCTTAGCTCAACCAACAATTATGGAATTATGAATTCACCTCAAAATAAAAATTAGGGTCAATCAACATGGCCACCTCATTCTCATCATTATGATAATGCCTGCAGAAAGGCATGTACAAGGCTGATTGAGCTTGTTTGTAATACTCTCTCCCCCCTCCCCCTGCCACTCGCCATCTTGAGTCAGTTCTACCCAAATAGACTGATCACTATTTATTTGCTAACCAGACTAAAAAAGAGTCAATTTTCAAATCAAAAACTCCTAAAGAGAAAGGAATGTGCCAATTAGATAATGTTGCTAGCATTGGGTAACTGGAGTTTGCATATTCTCCCCATGCCTGTGTGGGTATTTTCTGGGTCTGCTGGTTTCCTCCCACAGTCCAAATATGTGCAGGTTAGGTGGATTGGCAATGCTAAATTGCCCCTTAGTTTCAGGGGATTAACAGGGTACATACATGGGTTAGGGAAAGGGCATGGGTGGGATTATTGTCAGTACAAACTCAGTGGGCTGAATGACCTCATTTGCACAGTAGGGATTCTTCATAACCCTGTATTGAAACTATTTTTTAAACACGGTAAACACTTGCATTAACTGAATATGTACTTTCCGTTAAATACATTTCTCTCTCTTGAGATATCAGCAATACTCTCCAGATTATCCCTATACTGCATATTTCTTTACCAGGAAATGATGCCAACCGAGATTTGTTACAACAAACTTGGATTTAGATAGCACCTTCAATGCAGAAAAGTGTCTCAAAATGCTTTACAGTAACAAGACAACAAATGGATGCTAGCCAAATCTTTAGTCAATGCTGTGGGCTTTCAATTTTTTCAGGAAGGTCTAAAAGGAGAACAGACAAAGAGATTTAAGGACAGAAGAGCGCAGAATCTTAACTGGCTGAATGCAATGCCATCAAGCAGCATTTTGGACTAAAATTGAAGATGTGAAAGGGATGAGGCACCAGCCAGGAGTGCATTGAAGTAAAAAAACAATAAAGGCTTGCAGCTGATCAGCTGTGGTGGGGTGCGTTACAAATAGGCAGCCTTTGTGGGAGTGAAAAATGGGGTTGACAGCTCAACCTTGGACCGAATAGGCACCAAATGTTCAAAATGTCTGGTTCAAAGCTTATCCAGTAGATGCAAAAAGTCTCTGTCATCAAACAGATGAATATTGTGCAATTACATTACTCACTTTCTTCTACATACACCAACATTTCTTAACTCTCTGAACAAAGTCTGTAGCGTCTGCTACATATTATAAAGCAATGCATTTATGTTAATGAATATTTTCATGGAACGATTAATCTATGAAAACTTATTCTTGGCAGTGGTGTCACTTGGATTTCATCAGTAATGGCAAGTTTGAATTTATTGGAATTCAAATGAAATTGAATTGTGAAAAGAATTAGGAGAATTCGAGATTTACTGCTTCCCAATTTGTACTGACTTGGAAGTACATATTTTCATTTGTTCGGTACTGATCTATGACTAGCAATTAATTAAGTACAACGCACTGGATAAGTTACTAGCTTCAGTGCATTTATGTATGACAAATGCAAATTAGTGCCAAGTGACAGTAAGGAAACAAGTTTGTTTTCCGAAAACACAAGCTACCTAAATAAGGTCACAGACAATTCTAACCAGAGAAAGATGCCATTCCAAAGAAACTCTTCAGCTGCCATGGGCTGATAGTAATTAAATAGAGCAATTAAAGTAACTAAAAGAATGCCTTACCCTGTGGGAATTTCTGTCTCTTTTTAAACCAAGCAACAATGCATAATACTAAGAATTTCAACTTGCTCAGATGAATGATTTGTTACACTTACTTTTTTTCCATCTAACTGTGTCACACTAACTCTGCATAATGCATAAGCATTTTGCAACACATCTCCACTTATTTCATGCCCTGCTGTAATGTGCAGAACAGCTGAAATTGTGCATTCTTTACCTAGCGTGGAGGTTGACTGTTGCTGCTGAGGAGAAGGCTGAGTCTGGACTATCAAACAGGGTTGCACAGGTCTCTGAGGACTCCCAGAATACGTAGGACCTGATACCAGAGGGGAACCATGCAACTCTAAGGATGGAAAAAGAAGCATTCAGAACTATCAGCAAGAATTATGAACCCTCATCTCCACTCCAAAAACTTCAATTTATTCTTAAACCTCATTTAAGAATAAATTCTGGTAGCAAGTAACATTTTTGATTTCCTCAAATGAATCTCACCAATATGAGGCCTCCTCACTCTTGTCGGTGGTTCACTGAGTTGAGAAGTGGGCAAGAGGAGCCTTACCTAAAGTGGAACTACTACCTAACTTCTGAAGTGGATGTACTCTCAGAATGTACCATATTACTCTATTCCAAAGTCACACCATGAAGAAGCATATCCAATCAATCCTGGTCAAGAATGGACAATCCTTCACAAGTTCAGCTAGCCAATTTGGGCAGGTAAACAGTGCCAAGACTAACTTGTAATCCGTGAAGCAACTACGAAAGTAACTTCTTGAAGATTCAATACTTGTACATGACTGCATGTTACCGATTTCAAATTTTCTCTCAGCTCTTACCTTGTTGTATCTGCTGATGCTGTGTGTAGCTTGGAGGGTGCTGTGGATATTGCATGTAACCTGGAGGGCTCTGTGGAGCATATGGACTGGGTACAGGACTGTTCTGCTGAGTCATGTATCTGTTGGTCGAAGTTGATTGTGGTGGCACAAATCGACTGTAAACAAAAAGGAAATGAATGCTTACCCAAGCTCCCACATTTATTCAGTCCATTCATAGTAAGTGGTTGCGTGGAAGCCAATGGTAGGCAGGTCCACTTTCCTAAACCAAGAACTACAGTACCCGGCTTGGAGTCCTCTATTTACTGCTGAAATAGTTTACTCACGCTGAGAATACCACAACCTGCTAGTTTCCATTCAAACCACACACCACCCTGACTTGGAACGATATCATCAGTTCTTCACCGTCACTGGGTACTATGGGCATACCTACACCACATGAATTGCAGCAGTTCAAGGCAGCAATTCTTTGCCACCTGGAGGACAATTAGGGATGGGCAATAAAAATGCTGGCCAAGTCAGCAATGCCCATGTCTAGCGAAAGAAATAAAACAAAACCACAATTTCCTCAGTTACATATTATAAACCATTTGAATTTTGGTTTGGGTCACAGCTTCATTCCTCTTGCTATCCTCAGTTCACAACTGACTCCAGGCTGGTATGTTACACCTCCCTGGTGCCAGAGTCAATGTCGTCTCTAAACAGGCATGGGGCATTCTGAAAGGGGAGTGCGGATAACCTGAGGTCGTGGTATACATTGATACTAACAAGACAGGAAGCGTGACAAGGTCCTGAAAGAAGAGTTCAGGGAGTTAAGTTAAAAAATGGACCTCTCAGGCTGCAATCTCAGGATTACTTCCTGTGCCATGTATCAGTGAGGCTAGGAATAGGAAGATAATACAACTAAACATGTGGCTAAAGAGCTGGTGTAGGAGGGAGGGGTTCAGATATCTTGATCATTGAGATCACTTCCAGGACAGGTGGGGCCTGTACAAGCAGGATGGGTTACACCTAAACTGAAGAGCACCAATATCGTGGTAGCTGATTAGCTAGCGTCACTTGGGAGAGTTTAAACTAGCATTTGTTTCAACGCAAGGAATGTAACAGGTATGACAGGTGAACTTAGTTTCAAGTACTAATCTAAAATCTATGTTGTTGTTGCTATTACAGAAACTTGGTTGAAAGAGGGACAGGATTGGCAGCTAAACATTTCACTATTTAGATGATCCAAACAGGATAGAGGGGAATGTAAAAGGAGTGGCAGAGTTGCATTACTGGTTAAGGAGAATACCACAGCTCTACTGAGGGAGGACACCTCGGAGGGTTCAGGCAGTGAGGAATTTGGGTAGAGCTCAGGAACAGAAAGGGTGTAGTCACAATATTAGGGGTTTATTACAGGCCTCCCAACAGCCAGTGGGAGATAGAGAAGCAGATGTGCAGACAGATTTTGGAAAGATGCAAAAACAACAGGGTTGTTGTGGTGGACGATTTTAACTTTCCCTATTATTGATTGGGACTCACTCACTGCTAGGCGCTTGGATGGGGCAGAATTTGTAAGAAGTGTCCAGGAGGGTTTCCTGAAACAGTATGTAGACAGCCCAACGCGGGAAGGAGCCACATTAGACCTGGCTATTAGGGAATGACCTTGACCAGGCGATCGAAGTTTCAGAAGGAGAGCATTTCGGCAACAGGGATTACAATTCCTTAAGTTTTAAGGTGCTTGTAGATAAAGCTAAAAGTGGTCCTCGGGCAAAGGTGTAAAACTGGGAAAGGGTAACAACAACAACATTAGACAGGATCTGGAGTGTGTAGATTAAGGAGGCTGTTTGAGGGTAAATCAACTTCCAACATGTGGAGTCTTTCAAATGTCAGTTGATTAGAGTTCAGGACTGGCATGCACCTGTGAGGATGAAGAATAAGCATGGCAAGTATCAGGAAACTTGAATAACGAGGGATATTATGAGCCCTGTCAAAAAGAAAAAGGAAGCATTCATAAGGTATAAAAGGCTTAGGACAGATGAAGCCCCTGAAAAATATAAAGAATATAGGAAGAAACTTAAGGAAGGAGTGAGGACGGCTAAAAGGGTCATGAAAATTCCTTGCCAAATAAGATCAAGGGCGGAAATTGCTGAAGCCTAGACAGAAACCTTTGTACCCACATTGGCTACAAGTGAAGTTCCTGAGGACTGGAAAATAGCTAATGCTGTTCCATTGTTCAAGAAGGGCAGCAGGAATAATCCAGGAAATTATAAACCGCTGAGCCTTACATCAGTGGTAAGAAAATTAGAAGAGATTCTTAGGAACAGAATTTACTCATATTTGAACACAAATGGACTTAGTGATAAGAGCGTGGTTTTCTGAAGGGGAGGTCACAAGGACTGATTAAGGACAGTCAGCACGGCTTTGAGAGTGGAAAATCATGTTTCACAAATTTGATTGAGTTTTTTTTAAAGGGGTAACCAAGAAGTTAGATGAGGGCAGTGCAGTCCAATACGTTTATCTGGTAGCACAAGCTTTCGTAATGTCACTCCTTTAATCTGTTGGAATTTAACCTGGTGTTAAGAGACTTCTTACTGTGCTTTTCACAGTCCAATGAAGGCATCTCCACATCATGACTGGCAGTATTCCACAGGAATCAGTTCTGGGACCTTTGTTGTTTCTAGTATAAATACACAAATGATTTGGAGCTGGTCTGATTAGTAAGTTTGCAGATGACACGAGAATTGGTGGTGTTGCAGATAGTGAAGAAGATTGTCAAAGGATACAGCAAGTTATAGACCAATTGGAAAACTGGACAGAGAAATGGCAGATGGCGTTTAATCCCAATAAACGCGAGGTAATGTATTTTGGAAGGTCCAATGCATGTAGGAATTATACAGTAAATGGTAAAACCCTTAGGGATATTGACACAGAGATCTGGGCATACATGGCCACCGATCACAAAGTGGCAACGGAGGTGGATAATGCATATGACATGCTTGTCTTCATCGGTTGGAGTATTGTGTATAAAAATTGGCAGGTCATGCTGCAGCTGTGCAGAACCTCGCGCCTCATTTAGCATATTGTGTATAATTCTGGTCGCCACACTACCAGAAGGATGTGGATGCTTTGGAGGGGGTAGAGAAAAGGTTTACCAGGATGTTGCCTGGCCCGGAGGGTGTTAGCTATGAGGAGAGATCAGATAAACTTACTTTATTCTCACTGGAATGACGGAGGTTGAGGGGCAGCCTGATTGAGGTTTACAAGGTTATGAGTGGCATGGACAGAGTGGGTAGTCAGATGCTCTTTCCTAGGGTAGAAAAGTCAAGTACTAGGGGTCATAGATTGACAGCGTGTGGGGAAAAGTTTAGAGATTTGTGAGAAGGTTTTATTTTATTTTTTATACAGAGGGTGGTAAATGTCTGGAACATGCTGCCTGAGCAGGTACGACAGCAGCATTTAAGGGGCATCTGAACGAATACATGAACAGGATGGGAATGGAAGTATACCGACTCCATAAGTACATACGGTTTTAGTTTAGGCAGACATCATAATTGGCACAGGTTTGGTGGACCAAAGGCCCTGTTCCTGTGCTTCGCTATTCTTTGTTCGCTTTGACAATTCAAACACCTAAATAGCCATGCCCAGAGTTTCATTGTGACAAACTGAATCATTAAGTGATAAATTTAAACAAGCTGAACGGTTTGAATTAATTTCAGCGGGAGGTACTTCCCAGGGTGACTGATGACAGCAACTTGCAACACGTAGGAGCCCTATCACTCTAACATATAGGACAGGACAGTGAGTTCCATATACTACACACTTCAGAACTGTTGCTATCCCAGGAGAGCTGCCTAGTTGACAGTTCCTACAGTATTCATTATTTTCTTTTACAATCGTAGTGCAACTAACTACTGAATACCATCTTCAAATAAAACAGGCACTTTCCATTTTGTCTCATGCTAGCTAAACAAAACAAAATAAATAATAACCTACAACAATTCACCACCATATTTAAGCACAGCCAGACCTGTGCGTTCTTGCCTTTTAAATCTTACTGACTGCATTGGAAAGAGGTTCAACCTTCATGTAAATGCATAAGTCATCATTTACAAGGGCTCGAGACTTTGGAATCATGACCCTTTAAGTTTAACCATCGATCAGGCCGTCTTTCCTATTGAATTGTTCCTATGTAAAACAGGTTTGTTAAGCTTATGGTCTCTAGCAGTTTCAGGTTTTTTTCCTTTTACTCGGGCCACCCAGGGTCAGAGAAATAAAACAGCAAGCAATGTGAAAACCTTGTATAGAATAAGGCCATAGTTGTGACAAAAATTTAACATTCTCAGATCTATTAAAGTTTTACACCCAGCAGGATATCAAATCTCCAGCAGAAAACATTCCAAGGGTTCAAAGGTGTAACCATTCAGCCATTCAACGAAATCAAGACCAACTGGCGACCTCAGTATCATTTTCCTGTGGTACCCCCATTTGCACCAAGAAATGTATCAGTCGCTGTCTTGTACACAGTCGACTTTCCACAGCCCTCTGGGGTACAGAATTCCAAAGATTCACTATCCAGGGTGAAAAAATTCCACCTCATCTCATTTGCCCCTTATTCTGAAAATTTCCCCAGGTTCTAGATTTTCCCCTCCTCCCCAATGAGGGGAACACCCTTCTACATCACCCTGTCTAGCTCCTTCAGAATTTTGTAATTTTCAATTAGACCACTTCAAATTCCTTTAAACCTATCTCAGTAATCACTCCACAGTTCTGCCATCCCAGGAATTAGTTTATTAAACATCCACTGGCAATTATACCTTTCCTTCAGTAAGGGGACCAAAATTGTACACAATAATCCAGGTACAGATTAACAAAAGTTCTTTGCGATTGAAGACATATGTACGCCTGTACTCAATCCTCTTGAAATAAAAGCTAACATATCATTTACATTCCCAACTGCTTGCTGCACCTATGTCAGTTTTCACTGATGAGTGAACAGGGATACCCATGTCCATTTGTATATCAACATTTCATATAAGAATATAAGAACTAGGAGGAGTCAGCCACCTGGCCCCTCGATCCTGCACCACCATTCAATAAGATCATGGCCAATTTTTTGTGGACTCAGCTCCACTAACCCACCCGCTCACCGTAATCCTTAATTCCTTTACTGTTCAAAAATGCATCTATCCTTGCCTTAAAAACATTCAATGAGGTAGCCTCAACTGCTTCACTGGGCAGGGAATTCCACAGATTCACAACCCTTTGTGTGAAGAAGTTCCTCCTCAACTCAGTCCTAAATCTGCTTCCCCTTATTTCGAGGCTATGCCCCCTAGTTCTAATTTCACCTGTCAGTGAAAATAGCTTCCTGCTTCTATCTATCTATTCCCTTCATAATCTCATATGTTTCTATAAGATCTCCCCTCATTCTTCTGAATTCCAATGAGTATAGCCACAGTCTACTCAGTCTCTCCTAAGCCAATCCTCTCAATTCTGGAATCAACCTAGTGAATCTCCTCTGCACCCCCTCCAGTGCCAGTATATCCCCTCTCAGGTGAGGAGAACAAAACTGTACACAGTACTCCAGGTCTAGCCTCACAAGCACCTTATACAGCTGCAACATAATCTCACTCCATCCCTCTGGCAATGAAGGACAAAATTCCATTTGCCCTCTTCATTACCTGCTGCATCTGCAAACCAACTCCTTGAGATTCCTGCACAAGGACACCCAGGTCCCTCTGCACAGCAGCAAGCTGCAATTTTTTACCATTTCAATAATAGTTCATTTCCCAAACTCTCAACATTTTAATAAATACTCTCCACCTCCATTCCTCCTACCAAAGTGGAGAAACTCCCACTTATCCACATCATATTGCATTGGCCATGCTCTTGCCCATTCACTTAGCTTGCCCAAGCCCCCTTGCATCCTCCTCACAACATACATTCCCACCTAGTTTTGTTTCTTCCACAAACTTGGAAATATCATATTTGGTCTCCACGCCCAATGCACTGATGTAGGCTGTGATTAGCTGAGACCCAAATATTAATCCTTGCAGTATCTCAAGTCACAATCTGCCAATCTGAGAATGACCTGTTAAATCCTACTCTGTTTTTGTTGGTAAACCAATCCTCAAACCATCTCAATATATTCCCCCCAATACCAAGTGCTTTCATTTTGTTTACTAACTTCCTACGTCAGACATTATCGAAAGTCTTCTGAAAAATCGAAATACAGCAAATCCCTCAGTTGCTAGTAGCTTCCTATCATGCTTTCCCTACACCTGTGGTACAACCTAAGAAACTTTGGGCACCAGGTGACTGATACAGTTGAGTGATATTAATAGTACAAGAACCATTTGTATGTGAACCTTGTGTAGTGGAAAAAGTAACAGTGAAGTCACTATTTAAAACAAATGAATGGCAGAGATATCAGCATACAAACTAGGGAGGAGTGGGCCACTCAGTGCCTTGGCAATTCAATAAGATCACAGATTCTCTACAACACTGAAGCAGGCCATTTGGCCCATCAAATCTGTATCAACCACAATCCCACTCAGGCCCTATTTCCATAACCCCACACATTTACCCTGCTAATTCCCCTGACACTAGGGTCAAGTTAGCATGGCCAATTAGCTTAATCAGCACTTCTTTGGACTGTGGGAGGAAAACTCACGAAGACAGGGAGAGAAAATAGAAACTCCACACAGACAGTGACCTGAGGCCGGAATTGAACCAAGGTCCCTGACACTGAGAGGCAGCAGTGCTAACCACTGCATCACCATGCCACCCTAACTTTTGGAATTTCCTTCTTACTCCACCACCTGTCTACCTAACTTACCCCCTTTAAGACTTTCCTGAAAACCCACCTCTTTGACCAATCCTGTAGTTGTTTTCTCTAATAAAGAGCTCCTTATCTGGATTGTTAAACACTGCCCATCATGGCTTATCTGATTTTAATCTCAATTCCACATTCCTGCCTACCTAAGAATCTTTCAGCCCTTTGCTTATCACGACCCTATCTACTCCTACCTTAAAGATATTCAAAGACTCTGCCCCACCATCTTTTCAAGAAGGGAATTCCAAAAACATGGAACCGATAAAACCTCAAAAATGAGGATAGATGCTTTGGTTGTGATCCTGGGCTTGCAGGAACTGTTATGAGGCTCTGATTATAGCATGTTCCTCAGCTATTAACCAGCTTCAAACATCAGCACAATACATAATCAGTTAATGAAAAGATCTGTACATGGTTAGGGACATTGACACATTCATCACTTGTCGCCAGATCCATCAGAAAAATGGGATAAATCACTGAGCCCAAGAGGGACTGCAGATTTGGATGGGCTCCTCAGATAGTGCACTATGTATTAGTTGGTGAGATAATGTTATTGGTGACTCAGGCCAGAAACTTGGAAAGTTTATGAAAAAAGCTATGAAAACTTCAATGATCAAATAACAAAAAAGAAGAATAGATCTGAAGACTATCGGACTTTATTCAATGAGCATTGTTACAAACAAGGCTACTGAAATCAAGTAAACAGTAGTGTTGTGCAAGTGCCAAACTGTTGCTACGTGTATGTAGAACAGCAACATTTAGCATCAATATACTGCCTTTAATAGAATAATGCACCCCAAGATGTTTCACAGGGTATTATAAAAACAAATGTTACATACTGTTACAAATTACCCTACAAAACCAATCCAGATGAGGAGATATTTATTAGGGAAGACAACTACAGGATTGGTCAAAGAGGTGAGTTTTCAGTAGTGTCTTAAAGGGGGAAGTTAGGTAGACAGGTGGTGGGTGGGTAAGAGGGGAATTCCAAAAGTTAGGGCCTAGGCAGCTAAAGGCATGGCCACCCATGGTGGAGCAATAAAGACCAGCAATGCTGAAGAGGTCAGAATTATAGGGTGCAGATATTTTGAAGAGTTGTGGGGCATGGGGGAGATTTGGGGAGTGGCGAAGTATGGAAGGATTTAAAAAATGGTGGGAATTTTTAAAAAAGCAAAATACTGCAAATGCTAGGGATCTAAACTAAGATAATTTCAAAACTATGTTGCTTAACCATGTATATGAAAGTTGAACAAATAGGGTAGAAAGTAACACTGCAGTCACTATTTAAAACAAATGAATGGCAGAGATAAGAGCATACAAATATACAAAACAAGTAGGCCACTCAGTGCCTCAACAATAAGATCATGGCTGATCTGAGTTCAGCCTCAACTCCACATTCCTGCCTTCTGAAGAGCCTTTCACCCCCTTGCTTATCAACAATCTATTCATTCCTTTCCTTAAAGATATTCAAAGACTCCACCTTCACACCACCTTTTCAGGAAAAGAATTCAAGGACTCAACCCTCAGGGGGAAAAAAATCTTTGTTTCTGCTTAAACAGACAAAGCCTTATTTTTAAACAGTGAACCTTAGTTCAAGATTCTTCCACAGGAGGCTTTAGAGAGGGAACAGAAAAGGTTTACCGGGATGTTGCCTGGTATGGAGAGTATTATCTATGAGGAGAGATTGAATAAACTGGGATTATTCTCCTTGGAAAGACAGAGGCTGAGGGACGACCTGATAGAAGTTTATAAAATTATGAGGGGTATGGATAGGGTGAACAGTTGGAAGCTTTCTCCCAAGGCAGAAATGACAATTACAAAGGGACACAAGTTCAAGATAAGGGGGAAAGGATCAGTGGAGATGTGCGAGGGAAGTTTTGTTTTTACACAGAGGGTGGTGGGGACCTAGAATGCACTGCCAAGTGAGGTGGTTGAGCGACATTTAAGACTTATCTGGTTAGACACATGAACAGATGGGGAATAGAGGGATGTAAGAGCAATTGGTCTAAATAGGACAACGACTGGTTCAGGCTTGGAGGGCCAAAAGGCCTGTTCCTGTGCTGTACTGTTCTTTGAAGCATCCTTACCACTATCGCATCACTTACCACTTGAAGCATCACTGTCAATTCCACTCATGCAATGTTTCGATCAAGTTGCCTCTTACACATAAGAACATAAGAAATAGGAGCAGGAGTAGGCCATCTAGCCCTTTGAGCCTGCCCCACCATTCAATAAGATCATGGCTGATCTGTCTTGGCTCAGTTCCACATTCCCGCCCTCTCCCCATAACCCTTAATCCCCTCGCTTATCAAAAACCCATCAACCCGCGTCTTAAAAATATTTAGCACGTCTATACCCCAGCAGATATAAACCAAGCCTGTCCAACATGCCCTCAATTCAAGCCATCCATTCCAAGTATTAGTCTAATAAACCTCCTTTAAACGGCTTTCAACGTATTTACAATCTTCCTTCAACACGGATACATACATATAGTGCTCCCAGATGTGATCTTACCAACACCCTGTATAACTGAAACATAACTTCCCTACTCTTGTATTTAATTCTTCTCACAATAAACAATAAGATTTTAGTAGCTTTTATAATTACTTGCTGTGCTTGCACGCTACTAAACTTTAATAAGTGAAAAATAAGGGCTGTTTTAGTTAAACTGTTACAAATGAGTTTTGCACACTACTATTAACCAGAGATATTTAAAAACAAGTCAGAACTATTGAAGTTAGTTCAGGAGATTTGATCAATTTGATGATACGATGCTTATTACCTGGAAGGGCTGTGCGAGATTGTGGATTGTTGAAAAGTGGAAGATGCAGGGCTCCCAAGTATGGAATTCTGGGGTAGTTTGTACTGTTGGTGTTGGATGATCTGTTGTTGCATAATACCTGAAACACGACATGTTCATACAGTGAAGCTAATTCAAAGAACAAAGTTGCATTTATAAAGCACCTTTCATATCCTCAGGCTGGCCCAAAGAATTTACTTTTAGGAGTACAGTTATTTAAGAAAATGAAGCATCCAATTTGCACATAGCAAGGTCCAACAGACAGCAGCAGATAACTTAGTTTAATTGTGCCGTTGAGACAAACACCGTAACTTCTCCATCCGGAATTCAAATTCAGAAACAACAGTTACCTGGATTGTTGTCAGCTAACCCCACAACTCTCAGAATCACAGCATTGCAACAAAACAACCAGCAAACATAATTCAATGCCTGATGTGCCCAGGGTGTGGGAAAACTGGCCATGCAACTGAGCTGGGAGAGTGGATGGTGGCATCAAACATTGCTTTGTTTCTGCTCCTGTAGTACAGGCTCCTTACTGCAAGCTAATCAGTCAGAGGTACTGCCAGCTTAGACTAAGAGTGGGAAAAGAAGAGCTGATCACAGTGTGTAACATGCATGCAGAGAGGCATTGATTGCAGTACAGTTGTGCACACATGTCTTATAATGGGGTTACAATGGAAAACAGGTTGGCAAGCTTTGGTGCACAGGGTACAAATTAGGTACGGGCTTGATATAAATGTTTTCAAATATTTACTATGAGTAAACTGGAAGTTAATTGCCCTTAAGGAACATTAATAAAGGAGTGTATTGGTTAACTGTTAGTAATGCTCAGTTTTGTTACTGATTTAATCCTGTGCATTTGTACTTCAGGCCATATTTTCAAAATGAATGAAAACCTGCACCATTATGTCTTAGCACTAGTTTTGGCATGTTTGTCTCATCATCCTTGTCTAAAGGGCCATGGAGGGGGGTGGTGAAAATGACCTAGGCCTTCCAAACTTTCAGATCACAGCAACAACTCAGTCATCCACTACTGAAGTTCTGGTTAAGCCAATCTTTAACACTGTCTAACTGTTTCCTTCACTGTTGGCCTCTTGAGCTTCTCCTGTTAACCCTTCCAGTGGTGACTGGCATGCAAACCCTTCTGCACGGCAACACGTGTAAAGAACTTCATTTGGCTCCATTTTACGTCTCAAGTACATTTTTATATCCAGTTTACATCCAGTGGTTCAGCATTCTAACCATTTCCTATAATCCAAAAATATCTCAGTCCTAAGCATTCCAGATTGGAGAGGTTACAGTGTATGGCAAGCATAATGAGAACTTCTCTGTTCTTGCATGTAGGGCAGGCTGAGGGGAAGACAGGGGCACAGTTAAACATGATTCAAAATGTAAACTTTAATTGTACAGGTATATTTCTATAGTGATTCTTACAAATTATAAAATTGACAGTTCTGACATATATCCCACCTTTACAGAATCACTTACTTCTTTAAAGGAAAGGATTGAGCTGATATGGGCTCAAGCATAATTCCATTAAGCTTAGTAAAATGAATGCTATATGGTTTATCTAACATTTTATGCAGTTTTAATGTATGGTTTTAATATTCAGAATAAATTCCCAACTCCAGGAGCACAGCCTGCCAAATATACATATTTCCTCCCAATGACAGCCAAGTCACCCTCATTGATCACAGATGAGGAGCAACAACAGTAAACTGAAGTAACTACTATGTTCTCTATGATCAACAAAGCTATCACACAGCTAGTCAACCAGCAGCTAACGTCAGTCAGTGAAGGTGAAAAAGAAATTCAAATGGTCTTTCCCCTCCTCACATCTTTGTGAAGAAATTAATAATTTCAATGTTTCTGCTGAGCAAAAACACTGATTGATTCACAGGTCCAGGGTAAAGCATTTAAGCTGTGCAATTTGATCCCCAAAACATGCATAAGAACCCCAAAATGCCTCAGAGATTTTAAATTCTTCAAACAATATAAACTTATAGCCTTAACTGTAAGTGATGCAACTGCAGAATACAATCGATCCTAAATCCAGAGCAAAAATTCCATACCAGGAAAAAAAATTGCAAGTTTTTATAAATCAGCTGATCTGGCGTGTTACTCACCACTCTGTACCCCATATCGATTCTGCATGCTTTTCTCCCTGAAGACATTGGGGTTTCTAGCCAAGACAGCTTGCAAGAGGACTGGAATATCACCCTCTGGATCATCACTACCAAGGTTATCCTTCAGTTCTCTACAAAAGGAACACAAATTACCTTGTTATACTTCAACACTACTTTTACCACCATTAAAATAACTTTTAAATATCACTGACTACAATGAGTTATGATTATTTTACGAGTATACTTGGAAGTTTAAACTCCAAAGTCAAATAAAGCTTTCACATTATTTAGGGACCATCTAGGCTTGAAAAGTTGCTTGAAAAGTTTCACGCCTCAGCTTTAAGATTTTATTAGCAAGACAGAGGTCAAATAAGGATTCAACAGCTCAGACCTCCACTTACTTTCTAGAATGTATTGATGTGACATGGATATTGGTGGTAAGGTCAGCATTTGTCTACTCTAATTAGCCTCAAGAGCAGTAAATTATTCAAGACTTTTATTCACAAGCGTCTAGTGGCGAGTGTAAGCTACAAAACTAGTATGTGCCATTCTCAAAGTTTTGAAGATTGAAAAACCGGAATGAGAGAGTTAAAAATCACAAGAAATTGCAAAAAAATGAAGAAATATTTGGAAATTTCAGCATGTAATAGAATGAGCTGTGTCACTTATTCAAGGGATCAATTTCTTGAAGCAATTCCAAATGAGCTGAAAGACTTTTTTTTGAGAAGAATTATTATGAATGAAAACATTTTTCTAATACTTTTCTGTTTTTGGACCAGTATTGTCCACCCAATCATTTTGTGTACCTAAAATACTTTCTGAACTATAATATAAAGAACAAAAAAAAAGAAAAGTACAGAACTGGCCCTTTGGACTTCCAAGCCTGTGCCAATCATGATGCCCTAACTAAACTAAAAGAGAAACCTCTGCCCTTATTCAGTCAATATTCCTCTATTTCCTTCCGATTCATGTACCTATACAGATGCTTCTTAAAATGTTGCTCATGTGCCTGCTTCTACCACTTCTGGCAGCGCAATCCAGGCACCCCCACACCCTGTGTGAAAAACTTCCCCTGCACTTCTCCCTTCAAATGACACTTCCACGCTTGGGTAAAGCCTCTGATAGTCCACCTTTTCTACGCCTCTCATGATTTTGTAGATCACTATCTGGTCTTCCTCAGCCTCTGTCTTTCCAATCAGTCTGAGTTTATTCAACCTCTCTTCATAGCCAACATCCTGGTGAACCTTCTTTACACTCGCTCTAAAGCTTACACATCCTTCTGGTAGTGTGGTGACCAGAACTGCACGCAATATTTCAAATGAAACCTAACCAAGGTTTTATATAACTGCAACATGATTTCCCAACTCTTGTACTCAGTACCCCAATTGATGAAGACAAGCATGCCATCTGCCTTCGTAAACACCTTGGCCACCTGTGTTTCCACTTTTAGGGAACTGTGGGCCTGCACTCCTAGATTCTTCTGTGTTAGTGCTCCTAAGAGTTCTGCCATTTACAGTGTAATTCACACCTAAATTTGATCTTCCAAAATGCATCACCTCACATTTGCTCAGACTAAATTCCATCTACCATTTCTGTGCCCAAATCTCCAATCTATCTACATCCTATTCCATCCTCTGACAATCCCCAGCGCTATTGGCAACTCCACCAATCTTCCTATCATCCGCAAACTTACTAATCAGATTTCCCACATTTTCCTCCAGGTCATTTATATGTTGTTCATCCATCATCGATGAGAATGTCAATACCATTAGTCATTTTGAGGCTGATTGCAGTGTGTCCGAAGATAACTGATCAGGCCAATTTGGACACGGAATGTCCTGGCACATATTGGACAGACTTGTGTAGGCAATGTCGTTGTTGCGCTGGTGGTTCTGGACTTGTGTAGCTTGCGATTAAGTTGTGCTTCAGCAATGCAGCTTGCTTCGTAAGCTTGAAGGCCCTTGTGGATGAGGCAGTGCCAGGTAGGGCGGTTTTGTGCCAGCATTTCCCAGGTGGTCATGTATGTGTTAAGTGACTTCAGGGAGGCTTTGAGTGTGTCTTTGAAACGTTTCTTCTGCCCTCCATGCAAACGTCTTCCAGCCGAGACTTCCCCAAAAAGGAGCTGCTTGGGTATGTGCTCATCTGCAAACGGATGATATGACCTGCCCACCGAGTCTGCACTCTCATCAGCGGTGTGTGGACTGATGGTAGACTTGCTCTAGAGAGAACTTCAGTGTCTGGTACTTTATCTTGCCATCTGACGTGTAATATTCTGCGAAGACAAGTCATGTGGAAATGATTGAGCTGTCTTGCATGCCTTCGATACACAGTCCACATTTCACAAGCATACAGGAGGGTAGTGAGTACCACGGCACTGTAGACCTTGTTTTATTGCTGAGCGGATTCCTCGACGTTCTCATACAGTGGAAAGCAATCTACCAAAAGCAGAACTTGCCTTTGCTATTCTGCAGTTAACTTCTGTATCAATAGATACTGCTTGGGAGAGGGTGCTGCCAAGATAAATGAACTGGATCACTGCCTGTAGTTTCTGCCCTTTGATTGTGATTATGGGTTCTGAGTACAGTGCATGAGGAGCAGGCTGGTGCATGACTTCGGTCTTTTTAAATGTTGATGGTGAGCCCAAAGTCATCACAAGCTGTGGAAAATTTGTCTATACTGACTTGCATCTCTGGCTCTGAGTCAGTATACGGGGCACAGTCATCAGCAAAGAGGAAGTCTCTCAGAACAGAATCATTGATATGATTCTCCACAGGCCTTGTCGGTTGACAGTGTTGAAGACTTTTACAAGGCCAACAAAGGTTATGCAGAGCTTGCGATTCTGCTCCTGGCACCTCCTGAAGTTAGCACACGGCAAAAGTCACGTCAAGAGTCCCACAACCTTTGTGGAAGATACACTGTGACTCTGGAAGCAGGTCCAGCTCCAGATGAATGGCCAGATGATTTAGCAGGACTCTTGCTAGGGATTTTTCTGTGATGGAGAGCAGCGAGATTCCTCAGTGGTTGACGCATATTGCCCTTCCTCTTGAAGAGGTGTACGATGGAAGCATCTTTAAGTTCCTGAGGAAGGGATCCTTGCTTCCAAAAGGACTAGAACAACTCGGTGAGCTTCTCAATACGTACATGACCAGCAGCTTTGTAGATCTTTGCGGGTATGGCATCTACCCTTGGGGCTTTGCCACTGGATAGCTAACTGACAGCTTTTATGACTTCGGCTACTACTGGTGCATCATCCATTGCAATGTGATATTGACGTGGGGAATCTTGTCTATTGCCTCATCGTTAATAGATGACGGTCGGTTGAGGACAGCTTCAAAGTGTTCAGCCCATCTCTGCAGGAACTGAGCACTCTCTATAATGAATTTATTGTCTGTACTCAGGAGGGTGGAATCGCCCAAAGATTGAGGTCCGTGAGTGTGTTAAGGGCTTCACAGAACCATTTCAAATCGTTTCCATCAGCATATCCCTATATTTCATCTGCCTTGGCACTCAGCCAGGCATCCTGCATTTTACACAGTTTATTCTGGACTGCCCTGCAAGCACCAGTAAAAGCATTTTTCTTGGCAGCTGAAGATGGGTCGTTCTGACAGGCCCGATGAAGACGGTGCTTTTCAACAAATAGAGCCTGTATCGCCTCATCATTCTCATCGAACCAATCATGCTGCTTGCAGGTACAGGCCCTGAGCATCTTCAGTGCAGATGTATGGACAGCATCCCTAAAGCGTTCCCAGTCATCCTCAGCGTTGCCTGCAAGGTGTAGATCAGCAAGCACAATTTCTAAATCTTCAGCTGGGGTTCTTTAGCTTGGCCGAATTGATTCTTTTCATAACCTTGCTTCCTTGTGGTCACCTCTTGGGTCTGATGCGGAGCCTCATTTTGGAGACAGTGAGCCTGTGATCTGTCCAGCAGTCAGCACCACACATGGCCTTGGTCACTCTGACATCCTGCCTGTCTTTTCTCCTGACAACGACAGTCGATAAGATGCCAATGCTTAGAGCAGGGATGCATCCAGGAAGTCTTATTACAGGTAGGCAAACAGAAGGTTGTGTTGGTGATGAGGAGGTCGTGTGGTGCACAGGTCTTCATTAAGAGTAGGCCATTACTGTTACACTTGCCCACTCTATGCCTCCCTGCCAGATTGCAGAGTCACACCCTACTCTTGCATTGAAATTGCCAAGCAAGATCAGCTTGTTGGGACTGCTCACTGCTGATAGTGGGGCGTCTAGTTCTTTGTAGAACTTGTCTTTCATCTCATCCGAGTTATTCATTGTGGGGGCATAGGCACTGTTCAGGGCGGCTTAACTTCTATTCTACAGTGGAAGCTGTAATGCCATAAGCCAGTCGTTCACACCCTTGGGTAGACAAGCAAGTTTCTGAACAAGGTAAATCTTGACGGCGAATCCAACTCCAGCATCATGACTTCCATTGCTGCCGCGACCGCCCCAGAAAAAAGTGTATCAACCTCCAGTTTCAGTCAACTAACCTACATTGGCAAAACAAGTTTCACTCAGGGCTGCAATGTCAACATTATATCTTGCAAACTCTCTGGTAACTCAGGCTGTTCCTCTCTCTGGTCTGTCTGCTGTAGGGCTTTCCAAAAGCATGCACACGTTCCAAGTGCCAACGGTGAGCAGTGTCACCTTGTGTTTTGCTTTGTTTGCTCGAGGGATGGGTTGGTAAGTTTGCCAATGACATGAAAGTTGGAGGTGTTGTGGATAGTTTGGAGGGGTGTCAGAAGTTGCATCCTATGTCAAACTGCAAGACTAGGGCGGAGAAGTGGCAGATAGACTTCAACCCGGATAAGTATGTGGTGGTTCATTTTGGCAGGTCAAACGGGATGAAGGAATATAATATTAAGGGGAAGACTCTTAGCAGTGTGGAAGATCAGAAGGGTCTTGGGGTCCGGGTTCATAAGACTCTCAAATCAGCTTCGCAGGTAGAGGATGTGGTTAAGAAGGCGTGTGGTGTACTGGCCTTCATCAATCGAGGATCTGAGCTCAGGAGTTGGGAGATAATGCTGCAGCTGTACAAGACCCTGGTCAGACTCCACTTGGAGTACTGTGCTCAGTTGTGGTCGCCTTGTTACAGGAAGGATGTGGAAGCCATTGAAAGGGTGCAGAGGAGATTTACAAGGATGTTGCCTGGATTGGGTGGCACGCCTTATGAGGATAGGTTGAGAGAGCTCGGTCTTTTCTCTTAGAGAGAGGAAGGATGAGAGGTAGCACAAGCCACAAGCTTTCGGAGCACTGCCCCTTCAGCTGAGTGGAAGTTCTGTTCGCAAACAGGGCATATAAAGACACAAACTCAATTTATAAAATAACGGTTGGAATGCAAGTCTTTATAGGTAATCTACTCTTAAAGATACAGACAGCGTGAGTGGAGAGAGGGTTAAGCACTGGTTAAAGAGATGTGTATTGTCTCCAGCCAGGACAGTTAGTAAGATTTTGCAAGCCCAGGCAAGTCATGGGGGTTACAGAGAGTGTGACATGAATCCAAGATCCCAATTGACATCGTCCTCATGTATGCAGAACTTGGTTATCAGTCTCTGCTCAGCGACTCTGCATTATCGTGTGTCATGAAGGCCACCTTGGAGAATGCTTACCCGAAGATCAGAAGCCGAATGCCTGTGACCACTGAAGTGTTGCCCAACAGGAAGAGAACACACGTCCCTGGTGATTGGTCGAGCGGTGTTCATTCATCTGTTGTCATAGCATTTGCATGGTCTCCCCAATGTACCATGCTGTGGGACATCCTTTCCCGCAGCGTATCAGGTAGGCAACGTCGGCCGAGTTGGATTCATGATGAACAATCACCGAAACAACTATATTTGGTGCCATCTAATAACAACCATATGATGCCATCAAGTTCCATCCCACCATCAGACTCACATGACTATTCTCCGGCATCAGTTGCATTCTTGGACATCTCCATCAAGGACGGTCACCTCAGCACCTCACTGTACCGCAAGCCCACAGAGAGGACACAGGTTTAAGGTGCTAGGGAGTAGGTAGAGAGGAGATGTCAGGGCTAAGTTTTTTTACTGAGGGTGGTGAGTGAGTGGAATCGGCTGCCATCGGTGGTGGTGGTGGAGGCGAACTCATTGGGGTCTTTTAAGAGACTTCTGGATGAGTATGTGGGATTTAATGGGATTGAGGGTTATACATAGGCCTGGTAGGTAGGGATATGATTGGCGCAACTTGTGGGCCGAAGGGCCTGTTTGTGCTGTAGTGTTCTATGCTCTATGATAACCTCACAATGCTCCACTTCTCCAGCTTTCACCCTAAACACACTAAAGAAGCCATCCCCTACGGACAAGCCCTCCATATGCACAGGATCTGCTGAGATGAGGAGAATCACAAGACATCTCCAGACGCTAGAAGATGCCCTCATAAGAGCAGGATATGGCGCACAACTCATCGATAGACAGTTCCAACGCGCCACAGCGAAAAACCGCACCAACCTCCTCAGAAGAGGAACATGGGGCACAGCAGACTGAGCACCCTTCATCGTCCAGCACTCCCCCAGAGCAGAGAAGCTACAACATCTTCTCCAGTACCTTCAACATGTCATCAATGAAGATAAACATCTTGCCAAGGACATCCCCACACCCCACTTCTTGCCTTCAAACAACCGCACAACTTCAAACAAACCACTGTCCGCAGCAAACTACCCAGCCTTCAGAACAGTGACCACGACACCACACAACCCTGCCACAGCAACCTCTGCAAGACGTGCTGGATTATCAGCACGGATGCCATTATCTCACATGAGATCATCATCCACCAGGTACACGGTACATACACTTGCAGCTTAGCCAACATCGTCTACCTGTTAAGCTGCAGCAAAGGATGTCCTGAGGCATGGTACACTGGGGAGACCATGCAGACATTACAACGTTGGATGTCAAGCGGTGTTCATTCAATCACCAGGCAAGAGTGTTCTGTTCCTGTTGGGAAACACTTCGGCAGCATTCGGCCTCTGATCTTCCAGTAAGCATTCTCCATGGCATACGACAAACTAGAGTCGCTAAGCAGAGACTGATAGCCAAGTTTTGCACACGAGGATGGCCTCAACCAGGATCTTGGGTTCATGTCACACATCTGTAACCCCCACGACTTGCCTGGGTTTGCAAAGTCTCACTTACTGTCCTGGCTGGAGACAATACACATCTCTCTAACCTGTGCTTAACCCTCTCTCCTCTCACATTGTTTGTATCTTTAAGACTTGATTAGCTTAGGACACGCATTCCAATCATTATTTTGTAAATTGAGTTTGTGTCCTTATATGCCCCATTTGTGAACAGAACTCCCACTCACTTGATGAAGGAGCAGTGCTCCGAAAGCTTGCGGCTTCTGCTACCAAATAAACCTGTTGGACTTTAACCTGGGTGTTGCGCGACTTCTTACTGTGCTTATCCCAGTCCAATGCCGGCATCTCCATATCTTAAATACCAATGTCATTGCTCTGCCCATCTGATCAACCCATCCATATATCTCTGTAACACAAGACAATCTTCTTCACTTCTAACTATTCTACAATCTTGGTGCTATCTATAAACTTGCTCATCATTCCTGAAACATCATCTATATCATTTATACGACAAACAAGGGTCCTAGTACTGATCCATGTGGTACACTGCTGGACACTGGCCTCCAATCAATCGAACAGCCTTTTACCAAGACCCTGTGTGTAAAGTTTATTTGTCACAAAATGCTGACATCAGCACTGCAATGAAGTTACTGTGAAATTCCGATAGTTGCCACAGTCCGGCAGTGCCTGCTCTGGTCAATGCACCTAACCAGCACATCTTTCAGAACGTGGGAGGAAATTGGAGTGCAGGGAGGAAATCCACACAGACACAGGGAGATCGTGCAAACTCCACAGACAGTGACCCAAGACCGGAATTGAACCCGGAACCACTGTGCTATCATGCCAGTGTCCAATACGACAAAGAACAAAACAGCACAGGAACAGGCCCTTCAACCCTCCAAGCCTGCACCAATCATGTGTTCCTAATTAGACCATCCATTTGTATCCCTCTAATCTCAGTCTGTTCATGTGGCTATCTAGATGAGTCTTACATGATCCTAGCGTGTCTGCCTCAACCACCTTGCTTGGTAGTGCACTCCAGGCCCCCACCACCCTGTGTAAAATACGTGCCCTGCACATCTGTACTGAACCTTGCCCCCCACCTCCCCCCTTACCTTGAACTTGTGACCCCTCATGTTTGTCATTTCCGACCTGGGAAAAAGCTTCCAACTGTTCATCCTATCTATGCCCTTCATAATTTTATAAACTTATAAATTATCTCTTTCCAATGCTAGCAATTACGCTAGCATTGGAAAGAGATAGGATCAGGCAAGCTAGGAAAAGTGTTTATCTGAAGTAAGGGGAAATATGAAGCCATTAGGCAGGAAATCAGAAGAGTACATTGGAAGGAGGTATTCTCAGGGAAAAGTGCCGAAGTAAAGTTTGCTAAGTTTGTTAGTAAGTTTGCCAACAACACGAAGGTTGGTGGTGTTGTGGATAGTTTGGAGGGATGTCAGAAGTTGCAGCGAGACATAGATAGGAGGCAAGACTGGGCGGAGAAGTGGCAGATGGACTTCAACAAAGATAAATGTGTAGTGGTCCATTTTGGCAGGTCCAATGGGATGAAGGAGTACAATATCAAGGGTAGGAGTCTTAGCAGCGTTGAGGAGCAGAAGGACCTTGGGGTCTGGGTCCAAGGGACTCTTAAATCGGCCTCGCAGGTGGAGGATGTGGTCAAGAAGGCATATGGTGTGCTAGCCTTCATTAATCGAGGGATTGAGTTTAGGAGTCGGGAGGTAATGCTGCAATTTTATAAGGCCCTCGTCAGACCCCACTTGGAGTACCGTGCGCAGTTCTGGTCACCTCACTACAAGAAGGATGTGGAAGCTATTGAGAGGGTGCAGAGGAGATTTGCACGGATGTTGCCTGGATTGGGAGGCATGCCTTATGAGGATAGGTTGAGGGAGCTATGTCTCTTCTCCCTGGAGAGACGAAGGTTGAGAGGTGACCTGATAGAGGTTTATAAAATGTTGAGAGGTATAGATAGGGTGGATTCTCGAAGGCTATTTCCCAGGGCTGAAATGGTCACTACGAGAGGACACAGGTTTAAGGTGCTGGGAAGCAGGTACAGAGGAGATGTTAGGGGTAAGTTTTTCACTCAGAGGGTGGTGAATGAGTGGAATCGGCTGCTGTTGGTGGTGGTAGAGGCAAAATCATTGGGCTCTTTTAAGAGACTTCTGGATGAGTACATGGGATTTAATGGGTTTGAGAGTTATAGATAGGCCTAGTAGTATTTAACAACTGGCAGGACACTGGAAAGCTCAGAAGAACAGAGGGATCCTGGTTTATTATTCACTGATCCCTGAATTCAGCAGAGCAAGTGAATAGGATAGTTAAGGTGGCATTTGGGACATTTGCTTTCCATCAGTTGGGACATAGAGTACAAGACCAAGGAGATAATGTTAGAGCTGTGCAGAGCGTTGGTTAGGCCACAGCTGGAGTATTGTGCGCAGTTCTGGTCACCTCATTATAGGAAGGATGTGATAGCACTCGAAGGGGTACAGAGGAAGTTCACCAAGATGTTGCCTGGGATAGATGATTTGAGCTGTAAGGAGAGACTAGACAGGCTTGGATTGTTTTCTTTAGAGCAGAGAAGGCTGAAAGGGGCATGATTGAGGTTTTTTTTTTAATTCATTTGTGGGACATGGTGCCGCAGACTGGCCAGCATTTATTGCTCGTCCCTAGTTGTCCTTGAGAAGGTGATGGTGAGCTGCCTTCTTGAATCGCTGCAGTTCATGTGCTGTGGGTTGACCCACAATGCCATCAGGGAGAAAATGTCAGGATTTTGACCCTGTGACTGAGAATCTGCGCAAGGATATTTTGGCCCTGGAGGGAGTGCAGAGGAGGTTTACTAGGCTGATACCGGAGTTGAGGGGATTGAGCTATGAGGAGAGGCTGAATAAACTAGGCTTGTACTCGTTAGAGTTTAGAAGAATGAGGGGAGATCTCATTGAGACGTATAAGATGATGAATGGGATGGATAGGATAGAGGTGGAGAGACTCTTCCCGCTCAAAAAAGACAGTAGGACTAGGGGGCACAGCCTCAAGATAAAGGGGAGGCGGTTTAGAACGGAGTTGAGGAGGAACTTCTTCACTCAAAGGGTGGTGAATCTCTGGAATTCTCTGCCCGTTGAAGTGGTGGAGGCTGCCTCGCTAAATATTTTTAAGAAGCGGGTTGATGGGTTCTTGATAAGAGAGGGGATTAAGGGTTATGGGGAGAGGGCGGGAAAGTGGAACTGAGCCACGACAGATCAGCCATGATCTTATTGAATGGCAGGGCAGGCTCGAAGGGCTAGATGGCCTACTCCTGCTCCTATTTCTTATGTTCTTATGTTAAGAAACAGTGATATATTTCCAAGTCAGGATGGGGACTGGCTTGGAGGGGAACTTGTAGGTGATGTTCCCATGTATCTAGATGGAAGTGGTCATGGGTTTGGAAGGTGCTGTCTAAGGGTCTTTGGTGAATTGCTGCAATGAATCTTGTAGATAGTACACATTGCTGCTATTAAGCATCAATGGTGGAGGCAGAAGATGTTTGTAGATATGGTGCCAATCAAGCTGGCTTTTGTCCTGGATGGTGTCAAGCTTCTTGTGTCATTGGAATTGCACTTATCCAGGCAAGTGGGGATTATTCCATCACACTCCTAACTTGTGCTTTGTAAATGATGGACAGGCTTTGAGAGTCGGGAAGTGAGTTACTCGCCCCAGTACTCCTAGCCTCTGACCTGCTCTTGTAGCCACTGTGCTTTTGTGACACGTCTAGTTGCGTTTCTGGTCAATGGTAACTCCAAGGATGTTGACAATGGGGGAATTCAATGATGGTAGCACCATTAAAAATCATGGGGCAGTGATTAGAGTATCTCTTGTTGGTGATGATCACTGCCTGACATTTGTGTGACGCAAATGTTACTTGGCACTTGTCAGTCCAAGATTAGATTATGTTTAGATCTCGTTGTACATGTTCATAGCTCCTTGAAAGTGGAGTCACAGGTGGACGGAGTGGTGAAGGCAGCATTTGACATGCTTGATTTCATCAGTCAGAATTTTGAATACAGGAGTTGGGACATCTTGTTGAAGTTCTATAAGACATTGGTAAAGCCACACTTGGAATACTGTGTACAGTTCTGGTCACCCTATGATAGAAAGGATATTATTAAATATTATTAAAAAAGTGCAGAAGACATTTACTAGGATGCTACCAGGACTTGATGGTTTGAGTTATAAGGAGAGTTATAAGATTATGAAGGGTATGGACAGGGAGTAGGGAGCAGCTGTTCTCCTTGGTCGAAGGGTCAATCACGAAGGGGCATAGTTTTAAGGTAAGGCACAGGAGATTCAGAGGGTATTTGAGAAAAAACATTTTCACTCAGGTTTGTGGGAATTTGGAATGCACTGCCTGGAAAGGTAGTAGAGGCTGGAAACCTTACAACATTAAAAAATATATGCATGAACACTTGAAATAGCCCATTATGATAAGTGCAGGAAAATAGGATTAGCACACCTTTAGTGGTAGATATTGTCAGTGCAGACTCAATAGGCCAAATGGCCTTTTCTGCACTGTATGACACTTCTAACTTCCTCATTATCAATTCTGAACCCTTTTGGGGACAGAGTTCCCTCATCTGGTCACCATATCTTGGGCAACTTCTAACTCCATGGTAAAGATGCATGCAAATATCATCTAATACCTCAGCCATGTCCCCTACCTCTATATCTAGATTCCCTTTTAGATCATAGTCCTTTTTTTCAAACCACCTTTTTACTATTTACCAGAAGGCCCTTTACGTTGGCTGCTAATCTTTTCCCACAATCGCTCTTTGTTTCTCGACGCGTTTTTACCTCCTCTGAAGTTTCCACATGCCTTCTGGTTCTCAACTGTATTGACACTTGTAATAAGCACAATTTTCTTCAACCCTATCTCCTTTTTCATACAGGGAGCTTAGAATTTGTTTGCCGTACCTTTAAGGAAATATACCTCGACTGTGCCTGGACCACTTCTGTTTAAAAGGTAGCCAGGCGTTCAATTATAATTTTTCTTGCCAACCTTTCATTCCAGTCTAACCGCCCCAGCTTTACTCTCATCCCAGAGAAGTCAGATCTCCAAGTTAATTATTTTTACTCTGGATTGCCTATTACCCTTTTCCATCATCATCCTCAATCTTATAATACAGTATCTCCTAAATGTTCCCCCACTACTTACACTTGATCTACTTGTCCCAACTAATTTTCAAGAACCAGGTCCAAGAGTGGATACTTTCTTATTGGACTACACACTTATGTTGTTTTTTAAAAAAATGTCCTGAACGTAGATCTCGGAATATACGCTCCGCTCTATCCTTTCCACGACAACTACCCAGTCTACAGTCAGAGTTAATAGTTCCACCGTTGTAACTATGTAATAGTTGCATTGCTCTCTGGTTTCCCTGCAGATTTGTTCTACATCTTCCCAATAGTTGATGGCATACAGAAATCACCGAGCAATAAAGCTACACCCTTTTTGTCCCTTGAATTCTCTGGGACGTTCTTTCTCCAGCACTGCAATGCTCTCCCTTTCCTCCCTTTTTTTAATCTTTTCTGAACATCTCACACCAGGAATATTTAACACCTAGTCTTTCCCTTTCTTGAGCCAGGTCTCTTTCATCACCAGATTATAATATTTCCACAACACAATCTGCGACTAACTTCCCAATCGCATTTCCTATAACTTGTGCATTCAGGTACATGCAGAGTAATCCTGATTTTGATGTCACAACCCTTTACTTCATCTTCACTTATTAACTTGCTATTCTCTGTCCCTCCCAGTATTTTGTGCATCCTGGTATTCCTTTCTAATGTTTCCTCTTGATTCCCATATCCTTGCCATGTTAGTTTAAAGGCCTCAGTCCCAGTTCTGTTGAGGTGCAACCTGCACAGCTCATACAGGTGTCATATTTCCCAAAGCCAGTCCCAGGGCTTACCAAATACTTCTTTAAATCCATATAGACAACATTCATTGCATTCCTTTCATTAATCTTCCCCTGCAATATTGGTCATATGCTACCTGATTTTAAGGATAGCAACTCTCACCTCAAATTTTGAATTAATCTCTTTTGCCCATGTTTGTACCAAGGCTATGAGGAGGTCAGGAATTAAATGGTCCTACAAAATCCAAGCTAAGCATTACTGTTAAATCCTGTCACAATATGGGGGTCAGTTTAGCTCAGTTGGCTAGACAGCTAATTTGTCATGCGGAGTGACACCAACAGCATAGGTTCAATTCCCATACAAGCTGAGGTTAATTATCAAGGCCCCTCCTCCTCAACCTTGCCACTCACCTAAAGTGTGGTGATCCTCAGGTTAAATCATCACCACCTGAGGGACACAGCAGTCTATGATCATCTGGGACTATGGCAACGTTACTTGTCCACAATACCTTGCATCACTTTGCTGGTGATCAAGAATACAGCAGGCAGTAATTGGCATGGTGGCCTTCATTGCTACAGGCTGCGAGTGCAGGAGCAAGGATGCGCTGTTGCAATTATACAGGGCCTTGGTGGGGCCACACCTAGAATGTTGTGTGCAGTTTTGGTCTCCTTTTCTGAGGAACGGTGTTCTTGCTCTCAAGGAAGGGCATCCTGGCTGATTCCGAGGATGGTGGGACTGATGTACGAAGTGAGATTGATTAGGTTAGGATTGTTTTTGCTGGAGTTCAGACGAATGAGTGGGGGATCTCACAGAGGTTTATAAAATTCCAACAGGTCGAGGCAGGATGTTTCCTATGGTAGGGGAGTCCAGAACCAAGGATCACAGTTTGAGAACATAAACATAAGAACATAATAGGAGCAGGTGTAGGACATCTAGCCCTTCGAGCCTGCCCCGCCATTCAATAAGATCATGGCTGATCTGAAGTGGATCAGTTCCACTTTCCCGCTTTCTCCCCATAACCCTTAATTCTCCTGTCTATCAGTCTATTAAGGATTCCGAGTAGATTATTTAGGACGGAAGTGAGGAGACATTTCTTCACGAAGAGTGGTGAGCCTGTGGAATTCATTACCACAGGAAGTAGTTGATGTTAGTTGGCTGGATATAGCACTTGGGGCGAATGGGATCAAAGGTCATGGGGAAATGGCAGGATTAGGCCATTGAGTTGGAATATCAGCCATGACCTTAATGAATGGCAGAGCAAGCTCGACGGGCCAAACTGCCATCTGTTCCCATCTTCTATGTTTCTGTGTGTCTATGTAATAAACTGATGGGGTGAATATTGAGCAGATTGGATTTGTCCTGTTTGTGGGCACAGGACATAAGGCAATTTTTCACATTGTTGTTAGCTATTAGCAATGCAGATATATTAGAATTTCTTGGCCAAGAGGCAGAAAGAGGAGAACCGGTGGATGTGGTGTTTTTAGATTTCCAGAAGGCGTTCCATAAAGTGCCTCACAAAAGGTTGCTGCAGAAGGTTAGGATATACTGAGTTGGGGATAGAGTGTTAGCGTGGATTAAGGATTGACTATCTAACAGGAAGCAGAGAGTTGGAATAAATGGGTGCTTTTCTGCTTGGCAGTTGGTGACTATTGAAATGCCGCAGGGATCGGTGCTGGGGCCTCAACTGTTTACCATATACATAGACGATCTGGAGGAGGGGGCTCAGTGTAGGGTAACAAAATTTGCTGATGACATGAAGATGAGTGGAAAAGCGAATTGCGTGGAGGGCACGGAAAGTCTGAACATAAGAACTAGGAGTAGTAGACCATCCAGCCCTTCGAGCCTGCCCCGCCATTCAATAAGATCATGGCTGATCTGTCGTGTCTCAGTTCCACCTTCCCGCCCTCTCCCCTTAACCCTTAATCCCCTCGCCTATCAAAAACCCATCAACCTGCATCTTAAATATATTTAGCGAGGCAGCCTCCACCACTTCAACGGGCAGAGAATTCCAGAGATTCACCACCCTTGAGTGAAGAAGTTCCTCCTCAACTCCATTCTGAACTGCCCCCCCTTTATCTTGAGGCTGTGCCCTCTAGTCCTACTGTCCTGAGTGGGAAGAGTCTCTCCACCTCTATCCTATCCATCCCATTCATCATAGGACACTACAGCACAAACAGGCCCTTCGGCCCACGAGTTGTGCCAATCACATCAACACCTACCAACCTACAGACCTATCTATAACCCTCAATCTCATTAAACCCCATATACTCATCCAGAAGTCTTTTAAAAGACCCCAGCGAGTTCGCCTCCACCACCACTGACGGCAGCCGATTCCATTCACTCACCACCCTCAGTGAAAAACTTACCCCTAACATCACTTCTGAACTTCCCTCCCTGCACCTTAAATCTGTGTCCTCTCGTATCATCTTATATGTCTCAATGAGATCTCCCCTCATTCTTCTAAACTCTAACGAGTACAAGCCTAGTTTATTCAGCCTCTCCTCATAGCTCAACCCCCTCAACTCCGGAATCAGCCTAGTAAACCTCCTCTGCACTCCCTCCAAGGCCAAAATATCCTTGCGTAAGTGCGCCGACCAAAACTGCACACACTACTCCACCTGCGGCCAAAAATCAGTGCCCTGTACAGTTGCTGCAAGACATAGAACATAAGAACATAAGAAATAGGAGCAGGAGTAGGCCATCTAGCCCCTCGAGCCTGCCCCGCCATTCAATAAGATCATGGCTGATCTGTCGTGGCTCAGTTCCACTTTCCGGCCCTCTCCCCATAACCCTTAATCCCCCCTCTTATCAAAAACCCATCAACCCGCATCTTAAAAATATTTAACGAGGTAGCCTCCACCACTTCAACGGGCAGAGAATTCCAGAGATTCACCACCCTTTGAGTGAAGAAGTTCCTCCTCAACTCCGTTCTAAACCGCCCCCCCTTTATCTGGAGGCTGTGCCCCCAAGTCCTATTATCCTTTCTGAGCGGGAAGAGTCTCTCCACCTCTATCCTATCCATCCCATTCGTCATCTTATACGTCTCAATGAGATCTCCCCTCATTCTTCTAAAGAGTACAAGCGTAATTTATTCAGCCTCTCGTCATAGCTCAACCCCCCCAACTCCGGCATCAGCCTAGTAAATCTCCTCTGCACTCCCTCCAAGGCCAAAATATCCTTGCGTTAGTACGGCGCCCAGAACTGCACACAGTACTCCAGCATCGGCCTCACCAATGCCCTATACAGCCGCAGCAAGATCTCCCTACTTGAACATAGAACACTACAGCGCAAACAGGCCCTTCGGCCCACGAGTTGTGCCGATCACATCAACACCTACCAATCTATAGACCTATCTATAACCCCCAATCCCATATACTCATCCAGAAGTCTTTTAAAAGACCCCAGCGAGTTCGCCTCCACCACCACTGATGGCAGCCGATTCCATTCACTCACCACCCTGTGAGTGAAAAACTTACCCCTAACATCACTTCTGTACTTGCCTCCCCACACCTTAAATCTGTGTCCTCTCGTAGCGACCATTTCAACCCGGGGAAATAGCCTCTGAGAATCCACCCTATCTATTCCTCTCAACATTTTATAAACTTCTATCAGGTCGCCTCTCAACCTTCATCTCTCCAGGGAAAAGAGTCCCAGCTCCCTCAACCTAACTTCATAAGGCATGCCTCCCAGTCCAGGCAACATCCTTGTAAATCTCCTCTGTACCCTTTCAATAGCTTCTACGTCCTTCCTATAGTGAGGCGACCAGAACTGTGCACAGTACTCCAAATGATGCCTGACAAGGGTCTTATAAAGTTGCAGCATTACCTCCCGATTCCTAAACTCAATCCCTCGATTAACGAAGGCCAGTACACCGTACGCCTTCTTGACCACATCCTCCACCTGCGAGGCCGATTTAAGAGTCCTGTGGACCCGGACCCCAAGATCCTTCTGCTCTTCAACACTACTAAGACTCCTGTCCTTAATAGTGTACTCGTTCATCCCATTGGTTCTGCCAAAATGGACTACGCATTTATTCGCGTTGAAGTCCATCTCTCCTAGGTGTTGACATGATCGGCGCAACTCGTGGGCCGAAGGGCCTGTTTGTGCTGTAGTGTTCTATGTTCTACCACTTCCCCGCCCAGTCCTGCATCCTATCTATGTCCTGCTGCAACTTTTGACATCCTTCCAGGCCATCCACAACACCACCGACCTTCGTGTCATCAGCGAACTTACTTACCCATCCCTCCACTTCCTCATCTAGGTCATTTACGAAAATGACAAACAGCAAGGGTCCTAGAACAGATCCCTGGGGCACTCCACTGGTGACTGACCTCCATGCCGAAAAAGACCCATCCACAACCACTCTCTGCCTTCTGCAGGCAAGCCAGTTCTGGATCCACAAGGCCAAAGGCCCTTGGATCCCATGCCCTCTCACCTTCTCAAGAAGTCTTGCATGGGGGACCTTATCAAACGCCTTGCTGAAGTCCATGTACACCACGTCCACTGCACTTCCTTCGTCAATGTGTTCAGTCACATTTTCGAAGAACTCAACTAGGCTTGTAAGGCACGACCTGCCCTTGACAAAACCATGCTGACTATTTCTGATCATGTCAAACCTCTCCAAATGCTCGTAAATCTTGTCCCTCAGAAGCCGCTCCATCAGACCTCCCTACTTTTATATTCAATCCCCCTCGCTATGAAGGCCAGCATCCCATTCGCCTTCCTGACCACCTGCAGGCTGGGTTTTTGCGACTCATGCACAAGGACCCCGAAGTCCCTCTGCACCATCGCATGCTGCAGTTTTTTGCCACGTAAATAATAGTCCTTCCTACCATTATTCCTACCAAAGTGGACAACTTCACACTTGCCAACATTAAATTCCATTTGCCATTTCCTGGCCCATTCGCCCAGCCTATCTAGATCCTTCTGCAGACTTTCCACACCCTCCGCACAATTTGCCGTTCCACCAGTCTTGGTGTCATCAGCAAATTTCGACACCAAACACTCGGTTCCCTCCTTCAGATCATCCATGTAAATGGTAAATAGCTGAGGTCCCAGCACCGACCCCTGGGGCACTCCACTAGTCACCAACCGCCAATCCGAATAGCACCCATTGACCCCCACTCTCTGCCTCCTATTTGACAGCCAATCCCCTATCCAAGCTAACACCCTACCCCCAACTCCATGCCCCCTGACCTTCTGCAATAACCTCTTGTGAGGCACCTTATCAAATGCCTTCTGAAAATCAAGAAACACCACATCCACCGGCTCTCCTCTATCCACTGGCCTCGACACACCCTCATAGAACTCCAATAAATTCGTCAGACACGACTTCCCCTTAACAAAACCGTGCTGCGTCTGCTCTACCAAACAATTCTCTTCAAGATGCCTTGCTATTTTCTCCTTGATCACGGATTCTAACATTTTACCTACAACAGGTGTTAAACTAACCGGCCTATAATTCCCTGCCTTTTGCCTGCCACCCTTCTTAAACAACGGTGTACCATTAGCCATTTTCCAATCTTCTGGCACTTCCCCGGAATCCAGCGACGTTTGGAAAATAATCACCAAGGCATCCACTATCACCTCCACCATTTCTTTCAGAACCCTTGGATGCATTCCATCCAGTCCTGGGGACTTGTCCACAATCAGTCCCTCCAGTCTTTCGAGCTCTGCCTCTCTAGTCATTCAGGCCCTCCACTCCTACCATCTTTCCATCGCTAACACCCGGCAAATTATTCACATCCTCCTCCGTGAAGACCGAAACAAAAAAGTTATTCAAGGCCTCAGCCATTTCCCCATCCCCTACCACTAAGTCCCACAAAGAGAGATCTGGATAGGCTGAGTGAGTGGGAGACGACCTGGCAGATCGAGTATAACGTTAGCAAACATAAGGTTATCCACTTTGGCAGAAATAATAGTAGGATGGAATATTATTTAAATGATGAAAAGCAACAGCATGCTACAGTGAACATAACATAAGAACATAATTAGTAGGAGCAGGAGTAGGTCATCTAGCCCTTCGAGCCTGCCCCGCCATTCAATAAGATCATGGCTGATCTGAAGCGGATCAGTTCCGCTTTCCCGCTTTCTCCCCATAACCCTTAATTCCCTTGCCTACCAAAAACCTATCTACCCGTAACTTAAATATATTTAGCGAGGTAGCCTCCACCACTTCAACAGGCAGAGAATTCCAGAGATTCACCACCCTTTGAGTGAAGAAGTTCCTCCTCAACTCCGTTCTAAACTGTCCACCTCCCCCCCCCCCTTATCTTGAGGCTGTGCCCTCTAGTCCTGCTGTCCTTTCTGAGCAGGAAGAATCTCTCTACCTCTACCCTATCCATCCCTTTCATTATCTTATACGTCTCTATAAGATCCCCCTTCATCCTTCTAAACTCCAACGAGTACAGACCCAGTCTATTTAATCTCTCTTCATAGTCCAACCCCCTCATCTCCGGTATCAGCCGAGTGAACCTCCTCCGCACTCCCTCCAAGGCCAAAATATCCTTGCGCAAGTGCGGCGAACAAAACTGCACACAGTACTCCAGCTGTGGCTTCACCAGTGCCCTGTACAGTCGCAGCAAGACCTCCCTGCTTTTATATTCAGTCCCCCTCGCTCTAAAGGCCAGCATTCCATTCGCCTTCCTGATCACCTGCAGACTGGGTTTTTGCGACTCATGCACAAGGACCCCCAGGTCCCTCTGCACCGTAGCATGTTGCAGCTTTTCGCCCTTTAAATAGTAATCCCTCCTACTATTATTCCTGCCAAAGTGGATAACCTCACACTTGCTAACATTGTACTCCATCTGCCAGGTCCTCACCTACTTCCTCAGCTATCCAGATCCCTCTGCAGACTTTCCACACCCTCCGCACAATTTGCTTTTCCACTCATCTTTGTGTCGTCAGCAAATTTCGACACCCTACACTCAGCCCCCTCCTCCAGATCATCTATATAAATGGTAAATAGCCGAGGCCCCAGCACCGATCCCTGCGGCACTCCATTAGTTACCAACTGCCAATCAGAATACCACCTATTGATACCAATTCTCTGCCTCCTATTAAACAGCCAATCCTCTATCCACGCTAACACCTTACCCCCAAACTCCATGCCCCCTAACCTTCTGAAGCAACCTTTTGTGCGGCACCTTATCAAACGCCTTCTGAAAATCGAGAAACACCACATCCACCGGTTCCCCTCTGTCTACCGCACAAGTCACATCCTCAAAGAATTCCAATAAATATAGTGCAGAGGGACCTGGGGGTCCTTGTGCACAAATCACAGAAACTCAGTCTGCAGGTGATCAAGAAGGCTAATGGAATGTTGGTCTTTATAGCGAGGGGGATAGAATGTAAAGGGTGTTGAGGAAGAGGATGTGTTAGAACTTTTAAACTCTATCAAGATAGACAAGTCACCAGGACCGGATGGGATGTACCCCAGGTTACTGTGGGAGGTGAGGGAAGTGATTGCGGAGCCCCTGGCGATGATCTTTGCATCGTCGATGGAGACGGGAGAGGTTCCGGAGGATTGCGGATGTGGTTCCTATTTTCAAGAAAGGGAACAGGGATAGCCCGGGAAATTACCGACCGGTGAGTCTGACCGCAGTGATTGGTAAGTTGATGGAGAGACTTCTGAGGGACAAGATTTATGAGCATTTGGAGAAGTTTAGAATGATCAGAAATAGTCAACATGGTTTTGTCAAGGGCAGATCGTGCCTTACGAGCCTAGTTGAGTTCTTTGAGAATGTGACTGAACACATTGATGAAGGAAGAGCGGTAGACATGGTTTACGTGGACTTCAGCAAGGCGTTTGATAAGGTCCCCCATGCAAGACTTCTTGAGAAGGAGAGAGGGCATGGGATCCAGGGGGCTTTGGCCTTGTGGATCCAGAACTGGCTTGCCTGCAGAAGGCAGAGAGTGGTTGTGGATAGGCCTTTTTCTGCATGGAGGTTGGTCACCAGTGGAGTGCCCCAGGGATCTGTTCTGGGATCCCTGCTGTTTGTCATTTTCATAAATGAGCTGGATGAGGAAGTGAAGGGATGGGTTAGTAAGTTCGCAGACGATACGAAGGTTGGTGGTGTTGTGGATGGTCTGGAGGGATGTCAGAAGTTGCAGCGGGACATAGATAGGATGCAAGGCTGGGCGGAGAAGTGGCAGATGGACTTCAACGCAGATAAATGTGCAGTGGTCCATTTTGGCAGGACCAATGGGATGAAGGAATACAATATCAAGGGTAGGAGTCTTAGCTGTGTTGAACAGCAGAGGGATCTTGGGGTCCGGGTCCATAGGACTCTTAAATTGACCTCGCAGGTGGAGGATGTGGTCAAGGCGGCGTATGGTGTACTGGCCTTCATTAATCGAGGGATTGAGTTTAGGAGTCGGGAGGTAATGCTGCAACTTTATAAGACCCTTGTCAGATCCCACTTGGAGTACTGTGCGCAGTTCTGGTCGCTCACTATAGGAAGGACGTGGAAGCTATTGAGAGGGTGCAGAGGAGATTTACAAGGATGTTGCCTTGATTGGGAGGCATGCCTTATGAAGATAGGTTCAGGGAGTTGGGACTCTTCTCCCTGGAGAGACGAAGGTTGAGGAGCGACCTGATAGAGGTTTATAAGATGTTGAGGGGAGTAGATAGGGTGGATTCTCAGAGGCTATTTCCCAGGGCTGAAATGGTCACTACGAGAGGACACAGATTTAAGGTGCTGGGAAGCGGGTACAGAGGAGATGTTAGGGGTAAGTTTTTCACTCAGAAGGTGGTGAGTGAATGGAATCAGCTGCCGTCAGTGGTGGCGGAGGCGAACTCGCTGGGGTCTTTTAAAAAGACTTCTGGATGAGTATATGGGATCTAATAGGATTGGGGGTTATAGGTAGGTCTATGGCTTAGTAGGTATAGAAGTGATCGGCGCAACTAGTGGGCTGAAGGGCCTGTTTGTGTTGTAGTGTTCTACGTTCTATAAAAGCAGGGAGGTCTTGCTGCAACTGTACAAGGCACTGGTGAAGCCACAACTGGAGTACTGGGTGCAGTTTTGGTCCCCTTATTTGTGTAAGGATATTTTGGGCTTGGAAGGAGTACAGAGAAGGTTCACCAGGCTGATACCGGAGATGAAGGGGTTAGCTTATGAGGTGAGATTAAATAGACTGGGCCTGTACTCGGAGTTTAGAAGGCTGAAGGGGGATGAACTTAAGGCCTTAATGTTCGCAACGAATTTAGATGTGGTGGCAGTGACAGAGACATGGTTAAAGGAAGGGCAGGACTGGCAGCTAAATATTTTTGGGTATAAGTGTTTTAGGCATGACAGAGGAGGGTCAAAAAGAGGAGGGGCAGTGGCGCTCTTAGGGAGCACATCACAGCGGTGCAGAGGGAGGATAACAGAGGGGTTGGAAATTGAGTCTCTGTGGGTGGAGTTGAGGAATAGGAAGGGAGCCATTACTATGCTAGGGCTGTACTGCAGGCCGCCCAACAGCCTGCGGGCAGTGGAAGAGGGTATATGTCGAGACATTTTGGATAAGTGCAGGAAGAACAGGGTTGTTGTAGTGGGAGATTTTAAACTCCCTGGGGTGGATTGGAAGGTACCTAGAGCCAGGGGTTCGGACGGGAAGGAATTCGTAAGATGTGTATTGGAAGGGTCCTTGGAACAGTATGTAGATAGCCCGACTAGAGAGGGGGCTATACTGGATTTAGTTCTGGGCAATGAGCCGGGTCAGGTGGTTGAGGTTGCAGTAGGTGAACATGTGGCTAACAGTGACCACAACTCTGTCTACTTTAGGATACGCATAGAAAAAGAGGAGTGCTGTCCTAAGGGGACAGTGCTAAATTGGGGGAAGGCTAGATACAGCCGGATTAGGCAGGAGCGTAAGGATAGACTGGGATAGGTTGTTGGAGGGCAAGTCCACATTAGGCACGTGGGAGTCTTTCAAGGGAAAACTGAAATGGGTGAAGGAAAGGCATGTGCTGGTTAGGAGGAAGGATGGGAAAGGCAGGATTAGAGAGCCGTGGATCACTAGAGATATTGAGGATCTGGTCAGGAAGAAACGAGAGGCGTATGTCAGGTCTAAGCAACTGGGAACAGAGAGATCGTTGGAGGAGTACAGAGAGAGTAGGAGGGATCTCAAAAGGGGAGTTAGGAAGGCAAAAAAAGGGGGCATGAAATGGCTTTGGCAGGTAGAATTAAGGAAAATCCAAAGGCGTTTTACTCCTATGTTAGGGGCAAAAGGGTGGCTAGGGGAAAAATCGGTCCCCTCAGGGACAGACGAGGGGAATTGTGCTTAGAGTCTGGGGGAGATCCTGAATGAATACTTCGCGTCAGTATTCACGAAGGAGAGGGGCTTGATGTCTGGTACGGTCATCGAGGGAGCTGTAGACCAAGTGAAGGAACTATCGATTACGAGGGAAGAAGCATTAGGGCTTTTAGGTAGCATTAAAACTGATAAATCTCCGGGGTCGGATGGCATTTATCCTAGGCTGCTTAGGGAGGCGAGAGATGAGATTGCTGGGCCTCTGACGCAAATCTTTGTCTCTTCTTTGGACACAGGCGAGATCCTAGAGGACTGGAGGATAGCGAACGTGGTACTGTTGTTTAAAAAGGGTAGGAGGGATAACCCAGGTAACTATAGGCTAGTAAGTTTGACGTCAGTGGTAGGCAAGTTGATGGAGAGGATTCTTAGGGATAGGATGCATGAGCACTTACAGCGTTGCGATCTGATTAAGGATACGCAACATGGCTTTGTAAAGCGGAAGTCTTGCCTTACGAATCTGGTAGAATTTTTTGAGGTGGTGACAAGAACGGTTGACGAAGGACGAGCCGTTGATGTCATCTATATGGATTTCAGTAAGGCGTTTGACAAAGTCCTTCATGGTAGGTTGGTAGAAAAGATTAAGGCTCATGGGATACGAGGCCAGGTATCTAGATGGGTTGAGAACTGGCTTGCTAAGAGGAGACAGTAGCAGTGGAGGGGTACTTTTCTAGCTGGAGGTCTGTCACTAGTGGTGTGCCGCAGGGGCTCAGTACTGGGACCTCTTCTTTTTGTAGTATATATAAATGACTTGGAAGAGGGAGTAAATGGTGTGATCAGCAAATTTGCTGATGACACCAAGATGGCTGGATTGGCAGTCAGTGAGGAGCAGTGTCTGGCAATACAACGGGATATTGATAGGTTGGCATATTGGGCAGATATACGGCAAATGGAGTTTAATCCGGATAAATGTGAGGTAATGCATTTTGGCCGGAATAATGTAGGGGGGAGTTATATGATAAAGGGTAAGCCTATACAAAGTGTATAGAAACGCAGCGAGACCTGGGGGTGCAAGTGCACAAGTCTTTGAAGGTAGCAGCACAAGTGGAGAGTGTGGTGAAGAAAGCCTATGGTATGTTAGCCTTTATAGGAAGGGGTATAGAATATAAGAGCTGGAGTCTGATGTTGCAGTTGTATAGAACATTGGCTAGGCCGCATTTACAGTACTGCGTCCAGTTCTGGTCGCCTTACTACTGGAAGGACGTGGAGACTCTGGAGAGAGTGCAGAGGAGCTTTACCAGGATGTTGCCTGGTATGGAAGGACTGGGTCATGAGGAAAGATTGGACAAATTGGGGCTGTTTTCCCTTGAAAAACGGCGACTGAGGGGGGGATCTAATTGAGGTATATAACATTATGAAGGGTATAGATAGAGTAAACAGAGGTAAGCTATTTCCTATGTTAGAGACACACAGTACGAGGGGTCATGGGCTTACGGTAAGGGGGGAGAGGTATAACACAGATATTAGAGGGGGGTTTTTCACACAGAGGGTAGTGGGGGTATGGAATGCTCTGCCAAGTAAGTTGGTGGAGGCAAGCACGCTAGAGTTGTTTAAGAGTAACTCAGGCACATGAGTGGGTTGGAGATGGGAGGATATAGGAGATTGTTTTAAATAAAGTTCGTTAGCATTGGGACGTCCCTGGTAATGTAAAAGGATATGATATGATTTTTTTTTCTCTTTTAATTCACAGGTTTTAAGTCGGTCCGCCTTGTTGTCCAACGAGGGACATACACGCGATGGGTCGTACTTGGGCTGCTCTTGAATGTTCGAGATTGGCCTAGTGCTACATGTCGTTAGTGTGTGCTTAAACTGGGCCAGATGCTGGGCAACATGACAGCTCAGTGACTATCACTGTTTCCTGGGCAGACACATGGATTTGGGCCAGTGTCTGTAGGAGTTTGTGCATTCTCCCCGTGCTTGCGTGGGTTTTCTCCGGGTGCTCCAGTTTCCTCCCACGCCTCAAAGATGTGCTATTAGGCTGACTGGAAGTAATAAATTGTCCCTAAATTAGTTTCCCTCAACGTGGATTGCCATAAAACAATAGATAAGGGTCATGCGTTGAGGGGGGACTGGTAATGTCAAAATGGCGGTGCGGGATCATTGGGCCGAAGGGCCTGTTTCCGTTCTTGATCTTATAGAGGCTTACAAGATAATGAAGGGGCTAGATAGGGTAGAGGTGGAGAGATGCTTTCCACTTAGAAAGGAAACCAGAACTAGAGGGCACAGCCTCAAAATAAGAGCGGGGCAGTTTAGAACAGAGTTGAGGAGGAACAACTTCTCTGAGGGTGGTGAATCTCTGGAATCCTCTGCCCATTGAAGTGGTGGAGGCTACCTCGTTGAATATACTTAAGTCACAGGTAGACAGATTTCTGAGAGACAAGGGAATTAAGGGTTATGGGGAGCAGGCAGGAAAATGGAACTGATCCATTTCAGATCAGCCATGATCTTATTGAATGGCAGGGCAGGCTCAAAGGGCTAGATGGCCTACTCCTGCTCCTATTTCTTATGCTTTTAGGAATGTGGCTACTTCTGGAGCATGTTTTCCGTACGACAAGCAGGATGTCATCAAAGTCCAAAGCCTTTGTTGGACAAACAAGTGAAAACACTTTACAATGGCCATAACAGAACTTGGCATTCAGGTGAAGTAGAAGCAAAGCCATTAAGAATATTCAAAATAAGTTGACTGCTGAATTGGGAAGTATACGGTATTTGCTAGGTAAGCTTCAGTGGCTAAATTGCTCGTGTCTTTGTAGATTCTGTGCTACAATAGCCATGACATTGTGGGATTATGAAGCGTTACACATAGTTAATGATCTTTGCTAACCAGAGAATAAGGCCATACTTACATATGATCCGTGGAGACTTGGCTGAGGCTATGTACTAACTGTGTGACAAGACTCTCATCCCTACAACCCATGAGGCAATTTACATCTTCAGCAATTCTCCCTCCAAACAGCAAGCTTTTGGTGGTGGTAGCAGGCAGTGGGGAGGGAAGTGGAAGCTGATTCAGTACTGTTTAGAGAAAAAAAAACATCCATTCAGAAATCTGACAACTATAAGCAATGCATAATGAAATCAAAACATGATTAAAGTCCTGAACTGAATTTAAGAACATTTTGGGTCTTTTAACAAAGATCAATACAAATCAATTAATTTCAAATTTAGTGATGTTGAGGAATGTTCCTAATGTATGTTGTCTTCCTTCACATTTCCCATTCCTCCCATTTTCCCAACCTATTTGAACCACACCCTCTGCAACCAAATAGCTCAACAGCAAATATATATCTCAAATAGTAGCCCAAGATGGAGATCCATATTTAACTGCATTTTTAAAACAGTTTTTTTTCAAGAAACACATTTGCAACCTAAAAGATTAATTGAAGTGTACTTACATTAAAAAATCATAAAATATATTGGTACATGTTAAGCAAAATGTTAAAAACATTGAAACGCATGAAAATGTAATGACAAATATAGATAAAATATTCAGCAGATAACAAGGAAGTTAGGATGGGATATTAAATGGGAAACAAATAAAATATTAAAAGTACAAGCAATACACCATGGCCACATTACATGGACAGAAGCACATGTAGATTTCACCATCTACTTTCACATGCATGAAGTTTGTGTAGCAATGCTGAATGAGGCTTCTCACCACTTGAGAGGAGTTAAGTATACATCAATGACCAAAACTTGACTTGGACTCATCTATTGCTACATTCTTAAAATTTCTGGTTTCTCTTTATATTAAGGGATTTGGTTGCTACCATGTCCTGCAAGTAGTGCCAATACACATAAGAAATGTAATGTCGCACTTGGTCTTGCATTGTTTCAATATGCAAATATGTGGCTCAATTAGGCATACACTAATTCAACCTTCCAAACATAATTAAGTCCTTCCTTGAAAGAACCCTCCAACCATACAGAAAAGAGCTTTCATATTTTTCTGAAGCCTTTCACACAAGGGGGCTTTTTAGAGTTTCCTACTTACGGACACAAATAATTTCACATTGTTTCAACAGTCTCTGTAATAATCTTAAAGAGTACAGTCATTTGTATTTAAAGCAACAGTTTGTGTCAGAAATTCGAAGGAGTTCCACTGTTTTGATCCTGCAAGGTAAGATAATGAATGATGCACTATTGGAGATGCCAAGTCACGAATGTTAAATGGTTTTTATGCAACTCATGGAACTTGATCAGAGGTTATTCATACACAAGCATATCTCAGGAAAGCAAAGCCATTAAGATCAGCAGTATATTTATGTCGGCAAGAGTCACTGCTATCAAGCCCATCTAACTCTCAGCACCAAATCAGTGCGACCTCAGTGCCTGAGCACTCCTATTTATTGACTATAGCTCAGCCTTCAACGCCATTATTCCATTGAAACTCATCTCCAAACTCCGTGGCCTGGGCCTCAGCTCCGCCCTCTGCGACCAGATACTGAACTTCCTAACCCACACTTCACAATCAATAAGGATAGACAACAACACCTCCTCCATAATCATCCTCAACACCCATGTCCCACAAGGCCGTGTTCTCAGCCCCCTACTTTACTCCTTATACACCTATGACTATGTAGCCAACTTCCCCTCAAAATCTGATTTTCAAGTTTGCTGATGACATCACCATAGTGGGTCAGATCTCAAACTATGACGAGATAGAGTACAGGAAAGAGATAAAGAATCTGGTGAACTGGTGCAACTACAATAATCTCTCCCTCAATGCTAACAAAAGGAGTAGTATAGGAGTGGGAATGTATTTGTTGTAATTATACAGGGCCTTGGTGAGGGCACATTTAGAATATTGTGAGCAGTTTTGGTCTCCTTCTGAGGAAGGATGTCCTTGCTCACGAGGGAGTGCAGCAAATGTTTACCAGATTGATTCTGGGGATGGCGGGACTGATGCATGAAGAGAGATTAATGAGGTTAGGGTTGTTTTCATTGGAATTCAGACAAATGAGGGGGATCTCATGAGGCTTATAAAATTCTAACAGGACTAGACAGGGTAGATGCAGGTGGTGTTCCCGATGGTGGGGGTGTCCAGACCCAGGGGTCACAGTCTGAGGATACAGGGTAGATCAGTTAGGAAGAAGAGCAGACATTTCTTCACCCAACAAATGATGAGCCTGTGGAATTCATTACCACATGAAGCAGTTGATGCCAAAATATTGAATGTACTCAAGAGGCAGCTAGAAATAGTGCTTGGGGCGAATGGGACCAAAGGTTATGGAGAGATTAGGCTTTTGAGTTCGATGATCAGCCATGATTGTGGTGAATGGCGGAGCAGACTCGAAGAGCCACATGGCCTCCTCCTGCTTTTACCTTCTATATTTCTAGGCCAAAATATCTTTGGGCGCCGTACTTACGCAAGGATATTTTGGCCTTGGAGGGAGTGCAGAGGAGGTTTACTAGGCTGATGCCGGAGTTGAGGGGGTTGAGCTATGAGGAGAGGCTGAATAAACTAGGCTTGTACTCGTTAGAGTTTAGAAGAATGAGGGGAGATCTCATTGAGACGTATAAGATGATGAATGGGATGGATAGGATAGAGGTGGAGAGACTCTTCCCGCTCAGAAAGGATAATAGAACTAGGGGGCACAGCCTCAAGATAAATGGGGGGCAGTTTAGAACAGAGTTGAGGAGGAACTTCTTCGCTCAAAGGGTGGTGAATCTCTGGAATTCTCTGCCCGTTGAAGTGGTGGAGGCTACCTCGCTAAATATTTTTAAGACACGGGTTGATGGGTTTTTGATAAGAGAGGGGATTAAGGGTTATGGGGAGAGGGCGGGAATGTGGAACTGAGCCACGACAGATCAGCCATGATCTTACTGAATGGCGGGGCAGGCTCAAAGGGCTAGATGGCCTACTCCTGCTCCTATTTCTTATGATCTTATGTTCTATAGTAGAGAAAGGCCACCAATACCTCTACTTTCTCAGAAGACAAAAGGAAATCTGGCACGTCAACTACAACTTTCACCAACTTTTACAGATGCACTATAGAAAGCATAATTTCCGAATGCATCACAGCTTGGTACGGCTCCTGCTCTATCCAAGACAACAAGGAACTCAGAGTCGTGAGCGAAGTCCAGTCCATCACTCAAATCAGCCTCCCACCCACTGACATCGTATACACTTCCCGCTACCTCAGAAAAGCAGCCAGCATAATTTTAAAGACCCCACGCACTCTGGACATTCTCTCTTCCATCTTCTTCCTTTGGGAAAAAGATACAAAAGATATGGAGATTTAAACTTGTTTGGCAGGGGGCAGGGAACCAAAGCAAAGGTGAATTAACTGGAGGAGAACCAGAGAGGGTCAGTAAGACTCAGAGAAAGAGCAGGCAGGGTCTGGTTGCTAATCAAAGAGGGTCTGGTGGAGTGAAGTGCATTTGTTTCAATGTGAGAAGTGTAACAATTAAGGCAGATGAACTTAGAGCTTGGATTAATACTTGGAACTATGTTGTTGTTGCTATTAGAGACTTGCTTAAGGGAACGACAGGATTGGCAACTTTCCAGAATAGAGATGTTTCAGGCAGGATAGAGTGGGATGTAAAAGGGGTGGGGGAGTTGCGCTACTGGTCAAGAAGAATATCACAGAGGACACCTCAGAGGGCTCACACAGCGAGGCAGTGTGGATAGAGTTCAGGAATAGGAAGTGTGTAGTCACAATGTTGGGGGTTAACTATAGACGGCCCAACAGCCAGCAGGAGATAGAGGAACAGAAATGCAGGCAGATTTTGGCAAGGTGTAAAAGTCATGATGTGGGTATGCCGGCGTTGGACTGGCGTAAACACAGTAAAAAGTCTGACAACACCAGGTTTTAGTCCAACCTATTTATTTGATAATATACTCACAAGCTTTCGAGGGATACCCCCTTCGTCAGGTGAATGGAGAGTTCTGGCCTCAGACAGAGCATATAAAGCACAGACAGTTTAGAGATTACTGATTAGAATGCGAATCTTTACACCTAACCTGCTGTTCAAGACCTGAAGTGGCTGATAATGTGAGTGGAAGGAGCACTGATCACAGTTTAAAGAGATGTGTATTGTCTCCAGACAGTACAGTAAGTGAGGTTTGCAAACCCAGGCAAGTCACGGGGGTTACAGATAGTGCGACATGAACCCAAGATCCCTGTTGAGACCGTCCTCATGTGTGCGGAACTTGGCTATCAGTCTCTGTTCAGCAGGTTAGGTGTAAAGATTCGCATTCTAATCAGTAATCTCTAAACTGTCTGTGCTTTATATGCTCTGTCTGAGGCCAGAACTCTCCATTCACCTGACGAAGGGGGTGTCCCTCGAAAGCTTGTGAGTATATTATCAAATAAATAGGTTGGACTAAAACCTGGTGTTGTCAGACTTTTTAAGGTGTAAAAGTGACAGGGCTGCAGTCAGAGGAGATTTTAACTTCCCCTATATTGACTGCGACTCAGTGTCCCACTGAGTAAGGTCATAGAGGTTTACAGTATGGAAACAGGCACTTTGACCCAACTTGTCTATGCCGTATCTTTTTTCAACCCCCAAAGCTAGTCCCAACTGCCTCTATGAGAACAGAAAGCAAAAAGAGTGGGAGTAAATGGCTGCTTTTCTGGTTGGTGATCAGTGACTAGTGGTGTACCTCGGAGATCAGTGTTGGGACCACAATTGCTTACAATTTACAAAGATGATTTGGAGTGCGGACCAAGTGTAATGTGTCAAAATTCACAGATGACACTGAGATGGGTGGAAGAGAATGCTGAAAGTCTGCAGAAGGATACAGATAATCTAAGTGAGTGAGCGAGGGTCTGGCAGCTGGAGTAGAATGTTACTAAATGTGAAGCCATCCATTTTGTTAGGAATAACAACAAAATGGACTATTATTTAAATGGTAAAAAAAATTGCAGCATGCTGTCGTGCAGAGGTACCTGGGTGTCCTTGTGCAGGAAGCTCAAGGAGTTGGTTTGCAGGTACAGCAGGTAATTAAGACAACAAATGGAATTTTGTCCTTCATTGCCAGAGGGATGGAGTTTAAAAACAGCGAGGTAATGTTGCAGCTGTATAAGGTGCTGGTGAGGCCACACCTAGAGTACTGAGTAGACTGGAGCTATACTCATTGGAATTCAGAACAATGAGGGGAGATCTTATAGAAACATAAGATTATGAAGGGAAAAGATAAGATAGCAGGAAAGTTGTTTCCACTCGTGGGTGAAACTGGAACTGGGGCATAGCCTCAAAATAAGGGGAAGCAGATTTAGGACTGAGTAGAACATAGAACATTACAGCGCAGAACAGGCCCTTCGGCCCACGATGTTGCGCCGACCAGTTAAAAAAACAATGACCCTCTAAACTAAACCAATCCCTTTCCATCCATAAACCTATCCACGGATCTCTTAAACGCCCCCAAACTAGGCGCATTTACAACTGCAGCAGGCAAGGCATTCCAATCCCTCACCACCCTCCGGGTAAAGAACCTACCTCTGACATCCGTCCTATAACTACCCCCCTTAATTTAAAGCCATGCCCCCACGTGCTAGCTTTCTCCATCCGAGGAAAAAGGCTATCACTGTCCACCCTATCTAAACCTCTAATCATCTTATATGTTTCAATAAGATCCCCTCTTAGTTGCCTTCTTTCTAACGAAAACAACCTCAAATCCCTCAGTCTCTCCTTATAGGACCTCCCCTCCATACCAGGCAACATCCTGGTAAACCTCCTCTGCACCCTCTCCAAAGCCTCCACATCCTTCCTGTAATGTGGGGACCAGAACTGCACACAATACTCCAAGTGCGGCCGCACCAGAGTTGTGTACAGTTGCAACATGACGCTGCGACTCCTAAATTCAATCCCCCTACCAATAAACGCCAAGACACCATATGCCTTCCTAACAACCTTATCGACTTGATTCCCAACTTTCAGGGATCTATGTACACATACACCTAGATCCCTCTGCTCATCCACACTATTCAGAGTCCTCCCATTAGCCCTATACTCGACACATCTGTTATTCCTGCCAAAGTGAATTACCTCACACTTCTCTGTATTAAACTCCATCCGCCACCTCTCGGCCCAGCTCTGCAACCTGTCCAAGTCTCCCTGCAAACTATGACACCCTTCCTCACTATCTACCACACCTCCGACTTTGGTGTCATCAGCAAATTTACTAATCCACCCAACTATACCCTCATCCAGATCATTAATAAAAATTACAAACAGCAGTGGCCCCAAAACAGATCCCTGAGGCACACCACTCGTAACTGAACTCCATGACGAATACTTACCATCAACCACCACCCTCTGTCTCCTATCTGCTAGCCAATTCCTGATCCAATTACCTAGATTACCCCCAATCCCATACATCTGCATTTTCTGCAGAAGCCTTCCATGGTGAACCTTATCAAACGCCTTATTAAAATCCATATATACCACGTCAACTGCCTTACCCCCCATCCACCTCTTTGGTCACTTTCTCAAAAGTGGAGAAAGTTGAGGAGAAACTTCTTCACACAAAGGGCTGTTAATGTGTGGAATTCCCTGCCCAGTGAAGCAGTTGAGGGTCCTTCATTGAATGTTTTTAAGGCAAGGAGAGATACATTTCTGAACGGTAAAGGAATTAAGGGTTATGGTGAGTGGGCAGGTAAGTAGAGCTGAGTCCACGAAAAGATCAGCCATGATCTTATTGAATGACAGAACAGGCTGGAGGGGCCAGATGGCCTACTCCTGCTCCTAGTTCTTATGTTCTTATTAAATCACCCCGAAGCCTTCTACACTCCAGATAAAAAGTCCCAGTCTATCCAGCCGCTTGTTATAACTCAAACCTGGTAGCATCCTAGTAAACCTTTTCTGCACGCTTTCTAGTTTAATAATTTCCTTTCTATAATAGGGTGACAAGAACTGTACACAGTATTCCAAGTGTGGCCTTACCAAAGTCTTGTACAACTTCAACAAGGCATCCCGACTCCTGTATTCAATATTCTGACCAATGAAACCAAGCATGCTGAATGCCTTCTTCACCATTCTGTCTACCTGTGACTTCACATTCAAGGAGTATGAACCTGTACCTCTAGATCTCTTTCTTGGAGGCAGATGTTTGAAGGCAAGTCAACATCTGGAATGTGGGAGACTTTCAAGTGCAAGTTGATAGGGATTCAGGACTGACATTCCTGTGTGAAGGATATGTATGGCAAGTTTTGGGAAGCTTGGATGACAAGAGATATTGAGAGACTGGTCAAACAGAAAAGGGAAACATTTGTTAAGGCTAGGAGACTGGGAACACAAAGCAAGTGTGCAATACAAGGAAAGTAGAAAGAAACTTAAGCAAGGAGTAAGGAGGGCTAAAAGGGATCACGAAAAATCATTGGCCAGCAGGTTTCAGGAAAATACATAAAGAGCAAGAGGGTAGCCAGAGAGAGGGTTGGCCCACTCAAGGATAGGGGAGGGAATCTATGTGCAGAGCCAGAGGAAATGGTCAAAATATTAAATGAATACTCTACATCAGTATTCACCAAAGAAAAGGACTTAGTGGATGATGAGTCTGGGGAAGGGTGTGCAGATAGTTTGAGTCATGTTGAGATCAAAAAGGTGGTGGTATTGGGGTACTTGAGAAACATTAAGGTAGACGAGTCCCCAGGGCCTGATGAGATATACCCCAGAATACTAAGAGAGCAAGGCAGAAAATTGCTGGGGCCTTGAGAAATCTTTGTATCCTCACTGGCTACAAGAGAAGTCATGATGTGGAGATGCTGGCATTGGACTGGGGTAAACAGAGTAAGAAGTCTCACAACACCAGGTTAAAGTCCAACAGGCTTGCAAAATCTTACTAACTGTCCTGGATGGAGACAGTACACATCTCATTAATCTGTGCTTAACCCTCTCTCCATTCACATTGTCTGTACCTTTAAGACTTGATTACCTGTAAAGACTCACATTCCATTGCAAAAGTCTACATTTGCCCTATTTGTGAACACAACTCCTCACTCACCTGAAGAACAAACACTACTCCAAGAGCTTGTGCTACCAAATAAACCTGTTGGACTGTAACATGGTTTGAGAGACTTCCTACTATACAGGGGAGGTCCCAGAGGATTAGAGAATAGCCAATGTTGTTCCTTTGTTTAAGGAAGGCAACAAGAATAATCCAGGTAATTACAGGTCCACAAGCCTTACGTCAGTGGTAGGGAAATTGTTGGACAGGATTCGAGACAAGATTGATTCCCACTTGGAAATAAGTGGACGTATCAGCAAGAGGCAACATGGTTTTGTCAAGGGGAGGTCATGTCTCATTAACTTGGTCAAATTTTTTGAGGAAGTAATGAAGATGATTGATGAGAGTAGGGCAGCGGATGATATCTACATGGACTTCTGTAAGGCCTTTGACAAGGTCCGTCATGGCAGACTGGTGCAGAAGGTGAAGTCACATGGGATCAGAGGTGAGCTGGCCAGGTGAATACAGAACTGGCTCGGCTGGATTTACTATCAAATAAACTTGTTGGACTTTAACCTGGTGTTGAGAGACTTCTTACTGTGTCTACCCCAATCCAACCCTGGCAACTCCACATCATGTTGGTCAAAGATGACAGAGGATAGAAGTGAAAGGGTGTGTTTCTGAATGGAGGGCAATGACGTGCTCAGGGATCAGTGCTGGGACATTTGCTGTTTGTATATATAATTGATTTAGAAGAAAATGTAACTGGTTAGATTAATAAGTTTGCAGATGACACAAAGGTTGGTGGATTTGCAGATAGCGATGAGGACCATCAGAGGATACAGCAGCATACAGATCAGTTGGAGGCTTGGGCGGAGAGATGGCTGATGAGTTTAATCTGGACAAATGAGAGGTAATGCATTTTGGAAGGTCTAATACAGATAGGAAATATGTGACAAATGGCAGAGCCCTTAAGAGTATTGATTGACAGAGGGATCTGGCTGTACACGTACGCAGACCACTGGAAGTGGCACTGCAGGTGGAGAAGGTAGTCAAGAAGGCATAAGGCATGCTTACCTTCATCGGCTGGGGCACAGTTTAAAAATCAGCAGCGTTATAGAACCTTAGTTTGGCCGCACTTGGAATATAGTGTTCAATTCCGGTCGCCACACCACAGAAGGATGTGGAGGCTTTGAAGAGGGTACAGAAGAGATTTACCAGGATGTTGCCTGGCATGGAGGGCATTAGCTGTGAGGAGAGCTTGGAAAAACTTGATTTGTTCTCAGTGGAGCAGAGGTTGGGGGGCGCGACCTGGGTAGAAATCTACAAGATTATGAGAGGCGTGGAGAGAATGGATAGTCAGAAGTTTTTCCCCAGGGTGGAAGTGTTAATTATTAGTGGGCACAGGTTCAAGGTGCAAAGGGCAAGGTTTAAAAGAGACGTATGAGGCAAGTTTTTTTTTTGTACACAGACGGTGGTGAGCGCCTGAAACTTGCTGCCGGGGGAGGCAGTGGAAACAGATCCGATAGTAAGTTTTAAGGAGTGTCATGACAAATACGTGAATAGGATGGGAATGGAGGGATATGGTCCCCAGAAAAGTATACGGTTTTAGTTCAGTTGGTCAGCATGGTCAATGCGGGCTTGGATAGCTGAAGGACCTATCTCGTAGTGTAATTTTCTTTGCTCTGAAAAAGTCTGAGGTCACATACCAACTGAATCAAAAACTTCCTCTTCCCTGCTGCCATCAGACGTTGAATGGGCCTACCTCGCACTAATTAAATGGAGAAAAACTGCAGAAATCTGCAATACAGATTGGGGGTACTTATAGAAAGAGTAAGTCTCACAACACCAAGTTAAAGTCCAATAGGTTCACGTGGCAGCAATAATCCAGCATGTCTTGCAGAGTTTCTGTGGCAGGGTTGTGTGGAGATGTTGTAGTTTCTCCGCTCTGGGGAAATACTGGACAACGAAGGGTACTCTATCTGCTGTATCCTGTATTTTGTCCTCTGAGGAGGTTGGTGCTGTTTTTCACTGTGGCACATTGGAACCGTTGATCAATGAGTCCAGCACCATATCCTGTTCTTACGAGGGCGCCTTTCAGCATCTGGAGGCGTCTGCTGCGATCCTCCTCATCTGAGCAGATCCTGTGCATACAGAGGGCTATCTATAGGGGATGGCTTCTTTAACATGTTTAGGGTGGAAGCTGGAGAAGCAGAGCATCGTGAGGTTATCCATGGGCTTGCAGTACAGCAAAGTGTTGAGGTGATCATCCTTGATGGAGATTCATGTGTCCAAGAATGCAACCGATTCCGGACAGTAGATCATGGTAAGTCTGATGATGGGTGAGTGTGAACTTGCTGAAGTCACCATATGGTTGCTTCAATGTTCGCCATGAGTCCATGAGACAATACACACTTCTTTAACCTGTGCTTACCCTTCTCCCCACTCACATTACCTGTAAAGACTCGCATTCCAACCTTTTTCTTGCAAATTGAGTTTGGTGTTTGTATATGTCCTGTTTGTGAACACTATTCTTCACCCACCTGATGAAGGAGCCTGAGACTCCGAAAGCTAGTGCTGCCAAATAAACCTGTTGGACTTTAACCTGTTGTTGAGAGACTTACGTGCTCACCCCAGTCCAACGCTGGCATCTCCACAATGTACTTATAGAAACACAGAAGATCAGAGCAGGAAGCCACCATTTGGGTATTCAAGCCTGCTCCGCCATTCATTACAATCGTGGCTAATCATCCAACCTAATAGCCTAATCCTGCTTTTTCCCCATAAGCTTTGATCCCATTTGTCCAATGTGCTATATCTAGCTGTTTCTAGAATACGTTCAATGTTTTGGAATAAGCAACTTCCTGTGGTAATGAATTTCACAGGCTCACTCTTCGGGTGAAGAAATGTCTCCTCACCTCCAACCTAAATGGTCTATCCTGAATCCTCAGTGTTCTGGACACCCCCACCATCAGGAATATCCTCCCTGCATCTACCCTGTCTAGTCCTGTTAGAATTTTATAAGTATCTGAGATTCCCCTCATTTGTCTGAACTCCAATGAAAACAATCCTAACCTAGTCAATCTCTCCTAACACATCAATCCTGCCATCCTCTCAATCAGTCTGGTAAACCTTTGCTGCACTCCCTCAACAGCAAGACCATCCTCCCTCAGAAAAGGAAATCAAAACTGTACACAATTCTCTAGGTATAGACCCTAGCTGAGGGGTTTAAAACAAGAAGGGCAGCATGGACAAGTTGGGCCGAAGGGCCTGTTTCTATGCTGTAAACCTCTATGACTCTAATGTCGATGTCTGCAGTCATGTCTCTGATGGCTTCCTTATGCACTGAAGAAATTGAGTTGGAGAGCCACAACTTGTTTTATACCCGCTAGTTACGAAAAAGGTATCAAACACCACAGACTCAGTCTTTTCTAATCATGCCATTGAGCAGTCGGATTGAATAGACTGGGTCTGTACTCGGAGTTTAGAAGGCTGAGGGGGGATCTTATAGAGACATAAGATAATGAAAGGGCGAGATAGGGTAGAGGTACAGAGATTCTTCCCGCTTAAAAAGGATAGCAGAACTAGAGGACACAGCCTCAAAATAAGTGGGCGGGGGGGGCACTTTAGAACGGAGTTGAGGAGGAACTTCTTCATTCAAAGGGTGGTGAATCTCTGGAATTCTCTGCCCATTGAAGTGGTGGAGGCTACCTCGCTGAATATATTTAAGTCACGGGTGGATACGTTTCTGATAGACAAAGGAATTAAGGGTTATGGGGAGAAAGCAGGAAAATGGAACTGATCCACTTCAGATCAGCCATGATCTTGTTGAATGGCAGGGCAGGCTCAAAGGGCTAGATGGCCTACTCCTGCTCCTATTTCTTCTGTTCCTATTTGGACAAACTTGTCCAGATAACCTAACAGAGCAAGCGACATACACCACACTGTTACAAGATTCAGTTAAGTCTATGGACAACATACATCAGTCCTGATTGAGTTCTGCATTCTTCTTGTCTTGCTGCAAATACTACATCGACTGTCCCATAGTTTGTCCCAAAACCACTCCAATTGCAGAGGTACAGGAGTACATCACCTGTGCGGTGGTCGAGGAAACAATTCAACTGGAGCCTATTAAGGATCTTTGCTGTGACTGAGAGAAGATTTGTTCCTTGATAGTTGCCGCATACCTTTTTGGACCCTTTCTTTTTCCAGAAATTAACCATGTTGGCATCCTGAGGTCCCATTGAATATTTTCCAAATGCTGGACACTCCTGAAAACAGTTGTAAGTTTATTAAAAAGCTCCGTACAATTACACATCCAAATCTGTGCTGTGGAATGCAGTCTCTGGACCAGGGCTTTTGCTTTATTTGGTTGATGGAGGAAGTAGCAGGCTTTTAATGGCAACTGTGCCATTTAATACAAAATCTCTGTTGACCAGCTCAGGGAAATCCCTCACCACTTTCCATTATAACTACCTAAATAGCGATTAGTTCGTTTCCAACAGCAGTTAAGGTAAAAGCAATGGTGGGCCAATTACCGTTTTCAGCATCTTGTAGAAACATAGGTCATGCCTCTGTCAGAAGTTGCAATTCAGCTTTCGCATTCCAGCTATTATGCATTTCACGAAGAGCACACTGGAGCTTGTGTTCAGCATTTTTATAGGTTTAATGCCTGGCTAGAAGACTTGCATGTGTGAGCGGTTTCTGTTAGGAAATCTAGGATATATTCATCACTCATCAAACCAGTCTTGCAATGTCCCAAAAGTATCTTGATACCAGCTTTTTCCTTCAACCTGACAAGCTCACAGCCAAGGAAATACCAGTCTTAGATCCTGGAGGTTGCCAGATGCTTCATGTGTTCCTTTCAGGCAGAACGTGATGTTGATTCTGGCAAGGTGATGCTTGGCCACAACAAAAAAGGGAGAGTTCCACTTGAGTTTTCCTTTCAAACTCTATGCTGAGTCTACCCATGCAATGTGATCATGCCTGACACTGGCAATAAAATCACTAAGATTTCACTAAGGAATAGGGCCTGGTTGAGATTACTATCTGTGAAGCTCAACAGGCCAAATGGTCTCCTGCACTATAGGGATTTATGAACTTGGGTCCCTGGCACTGTGAGGCAATGCTAACCACTGTGCCACCATGGATTCCAGAGCTACACACGATATTCTGGCTGTGGCCAACATTTTATATAGTTCCAGCATAACCTCCCTGCTTTTAAACTCTATGCCTTGGTTAATAAAGACAAGTATACCAGATGCCTTCTTAACCACTTTATCCACTTGTCTTGCTATCTTAAGGCACCGGTGTATATGCACACCAAGGTCACTCTGATCCTTGGTGCATTCCAGGAACCTGCCGTTCATTGTCTTGTCCGTCCTGCCCCAGTGCATCATTTCTCATTTAACCAGAATTCCACACATAAGTTGTGACACTATATAGATATTTGTGCTGATAAACCACTCAACTTCCAACCAGATCTTTACACTACTATTTTAAAATTGATCTGTTGTTACATTTCCTTTTAGATTATACATAAAAATATATTTGTGTAAATATTTGTCCTAATCTTACCAGTATAACAGGCATAAAAGTTATGAGGTAAAATTATTTCTGGCACTCTTCTGTTGAAATTTGGTCCCACAAAGAAAAATCCTATTCACAGCTGATGCTGAAGAAAACGATTTTTAAAAACCCATTCATGGGATGTGGGCAAGGTTGGCACAGTTAGTATCTATTTCCCATCCTAATTGTTATAGCAAAGGTATAGGGAACCATTTTCTGCAACTGTTGCTGTTCATCCAGTGAATTTGCGCCACTGTTTTCTTTGGGAAGTAGCTCCAAGTGGTCTACTCCTAGTTCATTTGCTGTACTCATCATCTTTACACAAGTCTTCAAATTCAGAAGTGAGCATTATTTGGCCACTCAGAATCCCTACGTTGCAAGAGGCCATTCACCCTGTTGAGACTGCACTACCTCTCTGACAGTGTCTTGCTCAGGCCCTCTCCCCCACCCCATCACTCCACATATTCACTATGGCAAATCCATCTAACCTACACATTTTTGGACTGTGGGAAGAAACCAGAGCACCTGGAGGAAACCCAGGCAGACACTGGGAGAATTACAAAGTCCACATAGAAAGTGTCCCATGGTTGGAATCAAGCATGCGTTCCTGGTGCTGTCAGGCAGCTGAACTAAGTACTGTTCTCCCCTCTGATCTCTGTATTTCTTTAAACCTGTAGAAATATTAGCTTTATAGGCTAATGCAAGTACACTTCAGGGACAGAATTCAATGGTCATTGGCATTACACTTAAGCATGAATGGTCTACTGAGTAGACTGGGGCTATACTCGTTAGAATTCAGGTGAATGAGGGGAGATCTTATAGAAACAGATTACAAAGGGACTAGATATGTTAGAAGCAGGGAAGTTGTTTCAACTGACAGGTGAAATTGGAACTAGTGGGCATGGCCTTAAAACAAAGGGGAACAGATTTAGGACTGAACTGAGGAGGAATTTTTTCACACAAAAGGGTTGTGAATCTATGGAATTCCCTGCCCAGTGAAGCAGCTGAGGCTCTCTCATTGAATATTTTTAAGGTAAGGATAGATAAATTTTTGAACAATAAAGGAATTAAGTGTTATGGTGAGCAGGCGGTTAAATGGCGCTGAGTCCACAAAAAGACCAGCCATGATCTTATTGAATGGTGGAGTAGACTTAAGGGGCCAGATGGCCCACTCCTTATGTTATGTCAGAGTCAGGTGCATTCATTCCTGTTGAAATACCCATTGATCCATTGCAGACTACAAAAATCTCTGTAAATTGCTAGCAGTCCCTCCAATGGAGCAAAGCTAGTACATCCAAGGGCTTCATTTGTTATTTCTGTACCAGAGGTCAGAAAACTTTTCCAATACAACATGCATCATTCTTGTTGTTACTGAAACATCACATATTTGGCCTGACTTTCACAAACATTTACAGGACGTTTCCTTCACTTACTAATTTTAGAGCAAAGACTTGGGGACTTTGTTGGTTAAGACACAGGGATTTCAATAATTCTACCAAAATCCCAGGTGGATTTGAGCTGATGCCCAATAGGGAACCCACCATGACAACAGGCACATAATCAACTAATCGTCTGAAAAATGTGATATCAAATTGTACAGTTTTTGAAAAGTATTAGTCACCTTCATAATTTCGAGCCGACCTTAAAATAGTGAACTTTCAGTTAATAACATTATTCTCTCATTTTAGCTGCCCACTGCATTGATTAAACAAAGTTACAGTGTCCCAAAGCTGGCAAACTCAGGGCCAAACCCCCAGATCGGGATTTCAGATCTGGCCAGTGTTTGGATTGGCTGAGTATGTAGAGGGTACGTTTTTAAATAAGCATTACATAGGACAGTTTTAAAAGAAATAGACACAGTGTGGCAAGATAATGCAAGGAAATCCTTTGGAGCTGCTTCAGATCTGTTATTTTGTCAGAAGTGTTGCAGAAACTCTATTTATACAAACAGGTTTCCCGCTGCGCTTCAATAAAGTATCGGTAGTGGAATGGAAGCAATTCCAAGGAATTTCTCAGCCACACAGCCAGACCAAAAATGCTGAAGAGGAAGTCAGGTGATGGCAACTTACAAAAATCTCTGGCTTTTGGCCAATTTTCAGAAAGCTGGATTTGAGACACCTGTACAGAATAACATGCGGTCAGGCCCAAACCATTCACACAATCCGAACAATATAAAAATTGGTGCTGAAATATGGCTGTGCGCTACATTGTTCCTCAATACTACTTACAGCCTACTTTCTTTCTCCATATCCAAGGAGGCAGAACAGCAAAAAGTCATTAAATTAGTTCCAGGGATGAGGGGCTGTGAGAATCGAATAGGAAGCAGTAGGAAAAGTGGAGTTGAACCTTAGCTATGATCATACTGAATGAAAAGAAATCCCACAACACTAGTTTAAAGTCCAAACAGGTTTATTATACCTGTTTGGACTTTAAACTGGTGTTGTGGGATTTTTGTGTTTTACCTCAGTCCAATGCCGGTATCTCCATACCATACTGGATGGCACAGCAAGTTTGATACTCCTACTGCTCTTAGTTGTGCTCAGATGACATTCTATTCAATTTACTCAGATTGGCAACTGCACCACATTATGCCTTCAGTTTATTGAAGCATGGCAGACAAAAATTTCAAACAGTTAACCAAACATAATTGATAACATTTAATTTATTATTGTCACATGTATTGGTATACAGGAGGTGGTGATAGTTATAGCCTTTTTTATTTAGGTCTACAGTCTAGGCAATGTTTGGTCTCGAAGTCCCATTGTGCAATCTTAAGAGGGCGAAGCACAGAATCAAAGTGCAGAAAAGGCTCATCAGCCCATCGAGTCTGCACCGATACGAGAAACAACTAACCTACTTAGCTACCTAATCCATCCAATAGCTTTGAATGTTATTTGATTTATTATTGTCACATGTATTGGTGTACCATGAAAAGTGATGTTTCTTGCACACTGTACATGACAAAGAACAAAGAACAATACAGCACAGGAAATAGGCGCTTCAGCCCTCCAAGCCTGTGCCGCTCATGCTTCCAACTAGACTATTCGTTTGCATCCCTCCATTCCCAGTCTATTCATGTGGCTATCCAGATAAGTCTTAAATGATCCCAGCATGTCCACCTCTACCACCTTGCTTGGCAGTGCATTCCAGGCCCCCAACACCCTCTGTGTAAAATTCATCCCCCTGACATCTGTGTTAAACCTTGCCCCCCTCACCTTGAACTTGTGACCCCTTGTGTTTATCACCTCTGACCTGGGAAATAGCTTCCCACTGTTCACCCTATCTATGCCCTTCATAATTTTATACACCTCTATTAGGTCACCCCTCATCCTCTGTCTTTCCAGGGAGAACTCCCAGTTTACCCAATCTCTCCTCATAGCTTAGACCCTCCATACCAGGCAACATCCTGGTAAACCTTTTCTGTACTCTCTCCAAAGATTCCCGTCCTTCTGGTAGTGTGGCGACCAGAGCTGGACACAGTTTTCCAAATGTGGCCTAACCAACGTTTTATAAAGCTACAACATCATACACCAACTTTTATACTCCATGCCCCATCCTATAAAGGCAAGCATGCCATATGCCTTCTTCACCAACTTCTCCACCTGCGGTCACTTTTAAGGATACATGGACCTGCACACCTAGGTCCCTCTGTTTCTATATTCCTGATGGTTCTGCCATTTATTGTATAGCTCCCCCCTACATTAGTTCTACCAAAATGCATCACTTCGCATTTATCTGGATTAAATTCCATCTGCCATTTCTCTGCCCAATTTTCCAGCCTACATCCTGCTGTATTCCCTGCCAATGTTTATCGCTATCAGCAAATCCAGCAATCTTTGTGTCGTCCGCAAATTTAATGATCACACCAGTTACACCTTCTCCCAAATCATTTGTATATATCACAAACAGCAGAGGTCCCAGTGCAGAGCCCTGCAGAACACCACTAGTCACAGACCTCCAGCCAGAAAAAGACTCTTCCACTGCTACCCTCTGTCTTCTATGGCCAAGCCAGTTCTCCACCCATCTAGCTAGCTCTCCTTTTATCCCGTGAGATTGAACCTTTTGCACCAACTTGCCATGAGGGACTTTGTCAAACATTTTTACTACAATCCATATAGACGACATCCACGGCCCTTCCCTCGCCAATTGTACATAAGAACATAAGAAATAGGAGGAGTAGGCCACCTAGCCCTTCGAGCCTGCCCCGCCACTCAATAAGATCATGGCTGATCTGAAGTGGATCAGTTCCACTTTCCCACTTTCTCCCCATAACCCTTAATTCCCTCGTCTGTCAAAAACCTATCTACCCATGACTTAAATATATTTAGCAAGGTAGCCTCCACCACTTCAACAGGCAGAGAATTCCAGAGATTCACCACCCTTTGAGTGAAGAAGTTCCTCCTCAACTCCGTTCTAAACTACCCCCCCCTCCCTTATCTTGAGGCTGTGCCCTTTAGTCCTGCTGTCCTTTCTGAGCAGGAAGAATCTCTCTACCTCTACCCTATCCATCCCCTTCATTATCTTGTACGTCTCTATAAGATCCCCCCCCTTCCTTCTAAACTCCAACGAGTACAGACCCAGTCTATTTAGTCTCTCTTCATAGTCCAACCCCCTCATCTCTGGTATCAGCCTAGTGAACGTCCTCTGCTCTCCCTCCAAGGCCAAAATATCCTTGTGGAAGTGCGGCGACCAAAACTGCACACAGTACTCCAGCTGCGGCCTCCCAGAGCCCTGTACAGTTGCAGCAAGACCTCCCTACTTTTATATTCTATCCCCCTCATTATGAAGGCCAGCATCCCATTCGCCTTCTTGATCACCTGCAGACTGGATTTTTGCGACTCATGCACAAGGACGCCCAGGTCCCTCTGCACCGTAGCATGCTGCAGCTTTTCGCCCTTTAAACAGTAATCCCTCCTACTATTATTTCTGCCAAAGTGGATAACCTCACACTTGCTAACATTGTACTCCATCTGCCAGGTCCTCACCCACTCACTCAGCCTATCCAGATCCCTCTGTAGAATTTCCACACCCTCCGCACAATTTGCTTTTCCACTCATCTGTGTCATCAGCAAATTTTGTTACCCTACACTCAGCCCCCTCCTCCAGATCATCTATATAAATGGTAAATAGCTGAGGCCTCAGCACCAATCCCTGCTGCACTCCACTAGTCACCAATCAGAATAGAGCCTATTGATACCAACTCTCTGCCCATTAGGCAGCCAATCCTCTATCCACGCTAACACCTCACCCCCAACTCCATGCCCCCTAACCTTCTGAAGCAACCTTTTGTGCGGCACCTTATCAAACACCTTCTGAAAATCGAGAAACACTACATCCACCAGTTCCCCTGCGTCCACCGCACTAGTCACATCCTCATAGAATTCCAATAAATTCGTCAAACACGACTTCCCCTTAACAAATCCGTGCTGCATTTGCTCTATCAATCCACTCTTTTCTAGGTGCCTCGTTATTTCTTCTTTGATGACGGATTCAAGCATTTTTCCAACAACAGATGTTAAACTAACCTGCCTATAATTCCCTGCCACCTTTTTTAAACAGTGGCGTAACATTAGCCGTTTTCCAATCTTCCGGCACTTCCCCGGAATCCAGCGAAGTTTGGTAAATAATCACAAAGGCATCTATTATCACCTCTGCCATTTCCTTCAGAACCCTGGGATGCATTCCATCCGGTCCTGGGGACTTGTCCACCATCAGTCCCATTAGTCTATCAAGCACTACCTCTCTAGTGACAGTAATTGCATTCAGGCCCTCAACTCCTACCATCCTTCTATCTTTAATATCCGGCAAACTATTCGTGTCCTCTTCCGTGAAGACCGAGGCAAAAAACTTATTTAAGGCCTCAGCCATTTCCTCATCTCCCACCACTAAATCCCCCCTCTCGTCCTCTAAGGATCCAACATTCACTCTAGCCAGCCTCCTCCTCTTTATAATATTTGTAAAAACTCTTACTGTCCATTTTTATATTATCGTTTGTGTCATCTCAAAAAACTCAACCAAATTTGTGAGGCATGACCTCCCTCTTACAAAACCATGCTGTCTATCGTTAATGAGATCATTCCGTTCTAAACGTGCATACATCCTCTAAGAATCCATTCCAACAATTCCCCTACCACGGACGTCAAGCTCACCGGCCTATAATTACCCAGGTTATCCTTGCTACCTTCTTAAATAACAGGACCACATTTGCTATCGTCCAATCCTCTGGGACCTCACCTCTGTCCAGTGAAGAGACAAAGATTTCTGTCAGAGGCCCAGAAATTTCATCTCGTCTCCCTGAGCAGTCTAAGATACATGCAATCAGGCCCTGGGGATTTGTCTGTCTTAATGTTCCCTAGAAAACCTAACACTTCCTCCCTTGTAAGTGAGATTTTCTCTAATGGGTCAACACATCCCTTTGAGATACTCCCCGTCAACACGCCCCTCCCCTTTGTGAATACCGATGCCATTCATAGGTACAAAGAGGACCATAGGAGGAGAGGTAATAAGCCGTGGATAACGAAGGAGGTGAACGGAAGTGTTAAATTAAAAGCGGAGGCGTTTAGAGTAGCTAAGAGTAGTGGGCGAGAAGAGGATTGGGAGAGGTTTAAATGTCAACAAAGAAGGTGGTAAAGAAGGGTAGGAGAAACTATGAAGCTGGGCTAGCGCTTAATATAAAAAAAAGCAAGAGGTTTTATAAATATATAAAAAGGAAGAGGCTGGCTAGGGTGAACGTTGGACCCTTAGAGGATGAGAGGGGGGACTTAGTGGTAGGGGATGGGGAAATGGCTGAGGTCTTGAATAACTTTTTTGTTTCGGTCTTCACGGAGGAGGACGTGAATAATTTGCCGGGTGTTAGCGATGGAAAGGTGGTAGGACTGGAGGGTCTCAATGACATTATTGTTACTAGAGAGGCGGTGCTCGACAGACTGGAGGGACTGATTGTGGACAAGTCCCCAGGACCGGATGGAATGCATCCAAGGGTTCTGAAAGAAATGGCGGAGGTGATAGTGGATGCCTTGGTGGTTATTTTCCAGACGTTGCTGGATTCCGGGGAAGTGCCGGAAGATTGGAAAACGGCTAATGTTACGCCGTTGTTTAAGAAGGGTGGCAGGCAAAAGGCAGGGAATTATAGGCCGGTTAGTTTAACGTCTGTTGTAGGTAAAATGTTAAAATCCGTCATCAAGGAGGAAATAGCGAGGCATCTTGAGGGGAATTGCTTGATAGAGCGGATGCAGCACGGTTTCGTTAAGGGGAAGTCGTGTCTGACAAATTTATTGGAGTTTTATGAGGATGTGTCTAGGGCGGTGGATAGAGGAGAGCTGGTGGATGTGGTCTTTCTTGATTTTCAGAAGGCGTTTGACAAGGTGCCTCACAAGAGGTTATTGCAGAAGGTCAGGGGGCATGGAGTTGGGGGTAGGGTGTTAGCGTGGTTGTCAAATAGGAGGCAGAGAGTGGGGGTTAATGGGCGCTATTCGGATTGGCGGTTGGTGACTAGTGGAGTGCCCCAGGGGTCAGTGCTGGGGCCTCAGCTATTTACCATTTATATAGATGATCTGGAGGAGGGAACCGAGTGTATGGTGTCGAAATTTGCTGATGACACCAAGATTGGTGGAATGACAAATTGCGCGGAGGGTGTGGAAAGTTTGCAGAAGGATCTAGATAGGCTGGGTGAATGGGCCAGGAACTGGCAAATGGAATTTAATGTTGGCAAGTGTGAGGTGGTCCACTTTGGTAGGAATAATGGTAGGAAGGACTATTACTTACGTGGAGAAAAACTGCAGCAGGCGACGGTGCAGAGGGACCTCGGGGTTCTTGTGCATGAGTCGCAAAAACCCAGCCTGCAGGTGCAGCAGGTGGTCAGGAAGCCTAATGGGATGCTGGCCTTCATAGCGAGGGGGATTGAATATAAAAGTAGGGAGGTCTTGCTGCAGCTGTATAGGGCATTGGTGAGGCCGCAGCTGGAGTACTGTGTGCAGTTTTGGTCGCTGCACTTACGCAAGGATATTTTGGCCTTGGAGGGAGTGCAGAGGAGGTTTACTAGGCTGATTCCGGAGTTGAGGGGGTTGAGCTATGAGGAGAGGCTGAATAAACTAGGCTTGTACTCGTTAGAGTTTAGAAGAATGAGGGGAGATCTCATTGAGACATTATAAGATGATGAATGGGATGGATAGGATAGAGGTGGAGAGACTCTTCCCGCTCAGAAAGGACAGTAGGACTAGGGAGCATAGCCTCAAGATAAAGGGGGGACGGTTTAGAACGGAGTTGAGGAGGAACTTCTTCACTCAAAGGGTGGTGAATCTCTGGAATTCTCTGCCCGTTGAAGTGGTGGAGGCTGCCTCGCTAAATATTTTTAAGACGCGGGTTGATTGGTTTTTGATAAGCGAGGGGATTAAGGGTTATGGGGAGAGGGCGGGAATGTGGAACTGAGCCACGACAGATCAGCCATGATCTTATTGAATGGCGGGGAAGGCTCGAAGGGCTAGATGGCCTACTCCTGCTCCTATTTCTTATGTAAGAAAGGATACAGTGTTACAGTCACAGCTGGGATGTAGAAAAAGATCAACTTAATATAAGATGGTCCATTCAAAAGTCTGATGGCTTCAGTCGCTCTGTATGTTATCTCAGACTTTATCTTGTTGAGACCTTGTACCCCAACCTCTCGCTTTGAATCTTCCTTCGTTTCCCCAACCCCAGTAAATGCACCATACTGCAAACAGAACTAATCTTAAAACTGGATTGTCAGTGCAAACCTTAGTGTATGGAAGATTACATAAAAAGTATGGCACATTTGCATGTACTGGAAACTACATGCAAACTTCTGGAGTAAGGGGAGATATGAAGACATCAGGCAGAAAATTGGATAAGTAAACTGGAAGGTGTTGTTCTTGGGGAAAAGTACTGAAGGAAGGTGGTGGATTTTCAAGGAATGTTTGACTGGAGCTCTGCACGGCAACGTTCCGATGAGACAGGGAGGTTTTGGTAGGTCGTGGAAACCGTGATGCACAAAGGGTGCGATAAACCGAGTCAGGAAGAAAAGAAAGGCGTACAAAAGGTTCAGAGAGCTAGGAGACGTTAAGGATCTAGAGGAGCATAAGGCTTGTAGAAAGGAGCTTAAAAAGGAAATTAGGAGAGCCAGAAGGGGTCATGAGAAGGCCTTGGCGAATAAGATTAAAGGAGAATCCGAAGGCGTTCTACAAATATGTGAAGAGTAAAAGAATGAGAAGTGAAGGGATAGGACCTATAAAAGGTGAAGGGGGAAAAGTCTGTGTGGAACCAGAAGAAATGGCAGAGGTGCTTAATGAGTACTTTGCCTCAGCATTCACGGTGGAAAGTGATCTGCGAGGTTGTACTGCAGGTGTGCGGCAGACTGAAAAGATTGAGTATGTGGACGTTAAGAAAGAGGATGTGTTGCAACTTTTAAATTCTTTTAAGAAAGATAAGCCGCCGGGACTGGATGGGATGTACCCCAGGTTACTGTGGGAGGCGAGGGAAGTGATTGCAGATCCCTTGGCGATGATCTTTGCGTCGTCGATGGAGACGGGAGAGAACATAGAACACTACAGCACAAACAGGCCCTTCGGCCCACAAGTTGCGCCGATCACATCTATACCTACCAAGCCATAGAACTATCTGTAACTTCCAATGCCATTAGATCCCATGTACTCATCCAGAAGTCTTTTAAAAGACCCCAGCAAGTTCACTTCTACCACCACTGACGGCAGCCGATTCCACTCACTCACCACCCTCAGTGAAAAACTTACCCCGAACATCTCCTCTGTACTTGCTTCACAGCACCTTAAACCTGTGTCCTCTCATAGCGACCATTTCAGCCCTGGGAAATAGCCTCGGAGAATCCACCCTATCCCTCTCAACATTTTATAAACCTCTATCAGGTCACCTCTCAACCTTCGTCTCCCCAGGGAGAAGGGACCTAGCTCCCTCAACCTATCTTCATAAGGCATGCCTCCCAATCCAGGCAACATCCTTGTAAATCTCCTCTGCACCCTGTCAATAGCTTCCACATCCTTCCTGTAGTGAGGCGACCAGAACTGCGCACAGTACTCCAAGTGGGGTCTGACAAGGGTCTTATAAAGTTGCAACATTACCTCCCGACTCCTAAACTCAATCCCTCAATTAATGAAGGCCAGTACACCATGCGCCTTCTTGACCACATCCTCCACCTGCGAGGCCAATTTGAGTGTCCTATGGACCCAGACCCCAAGATCCTTCTGCTCTTCAACCCAGCTAAGACTCTTACCCTTGATATTGTACTCCCACATCCTGTTGGTCCTGCCAGAATGGACCACTACACATTTATCTGTGTTGAAGTCCATCTGCCACTTCTCCACCCAGTCTTGCTCCTATCTACGTCACGCTGCAACTTCTGACATCCCTCCAGACTATGCACAACACCACCAACCTTTGTATCGTCGGTGAACTTACTAACCCATCCCTCCACTTCCTCATCTAGGTCATTTATGAAAATGACAAACAGCAAGGGTCCTAGAACAGATTCCCTGGGGCACTCCACTGGTGACCGACCTCCATGCAGAAAAAGACCCATCCACAACCACTCTCCACCTTCTGCAGGCAAGCCAGTTCTGGATCCACAAGGCCAAAGCCCCTTGGATCCCATGCCCTCTCACCTTCTCAAGATGTCTTGCTGAAGTCCATGTAAACCACATCCACCGCTCTTCCTTCAACAATGTGTTCAGTCACATTTTCAAAGAACTCAACTAGGCTTGTAAGGCATGACCTGCCGTTGACAAAGCCGTGCTGAGGGGTTCCGGAAGATTGCAGATGTGGTTCTTATTTTCAAGAAAGGGAACAGGGATAGCCTGGGAAATTAACGACCGGTGAGTCTAACCTCAGGAGTTGGTAAGTTGATGGAGAGGATTCTGAGGGACAGGATTTATGAGCATTTAGAGAAGTTTAGTATGATCAGAAATAGTCAGCACAGCTTTGTCAAGGGCAGGTTGTGCCTTACGAGCCTAGTTGAGTTCTTTGAAAATGCGACTGAACACATTGACGAAGGAAGGAAGAGCAGTGGACGTGGTTTACATGGACTTCAACAAAGCATTTGATAAGGTTCCCCGTGCAAGACTTCTTGAGAAGGTGAGAGGGCATGGGATCCAAGGGGCTTTGGCCTTGTGGATCCAGAACTTGCTTGCCTGCAGAAGGCAGAGAGTGGTTGTGGACGGGTCTTTTTTCTGCATGGAGGTCAGTCACCAGTGGAGTGCCCCAGGGATCTGTTCTAGGACCCTTGTTGTTTGTCATTTTCATAAATGACCTGGATGAGGAAGTGGAGGGATGGGTTAGTAAGTTTGCTGACGACACGAAGGTTGGTGGTGTTGTAGTGGTCCATTTTGGCAGGTCCAATGGGATGAAGTAGTGCAACATCAAGGGTAGGAGTCTTAGCTGTGTTGAGGAGCAGAAGGACCTTGGGGTCCGGGTCCAAAGGACTCTTAAATCGGCCTCGCAGGTGGAGGATGTGGTCAAGGCGGCGTATGGTGTACTGGCCTTCATTAATCGAGGGATTGAGTTTAGGAGTCGGGAGGTAATGCTGCAACTTTATAAGACCCTTGTCAGACCCTACTTGGAGTACTGTGCGCAGTTCTGGTTGCCTCACTACAGGAAGGATGTGGAAGCTATTGAGAGGGTGCAGAGGAGATTTACAAGGATGTTGTCTGGATTGGGAGGCATGCCTTATGAAGATAGGTTGAGGGAGCTAGGTCTCTTCTCCCTGGGGAGACGCAGGTTGAGAGGTGACCTGATAGAGGTTTATAAAATGTTGAGAGGAATAGATAGGGTGGATTCTCGGAGGCTATTTCCCAGGGCGGAAATGGTCGCTGAGAGGACACAGGTTTAAGGTGCAGGGAAGCAAGTACAGAGGAGATGTTAGGGGTAAGTTTTTCACTGAGGGTGGTGAGTGAGTGGAATCGGCTGCCATCGGTGGTGGTAGAGGCGAACTCTCTGAGGTCTTTTAAAAGACTTCTGGATGAGTACATGGGATTTAATGGGATTGGGAGTTACAGATAGTTCTATGGCCTGGTAGGTATGGATATGATCGGTGCAACTTGTGGGCCGAAGGGCCTGTTTGTGTAGTGTTCTATGCAGATATATTACCACAGGGCCCTGTTCTTTGCAGATGGAAAGAATGAGTGCCTTGACCAGAGACAAAATGCCTAGTTTAAATTTTCAAACAATATTTGGCAATTAACTGACAGTTACCATTAATTGTGCATTCTCCATGCCACGCTCCCGAGTTGCTAACTAATCGGCACCCTTTCTTATGCAGTTTTAGGTTGTTTCCCCAGACAGTGATATTCTTGAAATTGTCCTGACGAATTCAGGATGAAAAGCTTTGACAAAAAGTCTTTATTTCAGACAAACACAAGATCTGTACTGCAAACTGGTTAAAGACTGCACAATATTGTTAGCCGGTGTCAAAGTAACGTCACTGCTTTAATGCAGCAGTTGACAGACTGATACCAACCCAACATCTAAACCAAAATGCCCACCTCCTCCCGCTCCCGCAACCCCCCCACCCCCCCCCGTGTTAATGGCATGAATAAACAGCCATTAATTAAAGCAAATTTGATCATTTATGAATTAAATTCATTGCTCAAATAATCAATCCGATCAAGAGGATGAATTTCAAATTAAATAATGGGATAATAACAAAAAAATTTCCAAAGTATTTAAAATACTGAAAAGTTATGTAAAAGCATTTCAGTTAACCTCCTAATATAATAAAGTAACATCCACACGGAAGCATTGCCTTGGTGCTTAGCTGTTGAACTTAAAAGAAGTTCAAAGACTCCTGCTCCTTGAAGGACGCTTGAGAGAGAGATGGATGACCTTACGTAAATAACCAGGTGCAGGAAGTGCAGTCAGCTGAGGGTTTCAGAACTTCAGCAGCAGCCAGCATCACTGTTCATAAGTAGCAAGGTTTTGCACCACAGAAGTGCCAGGTAATGACTTTCTGCCAATGACAGAGCATCTAGCCATCTCCATTCAATTGCATTATCATCGTTGAAACTCTATCAACATCCAGGAAGGTTACTATTGACCAAATGCTGAAGTGAAACAGGTTAATACTGTGACTACAAGAACAAATCAGAGGCTGGGAATTCCATAGAGCATAACTCACCTCCTGACTCCACAAACGCTGTACAAGTCAGGAGTGTGATGGAATATTGTCTGCTTGTCTGGATACATGCTGACAACACTCAAGAAGTTCGACATCTTCCAGAATAAAGCACTTGAATCTATGCAGCATCACCACACAATAGCAATGTGTACAATCTATAAAATGCACTGCAGCAACTTGCAAACCCACGATTTCTACCGTCAAGGATACCTAGAAACTCTACCACCTGGAAGTTCCCTTTAAGTCACTCACCATCCTGACTTGAAAATATATCGTTCCTTTATTGTTGCTGGCTCAAAATCCTGGAATTCTCTCCCTAACAGCACTGTGGTTGCTCCCACAATTCCAGGCAGCAGCTCACCAGCATCAAGTGTAATAGATCGGCAACAACTGCTGGCCTTGCTAGTGACATTCATATTCTAAGAATGAATTGAAAAATTCCCCCACAACTGAGCCAATTTTAACTAAACCTTTGAGAATTTAATATATCAGAAATAGGAGCAGTAGGCCATCTAGCCTCTCGAGCCTGCCCGCCATTCAATAAGATCATGACTGATCTGATAGTGAGTCAGTTCCACTTACCCACCTGCTCCCCATAACACATAATTCCCTTATTGGTCAAAAATCTGTGACAAACACATTTAACAAAGTAGCCTTCAATGGGCAGAGAATTCCAGAGATTCACTACCCTCTGGGAGAAGTTCCTCCTCAACTCTGTTCTAAATTGACACCCCCTTATTTTGAGGCTGTGCCCTCTAAGTCTTGTTTCCATTCAAAGTGGAAACAATCTCTCTGCTTTGACCCTGTCAAGCCCCTGCATCATCTTATATGTCTCTATAAGAGCTCCCCTCAAACTTCTAAACTCCAAAGAGTACAGGCCCAGTCTACTCAATCTCACCTCATAAGCTAACCCATCATAGAACATAGAACATTACAGCGCAGAACAGGCCCTTCGGCCCACGATGTTGCGCCGACCAGTTAAAAAACAATGACCCACTAATCTAAACCAATCCCTTTTCGTCCATAAACCTATCCACGGATCTCTTAAACGCCCCCAAACTAGGCGCATTTACAACTGCAGCAGGCAGGGCATTCCAATCCCTCACCACCCTCTGGGTAAAGAACCTACCTCTGACATCCGTCCTATAACTACCACCCCTTAATTTAAAGCCATGCCCCCTCGTGCTAGATTTCTCCATCTGAGGAAAAAGGCTATCACTGTCCACCCTATCTAAACCTCTAATCATCTTATATGTTTCAATAAGATCCCCTCTTAGCCGCCTTCTTTCCAGCGAAAACAACCCCAAATCCCTCAGTCTCTCCTCATAGGACCTCCCCTCCATACCAGGCAACATCCTGGTAAACCTCCTCTGCACCCTCTCCAAAGCCTCCACATCCTTCCTGTAATGTGGGGACCAGAACTGCACACAGTACTCCAAGTGCGGCCGCACCAGAGTTGTGTACAGTTGCAACATGACGCTGCGACTCCTAAATTCAATCCCCCTACCAATAAACGCCAAGACACCATATGCCTTCTTAACAACCTTATCTACTTGATTCCCAACTTTCAGGGATCTATGTACACATACACCTAGATCCCTCTGTTCATCCACACTATTCAAAGTCCTCCCGTTAGCCCTATACTCAACACATCTGTTATTCCTACCAAAGTGAATTACCTCACACTTCTCCGCATTAAACTCTATCCGCCACCTCTCGGCCCAGCTCTGCAACCTAAGTCTCCCTGCAAACTATGACACCCTTCCTCACAATCTACCACACCTCCGACTTTGGTGTCATCAGCAAATTTACTAATCCACCCAACTATACCCTCATCCATAGAACATAGAACATTACAGCGCAGAACAGGCCCTTCGGCCCACGATGTTGCGCCGACCAGTTACAAAACAATGACCCACTAACCTAAACCAATCCCTTTTCGTCCATAAACCTATCCACGGATCTCTTAAATGCCCCGAAACTAGGCGCATTTACAACAGCAGCAGGCAGGGCATTCCAATCCCTCACCACCATCCAGATCATTAATAAAAATTACAAACAGCAGTGGCCCCAAAACAGATCCCTGAGGCACACCACTCGTAACCAAACTCCATGACGAATATTTACCATCAACCACCACCCTCTGTCTCCTATCTGCTAGCCAATTCCTGATCCAATTTCCTAGACTACCCTCAATCCCATACATCTGCATTTTCTGCAGAAGCCTACCATGGTGAACCTTATCAAATGCCTTACTAAAATCCATATATACCACGTCAACTGCCTTACCCCCATCCACCTCTTTGATCACTTTCTCAAAAAACTCAATAAGATTAGTAAAGCATGACCTCCCCGCTACAAAACCATGCTGACTACCTCCAATCAATTCATTACTCTCTAAATAACTATAAATCCTATCCCTAATAATTTTTTCTAAAACCTTGCCCACAACAGAAGTGAGACTCACCGGTCTATAATTCCCGGGGAAGTCTCTGTTCCCCTTCTTAAACAATGGGACAACATTCGCTAACCTCCAATCTTCCAGTACTATACCAGAGACCAACGACGACCTGAAGATCAGAGCCAGAGGCTCTGCAATCACTTCTCTTGCCTCCCAGAGAATCCTAGGGTAAATCCCATCCGGGCCAGGGGACTTATCTATTTTCAAACCCTCTAGAATATTCAGCACATCCCCCTTATCAACTGCAATACTGTCTATTTTACACCCCTGCAACCCAGTGTCCTCCTCAGCTATATTCATGTCCCCTTGCATGAACACCGAAGAGAAATACTGGTTCAATGCCTCTCCAATCTCTTCCGGTTCCACACACAACTTCCCTCTACTGTCTGTAACTGGCCCTAATCTTGCCCTAACCAACCTTCTGTTCTTGACATATCTATAGAATGCCTTAGGATTCTCCTTAATCCTATCAGCCAAAGTCTTCTCATGTCCTCTTTTAGCCCTTCTTAACTCACTCTTCAACTCCCTCCTAGCCAATCTAAAGCTTTCTAAGGCACTACCTGAGCCCTCAAGCCTCATCCGAACATAAGCCTCCTTTTTCTTTTTAACCAACGAATCAACTTTTTTAGTGCACCACGGTTCCCTAGCCCTACCAAATCCTCCTTGCCTGACAGGGACATACCTATCACGGACTCGCAGTAGCTGCTCCTTGAAAAAACTCCACATTTCGGACGTTCCCAGTCCCTGTAATCTCCTAGTCCAACCTATGCTTCCTAATTCTCTCCTAATAGCCTCAATTACCCTTCCCCCAGCTAAAACTACTGACCCGAGGTTCATGCCTATCCCTTTTCATCTCCAGAATCAACCTGGTGAACCTTCTTTGCACTCTTTCCAAAGAGAATATATCCTTTCGCAAATAAGGGGACCAAAATTGCACACATTACTATAGGTGCAGCCTCACCAGTACTTTGTACAACTGCAGCAAGACCTCCCTGCTTTTATATTCTATCCCCCTTGCTATAAAGGCCAGCATACCATTCGCCTTCTTGATCACCTGCTGCACCTGCAGACTGAGTTTTTGTGATTCATGCACAAGGACCCCCAGGTCCCTCTGTGCTGCAGCATGTTGTCATTTTTCACCTTTTAAATAAGAGTCCATTTTAGTATTATTCCTTCCAAAGTGGACAACCTCACACTTGCCAATGTTATGCTCCATCTGCCAGATCCTTGCCCACTCACTTAGCCTATCCAAATCTCTCTGCAGACTGTGTCCTCCACTCATCTGTTTGCTTTCTCCACTCATCTGTGTCATCCGCAAACTTTCTTACCCTACATAAATAAATTTCATAAATGACCTGGATGAAGAAGTGGAGGGATGGGTTAGTAAGTTTGCCGATGATATGAAGGTTGGTGGTATTGTGGATAGTCTGGAGGAATGTCAGAAGTTGCAGCGTGACATAGATAGGATGCGAGACTGGGCGGAGAAGTGGCAGATGGATTTCAACACGGATGAATGTGTAGTGGTCCCTTTTGGCAGGACCAATGGGATGAAGGAGTACAATATCAAGGGTAGGAGTCTTAGCTGTGTTGAACAGGAGAGGGATCTTGGGATCCGGGTCCATAGGACTCTAAAATTGGCCTCGCAGGTGGAGGATGTGGTCAAGGCGGCCTATGGTGTACTGGCCTTCATTAATCGAGGGATTGAGTTTAGGAGTCGGGAGGTAATGTTGCAACTTTATAAGACCCTTGTCAGACCCCACTTGGAGTACTGTGTGCAGTTCTGGTCGCCTCACTACAGGAAGGATGTGGAAGCTATTGAAAGGGTGCAGAGGAGATTTACAAGGATGTTGCCTGGATTGGGGGGCATGCCTTATGAGGATAGGTTGAGGGAGCTAGGGCTCTTCTCCCTGGAGAGACGAACGTTGAGAGGTGATCTGGTCGAGGTTTATAAAACGTTGAGAGGAATAGATAGGGTCGATTATCGGAGGCTATTTCCCAGGGCTGAAATGGTCGCTACGAGAGGACATAGGTTTAAGGTGCTGGGAAGCAAGTACAGAGAAGATGTTAGGGGCAAGTTTTTCACTCAGAGGGTGGTGAGTGAATGGCATCGACTGCCATCAGTGGTAGACGCGAACACGCTGGGGTCTTTTAAAAGACATCTGGATGAGTACATGGGATCTAATGGGATTGGGAGTGACAGGTAGTTCTATGGCTTGGTAGGTATAGATGTGATCGATGCAACTTGTGGGCCAAAGGGCCTGTTCATGCTGTAGTGCTCTATGGACACTCGGTCCCCTCCTCCAGATTATCTATGTATATGGTAAAGAGTTGAGGCCCCAGCACAATATTTTATATTGCTTCCTTCCCTGATTTAAACCTTTACGCTGTTTAAAAAACACTGGTGAGGCTTACATTTAGGGCCCTAGTGCCCAGCTATTTGCCACTTAATGCCCTAACACTGTTATGACATCCTTGATCTTCTCTCCACCCCTAACCTACTTCGCTTCTTTTTTTCCCCCCCCCAGTGGCCTGCAATTTTCCTAAATCTTTACCCTACCCATCCATCCTTCTACCCATCATGCCTCCATTTGCTCTGCATCCCTAATGCAATGATTTGGAGATGCCAGCATTGGACAGGGGTAAGCACAGTAAGAAGTCTCACAACACCAGGTTAAAGTCCAATTATTTGGCAGCACAAGCTTTTGGAGTCTCACTCCTTCGTCAGGTGAGTCACCTGATGAAGGAGCAAGACTCCGAAAGCTTCCCCTCATACAAAGCATGGAAGGTCATACACAGACCTTGTTCCATCATATTTGGTCTCGCATCATTTTATCTCCTGACTTTTTTGCCCACGTTTCCCAAATACCGTATCAAGTTCTACCAAGCAATACATAACTGCAAGCTCTGACCATAAGGTAGCACTGTATCTTTCCCCACAAAGTTTTAATTTACATTATTTACAATGTTATTTAGGGCAATTGAGTATTTCACAGCAATGGGATTAAATATCGCCACTAATTATATTTTAAAATCATTACTATGCTAATTTCCCAGGCTTCAGCTTCCCGTCTTAGACTGGCATTAAAACTTGCAAACAGTGCTTTCAATCATATCAGTGCATTTTAAACAAGTGATTCAATAGGGTTGACAAACAAAACATTGCTGGTTCTCCATGTTTTGAATCTTTCCTTGAAGCTCAGCAGCATTGACATTAGTAACATTAAGTAGTCTCAGAACGCCAGGTTAAAGTCCAACAGGTTTATTTGAGATCATGAGCTTTCAGAGTGCTGATCCTTCTTCACCTGATGAAGCAGCAGCGCTCTGAAAGTTCGTGACACCTAATAAGCCTGTTGGACTTTAACCTGGTGTTGCAAGACTTCTTATTGTGCCCACCCCAATCCAACACCGGCATCTCCACATCTTGACATTTGTGAGAGGAGCTTGCTAACAATTGTTCAAAATGGCAACAACTTATTCATCAAACTGAATCATGCACTGAGTCATAACAATGAGGCAGAATGGCCTCAGGAAAAAAAAAAGACAGGGTGGCAAGGCCTATACTGCAGATCCAACTATCTCACTGGACATCCTGCTCTTGTATCCAAATATCTACAGGTTGAGAATTGGCCTGTTCAATCCCATAAAGCCCCTGGCAGAAACTCTCAACTCTGAATAGGTGTCATCCTCAAATCACAGACAACAACAAACAATACGACCGCTTGTAGCCAGTCTCCTTCAATCACCCCCATTTTGTTAAGACTCAGACTCTCTCCAGATGCTGACAGGACCTGAGGCAATTTCCATACTCTGCGCACACAACTGTTCAGTCAATGCCTTTGATCAAAGCATTTGATCAGCACCCCTATTTCTTTGTGACATGATTCATGGTAACATGCTTAGAAAACACGTGTGCATTTGTAGATATTAACACCATTATTCAGGCAGCACGGTAGCTGGCACTGCTGCTTCACAGTTCCAGAGGCCTGGGTCAATTCTTAGTTTGGATCACTGTCTGCATGGAGTGTGCACGTTCTCCCTGTGTCTGCATGGGTTTCCTCCAGGTGCTCCAGTTTCTTCCCACAGTCCAAAGATGTGCGGGTTAGATTGATTGGCCATGCTAATTTTGCCCCTTAGGATCCTGAGATGCATAGGTTAGAGGGATTAGTGGGGAAAATATGTAGGGATTTGGGGGTAGAGCCTGGGTGGGATTGTAGTCAGTGCGACTCGATGGGGCGAATGGCCTCTTTTTGTACTACAGGGTTTCTGTGATTTCTATAATTATTCCTATGAAACTCATCTCTAAACTCCATGTTCTGGGTTTCGGCTCCTCCTTGCAACTAGATTTTGAACTTCCTAACCCACACACCACAATCAGTCTGGATAGGCAACACCTCCTCCACAATCATCCTTGACACTAGTGCCCCACAAGACTGTGTTTCAGCCCCCTGCTATACTGCTTACATGCCTATGACTGTGCAGGCAAATTCTCCTCCAAGTCAATTTTCAAGTTTGCTGACGATACCACTGTAGTGGGTCGGATCTCAAACAATGATGAGATAAAGAACCTAGTGAACTGGTGTGCAACGATAATCTCTCCCTCAAAGTCAACAAAACAAAGGAAACTGTCATCAAGTTCAGGAAACGTAAAGGAGAACATGCTTCCATCTACATCAACAGGGACAAAGTAGAAATGATGGAGTTTCAAGTTTTTAGGTGTCCAGATCACCAACAACCTGTCCTGGAGGCCCCATGACAACACTACAGTTGAGAGCCCAACAATGCCTCTACTTTGTCAGAAGACTAAGGAAATATGACATGTCAGCTATGACTTTCACCAATTTTTACAGATGCACAATAGAGAGCACGCTTTCTGGTTGTATCACAGCTTGGCATGGCCCCTGCTCGGCCCAAGACTGCAAAAAACAACAAAAGCTTGTGAATGTAGCCCAATTCAATACACAAACTAGCCTCCTATCCATTGACTTTGTCTACACTTCCCACTGCCTCAGCAAAGCAGCCAGCATAATTAAAGGCCCCAAGCACCCCGGACATTCTCTCTTCCACCTTCAGTCAGGAAAAAGATACAAAAGTCTGAGGTCATATACCAACTGATTCAAGAATAGCTTCTCGAGTTGGTTGGTATTTGGCCTCAGACTTTTGAGTGGATCTACCTTGCATTAAGTTGATCTTCCTCTACACCCTAGCTACACCTGTAACACTACATTCTGCACTCATTTTCTTCTCTATGAACAATGTGCTTTGTCTGTATAGCGCTCAAGAAACAATACTGTTCACTGCATACTAATACGTGACAATTAGTTAAATCAAAACAGATTTTCATTAGTAAATCATGAAGTTTTTAGTTTTGTGAATGGTGCAGCTAAAACCCTTTCCATATTAAAGTAAAAAAACTTCCTGTAATACCCACTTCCAGATGACAATCCCAACTCATCTGTTATACTCAGGATGAGGGGGGATCCGATCAAGGTATGCAAAATCCTAACAGGGTTTGACAGAGTAAACGTAGAGCAAATGTTTCCTTTTAGGGAGAATCTACAGGTCACAAGTTTTTTTTTAATTCTATCGTGGGACATGGGCATTGCTGGCTGGCCAGCATTTATTGCTCATCCCTGGTTGCCCTTGTTCGGAGGGGAGTTGAGAATCAACTACATTGCTATAGCTTTGGAGTCACATGTAGTCCAGTCCAGGTAAGAAAGGCAGATTTTCTTCCCTAAAGGACATTAGTGAACCAGATTTTCCAACAATCACCAATGGTTTCATGGTCATCAGTAGATTCATAGTTCCATATATTTTTATTGAATTCAAATTCTGCCATCCATCATGATGGGATTTGAACCAGGATCTCCAGAACACTAGCTGAGTTTCTGGATAATAGTATAATGGTAATACTATGAGGCCATCACCTTCCCAGTGTAGGTTGAGAGGCTGTAGATTTAAAGCTGAGATGAGGAGGAACTACTTCTCTCAGAGGGTGCTGAATTTGTGGAACTTGCTGCCCCACAGTGTGGTAGTGAGAGAATCATTAAATGATTTCAAGTAGGTAGGCACACTTCAAATAAAAAACAGTTAAAAGAATATGGAGAGCAGGTAGGAGAGAACAGGTAGGGAGGGTCGATCTGAGACTAGACAGCTGTGATCTGATTGATTGGTGTAGCAGATTTGCCTTTCTCCTGTTAATTCCTATGTTCCTATTTATCAACTGTTTATATTAGCATTTTAGCAAAGCACAATAGTGACCAAAAATGAGGAGTGCTGGACCACCAGGGATGTTGCCCAAGACAAACTGTGATAAGGAAACAAGTTTTCTCACGGGACATGATAATGGTTTTAACTTTTTCAACATTTATCATGAAACGGGAAGAAGAGTGGTAGATGGTGTTTAATTCACAGAATGCGAAAGAATGCACATTGAGAGAATAAAATAGTCTACTATAAAAGGCCAGTGTTGAAAGCTGTAGGTAAGCAGGCAAACTTAGTTTCATAAGAACATAAGAACATAAGAAATAGGAGCAGGAGTAGGCCATCTGGCCCTTCGAGCCTGCCCCGCCATTCAATAAGATCATGGCTGATCTGTCGTGGCTCAGTTCCACTTTCCCGCCCTCTCCCCATAACCCTTAATCCCCTCTCTTATCAAAAACCCATCAACCCGCTTCTTAAAAATATTTAGCGAGGCAGCCTCCACCACTTCAACGGGCAGAGAATTCCAGAGATTCACCACCCTTTCAGTGAAGAAGTTCCTCCTCAACTCCGTTCTGAACCGCCCCCCCTTTATCTTGAGGCTGTGCCCCCTAGTCCTACTGTCTTTTTTGAGCGGGAAGAGTCTTTCCACCTCTATCCTATCCATCCCATTCATCATCTTATACGTCTCAATGAGATCTCCCCTCATTCTTCTAAACTCTAACGAGTACAAGCCTAGTTTATTCAGCCTCTCCTCATAGCTCAACCCCCTCAACTCCGGTATCAGCCTAGTAAACCTCCTCTGCACTCCCTCCAGGGCCAAAATATCCTTGCGCAGGTGCGGCGCCCAAAACTGCACACAGTACTCCAGCTGCGGCCTCACCAATGCCCTATACAGCTGCAATGTTTCAATGTGTCTAAATCTCACCCCCCCACCACGTGAAAGGAGACCCCACCTTCAATTCTTTCCTGACGTGTAAGCCCACAGATTTCCCTATTTTTGAGCTTAATGCTTGGTTTGCTTTCTCTATGGCCATGCTAATCTGTGAAATAACTTTTAGTGGTTGGCGCATTTATAGCCTGTCATAACTCAAGAAGCCCAAATGAAAACAAACAGTATTTTCAAGCACAAAATAAAGCCACTACTCCATGGTGCTCACATATAGATGAGACAATAGTTTTGTTGACCTTCCTAGTGTCTGCCTTATAAAAGGACTCAGGTAACAAGGTCCACATGGACAGACCATTGCCTATTACCAAGGGAATTAAAATTCAATGAGCCACATAGGGAGACAATTAGAGATTCCCCATGGAACTCATGGAGGTCATCACGGTCTTTTGTACCTTTGTTCCTTTTCCCAACCTAGACTGACATTCCATGTAGTAAGTGACCCCTTTTATCTTTCCTACCAAATTGTGCAACTCAACATTTATCTACTTATACTTCATTATGCTGCCCCCTAGTGACCATCTCAGGCAGAGAGTTAGCTTAAATAATACTGACAATGTGCCTTTTCACCATTTCCCTCAATTGCTTTTGTGCCACTAAATTGATTATGACAAATTCTGGATGTGTCACAACTTGCAGCACAAAGTAAAAATCAAAGCCACTGCTTTTGCCTTTCCTCCAGTCCCAGCAGACCTCTATAGCCTCAACTTTGACCCCTCTCAGAAGGAAGAAGCTACACAAGATTCTGGCGTAACGTTCTATGTTGATAAACTGACCTAAAAACTCTAATCAGCAGTTAGGATAGGCTTTCTGGTTGTATTATAGCTCAGTGTGGCTCCAGCTCTATCCAAGACCGCAAGAAAATACAGAAGGTCGTGAACGAAGCCTAGTCCACTTAAATTCCTGACTACATCTCAAGTTGCCCTGATTTCCATCACTAAAAGTAGCGGTGGCAGAGTGCGGAGTGAGAAACCTGGTTCCTTCCTCTCAAGTTGTAGACGTGAGCTTCCAAAACCAGGTCAATTAAAACAGGTCCATCATGCGAACCAGCTTCCCATCCATTAATTCCATCTACACTTCCCACTGCCTCAGAAAAGCAGCCAACATAATCAAGGAGCCCGCGCACCACCTTCTTCCATCGGGAAGAGAACAGCTTCTTCCCTGCTGCCACCAGACTTTTGAATAGATCTATCTTGCATTAAGTTGATTTTTCTCTACACCCTAGCTGTAACTTAACACTACATTCTGAACACTCTCCTTTCCTTCTCTTTGAATGGTATTCCTTTTCTGTATAGAGAGAACAAAGAACAATACAGCATAGGAACAGACCCTTCGGCCCTTAAACTAAAGCCATATGCACTTTCTTCCATTGCCATCCTATTCATATTTGTCTAGATGCTGCAAAAAACAGTGCTTTTCACTGTATACTAATAGATGTGACAATAATAAATCAAATCAAAATAATGTAAGGGAATTAACATTTGGAAGGAGATCATGCCACAACAAGATTATAGAGAAGTCTATCCTGCAAAAATGTTTTAGAGCATACAACATAGAACATTACAGCGCAGTACAGGCCCTTCGGCCCTCGATGTTGCGCCGACCAGTGGAACCAATCTAATCACCCTCTAAACTAAACTATTCCAATGTTATCCATATGCCTATCCACTGACCATTTGAATGCCCTTAAAGTTGGCGAGTCCACAACTGCTGCAGGCAGGGCATTCCACGACCTTACTACCCTCTGAGTAAAGAACTTACCTCTGACATCCATCCTATAATTACCACCCCTCAATTTAAAGCTATGTCCCCTTGTGTTAGCCATCACCATCCGAGGAAAAAGGCTCTCACAGTCCACCCTATCTAACCCTCTGATCATCTTGTACGCCTAAATTAGGTCACCTCGTAACCTTCTTCTCTCTAACGAAAATAACCTGAAGTCCCTCAGCCTCTCCTCATAAGGCCTTCCCACCATACCAGGCAACATCCTGGTAAACCTCCTCCACACCCTTTCCAATGCCCCCACATCTTTCTTATAATGCGGCGACCAGAACTGTAAGCAATACTCCAAGTGCGGCCGCACCAGAGTTTCGTACAGAGTTTTAGGAGTGTAGCCCCTTCTGAATGTGTACCTCCGACTACGGCATTTGATTCATTTCCTATTAGCCCCATCAGTCACATAGGGCTCGACCACTTGGATCCCACTCCTTGAAATTCCAGATCCCTCGATTTCGCCTATCAACTCCAAACGGACTGAATTGATTTTTTGAGTTCAACAGCCAATTATAAGAACATAAGAAATAGGAGCAGGAGTAGGCCATCTAGCCCTTCAAGCCTGCCCCGCCATTCAATAAGATCATGGCTGATCTGTCGTGGCTCAGTTACACATTCCCGCCCTCTCCCCATAACCCTTAATCCCCTCTCTTATCAAAAACCCATCAACCCCCGTCTTAAAAATATTTAGCGAGGCAGCCTCCACCACTTCAACGGGCAGAGAATTCCAGAGATTCACCACCCTTTGAGTGAAGAAGTTCCTCCTCAACTCCATTCTAAACCGCCCCCCCTTTATCTTGAGGCTGTGCCCTCTAGTCCTACTGTCCTTTCTGTGCGGGAAGAGTCTCTCCACCTCTATCCTATCCATCCCATTCATCATCTTATACGTCTCATTGAGATCTCCCCTCATTCTTCTAAACTCTAACGAGTACAAGCCTAGTTTATTCAGCCTCTCCTCATAGCTCAACCCCCTCAACTCCGGTATCAGCCTAGTAAACCTCCTCTGCACTCCCTCCAAGGCCAAAATATCCTTGCGTAAGTACGGCGCCCAAAACTGCACACAGTACTCCAGTTGCAGCCTCACCAATGCCCTATACAGCTGCAGCAAGACCTCCCTACTTTTATAAGAACATAAGAACATAAGAACATAAGAAATAGGAGCAGGAGTAGGCCATCTGGCCCTTCGAGCCTGCCCCGCCATTCAATAAGATCATGGCTGATCTGTCGTGGCTCAGTTCCACTTTCCCGCCCTCTCCCCATAACCCTTAATCCCCTCTCTTATCAAAAACCCATCAACCCGCTTCTTAAAAATATTTAGCGAGGCAGCCTCCACCACTTCAACGGGCAGAGAATTCCAGAGATTCACCACCCTTTCAGTGAAGAAGTTCCTCCTCAACTCCGTTCTGAACCGCCCCCCCTTTATCTTGAGGCTGTGCCCCCTAGTCCTACTGTCTTTTTTGAGCGGGAAGAGTCTTTCCACCTCTATCCTATCCATCCCATTCATCATCTTATACGTCTCAATGAGATCTCCCCTCATTCTTCTAAACTCTAACGAGTACAAGCCTAGTTTATTCAGCCTCTCCTCATAGCTCAACCCCCTCAACTCCGGTATCAGCCTAGTAAACCTCCTCTGCACTCCCTCCAAGGCCAAAATATCCTTGCGCAGGTGCGGCGCCCAAAACTGCACACAGTACTCCAGCTGCGGCCTCACCAGTGCCCTATACAGCTGCAGCAAGACCTCCCTACTTTTATATTCAATCCCCCTCGCTATGAAGGCCAGCATCCCATTCGCCTTCCTGACCACCTGCTGCACCTGCAAGCTGGGTTTTTGCGACTCATGCACAAGGACCCCAAGGTCCCTCTGTACTGTCGCCTGCCGCAGTTTTTCACCACATAAGTAATAATCCTTCCTACCATTATTCCTACCAAAGTGGACCACCTCGCACTTGCCAACATTAAATTCCATTTGCCAGTTCCTGGCCCATTCGCCCAGCCTATCTAGATCCTTCTGCAGACTCTCCACACCCTCCACACAATTTGCCGTTCCACCAATCTTGGTGTCATCAGCAAATTTCAACACCCTACACTCGGTTCCCTCCTCCAGATCATCTATATAAATGGTAAACAGCTGAGGCCCCAGCACCGACCCCTGGGGCACTCCACTAGTCACCATCCACCAATCCGAATAGCACCCATTGACCCCCACTCTCTGCCTCTTATTTGACAACCAATCCTCTATCCACGTTAACACCCTACCCCCAACTCCATGCCCCCTGACCTTCTGCAATAACCTCTATTGAGGTACCTTGTCAAACGCCTTCTGAAGATCAAGAAAGACCACATCCACCAGCTCTCCTCTATCCACCGCCCTAGGCACATCCTCATAGAACTCCAGTAAATTTGGCAGACACGACTTCCCTTTAATGAAACCGTGCTGCGTCTGCTCTATCAAGCAATTCCTCTCAAGATGCCATTATGAAGCCATGACATGTTAAAAGCCAAGCTAATTATTGGCTACCAAGCCAATCAGGTAATTATAGGCCAGTTAGTCTTACTTCGGTGGTTGGTAAGTTAATGGAAAGGGTCCTGAGATAGGATTTTTGACCATTTGGACAGATACAGTTTAATCTGGGATAGTCAGCACAGTTTTGTCAGGGGTAAGTCCTGCCTCACAAATTTGATTGAATTCTTTGAGGAGGTAACTAAGTGTGTAGACGAAGGTAGAGCAGTTGATGTCGTATACATGGATTTTAGAAAGGCATTTGATAAGGTTCCCCGTGGTAGGCTCATGAAGAAAGTAAGGAGGTGTGGGATAGAAGGAAATTTGGTCGATTGGATAAGTAACAGGCTGTCTTATAGAAGACAGAGGGTGGTGGTGGTGGTGGATGGAAAATCTTCAGACCTGAAGCCAGCTACCAGTGGTGTACCACAGGGATCAGTGCTAAGTCCTCTGCTATTTGTGCTTTTTAATCAATGACTTGGAAGAGGGGGCTGAAGGATGGGTTAGTAAGTTTGCTTATCACACCAAGATTGGAGGAGTAGTGGATGAGTTGGAGGGCTCTTACAGGCTGCAGCGACATTGATAGGATGCAGAGCTGGGCAGAAAAGTGGTAGATGGAGTTTAACCCTGATGAGTGCAAGATGATTCATATTGGTAGGACAAACTTGAATGCAGATTACAGGGGCAACGGTAGAGTTCTGAGGAATGTGGAGGAACAGAGTGATCTTGGAGTTCATATCCACAGATCTCTGAAGGTTGCCACTCAAGTGGATAGAGCCGTGAAGAAGGCTTATGGTGTGTTAGCGTTTACAACCAGAGTTTGAGCCGTGGCGTTATGCTGCAATCATACCGGATGCTGGTGAGACCACATTTGGAATATTGTGTTCAGTTCTGGTCACCTCACTAAGAAGGATGTGGAAGCACTGGAGAGAGTGCAGAGGAGATTTAACAGGATGCTGCGTGGTTTGGAGGGTAGGTCTTATGAAGAAAGGTTGAGGGAGCTAGGGCTTTTCTCTTTACAGCGGAGGAGGATGAGAGGCGACTTAGAGATTTATAAGATAATGAGGGGGATAGATAGAGTGGACATGCAAAGACTATTTTCTTGGGTGGATGTAACTGTTACTAGGGGGCATAACTATAAGATTCATGGTGAGAGATATAGGAAGGATGTCCGAGGTAGATTCTTCACTCAGTGGTTGGGGTGTGGAATGGACTGCCTGTTGTGATAGTCAAGTCGGACACTTTAGAACTTAAGTGGTTATTGGATAGGCAGATGGAACACACTAGAATGATAAGGAGTGGGATAGCTTGATCTTGGGTTTGGACATAGCTCGGCACAACATTGAGGGCTGGCCTGTACTGTGCTGTACTTTCTATGTTCTAATTTTAGTGAGGCCTTTAACAATATCCTTCATGGCAAGCTGATAGAAGATGAAGTACATGAGATCCACTATGACCTGGTAAGAAGAATACAGAACTGGCTGAGTCATATAATGATGTGGAGATGCCTGTGTTGGACTGGGATAAACACAGTAAGAAGTCTCAACACCAGGTTAAAGTCTAAAAGGTTTATTTGGTAGCACAAGCCGCTAGCTTTTGGAGCATTGCCTCTTCGTCAGTGCAAGTTCTGTTCTCAAACAGGGCAATAAAGATACAAATACAATTTACAAAATAATGGCGGGAATGCAAGTCTTTACAGGTAATCAAGTCTTAAAGGTACAGACAATACGAGTGGAGAGGGGGTTAGGCACAGGTTAAAGAGATGTGTATAAAAGACAGTGTATAATGGTGGAAGGGTATTTTTCTGACAGAAGATCTGTGGCCAGTGGTGTTCCACAGAGACCGGTGTAGGGACAAGGGGTCAACAGGACTCAAAACGTCAGCTCCTTTCTCTCCTTTCAAATGCTGCCAAACCTGCTGAGATTTTACAGCATTTCCTCTTTTGGTTACAGTGCTGGGATCCCTGTTGTTTATATAGAAATAAATAATTTGTAGGAGAACATAGGTATCAGAAACAGAGGCGACCATTTGGCCCTTTGGGCCTGCTATAGTCAGAGTCATAGAGGTTTACAGCATGGAAACAGGCCCTTTGGCCCAACTTGTCCATGCCACTTTTTTTTAAACCCCTAATCTAATTCCAATTGCCTGCATTTGGCCCATATCCCTCTATACCCCTCATATTCATGTAACTAGCTAAATGCTTTTTAAAAGACAAAATTGTACCCGCCTCTGACAGCTTGTTCCAGGCACTCACCACCCTCTGTGAAAAAATTGCCTCACTGGATACTTTTGTATCTCTTCCCTCTCACCATAAACCTATGCCCTCTAGTTTTAGACTTCCCTACTTTTGGGAAAAGATATTGACTATCTACCTTGTCTATGCCCCTCATTATTTTATAGACTTCTATAAGATCACCCTCAGCCTCCTACGCTCCAGAGAAAAAAAGCCCAGTCTATCCAGCCTCTCCTTAAACATCAAGTCCCAGTAGCATCCTAGTAAATCTTTTCTGCACTCTTTCTAGTTTAATAATATCCTTTCTATAATAGGGTGACCTGCTCTACCATTCATCACAATCATGGCTGATCATCCAACTCAATAGCCTAATCTTAAATGCTTTTGTCCCATAACCTTCGATCCCGTTCACCCTAAGTGCTATTTCTAGCCTTCTCTTGAACACATGTTTTGACATCAACGACTTCCTGTGGTAATGAATTCCACAGCTCACCACTCTTTGGGTGAAGAAATGTCTCTTCTCTGCCCTAAATGGCCTACCGCAAATCCTCGGACTGTGACACCCTCACCATCGGAAACATCTCTCTGCATCTACCCTGTCTAGTCCTGTTAGAATTTGAAAAGTCTTTGAGATTGCCCCTCATTCTTCTGAACTTCAGTGAAAACAACCGTAACCTACTCAATCTCTCCTCAGACGTTGGTCCCACCGTCCCGGAATTGGCCAGGTAAACCATCATTGCACTCCCTTGACAGAAAGAGCATCCTTCCTCAGAAAAGGAGACCAAAGCTGCACACAGTATTCTCGGCAGTCTGAATAGTAAGGTTGCAGCCAGTAAGACTGGGGATGCTGTGGATAGTGAGGATGACCAAAGGGTACAGCAGGATATTGACATGCTGGAGACTTGGGCAGAGAAATGACAGATGGAATTTAATCTGGAAAAATGTAAGGTGATGTATTTTGGAAGGTCTAATGCAGGAGGCAGGCATATTGTAAATGGCAGAACCCAATAGAAGCATTAACATAGAGGGACCTAGGTGTACAAGTCTACAGGTCTCTGAAAGTGGCAACACAAGTGGTTAAGGTGGTCAGGGAGGCATATGGCATCAGTACCACCATCAGTTGGGGCACAGTACAAAAATTGGCAAGTCATGTTGCAGCTGTATAGACCTTCAGATTGGCCACATTTCGAACATTATGCAGAGTTCTGGTTGCCACACTACAAGGAAAGGGAGGAAATTGCTGGGACCTTGAGGCAATCCTTGTATCATCACTGGCTATAAGGGAGGTCCCAAAGGATTGAAGAATAGCCAGTGTTGTTCCTTTGTTTAAGAAGAGTAGCAAGAGTAATCCAGGTAACTATAGGCCGGTGAGCCTTACTTCAGTGGTAGGGAAATTACTGGGGAGGATTCTTCGAGGCAGGATTTACTCCTACTTGGAAATAAGTGGATGTATTAGTGAGAGTCAACATGGTTTTGTGAAGGGGAGGTCTTTTCTCACAAACTTGATCGTGTTTTTCGAGGAAGTGACAAAGATGATTGATGGGGATGTTGTCTACATGGGCTTCAGTAAGGCCTTCGACAAGGTCCGTCATGGCAGACTGGTGCAGGTGAAGTTGCGTAGGATCAGAGGTGAGCGGGCAAGGTGGATACAGAACTGGCCCAGTCATCGAAGGTGGTGGAGCGGGGGAGGGAGGGTAAACCTATGGGAAATATAACGGTTAATAGAAAGCAAAGCAGCAGGATAGCATATGTGGAGAAGGCTCCAGTCACATCAAACATAGAACATAGAACACTACAGCACAAACAGGCCCTTCGGCCCACGAGTTGTGCCGATCACATCAACACCTACCAACCTACAGACCTATCTATAACCCTCAATCTCATTAAACCCCATATACTCATCCAGAAGTCTTTTAAAAGACCCCAGCGAGTTCGCCTCCACCACCACAGACGGCAGCCGATTCCATTCACTCACCACCCTCTGAGTGAAAAACTTACCCCTAACATCACTTCTGTACTTCCCTCCCTGCACCTTAAATCTGTGTCCTCTCGTAGCAACCATTTCAACCCAGGGAAATAGCCTCAGAGTCCACCCTATCTATTCCTCTCAACATTTTGTAAACTTCTATCAGGTCGCCTCTCAACCTTCGTCTCTCCAGGGAAAAGAGTCCCAGCTCCCTCAACCTAACTTCATAAGGCATGCCTCCCAGTCCAGGCAACATCCTTGTAAATCTCCTCTGTACCCTCTCAATAGCTTCTACATCTTTCCTATAGTGAGGCGACCAGAACTGCGCACAATACTCTAAATGAGGCCTGACAAGGGTCTTATAAACATCAGGAAGAAACTTAAAAAGAACTCAGGAGATGTTGTTAATAGAGGTGCTAGAATTCAAAAAGGTACAAAAACTAGCACAAGGGCATTTTATCTGAACGCTCGTAGCATTAGAAACAAGATAAATGAGTTGACAGCACAAATCATTGCGGATGAGTATGATTTGGTGGCCATTACAGAGACATGGTTGCAGCATGTCATGACTCGGGAGTTAAATATCCAGGGATATCAGACTATTTGGAGGGACAGAATGGAAGGTAAAGGAGGTAGGTGATGTAGCTCTGATATTTAAGGATGAAATCAGGACGGTAGTAAGAGATGATATAGGTTCTATGGAAAAAAGGTTGAATCCAATTAGGGAAATTAGAAATAGTAAGGAGAAAAGTCACTGATAGACATAATCTATCGGCCATCAAATACTATCACGGTGGGTCGAGAACTAAACAAAAAAAATTGATCTAAAAATGGTACAACAATTATTATGGGGGATTTTAATCTGCATAGCAATTGGTCAAACCAGGTCAGTCAGGGCAGCCTTGAGGGGGAGTTCATAGAATGTATCCGCGATAGCTTCCTTGAACAGTATGTAATGGAACCGACAAGAGAGCAAGCTATCCTAGATCTGGTCCTGTGTAACGAGAAGGGAATAATTAATGATCTCGCAGTTAGGAATCCTCCTGGAAGAAGCAATCTCAGTATGGTTGAATTTAAAATACAGATGGAGCATGAGATGGTAAAATCCAATACCAGTGCCTTGAGCTTAAACAAAGGAGACTAGAATGGGACAAGGGAGGAGTTGGCTAAGGTAGACTGGGAGCAAAAACTTTATGGTGGGACAATTAAGGAACAGTGGAGGACTTTCAAAGCAATTTTTCAGAGTGCTCAGCAAAAGGTATATACCAGTGATAAGGAAGGACTACAGAAAAAGAGATAATTAGCCATGGATATCTAAGGAAATAAAGGAGGGTGTCAAATTGAAAGAAAATGCATACAAAATGGTAATGATTAGTGGGAAACTAGAAGATTGAGAAATCTTCAAAGGCCAATAGAAAGCCACAAAAAAGCTATAAAGAAAAGCAAGATGGATGAGAGTAATCTAGTTCAGAATGCAAGAACTGATAGCAAAAGTTCCTACAAAAACATAAAATGAAAACGAGTGGCTAAAGTAAACATTGGTCCTTTAGAGGATGAGATGAGGGATGTAATAACCAGAAATAAGGAAATGGCTGATACATTGATCAGGAATTATGTGTCAGTCTTCACAGTGTAAGACACAAATAACATGCCAAAATTTGATGACAAGGCAGCTATAGCAAATGAGGGCCAAGAAATTATAAAAGAGGTAGTGTTGGCAAGCTAATGGGGCTAAAGGTAAATGATAAAAAATTGCAGCATGCTGCTGTGCAAAGGGACCTGGGTGTCCTTGTGCAAGAATCACAAGGAGTTGGTTTGCAGGTGCAGCAGGTAATTAAGAAGGCAAATGGAATTTTGTTCTTCACTGCTGGAGGGATGGAGTTTAAAAACAGCGAGGTTATATATAGAACATAGAAAACTACAGCACAAACAGGCCCTTCAGCCCACAAGTTGCACCAATCACATCCATACCTACCAAGCCATAGAACTATCTGTAACTCCCAATCCCATTAAATCCCATGTACTCATCCAGAAGTCTCTTAAAAGGCCCTAGCAAGTTCGTCTCTACCACCACCGACAGCAGCCGATTCCACTCACTCACCACCCTCAGTGAAAAACTTGCCCCTAACATCTCCTCTGTACTTGCTTCCCAGCACCTTAAACCTGTGTTGTCTCGTAGCAACCATTTCTGCCCTGGGAAATAGCCTCCGAGAATCCACCCTATCTATTCCTCTCAACATTTTATAAACCTCTATCAGGTCGCCTCTCAACCTTCGTCTCTCCAGGGAGAAGAGACCTAGCTCCCCATCTTCATAAGGCATGCCTCCTAATCCAGTCAACACCCTTGTAAATCTCCTCTGCACCCTCTCAATAGCTTCCACATCCTTCCTGTAGTGAGGCGACCAGAACTGCGCACAGTACTCCAAGTGGGGTCTCACAAGGGTCCTAGAAAGTTGCAACATTACCTCCCGACTCCTAATCTCAATCCCTCGATTAATGAAGGCCTGTACACCATACGCCTTCTTGACCACATCCTCCACCTGCGAGGCCGATTTAAGAGTCCTTTGGATCCGGACCCCAAGATCCTTCTGCTCCTCAACCCAGCTAAGACTCCTACTCTTGATATTGTACTCCTTCATCCCATTGGTCCTGCCAAAATGGAACACTACACATTTATCCGCGTTATGTTGCAGCTCTATAAGGTGCTGGTGAGGACTTAGAGTACAATGTATTTTGGTCCCCTTACTTGAAACTGGCACTGGAGGGGGTGCAGAGGAGATTCACTAGGTTGATTCCGGAGTTAAGAAATTTGGCTCATGAGGAGATTGAGTAGACTGTGGCTACACTCACTGGAATTCAGAAGAATGAGGGGAAATCTTATAGAAACATAAGATTAGAAGGAAATAGACAAGATAGAAGCAGGGAAGTTGTCCACTGCCAGTTGAAACTAGAAGTAGGGGACATGGCCTCAAAATAAGGGGGAGCAGATTTAGGACTGAGTTGAGGAAGAACTTCTTCACACAAAGGGTTGTCAATCTGTGGAATTCCCTGCCCAGTGAAGCAGTTGAGGCTACCTCATTGAATGTTTTCAAGGCAAGGATAGATAAATTTTTGAACAGTAAAGAGCGATGGTGAGCTGGCGGGTAAGTGGAGCTGAGTCCACGAAAAGGTCAGCCATGATCTTATTGAATGGCGGGGCATGCTTGAAGGGCCACATGGTCTACTCCTAGTTCTTATTGACTGAGACCAGTTTTGATCATGTGTCTCACACTAAATTCTAGTGGAGTCCTTTCCTCATAAGGCAACCCTCCCATTCCAGGTATTAGTCTCATAAACTTTCCCTGAACTGCTTAGGAGACAGACACTGCTGCAGTACACCAGATATGGTCTCGCCAGCAGCCTACACAATAAAAGCATAACCTCCTGATCTTTGTAACTGTTTTCCCTCACAATAAATGGTAACATTTCATTAGTTTCCCTACTTCCTACTTGTACCCGCACATTATCCTTGTATGATCCATACATTAAGACAGCCAAATCCCTCTGCACCTTAAAGCACTGCAATTTCTTACCATTGAGATCGTAAGCTTCTTTATTCTTCCTGTCAAAGTGGACGGTTTCATATTTGCCCACATTTTTACTCCATTTAACAGATTTTTGCCAACTTATTTGTCATAGACAAGTTGGAGGAGTGGTCAGATAGGTGGTGGTGGATGAAGTTGAAGCAGAGAAATGTGGCGTGATGCTTTCTGGTAGGAAGAACACGGAGACACAAAAAGGGTAAAATTCTTGGAGATACAGGGGCAGAGGGACCTGGGTGTCTATGTGCACAGATCACTGAAGGTGGCAGGACAGGTGGAGAGAACAATTAATAAAGCATATAGTGTTCTGGGTTTTATTAATAGGGGCACAGTGTACAAGAGCAAGGAAGTTATGCTGAACCTACACAAGACACTCGTTTAGACCTTGGCTGAAGTATTGTATACATATAATTCTACACGCCACACTACAGGAGAATGCACTGGAGACAGTGCAGAAGAGGCTTACATGAATGGTTCCACGACTGAAAACCTTCAGTTAAGAGAATAGATTGAAGTGTTTGGGATTGTTCCTCCTGGACAGAAAGCAGCCAAGGGAGATTTGACAGAAATATTCCGAATCACAATGCTGCTAGGCACAGCAGACATGGAGAAATTGCACACAGTCATAAGAGGAACAAGAACGAGAGGGCACAGATTTGAAGTGATTTGCAAATGAAGTAAATGCTACGCAAGAAAAAACGTTTTTGCACAGCAAATGGTCTTCATCTGGAACGTACTGCTTGGATGTGTGGTGGAAGCATGTTCAGTCAAGGCACTCAAGAGGTCATTAGATGATTACTTGAATAGAAACAATGTAAATTGTATGGACAAGTGGCAGGAGAATGGCTAAGTCATTACGCTCATTTGGAGACCCACTGCAGACAGTGAGCCAAGTGGCCTCCTCCTCCACTGTAACAATGCGGTGATCCTTAGACGTATGGCCCTTTATAGCCTTATGCCCTCTTCACAATTTACGTTCCTATTTATCTTAATGTCAGCAAATTTCATAACCTTAATTTAGTCCCTTCATCCAAGTCATTTGTGAAAGAGGCCCCAGCAACGACCCCTCTGGCATACCACTCATTACATCCAGCCAACATAAAAAACACTTGTAGCTACCTTCAGTCCTGTTAGCTAACCAATCTTTTATGTTAATAAGTTGCCCTCTACACAATGAGCTTTTATTTTCCAAAATAAATTTTGATTTTATCAGATTACTTCTGGAAATCCAAGTACAGTCACCAGTTTCCCCTTTATCCACAGTAGATGACTCTTTCAAAGAATTCCAATAAACTGGTTTAACATGACAAATTATCTCAATCCCAGGAAAGCACTGCAGCAGTAGCATCCTGGGTTCATCCATCTTCAGCTGCTTCATCAATGACCCTCTCTCCACCCTAAGATTAGAAATGGGGGTGTTTGCTGATGATTGCACAATATTCAGAGCTATTTATGATTCCTCAGATACTGAAGCAGTCCATGTCCATATGCAGCTAGACCTGGACAATATCCAGGTTTGGGCTAAGTAGCAAATAACATTCCTGTCACAAGTGCCAAACAATGAACATTTCCAAAAAAAACAAATCTAACCATCACCCCTTGACATTCAATGGCATTTTGCATCCTGGGGTTACCACTGACCAGAAACTGAACTGGGCTAGAAGAGGGTTTGTCTTTGTTATAAAGGGAAAACAGCAAAGGTTTACCAGGCTGATTCCTGGGATGGCAGCTCTGCCATATGAGTGACTAAGTCAGTCAGGACTATATTCACTGGAGTTTTGAAGAGTAAGAGGCAATCTCAAAGAAACTTATAAAATTCTAACAGGATAGATTCAGAAAAGATGTTCCCAATGGTGGGAGTGTCCAGCACTAGGGGTCACAGTTTAAGGATAAGGGCTAAACCTTTTAGAACTGAAGTGGAACAGAACAGAAAATTCTTCACCCAGAGAGTGGTGCACGTGTAGAATTCACTACCACAGAATATAGTCGAGGCCAAAACGTTGTGATTTCAAAAAGAAATTAGATATAGCTCTTGGGGCTAGAGAGATCAAGGAATATGGAAGAAAGGGGTGGGATATCAGAATATTGACTTCTATGATCATAAGAAATAGGAGCAGGAGTAGGCCATCTAGCCCTTCAAGTCTGCTCCGCCATTCAATAAGATCATGGCTGATTTGAAGTGGATGAGTTCCACTTTCCCATTCTCTCCCCATAACCCTTAATTCCCCTGTCCATCAGAAACCTATCTACCCGTGACTTAAATATATTCAGCGAGGTAGCCTCCACCACTTCAATGGACAGAGAATTCCAGAGATTCACCACCCTTTGAGTGAAGTAGCCCCTCCTCTTGCATACAAGATGATCAAAGGATTGGAGAGGGTGGACAGTGAGAGCCTTTTACCTCGGATGGTGATGAGCTAACACAAGGGGACATAGCTTTAAATTAAGGGGTGGTAATTATAGGACAAATGTCAGAGGTAGGTTCTTTACTCAGGGGGTAGTAAGGTCGTGGAATGCCCTGCCTGCAGCAGTTGTGGACTCACCAACTTTAAGGGCATTCAAATAGTCAGTGGATAGGCATATGGATAACATTGGAATAGTTTAGGTTAGAGGGTCATTAGATTGTTGCACTGACCCGTGGAACCACCAAGGGCCGAAGGGCCTGTACTGCACTGTAATATTCGATGTTCAACTCTGATCTAAATTGTGACCCCCCCCTTATCTTGAGGCTGTGCTCTCTAGTCCTGCTATCCTTTCTAAGTGGGAAGAATCTCTCTACCTCTATCCTATCTATCCCCTTCATTACTTTATACATCTCTATAAGATCCCTCCTCATCCTTCTAAACTCCAACGAGTACAAACCCAGTCTATTTAGTCTCTCTTCATAGGCTAACGCCCCCATCTCCAGTATCAGCCTAGTGAACCTTCTCTGCACTCCCTCCAAGGCCAATATATCCTTGCACAAGTGCGGCAACCAAAGCTGCATACAGTACTCCAGCTGCTGCCTCACCAGTACCCTGAACAGTCGCAGCAAGACCTCCCTGCTTTTATATTCTATCCCCCTCGCTATAAAGGCCAGCATCCCATTCGCTTTCTTGATCACTTGCTGCACCTGCAGACTGGGTTTTTGCGACTCGCGCACACGGACCCCCTAGTCTCTCTGCACCGTAGCATGCTGCACCTTTTTGCCTTTTAAATAATAATCTCTCCTACTATTATTTCTGCCAAAGTGGATAACCTCACATTTGCTAACATTACACTCCATCTGCCAGGTCCTCGCCCGCTCGCTCAGCCTATCCAGATCTCTCTGCAGACTTTCCACACCCTCCACGCAATTTACCTTTCCACTCATCTTCGTGTCATTAGCAAATTTCGTCACCCTACACTCAGCCCCCTCATCCAGATCATCTACATAAATGGTAAATAGTTGAGGCCCCAGCACCGATCCCTGCGGCACTCCACTAGTCACCAACTGCCAACCAGAATAGCACCCATCGATACCAACTCTGCTTCCTATTAGACAACCAATCCTCTATCCACGCTATTTTGCCATGCAGTCCTCCCCACATCCACTCACTCTACCACTGGTGGCATCAGTGCTTACTATCTCCCAGTTATAAACTGTAATTGGAATTTCAAGCCAATTATAATGATATTTGCCTAAATGTATGTGTGGAAAAATGATTATGCTGTACTGTACTAATCCTTGAGGATTTGTTGCGTTGGTTGTAAAAATGAGTGGAAATATTTCTTAAGAATGTTTTTTTTAAGAAAAGGCAAATTAGGTTCCAGAAACAAAGGATAATCAAAGGGGCCCAAAAAGGGAGAGCAACACAAAATAATTAATACCAGCAGGAAACATGTACTGGAGAAACCTAGGGAACTAAAAGCCAACAAATCGCCAGAATCCAAAGGCCTATATTACAGAGTTCCATAAAGGATAGCTGCAGAGATGGTGGCTGCACTGATAATTTTCCAACATTGCCCACGTTGGGCGGCATAACAGTGGTTAGCTGCTTCACAGCTCCAGGGTCCTAGGTTCAATTCCCGGCTCAGGTCACACTGTGTGGAGTTTGCACATTCTCCTCGTGTCTGCATGGGTTTCCTCCGGGTACTCCGGTTTCCTCCCACAGTTCAAAGATGTGCAGGTTAGGTTGATTGGCCATGCTAAGAAATTGCCCCTTAATATCCAGGAATGCATAGGTTAAAGGGATTAGTGGGTATAATATGTGGGAATATGGGGGTAGAGCCTGGGTGGGATTGTGTTTGCTGCAGGCTCGATGGGCCGAAGGGCTTCCTTCTGCACTGTAGGGTTCTATGATCCATGTTCTATGTTCTAAAAGGGTCGCAGGAAATTGGAAGTTAGCAACTCTAAATCTGCTATCAAGAAAGGAAGAGAGAAAGCATAACTACAGGCCAGTTAGCCAAATATTTATTGATAGAATCCCTACAGTATAGTAGGAGGCCATTCAGCTCATCAAGTCTGTACCGACCACAATCCCACCCATGCCCTATCCCCGTAATCCCACACATTTATCCTGCTAATCCCTCGGGTCAATTTAGCATGGTGAATCAACCTATCCTGCACATCTTTGGATTGTGAGAAAAAACCGGAGCACCCAGAGGAAAACCACATAGATAAAGGGAGAACACACAAACTCCACACAGCCAGCCAAGGCCGGAATTGAACCCGGGAGCCTGGTGGTGAGGGGCAGCAGTGATAACCACCATGCCACTTGTTTCTGCTGTCAGAAAAACAGTTGGAATCTGCTACTATCAAAGTCTTAACCACGCACTTGGAAAATCATGGTATGATCACACAAAGTTAACATTGTTTTATGCAAGAGAAAAGAGTTGCAAGTAATGATGACAGCAAATTAGGTGGCAGGAAGTGTATAGCTAACAAAGAACAACACAACAAGACATTAGGAAACTTGCAACCTTAGCAGTTATGGAGCCAAAACTGACAGGTAAACGGTGATGCACATTGGTAGGAATGTTAGAATTTTCTATAGGTAGAAAAATGAGAAACTGAATGGAGCATAATCAACAGAACAGTATACCACAGAGTGAAGGCATTCGGTTCGCACCTTTCAAGGCACAAAATACTAGATGCCAGAAAACCTGAAATAAAAGCATAAAATGTGTTTGGTAGCATCTGTTGATAGAGAAACAGAATTAACTTTCTGGGTCTGTGACTTTTCGTCAGAACTGGGAAATACAGTAGATTCTCAGTAAGTGAAAAGCAGCTGGATATGAAGAACAATGGGAGGATATTGATACAGTTTAAAGCAGGAGGGAGTCAGCAACACAAAGTTGCATGGTGTAGAGCCAAAGGGAGTGATCATGGGACAAGCAAGATGCATCTTCAAGAGATAAATGACAGGATCATGAATAGCTGCCGAGTGATCAAAGAGAAGTGGCGGCGGCGGGGGGAATAAATAACACAAGAAAAAAGGGAACAAAACAAAGTTGAGGTTAGGATCTAAAAATGCTCAACAGTTCTGAAGAAAAGAAAATCACAGGTCTAGAAAGTTAACTCTTTCTCACTCCATGTTGTGTGACCTGTACAGTATCTCCCATGCTTTGTTTGTATTTTAGATCAAGGATCTGCAGTATTCTTGCTTTTGCATTATTTAATCACTTCTTTTCCGTGAATTCCACCTTGAAGTTCAGTCTGTTTTCCTGTCTAACCAACCCCCACCAAATTAATCTAACCGTTTCTTAATAGCACTAACAAATCACCCCAGGAACACTGATCTGAAAATTGCTCAAATGAAACTGCAAAAAACATGTTTATCGCAAATGAGCACAAAGGTTCTGCAAATGTGTTAGATGTAAGGAGACTTAGCCATTACCCTTAAATCACCTTGTCAGTTACTAATCCGTACAACCAAAATATTCCAATAGATGATTGCAAAACATCACGATCCCTCAGTCTCACACTACAGAAGTCACTTCAATATATAGTTTTGTTTGTTAATCAACCATACACACAATCTCAGAAACTAGAAGCAGGAATAGGTCATTTGGCCCTTCAAACCTGCTCCATCATTCATTATGATTATGACTGATCAAATTCAATATCCTGATCCCCCTTCCTCCCATATCCCTTGATCCTTTAGCCCCAAGAGCTATATCTAATTTCTTGAAATCACACAACGTTTTGACCTCAACTACTTTGTGACAGTGAATTCTACACATTCGCCACCCTCTGGATGAAGAAATTTCTCCTCACCTCAGTTCTAAAAGGTTTATCCCTCATCTTCAAATTATCTCCCCAATCAAAGGGGACATTCTTTCCGAATCTACCCTGTCTAATCCTGTCAGAGCTTTATGGTTCTACGAGATTCCCTCTCATTTTTCCAAATTTCAATGAATATAACTTAGTCTCCTCATATGACAGAGCTGCCATCCCAGGAATCAACCCGGTAAACGTTCGTTGTTCTCCCTCTATAGCAAGGATATCCTTCCTCAGGTAAGGACATCAAAACTGTGCACAATATTTCAGCTGTGGCCTTGCCAACACCCTATACAACTGCAGTAAAACATCTCTATTCCTATACTGAAATCCTCTGGCTATGAAGGCCAACATACACTTTGCCGCCTTTACTGTCTGCTGTACCTGCACGCTTGCTTTCAGCGGCTGATGCACGAGGACATTAAGGTCTCACCGAGTATCCATCTTTCTCTCAATTTACACCCTCTTTCAAATCATTTATATATAAATGTAAATAGTTGGGGTCCTAACAGATTTCTACGATGCCCCACTAGTTACTGCTTGCGGATCAGAAAAAGGCCATTGAAGCTAGCTTTCTATCCATCTCAAGACATTGACATACTGAAAAATCAAATTTGGTCTTGGATGACACTAAGTGTTGGTTCTTTATATAACACTTAAGTGAAAGCAAGAACAAAAAGCTTCAGCAAAAAAAAAAAATCCACTCAAGTCATGAATCTATTTGAGTTATAATATGCATATGGAGGTCCCACATGTAAATCAATTTATATCATGTTTAACAACTTTCCATGTTTCAAAGTATCACTATAAAGACTTCCATAGTTCCAATCATATCTCAAATATTTATATTTGAGCAATAGAATTGCAACAAGAACATTAGACTCCTAGAAGCCTGTAATAGAATGGTAAAGAATACAATTCCGTACTTACAATCAGTGAGGCTAGCAATCCCCGCAAGTGTGGTGATGGGAACATGAGGCATATCCCCATTCATCCTGAAGTTGTAGAAATAATCGTGTCAATGCACAGATATTTCAGTCTAGGTCCCAGTCAATTTCACTTCACATCTCCCAGATACTGCAAAGAAAAAAACAAACAAGGGCAGTCCATCACTATCAGTAGTTACACTGATTCCAATTCAGTTGGCAATAGTCAGAGGGCCACTGTTTGACCATTGTATGTATTCATGATAGCTCGACACTAAAGCAATCCAAAACTAACTATATTGCATTCATAGCTTTATATTTTTCACTGCTCCAAATATTCATCCATTTTTCTGTTAAGTGAACCAAAGGTTTGAGACAAAGCAATTCATTTCCCATCAGGTTTGAAGAAATTTCTCCTCTCTCCCTCAAGAGGCAATTTTAAACTGACGGCACTCAGCATTCATAATCTTTCACTATTCACCCACCAGATCATACCTTAAGCAAAAGATAAAAGCAAATTCAGAGCATTTGAAATTAAAACTGGAAACTTTAAAACAATAATCAGCATCTAAAAGTGAAAGCAAGTTTAATGATTAACGAATACATTTCAAAGGGCAGTTGGAGTCAAAGTTTTACAGTACTGCATTTCCCAATCAAATGGATTAAATAGCTGGATCGTCCAAATAATTTCTCAAAAAGATCACACTGACAACACAAAAACTAACTAACTTCATCAACGCAGCCATAATCAAGCTATAACAATAAATTTAAAGACATAAAAAGGAACATCAAGTGTTGATGAAATAGATATTTAATAACGTGTAGAAAAGCTAAGCTGTTTAACAAACACTTTTTATTAAAGATACGTTTGCTGCACCTTACATGCACAGCTATTTGTTTGAAAGCAGTATGTGCAAGACAAGTACTCTGCACATACAGACTTTCTAGTTTCAGCTTCAAGTTGGGTTAGATTAGTCCTCCTAACCAAATAACATTGCATGGCTTACCCAACATACTTGGATAGATTCTGGATAGTTTGGATAGTTTTTCTTGGCTCTCTTTATGCCTCTAACTGCTATGTACTTAGTTACAATATTTTGAATGGGACACTCAATTGACTAGCCAGTCCACCTTTTTTTTGACTGACCTTTCAGACAGCCCTACAATCTCAGATCATCATAGAACTGGAACATTTGTCGTTCAAACCTGCATTTCTGAATTTCTTAACACTTGTAGGCTCAGGAAACAGAAGTTCCTCGCCCATTCGTTTCTTTCACAATAATCTTATATTTGACAGTTTGAAGAATGCACAAACAAAATATTTTTATCTTTTACTTCAATCTATTAGGTCAGATTTAATAGCTCAGACAATCGTCTCTAAGTATCATGCAATCGAAATATACTGGAGTCATAAAACGTTTATATGAATGTTAGCCCTGAAAATATATGAACAGACAATTCATTTTAAGTACAGACATACTTGACAAATGAACAAGGTTAACACAGCCCAGGACAAGCAAAAGGTGGGAGGATCCTGTCCCAATGTAGATTTCATATGAAATTGGACAATTATTCAAGTCCTTATAGAGGGGGGAAATAAAACAGTAGGGAGGATTTAAATTAACAATGGAAAAGGAGACAGGTCAGATGTAGACAGAGGGAAAGTTAAGTGACAGAGGTGGAAGAAATGCAATGGGTCATAGATACCAAATTTGAATGGAGATTTTGAAGACAGGGTAAAAGTAACTTATTTTACTACCTCCTGACAAGGAACTGGAACAGGAAGTTGGCACCCATGCCTTCTGTCACCGTGCTGCCTTACATTGCCACCTCACTCACCCCGTCACTTTGCTCATTAGCCTGCTCCTCCAATCCTTGGCGCCTTTGCAACCCTTAGCTGTGTCACGAATTGCTCCCTTCCAGAGTGACAAGTAGTAAGCAACAATGAAGTAAAACAGCGAGCAGGGCAGCCAGTTAGGCGACAAGATCAAATTAACATTTTGTTGCTTGCAATCCCAAGATCTTAGGGATATTGTTTGGGATCAACATTCTGTGAAAAATACAATCCTTAACCATGGTACATACAAACTAGGAACAGGAGTATGTCGCTTGGCTCCTCAGGCAGTGACTGTATGTGCAGTGAGTGCGCCCTCTGTAGTTGTAGTGTCGAGAAACAGCCTCTTATCAACGTGAAATGTTGACCTCCTTTTTTTACTAATGCTGCCTCAGCTGCAAAGATTTTCTGGCATTTTGCTTTTAATTTCATTTTCTACTAATGACCCTTCATGAATAATCCAGAGGACGTGTTCAAATTTCAACATGCTAGTTTGAAAATTAAATTCAGTTTGAAGAAAGAAAAATATTTATATATACTGTTATCAGTAAGAAACCCCAACTGGCTAGATAACATTTTAGGGAAGTATGCTGTCCTCCCCTCAACTGGCCTATATGTAATTTCAGCATCTATCAAACAAACAGCTTCCTAATTATTAATCTTGCTTCATAACAAAGGGCCTTGTTTAGGATTTAGCATTATAATTACCCCTTCCTAAATTTGTGTGTTGATATACTCAAGTTAGACAAGAGAAAATTGAGGTATATAGACCTGTCATAGAGGTTTACAGCATGGAAATAGGCCTTTTGGCCCAACTCATCCATGCTGTCCCTTTTTTTAAAAAACTAGTAAGCTAATCCCAATTGCCCGCATTTGGCCCATATCCCTCTATATCCATCTTACGCATGTAACTGTCCAAATGCTTTTTAAAATACAAAATTGTACCTGCCTCTACTATTACATAAGAAATAGGAGCAGGAGTAGGCCATCTAGCCCTTCGAGCCTGCCCCGCCATTCAATAAGATCATGGCTGATCTGTCGTGGCTCAGTTCCACATTCCCGCCCTCTCCCCATAACCCTTAAACCCCTCGCTTATCAAAAACCCATCAACCCGCGTCTTAAAAATATTTAGCGAGGCAGCCTCCACCACTTCAACGGGCAGAGAATTCCAGAGATTCACCACCCTTTGAGTGAAGAAGTTCCTCCTGTTCCAGACTCAGCACCCTTTCCCTTCTGGACCCTTTTGTATCTCTCCCCTCTCACCTTAAACCCTCTAGTTTTAGACTCTCCTACGTTTGAGAAAAGATGTTGACTATCTAGCTGCTCTATGCACCTCATTACTTTATAGACCTCTGAAAGTTCACCTCTAAGTCTCCTACACTCCAGGAAAAAAAAGGTCCCAGTCTATCCAGCCTCTCCTTACACCTCAAACCAAATCCAAGAAGCATTCCACTAAATCTTTTCTGCACTCTTTCTAGTATACTATCTTTTCCATTATCCTTTCCAGAACTGTACACAATATTCCAAATGCGGCCCTACCAATGACTTGTACAACTTCAGCAAGAAGTCTCTCAACACCAGGTTAAAGTCCAACAGGTTTATTTGGTAGCTCAAGCTTTCACAGTGCTGCTTCTTCATCAGGTGAGTGGGAGTTCTGTTCACAAAGACGGCATATCGACTCAAACTGAATTTACAAGATAATGGTTGGAATACGAGTCATTGCAGGTAATCAAGTCTTAAAGGTACAGACAATGTGAGTGGAGAGAGGGTTAAGCACAGGTTAAAGAGATGTGTATTTTCTCCAGCCAGGAGAGTTAGTGAGATTTTGCAAGCCCAGGTAAGTCATGAGGGTCACAGATAGCGTGACATGAACACAAGATCACTGGTCACAGGCCTCCAGTTTGAAAAAACAACTCTTCAACCAATCCCTGACTTCAGTCATGTCATTAGCTTTCCTGATCACCTGCTGAACCTGCATGCTAGCATTCTGTGTTGTGTACCCCCAAGTCCCTTTGTGTTGCAGCTTTCTGCAGTTGCAGTTTGTAAGGCATGATCTTCCACTCAAAGCCAAGCTGACTGTCTCCAATAAGTCCTTGCCCCTCTAAGTGCTATAGACCCCATCTCTCAGAATACCGTCTGAGAGATGGGATCTACAGGATTTAGAGACAAGAAGCAGTTCTTGGGTTGGTTGGTACATGACCTCAGACTTTTGTATCTTTTTCCCAATGGAAGAAGTCGGGAGAGAAAATTTCCAGGGTGTCTGAGGTTCTTAATTATAAGGACATTAGAACGAGGAGGCATCTGGCTCCTCAAACCTGCTCTGCCATTCAGTAAAATCATGGCTGATCTTTTTGTGGACTCAGCTCCACTTCCTCAACCGCTCACCATAATCCTTAATTCTTTTACTGTTCAAAAATTTATCTATCTTTGTCTTAAAAACATTCAATGAGGCAGCTGCTTCACTGGGCAGGGAATTCCACAGATTCACAACCCCTTGTGCGAAGTTCCTCCTCAACTCGGACTAAATCTGCTTCTCCTTATTTTGAGGCTATGCCCCCTAGTTCTAGTTTCACCCACCAGTGGAAAACTTCCCTGTTTCTATCTTATCTATTCCCTTCATAACTTTATACGTTTGCATAAGATCTCCCCTCATTCTTCTGAATTCCAATGAGTAACACCCCAGTCTACTCAGTCTCTCCTCATAAGCCAACCCTCTCAACTCTGGAATCAACCCAGTGAATCTCCTCTGCATCCCTCCAGTGCCAGTATATCCTTTCTCAAGTAAGGGGATCAAAACTGTACACAGTACTCCAGGTATGGCTTCACCAGCACCTTACACAGCTAAAACATAACCTCGCTGTTTTTAAATTGCATCCCTCTAGCAATAAAGGACAAAATTGCACTTTAATTACCTGCTGCACTTGCAAACCAACTCCTTGAGATTTCTGCACAAGGACACCCAGGTCCCTCTGCACAGCAGCATACTGCAATTTTTTACCATTTAAATAGCAGTGCATTTTGCTGTTATTCCTACCAAAATGAATGACCTCACATTTACTAACATTGTACTCCATCTGCCAGATCCTCACCCACTCACTTAAACTATCTATATCCCTTTGCTGACTTTCAGCGTCCTCTGCACACTTTGCTCTGCCACTCATCTTAGTGTCATCTGCAAATTTTGACACACTACACTTAGTCTCCAATTCCAAATCATCTAGTATCATTTATCATCATATTATGCCGGCTGCTTTGCCGAAGCAACATGAAATGTAGACAAATGGCCGGGAAGCTGATTTCCATGATGGATTTGTCTACATTCATGACCTTTTGTAGTTTCTTGTAGTCTTAGGTAGAGTAGGAGCCATACCAAGCTGTGATGCACCCAGAAAGAATGCTTTCTATTGTGCATCTGTAAAAGCTGGAGAGTCAAAGCTAACATACCAAATTTCCTTAGTCTTCTGAGAAAGTAGAGGCACTGGTGGGCTCGCTTAACTATAGTGTTGGCATTTGGGGGTGGCGGGGCAGTATTCAGGGAGATTCTCACCACGCCAGTTCACAAGATTCTCTATCTCATTCCTGTACTCTGTCTCATCGTTTGGGATCCAACCCACTGTTGGTCTCGTCAGCAAACTTGAAAATCAAATTGGAGGGGACTTTGGCCACACAATCATAGATGTATAATAAGTATACTAAGGAGCTGAGAACACAGCCTTGTAGGGTACCAATGTTGAGGATGATCGTGGTGGTGGTGTTGCCCATCCTTACTGATTGCGGTCTGTGGGTTAGCAAGTTCAGGATCCAATTGCAGACGAGGAGCCGAGGCCCAGGCACAGAGTTTGGAAACGAATGGTGTTGAAGGCTGAACTGTAATCTATAAGTAGGAGGCTGACATAGCTGTCTTTGTTATCTAGGTCTTCCTGCGTTGAGTGCGGGGCCAGAAAGATGGAGTCTGCTGTGGACCTGTTGCAGCAGTAGGCAAACTGTAGTGGATCCAGGCAATCAGGGAGGCTGCAATGGATTTGTGCCACGAATGACCTTTCAACAGACTTCATAATGGTATATGTTGAACGCTGCAGCAAAGGCTTTTGCATTCATCTGACCAGAGCTTCCATTCACGTCTTGATCAAAAGCTTCGGAGTATAGCAAACTTTTTTAAAATTCATTTTTAAGGGGCATTGAGTTACATGTAGGCCAGAACAGATAAGGACAGCAGATTTCAGAGAACACTACAGCACAAACAGGCCCTTCGGCCCACAAGTTGCACCAATCACATCTATACCTACCAAGCCACAGAACTATCAACTTCCAATGCCATTAGGTCCCATATACTCATCCAGAAGTCTTTTAAAAGACCCCAACGAGTTCACCTCTACCACCACCAACAGCAGCCGATTCCACTCACTCACCACCCTGAGTGAAAAACTTGCCCCTAACATCTCCTTTGTACCTGCTTCCCAGCACCTTAAACCTGTGTCCTCTCGTAGCGACGATTTCAACCCTGGGAAATAGTCAAGAATCCACCCTATCTATTCCTCTCAACATTTTATAAACCTCTATCAGGTCACCTCTCAACTTTCGTCTCTCCAGGGAGAAGAGTCCCAGCTCCCTCAACCTATCTTCATAAGGCATGCCTCCCAATCCAGGCAACATCCTTGTAAATCTCCTCTGCACCTTCTCAATAGCTTCCACATCCTTCCTGTAGTGAGGCGACCAGAACTGCGCACAGTACTCCAAGTGGGGTCTGACAAGGGTCTTATAAAGTTGCAGCATTACCTCCCGACTCCCAAACTCAATCCCTTGATTAATGAAGGCCAGCACACCATACGCCTTCTTGACCACATCCTCCACCTGCGAGGCCAATTTAAGAGTCCTGTGGACCTGGACCCCAAGGTCCTTCTGCTCTTCAACACAGCTAAGACTCCTACCCTTGATACTGTACTCCTGCATCCTGTTGGTCCTGCCAAAATGGACCACTACACAGTTATCTGCATTGAAGTCCATCTGCCACTTCTCCGCCCAGTCTTGCATCCTATCTATGTCCCACCGCAACTTCTGACATCCCTCCAGTCTATCCACAACACCACCAACCTTCGTATCATCGGCGAACTTACTAACCCATCCCTCCACTTCCTCATCCAGGTCATTTATGAAAATGACAAACAACAAGGGTCCTAGAACAGATCCCTGGTGCACTCCACTGGTGACTGACCTTCATGCAGAAAAAGGCCTATCCACAACCACTCTCTGCCTTCTGCAGGCAAGCCAGTTCTGGATCCACAAGGCCAAAGCCCCTTGGATCCCATGCCCTCTCACCTTCTCAAGAAGTCTTGCATGGGGGACCTTATCAAATGCCTTGCTGAAGTCCATGTAAACCACATCCACTGCTCTTCCTTCGTCAATGTGTTCAGTCACATTTTCAAAGAACTCAACTAGGCTTGTAAGGCACGACCTGCCCTTGACAAAGCCGTGCTGACTATTCCTGATCATTCTAAACTTCTCTAAACGCTCATAAATCTTGTCCCTCAGAATCCTCTCCATCAACTTACCAACCACTCAGGTCAGACTCACCGGTCGGTAATTTCCCGGGCTATCCCTGATCCCTCTCTTGAAAATAGGAACCACATCCGCAATCCTCCGGAACCTCTCCCGTCTCCATCGACGATGCAAAGATCATCGCCAGAGGCTCTGCAATCACTTCCCTCACCTCCCACAAATAACCTGGGGTACTTCCCATCTGGTCCTGGCAACTTATCTATCTTGATAGAATTTAAAAGTTCCAACACATCCTCTTAATATCCACATACTCAATCTTTTCAGTCTGCCGCAAACCTGTAGTACAACCTCCCAGATCACTTTCCACCGTGAATACCGAGGCAAAGTACTCATTAAGCACCTCTGCCATTTCTTCTGGTTCCACACAGACTTTTCCCCCTTCACCTTTTATAGGTCCTATCTATTAGTTCACTAATTTCCTTCCGTAAAGGAAATTAGTGAACCAGATGGGTTTTTACAATCATCAATAATGGTCTCATGGTTATCATTAGACTTTTACAGATTTATCCATCAACTGTCAGAAAATCAGATTATCTGGTCATTATTACATTGCTGTTGAGGAAGTTTGTTGTGAGACTAACGGGGGCATCACTGGCAGAGCAGCATTTATTGGTCATCCCTAGTTAATCTTCACGTCTTTCGTTGGTTTTAAACCACAAACATTCTACAGCCATGAAAGATGCCATGTAGGCCTTAGCCTTTCTTTGGACCACAGAGGACTCCATCTCTTAAAGACCCCTCATCCCAGGAATCAATCTGGTGAGCTTTTGAGACCACCTCACCTACAGCCAGTGGGCCTTATGAAGTTAAATGCATTCTCCATTGAGACCAAATGTGTACACCATATCAGACAAGGACAAAAAAGTCACATTTTGATAAGCTCTAGGTAGTCAACAGGATTCTACTAATTCTAGAATTATGTTAAGCTATCTAATGGGAGTTATGGAAGATTAGGTTAAATGGACCAAAAGTTGCCTCCTGTCCAAAACATTATTTGGGCATTTACCCATCGCAAAATTTGGACTCAACCAATTAAAGATAAATCCAAAAATTTTGCACAGGTGCGAGAATGCTGAATTCAGGGTCTCAAATACAACAGCCAGATTTGGTATCAGACAGTGTTAAGAGAATGTGGAATACTCATCCAAATAACAAAAAGGTAGACACATGATTTCAAAGAGTTCCTCACAAAGAACAGGCTTTATGGACTAATCCTGTTCCTAAAATCTATCTACACGGAGAGGCTTGACTTGTGACATACATACCACCAAACACAAATTACACTTTAAAAAGGTACCAAAACTAAAATGCAGATTTGTGGCCAAATGAAATCAAAGATCAAATCCATATTAAGTGCTCGAAATACTTTGCAGCAACATTTGAACGACAATCATGGCTCAAATTTAACTTTCAAGTCATCAATTACTATTACTAGCAGAGATATTTGAATCGATTGTCACGGGTGAGGTGCCTGAAGATTGGAGAGTGGCAAATGTTGTGCCTTTGCTTAAAAAGGGCTGCAGAGAAAAGCCTGGGAACCATAGGCCTGAGGTTCTTATGTGGTGGGGTAAATTGTTGGAAGATATTTTGAGAGACAGGATCTACAGGCATTTAGAGATGCAAGGACAGTCAGCATGGCTTTGTGAATGGAAAATCATGTCTCTCAAATTTGATTGAGTTTTTTGAAGGGGTAACCAAGAAGCTAGATGAGGACAGTGCAGTTGACGTTGTCTACCTGTACTTTAGCAAGGCCTTTGACAAGGTACCATATGGTAGATTGTTGCAGAAGGTTAAATTTCACAGGATCCAGGGTGAAGCATCTAAATGGATACAAAAGCGGTTGTAGAGGGTTGTTTTTCAAACTGGAGGCCTGTGACCAGCTCTGTGCCTCAGAGATCAGTGCTGTGTCCACTGTTATTGTCATTCATATTAATGATTTGAATGAGAATATGGAAGGCATGGTTAGGAAGTTTGCAGATGATACCAAGATTGGTGGCATAGCGAAGAAAGTTATTTCCAATTGCAACTGGATCTTGATGAGTTGGGCCAGTGGGCTGACAAATGGCAGATGGAGTTTAATTTAGATAAATGCAAGGTAATGCATTCAGGTAGATTGAACTAGGGCAGGACTCAGTTAGTGGTAGGGTGTTGGGGAGAGTTACAGAACAAAGAGATCTAGGGGTACATGTTCATAGCTCCTTGAGAGTGGAGTCAAATGGACAGAGTACTGAAGACGACATTCAGCATGCTTGGTTTCATTGGTCAGAACACTGAATATAGGAGTTGGGACGTCTTGTTGAAGTTGTACAAGATATTGGTAAGGCCACACTTGGAATACTGTACACAGTTCTGGTCGCCCTATTATAGAAAGGATATTATTAAACTAGGAAGAGTGCAGAAAAAATTTACTAGGATGTTACCAGGACTTGATGGTCTGAATTATAAGGAGAGTCTGGGTAGACATTTGCCTCTGCAGCCTAGGAGGCTGAGGAATGACCTTATAGATGATCTGGAGGAGGCAGCTGAGTATAGGGTGATGAAATTTGCTGATGACACAAAGATGAGTAGAAAAGCAAATTGCGCGGAGGGTGTGGAAAGTCTGCAGAGGGATCTGAATAGGCTGAGCGAGTGGGCAAGGACCTGGCAGATGGAGTATAATGTTAGCAAGTATGAGGTTATCCACTTTGGCAGAAATATTAGTAGGAGAGATTACTATTTAAAGGGTGAAAAGCTGCAGCATGCTACGGTGCAGAGGGACCTGGGCGTCCTTGTGCATGAGTCGCAAAAACCCAGTCTGCAGGTGATCAAGAAGGCAAATGGAATGCTGGCCTTTATAGCGAGGGGGATAGAATATAAAAGCAGGGAGGTCTTGTTGCGACTGTACAGGGTACTGGTGAGGCCGCAGCTGGAGTACTGTGTGCATTTTTGATCGCCGCACTTGCGCAAGGATATTTTGGTCTTGGAGGGAGTGCAGAGGAGGTTCATTAGACTGATACTGGAGATGAGGGGGTTGGACTACGAAGAGCAACTAAATAGACTGGGTCTGTACTCAGTTTAGAAGGATGAAGGGGGATCTTATAGAGACGTATAAGATAATGAAAGGGATAGGTAGAGGTAGAGAGATCCTTTCCGCTTAGAAAGGATTGCAGAACTAGAGGGCACAGCCTCAAGATAAGGGGGGGCGCAGTTTAGATCGGAGTTGAGGAGGAACTTCTTCACTCAAAGGGTGGTGAATCTCTGGAATTCTCTACCCGTTGAAGTGGTGGAGGCTACCTCGCTAAATATATTTAAGTCACGGGTAGATAGGTTTTTGACAGACAAGGGAATTAAGGGTTATGGGGAGAGAGTGGGAAGGTGGAACTGATCCACTTCAGATCAGCCATGATCTTATTGAATGGCGGGGCAGGCTCGAAGGGCTAGATGGCCTACTCCTGCTCCTATTTCTTATGTAAGTCTATAAAATAATGAGGTCCATTGATCAGCTAGATATTCAATAACTTTTCTCAACGATAGGGGAGTCTAAAACTAGAGGGCATAGGTTTAAGGCAAGAGGGAAATGATACAAAAGGGTGCAGAGGGCCAATTTTTTCCACACACAGGGCGATGAGTGTCTGGAACAAGCTGCCAGAGCTAGTAGTAGAGGCAGGTACAATTTTGGCTTTTAAAAAGCATTCAGACTCTTACATGGCTAAAATGGGTACAGAGGGATATGGGCCAAACGTGGGCAATTGGGATTAGCTTAGTTGTTAAAAATGAAGGCGCGGCATGGACAAATTGGGCCGAATTGTCTATTTCCATGCTGTAAACCTCTATGACTACAACTTTAATACTATGTTGCACCAACCTTCCCTTCCCCCACCCCACATCCACAAGTTTCAAAGATATCAGAGTGTCCCACCTTTCTCAGTTGAAAAATAGAACTCTAACCACGTCAGTAACATCCCAATATTTTGTAAATAGTTTGTTAATCTCAGCAACTCCACACAACTCCATGTGTGTTACCCCAGGGTAAACCATAGCTGCTGTTCAGGAAACAGCAACCGGTGAGGCTAGTGTAATGACATTCTCAAGTCTAGATCATTTGTTTGGTCAAATGAATGTGTTATTTAATTAGTAACTGCTACTAAGGAACTATTAAATACACTTAAAGGGCAGATGAGTGGCTCTGTGGCAAAGAGCAAGATAGACATTTGATTTGAAAAATAAAACAAATTACATAGCTAGTCATCACAAAAGTAGTAGGGAATGGAACGATCTAGCCATTTTACTTTATAAGACCTTCCTTATTTACAAAGAGCAAACAAAGAACAGTACAGCAAAGGAACAGGCCCTTCAGCCCTCCAAGCCTGCGGCGATCATAAGGTCCAATCTTATATCCCTCTATTCCCCATTTGTTCTTCTGCCTATCAAGGTAAGTCTTAAATATGGGTAACACAAGTGCCTCAACTGCCTCACTGAGCAGTGCATTTCAGACCACCATCACCCTGTGTAGAAAAAACTTTCTCCGCACGTTTTCTACCCCCCCGCCCCCTCAATGGATGAACAGCTATAGGACTACCAATTAACTTCTAACAAATGAATAAACTTATATTGAACAAGATCAACTACAATATGCTACTTGTTCAACCCCAGCTATACCTTTCCAAATGTATAGATTTGTAAGGTTAACATAGGTAACAAAATACATCCTATATTCTTAATGCTTTAAGTACACAGTCCATTTAAACCAATAATTGAAACATGGTCAAACACACCACATTTAAATTAACAGATGCCACCCAATGTAACTTGTGGATTTTTGAAACATGTCTAGATGTTCGTCACACCAAGAGCCAGGTGGTCTCACTAGAATTCTGACTTCCACACGAATGTTTCCAAACTCCACACCCTAAAAATATGCTTGGAATTTTCTCCCAATGGTATTTTGCCAAGGTAAGTAAAAGTAAAGTCACAATAGTTCCAGACAACCATTGGCAGCTCTCCCCTTTGAGGGGGACAGCTTACTGATGGTGATTTAATCCGAGGATCACCACTCCTCAGGCAAGGGACAAGGTTAAAGATGGGGTCTTCATGAATAACCTCAGCCAATACGGGAATTGAACCTGCACTGTTGGCATCATTCTGCATCATGCACCAGCTATTCAGCCAATTGAGGTGACTGTAATGCACCCACAGTGTTGTTAGCGAGGGAATTCCAGGATAGCGATATAGATGGATGTCAGCACAGTGTGGTTTGAAGGGGAATTTGCAGGCCATGCATCTGCTACTGCTTTTCCTTTAGGTTGTAGAGGCTGTGGGTTTGGAAAATGCTACCCAAGGAGCCTTGGAAAGTTGCTGCAGTACATCTTGTAGATGGTGACACTGTTGCCACTGCAGTGTTGATGGGGGGAGTAAATGTTTAAGGAAGTAGTTGGGGTGTCAAATCAAGTGGGCTGCTTTGTCCTGGATGGTATCGTACTTCTTGAATACTGTTGGAGCTGCTCTAGTCCAAGCAAACGAATAGTATTCCACCACGCTCATATTTGTTCATAGAATCTACAGTGCAGAAGGCAGCCATTTGGCCCATCAGTCTGTACCAACAACAATCCCACCAGGGTCTTGTCTTATTCCCACGTATTATTTTGGCCCTGGAGGGAGTGCAGAGGAGGTTTACTAGGCTGATACCGGAGTTGAGGGGATTGAGCTATGAGGAGAGGCTGAATAAACTAGGCTTGTACTCGTTAGAGTTTAGAAGAATGAGGGGAGATCTCATTGAGACGTATAAGATGATGAATGGGATGGATAGGGTAGAGGTGGAGAGACTCTTCCCGCTCAAAAAAGACAGTAGGACTAGGGGGCACAGCCTCAAGATAAAGGGGAGGCGGTTTAGAACGGAGTTGAGGAGGAACTTCTTCACTCAAAGGGTGGTGAATCTCTGGAATTCTCTGCCCGTTGAAGTGGTGGAGGCTGCCTCGCTAAATATTTTTAAGAAGCGGGTTGATGGGTTCTTGATAAGAGAGGGGATTAAGAGTTATGGGGAGAGGGCGGGAAAGTGGAACTGAGCCACGACAGATCAGCCATGATCTTATTGAATGGCGGGGCAGGCTCGAAGGGCTAGATGGCCTACTCCTGCTCCTATTTCTTATGTTCTTATGTTCTTATGTATTTATCCTCCCTATTCCCTGACATTAAGGGGCAATTTAGCATAGCCAATCAACCTAATCCGCACATATTTGGAAAGAAATGGGAGCACCCGGAGGAAACCCATGCAGACACAGGGAGAATGTGCAAACTCCAGAGTGACCCAAAGCTGGAATCGAACTCAGGATCCTGGCACTGAAGCAGCAGTGCGAACCACTGTGCCACCGTGCCACCCACTTATATTTCTTTGCACTTCAATCCAAAAAGCCCTAGTCTATAATTCTTGGTTCAAGATTATAAAGTCAAGAGAACAGGTTCCCAACATCTACACTGATGCAGCCATGAAAATCCATTCTCTAGTTAACAGAGCAACAGCTTAAAATAATTTGTCCATCTAGCTCCAATATTTTGCTGTTTCATCCTCATATCTTATGCTTTGCAATTTGGTGTGAGGCTTTCCTATGTGCTTTTTTTTCAGTATGATTAATACCTTTGGTGAAATAATAGTTTCTATTCAGTCAAGTCCATTTGGATGTTTGAAACAATCCTCTGCGGGGACTCCAAACATAAGGTAATGCTGGCTAGATTCCAAACTGGAAGGAGGCCAAACACCACATGAGAACAAATCGTAAGCAAAGTTTTTATTTAGCACCAGACAGGGAGGGAGTGGGGGAGAGAGATTATAGAATAATTCCAGGGGGAGTACTGTCCCAACAAAATGCCTGGGTCCAGGTAAGACAAATAAATGGAAGACACTAAGAAAATCCTCCTGAATGACAAGAGAAATGGCGATTCAACAAGAAAAAAAGTGCACTTATGACAGATGCGAGGTGCATAATACAAATGAGAACTATGTTGAAGTTGAGATGGTAATTGAAGTAGCAAGAGAAAAAAAGAATACAAAAGGCTGGCAGATGACATAAGAGAATTCCAAAGTCTACTATAGCTCTACAAATAGTAAAAGGATGATAAAAGGAATGAGGTCAATTAGGGGACAAAAAGGGGGCTCAGCTGAGGTACTGAATGAATACCTCGTATCTGTCCTCAACAGAAGTTGCTGCACAAATCATGAAGAATGAAGGGATAGTTTAGATACTGGAAGGGTTTAAAACTGATAGTTATTGCAGACTACCCAAGTTGAAAAAAGCAGCAAGACCGAATGAGATGCATCCGAGGATGCTAGGATGCCACTGGGGCTTGATGGATTGAATTCTGAGAGGCTGAATAAAGAACAAAGAAAATTCCAGCACAGGAACAAGCCCTTCACCCTCCAAGCCTGCACCGACCATGCTGTCTGACTTAACTAAAACCCCCTATGCTTCCAGGGACCATATGCCTCTATTCCCACCTCATTCAAGTACAAAGAACAATACAACACAGGAAACAGGCCCTTCAGCCCTCCAAGCCTGCACCGCTCATGCTTCCAACTAGACTATTCGTCTGTATCCCTCCATTCCCAGTCTATTCATGTGGCTATCCAGATAAGTCTTAAACGATTTCAGCGTGTTCGCCTCTACAACCTTGCTTGGCAGTGCATTCCAAGCCCCCGCCACGCTCTCTGTAAAATACATCCCTCTGACATCTGTGTTAAACCTTGCCCTCCTCACCATGAACCTGTGACCCCTTGTGTTCATCACCTCTGACCTGGGAAGAAGTTTCCCACTGTTCACCTTATCTATGACCTTCATAATTTTATACACCTCTATTAGGTCGCTCCTCATCCTCCGTCTTTCCAGTGAGAACAACCCCAACCTCTCCTCATAGCTAAGATCCTCCAAACTAGGCAACATCCTGGTAAACCTTTTCTGTACTCTCCCCAAAGCTTTGTTCTATATAGCTGCAACATCATACTCCAACTTTTATACTCTAAGCCCTGTCCTATAAAGGCAGGCATGCCATATGCCTTCTTCACCAACTTCTCCACCTGGCGTTGCCACCTTCAAGGATCTGTGGACCTGCACACCTAGGTCTCTCATATATATAATGGTTCTGCCATTTATTGTATAGCTCCCCCCTACATTAGTTCTACCAAAATGCATCACTTTGCATTTATCTGGATTAAATTCCATCTGCCATTTCTCCAGCCTATCTATACCCTGCTGTATTCTCTGACAATGTTCATCGCTATCCGCAAGTCCAGCCATCTTTGTGTCGTCCACAAACTTACTGATCACACCAGTTACACCTTCTTCGGGGCAAACCCCGAAAGCTTGCCAGTTTACTATCAAATAAGTTGGTTGGACTTAAATCTGGTGTCGTCAGACTTCTTACTGTGAACACTACTAGTCACAGGCCTCCAGCCGGAAAAAGACCCTTCCACTGCTACCCTGTCTTCAATGGCCAAGCCAGTTCTCCACCCATCTAGCTAGCTCTCCTTTTATCCCGTGAGATTTAACCTTTTGCACCAGCCTGCCATGAGGGACTTTATCAAATGCTTCACTAAAATCCATACAGACAACATCCACGGCCCTTTCCTCGTCAATCGTTTTTGTCACCTCAAAAAACTCAGCCAAGTTTGTGAGGCACGATCTCCCTCGTTTAGAACAGAGTTGAGGAGGAACTTCTTCACTCAAAGGGTGGTGAATCTCTGGAATTCTCTGCCCGTTGAAGTGGTGGAGGCTACCTCGCTAAATATATTTAAGACGCAGGTAAATAGGTTTTTGGTAGGCAAGGGGGATTAAGGGTTATGGGGAGAAAGCGGAAAAGTAGAACTGAGCCACTTCAGATCAGCCATGATCTTATTGAATGGCAGGGCAGGCTCGAAGGGCTAGATGGCCTACTCCTGCTCCTATTTCTTATGTTATGTTAAATCCGTATAGACAGCATTCACGGCCTTTCACTCAATCATTTTTGTCACCTCCTCAAAAAACTCAACCAAATTTGTGAGGCATGACCTCCCTCTTACAAAACCATGCTGTCTATCGTTAATGAGATTATTCCATTCTAAACGTGCATACATCCTAAGAATCCTCTCCAACACTTTCCCTACCATGGACGTCAAGCTCACCGGCCTACAATTACCCGGGTTATCCTTGCTACCTTTCTTAAATAACGGGACCACATTTGCTATCCTCCAATCCTCTGGGACCTGACCTACGTCCAGTGAACAGGCAAAGATTTCTGTTAGAGGCCCAGCAATTTCATCTCATCTCCCTGAGCAGTCTAGGATAGATGCCATCAGGCCCTGGGATATCCATCAAAATGCCCCTTAAAAGTCACTAGCATATCCGCTTCCACTACCTCTCTCGCCAACAAGTTCCAGGCACCCACTACTCTATGTAAAAAATCTGTCTCGTACATCTCTTAAAACCTGCCCCTCGCACCTTAAAGCTATGCCCCCTAGTAATTGACTCTTCCACCCTGGGAAAAAGCTTCTGACTATCCACTCTGTCCATCCCTCTCAATGCTGTAGACTTCTATCAGAGCTCCCCTCAACCTCTGTCACTCCAGTTAGAACAAACTAAGTTTCTCCAATCTCTCCTCATACTAATGCCCTCCATACCAGGCAACATCCCAGTAATTTTTTTCTGTACCCTGTCCAAAGCCTCCACATCCTTCTGGTAGTGTGGCGACCAGAATTGAACACTATATTCCAAGTGTAGCCTAACTAAGGTTCTATAAAGTGTCAACATGACTTGCCAATTTTTAAACTCAATACTCCAGCCGATGAAGACAAGCATGCCGTATGTCTTTTGACTACCTTCTCCACCTGCATTGCCACTTTGTGACCTGTGTACCCATACACCCAGATTCCTTTGCCTATCAATACTCCTAAGGGTTCTGCCATTTACTCTATATTTCCTATCTGTATTAGGCCTTCCAAATGCATTATCTCACATTTGTCCAGATTAAATGCCATCTCTCTGCCCAAGTCTCCAACTAATCTATATCCTGCTGTACCCTCTGATGGTCCTCATCACTATCCGCAAATCCATCAACTTGTGTATCATCCGCAAACTTACTAATCGATTCAGTTACATTTTCCTCCAAATCATTTACATATATTTAAAATAGATTGGGACGTTTTTCTCTGGAGCATAGGAGGCTGAGGGGTGACCTTATAGAGGTCTATAAAATAATGAGGGGCATAGACAAGATAGATAGTCAATATCTTTTCCCAAAAGTAGAAAAGTCTAAAACTAGAGGGCATAGATTTAAGAGGGAAGAGATATAAAAGTGTCCAGAGGGGCAATTTTTTCCACACAGGGTGGTGAGTGTCTGGAATAAGCTGCCAGAGGTAGTAGTGGAGATGGGTACAATTTTATCTTTTAAAAAGCATTTAGCTAGTTACATGGATATGAGGGGTATAGTGGGATATGGGCCAAATGCAGGCAATAGGGATTAGTTTATGGGGTTTAAAGGGTGGCATGGACAAAGTGAGCCGAAGGGACTGCTTCCATGCTGTAAACCTCTATGACTCTAAGGTAAGACAATGGCTATTTTTCTTAAGGTATATACCCTATCCTTACCTTAAATCTATGCCCTGGTTATTGATCCCTCTACTGTGCTTCTTCTTACCTACCAAATCTATATACCTTAATTTTGTAGACCTCAATCAGGCTGCCCCCTCTGCTCTCTCTGGGAATCCCCCCAGCCAAACTAGCTTCTCTTCACAGGGGAAAGACTATAGCCCATACAACATCCTGGTGAATCACCTCTGCAACCTTTCCAGTGGAATTGCATCCTCCCTGTAGTATGGTGACAGAACTGCACACAGCACTCTTAAGGGGATGTGAGGAAAACATTTTATACAGCTCTATAAACTCCCTGCTCTTTTATTTTATGCCTCAGCTAATAACAGCAAGTATCCCAGATCTGCCTTATCTGCCTGGCCTGCTGTGTTCAGACATGCACAGGCAGGATGATGTGCAGTTTATTTAGAAACATAGAAGATAGGAGTAGGAGGAGGCCATTCATCCCTTCGAGCCTGCTCATTCATCACGATCATGGCTGATCGTCCAATTCAATAGCCCAATCCAGCTTTCTCCCCACAACCTTTGAACCCATTCGCCCCAGGTGCTATATCCAGTTGCCCCTTGATTATATTCAATGTTTTGGCATCAACTACTTTCTGTAGTAATGAATTCCACTGGCTCACCACTCTTTGGGGGAAGAAATGTCTCCTCACCTCTGCCCTAAATGGTCTACCCTGAATCCTCAGACTTTGACACCTCATTCTGGACACCTCCACAATCAGGAACATCCGTCCTGCATCCACTTTGTCTATCCCATTAGAATTTTATAAGTCTCTGTGAGATCCCTCCTCATTCATCTGAACTCCAGTGAAAATACTCCTAACCATGTCAATCTCTCTTCATACGTCGATCCTGCCATCCCCAGAATCAGCCTGATAAACCTTCGCTGCACACTCTCGAGGCAAGAACATCCTTCCTCAGAAAAGGAAATCAAAACTGTACACAATACTCTAGGTGTGGCCTCATCAAGACCCTCCATAATTGCAACACATCCCTGCTCCTGTACTCAAAACCTCCTGCAATGAAGGCCAACATACCATCTGCCCTCTTTGCCACCTGCATCTTGCCTTCAGTGACTGATGCATAAGGACTACTAGTTCCCACTGCACACTCCCCTCTCCCAATTTACAGGTAGTAATCTGCTTCTTGTTTTTGCTTCCAAAGTGAATAACCTCACATTTATCCTATTAATACTGCATCTACAATTGATATGCCCACTTACCCAATCTGTCCAGATCATGCTGAAGGATCTCTGCATCCTCGTCAGTTTACCCTCCCACCCAACTTGGTATCACCTGCAAACTTTAAGATGGTACATTTTGTTCCCACGTTCAAATCATTTATATAGTGAATAGCTGGGGTCCCAGCACCGATCCCTGTGGCACCCCTCTAGTCACTGCCTGCCAATTTGAAAAGCACCCATTAATTCCTATTCTTCCTCTCTGCCAACCTGTTTTCTATCCATCTCAATGCTCTTCCCCAAACACCATGTACTTTAATCTTCTGATAATCTCGAATTCAGGACTTTATCAAAGGCTTTTTAAAAGTCCAAATATACCACATCAACTGTCTCCCATTGTCAGCTCTACCAGTTACACCAGCGGGCAGTGAATGCGTGGAATTCACAACGACAGAATGTAGTCGAGGACAAAACATTGTCTGATTTCAGGAAGAAAATACAAAAAGTTAGCATACAGGTTCAGCAGGTAATTACGAAAGCTAATGGCATGACAGAAGACAGAGGGTGGTTGTAGAGGGTTGATATTCAAAATGGAGGCCTGTGACCAGCAGTGTGCCTCAGGGATTGGTGCTGGTGCACCATTGTGTGTCATTTATATTCATGGTTTGGATGAGAATTTAGTAGGCATGGTTAGTAACTTTCCAACGATACCAAGATTGGTGGCATAGTGGAAAGTGAAGATTATCTAGGATTGCGATGTGATCTAGATCAATTGGGCCAGTGGGCTGATGAAAGGCAGATGTTTAATTTAGATAAATGCGAGGTGATGCATTTTGGTAGATCAAAGCAGGGAAGGACTTACTCAGTTAATGGTAGGTGTTACATAGAACACTACAGCACAAATAGGCCCTCCGGCCCACAAGTTCGGCTGATCATATTAGGCCTACTGACCTACTAGGCCAATCTATAACTTTCAATCCCATTAAATCTCATGTACTCATCCAAAAGTCTCTTAAAAGACCCTAACAAGTTCGCCTCCACCACCACTGACAGCAGCCGAATCCACTCACCCACCACCCTGAGTGAAAAACTTACCCCTGACATCTCCTCTGTACCTACTCCTCAGCACCTTAAACCTATGTCCTCTCGTAGCGACCACTGCAGCTCTGGGAAATAGCCTCTGAGAATCTCGGTGGGAGGGCATCTCAGGGATGGAGATCATTATTCTATCTCCTTCACGATAGCATTGGAAAGAGATAGGATGAGGCAGGCTAGGAAGGTGTTTACCTGGAGTAAGGAGAAATATGAAGACATCAGGAAGATAATTGGATGAGTAAACTGGAAGGTGGTGTTCTTGGGGAAAAGGAAGATGGCAAACTTTCGAGGAATGTTTGACTGGAGCTCTGCACGACAACATTCCAATGAGACAAGGAGGTTTTGGTAGGTCGCGGGAACCGTGGTGCATGAAGGTTGTTGTGAACCTAGTCAGGAAGAAAAGGAAGGCGTACAAAAGGTTCAGAGAGCTAGGAGATGTTAAAGATCTAGAGGAGTATAAGGCTTGTAGAAAGGAGCTTAAAAAGGAAATTAGGAGAGCCAGAAGGGGTCATGAGAAGGCCTTGGCAGGTAAGATTAAGGAGAATCCCAAGGCGTTCTACAAATATGTGAAAAGTAAAAGGATGAGAAGTGAAGGGATAGGACCTATAAAAGGTGAAGGGGGAAAAGTCTGTGTGGAACCGGAAGAAATGGCTGAGGTGCTTAATGAGTACTTTGTCTCGGTATTCACGGTGGAAAGTGATCTGGGAGGTTGCACTACAGGTTTGCGGCAGACTGAAAAGATTGTGTATGTGGATGTTAAGAAACAGGATGTGTTGGAGCTTTTAAATTCTATCAAGATAGATAAGTCACCAGGACCGGATGGGATGTACCCCAGGTTTCTGTGGGAGGTGAGGGAAGTGATTGCAGAGCCCCTGGCAATGATCTTTGCAACGCCGATGGAGATGGGAGAAGTTCCGGAGGATTGCGGGTGTGGTCCCTATTTTCAAGAAAGGGAACAGGGATAGCCTGGGAAATTACCGACCGGTGAGTCTAACCTCAGTGGTTAGTAAGTTGATGGAGAGGATCCTGAGGGACAAGATTTATGAGCATTCTGATCATACTAAACTTCTCTAAATGCTAATATTGACTAGAAGCTGAATTGGACTAGCTAATCTAAATACTGTGGGTGCAAGAGCAGATCAGAAACTAAGAATCCGACACTGATTAACTCACCTCCTGACTCCACAAAACTTGTCCACCTTCTACAAAGTAAGAAATCTGACATCAGGTTTAAGTCTAACCGATTTGATAGTAAATGCAAGCTTTTGGGGTTTCTCCCTTCATCAGGTGAATGAAGAGTTCTGGCCTCAGACTGAGCATATAACATTCTGAATTCTAATCAGTGCTGTTATACGCTCAGTCTGAGGCCAGAGCTGCATCATTGTCCAAACCAATGACGACTACAGAAAATAGAAAAAGGGCTCACGAAAAATCATTGGCCAGCAAGATTAAGAAAGTCCCACAGCAACACACACACACACAAAGAGCAAGAGGGGAGCCAGAGAGAAGATTGGCTCACTCAAGAACAGGGGAAGGGATCTATGCATGGAACCAGAGGAAATGGGTGGGGTATTAAATGAGTACATTGCATCAGTATTCACCAAAGGACTCGATGGATGATGAGTCTGGGAAAGGATGTGTAGATAGTTTGAGTCATGTTGAGATCAAAAAGGTGGCGGTATTGGGGTTCTGGAAAAACATTAAGGTAGACAAGCTCCCAGGATCTGATGGGATATAACCCAGAATACTGAGAGGGGCAAGGGAGGAAATTGCTGGGGCCCTGTGAGAAATCTTTGTATCCTCACTGGCTACAGGGAAGGTCCCAGAGGATTGGAGAATATCCAATGTTGTTCCTTTGCTTAAGAGTAGTAGCAAGAATAATCCAGGTAATTACAGGCCTGTGAACCTTTAATCAGTGGTAGAGAAATTATTGGAGAGGATTCTTTGAGACAGGATTTACTCCCACTTGGAAATAACTGGATGTATTAGTGAAAGGCAACATAGTTTTGTGAAGAGGAGGCCGTGTCTCACTCACTCGATTGAGTTTTTCGAGGAAGTGACGATGATGATTGATGAGGGAAGGGCAATGGATGTTGTCTACATGGGCTTAGGTAAGGCCTTTGACAAGGCCCCTCCAGGCAGACAGGTGCAGGTGAAGTTGCACAGGACCAGATGTGGCAAGGTGGATACAGAACTGGCTCGGTCATAGAAGACAGAGGGTAGCAGTGGAAGGGTGCGTTTCTGAATGGAGAGCTGTGACAAATGGCATTCCTCAGGGATCAGTGTTGGAACCTTTGCTGTTTGTAATACATATGAGTGATCGGGAGGAAGATGTAGCTGGTTTGATTGGTAAGTTACGGATGACACAAAAATTGGTCGATTTGTGGACAGGAGAACAACTGTCAGGGGAAACAGTGTGATATTGATCAGTTGGAAACTTGGGTGAGAGAGATGGCAGTTGGAGTTTGGGCCAAATAGATGTGGTAATGCATTTTGGAGGGTCTAACAAAGAATGACATTCAACGAAGAATGACAAAGAAGTTGATAAAGGGTAGGATAAACTAAGAAGCTGGGCTAGCGCTAAATATAAAAAAGGATAGTAAGAGTTTTTATAAATATATAAAAAGGAAGAGGCTGACTAGGGTGAACGTTGGACCCTTAGAGGATGAGAGGGGGGACTTAGTGGTAGGGGATGGGGAAATGGCTGAGGCCTTGAACAACTTTTTTCTTTCAGTCTTCACAGAGGAGGACGTGAATAGTTTGCCGGGTGTTAGCGATGGAAAGATGGTAGGAGTGGAGGGCCTGAATGACATTATTGTTACTAGAGAGGCAGTGCTCAACAGACTGGAGGGACTGATTGTGGACAAGTCCCCAGGACCGGATGGAACACATCCAGGGGTTCTGAAAGAAATGGCAGAGGTGATAGTGGATGCCTTGATGATTATTTTCCAAGCCTTGCTGGATTCCGGGGAAGCGCCGGAAGATTGGAAAACGGCTAATGTTACGCCATTGTTTAAGAAGGGTGGCAGGCAAAAGGCAGGTAATTATAGGCCGGTTAGTTTAACGTCTGTTGTAGGTAAAATGCTAGAATCCGTGATCAAGGAGAAAATAGCGAGGCATCTCGAGGAGAATTTTTTGATAGAGCAGACGCAGCACGGTTTCGTTAGGGGGAAGTCGTGTCTGACGAACTTATTGGAGTTCTATGAGGATGCGTCTAGGGCAGTGGATAGAGGACAGCCGGTAGATGTGGTGTTTCTTGATTTTCAGAAGGCGTTTGATAAGGTGCCGCACAAGACGTTATTACAGAAGGTCAGGGGGCATGGAGTTGGGTGTAGGGTGTTAGCGTGGATAGGGGATTGGCTGTCAAATAGGAGGCAGAGAGTGGGTGTCAATGGGTGCTATTCAGATTGGTGGTTGGTGACTAGTGGAGTGCCCCAGGGATCGGTGCTGGGGCCTCAGCTATTTACCATTTATATAGATGATCTGGAGGAGGGAACCGAGTGTATGGTGTCGAAATTTGCTGATGACACCAAGATTGGTGGAACAGCAAATTGTGCGGAGGGTGTGGAAAGTCTGCAGAAGGATCTAGACAGGCTGGGCAAATGGGCCAGGAACTGGCAAATGGAATTTAATGTTAGCAAGTGTGACGTTGTCCACTTTGGTAGGAATAATGGTAGGAAGGACTATTACTTACATGGCAAAAAACTGCAGCATGCAACGGTGCAGAGGGACCTCGGGGTCCTTGTGCATGAGTTGCAAAAACCCAGCCTGCAGGTGCAGCAGGTGGTCAGGAAGGTGAATGGGATGCTGGCCTTCATAGCGAGGGGGATTGAATATAAAAGTAGGAGGTCTTGCTGCAACTGTACAGGGCACTAGTGCGGCCGCAGCTGGAGTAGTGTGTGCAGTTTTGGTCGCCGCACTTACGCAAGGATATTTTGGCCTTGGAGGGAGTGCAGAGGAGGTTTATTAGGCTGATTCCAGAGTTGAACTATGAGGAGAGGCTGAATAAACTAGGCTTGTACTCGTTAGAGTTTAGAAGAATGAGGGAAGATCTCATTGAGATATATAAGATGATGGATAGGATAGAGGTGGAAAGGCTCTTCCTGCTCAGAAAGGACAGTAGGACTAGAGGGCACAGCCTCGGGGGGGGTGCGGGCAGTTTAGAACGGAGTTGAGGAGGAACGTCTTCACTCAAAGGGTGGTGAATCTCTGCAATTCTCTGCCCGTTGAAGTGGTGGAAGCTGCCTCGCTAAATATATTTAAGATGCGGGTAGATAGGTTTTTGATAGGCAAGGGGATTAAGGGATATGGGGAGAGAGCGGGAAAGTGGAACTGAGCCACGACAGATCAGCCATGATCTTATTGAATGGCGGGGCAGGCTCGAGGGGCTAGATGGCCTACTCCTGCTCCTATTTCTTGTGTTCTTATGTAATACCAGTGGAAAATATATAGTAAATGGCAGAAACCTTAAGAATATTGATAGGCAGAGGGATCTGACTGTACAGGTACACAGGTCACTGAAAGTGGCGATGTGGGTGGAGAAGGTAGTCAAGAGAGCATACGGCATGCTTGCCTTCGTCAGCTGGGCATTGAATTTTAAAGGCTAGCAGGTCATGTTGCAGCTTTGTGGAATCTTGGTTGGGCCACACTTGAAATATAGTGTTCAATTCAGGTCACCATGCAGCCAGAGGGATGTGGAGCCTTTGGACGGTGCAGAGGAGATTTGCCAGAATGTTGCCTGGTATGGAGGGTGTTAGCTGTGGGGAGAGGTTGGAGAAACTTGGTTTGTTCTTGCTGGAGTGGCGGAGGTTGAGGGGCAACCTGATAGAGGTCTGCTGTATTGTGAGGGGCATGGACAGAGTGGTCAGTTGGAAATGTTTTCCCAGGATGGAGTAGTCAATTGCTGGAGGGACATGGGTTTGGAGTGCGAGGGGCAAGTTTTAGGACAGGTGTACAGGGCAAGTTTTTTTGCAAGCGGGTGGTGGCGCCTGGAACCCACTACCGGGGCAGGTTGTGGAACCAATTACAATAGTGACTTTTAAGGGTGTCTTGACAAATACACGAATAGGATGGGAGTGGAGAGACATGGCCCTCAGAAGATAAGGGGTTTTAGTCCACGGTCAGTGCAGGCTTGGAAGGCCAGAGGGCCCATTCCTGTGCTATAATTTTTTCTTTGAACTGGACAACTACTGCATTACAGCAAGTGTGTTTGAAACTATTTGTGCTTCAGAAGATACTGGAATGAAACATATTATTCTTGGAATGTGGTACTATTATTTAAGAAGGGTAACAGGGATAACCCAGGTAATTATAGGCCAGTGAGCTTGACGTCCGTAGTAGGGAAGTTGTTGGAGGGGATTCTTAGAGATAGGATGTACGCACATTTAGAACAGAATAAGGTCATTAGTGACAGACAGCATGGTTTTGTAAGAGGGAGGTCGTGCCTCACAAATTTGGAGGAGTTTTTTTGAGGAGGTGACAAAAACAGTTGACGAAGGAAAGGCCGTGGATGCCGTCTATATGGATTTTAGTAAGGCATTTGACAAGGTCCCTCATGGCAGGTTGGTGCACAAGGTTAAATTTCATGGGATACAAGGAGAGGTGGCTAGATGGGTTGGCTGTTTAAAAAAGGTAGCAGACAAAAGGCAGGGAATATAGGCCAGTTAGTTTAACATCTGTAGTTGGAAAAATGCTAGAATCCATCAAAGAAATAGCGAGGCACCTAGAAAAGAATGGTTTGATCGAGCAGACGCAGCACGGATTTAACATAGAACACTACAGCACAAACAGGCCCTTCGGCTCACAAGTTGCGCCGATCACATCTATACCTACCAAGCCATAGAACTATCTGTAACTCCCAATCCCATTAGATCCCATATACTCATCCAGAAGTCTTCAGAAGACCCCAGTGAGTTCGCTTCTACCACCACCGACGGCAGCCGATTCCACTCACTCACCACCCTCTGAATGAAAAGAACTTACCCCTAACATCTCCTCTGAACTTGCTTCCCAGCACCTCAAACCTGTGTCCTCTCGTAGCGACCATTTCAGCCCTGGGAAATAGCCTCCTTGTTAAGGGGAAGTTGTGTTTAACAAATTCATTGGATTTCTATGAGGATGTGACTAGTGCAGTAGACAGAGGGGAACCGGTAAATGTGGTGTTTTTAGATTTCCAAAAGGCGTTTGATAAGGTGCCTCACAAAAGGTTGCTGCAGAAGGTTAGGGTGCACAGAGTTGGGGTTAAGGTGTTAGCATGGATAGAGGATTGGTTGTCTAATAGGAAGCAGAGAGTTGGAATCAATGGTTGCTATTCTGGTTGGCAGTTGGTGACCAGTGGAGTGCCGCAGGGATCGGTGCTGGGGCCTCAACTGTTTACCATATACATAGGTGATCTGGAGGAGGGGGCTGAGCGTATGGTGATGAAATTTGTTGATGACACGAAGATGAGTGGAAAAGCAAATTGCGTGGAGGGTGTGGAAAGTCTGCAGAGAGATGTGGATAGGCTGAGCGAGCGGGCGAGGACCTGGCAGATGGAGTATAATGTTAGCAAGTGCGAGGTTATCCACTTTGGCAGAAATAATAGTAGGAGGGATTATTTAAAAGGCGAAAAGCTGCAGCATGCTACAGTGCAGAGGGACCTGGGGGTCCTTGGGCACAAATCGCAAAAACCCAGTCTGCCGGTGCAGCAGGTGATCAAGAAGACGAATGGGATGCTGGCCTTCATAGCGAGGGGGATAGAATATAAAAGCAGGGAGGTCTTGCTGCAACTGTACAGGGTACTGGTGAGGCCGCAGCTGGAGTAGTGTGCGCCGTTTTGGTCGCCGCACTTGTGCAAGGATATATTGGCGTTGGAGGGAGTGCAGAGAAGGTTCACTGGACTAACACCGGAGATGAGGGGACTAGCCTATGAAGAGAGACTGAACAGACTGGGTCTGTACTTGTTAGAGTTTAGAAGGCTGAGGGGGGGATCTTATAGAGACGTACAAGATAATGAAGAGGACGGATAGGGTAGAGGTAGAGCGATTCTCCCCGCTCAGAAAGAACAGTAGGACTAGTGGACACAGCCTCAAGATTGGGGGGGGGGGGGCGGCGGCGGCGGCGCGCATGTGTTTAGAACGGAGTTGAGGAGGAACGTCTTCACTCAACGGGTGGTGAATCTCTGGAATTCTCTGCCTGTTGAAGTGGTGGAGGCTACCTCACTAAATATATTTAAGTCACAGGTAGATAGGTTTCTGATAGACAGGGGAATTAAGGGTTATGGGGAGAAAGCAGGAAAGTGGAGCTGATCCACTTCAGATCAGCCATGATCTTATTGAATGGTGGGGCAGGCTTGAAGGGCTAGATGGCCTACTCCTGCTCCTATTTATGTTTTTATGTTGGCCACAGGAGACAGAAGGTAGCAATCAAAGGGTCTTTTTCCGGCTGGAGGTCTGTGACCAGTGGTGTTCCACAGGGCTCTGTACTGGAACCTCTGCTACTTGTGATATATATAAATGATTTGGAAGGAGGTGTAACTGGTGTTACAGTAAGTTTGCGGATGACACAAAGATGGCTGGACTTGCTGATAGCGATGAACGTTGTCAGACAATACAACAGGATATAGATAGGCTGGAAAATTGGGTGGAGAAATGGCAGATAGAATTTAATCCAGATAAATGCAAAATGATGCATTTTGGTGCAACTATAGAGGGGAGTTACACAATAAATGGATTTTGCAATAAATGCATTTTGGTACAAATATAGAGGGGAGTTACACAATAAATGGCAGAACAACCAAGAGTACAGACGCACAAAGGGACCTGGGTGTGCAAGTCCACAGATCCTTGAAGGTGGCAGAACAGGTGGAGAAGACGGCTTATGGCATGCTTGCCTTACAGGACAGGGTATAGAATATAATAGCTGGAATCTGATGTTGTAGCTGTATAGAATGTTAGTTAGGCCACATTTGGAGTAGTTCTGGTCGCCACACTACCAGAAGGACGTGGAGGTTTTGGAGAGAGTACAGAGAAGGTTTACCAAGATACTGCCTGGTATGGAGGGTCTTAGCTATGAGGCGAGATTGGGTAAACTGGGGTTGTTCTCCCTGGAAAGATGGAGAATGAGGGGAGACCTAATAGAGGTATATAAAGTTATGAAGGGTATAGATAGGGTGAACAGTGGGAAGCTTTTTCCCCAGGTTGGAGTTGACGATCACGAGGGGTCACAGGTTCAAGGTGAGGGGGTTGAGGTTTAACTCATATCAGAGGTACGTTTTTACACAGAGGTGGTGGGGGCCTGGAATGCACTGCCAAGTAGGTGGTGGAGGTGGGCACGCTGGGTTCATTTAAGACTTATCTGGATAGTCACATGAGCAGACTGGGAATGGAGGGATACAAATGAATGATCTAGTTGGACCAATGAGCGTTGCGGGCTTGGAGGGCCGAAGGGCCCGTTTCCTGTGCTGTATTGTTCTTTGCTCTTTGTAACTCGCAAGGATGCCCCAACGACTGGCAGCGTGAAGAAGCCTTACCACTACCGCCCTGGCACTGTAGCACTGCTGGAGCCTCACCGCTACCAGAAGTCCACTGAGCTGTTGATTCACAAACTGCTTTTCAGCGCCTGGTGTGGGAGATGGCCCAGGATTTCAAGACTGACTTACACTTCGAGCTCGGCCGTCATGGCCCTGCAGGAGGCCAGTGAGGCTTATCTGGTGGGGCTCTTGGAAGACACCAATCTGTGCACCATTCACGCCAAACGGCTCATCATGTCAAAGAGCATTTGCCTGGCCCAGTGTATCCGTGGGGAGTGAGCCTGAATCTGATGTTAGCTGCAAATAACTTCTAACAGCATAGATCCATTCAAATAATTTACACTTTTGTTAGTGTTGCTTGCTGTCCCTTCCCTTCGCCTGCACATAACCCTGGGCAAATTTGATTTGTATTGTCACATGTATTAGTATATAGTGAAAAGCATATCATAGAGAGGAAAAGAGAGTGCAGAACATACAGTCATAGCTAGGGTGTGGAGAAAGATCAACTTAATGCAAGGTAAATCCATTCAAAAGTCTGATGGCAACAGGAAAGATGCTGTTCTGGAGTCAGTTGGTATGTGATCTCAGTCTTTTTTTTAATCTTTTTCCCGATGGAGGAGGAAGAGTCTATGTCCGGAGGCATGGGGTCCTTGATTGTGCTGGCTGCTTTTGCGAGGCAGCAGGGAGTGTAGACAGCGTCAATGGATGGGAGGCTGGTTTTAGTGATGGACTGGACTTCACTCACAACCCTTTGCGCCTTTTTTTTGCAGTCTTGGACAGAGCAAGTGCCATACCAACCTGCGCTACAACCAGAATGAATGCTTTCTATGACGCATCTGTAGAAGTTGGTGAGAATCATAGCAGAAATGTCAAATTTCCTTAGTCTCCTGACATTCTAATATTTGGCTGCAATGTACAGTATCAATCAGCAGATGTCACTTGCTAGCTCCCACAGCCAAAACTAGCACCTTTGACTTCTCTACCGCACATCTGCAAGTAACCAGTACCTACTCAGGAAGTAAAACTGCAAAATTATTAAGGTTTGCGAGTTGTGACATTGATACAGACAATGCAACTGTGCATGAAGTGCACCCTCTACAGTTGCAGCATTAAGTATAGTTTGAGAGAATACAGATATTTCACAAGTGGCCTGTCAACAAACATTTGAATCTTCACATGCAACTTTTTGAAAATATTAGGTAAACCAGCTAGTAGAAAGTAGCCAGAAGTAGAAAGCAGAAAGTAGGGGTGATCAAGAAAAAAGCCCTGCAGGAATCATGACAATTCAAAACGTTGGAAAAGTCTAAGACTGCGTGGATATCTTTAACAATAATATTCAAAGTAAGTGTACAATTCACTAGAATTGTCACGAAATTTGTAAATATGTCAAATGAAAAGGGATTGAACAAAACCAAAAAACATGGGACAATTAAGCAGATGGTCTCTTGATACATATATTGCGTTACTGGAACAGGAAACATGAAAATAACGAAGAATGAGAAGACACACGGTATACAAGAGAGCTGGATATGCAATGACAGTAAGAGCCAAGTTATTCCAACTGTGTATATTTATTTCCAGTTAGAACACAGGAAACTTTCAAAATATTGCTTTCAAATGTTTCCAATGTATATGATAGCAGCACCAAGGATCCAGTGCTTCAAACATTAAGTCTCAGGTAAATATGCAAAAATGATTTTTTTTTAATAATTCGAAGTATTAAAACTTTTCAGAGAGAAAAGAGAGACAGAGAAAAGGTAAGTGAACATAAGAACATAAATAGGAACAGGAGTAGGCCATCTAGCCCTTCGAGCCTGCCCCGCCATTCAACAAGATCATGGCTGATCTGAAGTGGATCAGTTCCACTTTCTCGCGTGCTCCCCATAACCCTTAATTCCCTTACCTATCAGAAATCTATCTACCCGTGACTTAAACATATTCAATGCGGTAGCCTCCACCACTTCAACGGGCAGAGAATTCCAGAGATTCACCACCCTCAGAGAAGTTGTTCCTCCTCAACTCTGTTATAAACTGCCCCGCTCTTATTTTGAGACTGTGCCCTTTAGTTCTGGTTTCCTTTCTAAGTGGAAAGAATCTCTCTGCTTCTACCCTATCTAGCCCCTTCATTATCTTGTAAGTCTCTATAAGATCCCCCCTCAGCCTTCTAAACTCCAAGTACAGGCCCCGTCTATTTAATTTCTCCTCATTAACTAACCCCCCTCATCTCTGGTATCAGCCTGGTGAACCTTCTCCGTACTCCCTCTAAGGCCAATATATCCTTACACAAATAAGGGGACCAAAACTGCACACAGTACTCCAGTTGCAGCCTCACCAGTACCCTATAGGACCAGAGGGCACAGCCTCAGGATAAAGGGGGGCGGTTTAGAACAGAGTTGAGGAGGAACTTCTTCACTCAAAGGGTGGTGAATCTCTGGAATTCTCTGCCCGTTGAAGTGGTGGAGGCTGCCTCGCCCAATATTTTTAAGACGCGGGTTGAGAGGTTTTTGATAGGCAAGGGGATTAAGGGTTATGGGGAGAGGGCGGGAATGTGGAACTGAGCCACGACAGATCAGCCATGATCTTATTGAACGGCGGGGCAGGCTCGAAGGGCTAGATGGCCTACTCCTGCTCCTGTTTCTTATGTTATGTTCTATACAGTTGCAGCAAGACCTCCCTGCTTTTATATTCTATCCCCCTCGCTATAAAGGCCAACATTCCATTCGCCTTCTTGACCACCTGCTGCACCTGCAGACTGGGTTTTTGCGATTTGTGCACAAGGACCCCCAGGTCCCTCTGCACAGTAGCATGCTGCAACTTTTCACCCTTTAAATAATATTCCATCCTATTATTATTTCTTCCAAAGTGGATAACCTCACATTTGCCAATGTTATACTCCATCTGCCGGGTCCTCACCCACTCACAGCCTATCCAGATCTCTCTGCAGACTTTCCGCGTCCTCCACACAATTTGCTTTTCCACTCATCTTCGTGTCATCAGCAAATTTTGTTACCCTACACTCAGCCCCCTCCTCCAGATCATCTATGTATATGGTAAACAGTTGAGGCCCCAGCATGCCACTAGTCACCAACTGCCAATCAGAAAAGCACCCATTTATTCCAACTCTCTGCTTCCTGTTAGATAGTCAATCCACGCTAACACTTTACCCCCAACTCCGTGTGCCCTAACCTTCTGCAGCAACCTTTTGTGAGGCACCTTATTGAACGCCTCCTGGAAATCTAAAAACACCACATCCACCGGTTCCCCTCTGTCTCCCACACTAATCACATCTTCATAAAAATCCAGTAAATTCGCCAAACAGAACTTTCGTCACGTCAAAGGCAGATGAATAGGGGAAATAGGGGGGGCGGGCAAGAAAAATGAAGACAGAAAAAGAAATTTGCTTTTATTTTAAAGGAGGAACTTCACTTGCCTCTCTAGAATGAAAGCATTTCAAACTGATAAATGAGTTACATAAAAATCTTAAATGAACACAAGAAAATGCTGCAAATTCTCAGCAGCTTAGCCAGTAGCTATGGTGAAAAATACAGAGCTCATGTTTCAGGTTGGTGACTTTTCACCAGAACTGGAAAAGTATGAGGTCTCATCTGGTATCAAATAGAGGCAGGGAAAGGAGAACATAGAACAGGACAGCACAGTACAGGCCCTTTGGCCCTCAATGTTGTGCCGACCTATGTCCAATCCCAAGATCAAGCTATCTCACTCCTCATCATTCTTGTGTGCTCCATGTGCCTATCCAATAGCCACTTGAAAGTTCCTAAAAAGTGTCCAACTCCGCTATCACAGCAGGCAGTCTATTCTACACTCCAACCACTGAGTAAAGAACCTACCTCAGACATCCCTCCTATATCCCCCACCATGATCCTCATAGTTATGCCCCCTAGTAACAGCTACATCCATCCGAGGAAATAGTCTCTGCACGTCCACTCTATCTATCCCTCTCATCATTTTATAAAACCTCTATTAAGTCGCCTCTCACCCTCCTCCACTCTAAAGAGGAAAGGCTCAGCTCCCTCAACCTTCCCTCATAAGATCTATCCTCCAAACCAGGCAGTATCCTGGTAAATCTCCTCTGCACTCTCTCCAATGCTTCCACATCCTTCTTATAGTGAGGTGCCCAGAACTGAACACAAATGTGGTCTCACCAACGTCCGGTATAGGGCTGAGATGTCACAGGTAAGAAGGTAGGAGAAATTAAATGACAAAAGGGATCATGGTGCAAGAATGAGATGGCAAATTGGTTGCTAAAAAGAAACAAAAGTCAGACTAGAAAATGTACAAATAGGAACAGAATCATTACCGGCATTTGTCCTCAAGATGGAAGCAGAAGATATGACATAAGAAATGGGAGTAGATCTCTCAGCCTGTTCTGCCTGCTCTTTCAATAAGTATTGCAAAGTTGAGTAATTGTAGATTGAGTAGAATGTTAGAATTGTGTTTGTAAAATTATTTTTTAAATTGCAAGATGTTATGAGGAGAAAGCATTGCATGGTTGTCAAAAGTGTTTTTTTCTGTGCTCAAAGTTAAAAAATGCAGGTACATATGGCATCCCTATGTGAAACATTTGTATTGAAGGCCAAGCAAAAGGTTGCCTTTTGAATTTAATTTAGCCAATGAATTTGAAACACAACAGGCTTTTGAATTTATCCAGTTTACATCAAGCACTTGGGTGCCAACAACCAACTGAATTTGAAGATATTGGCAACCTGGGACCTATCCTATTGTTGGAGACGTCAAAATGTCATCACCATTATAAAAGAAGAGGACAGCAGGTAAAATAAGCAGAGAGCAACTGCCATTTGCCAGAGTAACAGCCAAATCCGTATCTTAAAGGAAGCTCCATCTCGATAGCAAAGGTGCCTACTAAGACAGAAATTCCAGACAAAAGAATCAACAGAGAAAGCCCAGAATATTCTGGAAGACACCAAACCTGGTTGTAGTTTAGAGAGTGACTAAAATTCCATTTTTTATTTTAAAAATGGATATTTATCTAAACAGCATGCCATTAGAATTGTTTTATTCGGTTTGCTAATAGTTTACTTGTTCACAGTTAGATAAATAAATTAGTTGTTGATTTTACATAGAGTGTGTATCAGGGAGTTATTTTGATTTAACCACTAAAAGTTGAAGAGCAAATCATACCACTTTTACCAATTATGAGGTAAGATACTTCTGAGTGGTTCAGTATTAGTTCTCAGAGGGGATCCGCCTCTGCTTCTAAGCAATATAATTTTGGACATCAACTCCTTTTTCCTGCCTGTTCCCCACATTCCTTATTTCCCTAAAAGGCCAAAATTCAGTCTACCCAGTTTTTAATATATTCAATGATGGGGCAATCACAATCCCCTGGACAGAGAATTCCAAAGGTTCATGTCCCTTTAAGTAAAGAAATTTCTTTTCATCCACGTCCTAGATGATAGAAAACCATAGAAAATTTACAGCTCAGAAACAGGCCTATTGGCCCTTGTCTGTGCTGAACCATTTTTTGCCTAGTCCCACTGACCTGCACTTGGACCATATCCCTCCACACCCCTCTCATCCACGTACCTGTCCAAGATTTTCTTAAATGTTAAAAGTGACCCCACATTTACCACTATCTGCAGCTCATTCCACACTCCCATCACTGCGTGAAGAAGCCTCCCCCTAATATTCCCTTTAAACTTTTCTCCTTTCACCCTTAACCCTGCCCTGTTTTTTTCTCTCTCCTCTAGCCTCAGTGGAAAAAGCCTGCTTGCATTCACTCTATCTATACCCATCAAAATCTTATACACCTCTATCAAATCTTCCCTCATTCTAATACGCTTCAGGGAATAAAGTCCTAACCTATTCAATCTCTCTCTGTAACTCAGCTTCTCAAGTCCTGGCAACATCCTCGTGAATCTTCTCTGCACTCTTTCAACCTTATTTACATCCTTCCTGTAACTAGGTGACTAAAACGGTACACAATACTCTAAATTCGGCCTCACCAATGCCTTATATAACACTCCAACTTTTATACTCAATACTCGATTTATAAATGCCAATGTACCAAAAGCACTCTTTACGACCCTATCCACCTGTGGCGTCACTTTTAGGGAATTCTGTACCTGCATTCCCAGATCCCTCTGTTCAACTGCACTCTTCAGAGTCCTACCATTTAGCCTATAATTTCTACTTTGGTTTGTCCTTCCAATGTGCAATACCTCACACTTGTCTGCATTAGATTCCATTTGCCATTTTTCAGCCCATTTTCCTAGCTGGTCCAAATCCCTCTAAGCTTTGAAAACTTTCCTCACTGTCCACTACACCTCCAATCTTTGTATCATCAGCAAATTTGCTGATCCAATTTACCACATTATCATCCAGATCATTTATATAGATGACAAACAACAATGGACCCAGCACTGATCCCTGTGGCACACCACCAGTCACAGGCCTCCACTCAGAAGCAATCCTCCACAACCGCTCGCTGGCTTCTTCCACTGAGCCAGTGTCTAATCCAATTTACTACCACCCCATGTATACCTAGCAACTGAACCTTCCTAACTAACGTCCCATGAGGGGCCTTATCAAAGGACTTGCTAAAATCCAGGTAGACAACATCCACCATCATCCACTTTCTTGGTAACCTCCTCGAAAAACTCTAAGATTGGTCAAACATGACCTACCACGCACAAAGCCATGTTGGCTCTCCCTAATAAGTCCCTGTCTATTCAAATATTTGTAGATCCTATCCCTTATCACACCTTCCAATAACTTGCCCACCACTGATGTCAAACTTACTGGCCTATAATTTCCCGGATTTCTTTTGGAACCTTTTTTAAACAGAACATGAGCCACCCTCCAAACATCCGGCACCTCCTCCATGCAAACTGACATTTTAAATATGATCTGTCACTTATCCTGAGACTGTGGCCTCATGTTTTAGCTTGGAGTTTGTGGTCGCAGTGATAGTGAAGAGGCCAGTGTTATCATTACTGTGCAGCAAAGCAAGTTGCAGCAGCTTCACGCAAATCCAGGGGTTGATGCCAATGGTACCCTGTTTCCCCACAGGCATTTGGACAGACACACGGATAGAAAAGATTGAGTGTGATACAGGCCAAAGGCAGAGAAATGGGGTTAGCTTAGATGGGCATTTTGGTCAGCATGGACCAGTTCAGGCCGAAGGGCCTGTCACCGTGCTGTAGATTCTATGGTATACTGTTTTATGATTCTGCAGTGATTTGTGTGAACTTTGAATTATTCACAATAAAATCCACTGAGAAAGTTGAGATTTGCTGAACGAGATGCAGCGCACCAAGTCATAAATCCTGCAGAACAATTTCTCTGAGCCTAAAAAACTAAGTTTGGAGTGCTTGTTCCTCCATTTCATTATCATTACATTTTTAAAATAATACTTATTTTCCAATCTGCCTTAGGGGGCTGGTGGCAGAAAATTACAGAACTACAAATGTTACACCCTTGTTCAAAAAAAGGGTGCAAGGACAAACCAAGCAAGGCTAGTCGGTTTAACTTCGGCAGAGGGGAACCTTCTGGAAACGATAAGCCAAGACAAAATTAATCATCCCCTAGGCAAATGCAGTTACAGAAAGCCAGAATGGATGTGTTATCAGGAAGAGTGTGTAATCATCTTTGTTCCGTTGTCAAACTCCAAGAAGGCAACAAAGAAACAATTATTTTGGATAGAATCAGTCATTACATGGAAAAATTTGGGTCGATTAGGAAGAGCAAGCAGATTTCTAAAGGGGGAATCAAGTCCAACTAACTTGCTAGAGCTTTTTGAGGTGGTAATAGAAAAGGTCAATGAGAGTAATGCTGATATGCTGTACAAGGACCTCCAAAAGGCACTTGATTAAGTGCTGCACAGTAAGTTTGAGAGAAAGGTTATAGCTCATGGAATGAAGGGATAATAGCAACATGGATACAAACTCAGCTGAGTGAAAAAAACAGATTCTAGTCATTAATGATTGTTTTCCAGACTGGAGGCAGTTAGTAGTGGAGTTCCCTAGGGATCAGTGTTTGGACCCCTGATCTTTTAAATATATATTAACATCTTTGTGTAGGGCACAGTTGCAGAATTAGCAGATGTTACAAAACTCAGAAGCATTGTGAACCACAAGGACGATGCAGAACTTCAAAAAGGACAGACAGGTTGGTGGAATGGAGGGGCAGGTGGCAAATCTAGACTGAAATGATTCATTGATAGGAAGAACATGAGAATAATATAAAGGGCTCAACTCTAAATGTTGGGTAGGACAGGTTGAGAGGATGGTTAATGAAGTACACAGTACCCTGGTTTTTATTAATAGGGAAACAGTACAACATTCCCATTCATAGACATGCAGGGTAGAATAGGTGTAGGGCGATGCGGCGGCGCGGGCTCGTTGGGCCGAAGGGCCTGTTTCCCGTGCTGGGTTGTTCTTTGTTCTTTGTTTTTTAACATCAAGGAAATTGCATTAAGCCTGTATAAAACACTAATTCGACCTCAGCTGGAGTACTGCATCAGATTTTGAGCACTACGCTTTAAGATAAGAGCATGTGTGAGAAAGAGTCATAAGAATGGTTCTCAGGAACTTAAATTACCAAATCAAATTGGAGAAGTTGAAACAGCTTTCCTTGGAGAAAAGGTGTCAGACAGATCAGAAGGAGACATTAGAAATGAGTGTACGCAGATTTAAATATAATTGCAAAAGAAGCAATGGTGACATGAGGACAAACTTTTTCACACAAGTGGTTGGTATCTGACGTACACTGCCCAAGAAGATGCTGGTGGCAGGTTCAATAATGGCATTCAAAAGAAAATTCTACTGTTATCAAAAAAGGAATGGGATAGTTCTAATTGAGATTGTGTACTTTTTCTGGATTTTAGCTAAGGTCAAGTGTAGTATCGACATGCTGTGCTTGGCTGAAGTCATTAGGTTATATTTTAGCTTCATTTGAAGCAATTTTTAAAAGCAACATCTTGGCCTTTTGGTTAAGATGTAAAAGAGATCAAGCCTTGGAGAAGAAGCCAACCCTGCTCCAATCAGCTTGGATCATGTAGATCAAGCCCAAGACAGTAGGTGAGCGCCCTGTCTTCTCAGCTTGGATCGGGAATGTCTCAGCTTGTTGAGATTGGATTGGACTTGATTTGATTGAATTGGAATAAAAACAAAAACAGGTTCAAACCTCTGTTTATAATCTATACTAATAACTTGAATGAAGGGACTTTGTGTATCATTGCCACATTTGCACAGTCTGCAAAGGGGTATAGCCAGTGGGCTAAAGTTAACAGCTGCAGTACAATGTGGGAAAACGTGATGTAGGAAGAATAGAAAAGTAAAACATTTAAATGAAGAGACCAAAATTTGCTGATGACACCAAGATAGGGGGAACGGCAAATTGTGCGGAGGGTGTGGAGAGTCTGCAGAAGGATCTAGATAGGCTGGGCGAATGGGCCAGGAAATGGCAAATGGAATTTAATGTTGGCAAGTGTGAGGTGGTCCACTTTGGTAGGAAGAGTGGTAGGAAGGACTATTACTTACGGGGCGAAAAACCGCAGCAGGCGACGGTGCAGAGGGACCTCGGGGTCCTTGTGCATGAGTCGCAAAAACCCAGCTTGCAGGTGCAGCAGGTGGTCAGGAAGGCGAATGGGATGTTGGCCTTCATAGCGAGGGGGATTGAATATAAAAGTAGGAGGTCTTGCTGCAGCTGTATAGGGCATTGGTGAGGCCGCAGCTGGAGTACTGTGTGCAGTTTTGGGCGCCGCACCTGCGCAAAGATATTTTGGCCTTGGAGGGAGTGCAGAGGAGGTTTACTAGGCTGATACCGGAGTTGAGGGGGTTGAGCTATGAGGAGAGGCTGAATAAACTAGGCTTGTACTCGTTAGAGTTTAGAAGAATGAGGGGAGATCTCATTGAGACGTACAAGATGATGAATGGGATGGATAGGATAGAGGTGGAGAGACTCTTCCCGCTCAAAAAAAACAGTAGGACTAGGGGGCACAGCCTCAAGATAAAAGGGGGGCGGTTTAGAACGGAGTTGAGGAGGAACTTCTTCACTCAAAGGGTGGTGAATCTCTGGAATTCTCTGCCCGTTGAAGTGGTGGAGGCTGCCTCGCTAAATATTTTTAAGACGCGGGTTGATGGGTTTTTGATAAGAGAGGGGGTTAAGGGTTATGGGGAGAAAGCGGGAAAGTGGAACTGAGCAGCGACAGATCAGCCATGATCTTATTGAATGGCGGGGCAGGCTCGAAGGGCTGGATGGCCTACTCCTGCTCCTATTTCTTATGTTCTTAAGTGTTTTAGAGAAAGTACAGAGAAATCTGGGTGTCCTCTTAGATAAATTGCAAGTTAACATGCAGGTGCAGCAAGTAATTAAGCCAAATGAAATCCTTTATTACATAGATAAAACAGGCTCAGTCAAAGAAGACAGAGGGTAGCAGTGAAAGTTCTGAATGGAGGGCTGTGACAAGTGGTGTTCCTCAGGAATCAGTGCTGGGACCTTTGCTGTGTATATAGAACATAGAACACAGAACACTACAGCACAAACAGGCCCTTCGGCCCACGAGTTGTGCCGATCACATCAACACCTACCAACCTACAGACCTATCTATAACCCTCAATCTCATTAAACCCCATATACTCATCCAGAAGTCTTTTAAAAGACCCCAGCGAGTTCGCCTCCACCACCACTGACGGCAGCCGATTCCATTCACTCACCACCCTCTGAGTGAAAAAACTTACTCCTAACATCACTTCTGAACCTCCCTCCCCGCACCTTAAATCTGTGTCCTCTCGTAGCGACCATTTCAACCCGGGGAAATAGCCTCTGAGAGTCCACCCTATCTATTCCTCTCAACATTTTGTAAACTTCTATCAGGTCGCCTCTCAACCTTCGTCTCTCCAGGGAAAAGAGTCCCAGCTCCCTCAACCTAACTTCATAAGGCATGCCTCCCAGTCCAGGCAACATCCTTGTAAATCTCCTCTGTACCCTCTCAATAGCTTCTACTTCTTTCCTATAGTGAGGCGACCAGAACTGCGCACAATACTCTAAATGAGGCCTGACAAGGGTCTTATAAAGTTGCAGCATTACCTCCCGACTCCTAAACTCAATCCCTCGATTAATGAAGGCCAGTACACCATACGCCTTCTTGACCACCTCCTCCACCTGCGAGGCCGATTTAAGAGTCCTGTGGACCCGGACCCCAAGATCCTTCTGCTCTTCAACACTACTCAGACTTCTGCCCTTGATAGTGTACTCGTTCATCCCGTTGGTTCTGCCAAAATGGACGACTACACATTTATCCGCGTTGAAGTCCATCTGCCACTTCTCCGCCCAGTCCTGCATCCTATCTATGTCCTGCTGCAACTTTTGCCATCCTTCCAGACCATCCACAACACGACCAACCTTCGTGTCATCAGCGAACTTACTTACCCATCCCTCCACTTCCTCATCCAGGTCATTTATGAAAATGACAAACAACAAGGGTCCCAGAACAGATCCTTGAGGCACTCCGCTGGTGACTGACCTCCATTCAGAAAAAGCCCCATCCACAACCACTCTCTTCCTTCTGCAGGCAAGCCAGTTCTGGATCCACAAGGCCAAAGGCCCTTGGATCCCATGGCCTCTCACCTTCTCAAGAAGTCTTGCATGGGGGACCTTATCAAACGCCTTGCTGAAGTCCATGTACACTACGTCCACGGCACTTCCTTCGTCAATGTGTTCAATCACATTATCGAAGAACTCAACTAGGCTTGTAAGGCACGACCTGCCCTTGACAAATCCATGCTGACTATTCCTGATCATGTCAAACCTCTCCAAATGTTCGTAAATCTTGTCCCTCAGAAGCCTCTCCATCAGCTTACCAACCACTGAGGTTAGACTCACCGGTCGGTAATTTCCCGGGCTATCTCTGTTTCCTTTCTTGAAAATAGGAACTACATCCGCAATCCTCCAATCCTCCGGAACCTCTCCTTTTATATATATACACACATATATAAAAAAACTGATCTGGAGGAAAATGTAACTGGATTGATTAGTATGTTTGCAGTCAACACAAAGGTTGGCGGATTTGCAGATAGCGATGAGAACAAAAGGATAGAGCAGGATATAGATCAGTTGGAGACTTGGGCAGAGAGATGGCAGATGGAGTTTAATCCAGACAAATGTGAGGTAATGCATTTTGGGCAGTCTAATACAGATAGGAAATATACAGTAAATGGCAGAACTCTTAGGAGTATTGATAGGCAAAGGGATCGGGGTGTACAGGTACACAGGTCACAGAAAGTGGCAATGCAGGTGGAGAAGATAGTCAAGAAGGCATACGGCATGCTTGTCTTCATCGGCCGGGGTACTGAGTTTAAAAATAGGCAAATCATGTTGCAGCTTTATAGAACTTTAGTTAGGCTGCACTTGGAATATAGTGTTCAATTCTGGTTGCTGCACTGCCAGAAGGACATGGAGGCTTTGGAGAGGGTACAGAAAATATTTACCAGGATGTTGCTGGCACGGAAGGCATTAGCTATGAAGAGAGGTTGGAGAAACTTGGTTTGTTTTCACTGGAGTGAAAGGGGTTGAGGGGAGGCCTGATAGCAGTCTACAAGATTAAGAGGCACAGACAGAGTGGATAGACAGAAACTTTTTCCCAGGGTGGAAGAATCAATTACAAGGGGGAAGAGGTTTAAGGTGCAAGGGGTAAGGTTTAAAGGAGATGAACATGGCAGGTTTTTTTTTAAATTAGTAGTGGTTGCCTGGAACCCACTACCAGGGAACATAGTGGAAGCGGATATGGTAGTGATTTTTAAGGGACGTCTTGACAAGTGCATGAATAGGATGGAATAGAGGAATATGGTCCCCAGAAGGGTAAGGAGTTTTAGTTAAGTCAGGCAGCATTGTCAGTGCAGGCTTGGGGGTCCGAAGGGCCTAATCCTGTGCTGTAATTTTCCTTGTTCTTTGGGTGACACAGAATGAAACTGGGTAAGCCTTGCTAAAACCGTGCAGGGCATTAGTGAGACTACGCCTGGAGTATCATGCAAGAACATAAGAACGAGGAGCAGGAGTAAGCCATCTGCCCCTGGAGTCTGCTCCACCATTCAATTAGATCATGGCTAATATTTTCGTGGTCTCAGCTCCACTTACCCACACACTCATCATAACTCTCAATTCCTTTACTGTTCAAAGCTCTATCCACCTTCGTCTTAAAAACGTTCAATAAGGTAGCCTCAACTGCTTCATTGGTCAGGGAATCCCTCAGATTCACAATCCTTTGTGAAGAAATTCCCCCTCAACTCAGTACTAAATCTGCTCCCCCTTATTTTGAGGCCATGCCCCCTAGTTCTAGTTTCACTGCCAGTGGAAATAACCTCCCTGATTCTATCTTGTCTATTGCCTTCATAATCTAATATGTTTCTATCAGACCGCCCCTCATTTTTCTGAATTCCAATGAGTATAGTCCCAATCTACTCACTCTCTCCTCATAAGCCAACCCTTTCAACTCAATAATCAACCTAGTCAATCTCCTCTGCACCCCCTCCAGTGTCAGTACATCCTTTCTCAAGTAACGAGACTAAAATTGTACACAGCATTCCAAGCATGGCCGCACTAGCTGCGACATAACCTCCCTGTTTTCAAGCTCCATCCCTCCAGTAATAAAGGACAAAATTCCATTTGCCTTCTTAATTACCTGCTGCACCTGCAAACTTTGTGACTCCTGCACAAGGATACACAGGTACATCTGCACAGCAGCATGCTGCAATTTTTTTACCATTTAAATTAGTCCATTTTGCTGTTATTCTTATCAAAATGGATGACCTCACATTTACCAATATTGTACTCCATCTGCCAGACCTGCGCCCACTTACTTAGACTATCTATACTCCTTTGCAGAGGATGCTGGAAGTCTGCAAACTTTGCTCTGCCACTCTTTGTCATCTGCAGATTTTGACACACTGCACTTGATCCCCAGTTCCAAATCATCTACGCAAGTTGCAAACAATTGCAGTCACAACACTGATTCCTGAGGCACACCACTAGTCACTGATCACCAACCAGGAAAAACACCTATTTACCCCCAATCTCTGCTTTCTGTTAGTTAGCTCATCTTGTACCAATTTATACATTACCCACAATAACGTGCATGTTTATCTTTTGCAGTAGCTTTTGGTGTAACAACTTGCCAAATGCCTTCTGGAAATCCAAATACACCACATCCACAGGTTCCCCACTGTCCGCTTTGCACGTAATGTTCTCAAAGAATTCCAACAATGAAACATGACCTGCCCTACATGAACACATGCTGCATCTTCCCAATGGGACATTTTATATCCAGATGTCTTGCCATTTCTTCCTCAATTTCCTCAGGCAAGGCAGATGAACTCAGGGCATAAATGGGTATGTGAGACTTGGCTATTATAGCAATTGCTGAAACATGGCTTAGGGAGGGGCAGGACTGGCAGCTCAATGTCCCAGGAAACAAATGCTTTAGGAAAGCTAGAACAGGAGGTAAGAGAGAAGGGTGCGTTTCATTTTTGATTAGGGGAAGCATCACAGCCATACTGAGAGGGGATATACCCGAGGGTTCGGCTACTGAGTCTAAATCGATAGAACTGAGAAATAAGAGGAGGGAAATCGCTTTGAAAGGTTGTAGTATAGGCCCCCAAATAGTCGGTGGGAAATTGAGGAGCAAATATGCAAGGGGATTACAGAAAGCCCCAAGAAAAATACGGTGGTAATAGCCAGAGATTTTAACTTTTCCAACATTGACTGGGACAGCCATAGTATTAGAGGGTTGGATGGAAAGGAATTTGTTGAGTGTACTCAGGGGGAGTTTCTCATTCAGTATGTGGATGGCTCAACTAGAGAGGGAGCAAAACTTGACCTACCTTTGGGAAATAAGGTAGGGCAGATGACAGAAGTGTTAGTGAGGGATCACTTTGGCACCAGTGACCATAATTCTATTAGTTTTAAAATAGCTATGGAGAATGAGGGGTCTGGCCCAAGAGTAAAAATTCTAAATTGGGGGAAGGCCAATTTTGATGGCATCAGGCAGGAACTTTCAAAAATTAATTGAAGGAGTCTGTGGGAAGGCAAAGAGACATCTGGTATGTGGCACACATTCAAAAGCGTGTTAACCAGCGTTCAGGGTAAGTACATTCCTCTTAGAATGAAGGGTAAGGCTTTCCCTTTAGAAGTAGGGAACCCTGGATGACTCGGGATATTGAGGCCCTGGTCAAGAAGAAGAGGCACACGACATGCATAGGCAGCTGGGGTCAAGTGAATCCGTTGAAGAGTATGGGGGTGTAAGAGAGAGAAATCAGGAGGGCAAAAAGGGGACACAAGATTGTTTTGGCAGACAAGGCAGAGGAGAACCCAAAGAGCTTCTACTAAAACAAAGGGAAAAAGAGTAACAAGTGAGAGGAGGGCCTCTTAAGGATCAACAAGGTCATCTATGTACAGTACCCACAAGAGATGGATGAGATCTTGAATGAATATTTCTCATCAGTATTTACTGTTGAGAAAAGCACAGGTGTAAGGGAATTTGGGGAAATAAATAGTAATGTCTTGAGGAGTGTACACATTACAGAGGTGCTGGAAGTCTTAAAGCGCATCAAGGTTGGTAAATCCTGGGATCTGATGAAGTGTATCCCAGGACATTGTGGGAGGTTAGGAAGGAAATTGTGCGTCACCCTAGCCAAGATTCTGAGTCATCGATAGTCACGGATGACGTGCCTGAAGAGTGGAGAGTGGCAAATGTTGTGCCTTTGTTTAAAGAGTGCTGCTGGGAAAAGCCTGGGAACTACAGGCCAGAGAGCCTCACATCTGCAGTGGGTAAATTGATGGAAGGTATTTTGAGCGACAGGATCTACAAGCATTTAGAGACGCAAGGACTGATTAGGGAAAGTCAGCATTGCTTTGCAAGTGGAAAATCATATCTCGCTAATTTGAATGTATTTTTTGAAGGGGTAATCAAAAAGGGAGATGAGGTCATTGCAGTTGATGTTGGCTATATGGACTTTACCAAAGCCTTTGACAAGCTACCGCATGGTAGGTTGATGCATGAGGTTAAATCTCATGGGATCCAGGGTGAGGTATCGAAATGGATAGAAAATTGGCTTCTTGACAGAAGCCAGAGGGTGGTTGTACAGGGCTGTTTTTCAAACTGGAGGCCTGTGACAAGTGGCGTGCCTCAGGGAACAGTGCTGGGCCCATTTGTCATTTAATGATTTGGATGAGAATATATGGTTAGTGTAATTTGCAGATGACACCAAGATTGGTGGCATAGTGGACAGTGAAGAAAGTTATAAGAACGTAAGAAATAGGAGCAGGAGTAGGCCATCTAGCCCCTCGAGCCTGCCCTGCCATTCAATAAGATCATGGCTGATCTGTCGTGGCTCAGTTCCACATTCCCGCCCTCTCCCCATAACCCTTAATCCCCTCGCCTATCAAAAACCTATCAACCTGTGTCTTAAAAATATTTAGTGAGGCAGCCTCCACCACTTCAACGGGCAGAGAATTCCAGAGATTCACCACCCTTTCAGTGAAGAAGTTCCTCCTCAACTCCGTTCTAAACCGCCCCCCTTTTATCTTGAGGCTGTGCCCCCTAGTCCTACTGTTTTTTTTTGAGCGGGAAGAGTCTCTCCACCTCTATCCTATCCATCCCATTCATCATCTTATACGTCTCAATGAGATCTCCCCTCATTCTTCTAAACTCTAACGAGTACAAGCCTAGTTTATTCAGCCTCTCCTCATAGTTCAACCCCCTCAACTCCGGTATCAGCCGAGTAAACCTCCTCTGCACTCCCTCCAAGGCCAAAATATCCTTGCGTAAGTGCGGCGACCAAAACTGCACACAGTACTCCAGCTGCGGCCTCACCAGTGCCCTATACAGCTGCAGCAAGACCTCCCTACTTTTATATTCAATCCCCCTCGCTATGAAGGCCAGCATCCCATTTGCCTTCCTGACCACCTGCTGCACCTGCAGGCTGGGTTTTTGCAAAGCGTGCACAAGGACCCTGAGGTCCCTCTGCACCGTCGCATGCTGCAGTTTTTCGCCAAGTAAGTAATAGCCTTCCTACCATTATTCCTACCAAAGTGGACAACCTCACATTTGCCAACATTAAATTCCATTTGCCCAGCCTATCTAGATCCTTCTGCAGACTCTAATCTCAAATTGTAACAGAATCTTGATCAATGGGGCTAGTGGGCTGACGAATGGCAGATGCAGTTTGACTTAGACAAATGCAAGATAATGACCCCAGTCAGACCCCACTTGGAGTACTGTGCGCAGTTCTGGTCGCCTCATTACAAGAAAGTGGAAGCTATTGAAAGGATGCAGAGGAGATTTACAAGGATGTTGCCTGGATTGGGTGGCATGCCTTATGAGGATAGGTTGAGGGACCTCAGTCTTTTCTCCCTGGAGAGTCAAAGAATGGGAGGTGACCTGATAGAGGTTTATAAGATGTTGAGAGGTATTGATTGAGTGGGTTCTCAGAGGCTATTTCCCAGGGCTGAAATGGTCGTTACGAGTAGACAGGTTTAAGATGCTGGGGAGAAGGTACAGAAGAGATGTCAGGGGCAAGTTTTTCACTCAGAGGGTGGTGGGTGAGTGGAATTGGGTGCTCTCGGTAGTGGTGGAGGCTAATTCCTTAGGGTGTTTTAAGAGACTTCTGGATGAGTACATGGGATTTAATAGGATTGAGGGTTATAGGTAGGCCTAGTAGGTAGGGATATGATCAATGCATCTTGTGGACAGAAGGGCCTGTTTGTGCTGTGGTTTCTCTATGTTCTAAATGGCAAGTTTTTGCTGTCCTACAACACTACACCCAACGCTACCACTGGGTCACGCGTGCAGAATTGCTGATGGGTCGGCACCAGCATACTTGTTTAGACTTTGTGTTCTCAAAATTGTACGGGAGGGTGGAGTCTTGGCTAGGCTCTCAAAGACTGTCATGATTCTCAAAAAGGATCATTTAACATTTATGACCTTGCTTTGGCAAGGAATTTTGGTGGCAGGCCTGCCTAAGAACATAAGAACATAAAAAATAGGAGCAGGAGTAGGCCATCTAGCCCTTCAAGCCTGCCCTGCCAATCAATAAGATCATGGCTGATCTGAAGTGGATCAGTTCCACTTTCCCCCCATAACCCTCAATTCCCTTGTCTATCAAAAACCTATCTACCCGTGACTTAAATATATTTAGCGAGGTAGCCTCCACCACTTCAACGGGCAGAGAATTCCAGAGATTCACCACCCTTTCAGTGAAGAAGTTCCTCCTCAACTCTGATCTAAACTGCATCCCCCTCCCCCATCTTGAGGCTGTGCCCTCTAGTCCTGCTATCCATTCTAAGCGGAAAAAATCTCTCTACCTCTACCCTATCCATCCCTTTCATCATCTTATACATCTCTATAAGATTCCCCCCTCATCCTTCTAAACTCCAACGAGTACACACCCAGTCTATTTAGTCACTCTTCATCATCCAACCCCCTCATCTCTGGTATCAGCCTAGTGAACCTCCTCTGCACTCCCTCCAAGGCTAAAATATCCTTGCGCAAGTGCAGCGACCAAAACTGCACACAGTACTCCAGCTGCAGCCTCACCAGTACCCTGAACAGTTGCAGCAAGACCTCCCTACTTTTATATTCTATCCCCCTTGCTATAAAGGCCAGCATCCCATTCGCCTTCCCGATCACCTGCTGCACCTGCAGACTGGGTCTTTGCGACTCATGCACAAGGACGCCCAGGTCCCTCTGCACCGTAGCATGCTGCAGCTTTTCGCCCTTTAAATAGTAATCCCTCCTACTATTATTTCTGCCGAAGTGGATAACCTCACACTTGCTAACATTATACGCCATCTGCCAGGTCCTCGCCCACTCGCTCAGCCTATCCAGGTCCCTCTGCAGACTTTCCACACCCTCCACACAATTTACTTTACCACTCATCTTTGTGTCATCAGCAAATTTCGTCACCCTACACTCAGCCCCCTCCTCCAGATCATCTATATAAATGGTAAATAGCTGAGGCCCCAGCACCGATCCCTGCAGCACTCCACTAGTCACCAACTGCCAATCAGAATAGCTGCTTCCTATTAGACAACCAATCCCCTATCCACGCTGACACCTTACCCCCAACTCCGTGCACCCTAACTTCCTGTACCAGGGAGAGTTGTAGAGAACCAGTCAGTAATGTGATGGAGACACAGGCCATCAAGTATAGAAGCATGTCAACTACTCACACCCGAGAGTACAGCCAAGAAATTTGGGGAAGATGAGAGGCTCCTTTAATGTGCGATCCTTTAAGGGCCGCATTGCCAGGATGGAACTAACGAAATGTAAGCACAATAGGCTGGATTGTTCTGCGGCGAATCAGCACGGACTCAATCAGCCAAATGGCCTGCCATTAACAACTGTAACTGTAAGAGTGCAAGCCCTTTTGATTTAGTAAGCCAAAATATATAGGAGCCAAAGTTACGTTCTTGCAAATCAAAGATTTGCTTAGACCACATCTGGAATTCTGTGGGCAGTTACAGGCACCATACCGTGGGAAGAATCTTTGCCTTTGAGGGGATGATGTGCAGATTTCCCAGAATGATACCTGGACTCAAATTAAAAGGGGAGATAACACAAACGAGTTGCATTCCCAGGATTTTAAAGGTCAAGGAGCATCTTGGTCAATATTTTCAAGATATTAAGGGGTACAGATAAAGTAGATAGAGAAAGTTTTTCCACTAGCCAGTTTGCTTACAGCTAACGGAGATTCGTCTAAAATTTAGAAGACTACCTTTCAAGATTAGAATTATTAAATGGATTAAATGGTGGAAGTTTGGAACTCTTCCACAAACGGCATTTGGTGCTTGATCAATTGTTAATTTTTAACCTGAGATTGGTTTAGTTTTATCATTCAAAGGTATTAAGGAATATGGGGCAATAATGTAGGGTCAGGTCGAAGGTCAACCATGATCGACAGGCTTGAGGGGCCATATAACCAACTCATTTCTCTGTGACAGCAGACATTTGTGCAAATAATTGAATGGAAATGTTGAGAGTCCTGACAAAGTGGTTTTATTTCTGTAACATTGGCATTTGCTCTCATGTCACTACTTTTGCTTTCAATAAAGTATGACAAAGCTACAATGCTGTGAACCCGCAAAAACTCAAAGCAGTTAAATGCTACATTACTGCTTTTAGAAACATTGAAACATAGAACAGTACAGCGCAGTACAGGCCCTTCAGCCCTCAATGTTGTGCCAAGCTATGTCTAAACCCAAGATCAAGCTATCCCACTCCCTATCATTCTGGTGTGCTCCACGTGCCCATCCAATAACCGCTTGAAAGTTCCTAAAGTGTCCGACTCCACTATCACAGCAGGCAGTATATTCAACACCCCAATCAACCTGAGTGAAAAATCTACCTCGGACATCTCTCCTATATCTCCCACCGTGACCCTTATAGTTATGCCCCCAAGTAACAGCTACATCCACCCGAGGAAATAGGCTCTACACATCCACTCTATCAATCCCCCTCATCATCTTATAAACCTCTATTAAGTTGCCGCTCGTCATCCTCCAGTCTAAAGAGAAAAGCCCCAGCTCCCTCAACTTTTCCTCATAAGACCTACCCTCCAAATCAGGCAACATCCTGGTAAATCTCCTCTGCACTCTCTCCAATGTTTCCACATCCTCCTTATAATGAGGTGAAAAGAACGGAACACAATATTCCAAATGTGGTCTCACCAAGGTCCTGCACAGTTTCAGTATAACCCCACGGCTCTTAAAATCAAACCCCCTGTAATAAACCCTAACACACTAAGCCTTCTTCACAGCTCTATCCACTTGAGTGGCAACCTTCAGAGATCTGTGGATATGAACCCCAAGATCTCTGTTCCTCCACATTCCTCAGAAACCTACCGTTGACCCTGTAATCTGCATTCAAGTTTGTCCTACCAAAATGAATCACCTCACACTCAGAGTTAAACTCCATCTGCCACTTTTCTGCCCAGCTCTGCATCCTATCAATGTCTCTTTGCAGCCTGCAAGAGCCTTCCAACTCATCCACTACTCCACCAATCAGGTGTCATCAGCAAATTTACTAACCCACCCGTCAGTTCCCCTCTTCCAAGTCATTGATAAAAATCACAAATAGCAGAGGACCCAGCATTGACCCATGGTACACTGCTGGTAACTGGTCTCCAGTCTGAAAATTTTCCCTCCACCACCACCCTCTGTCTTCTATGAGACAGGCAGTTACTTATCCAATCGGCCAAATTTCCTTCTATCCCACACCACCTTATCTTCTTTATGAGCCTACCACAGGGAACCTTATCAAACGCCTTACTAAAATCCATGTATACGACATCAACTGCTCTACCTTCATCTACACACTTAGTAACCTCCTCAAAGAATTCAATCAAATTTGAGGGGCAGGATTTACCCCTCACGAAACCATGCTGACTATCCCAGATTAAACTGCATCTTTCCAAATGGTCATAATTCCTATCTCTCAGGACCCTTTCCACTCACTTACCAACCACCAAAGAAAGACTAACTGGCCTATAATTACCTGGGTCATTCTTATTTCCCTTCTTGAAGGGAGGAACAACATTTGCCACTCTCCAGTCCATGGCACAATCCCCATGGACAGCGAGGACCCAAAGATCAAAGCTAAAGGCTCCGCAATCTCATCCCTTGCCTCTGATACATGTTGCAGTGTAAGTAAAACCAACATTTCATAGAACAGAAACAGGCCCTTTCGCCCTCCTAACCAGTGCCGCTCATGCGCCCAACTAGACCATTCGTTTGTATCACTCTATTCCCAGTCTGTTCAGGTGGCTATCTAGATAAGTCTTAAACAACCCCAGTGTCCACCTCAACCACCTTGCTTGGCAGTGCATTCCGGGCCCCCACCACCCTCTGTAAAAAATATGCTCCCCTGACATCTGTGTTGAACCTTGCCCCCTTAACCTTGAACTTGTGACCCCTTGTCTTCGTCACCTTCGACGTGGGAAAAAGCTTCCCAATGTTCACCCAATGTCCTTCACAATTTTATACACTTCTATAAGGTCACCCCTCATCCTCCATCTTTCCAGGGAGAACAACCCCAGTTTGCCTAATCTCTCCTCATGGCTAAGACCCTCCATACCAGGCAACATCCTGGTAAACCTTTATGTGACTAAACACATTGATGAAGGAAGAGCAGAAGATGTGACTTATATGGACTCCAGCAAGCCGTTCGATAAGGTCTCCCATAGAACATAGAACATTACAGCGCAGAACAGGCCCTTCGGCCCACGATGTTGCGACGACCAGTTACAAAACAATGACCCACTAACCTAAACCAATCCCTTCTCGTCCATAAACCTATCCACGGATCTCTTAAACGCCCCCAAACTAGGCGCATTTACAACTGCAGCAGGCAGGGCATTCCAATCCCTCACCACCCTCTGGGTAAAGAACCTACCCCTGACATCCGTCCTATAACTACCACCCCTTAATTTAAAGCCATGCCCCCTCGTGCTAGATTTCTCCATCAGAGGAAAAAGGCTATCACTATCCACCCTATCTAAACCTCTAATCATCTTATATGTTTCAATAAGATCCCCTCTTAGCCGCCTTCTTTCCAGCGAAAACAACCCCAAATCCCTCAGCCTCTCCTCATAGGACCTCCCCTCCATACCAGGCAACATCCTGGTAAACCTCCTCTGCACCCTCTCCAAAGCCTCCACATCCTTCCTGTAATGTGGGGACCAGAACTGCACACAATACTCCAAGTGCGGCCGCACCAGAGTAGTGTACAGTTGCAACATGACGCTGCGACTCCTAAATGCAATCCCCCTACCAATAAACGCCAAGACACCGTATGCCTTAACAACCTTATCTACTTGACTCCCAACTTTCAGGGATCTATGTACACATACACCTAGATCCCTCTGCTCATCCACACTATTCAAAGTCCTCCCGTTAGCCCTATACTCGACACATCTGTTATTCCTACCAAAGTGAATTACCTCACACTTCTCCGCATTAAACTCCATCCGCCACCTCTCGGCCCAGCTCTGCAACCTAAGTCTTCCTGCAAACTATGACACCCTTCATCACTATCTACCACACCTCCGACTTTGGTGTCATCAGCAAACTTACTAATCCACCCAACTATACCCTCATCCAGATCATTAATAAAAATTACAAACAGCAGTGGCCCCAAAACAGATCCCTGAGGCACACCACTCGAAACCGAACTCCATGATGAATATTTACCATCAACCACCACCCTCTGTCTCCTATCCGCTAGCCAATTCCTGATCCAATTCCCTAGATCACCCCCAATCCCATACATCTGCATTTTCTGCAGAAGCCTACCATGGTGAACCTTATCAAACGCCTTACTAAAATCCATATACACCACGTCCACTGCCTTACCCCCATCCACCTCTTTGGTCACTTTCTCAAAAAACTCAATAAGCTTAGTAAGGCACGACCTACCCGCCACAAAACCATGCTGACTATCTCCAATCAATTCTTTACTCTCCAAATAACTATAAATCCTATCCCGAATAATTTTTTCTAAAACCTTGCCCACAACAGAAGTGAGACTCACCGGTCTATAATTCCCAGGGAAGTCTCTGTTCCCCTTCTTAAACAATGGGACAACATTCGCTAACCTCCAATCTTCCAGTACTATACCAGAGGCCAACGACGACCTGAAGATCAGAGCCAGAGGCTCTGCAATCACTTCTCTTGCCTCCCAGAGAATCCTGGGGTAAATCCCATCTGGACCAGGGGACTTATCTATTTTCAGACCCTCCAGAATATCTAGCACATCCTCCTTATCAACTGCACCACTGTCAATTCTACTCCCCTGCAATCCAGTGTCCTCCTCAGCTATATCCATGTCCCCTTGTGTGAACACCGAAGAGAAATATTGGTTCAATGCCTCTCCAATCTCCTCCGGTTCCACACATAACTTCCCTCTGCTGTCTATAACTGGCCCTAATCTTGCCCTAACCAACCTTCTGTTCTTGACATATCTATAGAACGCCTTAGGATTCTCCTTAATCCTATCAGCCAAAGTCTTCTCATGTCCTCTTTTAGCCCTTCTTAGCTCACTCTTCAACTCCCTCCTAGCCAATCTAAAGTTTTCTAGTGCACTACCTGAGCCCTCACGTCTCATCCGAACATAAGCCTCCTTTTTCCTCTTAACCAACGAAAAAACTTTTTTGGTGCACCACGGTTCCCTAGCCCTACCAATTCCTCCTTGCCTGACAGGGACATACCTATCACGGACTCGCAGTAGCTGCTCCTTGAAAAAACTCCACATTTCAGACGTTCCCAGTCCCTGTAATCTCCTAGTCCAACCTACGCTTCCTAATTCTCTCCTAATAGCCTCATAATTACCCTTCCCCCAGCTAAAACCACTAGCCCGAGGTTCATTCCTATCCCTTTCCATCACTAAGGTGAACGTAACCGAATTGTGGTCACTATCACCAAAATGCACACCAACTTCCAAGTCTAGCACCTGGTCTGGCTCATTTCCCAGCACCAAATCCAATATAGCCTCACCTCTAGTTGGCCTATCTACATACTGAGTCAAAAAACCTTCCTGCACGCTTTGTACAAAAACTGACCCCTCTAACGAGCTACAGCTATAACAATTCCAATCAATATTAGTAAAGTTAAAATCCCCCATAACAATTACCCTATTACTTTCACTCCTAACCAGGATCGTCTCCGCAATCCTTTCCTCAACCTCTCTAGAACTTTTAGTGCAAGACTTGCAAGACTTCTTCAAAAAGTGAGGGGGCATGGGACCCAAGAGGCTGTTTGCCTTGTGGATCCAGAACTGTCTTGCCCGCAGAAGGCAGAGCATGGTTGTGGATGGGTCTTTTTCTGCATGGTTGGTCAGTCACCAGTGGAGTGCCCCAGGGATCTGTTCTGGGACCCTTGCTGTTTGTCATTTTCATAAATGATCTGGATGAGGAAGTGGAGGGATGGGTTGGTAAGTTTGCCGACAACACGAAGGTTGGTGGTGTTGTGGATAGTCTGGAGGGATGTCAGAAGTTGCAGCATGACATAGATAGGATGCAAGACTGGGCGGAGAAGTGGCAGATGGACTTCAACCCAGATAAACGTGTACTGGTCCATTTTGGCAGGTCCAATGGGATGAAGGAGTACAATATTAAGGGTAAGGCTCTTAGCAGAGTAGAGGATCAGAAGGACCTTAGGGTCCAGGTCCATAGGACTCTCAAATCGGCCTTGCAGGTAGAGGATGTGGTCAAGGCGGCATATGGTGTACTGGCCTTCATTAATTGAGGGATTCAGCTCAGGAGTCAGGAGGTAATGCTGCAGCTTTAAAAGACCCGAGTCAGACCCCACTTGGAGTACTGTACGCAGTTCTGGTCGCCTCATTACAAGAAAGATGTGGAGGCTACTTAAAGGGTGCAGAGGAGATTTACAAGGATATTGCCTGGATTAGGTGGCGTGCCTTGAGGCTAGAACATAGAACATTACATCGCAGTACAGGCCCTTCGGCCCTCGATGTTGCACCGATCAGTGGAACCAATCTAATGACCCTCTAACCTAAACTTTTCCGATATTATCCATATGCTATCCAATGACCATCTGAATAGCCTTAAAGTTGGCGAGTCCACAATTGCTGCAGGCAGGGCATTCCACGACCTTACTACTGAGTGAAGAACCTACCTCTGACATCCGTCCTATATTTATCACCCCTCAATTTAAAGCTATGTCGCCTCTTGTCAGCCATCACCATCCGAGGAAAAAGGCTCTCACTGTCCACCCTATCTAACCCTCTGATCATCTTGTATGCCTCAATTAGGTCACCTCTTAACCTTCTCTCTAACAAAAACAACCTCAAGTCCCTCAGCCTTTCCTCATAAGACCTTCCCACCATACCAGGCAACATCCTGGTAAACCTCCTCTGCACCCTTTCCAATGCTTCCACATCTTTTTTATAATGCGGCAACCAGAACTGTATGCAATACGCCAAGTGCAGCTGTACCAGAGTTTTGTACAGTTGCAACATATCACGGCTCCGAAATTCAATCCCTCTACCAATAAAAGCTAACACACCGTACGCCTTAACGACCTTATCAACCTGGGTGCCAACTTTCAGGGATCTATGCACATGTACACCGAGATCTCTGCTCATCCACACTACCAGGAGTCCTTCCATTAGCCCTATATTCTGTAATCCTGTTACTCCTTCCAAAGTGAATCACCTCACACTTTTCTGCATTAAACTCCATTTGCCACCTCTAGCCCAGCTCTGCAGCTTATCTATATCCCTCTGCAAACTGTAACATCCATCCTTACTGTCTACAACTCCTCCAACTTCTCAGAGGCTATTTCCGGGGGCTGAAATGGTCGCTACAAGAGGACACGGGTTTAAGGTGCTGGGGAGTAGGTACAGAGGAAATGTCAGGGGCAAGTTCTTCCACTCAGAGAGTGGTGGGTGAGTGGAATTAGCTGCCCTCGGTGGTGGTGGAGGAGGCTAATTCCTTAGGGTGTTTTAAAAGACTTCTGGATGAGTACATGGGATTTAATAGGATTGAGGGTTATAGGTAGGCATATGATCAGCGCATCTTGTGGGCAGAAGGGCCTGTTTGTGCTGTAGTTTTTCTATGTTCTAACCTTTTCTAACCTTTTACACTTTCCAAAGCCTCCACGTCATTCTGGTGACCAGAACTGGACGCAGTATTCCAAATGTGGCCTAACCAATGTTCTATATAACTGCAACATCATATGCCAACTCTATGCCCTGTCCAATAAAGGCAAGCATGCCATATGCCTTCTTCACCACCCTCTCCACCTGTGTTGCCACCTTTAGAGATCTGTGTACTTGCACACCCAGGTCCCTCTGTCTCTATACTCCTGATGGTTCTTCCATTTATTGTCTCGCTCCCCCCTACATTAGATCTACCAAAATGCATCACTTCGCATTTATCTGGATTAAATTCCATCTGCCATTTCTCTGCCCAATTTTCCAGCCTATGTTGTATTCTCTGACAATGTTCATCACTATCCGCAAGACCAGAAATCTTTGTGTCGTCCACAAACTTACTGATCACACCAGCTACATCATCTTCCAAATCATTTATATATATCACAAACAGCAGGGGTCTCAGTGGAGAGTCCTGCGGAACACCATGAGTCACAGACCTCCAACCGTAAAAAGACCCCTCCACTGCCACCCTCTGTCTTCTATGGCCTAGATGTGGGTATGCCAGCGTTGGACTGGCGTAAACACAGTAAAAAGTCTGACAACACCAGGTTTTAGTCCAACCTATTTATTTGATATTACTCACAAGCTTTTGAGGTTTCCCTCTTCGTCAGGTGAATAGAGTGTTCTGGCCTCAGACAGAGCATATGAAGCACAGACAGTTTAGAGATTACTGATTAGAATGCGAATCCTTACACCTAACCTGCTGTTCAAGACCTGAAGTGGCTGACAATGTGTGTGGAAGGAGCACTGATCACAGGTTAAAGAGATGTGTATTGTCTCCAGACAGTACAGTAAGTGAGGTTTTGCAAACTCAGGCAAGTCACGGGGGTTACAGATAGTGCGACATGAACCCAAGATCCCTGTTGAGACCGTCCTCATGTGTGCGGAACTTGGCTATCAGTCTCTGTTCAGCGACTCTGCGCTGTCGTGTGTCGTGAAGGCCGCCTTGGAGAATGCTTACCCGAAGGTCAGAGGCTGAATGCCCGTGACCACTGAAGTGTTCACCAACAGGAAGGGAACAGTCTTGCCTGGTGATTGTCGAGCCATGTTCATTCATCCGTTGTCGTAGCGTCTGCATGGTCTCCCCAATGTACCATGCTTCGGGACATCCTTTCTTGCAACGTATCAGGTAGACAATGTTGGCCGAGTTGCAAGAGTATTTACCATGTACCTAGTGGATGGTATTCTCACGTGTGATGATGGTATCCATGTCGATGATCTGGCATGTCTTGCAGAGGTTGCTGTGGCGGGGTTGTGTGGAATTGTGGTCACTGTTCTCCTGAAGAGTGGGTAGTTTGCTGCGAACAATGGTCTGATTGAGGTTGTGTGGTTGTCTGAAGGCAAGAAGTGGGGGTGTGGGGATAGCCCTGGCGAGATGTTCGTCTTCATCAATGATATGTTGAAGACTCCGGAGAAGATGTCGTAGCTTCTCCGCTCCGGGGATCGACAGTTCCGATGCGCCACAGCGAAAAACCGCACCGATCTCCTCAGAAGGCAAACACGGGACACAGTGGACAGAGTACCCTTCGTCGTCCAGTACTTCCCCGGAGCGGAGAAGCTACGACATCTTCTCCGGAGTCTTCAACATATCATTGATATGCATGCCATATGCCTTCTTCACCACCCTCTCCACCTGTGTTGCCACCTTTAGAGATCTGTGTACTTGCACACCCAGGTCCCTCTGTCTCTATACTCCTGATGGTTCTTCCATTTATTGTCTCGCTCCCCCCTACATTAGATCTACCAAAATGCATCACTTCGCATTTATCTGGATTTATCGCCAGGGCTATCCCCACACCCCCACTTCTTGCCTTCAGACAACCACACAACCTCAAACAGACCATTGTTCGCAGCAAACTACCCAGTCTTCAGGGGAACAGTGACCACAATTCCACACAACCCTGCCACAGCAGCCTCTGCAAGACATGCCGGATCATCGACATGGATACCATCATCACACGTGAGAATACCATCCACCAGGTACACGGTAAATACTCTTGCAACTCAGCCAACATTGTCTACCTGATACGTTGCAAGAAAGAATGTCCCAAAGCATGGTACATTGGGGAGACCATGCAGACGCTACGACAACGGATGAATGAACATCGCTCGACAATCACCAGGCAAGACTGTTCCCTTCCTGTTGGCGAACACTTCAGTGGTCACGGGCATTCAGCCTCTGACCTTCGGGTAAGCATTCTCCAAGGCGGCCTTCACGACACACGACAGCGCAGAGTCACTGAACAGAGACTGACAGCCAAGTTCCGCACACGAGGACGGTCTCAACAGGGATCTTGGGTTCATGTCGCACTATCTGTAACCCCCGTGACTTGCCTGGGTTTGCAAAACCTCACTTACTGTACTGTCTGGAGACAATACACATCTCTTTAACCTGTGATCAGTGCTCCTTCCACTCACATTGTCAGCCACTTCAGGTCTTGAACAGCAGGTTAGGTGTAAGGATTCGCATTCTAATCAGTAATCTCTAAACTGTCTGTGCTTTATATGCTCTGTCTGAGGCCAGAACTCTCCACTCACCTGACGAAGAGGGAAACCTCAAAAGCTTGTGAGTAATATCAAATAAATCGGTTGGACTAAAACCTGGTGTTGTCAGACTTTTTTCTATGGCCTAGCCAGTTCTCCACCCATCTAGCTAGCTCACCTTTCATTTCTTTGGGTTCTACACATAATTCCCCTCCTTTGTCCCCGAGAGATCTGATCCTTTCCCTGACAGCCCTCTTGTTCCTAACGTATGTATAAAATGCCTCAGGATTCTCCTTAATCCTGTCTGGCAAGGACATTTCATGACCCCTTTTTGCCCTTCTAATTCCTTGTTTGAGCTCTTTTCTACTTTCCCTGTATTCCTCCAGTGCTCCATCTGTTCGTAGCTGCCTGGACCATACATATGCCTCTTTTTTCTTTTGATTAGACCCACAATTTCCCTGGTTATCCATAGCTCTTGAATCTTACCTTTCCTATCATTCCTTTTTATAGGCTCATGCCTGTCCTGCAGCCTTTTCATCTGCTCCTTAAAAGATTCCCACATGCCAGATGTGGATTTACCCTCAAACAGCCTCTCCCACTCAGCCACCAAAGCCTACCTAATCTGGCTGCAGTTAGCCTTCCCCCAATTCAGCACCTTACCCATAGGACAACACATCTTTTTCCATTATTATCCTAAATTTTACAGAATTGTGGTCACTATTTGCCACATTTCCCTACTGAAACTTTGATGACCTGACTGGGCTCATTCCCCAGTACTAGGTTCAGTATAGCCCCCTCTCTAGTTGGGCAATACACATATTATTCCAAAGAACCTTCCTGTACGCATTTTATAAATTCCTCCCCATCCAGTCCCCCAGCCCGAAGCGATTTCCAGTCTATACAAGGGAAATCAAAGTCTCCCACTACAACTACCATTTTTTTTTTGCACCTATCCAGAATCTCCTTACATATCTGTTTCTCAAGTCGGAGGAGTGGTAGATAGTGAAGAGAGGTATCATAGTTTACAGAGAGACTTGGACAAGTTGCAGAGCTGGGCCAAGAGGTGGCAGATGGAGTTTAATGCGGAAAAGCGTGAGGTATTCACTTGGGCAGGAATAACAGATGTGTAGAGTATAGGGCTAACGGTAGGACTCTGAATAGTGTTGACGAACAGAGGGATCTAGGTGTATATGTGCATAGATCCCTGAAAGTTGGAAATCAAGTCGATAAGGTTGTTAGGAAGGCATACGGTGTCTTGGCGTTTATTGGTAGGGGGATTGAATTTAGGAGCCGCAACGTCATGTTACAACTGTACAAAACTCTGGTGCGGCCGCACTTGGAGTATTGTGTACAGTTCTGGTCCCCACATTATAGGAAGGATGTGGAGGCATTGGAGAGGGTGCAGAGGAGGATGTACCAGGATGTTGCCTGGTATGGAGGGAAGGTCCTATGAGGAGAGACTGAGGGATTTGGGGTTGTTTTCTTTGGAAAGAAGGCGGCTAAGAGGAGACCTTATTGAAACATACAAGATGATTAGAGGTTTAGATAGGGTGGACAGTGATAGCCTTTTTCCTCAGATGGAGAAAGCTACCACGAGGGGACATAGGTTTAAATTAAGGGGTGGTAGTTATAGGACAGACGTCAGAGGTAGGTTCTTTACCCAGAGGGCAGTGGGGGAATGGAATGCCCTGCCTGCTGCAGTTGTAGATGCGCCTAGTTTGGGGGCGTTTAAGAGGTCCGTGGATAGGTTTATAGAACATAGAACAGAGCACTACAGCACAAACAGGCCCTTCGGCCCACGAGTTGCGCCGATCACATCAACACCTACCAATCTATAGACCTATCTATAACCCCCAATCCCATAAAACCCCATATACTCATCCAGAAGTCTTTGGATGGAAAGGGATTGGTTGAGGTTAGAGGGTCATTGCTTTTCTCTAAATTGGTCAGCGCAACTTCGTGGGCCGAAGGGCCTGTTCTGCGCTGTAATGTTCTATGTTCAACTTCCCGCGGGTTGTTGGGATTCCTGTAGTATACCACCAGCATAGTGACTGCGCACTTCCTGTTTCTCAGCTCCACCCACAGTGAATCATTACATACCCTTCTAAATTGTTCGCCCTCTATACCGCTATAATATGCTCCCTAACCAGTACTGCTACTCCCCCACCTCTTCTAGCCCCTTCTCTATCAGGCCTAAAACACTTATACCTCAGAATATTCAGCTGCCAGTCCTGTCCTTCTTTTAACCAAGTCTCCATCACTGCAACCATATCCAAGTTCCACGCAAGCATTAAGACACTAAGTTTGTCTGTCTTGCCCATTACGCTCCTTGCATTGAATCAGATGCACTCCAGACCTCCAGGCCCACTGAGGTCCTCCCCCAGAAGGCTCTTCCTCTTAGACAGCCTTGTCCTGGCCCCAAAGCTCATCCCCAGCTTGTGCTTACTGACCTATTGTTTTGATCCCCACCCCTCGCCACATTAGTTTAAACCCTGCCAAAACACTCTAGCAAAACTCCTAGCCAGGATATTCGTGCCCTTCCAGTTAAGGTGTAACCAGTCCTTCTTGTATAGGTGCCATCCTCTCTTGAAAACCTCTGTGATCCACGAATTTGAAACCCTCCCTCCTGCACCAGTCCTTTAGCCACGCGTTCAGTTGTACAATCTCCCTGTTCTTAGCCTCACTAGCACTTGGCACTGGGAGTAATCCAGAGATTGCTACCCTAGAGGCCCTGCTTTTTAGCCTACTACCCAACTCCTTGGATTGCTCTCACAGGACCTCCCTGCTCTTTCTGCCTACGTCATTTGCACCAACATGGACAATGATATCTGTCTGGTTATCCGCCCGTTTTAGCACACTTCCTACCCGCTCACAGACATCCATGACCCCGGCACCAGGGAGGCAGACGACCATCCTGGAGTCTCGTTTGCGCGCACAGAACCGCTTGTGCCTCTAACTATTGCGACCCCACTACTATTGCTCTCCTAGTCCCCCTCTTTCCCTTCCGAGCCACAGAGCCCGACCCCACGTCAGCAACTAGTCACTTTGGCTTACCCCTGGAAGGTTATCCCCTCCCACAGTATCCAAAACAGTTTACTTATTTTGGAGGGGGACAACTACAGGGGATCCCTTCACTGACTGCTTTCTCCCTTCCCCAGTCTTGTCTGTCATCCAGCCCTGACTGTTAAGGGGGACAGCCACCGGGGTACTCTCTAGTACATGACCTTTATCCTTCCTAACTGTGACCCACGTGTCTTGCTCCCGTGGCCTCGGTGTGACTACCTGCCTATAACTTCTCTCGATTAATTCCTCATTCTCCCTGACTAGACTAAGGTCATCGAGCCGCGGTTCCAGTTCCCTCACGCGGTCCCTGCAGTTCAACGCACCTGGCGCAGATATGGACTTCCGGGAGGCTAGGCGACTCCATGAACTCCCACATCCAACACCAAGAGCAACAAACCAGCTTCTCACTCATACTTACTCCTTTCTTTAAATTTCTGGAAGAATGGAGAACAGAACCTACCCTGCCTCTGCCTGCTTACGCCTAAGCTCTTTGAGCCAAAGCCCTCCAGCCTTCACTCTGCTCCTTCTCTCTCCACACCCGCTCTCAACACTGCCTGCTGTATACAGTGGCCTTCCTTTTACAGTTCCCTTTCACCACTAGTTGGTATCAAGTGCCTACAGAGTTTTCCCAGTAAAAAGAGCTTTTGAAAGGAAAAAAGCCCGCAAAAAAAACAAACTTAACGAATAGAACATAGAACACTACAGCACAAACAGGCCCTTCGGCCCACAAGTTGCACGGATCATATCCATACCTACCAAGCCATAGAACTATCTGTAACTCCCAATCCCATATACTCATCCAGAAGTCTTTTAAAAAAGACCCCAGCGAGTTCGCCTCTGCCACCACCGACAGCAGCCAATTCCACTCACTCACCACCCTCAGTGAAAAACTTACCCCTAACATCCCCTCTGTACTTGCTTCCCAGCACCTTAAACCTGTGTCCTCTCGTAGTGACCATTTCAGCCCTGGGAATTGGTTTCCAAGAATCCACCCTATCTATTCCTCTCAACATTTTATAAACTTCTTTCAGGTCGCCTCTCAACCTTCGTCTCTCCAGGAAGAGACCTAGCTCCCTCAACCTAAGGCATACCTCCCAATCCAGGCAACATCCTTGTAAATCTCTTCTGCACCCTCTCAATAGCTTCCATATCCTTCCTGTAGTGAGGCGACCAGAACTGCAAGTGGCGTCTGACAAGGGTCTTATAAAGTTGCAGCATTACCTCCCGACTCCTAAACTCAATCCCTCGATTACCGAAGGCCAGTACACCATACACCTTCTTGACCACATCCTCCACCTGCGAGGCTGATTTAAGAGTCCTATGGACCTGGACCCCAAGATCCTTCTGCTCTTCAACACTGCTAAGACTCCTACCCTTGATATTGTACTCCTTCATCCCACTGGTCCTGCCAAAATGGACCACTACACATTTATCCATGTTGAAGTCCATCTGCCACTTCTCCGCCCAGTCTTGCATCCTTATCTGTGTCACGCTGCAACTTCTGACATCCCTCCAGACTATCCACACCACCACCAACCTTCGTATCATCGGCGAACTTACTAACCCATCCCTCCATTTCCTCATCCGGGTCAATTGTGAAAATGACAAACAGCAAGGGTCCTAGAACAGATCCCTGGGGCACTCCACTGGTGACCGACCTCCATGCAGAAAAAGACCCATCCACAACCACTCTCTGCCTTCTGCAGGCAAGCCAGTTCTGGATCCACAAGGCCAAAGCCCCTTGGATCCCATGCCCTCTCACTTCTCAAGAAGTCTTGCATGGGGGACCTTATCAAACGTCTTGCTGAAGTCCAAGTAAACCACGTCCACCGCTCTTCCTTCGTCAATGTGTTCAGTCACATTTTCAAAGGACTCAACTAGGCTCATAAGGCACGACCTGCCCTTGACAAAGCCATGCTGACTATTTCTGATCATTCTAAACTTCTCTAAATGCTCATAAATCTTGTCCCTGAGAAGCCTCTCCAACTTACCAACCACTGAGGTTAGACTCATCGGTCGGTAATTTCCCGGGCTATCCCTGTTCCCTTTCTTGAAAATAGGGACCACACCTGCAATCTTCCAATCCTCCAGAACCTATCCTGTCTCCATCGACGATGCAAAGATCATCGCCAGGGGCTCTGCAATCACTTCCCTCACCTCCCACAGTAACCTGGGGTACATCCCATCCGGTCCGGCGACTTGTCTATCTTGATAGAATTTAAAAGTTCCAACACATCCTCTTTCTTAATATCCACATACTCAATCTTTTCAGTCTGCTGCAAACCTGTAGTACAACCTCCCAGATCACTTTCCACCGTGAATACCGAGGCAAAGTACTCATTAAGCACCTCTGCCATTTCTTCTGGTTCCACACAGACTTTTCCCCCTTCACCTTTTATAGGTCCTATCCCTTCACTTCTCATCTTTTTACTCTTCACATATTTGTAGAACGCCTTGCAATTCTCCTTAATCTTACCTGCCAAGGCCTTCTCATGACCCCTTCTGGCTCTCCTAATTTCCTTTTTAAACTCCTTTCTACAAGCTTTATACTCCTCTAGATCTTTAACATCTCCTAGCTCTCTGAACCTTTTGTACACCTTTCTTTTCTTCCTGACTAGGTTCACCACAACCTTCATGCACCACGGTTCCCGTGACCTACCAAAACCTCCTGGTCTCATTGGAATGTCGTCGTGCAGAGCTCCAGTCAAACACTTCTTGAAAATCTGCCACCTTCCTTCAGTACTTTTCCCCAAGAACACCACCTTCCAGTTTACTCGTCCAATTATCTGCCTGATGTCTTCATATTTCCCCTTACTCCAGATAAACACCTTCCTAGCCTGCCTGATCCTCTCTCTTTCCAACGCTATCGTGTAAATAAATACAGAAACACTAGCTGCCTTACCCTCAGCACGAATCTCTCACTCTCAAACTTGCTCTGGTCTCACAATGAGCTCTCAAAGTGGAGAGGTGGTGGTGGGAGAATGAGTTTGATGTAATAATCAACTTATGAATTTGCACTATTCCAGAAAAACAGTACTGTGGAAACATTCGGTGCTCCAGTCTTGAGAAATTTTTAAATTAAAAACCTAAATGAAACCCAGAAATCAACTTTTCAGCCAATTCAAATTGCACGTTGGCAGTATACAGATATAAACAAACTAGAACGTTGTTCCTCTCTGCAAGAAAGAAAATAGGAATGACCCTGGTAATTATAGACCAGTTAGTCTTTCTTCGATGGTCGGTAAGTTAACGGAAAGGGTCCTGAGAGATAGGAATTATGACCATTTGGAAAGATGCAGTTTAATCTGGGATAGTCAGCATGGCTTTGTGAAGGGTAAGTCCGGGCTCACAAATTTGATTGAATTCTTTGAGGAGGTTACTAAGTGTGTAGACGAAGGTAGAGCAGTTGATGTCATATACATGGATTTTAGTAAGGCATTTGATAAGGTTCCCAATGGTAGGGTCATGAAGAAAATAAGGTGGTGTGGGATAGAAGGAAATTTGGCCAATTGGATAAATAACTGGCTGTCTCAGAAGACAGAGGGTGGCAGTGGAGGGAAAATTTTCAGACTGGAGGCCAGTTACCAACGGTGTACCACAGGGATCAGTGCTGGGTCCTCTGCTGTTTATGGTTTTTATCAAAGACTTGGAAGAGGGGAACTGAAGGGTGGGTTAGTAAATTTGCTGATGACACCCAAGATTGGTGTAGTGGTTGAGGTGGAGGGCTCCTGCAGGCTGCAAAGAGACATTGATAGGATGCAGAGCTGGGCAGAAAAGTGGCAGATGGAGTTTAACCTTGATAAGTGCGAGATGATTCATTTTGCTAAGATAAACTTGAATGCAGATTACAGGGTCAACGGCAGGGTTCTGAGGAATGTGGAGGAACAGAGAGATCTTGGGGTTCATATCCACAAATCTCTGAAGGTTGCCACTCAAGTGGATAGAGCCGTGAAGCAGACTAATAGTGTGTCAGCATTTATTGACAGGAGGTTTGAGTTTAAGAGCCGTGGGGTTATGCTGCAACTATACAGGACCTTGGGAAGACCACATTTGGAATAGTGTGCGCAGTTCTGGTCACCTCACTATAAGGAGGATATGGAAGCATTGGAGAGAGTGCAGAGGAGATTTATCAGGATGCTGCCTGGTTTGGAGGGTAGGTCTTAAGAGGAAAGGTTGAGGGAGCTGGGGCTTTTCTCTTTAGAGCGGAGGAGGATGAGAAGCAACTTAATAGAGGTTTATAAGATGATGAGGGGGAAAGATAGCTTGGATGTGCAGAGCCTATTTCCTCGGGTGGATGTAGCTGTTACTAGGGGACATAACTATGAAAGATTCATGATGGGAGATATAGGAGGAATGTCCGAGGTAGGTTCTTCACTCGTGGTTGGGGTGCGGAATGCACTGCCTGCTGTGACAGTGAGTCGGACACTTAAGGAACTTCCAAGCTGTTATTGGATAGGTACGTGGAACAACAGAATGATAGGGAGTGGGGTAGCTTGATCTTGGATTTGGAGATAGCTTGGCACAACATGAAGGGCCTGTACTGTGCTGTACTTTCTATGTTCTAGAATTTCTGTAGTAACACTTACGACACAATAGGTTCATAATGCTGTAAGCATTGAAAACATTGAGAATAGGACTATATTCCTCTTAAAGTTATATTTGACTAATCAATTTTCTGCATTTGTTCTCAATTATTAGAGCAAAGAACAGTACAGCACAGGAACAGGCCTTTCCGCCCACCAATTCCTAATCCTTATTTCAACCCTCTACTTACTGCCAAGTCACTATTTCTATCCCTCTGTTCATCTCCTGTTCACATGTCTACTAAGATACACCTTGAATGTTGCTAACATGCCTGCTTCCTCTACACTGGCAGAGCATACCAAGCAATCACCATCCTCTTTGTGGAAAAACTTTCCCCGCACATCTCCCCTAAACATTCCTCCTCTCACCTTGAACCTGTGCCCACTTGTAATTGAGCTTTCTACCCTGGGAAAAAGCATCTGCCTATCCATGCTATGTATGCCTCTCAATTTTGTCAATCTTTATCAGGTCTCCCCTCAGCCTCTATTTTCAGTGAAAGCAATCCGAGTTTATTCAACCTTTCGTACTTAAAACCCTCGAGACCAGGCAACATCCTGGTAAAACTTCTTTGCACCCTCTCCAAAAGTAGCGACCATATATTCCAAATGTGGTCTAACTAAAGTTTTATACAGCTGTAATGTAACTTATCAACTTTTATACTTGATGGCCTGACCAACAAAGGCAAGCATGCTGTATGCCTTCGTATCCACTTGTGTTGCAACTTTCAGGGATCTGTGGACTTATCATGTCCAGATCCATCTGTATGTCAATGGTTCTAAGGGTTCTGCCATTTACTGCATAATTCACAATTGAATTTGATCTTCCAAAATACACCAATCGCCTTTGCCCGGATTATTAAACTGAGTTTATTCAACCTTTCGTACTTAAAACCCTCAAACAGGCAACATCCTGGTAAAATGGTAAAGTGGCAAATGGAGTTTAATGCAGAAAAGTGAGGTGATTCACTTTGGTAAGAGTAACAGTACAGAGTATAGGGCTAATGGAAGGACGCTTGGTAGTGTCGACGAGCAGAGAGATCTTGGCGTACATGTGCATAGATCCCTGAAAGTTGGCACCCAGGTTGATAACATTGTTAAGACATACGGTGTGTTAGCTTTTATTGGAAGAGGGATTGAATTTCGGAGCCGTGAGGTCATGTTGCAACTGCTGCATTATAAGAAGGATGTGGAGGCATTGGAAAGGGTGCAGAGGAGGTTTACCAGGATGATGCTTGGTATGGTGGGACGGTCTTATGTGGAAAGGCTGAGGGACTCGAGGTTATTTTCGTTAGAAAGGAGGAGGTTAACAGGTGACCTAATTGAGGCATACAGGATGATCAGAGGGTTAGATAGGGTGGACAGTGAGAGCCTTTTTCCTCGGATGGTGATGGCTAACACGAGGGGGACACAGCTTTAAACTAAAGGGTGGTAATTATAGGATGGATGTCAGAGGTAGGTTTTTTTACTGAGTGTAGTAAGGGCGTGGAATGCCCTGCCTGCAGCAGTTGTGGACTCACCAACTTTAAGGGCGTTCAAATGGTCAGTGGATAGGCATATGGATAACATTGGAATAGTTTAGGTTAGAGGGTCATTAGGATCGTTCCACTGGTCGGCGCAACATCGAGGGCCGAAGGGCTATACAGCGCTGTAATGTTCTATGTTCTATCTCCACTTCTCTGCCCAAGTCTGCAATCTATGTTCTGCTGACCTTTGACAATCCTTATCACTATCTGCAATTTTGTCAATTTGTGTCTCATCGGCAAACATGCTAATTTGTTCTTACTACCTTATTCTTCAGGCAACACAATGGTTCACACTGCTGCCTCAGTGCCAGGAACCCAGGTTCCATCGTGGCCTTGGGTTACCGTGTGTGTGGAGTTTCATTGTTCTCCAGTTTCCTTCCACCACCAAAGGTATGTGAGTTAGCTTTATTGGCCATGCTAAATTGTCCCTTAGCATTAGCAGGATAAATATGTGGGGTTATGGGGATATGGCCTGGGTGGTGCATGCTCGATGGGTCAAATGGCCTCCTTCAATACTGCAGGAATTCTATGATTATCCAATACATATTCGAGGGGCAAATAAACTCTTACTTGCCTGGACATGTGGCCTCACCCAGAAACTTGAAATAGTCTATCTCATTGCCTATTTAGCAGCACAGTAGCAAACACTGTGCCAGCGTTTAATTCCCAGCTTGGGTCATTGTCTATGCGGAGTCTGCAAGTTCTCCCTGTGCATGGGTTTTCTCCAGGCGCTCCGGTTTCCTCCCACAATCTGAAAGACATGCTGGTTAGGTACACTGACCGTGCTAAATTCTTCCTTAGCGTACTCGAACAGGTGCTGGAGAGTGGCAATTAGGGGATTTTTACAGTAATTTAATTGCAGTGTTAAAATAAGCCTACTTGTGACTAATTAATAAACTTTATTTTGATGAAGAAACTAATTAGACTCACCAATTCACTAGAAGTTTCATCATCCCGTTACAAATTTTAGAGTATTCCCTAACCTGAAATGCAGGGTCCAGATTCTCTTTGGCAAGGTCCCTAGATGTGCCATATGTACATAAACATCTGAATAATTATTCTTCCATAATGCTTCTAATTCATCGCCTCAAAATAAATCCACAACAATCACAACTAAAGATTTGGAAACAGTACAAAAGCAAAATATTGCAGATACCAGAAACCCCAAATTAAAGCAGTCCCATTTCTCATAAAAGGTCACCACCTGAAACATTAACTTGTTCTCCAGGACTCCAGCCAAACATGAATATTTCCTGCATTTTCAACTTTTAAATAATCCCTGATAAATACTTGAAAATGCTCCCTTGAAACCCAATGTAAAAATGGTAAAACTTATGATACCAACTGAAATGTTCAGTGCACCTCTCAGTTCACATACACCACAAGCACAATCATAAACATAATTTGTCAGTTATAGCGCACATTTTGCATCACCTCAGAACTGCTCAGTTCTAAAGCAGAACATGTGCAATAGCTAAAGTCCGAATAGCTTCAGTTCAGTTTTGGGCACCACATAAGAGGCGACCAAAAAAATGGGGTCTCGCTGCTTCAGCAAGGCTCAGTGACAACTAAAAACAGGTGCAAACTGAAATTTTAGAACCGTAAAATTTGTTTTAAAACATTCCCAGGTGGTGACTGTCAGTTCTAGAGTAGGAGCCAGCACTATGTTACCATTAAAATTTCACTAGTATTGGGCATAGGTTTACACAGCATTAGACAGTCTTTCATCCAAGGAAAGGTCATTTGGACTTGAAACGTTAACTCTTTCTCTTACAAACCAGAATTTTTCAGCACTTTGATTTCGCTCCACGTTCTTTGAAGTGCATAGAATTTTCTCTTTTCCCTATACCAAAAGGCTTTTACTAACTACAGAGGAGCAAATCAGTGAGGTATAGAAAGTGCAGGGTGTTATGGTAAGGTTGTATAAGGCATTGGTGAGTCCAAATTTAAAGTATTGTGTACAGTTTTGGTCACCTAGTTATAGCAAGGATGTAAATGAGGTTGAAAGAGTGCAGAGAAGGTTCACGAGGATGTTGCCAGGACTTGAGAAGCTGAGTTAGAGAGAGAGATTGAATAGGTTAGAATGAGGGGGTATTTGATACAGGTGTATAAGATTTTGATGGGTGTAGATAGAGTGAATGCAAGCAGGCTTTTTCCACTGAGGCTAGGGGAGAAGAAAACCAGAGAATATGGGTTAAGGGTGAAAGGAGAAAAGTTTAAAGGGAATATTAAGAGGGGGGCTTCTTCACGCAGAGAGTGGTGGGAGTGTGGAACGAGCTGTTGGATAAAGTGGTAAATACGGGGTCACTTTTAAAAAAAACTTGGGCGGGTACATGGAGATATGGTGCAAGTGCAGGTCAGTGGGACTAGGCAAAAAATGGTTCGACAGACAAGGGCCAAAAGGCCTGTTTCTGAGCTGTAATTTTCTATGGTCCTATGGCTAATGCACCTAGTCAGCACATCTTTGAGTGTGGGAGTATACTGGGAGCACCCAGAGGAAAGAAGGGGAGCAGAGACTTCCCTGGGAATTATAGACCAGTGAGTCTTACTTCTGTAGTGGGCAAGGTTTTAGAAAGAATTACTAGGGATAGGATTTATAGTTATTTGGAGAGTAATGAATTGATTAGAGATAGTCAGCATGGTTTTGTAGCAGGAAGGTCGTGCCTTACTAACCTTATTGAGTTCTTTGAGAAGGTGACCAAAGAGGTGGATAGGGGTAAGGCAGTAGATGTGGTATATATGGATTTTAGTAAGGCGTTTGATAAGGTTCACCATGGTATGCTTCTGCAGAAAATGCAGATGTATGGGATTGGTGGTAATTTAGGTACTTGGATCAGGAATTGGTTAGCGGATAGGAGACAGAGGGTGGTGGTTGATGGTAATTATTCATCATGGAGTTCGGTTACGAGTGGTGTGCCTCAGGGATCTGTTTTGGGGCCACTGCTGTTTGTAATCTTTATTAATGATCTGGATGAGGGTATAGTTGGGTGGATTAGTAAGTTTGCTGATGACACCAAAGTCGGAGGTGTGGTAGATTGTGAGGAAGGGTGTCGAAGTTTGCAGGGTGACTTGGACAGGTTGCAGAGCTGGGCCGCGAGGTGGCGGATGGAGTTTAATGCGGAGAAGTGTGAGGTAATCCATTTCGGTAGGAATAACAGATGTGTTGAGTATAGGGCTAACGGGAGGACTTTGAATAGAGTGGAGGAGCAGAGGGATCTAGGTGTATGTGTACATAGATCCCTGAAAGTTGGGAATCAAGTAGATAAGGTTGTTAAGAAGGCGTACGGTGTCTTGGCGTTTATTGGTAGGGGGATTGAATTTAGGAGTCGCAGCGTCATGTTGCAACTGTACACAACTCTGGTGCGGCCGCACTTGGAGTACTGTGTGCAGTTCTGGTCCCCACATTACAGGAAGGATGTGGAGGCTTTGGAGAGGGTGCAGAGGAGGTTTACCAGGATGTTGCCTGGTATGCAGGGGAGGTCCTATGAGGAGAGACTGAGGGATTTGGGGTTGTTTTCACTGGAAAGAAGGCGGCTAAGAGGGGATCTTATAGAAACATATAAGATGATTAGAGGTTTAGATAGGGTGGATGGTGATAGCCTGTTTCCTCGGATGGAGAAATCTAGCACGAGGGGGCATGGCTTTAAATTAAGGGGGGGTAGTTATAGGACGGATGTCAGGGGCAGGTTCTTTACCCAGAGGGTGGTGAGGGACTGGAATGCCCTGCCTGCTGCAGTTGTAAATGCGCCTAGTTTGGGGGCGTTTAAGAGATTGGTAGATAGGTTTATGGACGAAAAGGGATTGGTTTAGATTAGTGGGTCAATGTTTTTTTTTAAAAAATAAGACTGGTCGGCGCAACATTGTGGGCCGAAGGGCCTGTTCCGCGCTGTAATGTTCTATGTTCTATGAAACCCACAGTCATGGTGAAAACGTGCAAACGCCACACAGACCCAACCCCAGCGCTGTGAAGCAGCAGTGTTAGTCACTGGACAGTCCCATTTTCCACTATGACTGCTAAGTTTATCCTGGATAATTATCTCTGGAGGTGTGGTGCTCAGAAGAGGGTATCAGATTGACTCGGCAACAGTGAAGGAACAGTGATATATTTCCAAATCAGAATAGTTGGTTTGAAGGGGGAACTTGCAGGCAGTGGCACTACAATTCAAAGAACAGTATAACACAGGAAACAGGCCCTTCGGCCTTCCAAGCCTGTGCCGCTCATTGGTCCAACCAGACCAATCGTTTGCATCCCTCCATTCCCAGGCTGCTCATGTGGCTATCCAGGTAAGTCTTAAACGATGCCAGCGTGTACGCTTCCACCACCCTACTTGGCAGTGCATTCCAGGCCCCCACATCCCTCTGCGTAAAAAAACGTCCCTCTGATATCTAAGTTATACCTCGCCCCTCTCACCTTGGGCCTGTGACCCCTCATGATTGTCACCACCAACCTGGGGAAAAGCTTCCCACTGTTCACCCTATCTATACCCTTCGTATTTTGTACACCTCTATTAGGTCTCCCCTCATTCTCCGTCTTTCCAGGGATAACAACCCCAGTCTACCCAATTTCTCCTCATAGCTAAGACCCTCCATACCTGGCAACATCCTGGTAAACCTTCTCTGCACTCTCTCTCTAAAGCCTCCACGTCCTTCTGGTAATGCAGCAACCAGAACTGGATGCAGTACTCAAAACGTGGCCTAACCAGCGTTCTATACAGCTGCAACATCAGACTCCAGCTTTTGTACTCCATACCCCGTCCTGTAAAGGCAAGCATGCCATGTCGTCTTCACCACCTTCTTCACCTGTGCAGCCACCTTCGAGGATTTGTGGACTTGCACACCTAGGTCCCTCTGTGTTTCTATACTCTTGGCGGCCCTGCCATTTACTGTATAACTCCCCCCTACATCAGTTCTTCCAAAATGCATCACCTCGCATTTATCTGGATTAAATTCCATCTGCCATTTCTCTGCCCAATTTTCTAGTCTATATCCTGCTGTAATGTCCAACAATGTTCATAGCTTTCCACAAGTCCAGCCATCTTCGTGTCATCCGCAAACTTGCAGATAACACCAGTTACTCCTCCTTCCAGATCATTAGGTCCCAGTACAGAGCCCTGCTGCCCTCCTCATTCTAAGAGGCTACAGGTTCAGAAGGTGCTGAAGGAGGAACTTTGCCAAGTTGCTGTAATGCATCTTGTGCACAGTACCTGCTGTTGCCACTATGCACTGGTGGTGGGGGAAGTGACTGTGCAAGGTAATGAATGGGTGCCAGCCAATCAAGCTGCTTTGTCCTAGATGACGTCACATTTGAATGTTGCTGGCACTGCACTAATCCAAGCAATTCCATCACACTGCTGACTTCTATCATGTAGGTGGTCGACTGGCTTCGTAGAATTATTCACTGCATAATTCTTAGAAACATAGGAAATAAGAGATGGCCATTAGGCTCTTCGAGCCCGTTCTGTCATTCATTATCATTGCTGAGCATCAAACTCAACAGCCTGATATCCTTCACCCCCCAAGAGGTCTAACTCCTCCTTGAAAAGATACAATGCCTTGGCCTCAAACACTACGTGGTCATGAATTCCACAGCCTACTATTGTAGCCACATTAATTATACAGAATCCCTAGGAGGCCATCGGAACCATCGAGCCTGCACCAACTCTCCGAAAGAGCATCTTACCTGGGCCTACCCTCCACCCTATTCCTGCAACCGTGTACATTTACCAAAGGTAAACCACCTCTGGACGCAAAAGGGCAATTTAGGATCTACCATCCAACTAACCTGCACATCTTTGGGCTGTGGATGGAAACTGGAGCACACAGTGGAAATCCATGCGGACGGGGGCAGGGGGTTGTCATATGCAGTCCATACGGAGATAACCAAAGGCTGGCATCAAATCAGAGTCCTTGGCGCTGAGACAGTGGTGCTATCCACTGTGCCAACATTCTCAGAGTCAGAGTCTGCCCCACATAACTGGTCTAGTTCATTCACTGGTCAATAGTAAGCCCCAGAACGTTGACATGGGGACAGTGGTGGTAATGCCATTAAATATCATTATATGAACAAGGAGGCAGATGGCATTCAGACCCTTGAGCCGGCTCTGCCATTTAATAATTTCGTGACTAATCCAATAGTAACGTCAAAACTGCATCCCACCTACCTGCGATAAACCATCGTTCCCTACACAGACCAAGTACCCGCAACAATCTTCAGCCAGAAGTTTCAAATGGATGATCCATCTCACCCTGCTCAAGGTCTCAAGCATCACAAATGCCAGTCTTCAGCCAATTCAATTCACTCCACATGGAATCAAGAACTGACTGGTTGAAAGCACTGAGTACTGCAAAGGTTATGGGTCCCAACAATATTCTAGCAATAGTATAAAAAAATTGGTGCTCCAGTTCACCACTGCCTTTGTCTACGTCGTAAGAAGTCTCACAACACCAGGTTAAAGTCCAACAGGTTTATTTGGTAATTAGCACCACTAGCTTTCGAGGCTCTGCCCCTTCATCAGGTGAGTGGGACGTTCTGATCATGAACAGGGCATATAAAGACACACACCCAGTTTACAGAATACTGATTAGAATGGGTGTCTTTACAGCTAATCAAGTCTTAAAAGGTGCAGACAATGTGAATGGAGATAACATTAAGCATACGTTAAAGATGTGTATTGTCTCCAGACAGGATAGTAAGTGAGACGTTGCAAGCCCAGGCAAGTCATGGGGATTACAAATAGTGTGACATGAACCCAAGATCCTGCTTGAGGCCGTCCTCGTGTGTGTGGAACGTGGCTATCAGTTTCTGCTCAGCGACTCTGCGCTGTCATACGTCATGAAGGCCGCCTTGGAGAACGCTTACCCAAAGATCAGAGGCTGAATGCCCATGACCACTCAAGTGTTCCCCAACAGGAAGAGAACAGTCTTGCTTGGTGATTGTCGAATAATGTTCATTCATCCGTTGTTGTAGCGTTTGCATGGTCTCCCCAATGTACCGTGCCTCGGGACATCCTTTCCTGCAGCGTATCAAGTAGACAATATTGGCCAAGTTGCAAAAGTCCATACTGCGTACCTGGTGGATGATGTTCTCACATGAGATGATGGCATCCGTGTCGATGATCCGGCATGTCTTGCAGAGGTTGCTGTGGTAGAGTTGTGTGGTGTCGTGGTCACTGTTCTCTTGAAGGCTGGGTAGTTTGCTGCGGACAATGGTCTGTTTGGGATCGTGCGGTTGTTTGAAGGCAAAAAGTGGGGGTGTGGGGATGGCCTTGGCAAGATGTTTGTCTTCATCAATGACATGTTGAAGACTCCGGAGAAGATGCCATAGTTTCTCCGCTCCGGGGAAATACTGGACAACAAATGGTATTCTGTCCACCGTGTCGTGTTTGTCTTCTGAGGTGGTCGGTATGGCTTTTAGATACAGCATGTCAGAACTGTCGATCGGTAAGTCAAGTGTCATACGGCCTCAACCGGGATCTTGGGCTCATGTCACACTATTTGTAACTCCCATGACTTGCCTGGGCTTGCAAAATCTCACTGCCCTGTCTGGAGACAATACACATCTCTTTCACCTATGCTTAATGCTGTCTCCATTCACATTGTCTGCACCTTTAAGACTTGATTAGATGTAAAGACTCACATTCTAATCAGTATTAGAAAACTGAGTGTGTGTCTTCATATGCCCTATGATCAGAACTCTCCACTCACCTGACAAAGGGGCAGAGCCCCGAAAGTTAGCGGCATTTGCTACCAAATAAACCTGTTGGACTTTAACCTGGTGTTGTGAGACTTCTTACTGTGTTTACCCCAGTCCAACACCAGCATTTCCACATGTTGCCTACATCAACAGGGACAAAGCAGAAAGGGTTGAGAGTTTCAAGTTTCTAACTATCCAACCAACAATCTGTCCTGGTGCCCCCTGCTGATACTGTAGTTAATAAAGCCTACAACGCCACTATTTTCTCAGAAGAAAAAGGTAATTTGGCATGTTAGCTACAACTCTAACTTTTAGAAGGCATTCTTTCTGGTTGTATCACAGCTTGGTATGGCTCCTGCTCTGCCCAAGACCACAAGAAACTACAAAAGGTCAGGAATGTAGCCCAATCCATCATGCAAACTAGCCTCCCATTCTTTAACTCTGTTTACACTTCCCACTGCCTCAGCAAAGCAGCATAATTAAGGATCTCATGCACCCCAGACATTCTCTCTTCCACCTTCTTCTGTCAGGAAAAAGATACAAAAGTCTGAGGTCACGTACCAACTGACTCAAGAACAGCTTCTTCCCTGCTGCTGTCAAACGTTTGAATGGATCTACCTTGCATTAAGTTGCTCTTTCTCTACACCCTAGCTATAACTGTAACACTACATTCTGCACACACTCATGTCCTTCTCTATGAACAGTATGCTTTGTCTGTACAGCACTCTAGTAATACTTCTCACTGTATGCTAATACATGTGACAATAATAAATCAAAAAAATCAATCAGAATTTGTTGCTTCCATAGCCAAGCTCTTCCAGTACAGTTATAAGACTGCTACTACCTGGTGATGTGGAAAATTGCCAAGTATTTCGTATATGCAAGCAGCAGGACAAATCCAACTCAGCCAATTACCACCCTATCAGTCTACTCCTGATCAGTAAAGTGATGGAAGGGGCATTCAACTGTGCAATCAAGCAGCACTTATGCAGCAATAACCTTCTCAGTGACACTCATTTCGTTTCCAAAATGATCATTGAACTCCTAATCTCAAGCTCAACCACCTTTAGCTGCTTCATCAATGACCTTCGTAAGATCAGAAGTGAAGATGTTCGCTGAGGTTCAGCAACTTAGCTACTGAAGCAGTCCACGACCAAACGCAGAAAGACCTGAATCCCCCTCACTATCAACATCTTGGGGATTAGAATTGACCAGAAACTCAATAGCTACAAATACAGTGGCTAGAAGACCAGGGCAGAGATCAGGCATTCTATGGCAAGTAACTATGGCAGTGTGTACCATCTACAAGTGCATCTCAGGAACTCACCAAGGTTCCTCAGATAGTACTTTCAATCCATGTCCACTACCAGCCAGGAGACATCCAACACATGGGAAGACCCCCATCTGCAAATTCTCCTTCAAACTACTCATACCCTGACTTGAAAATATATCGCTGGGTCAATATCCTGGAAATCCCTCCCTAATACCACATTCTCAGGGGCAATTAGGGATGGGTAATAAATGCTGGCCAGGCCAGTGATGAACACGTTCAACTTTTTTTTGTCATTCAATGGATGAATGGTTGCTAAATTTGCTGATAATATAAAGATGGATCAGAAAATGAGCTGTCAAAAGGACAGAAGTCTGAAAGGGATATAGGCAGCTTAAGTGAATGGACAAAATTTGGCAAAAAGAGTGTAGATGTGGGAAATTGTGAACTTGTCCACTTTGGCTGGAAGAACAAAAAATGAGTATATTGTTTAAATGGAAAGACTGTGCAGAATTCTTCAGTGTGCAAAAATTTGAGTGAATTGGCAGTTTGATCACAACATGTTAGTATATATGTACAATAAATGATCAGGAAGGCAAATGGAATGTTGCTGTTTATTAGAAAGGTGACTGGAACATAAAAGTAGAGGAATTTTGCTACAGGATGTTCATGTGACCATATCTGGAGTACTGCATATAGTTTTGGTCTCTAAGAAGTGTTTCTGTTGCAGTTAGAAGTTTTTTTTAAATTTGTTTTATTTTTGTCAGATGCATTGAACATAAGAACATAAGAAATAGGAGCAGGAGTAGGCCATCTAGCCCTTCGAGCCTGCCCCGCCATTCAATAAGATCATGGCTGATCTGTCATGGCTCAGTTCCACTTTCCCGCCCTCTCCCCATAACCCTTAATCCCCTCTCTTATCAAAAACCCATCAACCCGCGTCTTAAAAATATTTAGCGAGGCAGCCTCCACCACTTCAACGGGCAGAGAATTCCAGAGATTCACCACCCTTTGAGTCAAGAAGTTCCTCCTCAACTCCGTTCTAAACCGCCTCCCCTTTATCTTGAGGCTGTGCCCCCTAGTCCTACTGTCTTTTTTGAGCGGGAAGAGTCTCTCCACCTCTATCCTATCCATCCCATTCATCATCTTATATGTCTCAATGAGATCTCCACTCATTCTTCTAAACTCTAACGAGTACAAGCCTAGTCTATTCAGCCTCTCCTCATAGCTCAACCCCCTCAACTCCGGTATCAGCCTAGTAAACCTCCTCTGCACTCCCTCCAAGGCCAAAATATCCTTGCGCAGGTGCGGCGCCCAAAACTGCACACAGTACTCCAGCTGCGGCCTCACCAATACCCTATACAGCTGCAGCAAGACCTCCCTACTTTTATATTCTATCCCCCTCGCTATGAAGGCCAGCATCCCATTCGCCTTCCTGACCACCTGCTGCACCTGCAAGCTGGGTTTTTGCGACTCATGCACAAGGACCCCGAGGTCCCTCTGCACCGTCGCCTGCTGCAGTTTTTCTCCACGTAAGTAATAGTCCTTCCTACCATTCTTCCTACCAAAGTGGACCACCTCACACTTGCCAACATTAAATTCCATTTGCCATTTCCTGGCCCATTCGCCCAGCCTATCTAGATCCTTCTGCAGACTCTCCACACCCTCCGCACAATTTGCCTTTCCCCCAATCTTGGTGTCATCAGCAAATTTCGACACCCTACACTCGGTTCCCTCCTCCAGATCATGTATATAAATGGTAAATAGCTGAGGCCCCAGCACCGACCCCTGGGGCACCCCATTAGTCACCAACCGCCAATCCGAATAGCACCCATTGACCCCCACTCTCTGTCTCCTATTTGACAACCAATCCTCTATCCACGCTAACACCCTACCCCCAACTCCATGTCCCCTCACCTTCTGCAATAACCTCGTGAGGTACCTTGTCAAACGCCTTCTGAAAATCCAGAAAGACCACATCCACCAGCTCTCCTCTATCCACTGCCCTAGACACATCCTCATAGAACTCCAGTAAATTTGTCAGACACGACTTCCCTTTAATGAAACCGTGCTGCGTCTGCCCTATCAAGCAATTCCCTTCAAGGTGCCTCGCAATTTCCTCCTTAATGACGGATTCTAACATTTTACCTACCACAGACGTTAAACTAACCGGCCTATAATTCCCCGCCTTTTGCCTGGCACCCTTCTTAAACAACGGCGTAACATTAGCCGTTTTCCAATCTTAGTGAAAATATTGTTCCTTGTGCGCAATACAGACAAAGCATACCATACATAGAGAAGGAAAGTAGAGGGTGCAGAATGTAGTATTACAATCAGCACTAGGATGCAGAGAAAGATCAACTTAACACAAGGCAAGTCCATTCAAAAGTCTGATCACTCAACTGTTACCTGAGACAACGGAGTTATTTTTTGCAATGTAGAAGAACTTGAAGTGATTTCATTAAAATGCAATATCCTGAAGGACTTGACAGGGTAGACACAGAGGACGTTTCCACTTGGGGGAAACCAGAACTATTTCAAAAGATGAGAAATTTTGTTCCCCTCAGTGTTGTTAGGCTGAGGAATTCTCTTATCCAGGTGCTACACTCATCCAGGGAGGGAGGGTCATTGAATACTTTTATGGCTGAGTTAAACTGATACTTGACTGACAGGAGTGTCATAGCTTATACAGAAGACAGGAAATTCAGATTGAGGCCATAATTACATCAGCCATGATCTTATCAAATGGCAGAGCAGGCTCAAGGAAGCTAATGACCTGCTTCTAATTTGTATATTTATGTATATTGCTAGTACAATTGGAGCACTGTGCACAATTTTGAGTGCTATAGCTAAGGTAGTATCTTTTTGAAATAAAAAGGTGCTGGCAACATTGGTGGAAAGAGAAACAGAATTAACGTCTCTCTTCAGATGCTGCCAGAACCGCTAAGTATTGCCAGCACTGTGCTTATTTCAGATTTCTAGCATCTGCAGCACTGAAATTCTAAAAGTAAGGAGGGGAGTAAATTGGGGTTATGCTTTCAGAATTTTAAATGAATGAGAAGTGGTTTTCTTGAAATGTAACGCATTTGGAAAGGACTACAGTGTAGACACGGAAGCTGTTCCTCTTGCTGGGGAACCTAGCACCGGAAGGTTTTGTGGGGGCAGGGGCGGAGTGGGGAGTGCCTAAGGGACTGAGATACCAAGAAATTCCTTAATTTCACCAATACTATATGTTCATGGAGGGACTAGACAGATTTTCAATCTCTCGAGATATTGGAAATCAGACAGGAAAGTGGAATTGAGACAGAAGATCAGCCATGGTGGTAACGAATGGTGAGCAAAGTCAAGGGTGCTTGGTCTACACTGCTATCTTTTACAGTAATGTTCATATAACTGCCAATGCTTAGGCGTGGATAATACTACATGCAGTAATAAGAAACTGCATCATTTCACAAACGCCATTTCTGCATACTCATTTTGTGTTGGAGTGGAATTCATGTTCCACACCTGTTAACAATTAGACATTGCAGCCCCTCTTATATGTCACCACTTTGTACATTGTTGTGTTTTTTCCTGCAATATTGTTCACTTTTAATTACAAAATGCACAAGGAAACGAGCCTATAGAACTTATGCCAAATGCAAAAGTTCATAATGCATAAAATTCCAAAGCAAGGTTTTCATAGAACATAACAGCACAGTACAGGCCCTTTGGCCCTCAACGTTGTGCTGAGCTATGTCCAAACCCAAATTCAAGCTATCCCACTCCCTATCATTCTGGTGTGCTCCACATGCCTATCCAATAACCGCTTGAAAGTTCCTAAAGTGTCTGACTCCACTATCACAGTAGGCAGTCCATTCCACACCCCAACCACTCTCTGCGTTAAGAATCTACCTCAGACTTCAGTCCTATATCTCCCACCATGAACCTTATAGTTATGCCCCCTAGTAACAGCTACATCCATCCGAGGAAATAGTCTCTGAACGCCCACTCTATCAATCCCCCTCATCATCTTATAAACCTCTATTAAGTCACCTCTCATCCTCCTCCACTCTAAAGAGAAAAGCCCCAGCTCCCTCAACCTTTCCACATAAGGCCTACCCTCCAAATCAGGCAGCATCCTGGTAAATCTCCTCTGCACTCTCTCCAAAGCTTCCACATCCTTCTTATAGTGAGGCGACCAGAACTGAACACAATATTCCAAATGTGGTCTCACCAAAGTCCTGTACAGTTGCAGCATAACCCCTCCACTCAAACTCAAACCTCCTGTTAATAAACGCTAACACACTATCAGCCTGCTTCACAGCTCTATCCACTTGAGTGGCAACCTTCAGACATCTGTGGATATGAACCCCAAGATCTCTCTGTTTCTCCACGTTCCTCAGTACCCTGCTGGTGACCCAGTAATCTGCATTCAAGTTTGTCCTACCAAAATTAATCATCTTGCACTTATCTGGGTTAAACTCCATTTGCCACTTTTCGGCCCAGCTTTGCATCCTATCAATGTCTCTTTGCAGCCTACAAGAGCCCTCCACCTCATCCACTACTCCACCAATCTTGGTGTCATCAGCAAATTTACTAACCCACCCTTCAGTCCCCTTCTTCCAAGTCATTGATAAAAATCACAAACAGAACAGGACCCAGTACTGAATCATGTGGTACACCGCTGGTAACTGGCCTCCAGTCTGAAAATTTTCCCTCCACCACCACCCTCTATCTTCTATGAGACAGCCAGTTATTTATCCAATCAGCCAAATTTCCCTCTATTCCACACCTCCTTATTTTCTTCATCAACCTACCACTGGGAACCTTATCAAATGCCTTACTAAAATCCACGTATACAACATTAACTGCTCTACCTTCGTCTACACACTTAGTTACCACCTCAAAGAATTCAATCAAATTTGTGAGGCGAAACTTACCCCTCACGAAACCATGCTGACTGTCCCGGATTAAGCTGCATCTTTCCAAATGGTCATAAATCCTATCCCTCAGGACCTTTCCCAAGAAAGACTAACTGGACTATAAGCACCAGGGTCATCCCTTTTACTTTCTTGGAGAGGAACAACATTCACTACTCTCCAGTCCTCTGGCACAATCCCATGGACAGTGAAGACCCAAAGAGCAAACTAAAGGCTCTGCAATCTCAGCCATTGTCTCCCAAAGTATCCTAGGATGTATCCCATCTGGCCCAGGGGGCTTATCAACCCTCAGTGTTTTTCAAAATTGCTAATACATCTTCCCTCAGAACATCTACCTCCTCCATCCTATCAGCCTGCATCTCTCACACGTCCTCAAAAACATGGCCCCTCTCCTTAGTGAGCACTGAAGAAAAGTATTCATTCAACGCCTCAACTATCTCTTCTGATTCCACGCACAAGTTCCCACTACTATCCTTGACTGGGCCTAACCTCACCCTGGTCATTCTTTTATTTCTCACATAAGAGTAAAAAGCCTTGGGGTTTTCCTTGATCCGACCTGCCAAGGACTTCTCATGCCCCCTCCTAGCTCTCCTAAGCCCTTTTTTTAAAACTCATTCCTAGCTACCTTGTAACCCTCAAGTGACCCAACTGAACCTTGTTTTTAATCCTTACACACGCTTCCTCTACCCTCTTGACAAGACATTCAACCTTGTGAACCATGGTTCCCTCACACGGCCATTTCCTCCCTGCCTGACAGGGACATACCTATCAAGGACATGCAGTATTTGTTCCTTGAACAAGCTCCACTTGACAGATTACAACAGATCAGCAATATATTCAAAGTACAACAGCAAGGATTCCAATAAATTGCAAAGCAATCCCTTTTAAATTTAGGCATAGAAGATGAAACAGTACACAACAGATCTAATATGCAGACAAAATTCAAAGTGCCAACTCAGAAAGGGTATTGAGCACCAGGACCTCAACTCAGAGTAAGATCATACTTTATTGGGCAGCAGCAATCCCTGCACTGCTATACGCTTCTGAGACTTGGACAACGTAAAAGTGAAGTACCATCAGCTAGTACTCTGCAAGCAAATACAGTGGTAAGAAACATAGTCCAACAGCAGCATCTTCTCCAAGCTAATTTGCCCAGCAAAATGCTAATCACTAAAATTAGCTCTGTTGGGTCATTGATATCATCTTATCAAAAGATAGAGCAGGCTTGAAGGGCCGAATGAATTATTCCTGCTCCAAAGCCGCTGACACCAGGCCCCTAAGCCTACTGTTGTAGGCTTAGAGGGGGGGAGGCGGGGGGTGTCCTCAAAACATCTCTGAATAGAACACAGCCAACCCTGGCTCATTGGAGACCGCTGGCTCGTGACCAATTTTTAAAGAACCAGTCTGGATATTACGACTAGAGTAGTAGTAGAAGGGTGTTTTTCAGAATGGGAATCAGTAGGTAGTGTTCCACAGGGATCAGTGCCAGGACCTGTGTTTGTAGTAATATATAAATAATCTGGAGGAAAATGTGGATAACCGGATTAGTAAATTTGTGGATGACACAAAGATTGGTGGAGTTGCTGATAGTGCCACAGATTGTTAGAGGATACAACAGGATGTAGAGAGATTGGAGAGTTAGGCACAGAAACGTCAATTTAATATGGACAAATGCGAGGTGACGCACTTTGGAGGATCAAATTTAGATGTGAATTATACTGTACCCTTAGGATATTAGCATACAGAGGGATCTGGGCATGTAGGTCCACAGTTCCCTAAAAGTGGTAACACAGGTACAGAAGTGATTAGGGGACATATGGCTTCTTTTCTTCAGAGGTCAGGGCATCGAGAACAAGAGTTGGGAAATCATGTTGCAGCTATATAAAATTTTGGTCAGACCACATTTGGAGTATTGCGTGCAGTTCTGGTCACTGCGCTACCAGAAGGGTGTGGAAGCTTTGAAGAGTGAGCAAAGATGATTCACGAGTATGTTGCCTGGTCTTAAGGGCATTGATTATGAGGAGAAGTTGAATAAACTAGGATTGTTTTCACTGGAAAGATGGAGGCTGAGGGGAGACCTGATAGAGTTGTACAAAATTATGAGAGGCATTGACAGAGACAAATAGTCAGGCCTTTTCCCAGTATGGAAGTGTCAATTACACAGGGACACAGGTTCAAGGTGACAGGTGGAATGTTTAAGGGAGATCTACAGGGTAAGTTTTTCACACATGGTGTGGCAGGTGCCTGGAATGTGCTTCAGAGGTGGTGGTGGAAGCAGGCACATTAGCAACATTTAAGAGGCATCTGGTCAGATAGATGAATAGGAAGGGACTAGAGAGAGATAATGTCCAAGGACAGGGCTTTTTTTAGTTTAGTTAGGGCATAATGATCAACACGAGTTTGGAGGGCCAAAGTGCCTGTTCCTGTACCCAAATTGGAGACAGACACACTTGTACAATAGAACAGCAAAAGGAGACCATTTAGTCTAATATATAAGAGCTATCCAATTAGTTCCACTCCCCTGAGATTTCCCCATTGGCCTGCAATACTTTGAGTATTTATCCAATTTCCCTTTGAATCACTTAAGACTTTTAGATAACATTCCAAATAACAAACCTCCATGAATGAAATTCACCTCTCACATCTGGCTCTTTTGCCAATAACCTTTTGCCCATGTCTTCTTTTTACTTATCTTTTTGCCAGGAGAAGCAGATTCTCCTTATTTACTCTATTAAAGGTGAAGTTTATTTATTAGTCACAAGTAGGCTTACACTGATAAAGCAACTGTGAAAATCCCCTAGTCGCCACTCTGGCGCCTCTTCGGGTACACTAAAGGAGAATTTATCACAGCCAATTCATTTAACCAACACATCTTTGGACTGTGGGAGGAAACAGGGGCACTCGGAGGAAACCCACCACAGACATGGGGAGAACATACAAACTCCAAAGACGGCAACCCAAGCCGGGAATCAAACCCAGGTCCCTGGAACTGAGAGACAGCAATGCTAACCACTGTGCCGCCCCAAAAACAATTCACAATTTTGAACACATCATATCCCCTCTCAACCTCCTACCCAGAGAATACAGCTTATTTTTATCTCTCCACATAATTCAAACCCAGGTTCGATTTCCGGCTTGGGTCACTGTCACGTGGAGTTTGCACATTCTCCCCACATTCGTGTGGGTTTCCTCCCACAGTGCAAAAATGTGGTTAGGTTGACTGGCTGTGATAAATTGCCCCTTAGTGTCAGGAGGATTTGGAAGATAAATATGTGGTGTTACGAGGATAGAACCTGAGTGTAATTGTTGTCGGGGCAGGCTCGATATGCCAAATGGCCTCCTTCTGCACTGTAGATTCCATTAACTATTCAATGGAATGTTCCTTGCATCCTCTCCTACACTGACATTCTTCCTCAAGTCTGAGTCCTAGATTTGGACATGATACTCCACTCGGGCCTAACCAGCTCTTCCAAGGCCAATATATCCATCTTAAGGGGTGCTTCAACCATGCTCTGCATAACTGCCGCATGATTTTAATACCACATTCCGCACCTGTATCCCAGTACCTGTTCAAGACATTACTGAGTTCCCCACATTTCTTTGGACCACCACTGCCTCTATCTTTTCAAAAATCTCCTGTTCTATCCTTTTTAGCTCCAAACTGAATGACTTCATAATTGCCAATGTAGAAACCCATTAGCCAGCTTTGCCCATTTAATTTATTAATGCCTGCTACTTTTCGCCCTGTTTACTAATTTGTTTTTTTTTATTGATTTCAATTGTATATAACCTGTTTTTTTAAAATTGTCAAAGAAACATGCTAAGAACATTAAAATGCCCTTGCTTTTTTTTTACTTTTCATTTTAACAGTAAAATTTGTATTTGCCATTATGTAAATGATTTTGCTATTAGCAGAAGCATAATAATATTGAAATTTGTTGAGATACCAGATGAGATTGCATGGCAAACTATAGGGAAAAGGCAGGTAACAAGTGTATTTCAGTGCAGCAAAATGAAATGCAGAATGGTACATTTTTAAGGGCAGAATTCTTAAGTGGAGAAATGGATGCCTTTAACGCAGCTGTATACATTCTTAAACAGGTTGAGCGCAAGTAGCAATGGTCATAAGGCACTGCTCAGGCCACAATTCAAACACGGCGTGTAATTCCAGACACACACCATAGGAATAACAGCCATGAAAGGGATAGATACAAAACCTAATTCCACAGTAGAATTGGAGGCCACCACCATAAATGGTCAGTAATAAAATGAGAACCAAGTATGACTATTAACTGCCTTCTCAAATTTTCATTGTTAAAAGATTGACATAGCAACCTGCAAAACAAAAGCAAAGTAACAAAGAGAAGAAAGGGGGGCATGTTTTCACACATTATCTATGGGATAAAATTGTCATTTAAACAGGAATTAATAAAGAGGACACATGGAAATAACTTCCCCAGAACATAGAACAATACAGCGCAGAACAGGCCCTTCGGCCCACGATGTTGCGCTGACCAGTTAAAAAACGATGACCCTCTAACCTAAACCAATCCCTTTTCATCCATAAACCTATCCACGGATCTCTTAAACGCCCCCAAACTAGGCGCATTTACAACTGCAGCAGGCAGGGCATTCCAATCCCTCACCACCCTCTGGGTAAAGAACCTACCCCTGACATCCATCCTATAACTACCCCCCCTTAATTTAAAGCCATGCCCCCTCGTGCTAGCTTTCTCCATCAGAGGAAAAAGGCTATCACTATCCACCCTATCTAAACCTCTAATCATCTTATATGTTTCAATAAGATCCCCTCAGTAGGCATATGCAACTAACTAGAAATATACAGGTGATAATTTGGGCAAACGTACCTGGATCAGCTCTTTGAAAGGCCTAATCAATTACCCACTACTATTCCCCCATTGTCCAACAAGTGTTCCCCTCGACTAATCTGTATCCAATCTCCTTTTCAAAGTTATTATTTATCCATTACCCTTTAAGACAGTGCATTCCAGGTGAATACTGTGTGAAATATTATTTTCTTCAGTACATCATCTAGACCTCCTGCTCCCAAAACTGTTGTGATTCATACTGTCACTGGCCTGATACTTTATTCAAGGTATGATTGGTAGCAGTTTGCTATGTGACCTGGTGACATGCATCCTACCATCAGCTAATAACAGGCACTTGCAAGATTCAAGGAACAATGATCAGAAACAACTACTAATTTCTCTTGCCTGTCTACAGCATTGGGACAAGTCTACCCTTTTTGCTTCTCATGCTGAAATTAATTTACTCAAGATTAGACAGGGTATAATGAAAAATACAAGTGGAGGTTCTTCGCTTTCTGATATTCAGAGCACTTTACAACCAATCTTTTGAAATGCAGCCACAATTGCAACATTGTGAAACATCGGAGTAAATTTGCACACAGTAAGGTCCTGCAAATAGCGATAAATTACAAGACTAGATAATCGCATTCAACAATAGTAAGACTGTAGCACTGCACTAAGTGCCAGTTCAGACATGTTCACAAGTATTTGCAGCAGGGTTCGAGAGCACAACCTTCTACTAAAGGGAGGAGCAAAATGAACTGAATAAAAGCTGACACCAAATCTTCTCCACCCTTAAGCAATACAAAATAGGATCTCATGGTGTAGGTCTTAACATATTAGCATGGATAAAGGATTGACTGGTTCACAGGAAGCAGAGTCTCTTCAGCGTTTGCAGGCTGTCACAAGTGGAGTGCCACAGGGATCAGCATCGGGGCCTTGACTATTTACAATCTGCATCAATGACCTGGATGAAAGGACCAAATGTATGGTAGCTAAATTTGTCAAAGATGTCAAAATAGGTAGAACAGTAAGTGATCAAGAAGTGTCTACAAAAGGATACAAATAATTTAAATGTGTGGGCAAAAATTTGGCAGGTGGCATATAATGTGGAAAAATGGGCATTTGCCCATTTGGCGGGAAGATTGGAACAGCAGTGGTTATTTAAATTGAGAGAGATTACATAATCCGAGGGACAGAGGGATCTGGGTGCCCCTAGTACACAAGTCACAAAAAGTTAATATGCAAGTACAGCAAAAGAAACTGTCAATTATTGCAAGACAAAGGGAATATGAAAGTAGGGAATTTTACATTGGTGAGACCAGCTCCATATTTTAGATCTCAAAAAGCATATAATTGCATTAGCAGTTAGAAGTTCAGATCTCACTCCTGGGATAAGGGGCTTACCTTGAGGTAAGATTAAACAAGTTTGGCATATAATCCCTTGGGAGTTAAGATGAACAGTAATCTTATTGAATTACATGATTCTGATGAAATAATAAAATGGAGTTGAGGAAAAGTGCTCTGAGGGTTAAGTCTGCAGAATTCTTAAGAGCAGAGGCTGGATCATAAACTTTAATCAAGGTTGAGCTGGGAGTCAAGAGGGGTCATGGGTCACAGTAGGTAGGTTAGGGAAGGTGATTGTCGAGTGGTATTACCGTAGGCTGAATCCAGAAACTCAGCTAATGTTCTGGAGACCCAGGCTCGAATCCCAACAATTTAGATTATGGAATTTGAATTTAATTAAAAAATCCAGAATTAATCTACCGATGACCATGAAACCATTGTCGATTGTTGGAAAAACCCATCTGTTCACTAATGCCCTTTAGGGAAGGAAATCTGCCGACCTTACCTGGTTTGGCCTACATGTGACTCCAGAGTCACGGCTACACGGTTGACTCTCAACTACCTCTGAAATGGCCTATCAAGATGACTAGGTATGGGCAATAAATGCTGGCCAGCCAGCAGTGCCCATGTCCCATGAATGAATAAAAAACTGGAGAGCTGAAACCACAATCAAATAACCACAACCTTATGGAATAGCAGAGCAGACTCTAAGTGACAGAATGGTCTATTCCTGCTCCCAAGTCCAATGCTCCTGAAGCTCATTCCTCCCCCCTCCCCCAAAAACAATCCACTACAAGGATAAAAATCAATTTAGCAAAACATAATGGCAGGGTCTTTCAAATTCTTACTCTGCTGTACTGGCTCCCTCTGCACCTACATTACACAATTACAGAGTCTATCCATCAAATAATCATAGGAAACTTTAAAATAATTGATTTTAAATTTAAAAAATGGCGGGGGGGGGGGGGGCGGCAAGTATAACAATTCAATACCTGGATTCTACATGTGTTCCTAACCATTTGGGGGAGGCGATGACCTGATGGAATGATCACTAAACTGTTTGGACAGCACCGGGGGAGGAGGGGGGGCCTTTCAGGTACATTCTCACAGTGTCTCCATAGGTTTCCTCCACGTGCTCCTGTTTCCTCCCACAGTCAGCAAGATATGCTGGTTAGGTGAAATGGCCATGCCAAATTTTCCCTCCATGTACCCAAACAGGCGCCATGGTGTAGTGACTAGAGAATTTTCATAGTAAGTTCATGGCAGTGTTAATGTAAGCTTACTTGTGATAAAAATAGAGTTTAATCTTTTTAATCCAGAAACTCAGCTAATGTTCTAGGGATCCAGGTTTGAATCCTACCATGGCAGATACTACTGATGACCATGAAGTCATTGTCAATTGTTGGAAAAACCCACCTTGTTTCTCTTTTAAGGCACTAATGATCTTAGGGAAGGTAATCTGCCATCCTTACCTGGTCTGGCCTACACGTGACTCCAGAGCCACAGCAATGTGGCTGACTTTCAACTGCCCTTAGGCAACTAGATATGGGCAATAAATGCTGGCCAGCCAGCAAAGCCCATGTCCCATGAATGATTAAAAAAAATTGTAATTTCTGATGTTATTGGTACCTGCACTTTGTATTATTGCTGCAAACTATTTATCCACATTGAATGGTTTATTCTCCCACACAATAACGTTAAAGACGTATCCCCAAATGATGGCCTCTATTCAAGCATTTTTACTTTCTCTAATCTGCATATACAGGATTCTACCAACTAAAATAAAATATCAAAATAGATGAAGTACATTTCAGCCCAGTTTTTGGAATTCTACATCTTTGAATCTTATGTGCAATTATAAATTTTAGGCACAACTTCAGAAATTGCCCCACCTTCATTTTTAAAAATTAGAATGGAAATTGAAACCAACAATTTGCTTCAGAGGCCAGATAAAACTTGTCAAAATCAACACCTGCACTCTCCTTCTAAAGAGCACTTAGAATAAAACACAGTCACACAGTCAAAAGGTATTTATTTTAAAAACAACTTTCTGAAAAATAATTCAAAAAGCAGCAATTGAGAGTTTTCAACTGGCATTTGCGATATTGTGAAACAGGATTCAGATGCTCCATCGCTACAATCCCATGCTGCTAATATGGACAAGGTAGTTTTGCGTCTGATAAAGCAGATTAGAAAAGTCCTCCTAAAAATCTAGTGCCTGCTAAGGCAGTTGATAAATACAAATCAAAGATGTGTATTTCTGTTTGAAACCCAATCTTGCCTTTTAAATCCTGAGTCCATGTCCAAAACTAAACTATCAGACAATTTGCATCTGAAAAATGTCAAAGCTTTTTAAGCAAGCACTGCATCTGGAGCATAAGCTTTTCCTAATCTTAAAACCTTAATCACATTCATTCGACATTACCCTAGCTCAAAAGTAGTTGAGTAACCAGTAGTGGTTGTAAGTGGAGGCTGCCATTCTTTCCCCCCAAGAATAAGCCTTATGATGTTACTTCCGGTTAATTCTGCAAATATTGCATTAATATATGCTTGCATTGCCAAACAAAAAAAAAATCAGTGATGTGAATTGGGATGAAATAATTCGTGGTCAGTTCAATTTTCATCTATAATATCCTACAATCTTTGAAGAAATTGTAAGATTTCAGAGTTCAATTTGGGGCATTTTGGTTTCCAAGCCAGAAACACCATGCCGTTCTACTGAAATGTATAGATTGTCCTATACATTTGAAACTACAATCATCTTGAATAGATACAACATAACGAGCTAAAGCTTCAGTGTTTGCAAACAAAGAGGCTCAGCTTCTATTTACACTGCAGTGTACTGTCAGTCAAATGTTGGTACAATAGTTTCGCCCACACAAGTAAAGCAATGACGCACCAGCGCCCAGCCATTGAACACGAACTAGCTACACACCCATCAACAGATGTGAATATTTGAAGACTAAAATTTCAAGAATGTACATTTATTTGAACGCATTTATTCTTTCCTCTGACGGACATGACTTAGTAAAGTTACTCAACCATTACCTTAACCGGCACGACATCGTGTGATGAAAATGAGATATAATTAGCGAAAACATCAAAAACGCACAAGATGGCATTACTTTTGCTTAAATTAGCAAATCGCCCGTTTAGAGTAAACCACTTCAATAGCTACGAGGTGAACATAGGAGCATACATATCATACTTCAAAGTTTACAAGCCGACCTGTATAAGAATAACTAGAAAACAATCCAACCTTCTTTCTATTCCCATGATTGGCAGAAGGACCTGTCTGAGAGAAACCCCACAAAGTAGCAGGTCCAACTTCAGAGTTACTGAGTCGTGATTAGCCCACAGATCCATTCTGCATTTTATGTTGCCAGAAATTATAAACTGCATATGATTACCAGCAAAAGCAGACTGTTCATTTTATATTTCTAACAGATAAAATAATTTTAACTGAGAAAATACACCGAACTTCAATGTGGAACATTCACACTCGATACTCCCGCATTCAGCTAATGCCCCACAGGTTTGGCGACACTCAGCCTCGTTAAATTAAATGATTACTGCTTCAAACAAATCCACATTCTCAAACTGCAGTCCTTCAGCAAGGCTTCGCCGAGCTGCCTTCAGCTAGGCCGCACTCCAACTCCAAGTACAGACCGACGGGCTTCGGGAACTCTGCCTTTGGGATGAGCACAAAGGCGGCCGAGCTCTCAGCGGGATCCAGGGGCTGACACAGCCCCAAACACGCCCATTCCCCCGGGCCTCAGCACCTACACAGGGTGGCTGGCTGGCCACACTCACTCCCCCCGCTTCTCTTTTGTTAAAACTGGGCCAGTGCTCCGGCCTCCCGCGACCACCATCAGTGGGGGCCCGGGCCGGCTAACAGAGACATTCTCTGAGGCCCACAGCGAGTCCCTAACCGACCGGCCCGACTTCCTCTCCGAGCCTGAGGCCTGGGGTCCGACCCTCCCTCCCCCCCTCCACCGGGGCCAAGGCCTCAGCCTGGGGCTGGACGCTGGGACACAGCCGCTATCAACAATCCGCCCGGAGTCTCAGCGAGAAAGTCACAGGAGCGGTGAAAGTAAGTGAGTAGGCCCCAATCCGCGGCCTCGCCTACTCCGACGGCCCGCTCCTTGGTACCCACAGTACAGGTGCCGGTTTTCTCACTCGCCTTTTCGGATTTTACCTCAGGGAAGAAGCCGCTGTCGATGCTGATGTCGATTCAAGTGGCTGACTGCCGGAATCTGAAGCAATCGGAAGGGGCGGCGAGCAGAACAACAACACCGAGCGGACATGAAGGGACGTGAAGTGGCGGCGCGTTCCCTCCCTCCCTCTCCCGCCCGCCTGAGCCTAGCGGCTGTGCGGGCCCTCGGCTCGGGAATAGCGGCCTCGACTTCTTTCTGTTCTCCTGGCTGGCTCCCTGAGCCTTGGTGAGGGCGCCGAGCGGCCGCAGAAACTCCAGCTCAGCCTCGAAGACGATTCCTCTCTCGCAGACAAAATGCCGACCGGAAGTGAACGAAACCAGCGCGAGCGGAGGGAGGAAGAAGGCGCCAAACGCGATCACTTCCGGCTGCAGCGCCCCCGCGCGCTCACTCCGTGGCTCCAGCGCAGCTCCGCGCAAGCGCAGTCCCACACTGCCCTTCCGCGCAGCCGCAGTGCCGCAATGCCCTTCCGCGCAATCGCAGTGCTGCACCTACGCGTCCGCGCACGCGCGGCGCCGCACTGCCGAACCACGCATGCGCAATGCGATGTGGGTGGCAGTTGGCACGTGCCTTTGGCGCGCTTTCCCTTGGCAAAGGGAGGGGTGTCCATCTCATTTACCAATGTTGTTCGTCCTTCTCTTGGTTTCCATGGCCTTGCTCGATCGTTTTTCTATTCGTGGGACATGACTGCCTGGCTCAGCCACATTATTGCTCATCATTAGGTAGGTGCCCTTGAAGGACAGTTGCGAGTGAACCACATTGCTGTGGGTCTGGAGTCACATTTAGGCCAGTCCAGGTAAGGACGGCAGATTTCCTTCCCTAAAGAACATTAGTGGCCCAGATGTGTTTTTCCGACAATTGACAATGGGTTCATGGTCAACAGTAAATTCTTAATTCCAGATTTTTATCAGGGTCATTACCCTGAGTCTCTGGATTATTGGTCCAGTGACAAAGACATCCCCTTGTTCTGGGTGCAGACTTTGTCAATTTTGATTCTGATTATTAATGAGATTTTTGACCAAGTTTGTCACTTGCCTTTCAGGAGGGCTGAAGCCAAGATTTGGAGCAAGAGCCCCAGCGTTCAGTAATGGTGCCACAGCCAGCAATTGGAGCAGGAACCAAGTGTTCAGCCTCATATCACAGCCAGGAATTGGAGTTGTGAAATCATAGAAGTCATAAAAAACCTACAGCGCAGGAGGAGGCCATTCAGCCCATTGTGTCTGCACCAACAACAATCCCAGCCATGCCCTATCCCCAGAATCCCACCCTTTTACCCTGCTAATCCCTCTAACCCACATATCCTGGGACAGTAAGGGACAATTTAGCATGGCCAATCCACCTAACCTGCACATCTTTGGACTGTGCGAGGAAACTGGAGCACCCAGAGGAAACCCACGCAGACACAGGGAGAATGTGCAATCTCCACACAGGCAGTGACCCAAGCCAGAAATCAAACCCAGGTCCCTGGAGCTGTGAGACAGCAGTACTAACCAAGTGCCACCATGCCACCCTGTGGCCCTAGTTGCCAGGCTACATGCTACAGTCAGCAACTTGAGCAGGAGACTAGGCGTCCAGACCAAATACCACAGCCAGGAATTGGAGTAGGAGCTTTGGTGCCCAGGCCTCATATCATAGCCAAGAATGAGAGCTGGAGCCTAATGCCTAGGTAAACAAGTGCACCAAGGCTCAGAGTACAAGTTTGGAGTTTGATAAGTAGTGAGTTTGGTGAAGTGGGGAGGGGGAGGTAGGAAGTGTTTGTTTTGCTATCCTTTTTCTGTCTCATCATTTAAGGAGAAAAAATCCAGGAGATAAGGATATGTAAAAAATGCAGTACACTAATTATGGGTGACTTTAATCTTCATGTATTTGTGAAAATCAAATTGGCAGAGGTAGCCATGAGGAACAATTCATTGACTGTTTCCTAGAAGAATGTGTTGTTCATCCAATGAGGATCATGCTATCTTGGATCTGTTGATGTGCAATGAAACAGGTATCACCATAGAGTAAAAGATCTTTAAGAAATAGTAACCATAACACCTAGCTTTGACAAAGGGTCATCTGGACTTGAAATGACAGCTCTTTTCTCTCCTTACAGAAGCTGCTAGACTGCTGAGATTTTCCAGCCTTTCCTCTTTTGGTTTCAGTAACCATAACATGGTGGAATTTAGCATTCAGTTTGAGAGAAAGAAACTTGGGTCAGAAATAACTGTCCTAAACTTAAATAAGGAGAACTACAAATTAATAAGGGCAGTGTTGGCTGGAGTGGACTGGGAAGGAAGTTTAGCAGAAATGATAATTGACCAGCGTGTATGAAAATAGAAGGATTCTAGATTGGGACTAAATCAACCATGGATAACCAAGGAAGTTAATGATATTATTAAACTGAAATCAAAACATACAATGTGGCAAAGATAACTGGTAAGCCAGAGGATTGGGAAAGTTTTAAAAACATATAGAAGACGATAAAGAAGGGGAAGATAACCCATGAGGGTAAACTAGATATAATATAAAACTGATATAAACAGACAGAGCTTTTTTAAATATATAAAATGCTGGAGAGAGGCCTTTAGATAATGACTAGGAAATAATAATGGAGAACCACAAAGTGGCAGAGGAATTAAATACTTTGCATTAGTCCTCATGGTAGAAGACGCTAATAACATTCCAAAAATACTAAATAATCAAGGGGCATAAGTGTTGGGGTGGGGAGGGAAATAAATCCAATAACTATCATTAGAGTGAAAGAACTAAGGAAATTATTTGGGCCACAGGTGATAAGTGCACTGGATCTATGGGAGACATCCCAGGATACTAAAGGGAATAGCTACAGAGATAGTGGACACACTGGTAGAGTCAGAGAATCATAGAGGTTTACAGCATGGAAACAGGCCCTTTGGCCCAACTTGTCCATGCCACCTTTTTTTAAAACCCATAAGCTAATCCCATTTGCCCAATATCCCTCTATACCCATCTTACCCATGTAACTGTCTAAATGCTTTTTAAAAGACAAGATTGTACTTGCCTCTACTACTACATCTGACAGCATGTTCCAGATACTCACCACTCTCTGTGTGAAAAAATTGCCCCTCTGAACACTTTTGTATCTCTCCCCTCTCACCTTAAACACCTTAAACAATTTAGACTCCCCTACACTTGGGAAAAGATATTGACTATCTAGCTGACCTGTGCCACTCATTATTTCATAGACCTTTATAAGATCCCCCCTCAGCCTCCTACGCTCCAGAGAAAAAAGTCCCAGTCTATTCAGCCTTTCCTTATAACTCAATCCATCAAGGCCCAGTAGCATGCTAGTAAATCTTTTCTGCGCTCTTTCTAGTTTAATAGTATCCTTTCTATAATAAGGTGACCAGAATTGCACACAATATTCCAAGTGTGGCCTTACCAATGTCTTGTACAGCTTCAACAAGATGTCCCAACTCCTGTATTCAGTATTCTGACTGATGAAACCAAGCATGCTGAATGCCTTCTTCACCATTCTGTCCACTTGTGACTCTACTTTCAAGGAGCTATCAACATATACCCCTAGATCTCTCTGTTCTGTAACTCTCTCCCCAAGTATGTCCTGCCCTTGTTCAATCCACCAAAATGCACCACCTCGCATTTGTCTAGATTAAACTCTCTCTCCCATTCGTCAACCCTCTGGCCCAATTGATCAAGATCCCGTTGCAATTGGAGATAACTTTCTTCACTGTCCACTATGTCACCAACCTTGGTGTCATCTGCAAACTTACTAACCATGCCTCCTATATTCTCATTCAAATCATTAATATAAATGACAAATAACAGTGGGCCCAGCACTGATTCCTGAGGCACACCGCTGGTCACAGGCCTCCAGTTTCAAAAACAACCCTCAAAAACCATCCTCTGACTTCTAAGAACATAAGAAATAGGAGCAACTGCACTGCTGTCATTTACCTGGTAGTAATCTTTCAAGAATCCTTAAATTCAGGAAAAGTCCCAGCGGAGATGAAAACTTCCAATGTTTAAAAAGGGAGGGAGATAAAAACAGCTAACTATAGGCAGCTTAACATCTATTGTTGAGAAAATATTAAAGTTCATTATAAAGGATGTAATAGCAGAGCATTTAGAAATACAGAATATAATCCAGCAGCATCAGCACGGCTTCATGAAGGGGGAATTCTGCCTGATAAATTTATTAACATTCTGTGAGGTGGTAACAAGCATGATAAATAAAGGGGAACTAGTAATTGTAATATACTTGGATTTCCAACAGTATTCAATAAGATACTGCCCAAAAGGTAACTCAATAAGATAAGAGCCCATGGTGTTGAATGTAGTATATCTATTAGCATGGATAGAGGATTGATTAACGAAAAGAAGACAAGCAGTTGTTAGGAGAGAGGCAATTTCAGGATGCTAAGCTTTAACTGGTGGAGTGCTGATGTGGAGATGCCAGCATTGGACTGGGGTAAACAAGGTAAAAGTCTCATAACACCAGGTTAAAGTCCAACAGGCTTATTTGGTAGTAAACGCCACTAGCTTTTGGAACGCTGTTCCTTCGTCAGGTGAGTGGGGAGTTCTGATCACAAACAGGTCATATAAAGGCACACACAGTTTACAGAATACTGATTAGAATGCAAGTCTTTACAGCTAATCTGCTACTCAAGTCTTAAAGGTCCAGACAATGTGAGTGGAGATAGCATTAAGCATAGATTAAAGAGATGAGTATTGTCTTCAGACAGGACAGTAAGTGAGATGTTGCAAGCCCAGGCAAGTCATGGGGGTTACAGATAGTGTGATATGAACCCAAGATCCCGGTTGAGACTGTCCTCATCTGTGTGGAACTTGGCTATCAGCTTCTGCTCAGCGACTCTGCATGTCGTGAAGGCCGCCTTGGAGAACGTTTACCCGAAGATCAGAGGCTCAATGCCCGTGACCGCTGAAGTGTTCGCCAACAGAAGAGAACAGTCTTGCCTGGTGATTGTCAAGCAGTGTTCATTCATCCGTTGTTGTAGCTTCTGCATGGTCTCCCCAATGTACCATGCCTCAGAACATCCTTTCCTGCAGCGTATCAAGTAGACAACATTGGCCAAGTTACAAGAGTATGTGCCGTGTATCTGGTAGATGGTGTTCTCACGTGAGATGATGGCATCCATGTCAGTGATCCCGCATCTCTTGCAGAGGTTGCTGTGGCAGGGTTGTGTAGTGTTGTGGTCACTGTTCTCCTGAAGGCTGGATAGTTTGCTGCGGACAATGGTCTGTTTGAGGTTGTGCAGTTGTTTGAAGGCAAGAAGTGGGGGTGTGGGGATGGCCCTGCCAAGATGTTCATCTTCATCAATGACATGTTGAAGACTCCGGAGAAGATGTCATAGCTTCTCCACTCCAGGGAAGTACTGGATGATGAAGGGTACTCTGTCCACCGTGTCCCATGTTTGTCTTCTGAGGTCGGTGTGGTTTTTCACTGTGACTCAACGGAACTGTCAATCGATGAGTCAGGCACTGTAGCCTGTTCTTATGAGGGCATCTTTCAGTGTCTGAAGGTGCCCGTTGCAATCCTCCTCATCTGAGCAGATCCTGTATACAGAGGGCTTGTCCGTAAGGGATGACTTTTTTAATGTGTTTAGGGTGGAAACTGGAGAAGTGGAGCATCATGAGGTTATCTGTGGGCTTGCGGTACAGTGAGGTGCTGAGGTGACCGTCCTTAATGGAGATGCATGTGTACAAGAGTGCAACTGATTCTGGAGAATAGTCCATGGTGAGTCTGATATGGGGGGGGGGGGGGGGGGTGGAACTTGTTGATGGGGCTGCGGAAGTTCTTCCACAAACCCCAAGAGGCCAACAGCGAACACTATGCAACAGCCAATGAACCAGAACAGCCAACAGAGAGATCGGCAGTGCAGCAGCCGAAGAGGAAAGAGTCCAATTGGTCTCCTCCGGAAGGCTGCTGCCCTCGACTGGACATGTATGGCCAAGCCATCAGGAGGTGCGTCAACACCAGATTCATCAACCGCACTCACATGACAGCCCTGAACACCACCCAAGCACAACGCAACGCCATCCATGCTCACAAGACCACCCGCAACATTGTCATCAAACCAGCAGAGAAAGGAGGGGCCATTGTCATCCTGAACAGAACGGATTACTGCAGAGAAGTGTACCGATAGCTAAACAATGAGGAACACTACAGACTTTTGATCCACAGATCCGACCAAAGAGCACATCTGTCAACTCAACACTCTGATCAAGACCTTTAATCCAGACCTTCAGAGCACCCTCTGTGCTCTCATCCCACTTACTCTGCACATTGGAGATCTCTACTGCCTCCCAAAGGTACAGAAGACAAACACACCCGGCTGTCCCATTGTATTGGGCAATGGGACCCTGTGCGAAAACCTCTCCAGCTATGTCGAGGGCATCCTGAAACCCATTGTACAAAGAATCCACAGCTTTTGTCACGACACTGCGGACTTCCTACAGAAACTCAGCACACATGGAGCAGTTGAACCAGGAGCACTCCTCATCACAATGGATATCTCGGCACTCTACACCAGCATCTCCCACGACAATGGCATTGCTGCAACTGCCTCAGTACTCAACGCCGACAACTGCCAGTTTCCAGATGCAATTTTACAACTCATCTGCTTCACCTTGGAGCACAGTGTCTTCACCTTCAACAACCAGTTCTTCATCCAGACACACGGAACAGCCATGGGGACCAAATTCACACCTCAATATGCCAACATCTTCATGCACAGGCTCAAACAAGACTCCCCCACTGCACAGGACCTTCAACCGATGCTATACACTAGATACATCGATGACATTTTCTTTCTTTGGACTCATGGTGAACAATCACTGAAACAACTATATGATGACATCAACCAGTTCCATCCCACCATCAGACTCACCATGGACTATTCTCTGGAATTGGTTGCATTCTTGGACACATACATCTCCATTAAGGACGGTCACCTCAGCACCTCACTGTACCGCAAGTCCACAGATAACCTCACAATGCTCCACTTCTCCAGCTTCTACCCTAAACACATTAAAGAAGCCATCCCCTACAGACAAGCCCGCCATATACACAACATCTGCTCAGATGAGGAGGATCGCAACAGTCACGTCCGGATGCTGAAAGATGTCCTCATAAGAATAGGATACGGTGCTCGACTCATCGATCGACAGTTCCGATGCGCCACAGCGAAAAACCGCACCGACTTCCTCAGAAGACAAACACGGGACGCAGTGGACAGAGTACTCTTCATTGTCCAATACTTCCCTGAAGCGGAGAAGCTACAACATCTTCTTCAGAGTCTTCAACATGTCATTGGTGAAGAAGAGCATCTCACCAAAGCCATCCCCACACCCCCCTTTTTTGCCTTCAAACAACCGCATAACCTCAAACAAACCATTGTCTGCAGCAAACTACCCAGCCTTCAGGAGAACAGTGACCACAACACTACCACAGCAACCTCTGCAAGATATGCCAGATCATCGACATGGATGCCATCATCTCACTTGGGAACACCATTTGGATCAGTACCTGGGACTTTGATGTTGTGGCCATTTCAGAGACATGGATAGAGCAGGGTCAGGAATGGTTGTTGCAGGTTCCAGGGTTCAAATGCGTCAGTAGGAGTAGAGAAGGAGGTAGAAGGGGGGGAGGGGTAGCATTATTAGTCAAGGATTGTATCACGGTGTCAGAGAGGAAGTTTGATGAGGACTTGTCTGTTGAGGTAGTATGGGCTGAGGTTAGAAATAGGAGAGGACAGGTCACCCCGTTGGGAGTCTTTTATAGACCTCCTAAAAGTTCTAGAGAGGTTGAGGAAAGGATTGCGGAGATGATCCTGGATAGGAGTGAAAGTAATAGGGTAATTGTTATGGGGGACTTTAACTTTACTAATATTGATTGGAATAGCTATAGCTCTAGCTCATTAGAGGGGTCAGTTTTTGCACAAAGCGTGCAGGAAGGTTTCTTGACTCAGCATGTTGATAGGCCAACTAGAGGTGAGGCTATATTGGATTTGGTGCTGGGAAATGAGCCAGACCAGGTGCTAGACTTGGAAGTTGGTGTGCATTTTGGTGATAGTGACCACAATTCGGTTACGTTCACCTTAGTGATGGAAAGGGATAGGCATGAACCTCGGGTCAGTAGTTTTAGCTGGGGGAAGGGTAATTATGAGGCTATTAGGAGTGACTTAGGAAGCATAGGTTGGACTAGGAGACTACAGGGTCTGGGAACGTCCGAAATGTGGAGTTTTTTCAAGGAGCAGCTACTGCGAGTCCTTGATATGTATGTCCCTGTCAGGCAAGGAGGAATTGGTCGAGCTAGGGAACCGTGTGCACTAGGAAAGTTGATTCGCTGGTTAAAAAGAAAAAGGAGGCTTATTTCCGGATGAGACTTGAGGGCTCAGGTAGTGCACTAGAAAGCTTTAGATTGACTAGGAGGGAGTTAAAGAGAGAGTTAAGAAGGGCTAAAAGAGGACATGAGATGACTTTGGCTGATAGGATTAAGGAGAATCCTCAGGCGTTCTATAGATATGTTAAGAACAAAAGGTTGGTTAGGGCAAGATTAGGGCCAGTTAGAGATAGCAGTGGGAATTTATGTGTGGAACCGGAAGAGATTGGAGAGGCATTGAACCAATATTTCCCTTCGGTGTTCACGCAGGGGGACATAAATGTAGCTGAGGAGAACACTGGGTTACAGGGTTGTAAACTGGACAGTATTCCAGTTGATAGGGAGGATGTGCTAGATATTCTTGAGGGTTTGAAAATAGATAAGTCCCCTGGGCCGGACGGGATTTATCCTAGGATTCTCTGGGAGGCAAGAGAGGCGATTGCAGAGCCTCTGGCTCTGATCTTCAGGTCGTCATTGGTCACCGGTATAGTGCCAGAAGATTGGAGGTTAGCGAATGTTGTCCCATTGTTTAAGAAGGGGAACAGAGACTTCCCCGGGAATTATAGACCGGTGAGTCTTACTTCTGTTGTGGGCAAAGTATTAGAAAAAATTATTAGGGATAGGATTTATAGTTATTTGGAGAGTAATGAATTGATTAGAGATAGTCAGCATGGTTTTGTGGAGGGTAGGTCGTGCCTTACTAACCTTATTGAGTTTTTTGAGATAGTGACCAAAGAGGTGGATGGGGGTAAGGCAGTTGACGTGGTATATATGGACTTGAGTAGGGCGTTTGATAAGGTTCACCATGGAAGGCTTCTGCAGAAATTGCAGATGTATGGGATTGAGGGTGATCTAGGAAATTGGATTAGGAATTGGCTGGCGGATAGGAGACAGAGGGTGGTGGTTGATGGTAAGTATTCTACGTGGAGTTCAGTTACGAGTGGTGTGCCTCAGGGATCTGTTTTGGGGCCAATGCTGTTTGTAATTTTTATTAATGATCTGGATGAGGGTATAGTTGGGTGGATTAGTAAATTTGCTGATGACACCAAAGTCGGAGGTGTGGTAGATAGTGAGGAAGGGTGTCTTAGTCTACAGGGAGACTTGGACAAGTTGCAGAGCTGGGCCGAGAGGTGGAGGATGGAGTTTAATGCGGAATAGTGTGAGGTAATTCACTTTGGCAGGAATAACGGATGTGTAGAGTATAGGGCTAACGGTAGGACTCTGAATAGTGTGGATGAACAGAGGGATCTAGGTGTATGTGTACGTAGATCCCTGAAAGTTGGGAATCAAGTAGATAAGGTTGTTAGGAAGGCATACGGTGTCTTGGCGTTTATTGGTAGGGGGATTGAATTTAGGAGCCGCAGCGTCATGTTGCAACTGTACAAAACTCTGGTGCGGCCGTACTTGGAGTATTGTGTGCAGTTCTGGTCCCCACATTATAGGAAGGATGTGGAGGCTTTGGAGAGGGTGCAGAGGAGGTTTACCAAGATGTTGCCTGGTATGGAGGGGAGGTCCTATGAGGAGAGACTGAGGGATTTGAGGTTGTTTTCGTTAGAAAGAAGGAGGCTACGAGGGGACCTTATTGAAACATATAAGATGATTAAAGGTTTAGATAGGGTGGACAGTGATAGCCTTTTTCCTCGGATGGAGAAAGCTAGCATGAGGGGGCATAGCTTTAAATTAAGGGGTGGTAGTTATAGGACGGATGTCAGGTTCTTTACCCAGAGGGTGGTGAGGGATTGGAATGCCCTGCCTGCTGCAGTTGTAAATGCGCCTAGTTTGGGGGCGTTTAAGAGATCCGTGGATAGGTTTATGGATGGTAAGGGTTTGGTTTAGGTTAGAGGGTCATTGTTTTTTTTACTGGTCGGCGCAACATCGTGGGCCGAAGGGCCTGTTCTGCGCTGTAATGTTCTATGTTCTATATGTTCTATCTGCCAGGTACACAGTACATACTCTTGAAACTCGGTCAATGTTGTCTGCCTGATATGCTGCAGGAAAGGATGTTCAGAGGCATGGTACATTGGGGAGATCATGCAAATGCTATGACAACGGATGAATGAACACTGCCCAACAATCACCAGGCAAGACTGTTCCCTTCCTGTGGGCTAACACTTCAGCGGTCACGGGCATTCAGCCTCTGATCTTCGGGTAAACTTTCTCCAAGGCAGCCTTCACGACATACAACAGCGCAGAGTCGCTGAGCAGAAACTGATTGCCAAGTTCCACACACATGAAGATGGCCTCAACCAGGATCTTGGGTTCATGTTGCACTATCTGTAACCCCCATGACTTGCCTGAACTTGCAACATCTCACTTACTGTCCTGTCTGGAGACAATACACATCTCTTTAACCTATGCTTAAGACTATCTCCACTCACATTGTATGCATCTTTAAGACTTGAATAGCAGATTAGCTGTAAAGACTTGCATTCTAATCAGTATTCTGTAAACTGTGTGTACCTTTATACGCCCTTCTCTGATCAGAACTTTCCACTCACCTGACGAAGGATCAGCGTTCTGAAAGCTAGTGGCATTTACTACCAAATAAACCTGTTGAACTTGAAGTTGTGAGACTTCTTACTGGTGGAGTGCCACAGGGATCAGTGCTGGGACCACAATTATTTGCAGGACATATTCATGACTTGGGATGTGAGAAGTAGATGTGTGGATGATACCCAAATTTGTGGATGACACTAAAAGAGGTATGAAAACAAGAGGTATGAAAACAAGAGGATGACACAAAGGGCACAATTTTACCATCAAGTTGCACCCATTTTCGGGTATGAAAACCTGATAAAGTCGGGCATGGGTTGAGTAGTGCGATCTGTGCCCGCCTCTGCACCAGTTCCACCTTTACCAAGGCCCGAAAATGGCTGCAGTCGGGTCAGTGCCCAAAATGGGCGTGATGGCCATTTAAATGCATTTGCATGCCTTTAAATTAACTTAATGGGCTGCATGCCCAACTTACCCGGCACTTACTCCTTTACCCCAGCGTTCGTTCATCCAGAATTGGCACAGAACAGATATGCTCCATAGAAGCCTGATTCAATTGCTCCAGTTAGTGAGGAGGTAGGTGCTGAGCATCCCACGGTTCTCTGCTTCAGATCGATGGGGGGAAGGGGCCTGTTATTGCAGAAGGTCGAGGGACATGGAGTTGGGGGTAGGGTGTTAGCGTGGATAGAGGATTGGTTGTCAAATAGGAGGCAGAGAGTGGGGGTCAACGGGTGCTAGTCGGATTGGCGGATGGTGACTAGTGGAGTGCCCCGGGGTCGGTGCTGGAGCCTCAGCTTTTTACCATTTATATAGATGATCTGGAGGAGGGAACCGAGTGTAGGGTGTCGAAATTTGCTGATGACACCAAGATTGGGGGAACGGCAAATTGTGCGGAGGGTGTGGAGAGTCTGCAGAAGGATCTAGATAGTCTGGGCGAATGGGCCAGGAAATGGCAAATGGAATTTAATGTTGGCAAGTGCGAGGTGGTCCACTTTGGTAGGAATAATGGTAGGAAGGACTATCACTTACGTGGCGAAAAACTGCAGCAGGCGACGGTGCAGAGGGACCTCGGGGTCCTTGTGCATGAGTCGCAAAAACCCAGCTTGCAGGTGCAGCAGATGGTCAGGAAGGCGAATGGGATGTTGGCCTTCATAGCGAGGGGGATTGAATATAAAAGTAGGGAGGTCTTGCTGCAGCTGTATAGGGCATTGATGAGGCCGCAGCTGGAGTACTGTGTGCAGTTTTGGGCGCCGCACCTGCGCAAGGATATTTTGGCCTTGGAGGGAGTGCAGAGGAGGTTTACTAGGCTGATACCGGAGTTGAGGGGATTGAGCTATGAGGAGAGGCTGAATAAACTAGGCTTGTACTCGTTAGAGTTTAGAAGAATGAGGGGAGATCTCATTGAGACGTATAAGATGATGAATGGGATGGATAGGATAGAGGTGGAGAGACTCTTCCCGCTCAGAAAGGACAGTAGGACTAGGGGGCACAGCCTCAAGATAAAGGGGGGGGGGCGGTTTAGAACGGAGTTGAGGAGGAACTTCTTGACTCAAAGGGTGGTGAATCTCTGGAATTCTCTGCCCGTTGAAGTGGTGGAGGCTGCCTCGCTAAATATTTTTAAGACGCGGGTTGATGGGTTTTTGATAAGAGAGGGGATTAAGGGTTCTGGGGAGAGGGCGGGAAAGTGGAACTGAGCCACGACAGATCAGCCATGATCTTATTGAATGGCGGGGCAGGCTCAAAGGGCTAGATGGTCTAGTCCTGCTCCTATTTCTTATGTTCTTATGTTCTTATGATCGGTCTGGGTGGCGGAGGGTGTTGGGGCACATGGGGGGTCAGTAATGTTGTGGGGGTGGGCCAGTGTCTGTGGGGGCTACTGGGAGGGATATGGCAGGGGAGCAGCAAACTATCATTTTTTTTCTGCCCATGTACCGTTGGAGGCGCCAATCGGAGCTACAGGAATTTGGCCGCGTGAAGCACCACCAACAGGCTGTTGTAGCGCGATTCAGAATCGCTGATACTTTTTCAGGCAGAATGCATATGAGGGTGCCTGAGAACCGGTCTAAAAGTCAGATCTGAAACACTCCCAGTTTCAAGTCTGCCCAGCACTTGGAAATAAAATGGCCCTTATCCTAAAACTGTGTCCCCTCGTATTGACCCTTCAACCAAGAGGAACAGGTGCTCCCTATTCACCCTATCCATACCCCTCCTATGCTTATACTACCGTCCCAACAGGTCCACAGCAGACACCATTTCCCTGGCCCTGCACTCAACCCTGGAACATCTAGATAACAAAGATATCTATGTCAGACTCCTATACATCGACTACAGCTCAACCTTCAACATATCATTCCCATAAAACACATCTCCAAACTCCGTGGCCTGAGCCTCGGCTCCTCCCTCTGCGACTGGATCCTGAACTTCCTAACTTGCAGACCACAATCAGTAAGGATAGGAAACAACACCTCCTCCACGATCATCCTCGACATCTTCTTGAGAAGGTGAGAGGGCATGGGATCCAAGGGCCTTTGGCCTTGTGGATCCAGAACTGGCTTGCCTGCAGAAGGCAGAGAGTGGTTGTGGATGGGGCTTTTTCTGAATGGAGGTCAGTCACCAGCGGAGTGCCTCAAGGATCTGTTCTGGGACCCTTGTTGTTTGTCATTTTCATAAATGACCTGGATGAGGAAGTGGAGGGATGGGTAAGTAAGTTCGCTGATGACACGAAGGTCGGTGGTGTTGTGGATGATCTGGAAGGATGGCAAAAGTTGCAGCAGGACATAGATAGGATGCAGGACTGGGCGGAGAAGTGGCAGATGGACTTCAACGCGGATAAATGTGTTGTCGTCCATTTTGGCAGAACCAACGGGATGAACGAGTACACTATTAAGGGCAGAAGTCTGAGTAGTGTTGAGGAGCAGAAGGATCTTGGGGTCCGGGTCCACAGGACTCTTAAATCGGCCTCGCAGGTGGAGGAGGTGGTCAAGAAGGCGTATGGTGTACTGGCCTTCATTAATCGAGGGATTGAGTTTAGGAGTCGGGAGGTAATGCTGGAACTTTATAAGACCCTTGTCAGGCCTCATTTGGAGTATTGTGCGCAGTTCTGGTCGCCTCACTATAGGAAAGATGTAGAAGCTATTGAAAGGGTGCAGAGGAGATTTACAAGGATGTTGCCTGGACTGGGAGGCATGCCTTATGAAGTTAGGTTGAGGGAGCTGGGACTCTTTTCCCTGGAGAGACGAAGGTTGAGAGGCGACCTGATAGAAGTTTACAAAATGTTGAGAGGAATAGATAGGGTGGACTCTCAGAGGCTATTTCCCCGGTTTGAAATGGTCGCTACGAGAGGACACAGATTTAAGGTGCGGGGAGGGAGGTTCAGAAGTGATGTTAGGGGTAAGTTTTTCACTCAGAGGGTGGTGAGTGAATGGAATCGGCTGCCGTCAGTGGTGGTGGAGGCGAACTCGCTGGGGTCTTTTAAAAGACTTCTGGATGAGTATATGGGGTTTAATGAGATTGAGGGTTATAGATAGGTCTGTAGGTTGGTAGGTGATGTGGTCGGCGCAACTTGTGGGCCGAAGGGCCTGTTTGTGCTGTAGTGTTCTATGTTCTATGTTCTATGACACCGATGCCCCACAAGGCTGTGTTCTCAGCCCCCTACTAAACTCCTTATATACCATTTGATTTTCAAGTTTGCTGACAACATCACTGTGGTGAGTCAGATTTCAAACAATGATGAGACAGAGTACAGGAATGAGATAGAGAATCTGGTGAACTGGTGCAGCAACAACAATCTCTCCCTCAATGTCAACAAAAGAAGGAGATTGTCATTGATTCAGGAAGCATAAAGGAGAACATGCCCCCGTCTACATCACCATAAAGCCCACGAGTGCCTCCACTTTCTCAGAAGACTAAGGAAATTTGACATGTCAGGTACGACTGTCACCAACTTTTACGGATGCATCATAGAATGCATTCTTTCTGGTTATATCACAGCTTGGTATGGACTCCTGCTCTGCCCAAGACCGCAAGGAACTACAAAAGATCATGAATGTAGCCCAATCCATCATGCAAACCAGCCTCCCATCCATTAACTCTGAATATACTTCCTGCTGCCTCAGCAAAACAGTTAGCATAATTAAGGATCCCCCACGCACCCCGGACATTCTTTCTTTCACTTTCTTCCTTCAGGAAAATATACAAAAGCCTGAGGTCACGTACCAACCACCTCAAGAACAGCTTCTTCCCTGTCAGAATTTTTAATGGACCTACCTTGCATTAAGCTGATCTTTCTTTACACCCTAGCTATGACTGTAACACTATATTCTGCGCTGTCTCATTCCCTTCTCTATGAATGGTATGTTTTGTCTGTGTAGCACACAAGAATCAATACTTTTCATTGTATGTTAATACATCTGACAATAATAAATGAAATCAAATCAAATCAAAACATTACAATCATGTAGCCCTCAGCCTTCTCTGCTCTAAAACAATCCAAATCTTTCCAGTCTCTCCTTATAGCTCAAATGCTTCATCCAAGCTAACATCCTGGTGAATCTCCCATGTACCCTCTCTAGTGTTATCGTATCCTTCCTATAGTGAGGTGACTAGAACTGCACACAGTACTCCAGTTGTGACCTAACCAATGTTCTGCGCAGCTTCAATAAAGTAAAGTTAGTTTATTAGTCACAAGTAAGCTTACATTGACACTGCAATGAAGTTACTGTGAAAATCTGCTAGACGCCACTTTCCGGCACCTGTTCAGGTTACACTGAGGGAGAATTTAGCATGGCCAATGCACCCTAACCAGCAGGTCTTTCAGATTGTGGTAGGAAACCGGAGCATCCGGAGGAAACCCATGCAGACGCAGGAAGAACTTGCGTACTCCGCACAGACAGTGATCTAAGCTGGGAATCAAACCTGGGTCCTTGGAGCTGTGAGGCAGCAATAATAACCACTGTGCCAACATGCATTACCTCATTGCCCTTGTATTCTATGCCACAACTGATAAAACAAGTGTTCCATATGTCTTCTTAACTATCCTTAACAGCCTGCTCTGCCACCTTCAGGGATCTGTGAATGTGTCCCCCAAGGTCCATCTGTTCCTCTGACTTCCCAATGTCTTGTCTTCATTAAATACTCCTTTGTCTTGTTATTTTTTTCCAAAAGTGCATTAGCTTGCACTTATCATCAGCCACTGGCCTGCCCATCTGTCCAACCCACCTATATCTTCCTGTAACCCATCTGTCCAACCCATCTATATCTTCCTGTAACCCATCTGTCCAACCCATCTATATCTTCCTGTAACCCATCTGTCCAACCCATCTATATCTTCCTGTAACCCATCTGTCCAACCCATCTATATCTTCCTGTAACCCATCTGTCCAACCCATCTATATCTTCCTGTAACCCATCTGTCCAACCCATCTATACCTTCCTGTAATCCATCTGTCCAACCCATCTATATCTTCCTGTAACCCATCTGTCCAACCCATCTATATCTTCCTGTAACCCATCTGTCCAACCCATCTATATCTTCCTGTAACCCATCTGTCCAACCCATCTATATCTTCCTGTAATCCATCTGTCCAACCCATCTATATCTTCCTGTAACCCATCTGTCCAACCCATCTATATCTTCCTGTAATCTATCTGTCCAACCCATCTATATCTTCCTGTAACCTATTATGGACTTCAGTAAGGCCTTTGACAAGGTCCCTCATGACAGACTGGTGCAGAAGATGAAGTCACATGGGATCAGGTGAGCTGGCAAGGTGGATACAAAACTGGCTTGGTCAAAGAAAACAGAGGATAGCCGTGGAAGGGTGTGTTACTGAATGGAGAGCTGTGACAAGTGATGTTCCTCAGGGATCAGTGCTGGGATCTTTGCTGTTTGTAATATTTAGAAATGATTTGGAGGAAAATGTAACTGGATTGATTAGTACATTTGTGGAAAACACAAAGATTGGTGGATTTGTGGATAGTGATGAGGACCATCAGAGGATACAGCAGGATATAGATCAGTTGGTGACTTGGGCGGAGAGATGGCAGATGGTGTTTAATCCGGACAAATGTGAGGTAATGCACTTTAGTAAATATAAAGTAAATGGCAGAATCCTTAAGAGTATACATAGGCAAATAGATCTGGATGTACAGGTACACAGGTCACTGAAAGTGGCAATGCAGGTGGAGAAGGTAGTCAAGAAGGCATACGGCATGCTTGCCTTCATCAGCTGGGGTATTGAGTTTAAAAATTGACAAGTCATGTTGCAAATTTACGCAATCTTAATCAGGCCGCACTTGGAATATACTGTTTAATTCTGGTCACCACACTACCAAAAGGATGTGGAGGTTTTGGAGGGGGTACAGAAAAGATTTACCAGGATGTTGCCTGGTATGGAGGGCATTAGCTATGAGGAGAGGTTGGAGAAACTTGGTTTGTTCTCACTGGAGGGACGGAGGTTGAGGGGAGACCTGATAGAAGTCTATAAGATTATGAGAGGCACGGACAGAGTGGATAGTCAGAAGCTTTTTCCCAGGGTAGACGAGTCAATTGCTAGGGGGCACAGGTTTAAGGTGTGAGGGGCAAGGTTTAAAGGAGATGTACAAGGCAGATTTTTTACACAGAGGGTGGTGGGTGTCTGGAACTCATTGCTGGGGGAGGGAGTGGAAGCAGATACGGTAGTGACTTTTAAAGGGCGTATTGACAAATGCATGAATAGGATGGGATTAGAGGGATATGGTCCCCGGAAGGGTAGGGGGTTTTAGTTAAGTCGGGCAGCATAGTTGGTGCAGGCTTGAAGGGCCGAAGGGCCTGTTCCTGTGCTATAATTCCGTGGATAGGTTTATGGACGAAAAGGGATTGGTTTAGGTTAGTGGGTCATTGTTTTGTAACTGGTTGGCGTAACATCGTGGGCCGAAGGGCCTGTTCTGCGCTGTAATGTTCTATGTTCTATAATATTCTTTGTTCTTTGTCCTATGATGGCACATTTCCACAGTGGTTAGCACTGCTGTCTCGCAGCCTCAGGGACCCAGATTCAATCCTGGCCTCAGGTCACTGTCTATGTGGAGTTTGCACATTCTCCCCTTGTCTGCGTGGATTTCCTCTGGGTGCTCCTGTTTCTTCCCACAGTCCAACAATGTGCAGGTTATGTTGATTGGCCACGATAAAATTGACCCTGGTGTTTGGGGGATTAGCAGGGTAAATAAGTGGGGTTACTGAAATAGGGCCTGGGTCAGATTGTGGCCGGTGCTGACTCGATGGGTTGAATGGCCTCCTTCTGCACTGTAGGTATTCTATGATCTATGACTTCTTCTCTATTAACCTCTCTTCCAATCTTGGTGTCATCTGAAACTTGCTCATCATTCCCTCCACATTATCATCTATGACATTTTATATATATGACAAATAATAACGGTCCCACTCCTGATCCTTGCTGTAAGATACTGGAACACCAGCCTCCAGTCATTTCAACAGCCTTCTTTGCTTTGTGTCCTGTTACTGAGCCAGTTTCTGATCCACCTCACCAAGTTTCCCTGAATTCCATGTTCTTTCAAATGTTCACTAAAATCCTTATAAACTACAGCAACTGCATTTCCCTTATTCACACACTTGATCACATTTTCAAAAAATTCCCTCAAATTTGTTAGACATGATCTCCCTCTGATAAAGCCATGCTAACTATCCCTAATTAACCAATGCCTTTCCAAGTGGAGATTAATTTTCTCCTTTACAGTTTTCTCTAATAGTTTCCCTACCACAGACGTGACACTCACTGGTCTGTAATTTCCTGGTTCATCTCTACCAGCCTTCTTGAAAAGTGGAACCACATCAGCTGTCTTCCAGTCCACTGGCATTTCCCCAGAGAGGAATTTAAAATTTGTGTCAGAGCCCCTGCAATTTCCTGCCTTGTCTCCCACAGCAACCTGGGATGAATTCATCCGGGCCTGGGGATTTGTTCAGTTTTACGACAGTCAGAGCCTCCAATACTTCCTCATTTCCGATGTCAAACTGCAATTTTCACACAGTCCCTTTTCCTGAATTCTATATCTACATTCTCCTTTTCCTGAATGGAGACCAAAGAGAAATATTCATTTAACACCCTTCCCATATCCTACAGATTCACACAGTGATTAGTCTCTAATGGGCCCTACTCTTTCCTGGTTTAACCTTCCCTTTAATGCCTTTATAAGCGATCTTAGGATTCTCCCTAATCTTGTTTGCAAGTCCTTTTTCATGTCCCTTTTTTGCTCTCCCACACAACATAGGACAAAATTCATCTCTAAACTCCATGGCTGAGGGCTTGGCCCCTCCACCTGTGACTGCATCCGAGATTTCCTCACCCAGCGACTGCAATCAGCAAGGATAGGCAACAACACCCACTCCATGATTATCCTCAACACCCGTCCCCACAAGTCTGTGTTCTCAGTCTCCGTCTATACTCCTTATATACCTACGAATATGTCGTCAAATTCCCCTCCAACTCGATTTTCAAGCTTGTTGATGATACCACCGTAGTGGGTCAGATCTCAAACAACGATGGGAAGGAATACAGGAAAGAGATGGAGAATGGTGAACTGGTGAGATGACAATAATAGAACATAGAACCCTACAGTGTAGAAACAGGCCCTTCGGCCCATTGAGTCTGCACCGCCCACAATCCCACCCAGGCCCTATCCCCATACCCCTACACATTTACCCACTAATCCCTCTAAGCTACACATCCCAGGACACTAAAGGGGCAATTTTAGCATGGCCAATCAACCTAACCCGCACATCTTTGGACTGTGGGAGGAAACCAGAGTACCCGGAGGAAACCTACGCAGACACGAGGAGAACATGCAAACTCCACACAGACAGTGACCCAAGCTGGGAATCAAACCCAGGACCCCGGAGCTGTGAAGCAGCAGTGTTAACCACTGTGCTACTGTGCCACCCTCAATCTTTCCCTCAGTGTCAGCAAAATGAAGGAGATAGTCATCGACTTCAGGAAGCATAGTAGAGGACATGCCCCTGTCTACATGGATGAATTAGTTGCACAGATAGATGGAAAGGGGTATGATATGGTTGGCATTACAGAGACATGGCTTCAAAGCGAGAAAGGATGGGGACCAAACATTGAGAGCTATTCAGTGTTAAGGAAGAATAGACAGAGAGGAAAAGGTGGTGGAGTTGCTATGTTGATCAAAGATGATATTGATATGATATTCATAGAATCAGAAGGAGGCCATTTGGCCCATCAAGTCTGTACTGACCATAATCCCACCTAAGTTCTATTCCCGTAAACATACACATTTACCCTTCTAACGACACAAGGGACAATTTATCTTGGCCAATCCACCTAACCTGAACTCTTTGGACTGTGGAAGGAAACCGGAGCACCCTGAGGAAACCCACGCCAACACAGGGAAAAAATGCAATCTCCACACGGACAGTGATCGAGGTCGGAATTGAACCTGGGTCCCTGGCGTTATGAGGTAATAGTGTTAACCACTGTGCCACCATGCCACCCTGTGAGGAAAGACGGTGTATAGATGATGTGGAATTTGTGTGGGTCCCACTGGAATATTGTGTTCAGAATAGGATGAAGGATGTGGAAGCGTTGGAGAGAGTGAGGAGGAGGTTTACCAGGATGCTTCCTGGTTTGGAAGGTAGGTCTTATGAGGAAAGGTTGAGGGAGCTGGGGCTTTTCTCTTTGGAGCGGAGGAGGATGAGAGGTGACTTAATAGAGGTTTATAAGATGATGAGGGAGTTTGATAGAGTGGACATTCAGAGACTATTTCCTCAGGTGGATGTAGCTGTTACTAGGGGGCATAACTATAAGGTTCATGGTGGGAGATATAGGAGGGATATCCGAGGTAGATTCTTTACTCGGAGAGTGGTTGGGGTGTGGAATACACTGCCTGCTGTGATAGTGGAGTCGGACACTTTAGGAATTTTCAAGTGGCTATTGGATAGGCACATGGAGCACACCAGGATGATAGGGAGTGGGATAGCTTGATCTTGGGTTCAGACATAGCTCGGCACAACATCGAGGGCTGGAGGGCCTGTACTGTGCTGTACTGTTCTATGTTTTATGTTCCTTACCACTGATGTAAGGCTCACCAGCCTGTAATTATGTGGATTATTCTTGCTACCCTTCTTAAACAAAGGAACAACATTGGCTATTCTCCAATCCATGAAGAAGGCTTATAGTGTGTTAGCGTTTATTTACAGGGGGTTTGAGTTTAAGAGCCGTGAGGTTATGCTGCAACTGTACAGGACCTTGGTGAGACCACACTTGGAATATTGTGTTCAGTTCTGGTCACCTCACAATAAGAAGGATGTAGAAGCATTGGAGGGAGTGCAGAAGAGATTTACCAGGATGCTGCCTGGTTTCGAGGGTAGGTCTTATGAGGAAAGGTTGAGGGAGTTGGGGCTTTTCTCTTTAGAGCGGAGGATAAGAGGTGAATTAATAGAGGTTTATAAGATGATGAGAGGGATTGATAGAGTGGACATGCAGAGACTATTTCCTCGGGTGGAAGTAGCTGTTACTAGGAGGCATGACTACAGGGTTCATGGTGGGAGATGTAGGAGGGATGCCTGAGGTAGATTCTTTACTCAGAGAGTGGTTGGGATGTGGAATGCACTGCCTGCTGTGATAGTGGAGTCAGACACTTTAGGAACTTTCAAGCGGTTATTGGATAGGCACATGGAGCACACCAGAATGATAGGGAGGGGATAGCTTGATCTTGGGATTGGACATAGCTCAGCACAACATTGAGGGCTGAAGAGCCTGTACTGTGCTGTAATGTTCTATGTTTCTGTGTAAACAACAAGGGGCAAAAAACTTTGGTGGGCGTGGTATACAGACCACCAAACTGCAGTGGTAATGTTTGGAAAAGCATCAGACAGGAAACCAGAGATACATTTATTAAAGGAACATCTGTGATTATGAGTCAAATTAGTCACAGTACATTAGAGAAGGAATTTCTGGAGCACATACGGAATGGTTTTCTGGAGCAATACGTTGAGGAGCCAACAAGGGAGCATGCCATCTTGGACTGGGTCTTATGCATGAGAAAGGATTCACTGGCAGTCTAGTTATGAGAGAACACTTGGGGACGAGTGACCATAATATCATAGAATTCTTTGTCAAGGTGGATAGTGATGTAGTTGATTCTGAGATCAGTTTCTGTAGATACGTGAAGAGAAAAAGGTTGGTGAAGACAAATGTAGGCCCTCTACAGATAGAAATGGAGGAATGTCTAATAGGGGACAAAGAAATGGCGGAGCAACTGAATACATACTTTGGGTCTGTCTTCACAAAAGAGAACACAAATCAGATGCCAGAAATGTTGGGAAATGTAAGATTTAGTGAGAGGGAAGAACTGAGGGAGATCAATATTAGTAGACCTGGGAAAATTGATGGGATTGAAGGTGGATAAATCACCAGGGCCTGATAATCTACATCCCAGAGTGCTTAAGGAAGTGACTCTACAAATAGTGGATGCATTGGTGGTCATCTTCCAGGATTCTATAGACTCTGGAACAGTCCCTGTAGATTGAAGGGTAGCGAATGTCACTGCAATATTCAAAAAGTGAGGTAGAGACAAAACAGGGAATTATAGACCAGGAAGCTTAATATCGGTAGTGGGGAAAATTCTCAAATCCATTATCAAGGACTTTATAGCAGAGCATTTAGAAAGCAGTGACAGGATCAGACAGAGTCAGCATGGATTTATGAAAGGGAAATCACACTTGACAAATCTATTGGAATTCTTTGAAGATGTAGTTAGTAGGGTTGACAAGGGGGAACCAGTAGATGTGGTACATTTGGACTTTCAGAAAGCGGTTGACAAAGTTCTGCATAAGAGATTATCATGCAAGATTAAAGCACATGGGATATGGGGAAATGTATTAAGATAGAGAGAAAACTGGTTGGCAGAGAGGAAACAAAAAGTAGGAATTAATGGGTGCTTCTCAAACTGGCAGACAGTAACTAGTCGGGCGCCACAGGGATCGGTGCTGGGACCCCAGCTATTCACAATATGTATTAATGATTTGGATGAGGGAACAAAATGTAACATCTCAAAGTCTGCAGATGACACCAAGTTGGGTGGGAGGATGAACTGTGATGAGGGTGCAGAGATTTTTCAGAATGTTCTGGCAGGCTGGGTGAATGGGCAAATCAATGGCAGATGCAGTATAATTTGGATAAATGTGAAGTTCTCCACTTTCGAAGCAAAAACAAGAAGGCAGCTCACTACCTGAATGGCTGTGAATTGGAAGAGGGGAGTTGCAGCGAGACTCTGCTGTTTCATGGTACAAATGTTTTAGGAAAAATAGAACGGGAGGTAAGAAAGGAGGGGGAGTTGCAGTTTTGATTAGAACATAGAACAGTACAGCACAGTACAGGCCCTTCGGCCCTCGGTGTTGCACCGACCAGTGGAACCAATTAGGGAAAACATCTCAGCAGTACTGAGAGGGCCTTGGCCACTGAGTCTTTATGAGTAGAACTGAGAAATAAGAAAGGAGAGATCACTTTGATAGGATTGTACCACAGGCCTTAAATAGTCAGCGGAAAATTGAGGAGCAAATATGTAAGGAGATTACAGAAAGCTCCAAGAAAAATAGGGTGGTGAAAGTAGAGGACTTTAACTTTCCCAACATTGACTGGGACAGCCATAGTATTAGAATGGAGAGGAATTTGTTGAGTGTATTCAGGAGGAATTTTTCATTCAGTATGTGGATGGCCCGACCAGAGAGGGGGCAAAACTTGATCTCCTCTTGGGAAATAAGGACGGGCAGGTGACAGAAGTGTTTGTGAGAGATCACTTTGGGACCAGTGACAAGAATTATATTAGTTTTAAGATCGCTATGGATAATGATAGGTCTGTCCCAAAAGTTAAAATTCTAATTTGGAGCAAGACAAATTTTGACGATATTAGACCATAAGACTATACACATGTGAGCAGAATTAGGCCACTCAGCTCATTGAGTCTGTTCCACCATTCAATCATGGCGAATATTTTTCTCATCCCCATTCTCCTGCCTTTTCCCCATAACCCCTGATCCCTTATTAATCAAGAACCTATCTATTTCTGTCTTAAAGACGCTCAATGACCTGGCCTCTACAGCTTTCTGAGGCAAAGATTTCCACAAATTCACCACTCCCTGTCTGAAGAAATTCCTCCTGTATTAGACAGGAACATTCAAAAGTTGATTGGGGGAGTCTGTTGGCAGGCAAAAGGACAGCTGGTAAGTGGGAGTCTTTCAAAAGTGTGTTAACCAGGGTTCAGGGGAGCACATTCTTTTTAGTGTGAAGAATAAAGCTAGTAGAAATAGGAAACCCTGGATGATTCAGGATATTGAGGCCCTGGTCAGAAAAAGAAGGCATATGACATGCATAGGTAGCTGGGATCAAGTGGATCCCTTGAAGCGTATAGACATTGTTGGAATAGAGTTAAGAGAGAAATCAGGAAGGCAAAAAAGAGGCGTGGGATTTCTTTGTCAGATAAGGCAAAGAATCCAAAGAACTCCTACAAATATATAAAGGCCAAAAGAGTAACTAGGGAGAGAATAGGGCCTCTTAAGGATCAACAAGGTCATCTTTGTGCAGATCCACAAGAGATGGGTGAGATCCTAAATGAATATTTCTCATCAGTATTTACTGTTGAGAAAAGCATGGATGTTAGGGAACTTGGGGAAATAAATAGTGATATCTTGAAGAGTGTACATATTCCAGAGAAGGAGTTGCTGGAAATCTTATAGCCCATCAAGGTAGATAAATCCCTGGGATCTGATGAAGTGTATCCCAGGACATTGTGGGAGGCTAGGGAGGAAATTGTGGGCCCCTTAGCCGAGATATTTGAATCATCAGTAGTCACGGGTGAGGTGCCTGAAGATTGGAGAGTGGCAAATGTTGTGCCTTTGTTTAAAAAGGGCTGGGAACTACAGGCCGGTGAGCCTCACATCTGTGGTGGGTAAATTGTTGGAAGGTATTTTGAGAGACAGGATCTACAGGCATTTAGAGACACAAGGACTGATTAGGGATAGTCAGCATGGTTTTGTGAGTGGAAAATCATGTCTCACAAATTTGATTGAGTTTTTTGAAGGGGTAACTAAGAAAGTAGATGAGGACAGTACAGTCGACGTTGTCTACATGGACTGTAGCAAGGCCTTTGACATGGTACCGCATGGTAGGTCTCATGGGATCCAGAATGAGATCGCCAATTGGATACAAAATTAGTTTGCCAACAGAAGCCAGAGAGTGTTTGTAGAGGGTTGTTTTTCAAACTGGAGGCCTGTGACCAGCGACCCAGCAGTGTTGGGTCCGCTGTTAATTGTTTTTAAATAAATGATTTGGATGAGAATTTAGAAGGCATGGTTAGTAAGTTTGCAGGTGGCACTAAGATTGGTGGCATAGTGGACAGTGAAGAAGGTTGTCTCCAGTTGCAGCGGGATCTTGATCCATTGGGCCAGTGGGCTGATGAATGGCAAATGGAGTTGATTTAGATAAAAGTGAAGTGATGTATTTTAGTAGATCGAATCGGGGCAGGATCTACTTAACTAATGGTCGATCATTGGGGAGATTTATAAAACAAAGAGATCTTGGAGTAAATGTTCATAGCTTCTTGAAAGTGGAGTCACAGGTGGACAGGCTGAACAAAGAAACTTATAGTACAGGAATAGGCCCTCCAAGCCTGCACCGACCATGCTACCCGATTAAACTAAAACCCCCTACCCTTCCGGGGACCATATTTTAGCAAAGCGTTTGACAAGGTTTCCCATGGTAGGCTATTGCAGAAAATGCAGATGCATGGGATTGAGGGTGATTTAGCTGTTTGGATCAGGAATTGGCCAGCTGATAAAAGACAGAGGGCGGTGGTTGATGAGAAATATTCAACCTGGAGTGCAGTTACAAGTGGTGTACCTCAAGGATCTGTTTTGGGGCCACTGCTGTTTGTCATTTTTATAAATGACCTAGATGAGGGTGTAGAAGGATAGGTTAGTAAATTTGCTGACGACACCAAAGTCGGAGGAGTTGTAGACAGTGAGGATGGATGTTACAGTTTGCAGAGGGACATAGATAAGCTGCAGAGCTGGGTGGCAGATAGAGTTTAATACGGAAAAGTGTGAGGTGATTCACTTTGGTAAGAGTAACAGGAGTACAGAATGTAGGGCTAATGGGAGGACTCTTAGCAGTGTTGACGAGCAGAGAGATCTCGGGGTACATGTGCATAGATCCCTGAAAGTTGGCACCCAGGTTGATAAGATTGTTAAAAAGGTGTACGGTGTGTTGGCTTTTATTGGTAGAGGGATTGAATTTCGGAGCCATGAGGTCATGTTACAACTGTACAAAACTCTGGTGCGGCCGCACTTGGAGTATTGCATACAGTTCTGGTCGCTGCATTATAAGAAAGATGTGGAGGCATTGGAAAGGGTGCAGAGGAAGTTTACCAGGATGTTGCCTGGTATGGTGGGAAGGTCTTATGAGGAAAGGCTGAGGGACTTGAGGTTATTTTCATTAGAGAGAAGAAAGTTACGAGGTGACCTAATTGAGGCATACAAGATGATCAAAGGATTGGATAGGGTGGACAGTGAGAGCCTTTTACCTGGGATGGTGATGGCTAACACAAGGGGACATAGCTTTAAATTGAGGGGTGGTAATTATAGGACGGATGTCAGTGGTAGGTTCTTTACTCAGAGGGTAGTAAGGTTGTGGAATGCCCTGCCTGCAGCAGTTGTGGACTCGCCAACTTCAAGGGCATTCAAATGGTCAGTGGATAGGCATATGGATAACATTGGAATAGTTTAGGTTAGAGGGTGATTAGATTGGTTCCACTGGTCGGCGCAACATCGAGGGCCGAAGGGCCTGTGCTGCGCTGTAATGTTCTATGTTCTATATCCCTCTATTCCCATCCTATTCATGTATTTGTCAAGACGCCCCTTAAAAGTCACTACTATATCCGCTTCCACTATCTCCCACAGCATTGAGTTCCAGGCAGCCACCACCCTCTGTGTAAAAAATCCTCCTCGTTCATCTCCTTTAAACCTTGCCCCTTAAACCTGTGCCCCCTCATAATTGACTCTTCCGCCCTGAGAAAAAGCTTATGACTATCCACTCTGTCCATGCCTCTCATAATCTTGTAGACTTCTATCAGGTCGCTCCTCAACCTCATTGTTCAAGTGAGAACAAACCAAGTTTCTCCAACCTCTCCTCATAGCTAATGCCCTCCATGCCAGGTAACACCCTGGTAAATCTTTTCTGTACTCTCTCTCCAAAACCTCCACATCCTCTGGTAGTGTGGCGATCAGAATTGAACACTATATTCCAAGTACAGCCTAACTAAGGTTCTATAAAGCTGCAACATGACTTGCCAATTTTTAAACTCAATGCCCTGGCCGATGAAGGCAAGCATGCTGCATTCCTTCTTGACTATCTTCTCTATCTTCATTGCCACTTTCAGTGACCTGTACCTGTATACCCAGAAGGACTGTGGATGTAGACAACATCCACAGCCCTTCCCTCATCAGTCATTTTTGTCACCTCCTCAAAAAACTCAATTAAATTAGTGAGACATGACCTCCCTCATACAAAACCATGCTATCTGTCACAAACACTCAGCTCCAAATGTGTACAGATCCTATTCCTAAGAATCTTCTCCATCAGTTCCCCAATCACTGACATCAAGCTCACCTATAAACTTGAAACTTAAATTGTGTTGGCTAGCTGGAAGCAGGATTGAGAATTCTGTCTTTTGCCATGGTTTGCTGGTTAAAAGCTAGAGATCAGCAGTCATATTATCTCTACCTCAAGGCCTGCTGAAAGTTACAAGGCTGGGAAGTCAGAGTTTAGGATTAAGTTCCAGCATCACGTGAGCAGTCCTATTTTCTGTTAAACCTATGGTGGGGTAATGTTTTAAGGAAGTTTGTTTGATTGGAACATTTCTTATAGTTGTTAAGTTTTATGCAATTTCATGCTAGTTTTTTTCTTGTTTGTGATTGGTAAAAGTTATTGCTATATGTAATTGCATTCCGAAATAAGCTTTATTTGATAAAACTCCCCAATGATTAATTTGAATCATATCTGAAGTGAAACATCTCATGTTTACCCTAGCCAAATACAAATAGCACTATTTATAGAACATAGAACATAGAACACTACAGCACAAACAGGCCCTTCGGCCCACGAGTTGCGCCGATCACATCAACACCTACCAATCTATAGACCTATCTATAACCCCCAATCCCATAAAACCCCATATACTCATCCAGAAGTCTTTTAAAAGACCCCAGCGAGTTCGCCTCCACCACCACTGACGGCAGCCGATTCCATTCACTCACCACCCTCTGAGTGAAAAAACTTACCCCTAACATCACTTCTGTACTTTCCTCCCCACACCTTAAACCTGTGTCCTCTCGTAGCGACCATTTCAACCCGGGGAAATAGCCTCTGAGAATCCACCCTATCTATTCCTCTCAACATTTTATAAACCTCTATCAGGTCGCCTCTCAACCTACGTCTCTCCAGGGAAAAGAGACCCAGTTCCCTCAACCTAACTTCATAAGGCATGCCTCCCAGTCCAGGCAACATCCTTGTAAATCTCCTCTGTACCCTTTCAATAGCTTCTACGTCTTTCCTATAGTGAGGCGACCAGAACTGCGCACAGTACTCCAAATGAGGCCTGACAAGGGTCTTATAAAGTTGCAGCATTACCTCCCGACTCCTAAACTCAATCCCTCGATTAATGAAGGCCAGTACACCATACGCCTTCTTGACCACCTCTTCCACCTGCGAGGCCGATTTAAGAGTCCTGTGGACCCGGACCCCAAGATCCTTCTGCTCCTCAACACTACCAAGACTCCTGCCCTTGATAGTGTACTCGTTCATCCTGTTGGTTCTGCCAAAATGGACGACTACGCATTTATCTGCGTTGAAGTCCATCTGCCACTTCTCTGCCCAGTCCTGCATCCTATTTATGTCCTGCTGCAACTTTTGCCATCCTTCCAGACCATCCACAACACCACCGACCTTCGTGTCATCAGCGAACTTACTTACCCATCCTTCCACTTCCTCATCCAGGTCATTTATGAAAATGACAAACAGCAAGGGTCCTAGAACAGATCCCTGGGGCACTCCACTGGTGACTGACCTCCATTCAGAAAAAGACCCATCCACAACCACTCTCTGCCTTCTGCAGGCAAGCCAGTTCTTGATCCACAAGGCCAAAGGCCCTTGGATCCCATGCCCTCTCACCTTCTCAAGAAGTCTTGCATGGGGGACCTTATCAAACGCCTTGCTGAAGTCCATGTACACCACGTCCACGGCACTTCCTTCGTCAATGTGTTCAGTCACATTATCGAAGAACTCAACTAGGCTTGTAAGGCACGACCTGCCCTTGACAAATCCATGCTGACTATTCCTGATCATGTCAAACCTCTCCAAATGGTCGTAAATCTTGTCCCTCAGATGATCCAGGTAGTCTTCGTAAAATACTTTGGAGTTTCTGATCAGAATTATAACAGGGCCAAATGGCCTACCCCTGCTTCTAGTTTCTGTGTTTCTCACATTCCTTCTAAAACTCCAGCCCTTTACCATAAATCTATGCTCCTTAGTTATTGGCCCCTTCACCAAGGGGAAAAGTTTCTTCCTGTCTACTCTATCTTTGTCCCTCAAAATTTTATACGTCTCAATCATTTCCCCCTTAGTGTCCTCTGCTCAAAGGAAAACAACCCCAGTCTATCCAATTTCCCTTCATAACTAAAAGTCTTCATAGAACCAGCACATCTTTGGACTGAGGGAGACAATCGGACCACCTGGAGGAAACCCACACACCATGCTGGAATCAAACCCAGATCCCTGGCTCTGCGAGACACTGTGCCACTATAAGTTGAATATATAGATGAGTGTGTGTGTGTCAAGAAAAGCAAAATGGTTTCAGTTTGATTTAGATTGTTTGTGAGCCTTGGTGTTTGCAAGTCTGGATAGACTCCTGACTAAAAGTCAGATCTTTTGGGTTTGTTTGTCATGAGGTTAAAGCCCCTGAAGTTAAAGAAATGGTTCAAAGTTTATACGAACTATAAGAAGTCTTTACTATTATCTAACATTACGAAGGGGAGACTGATCTCTCTTAAGAACAAACACTCAACCATTCAAAGAGAACTATCTCCCTTCATAATCTGTTAAAGTGTGTGTGAAAAGGGGGATAATCTGCCCTTAGAACATAGAACATAAAACATTAGAACACTGTACAGGCCATTCGGCCCTCAGTGCTGTGCCAAGTTTTCTCCGAAACCAAGATCAAGCTATCCCACTCCCTATCATTCTGGTGTGCTCCATGTACCTTTCCAATAACCACTGTAAAGTTCCTAAAGTGTCCGAGTCCACTGTCACAGCAGACAGTCCATTCCATACCTCAAACACTCTCTGAGTACATAGAACATTACAGCGCAGAACAGGCCCTTTGGCCCACGATGTTGCGCCGACCAATTAAAAAACAATGACCCTCTAACCTAAACCAAACCCTTACCATCCATAAACCTATCCACGGATCTCTTAAATGCCCCCAAACTAGGCGCATTTACAACTGCAGCAGGCAGGGCATTCCAATCCCTCACCACCCTCTGGGTAAAGAACCTACCCCTGACATCCGTCCTATAACTACCACCCCTTAATTTAAAGCTATGCCCCCTCGTGCTAGCTTTCTCCATCCGAGGAAAAAGGCTATCACTGTCCACCCTATCTAAACCTCTAATCATCTTATATGTTTCAATGAGGTCCCCTCGTAGCCTCCTTATTTCTAACGAAAACAACCTCAAATCCCTCAGTCTCTCCTCATAGGACCTCCCCTCCATACCAGGCAACATCCTGGTAAACCTCCTCTGCACCCTCTCCAAAGCCTCCACATCCTTCCTATAATGTGGGGACCAGAACTGCACACAGTACTCCAAGTGCGGCCGCACCAGAGTTTTGTACAGTTGCAACATGACGCTGCGGCTCCTAAATTCAATCCCCCTACCAATAAACGCCAAGACACCGTATGCCTTCCTAACAACCCTATCTACTTGATTCCCAACTTTCAGGGATCTATGTACACATACACCTAGATCCCTCTGTTCATCCACACTATTCAGAGTCCTACCGTTCGCCCTATACTCTACACATCCGTTATTCCTGCCAAAGTGAATTACCTCACACTTCTCCGCATTAAACTCCATCCGCCACCTCTCGGCCCAGCTCTGCAACTTGTCCAAATCTCCCTGTAGACTAAGACACCCTTCCTCACTATCTACCGCACCTCCGACTTTGGTGTCATCAGCAAATTTACTAATCCACCCAACTATACCCTCATCCAGATTATTTATAAAAATTACAAACAGCAGTGGCCCCGAAACAGATCCTTGAGGCACACCACTCGTAACTGAACTCCATGTCGAATACTTACCATCAACCACCACCCTCTGACTCCTATCCGCCAGCCAATTCCTAATCCAATTTCCTAAATCACCCTTAATCCCATACATCTGCAATTTCTGCAGAAGGCTTCCATGGTGAACCTTATCAAACGCCTTACTAAAGTCCATATATACCATGTCAACTGCCTTACCCCCATCCACCTCTTTGGTCACTATCTCAAAAAACTCAATAAGGTTAGTAAGGCACGACCTACCCTCCACAAAACCATGCTGACTACCTCTAATCATTTCATTACTCTCCAAATAACTATAAATCCTATCCCTAATAATTTTTTCTAAAACCTTGCCCACAACAGAAGTAAGACTCACCGGTCTATAATTCCCAGAGAAGTCTCTGTTCCCCTTCTTAAACAATGGGACAACATTCGCTAACCTCCAATCTTTTGGCACTATACCGGTGACCAACGACAACCTGAAGATCAGAGCCAGAGGCTCTGCAATCTCCTCCCTTGCCTCCCAGAGAATCCTAGGGTAAATCCCGTCCGGCCCAGGGGACTTATCTATTTTCAAACCCTCAAGAATAACTAGCACATCCTCCTTATCAACTGCAATACTGTCCAGTTTACAACCCTGTAACCCAGTGTTCTCCACAGCTACATTTATGTCCCCCTGCGTGAACACCGAAGAGAAATATTGGTTCAATGCCTCTCCAATCTCTTCCGGTTCCACACATAAATTCCCACTGCTGTTTCTAACTGGCCCTAATCTTGCCCTAACCAACCTTTTGTTCTTAACATATCTATAGAACGCCTTAGGATTCTCCTTAATCCTATCAGCCAAAGTCTTCTCATGTCCTCTTTTAGCCCTTCTTAACTCTCTCTTTAACTCCCTCCTAGCCAATCTAAAGCTCTCTAGTGCACTACCTGAGCCCTCAAGTCTCATCCGAACATAAGCCTCCTTTTTCTTTTTAACCAGCGAATCAACTTTCCTTGTACACCACGGTTCCCTAGCTCGACCATTTCCTCCTTGCCTGACAGGGACATACATATCAAGGACTCGCAGTAGCTGCTCCTTGAAAAAACTCCACATTTCGGACGTTCCCAGACCCTGTAGTCTCCTAGTCCAACCTATGCTTCCTAATTCTCTCCTAATAGCTTCATAATTACCCTTCCCCCAGCTAAAACTACTGACCCGAGGTTCATGCCTATCCCTTTCCATCACTAAGGTGAACGTAACTGAATTGTGGTCACTATCACCAAAATGCACCCCAACTTCCAAGTCTAGCACCTGGTCTGGCTCATTTCCCAGCACCTTGTTGTTGCTGGTGGTGATGTCACATACATATGCAATTAATAAAATTAATATTATAATTAATTTATAAATTTATAAGTTTAAAAATTATATTTATAATTAATATAAAATTAATAAAAGTTTTATCCTTTTGTCAAAAGTTAATTGGCAGTCATGTGATTGTTCATCCACGGCTTTAAACAAAAAGTAAACGTTATGATCTACCGAGCCAGGGTTTGGCTCTGGACCTGACTGCCCAGTAGTAACATCAGCAGGGATCATAACAAGAGAAAGGTTTAAAGATTTTGTTTATAGAGGAGAGATATTCCTTAACACTTATCAAGGAGGTAAACCAATAAATATATTGTGAGATATTGTAGCAAGTCAGTCATCCCACGGGCTGATGGTACAATTTGTCATCCAGAGGGATTTATGAAAGCAACAAAAATGAATTGGAGATATTCATAGACGTTATAAACCGGTTCCATTGCAGAGTTGAATTATAGAATGATATAGTAAATGGAGTGGCTACAGTTGGAATAGTATATAGGGTATCTCTTGCAGGAATTGATTTTATCTTGGGGACTGACCTGGCTGGCTCAGAAACATTAGTTTCACTGAGTTTGTTGGAACAACCAGTGGAAGTGGAAGAAAATGAGATGTTGCAATGTTAGAACATAGAACATAGAGCATAGAAAAACTACAGCACAAACAGGCCCTTCGGCCCACAAGCTGCGCCGATCATATCCCTACCTACTAGGTTTACCTATAACTCTCAATCCTATTAATTCCCATGTTTCCTGACTGTGTGTTGCAGGAGGGAGGGGTTCAGGTTCTTGAGCAATTGGGGCTCATTCTGGGGAAGGTGGAACCTCTACAAGAGTGATGGTCTACACCTGAATCAGAGGGGAACCAATATCTTGGGGGGAAAATTTGCAAAGGCTATGCAGGGGGTTTAAACTGATTCAGAGGTGGGGTGGGATCCTGAGTAGCAGGAATGAAAGTGAGGGGGGCATAGATGGGGACTGCAATGCACGGCATCGTGGGGGTGGAGCAGAGCAGGGTTTGAAATGCGTATACTTTAATGTGAGGAGTATTCGCAATAAAGTGGATGAACTTGCAGCGTGGATCAGTACCTGGAACTTTGATGTTGTGGCCATTTCAGAGACATGGATAGAGCAGGGACAGGAATGGTTGTTGCAGGTTCCGGGGTTCAAATGCTTCAGTCGGAGTAGAGAAGGAGGTAGAAGGGGGGGAGGGGTAGCATTATTAGTCAAGGATTGTATCACAGTGTCAGAGAGGAAGTTTGATGAGGACTTGTCTGTTGAGGTAGTATGGGCTGAGATTAGTAATAGGAGAGGAGAGGTCACCCTGTTGGGAGTCTTTTATAGACCTCCTAAAAGTTCTAGAGAGGTTGAGGAAAGGATTGCGGAGATGATCCTGGATAGGAGTGAAAGTAATAGGGTAATTGTTATGGGGGACTTTAACTTTACTAATATTGATTGGAATAGCTATAGCTCTAGCTCATTAGAGGGGTCAGTTTTTGCACAAAGCGTGCAGGAAGGTTTTTTGACTCAGTATGTAGATAGGCCAACTAGAGGTGAGGCTATATTGGATTTGGTGCTGGGAAATGAGCCAGACCAGGTGCTAGACTTGGAAGTTGGTGTGCATTTTGGTGATAGTGACCACAATTCGGTTACGTTCACCTTAGTGATGGAAAGGGATAGGCATGAACCTCGGGTCAGTAGTTTTAGCTGGGGGAAGGGTAATTATGAGGCTATTAGGAGAGAATTAGGAAGCATAGGTTGGACTAGGAGACTACAGGGTCTGGGAACGTCCGAAATGTGGAGTTTTTTCAAGGAGCAGCTACTGCGAGTCCTTGATATGTATGTCCCTGTCAGGCAAGGAGGAAATGGTCGAGCTAGGGAACCGTGGTGCACTAAAAAAGTTGATTCGCTGGTTAAAAGGAAAAAGGAGGCTTATGTCAGGATGAGACTTGAGGGCTCAGGTAGTGCACTGGAAAGCTTTAGATTGGCTAGGAGGGAGTTAAAGAGTGAGTTAAGAAGGGCTAAAAGAGGACATGAGAAGACTTTGGCTGATAGGATTAAGGAGAATCCTAAGGCGTTCCATAGATATGTTAAGAACAAAAGGTTGGTTAGGGCAAGATTAGGGCCAGTTAGAGACAGCAGTGGGAAGTTATGTGTGGAACCGGAAGAGATTGGAGGGGCATTGAACCAATATTTCTCTTCAGTATTCACGCAGGGAGACATAAATGTAGCTGTGGAGAACACTGGGTTACAGGGTTGTAAACTGGATAGTATTGCAGTTGATAAGGAGGACGTGCTAGATATTCTTGAGGGTTTGAAAATAGATAAGTCCCCTGGGCCGGACGGGATTTACCCTAGGATTCTCTGGGAGGCAAGAGAGGCGATTGCAGAGCCTCTGGCTCTGATCTTCAGGACGTCGTTGGTCACAGGTATAGTGCCAGAAGATTGGAGGATAGCGAATGTTGTCCCATTGTTTAAGAAGGGGAACAGAGACTTCCCCGGGAATTATAGACCGGTGAGTCTTACTTCTGTTGTGGGCAAGGTTTTAGAAAAAATTATTAGGATAGGATTTATAGTTATTTGGAGAGTAATGAATTGATTGGAGATAGTCAGCATGGTTTTGTGGAGGGTAGGTCGTGCCTTACTAACCTTATTGAGTTTTTTGAGAAAGTGACCAAAGAGGTGGATGGGGGTAAGGCAGTTGACGTGGTATATATGGACTTGAGTAGGGCGTTTGATAAGGTTCACCATGGAAGGCTTCTGCAGAAAATGCAGATGTATGGGATTGAGGGTGATTTAGTTAATTGGATCAGGAATTGGCTAGCAGATAGGAGACAGAGGATGGTGGTTGATGGTAAGTATTCGTCATGGAGTTCGGTTACAAGTGGTGTGCCTCAGGGATCTGTTTTGGGGCCACTGCTGTTTGTAATTTTTATAAATGATCTGGATGAGGGTATAGTTGGGTGGATTAATAAATTTGCTGATGACACCAAAGTCGGTGGTGTGGTAGATAGTGAGGAAGGGTGTCATAGTTTACAGAGAGACTTGGACAAGTTGCAGAGCTGGGCCTAGAGGTGACGGATGGAGTTTAATGCGGAAAAGTGTGAGGTAATTCACTTTGGCAGGAATAACAGATGTGTAGAGTATAGGGCTAACGGTAGGACTCTGAATAGTGTTGATGAACAGAGGTGTATGTGTACATAGATCCCTGAAAGTTGGGAATCAAGTAGATAAGGTTGTTAGGAAGGCATACGGTGTCTTGGCGTTTATTGGTAGGGGGATTGAATTTAGGAGCCGCAGCGTCATGTTGCAACTGTACAAAACTCTGGTGCGGCCGCACTTGGAGTATTGTGTGCAGTTCTGGTCCCCACATTATAGGAAGGATGTGGAGGCTTTGGAGAGGGTGCAGAGGAGGTTTACCAGGATGTTGCCTGGTATGGAGGGGAGGTCCTATGAGGAGAGACTGAGGGATTTGAGGTTGTTTTCGTTAGAAGGAAGGCGGCTACGAGGGGACCTTATTGAAACATATAAGATGATTAGAGGTTTAGATAGGGTGGACAGTGATAGCCTTTTTCCTCGGATGGAGAAAGCTAGCACGAGGGGGCATAGCTTTAAATTAAGGGGTGGTAGTTATAGGACGGATGTCAGAGGTAGGTTCTTTACCCAGAGGGTGGTGAGGGATTGGAATGCCCTGCCTGCTGCAGTTGTAAATGCGCCTAGTTTGGGGGCGTTTAAGAGATCTGTGGATAGGTTTATGGATGGAAAGGGATTGGTTTAGGTTAGAGGTCATTGCTTTTTAATTGGTCGGCGCAACATCGTGGGCCGAAGGGCCTGTTCTGCGCTGTAATGTTCTATGTTTTATGTTCTACAATCTCAGCCCCAACCAATTAGACTGGAGGAGGAGAAAAAATCTTTGCAAAAGAGGTCATAGAATCTTACAGCCCATCGAGTTTGTGTCAACACACGAGAAACACTTGATCTCCCATCTAATCCCATTTACTAGCAATTAACCCGTAGGCTTGAATGATATGATGTGCCAAGTGCTCATCCAGGTGCGTTTTAAAGGAGACAACCTGCTCCACCACCTTCCCAAGCAGCACATTCCAGACCGTCATCACCAATTGGGTAAAAGGTTTTTTCCTCACATCCCCCCTAAAGCTCCTGTCCCTCACCTTGAAACTATGTCCCCTCGTACCATTTACCTTGTACGTTCTACCTTGGTTTGTCCTTCCAAAGTGCAATACCTCGCACTTGTCTGCATTAAACTCCGTTTGCCATTTTTCAGCCCATTTTCCTAGCTGGTCCAAATTCCTCTGTAAGCTTTGAAAACTTTCCTCACTGTCCACTACACCTCCAATCTTGGTATCATCAGCAAATTTGCTGATCCAATTTACCACATTATCATCCAGATCATTTATACAGATGACAAACAACAATGGACCCAGCACTGATCCCTGTGGCACACCACTGGTCACAGGCCTCCACTCAAAGAAGCAATCCTCCACTACCACTCTCTGGCTTCTTCCATTGAGCCAGTGTCTAATCCAATTTACTACCTCCCCATGTATACCTGGTGACTGACCCTTCAACTAAGGAGAACAGCTGCTCCTTATCCACTCTATCCATGTCCCTCATAATCTTGTCCACCTCAATCAGATCACCCCTCAGTCTTCTCTGCTTCAACGAAAACAACCTAAGCCTATCCAGCCTGTCTTCATAACTTAAATGCTCCATCCCAGGCAGCATCCTGGTGAATCTCCTCTGCAACCCCTTCAGTACAATCACATTCTTCCTATAATGTGGTGACCGGAGCTGCACACAGTACTGTAGCTGTGGCCTCACTAAAGTTCAGAAATTGAGTGATCTGATATTTTTCAGAAATCTTAGCACAAAGGAGAAAGGTAAAGAGGTTGAGGCCTGCATTAACTCATTTTCTTCAGTAAAAATGTGACAGGCTGATGCTGAGTAGCAAGAACTGTATGAAATAGCTGACTCAGAGTCTAAGGCGGAATCAATATCTGCGTGTTATTATTTTAAAAGACAAAATGCTAATGAGGGAATAGAGGTTTCTCAGATACCAGCAGAGGAAGAGTGAGCAGTAATTCATCAGGTGGTCGTTCCATCTGAGTATCGTAACAAAATCTTAACAAAATTCCAAAGTCATTTAGGTATTAGGAAAATGCAGGCTAAATAATTAAACACTTTCATTGGCCAGGATTGCATAAAAACACTATTGAATAGTGCCAGGCATGTCATACATTCAGGTAATGGAGAAAGTCCAATTACAATTAAACCTGTACCTTTAATTCTGATACCAAATTTTGAAGAATGGTTTAGAACATAGAACATAGAACATAGAACATTACAGCGCAGAACAGGCCCTTCGGCCCACGATGTTGCGCCGACCAGTTACAAAAACAATGACCCACTAGCCTATACCAATCCCTTTTCGTCCATAAACCTATCCAGAGATCTCTTAAACGCCCCCAAACTAGACGCATCTACAACTGCAGCAGGCAGGGCATTCCAATCCCTCACCACCCGCTGGGTAAAGAACCTACCCCTGACATCCGTCCTGTAGCTACCCCCCCTTAATTTAAAGTCATGCCCCCTCGTGCTAGCTTTCTCCATCCGAGGAAAAAGGCTATCACTATCCACCCTATCTAAACCCCTAATCATCTTATATGTTTCAATAAGATCCCCTCTTAGCCGCCTTCTTCCCAACGAAAACAACCCTAGATCCCTCAGTCTCTCCTCATAGGACCTCCCCACCATACCAGGCAACATCCTAGTAAACCTCCTCTGCACCCTCTCCAACGCCTCCACATCCTTCTTGTAATGCGGGGACCAGAACTGCACACAGTACTCCAAGTGCGGCCGCACTAGAGTAGTGTACAGTTGCAACATTACACTGCGACTCCTAAATTCAATCCCCCTACCAATAAACGCCAAGACACCGTACGCCTTCTTGACAACCTTATCTACTTGATTCCCAACTTTCAGGGATCTATGTACACACACACCTAGATCCCTCTGTTCATCCACACTATTCAAAGTCCTCCCGTTAGCCCTATACTCGACACATCTGTTGCTCCTACCAAAGTGAATTACCTCACACTTCTCCGCATTAAATTCCATCCGCCACCTCTCGGCCCAGCTCTGCAACCTATCTAAGTCTCCCTGCAGACTATGACACCCTTCCTCACAATCTACCACACCTCCAACTTTGGTGTCATCAGCAAATTTACTAATCCACCCAACTATACCCTCATCCAGATCATTAATAAAAATTACAAACAACAGTGGCCCCAAAACAGATCCCTGAGGCACACCACTCGTAACTGCACTCCATGATGAATATTTACCATCCACCACCACCCTCTGTCTCCTATCTGATAGCCAATTCCTGATCCAACTTCCTAGATTACCCACAATCCCATACATCTGCATTTTCTGCAGAAGCCTACCATGGTGAACCTTATCGAACGCCTTACTAAAATCCATGTATACCACGTCAACTGCCTTACCCCCATCCACCTCTTTGGTCACCTTCTCAAAAAACTCAATAAGGTTAGTAAGGCACGACCTACCTGCTACAAAACCATGCTGACTATTTCTAATCAATTCATTACACTCCAAATAACTATAAATCCTATCCCTAATAATTTTTTCTAAAACCTTGCCCACAACAGAAGTAAGACTCACCGGTCTATAATTCCCGGCAAAGTCTCTGTTCCCCTTCTTAAACAATGGGACAACATTCGCTATCCTCCAATCCTCCGGGACTACACCAGAGACCAATGACGACCTGAAGATCTGAGCCAGAGGCTCTGCAATCACCTCTCTAGCCTCCCAGAGAATCCTAGGGTAGATCCCATCCGGACCAGGGGACTTATCTATTTTCAGCCCCTCAAGAATTTCCAGCACATCCTCTTTATCAACCGTAATACTTTCTATTTTACACCCCTGCAACCCAATGTCCTCCTCAGCTATATTCATGTCCCCCTGCGTGAACACCGAAGAGAAATATTGGTTCAATACTTCTCCAATCTCCTCCGGTTCCACACACAACTTCCCCCTGCTGTCTGTAACTGGCCCTAATCTTGCCCTGACCAACCTTCTGTTCTTGACATACTTATAGAACGCCTTAGGATTCTCCTTAATCCTATCAGCCAAAGTCTTCTCATGTCCTCTTTTAGCCCTTCTCAACTCACTCTTCAACTCCCTCCTAGCCAATCTAAAGCTTTCTAGTGCACTATCTGAGCCCTCCAATCTCATCCGAACATAAGCCTCCTTTTTCTTTTTAACCATCGACTCAACTCTTTTAGTGCACCACGGTTCCCTAGATCTACCAAATCCACCATGCCTGACAGGGACATACCTATCAAGGACTCGCAGTAGCTGCTCCTTGAAAAAATTCCACATTTCAGATGTTCCCAGTCCCTGTAATCCCCTAATCCAATCCATGCTTCCTAATTCACTCCTGATAGCCTCATAATCGCCCTTACCCCAGCTAAAATTGCTGACCCGAGGTTCACGCCTATCTCTTCCCATCACTAAGGTGAACGTAACCGAATTGTGGTCACTATCACCAAAATGCACACCAACTTCCAAGTCTAGCACCTGGTCTGGCTCATTTCCCAGCACCAAATCCAATATAGCCTCACCTCTAGTTGGCCTGTCTACATACTGAGACAAAAAACCTTCCTGCACGCTTTGTACAAACACTGACCCCTCTAGTGAGCTAGAACTATAGCAACTCCAATCAATATTCGTAAAGTTAAAGTCCCCCATAACAATTACCCTATTACTTTCACTCCTAACCAGGATTGTCTCCGCAATCCTTTCCTCAACCTCTCTAGAACTTTTAGGAGGTCTATAAAAGACTCCCAACAGGGTGACCTCTCCTCTCCTATTTCTAATCTCCGCCCATACTACCTCAACTGACAAGTCCTCATCAAACTTTCTCTCCGACACTGTGATACAGTCCTTGACTAGCAATGCTACCCCACCCCCCCTTCTACCTTCTTCTCTACTCCGACTAAAGCATTTGTACCCCGGAACCTGCAACATCCATTCCTGACCCTGCTCTATCCAAGTCTCAGAAATGGCCACAACATCAAAGTCCCAGGTACTGATCCACGCTGCAAGTTCATCCACTTTAATGCGAATACTCCTCGCATTAAAGTACACGCATTTCAAACCCTGCTCCGCCCCACCCCCACTATGCCGTGCCTTGCATTCCCCAACTATGCCCCCCTCACTTTCACCCCCTTTCCTCACTATCCCTCCCCCCCTCCGAATCAGTTTAAACCTTCCTGCATCGCTTTAGCAGGGTCTTAAGGTATAGGGCCTGCACCTAAATCCTGAATTGGGAATCAATACCTTTTAACAATTGTGAAGTTATGTTTACTTATTTTGGGGGTTTATTGAGTAATTTTATGAACCAGGATTCTGTGTTGGTATGTGAACATTATTTAATTAAGCTGGGAGCTGAGGGCGCAATTCTCCCAGGTATTGGCAAAAGCTAGAAGTAGACAGGAAAAGTGGTGTTGAAGCCACAAACAGCAAAGCACTTAATCAGAAAAAGATAAAGGGATGGGTCCCATGACATATCACTGGCACCCATCCTGCCAGCAACTTTGCTTCTTGAATATTGGGGTGCCATTTTTAAAGGCTGCCCCCACAGACAGAGCCCAGCCACATGGTTGATGTTTCAGTAAGGGACTGTTTCAGGAACAGTGACCATAATTTAGTAAGCTTTAGGGTACTGATGGACAAAGATAAGTGTCAGGTGAAGGTGCTAAATTGGGGGAAGGCTAATTACAACAATATTAGGCAAGAACTGAAGAATGTAGATTGGGGGCAGATGTTTAAAGGCTAACCAGCATCTGGCATGTGGAAGGCCTTCAAGTGTAAGTTGATGGGGATTCAGGACCGGCACATTCCTGTAAGGATGAAGGATAAGTATGGCAAGTTTTGGGAACCTTGGATAACAAAAGATATTGTGAGCCTAGTTAAAAAGGAAGCATTTGTCAAAGCGAGGAGGCTGGGAAACACAAAGCAAGTGTGGAATACAAGGAAAGTAGAAAGAAACTTAAGCAAGGAGTAAGGATGGCAAAAAGAGGTCATGAAAAATCATTGGCCAGCAGGAGTAAGGAAAATTCAAAGGCTTTTTATACATATATAACAGCACAGCAAGAGGGTAGCCAGGGAGGTGGTTGGCCCACTCAACGACAGGGGAGGGAATCTATGCATGGAGCCAGAGGAAATGCTGCTGGAAGACGGTGTTTAGACTGCAGTTTCTGGGTGTCTTGGGGAAAGATATCAAGGCTGACAGAAGTAGGGAACCCTGGATGACCTGGATATTGAGGCCCTGGTCAAGAAGAAGAAAGAGGCATATGACATGCATAGGCAACAGGGATCAAGTGAATCTCTTGAAGAGTATAGGGGGCGTAGGAATAGAGTTAAGAGAAAAATCAGGAAGGCAAAAAGGGTACGTGAAATTGTTTTTGGCAGGTAAGGCAAAGGAAAATCCAAAGAGCTTCTACAAATACATGAAGGGCAAGAGTAACAAGGGAGAGAGTAGCGCCTCTTAAAGATCAACAAGGTCATCTATGTGCAGATCCACAAGAGATGGGTGAGATCCTAAATGAATATTTCTCATTGGTATTTACTGTTGAGAAAAGCACGAATGTTAGGGAACTTGGGGAAATAAATAGTGATATCTTGAGGAGTGTACATATTACAGAGAAGGAGGTGCTGGAAGTCTTAAAGTGCATCAAAGTAGATAAATCCCCGGGTCCTGATGAAGTGTATCCCAGGAAATTGTGGGAGGCTAGGGAGGAAATTGCGGGTCCCCTAGCCGAGATATTTGAATCATTGATTGTCACGGGTGAGGTGCCTGAAGACTGGAGGGTGCCAAATGTTGTGCCTTTGTTTAAAAAGGGCTGCAGGGAAAAGCCTGTGAGCTACAGGCCAGTGAGACTCACATCTGTGGTGGGTAAATTGTTGGAAGGTATTTTGAAAGACAGGATTTACAGGCATTTAGAGATGACAAGCTACCGCATGGTAGGTTGTTGCATAAAGTTCAATCTCAGGGCATCCAGGGTGAGGTATCTAAATGGATACAAAATTGGCTTCTTGACAGAAGCCAGAGGGTGGTTGTAGATAGTCATTTTTCAAACTGGAGGCCTGTGACCAGCGGTGTGCCTCAGGGATCAGTTCTGGGCCCATTGTTATTTGTCATTTATATTAATGATTCGGATGAGAATATAGGAGGCATGGTTAGCAAATTTGCAGATGACACCAAGATTGGTGGTATAGTGGACAGTGAAGAAAGTTATCTCCAGTTGCAACAGGATCTTGATCAATTGGGCCAGTGGGCTGACGAAAGGCAGATGGAGTTTAATTTAGATAAATGTGAGGTGATGCATTTTGATAGATTGAACCAGGGCAGGAGTTACTCAGTTAACGGTAGGGCATTGGGGAGAGTTACAGAACAAAGAGATCTAGGGGTACATGTTCATAGCCCCTTGAAAGTGGAGGCACAGGTGGACAGAGTGGTGAAGAAGGCATTCAGCATGCTTGGTTTCATCGGTCAGAACATTGATTACAGGAGTTGGGCCGTCTGGTTGAAGTTGCACAAGACATTGGTAAGGCCACACTTGGAATACTGTGTGCAATTTTGGTCACCCTATTACGGAAAGGATATTATTAAACTAGAAAGAGTGCAGAAAAGATTTATAGGATGCTACCGGGACTTGATGGATTGAGTTTTAAGGAGAAGCTGGGTAGACTGGGACTTTTTTCTCTGGAGCGTAGGAGGCTGGGGGGTGGCCTTATAGAGGTCTATAAAATAATGAGGGGCATAGACAGGTAGATAGATAGTCAATATCTTTTCCCAAAGATAGGGGAGTCTAAAATTAGAGGGCATAGGTTTAAAGTGAGAGAGGAGAAATACCAAAATGTCCAGAGGGACAATTTTTTCACACAGAGAGTGGTGAGTGTCTGGAACAAGCTACCAGAGATAGTAGTAGAGGAGTGTACAATTTTATCTTTTAAAAAGTGTTTAGATATTTACATGGGTACGATGGGTATAGAGAGATATGGGCCAAATGTGGGCAATTGGGATTAGCTTGGGGGGTTCTAAAAAAAAGGGCAGCATGCATAAATTGGGCCCAAGGGCCTTTTCCCATGCTGTAAACCTCTGAGTCTATGACTCTATGAATACTCAAGTATTCACCAAAATAAAAACGTTTGCAACTGTGCCAGTCCCAAGACAGAAGCACTTGTGTGTCAAGCTTGTGGTAACTCTTTGCTTGTTTACGTGTCTGTACAGATATTGCATGGGTAAAGTAATAATGTGAATTTGTCTTTAAGGGGGGGATTTTCTTGTCTCACCATGACAAGTTTCTCACAGTGAGAGGTGACGCGTCATTTGCTGCTGGTGGGATATTCTGATCCTGCTGATGTCAATGGGATTTCCCATTGTCTGTCCCACAGTGCCCGGAAACCCGCAGGAGGTGGGGTGGGGGGGAAGGGTTGCGTGGTGGTGCGCTGTCAGTGGGAGCAGAAGATCCTGCTGGTGTGAACAGATGGAAAATTCTGGCCAAATTGTTTTTGTATTGCAATCTGTCAACCTTTCTGCCTGGTATAAGTTAGTTAATTTTTGTTGTTTAATGAATATTCTATTATTTGTATTCACAGTTCATTAGCAAACCCCTGTGAACTTTTTCAGCAACGTCTAAACAAAAGCTAGGAACTATTAAAGCTTTAACTCTGGGATCTGATTTGCCCACTATTAACATCAGCTGGGATTGTAATGATAATGAGAAATGAGAATCAAACTTAAACATTCTTTCTCTACATTTTTATTTAAATTTGTTAGAACATAACATAAGAACATAAGAACATAAGAAATAGGAGCAGGAGTAGGCCATCTGGCCCTTCGAGCCTGCCCCGCCATTCAATAAGATCATGGCTGATCTGTCGTGGCTCAGTTCCACATTCCCGCCCTCTCCCCATAACCCTTAATCCCCTCTCTTATCAAGAACCCATCAACCCGCGTCTTAAAAATATTTAGCGAGGTAGCCTCCACCACTTCAACGGGCAGAGAATTCCAGAGATTCACCACCCTTTGAGTGAAGAAGTTCTTCCTCAACTCCGTTCTGAACCACCCCCCCTTTATCTTGAGGCTGTGCCCCCTAGTCCTACTGTCCTTTCTGAGCGGGAAGAGTCTCTCCACATCAAGAAAGACCACATCCACCGGCTCTCCTCTATCCACCGCCCTAGACACATCCTCATAGAACTTCAGTAAATTTGTCAGACACGACTTCCCCTTAACGAAACCGTGCTGCGTCTGCTCTATCAAGCAATTCCCCTCAAGATGCCTCGCTATTTCCTCCTTGATGACGGATTCTAACATTTTACCTACAACAGACGTTAAACTAACCAGCCTATAATTCCCCGCCTTTTGCCTGGCACCCTTCTTAAACAACGGCGTAACATTAGCCGCTTTCCAATCTTCCGGCACTTCCCCGGAATCCAGTGACGTTTGGAAAATAACCACCAAGGCATCCACTATCACCTCCGCCATTTCTTTCAGAACCTTCGGATGCATTCCATCCGGTCCTGGGGACTTGTCCACAATCAGCCCCCTCCAGTCTGTCGAGCACCGCCTCTCTGGTAACAGTAATGTCATTGAGACCCTCCAGTCCTACCACCTTTCCATCTCTAACATCCGGCAAATTATTCACGTCCTCCTCCGTGAAGACCGAAAAAAAAGTTATTCAAGACCTCAGCCATTTCCCCATCCCCTACCACTAAGTCCCCCTTCTCATCCTCTAAGGGTCCAACGTTCACCCTAGCCAGTCTCTTCCTTTTTATATACTTATAAAAACTCTTGCTATCCTTTTTTATATTAAGCGCTAGCCCAGCTTCATAGTTTCTCCTACCCTTCTTTATCAATTTCTTTGTCAATCTTTGTTGACATTTAAACCTCTCCCAATCCTCTTCTTGCCCACCACTCTTAGCTACTCTAAACGCCTCCGCTTTTAATTTAACACTTTCCTTCACTAGGTTTGGAGTGAAGAATAGTAGAAGAGGAAATGTTTGATGACTAAACCCTTTGAAGTAGAGACACAGCTGGCACTTCCAGCAGAATCTATACAGTGAACAATGAAAAAGAGAATTCAGACAACAAGGCTGACCAATGGTTGATTGAGGTAAACCTGATTTACCATACATCGTGTGTTAAGAAATCCTGCCACTGATCAAGAATTTTCACTTGGAATTCAACATTTTTTTTCTCCCTTTTCTTTGTATGATTAAAATTCAAAGGTGTTAGCCTAAAAGTGCCTTAAAATTCCTTTCTTGTGTCAGAATACTGATGAGGGAGCACAGCTGTAGGATTGTGGGATGGCAGTTTCTGAGTTTCCTTCATGTTAGCTTCTTAGGTGGACCTATACATGGTCGACTTCAGCATTACATTCCTACCCTTGTCACCTGTGAATTTCTAAGCAAACACCATTGTGAAGAGCAATATGACCATGACGCCAGCACTGATCAAGGGAAAAGTTCATCAGCACCATCTCAGAGTCCTATGTATGAGCAATAAACCTGAAACTTGTAACTATGATGCCTATATCCCAAGAACAATATGGATACAACATTAGTCAACCATGTGAAACCAGATATTTCCTGCCTTCTGTCAGTGAAATGCTTTATTTTTGTTTCAAGTGAATTTTTGGGTGTAAGATAGTACAGTATCCAAATTTGTGAGGCCCATACCTGACGCTGTCTTTGATGTAATTGATTGGTTCTTAGAGTGCACTGAACATGTGCCCGTGGTGTTCCAAAGTAATCTGTGTTCACACTAAACAACTGAGAGTTTCTATTTGACTGGTCGTCACCCATTCCTTCCCCACCTGTATACTCTTAAGCTGCGTGGTGACCACATCTATAAATAAGTTCTTGGAATCTTAGAACCCTGTGAAGTTATCAACAAAACTCTCAGCCCCATGAGCATGCCATAGTGATGCCAGCTACTGCTCAAGTTTAAAAACCTATAGCTCAAGATGCTGCAAGCAATGACACTTCCTGCAGAAATGGGAAGTGACCTGATGTTCCCACATGACACAGATGTGCAGTTTAGATGTTGGAGTAACCCTGCTATTTCTCTGTTAGTTAATAACCTTGCCACTTTTAATAAATCTTATTACTGCTCGTAAATCTTTATTGCTATTAATAAATTATTGCTACATATCACCAATATTAATAAACACTGCGAATACTAATAAACCCCACTAATGATTGATATGTCTTATGATTAGAGGTTTTAGAGGTTTACAGCATGGAAACAGGCCCTTCAGCCCAAGTTGTCCATGCCGCCTTTTTTTTAAACCCCTAAGCTAATCCCAGTTGTCCGCATTTGGCCCACATCCCTCTATACCCATATCACCCATGTAACTATCTAAACGCTTTTTAAAAGGCAAAAGCCTCTACTACTACTTCTGGCAGCTCATTCCAGACACTCACCACCCTCTGTGTGAAAAAATTGCCCTTCTGGACACTTCTGTATCTCCCCCCCTCACCTTAAACCTATGCTTTCTAGTTTTAAATTCCCCTAGCTTTGGAAAAAGTTATTGACTATCTAGCTGATCTGTGCCCCTCATTATTTTGTAGACCTCTGTAAGATTTATAGACCTTTATAACACATAGATAGGATGCAAGACTGGGCGGAGAAGTGGCAGATGGACTTCAACCCAGACAAGTGTGTGGTGGTTCATTTTGGCAGGTCAAATGGGATGTCGGAATATAATATTAAGGGTAAGACTCTCAGAAGTGTGGAAGATCAGAAGGATCTTGGGGTCCGGGTTCATAGGACTCTCAAATCAGCTTTGCAGGTAGAGGATGTGGTTAAGAAGGCATATGGTGTACCGGCCTTCATCGATCGAGCAATTGAGTTTAGGAGTCAGGAGATAATGGTGCAGTTGTATAAGACCCTGGTCACACCCGACTTGGAGTACTGTGCTCAGTTCTGGTCACCTCATTACAGGAAGGATGTGGAAGCCATAGAAAGGGTGCAAAGGAGATTTACAAGGATGTTACCTGGATTAGGTGGCATGCCTTATGAGGAATAGGTTGAGAGAGCTCCGCCTTTTCTCCTTGGAGAGACGAAGGATGAGAGGGGACCTGATAGAGGTGTATAAGATGTTGAGAGGTATTGATCGAGTGGATTCTCAGAGGCTTTTCCCCAGGGCTGAAATGGCTGCCACAAGCGGATGCAGGTTTAAGGTGCTGGGGAGTAGGTACAGAGGAGATGTCAGGGGTACGTTTTTCATTCAGAGGGTGGTGGGTGCGTAGAATTGGCTGTTGGCAGTGGTGATGGAGGCAGATTCAATAGGGTCTTTTCAGAGACTTTTGGATAAGTACGTGGGACTTAGTAAGATAGAGGGTTATAGATAAGCCTAGTAGGTAGAGATGTGTTTGGCACAACTTGTGGACTGAAGGGCCTGTTTGTGCTGTAGTTTTTCTATGTTCTACACACCTCAGCTTCCTATGCTCCAGAGAAAAAAGTCCCAGTCTTATCTAACCTCTCCTTATAATTCAAACCATCAAGTCCCAGCAGCAAGCTAATAAATCTTTTCTGCACTCTTTCTAGTTTAATAATATCCTTTCTATAATAGAGTGACCAGAACTGTACACAATACTCTAAGTGTGGCCTTACCAATGTCTTGTACAACTTCAACAAGACATCCCAACTCCTGTATTCAGTGTTGTGACCAACGAAACCGAGCATGCTGAATGCCTTCTTCACAACTCTGTCCGCTTGTGACTCCACTTTCAAGGAGCTATGAATGTGTACCCCTAGATCTCTTTGTTCTGTAACTCTCCCCAACACCCTACCATTAACTGAGCAAGTCCTGCCCTCACCTCGCTTTTAACATAGAACATAGAACATTACAGCTCAGAACAGGCCCTTCGGCCCACGATGTTGCGCCGACCAGTTAAAAAAAACAATGACCCACTAACCTAAACCAATCCCTTTTCATCCATAAACCTATCCACGGATCTCTTAAACGCCCCCAAACTAGGCGCATTTACAACCACAGCAGGCAGGGCATTCCAATCCCTCACCACCCTCTGGGTAAAGAACCTACCCCTGACATCCGTCCTATAACTACCCCCCCCTTAATTTAAAGCCATGCCCCCTCGTGCTAGCTTTCTCCATCCGAGGAAAAAGGCTATCACTGTCCACCCTATCTAAACCTCTAATCATCTTATATGTTTCAATAAGATCCCCTCTTAGCCGCCTTCTTTCCAGCGAAAACAACCCAAATCCCTCAGTCTCTCCTCGTAGGACCTCCCCTCCATACCAGGCAACATCCTGGTAAACCTCCTCTGCACCCTCTCCAAAGCCTCCACATCCTTCCTGTAATGTGGGGACCAGAACTGCACACAGTACTCCAAGTGCGGCCGCACCAGAGTTGTGTACAGTTGCAACATGACGCTGCGACTCCTAAATTCAATCCCCCTACCAATAAACGCCAAGACACCGTATGCCTTCTTAACAACCCTATCTACTTGATTCCCAACTTTCAGGGATCTATGTACACATACACCTAGATCCCTCTGTTCATCCACACTATTCAAAGTCCTCCCGTTAGCCCTATACTCGACACATCTGTTATTCCTACCAAAGTGAATTACCTCACACTTCTCCGCATTAAACTCCATCCGCCACCTCTCGGCCCAGCTCTGCAACCTGTCCAAGACTTCCTGCAAACTATGACACCCTTCCTCACAATCTACCACACCACCGACTTTGGTGTCATCAGCAAATTTACTAATCCACCCAACTATACCCTCAACCAGATCATTAATAAAAATTACAAACAGCAGTGGCCCCAAAACAGATCCCTGAGGCACACCACTCGTAACCGAACTCCATGACGAATATTTACCATCAACCACCACCCTCTGTCTCCTATCTGCTAGCCAATTCCTGATCCAATTTCCTAGATTACCCTCAATCCCATACATCTGCATTTTCTGCAGAAGCCTACCATGGTGAACCTTATCAAACGCCTTACTAAAATCCATATATACCACATCAACTGCCTTACCCCCATCCACCTCTTTGGTCACTTTCTCAAAAAACTCAATAAGGTTAGTAAGGCACGACCTACCCGCTACAGAACCATGCTGACTATCTCCAATCAATTCATTACTCTCCAAATAACTATAAATCCTGTCCCTAATAATTTTTTCTAAAACCTTGCCCACAACAGAAGTGAGACTCACTGGCCTATAATTCCCGGGGAAGTCTCTGTTCCCCTTCTTAAACAATGGGACAACATTCGCTAACCTCCAATCTTCCGGTACTATACCAGAGGCCAACAACGACCTGAAGATCAGAGCCAGAGGCTCTGTAATCACTTCTCTTGCCTCCCAGAGAATCCTAGGGTAAATCTCATCCGGGCCAGGGGACTTATCTATTTTCAAACCCTCAAGAATATCCAGCACATCCTCCTTATTAACTGTAATACTGTCTATTCTACTCCCCTGCAACTCAGTGTCCTCCTCAGCTATATTCTTGTCCCCCTGCGTGAACACCGAAGAGAAATATTGGTTCAATGCCTCTCCAATCTCTTCCGGTTCCACACATAACTTCCCTCTGCTGTCTATAACTGGCCCTAATCTTGCCCTAACCAACCTTCTGTTCTTAACATACCTATAGAACGCCTTAGGATTCTCCTTAATCCTATCAGCCAAAGTCTTCTCATGTCCTCTTTTAGCCCTTCTTAACTCACTCTTCAACTCCCTCCTAGCCAATCTAAAGTCTTCTAGTGCACTACCCGAGCCCTCAAGTCTCATCCGAACATAAGCCTCCTTTTTCTTTTTAACCAACGAATCAACTTTTTTAGTGCACCACGGTTCCCTAGCCCTACCAATTCCTCCTTGCCTGACAGGGACATACCTATCACGGACTTGCAGTAGCTGCTCCTTGAAAAAACTCCACATTTCGGACGTTCCCAGTCCCTGTAATCTCCTAGTCCAACCTATGCTTCCTAATTCTCTCCTAATGGCCTCATAATTACCCTTCCCCCAGCTAAAACTACTGGCCTGAGGTCCATGCCTATCCCTTTCCATCACTAAGGTGAACGTAACCGAATTGTGGTCACTATCACCAAAATGCACACCAACTTCCAAGTCTAGCACCTGGTCTGGCTCATTTCCCAGCACCAAATCCAATATAGCCTCACCTCTAGTTGGCCTATCTACATACTGACTCAAAAAACCCTCCTGCACGCTTTGTACAAAAACTGACCCCTCTAACGAGCTAGAACTATAGCAATTCCAATCAATATTAGTAAAGTTAAAATCCCCCATAACAATTACCCTATTACTTTCACTCCTAACCAGGATCGTCTCCACAATCCTTTCCTCAACCTCTCTAGAACTTTTAGGAGGTCTATAAAAGACTCCCAACAGGGTGACCTCTCCTCTCCTATTTCTAATCTCCGCCCATACTACCTCAACAGACAAGTCCTCATCAAACTTCCTCTCTGACACTGTGATACAGTCCTTGACCAATAATGCTACCCCTCCCCCCCTTCTACCTCCTTCTCTACTCCGACTAAAGCATTTGAACCCCGGGACCTGCAACAACCATTCCTGACCCTGCTCTATCCATGTCTCTGAAATGGCCACAACATCAAAGTCCCAGGTACTGATCCATGCACTGATCCAGGTACTGATCTGTCTAAATTAAACTCCATTTGCCATTTGTCAGCCCACTGGCCCAATTGATCAAGATCAATTGTATTAGTAATACATCTTACTTTAAAAAAATTAAGTTTATTACCTACGTTAGATAAAATAAATAGGAAATAGTCACCAATCACCTACCTGCTTCCCTGTGATGCCACACTTCAATTTTGCTTTCAGAATGTGAGCTTCAAGTTATGCCTGGTCAAAGATTTTGCCTGAACTGGGGGCTTATCTGCCCCTTGTAATGCATACTTTGCTTATGAGTATGTGGATAAGAATGCACCAGGCAAGTGCAATCCTATCAGCGCTGAATAATGGTGGAGGTGGAGGTTGGTGTGATTGAACATGTCAAAGGCTGTCGACAGGGTATGTCTCTGACAGATCCAGGGGACCCCAAAGAGATTTTCCCCTTCTTGCCCAATGCCAGCACTTCCACTAAAAACTACTGTTAACCTCTACTTGCTTTGCATGGACCTATACCCTGAATAAAATTCTGGCAGAGTACAATTAAGCCCTTATATGGCCAATAGGCAGTTGTACCTTTGGGTTAAGTAGAACTTTTGAGTTGGTCAACGATGGGGGATAGAGTGGTTTTGAGTCGGGCAGATCCAACATGTGGTGATGCACAAGCCTCGATCCTTGACTTTAGAACATAGAACATTACAGCGCAGAACAGGCCCTTCGGCCCACGATGTTGCGCCGACCAGTAACAAAACAATGACCCACTAACCTAAACCAATCCCTTCTCGTCCATAAACCTATCCACGGATCTCTTAAATGCCCCCAAACTAGGCGCATTTACAACTGCAGCAGGCAGGGCATTCCAATCCCTCACCACCCTCTGGGTAAAGAACCTACCCCTGACATCCGTCCTATAACTACCACCCCTTAATTTAAAGCCATGCCCCCTCGTGCTAGATTTCTCCATCAGAGGAAAAAGGCTATCACTATCCACCCTATCTAAACCTCTAATCATCTTATATGTTTCAATAAGATCCCCTCTTAGCCGCCTTCTTTCCAGCGAAAACAACCCCAAATCCCTCAGCCTCTCCTCATAGGACCTCCCCTCCATACCAGGCAACATCCTGGTAAACCTCCTCTGCACCCTCTCCAAAGCCTCCACATCCTTCCTGTAATGTGGGGACCAGAACTGCGCACAGTACTCCAAGTGCGGCCGCACCAGAGTTGTGTACAGTTGCAACATGACGCTGCGACTCCTAAATTCAATCCCCCTACCAATAAACGCCAAGACACCGTATGCCTTCTTAACAACCTTATCTACTTGACTCCCAACTTTCAGGGATCTATGTACACATACACCTAGATCCCTCTATTCATCCACACTATTCAAAGTCCTCCCGTTAGCCCTATACTCGACACATCTGTTATTCCTACCAAAGTGAATTACCTCACACTTCTCCGCATTAAACTCCATCCGCCACCTCTCGGCCCAGCTCTGCAACCTGTCTAAGTCTTCCTGCAAACTATGACACCCTTCATCACTATCTACCACACCTCCGACTTTGGTGTCATCAGCAAACTTACTAATCCACCCAACTATACCCTCATCCAGATCATTAATAAAAATTACAAACAGCAGTGGCCCCAAAACAGATCCCTGAGGCACACCACTCGAAACCGAACTCCATGATGAATATTTACCATCAACCACCACCCTCTGTCTCCTATCCGCTAGCCAATTCCTGATCCAATTCCCTAGATCACCCCCAATCCCATACATCTGCATTTTCTGCAGAAGCCTACCATGGTGAACCTTATCAAACGCCTTACTAAAATCCATATACACCACGTCCACTGCCTTACCCCCATCCACCTCTTTGGTCACTTTCTCAAAAAACTCAATAAGCTTAGTAAGGCACGACCTACCCGCCACAAAACCATGCTGACTATCTCCGATCAATTCTTTACTCTCCAAATAACTATAAATCCTATCCCGAATAATTTTTTCTAAAACCTTGCCCACAACAGAAGTGAGACTCACCGGTCTATAATTCCCGGGGAAGTCTCTGTTCCCCTTCTTAAACAATGGGACAACATTCGCTAACCTCCAATCTTCCGGTACTATACCAGAGGCCAACGACGACCTGAAGATCAGAGCCAGAGGCTCAGCAATCACTTCTCTTGCCTCCCAGAGAATCCTGGGGTAAATCCCATCCGGACCAGGGGACTTATCTATTTTCAGACCCTCCAGAATATCTAGCACATCCTCCTTATCAACTGCAACACTGTCAATTCTACTCCCCTGCAATCCAGTGTCCTCCTCAGCTATATCCATGTCCCCCTGCGTGAACACCGAAGAGAAATATTGGTTCAATGCCTCTCCAATCTCCTCCGGTTCCACACATAACTTCCCTCTGCTGTCTATAACTGGCCCTAATCTTGCCCTAACCAACCTTCTGTTCTTAACATATCTATAGAACGCCTTAGGATTCTCCTTAACCCTATCAGCCAAAGTCTTCTCACGTCCTCTTTTAGCCCTTCTTAGCTCACTCTTCAACTCCCTCCTAGCCAATCTAAAGTTTGACCAACAGATATGAGATTTTGCTACATGTGTGGATGCAAACAAGGATTTCAGGATAGATAAGGAAACTAACTATGGTGTAAGAAACTATTCTAGTGGAAGGAGTGAAAAGGAATGTGGTAATGATAGTATAGTCAAGCAGTTAGGTGCTATGAGTTACAACTATGAGTTCTGAAGGTTGTGTTGCCTGCTGATGTCAAGTTAAGGACATCTCCTCATGGCTGGAGAGGAACTTGGGGTGGGCAGAAGGATCTATTTATCATGTTCCAAGTAACAACCAAGGACCTAGGTAGAATAAGAATTTCTGCTGAGAAAATCGAAGAAGTTAGGGCCCAGATACTCGGAAGTAATCATTTGTGAAATATTCCTGAGCTAGACACCAATTGGCATAAGATCAAGCAGATTAGATACTTAAATACCTGCCTCAAAGTGCAGAGTGGAAAGAAGGGGTTTTGATTCATTCAGGACAAAGGGAGCTGTTTGATTAGGATGTGCTCCACTTGAACCAGGCTGGGCTCACTGAAGGACATATCAAAATATAGAAAGAAATGTTGAGACAATGGAACAGCTTAGCATTGTAAATAGAGACAAATAGAGTGGGATAGAGAATTTAACAGTAATAGTTCATCAGCTAATGTGGTCTAGTCAAAGGATAGTAATGAGAAAATATTATGAAAAGCTAATTATCTGTAAAACATTCACACTTCATTATGGAGACAGGATTACAAGAGTAAGGTTGGGAATTAAAAATTTCAGGGTACATATCAGGGGTGATCCTCCTGACCCGCTGTGCTTGAGTGGAGGTTGTTTCATGGGCTCCCTGCTGGGCGTGTTGGCCTCTGTATGTCTCCAGTAGACAGATTTCCGGTGCTCCGGAAGTCGCCGTGGAGCTGCATAATTTATGCAAATAGACATTTCAATATATTTAAAATATCATTAGCAGACCCAGGACTGAAATCTCTGGACACCACCACCCACCCCCCCAACCGCTGCCAGCAGTGGTTCACTCCAACAGGGTTCACTATAACACCTCACTTGCAGGAAGCTGGTTGGCTGACCCCACTGGAGGGAAGGGGGGACCCCCAGACGGTCAGTGCCAGAAGGGTTGCTCCTTGGGCATTGCCAGCCTGGACCCTCTGGCCAAAGCGGCAAAGTGCCAATGCCCAGGGGCCCCTTGTCACTGCTCACCAGGCATTGGACATGGGGCCAAGGGGGTGGGGGCCTAACGGGGTAGGGCCTAATGGGGATTGGGGCCTCTGGGAGTGATTGATGAAGGGTCCCATTGCCACTTCGCATTCAGGCTGAGTGACAGAGAGAGGGAGACCAGCAATTGGGGTTTGGGGGGCGGGGAGGTGGGGGTGGCTGGTGTCAGCCTGCCCTGGGGTTCAGGACTAGGGGACTGTTATTGGGACAGATGGAGGGATGAGGATTGGGTGATTGGGTCTATGGGCAGGGAGGGTGGAGATTGAAGTAGGCCAGGAGGCCCAACGCTAACACGGACATATCTGGGGAGATAGCGATCGAGAGGTGGGAAAGTCATTCTGAAACTCTCGCTGGGAAAAACCAGCATGATTTACTCCAGTTTTTACTCAAACTTGACACTTAAAATTTTTTGCGAAGATCTCCCCCATCATAGAATCATTGAATCTACAGTGCGGAGACAGACCCTTTGGCGCAAATTGATTCATGTCAAACAAAAGGCCCATCTAAGCAAATCCCATTTGCCTGCATTTGTCCCATATCCCTCTAAACTTTTCCTGTCGATGTATCTGTCAAAATGCCTTTTAAATATTGTCATTGTCTCTGCCCCAACCACATCCCCTGACAGCTCATTCCACACAAGTACCACCCTCTAATAGGCAAGTGGAGGTTTGCCAATTGGGAAGGAGCAACGGGAGGTTTAAAACCAGCTGTCTCCACTCAGGCTGATGAAGGAGCAGCGCTCCAAAAGCTAGTGTCTTTCACTACCAAATAAACTTGTTGGACTTTAACCTAGTGTTGTGAGACTTCCTACCGTGTTCCTAATCAAACACTGTCTTTCCAAATGCCTGTATATCTTTTTCCTTATCTTGAAAAGATAGGCAGAATGAAAAAAGAGGAATAACCCTCACAGTTAAGGATAATGTAAAGACATTACTGAGAAAGGATCTAGGATCAGAAGATTAAGAAATAGAATGAGTAGGGGTGGAAACCAGGATTAACAAGGGTCAGAAAATGCTGGTGGGAGTAATTTAAAATTGCCTAAAGAGTAGTTATACAGGGCATTTAACCTTAAATTATTGGGGCTTGTGACAAAGGCAATGTAATAATTGTGGAGGGCTTTAATCTCCATATAGGTTAAACCAATCAAATTGGCAAAGATGGTTTTGAAAACGAGTTTATAGAATATTTCTTGACAGTTTCCTGAATAATATGTTGTGGAACCAGCTGGGGATAAATTTATTTTAGAGTTAATATTGTGCAATGAGACAAGGCTAATCAGGAATATCACAATAAATCTTCTGCTCCACAACACAATTAAATTCCATATTAAGTTGAATGTGACATATTCCAATCACAAAAAGGAGTTTTGGTAATGAAGAAGCAGTTACCTCAGGTTGATTTGGTAAATGAACTAAAAGATGTGGCAGTGAAAGAACAATGAGAAACTTTTAAAATGTCCAGCAAAATATTTCATCAAAAAATAAATCTCAGCAAGAAAATTCCACCTGTTACTTAACAAAGAAGTCCTATTAGAAGGAGAGTTTTAAAGTTTATAAATGATGAAAGTAAGTCTGAGATTGAGACTTAGAAATCAATAAAGGGCCACTAAGATTGATGAAAAAGGGAAAAAATAGAAAATGAAAATAAAAATAGAGTTACAAATATAGAGAGAGGTTGGGAGCAACAGTAACAGTGGTTCCTTACAGGGGCAGAGATGAGTAAAATTATGATGAGAAAGGATGAAGTGGCGGAGGCATTGAACAAGTATTTTGTGTCTGTTTTCATAGAAGAACACAGGCAGCCTTGGAATTAAGAAGGGTGCGGAAATTAAGATAATTAATATCAGTAGTTTTATGATGGTCATCAGAGATCAGCAATAGATCTCTCCATCGGCTTCATAGAATACAATCTCCTCTAATAGGCAAGTGGAGGTTTGCCAATTGGGAAGGAGCAGCGGGAGGTTTAAAACCAGCTGTCTCCACTCAGGCTGACAGTCAATAGACTCGGGACCAATCTGGACTCTGTAGTTGCTGAACAGTGTTCAGATCTCACTGTGAATAAAAGGATGATTGGTGGTGGAAAACTGGCCTCATTAAGATTATTATATTGGCAACAAGAACTAAAAGCAAATTTTTTCTTCCCTCCATCTTTACTGTTGAGACAAACAACGTCCTGGTAAGAAACATGCCTCTCTCATGAAACTTGAAGCCTAAGCATAGAAGATTGGGTTCTGTATGAAGAGCACAGACGTTACTTTTCTCAGTGGCGAGGGGACAAGATCCATTTGACAGCATGCAGGGTCCCGATCTTCAGCGTAATCAAAAGCTTGCTGTAACCAAATGCTCCAGACCCCAAAACCTTGAATGAATTTGTAAACTTGGTTAAAAGCGATTATGCCCGAAACCTTCCATAGTATTCCCGCGATACTGCTTTTACATAGCAGGGTGAATCCCTGGGGAATCTGTCACAGCATTTCTGACCACATTGCAAAAGTTAGCAGAGCACTGTGAATTTGTGCCACCTCTGAATGACATGTTGCAAGATAGACTGGTCTGTGGAATTAACAAGGTGACAGTCAAAAAAAACTATTGGCAGAAACCAGTTTGCATTATATAGGTCATTAAGATAGCGCCAATATTGGAAAATGCAGAGAAGGGAGTTCAGGAGCCACAGGGAACATCAAATAGCAGTGTCCTCTGATTGGAGGAGAGAACTCATACATTGTTCCTGCCTCACCTATAAACAGCGTTATCAGTAAAATATCCCAGCATGCTATTTTGAGATTAGGCCAAGGCCAATACTGGTTTGTACTTTGCAGAAAGGCCCATAGCCAAGGACAGTTCAATTAAATCGCATCTCCACCACAAAGGTACCTGGGCTACCTGAAGTCCTGATCTTTGACAATGGCATTGCCATTACTAGCACTGGGATTCAGACCTTCACTCTTTCCAACAGAATTAAATATATTAGGACAGCAAAAACAAAAAAATGCTAGAAAACTGCCCTTTCCTCAGGCAAGCTGTACCTTAGTTTTGCCATTCATACGTTCTGATCACTTAGTGGATACTTTCAGCACCTTCGCAGCCTTCTGTAGATCCTTTACATTGCCTTTGACCAGTTTGCATTTTTCTGTTTTAGTTTCAGAGTCCAGCAGCTGCAGTATTTTGTGTTTACATTTGGGCAGTGCCCTATCACCCGGCATTGGCTGAACGAGTGGTGTAAATCTTTAAACTCAGCACGAAGAAGCAACTGGCAGCGTTCATAAAGACCAAACTGATTTTTATAAGACTTCAGGGCTTTCCGTCACACAATGACAGCAGAATTATTAATGGGACGAAGGCTTCAGACAAGTTTAAGCTTAATATTCCCAAACCTGGCAGGGAGGGTCGGGTCCTAACGAGAGATCCAGAGAAAGCACCCTAATTCTGTAAGGACAGACAGAACATTCAAAACCGATGACCTGGTCCACATGAGGAACTTTAGGGACAGCCTCAGCTGGGTTCCCAGGATTATAATGGAGAAAACAAGGTCTGTGTTTTATAAGGTCCAAGTGCAGGGCAAGACTGGCAGGAAGCAGCTGAACCATGTCAGGAGTTCATTGCTCAGGAGTACTGTGCCCACTCCAGTCCAACGCCAGCATCTCCACATCTCAGGATTAGGGAGCCTATGCCAGCACAGGCCTCATTACAACTACTGCCTTCTTCGACTCTCAAATGGAAGTTGACCTCATACCAGCCCCTCTGGATGATAAAGATATGGACTGCTACACGAAAGCAGAAAAAGACAGAGCTCCAGTTGAAGCGAGAACTCCGGAAGAACCAGAATCGGGGGCTTTATGGTGTCCCCTTCGGAAGCGAAGGTCTCCAATCTGCTTCACATCCCCTGATCCGGTCCTGCCTCCCATTAACCCCGGCTGATTACCAAGCAGCAGATAAGAACCCCCATGGACTCGAGGGGGGAAGAGATGTTAAGGTGATCCTAGAGGATCATTACTAAATCTCCCTGTATGAGCTCCCCGATTAAGCAAGTGGAGGTTCACCCAATAGGGAAGAAACAGCAGGCAGGAAGGTTTATAACCAGCTGGCTCCACTGAGGCCAGCAGTTGATAGACTTGGGACCGATCTGTACTCTTTTGAAAGGCATCCAGATATGATAGTAAACAAAAGGATGATTATTGATGGAAGACTGACCCCAGTAAGATTATTACAAACAGAGAAAAAGTACTGGAGAAACTTAAGAGACTAAAAAATAGCAAATCCCCAGAAGCTACAGTCTAGGGCTCTATATGTGTAAGTTGTAGAGATAATGTATGTTCAGTTTATAATTTTCTAGAATTCCCCAGATTTTGGCACACTAGCTCTGAGGTATAAAGGTAATAATCTTCATGTCTTCTTCACCACCTTATCTAGGATCACCGACACTTATGAAATGAAAGATGGAATCTTTTGACTGGGGAAATGGGGTGGGGATGGAGTATGAGAGCAGCAGAATTTCTCTGACAATAATGATGTGGGAAATTAAATACAAACAGCCATGGTCACACATGCTTCTCTGGGCACTTCAGTCTAATGCCACCTTGTGGCTAATTCTAGGAATGCAGTAATAACACGAGAAATAAGGATAAATATAACCCTAACACAAAACAATAAGGCACGTAGGGCAATAAGTGAAATTACTGGATGATCCCATAAAAAATGGGACAGCTGTTCACACTGAGCTGATTTATCTGTCTGGCTACCAATAAGGATCTCCAGACATACACTCTAAAGTCTCTCTATTCCTCTACACTTTTCAGAATCCTATCATTTATTGCTTCTCCTCTCCAGATGTATTGCATCACTCCTCCCTAGATTGAATTCCACTTGCTAAATTTCTCCCCACCTGACCAGCCCATTGACATTTTCCTCAAGTCTACAGCTATTCTCTTCATTAGCAATCACATGGATAACTGTCACATTTTCTGCAAACTTCTTAATCATTATCCCTACATTTAAGTCTAAATCATTTGTATATACAACAAACATCAAGGGACTCAGTACTGAGCCCTGTAAAACCCTACCAGAAACAGTCTTCCAGTCACAAAAACATGACCCTTTCCTTTCTGCCACTGTGTTAATTTTAGATCCAACTTGCTACACTCCTTTGGCTCTCATGAGCTTTTAATTTGCTAATCAGTCTGCCACATGGGACCTTATCAAAAGTCTTTCTGAAACCCATGCAGACTACATTAAATGTGGACTGTCATAGGCCCTCCTTGTTATCGCCTCAAAATATTCAATCAAGTTAGTCAGGCATACCTTCCTTTAGGAAGTCTATGCTGACTGTCCTTGATTAATCAGTGTAACTCTAAACGATGATTTATACCATCTCTCACAATCCTTCCAGTAATCTGCCCAACTATCCGCTGTCTCAGGCCCCTTCCTGATGTTGAATGGTCAGAGACCACAGCATGCACACAGAAAAGTGTAACTAAGTCACGTTTTACTGAGTGCAGAGTTGGGATGAGCAGAAGAAGCTTCTTCTGGCTGCACATTAAAACCACAAGCCACTACTCAGCAGCACTCACCCCTCAGGATAAGTTGGTCTTGGATATAGCAGGTTTCAGTGTATTTAAAACCGAACTGACTTTGTAAAATAGGACTGACTGTACCTGCATTGACTGTACCCACACTCACTGTTGTAAAGGAGGACTGAATGTATGAGAGTAGAAATTAAAGACACAGGATGGAATTTTATGACTCCTCTCACTGATGGGATCATCTGGTCCTATTGGAGTCAATGGAGTTTGAAACAGCTTGCTGCTTTTACCAGCCCTGTCCCCATGTACTAGAGCCATAAAATTCCACCAAAGTATAGGACAATAATTTAAAATTTAAAAAGTAACAATAATTTCTGGCTTGCTTCCAACAGGAGAAGGTACAGCCTTGCCAATGTGATCAGCTTGAATGCAGATAGTGACTGAGTCAGGAGGGTGGGTTCAACCTGGTATTCTACATCTTGGTCTCACTGTCCATGGGCTTCTCGTTCTCACTGTCCTGGCGTATAAGCTGGTAAGGTTTCTTCATCTCTTTTTCCTCAATGACAGAGTTGCCAGCCTCGGCATCCATTTTCTGAAGCTCCTGGCGTGAGAGGTGCTCTACAATTCCAGCTCCCAATGAGTCTCCCAGCACGTTGGTCATTGTGCGCAGTCGATCCCTACAAAATCAATCAACGACATATAACATTTAAGTTCCTGAGGGGTGGATATGAAGAGGATGTTCCGTCTTGTACAAAAATTTAGAACTAGGGAGTCAATGTTTAAAATTAAGGGGTTGTCCATTTAAGGTAGAGATGAGGAGATTTCTTTTCTCTCAGAGGGTTAGTGAGATTTTGGAAAACTCTTCCTCAAAAAGTGGTTGAGGCAGAGCCTTTGAATCTCTTTAAAGCAGAATTAGATAGATTCTTAATAAGCAGAGGGATGAAAGGTTATTGGGATAGACAAGAATGAAAAGTTGAGATCAGCCATGGCCTTATTGAATAGTGGAGCAGGTGTGAGGGGCCAATAGACCTATTCTTCTTACTGATTCATATTAACCAACCATATGGAGTAGACATGAGTACAGAAATGAGGATTTGAATTAAACATTGGAGTGTTCAAAGTTTTAAGGAAAGATATAAAAGGATAACAGGAAGTTGGAGTAGTTGTATAGTAGCTGCAAGACACCAGTGGGAAGCTAGAGCCCCAGGAGTGTTGGGGGCACAGGTGAGTGAAGTGGTCGTCACTAAGAAGAAGGTTCTGGAGAAACTGAAAGGTCTGGAGGTGAATAAATCACCTGGACCAGATGGACTACACCCCAGGTTCTAAAAGAGATAGCTGAGGAAATTGTGGAGGAATCACTGGAGGTAGTGAGGGTCCCAGGGGACTGGAAAGTATCTAATGTAACATCCCTGTTTAAGAAGGGAGGGTGGGGCAGCAGGAAATTATAGGCCAGTTAGCCTGATTTCAATCATTGGCAAGATTTAAGAGTCCATTATTAAAGATGAGATTGCAGAGTACTTAGAAGGCCTTTGACAAGGTGCCGCATAGGTGACTTAAATAAGTTAAGAGCCCATGGTGTTAAGGATAAGATCCTGGCATGGATAGAGGATTGGCTGACTAGCAGAAGGCAGAGAGTGGAGATAAGGGGGCCTTTTTCAGGATGGCAGCTGGTGACTAGTGGTGTGTCTCAGGGGTCAGTGCTGAGACCACAACTTTCCACAATATACATTAACGATTTGGAGGAAGGAACTGAAGGCACTGTTGCTAAGTTTGCAGATGATACAAAGATATGTAGAGGGACAGATAGTATTGAGGAAGCAGGGGGGCTGCAGAAAGACTTGGACAGGTTAGGAGAGTTGGCAAAAAAGTGGCAGATGGAATACAATGTGGAAAAGAGGTTTTGCACTTTGAAGGAGGAATGGAGGCAGAGACTATTTTCTAAATGGGAAAATGCTTAGGAAATCAGAAACACAAAGGGACTTGGGAGTCCTTGTTCAAGATTCTCTGAAGGTTAATGTGCAGGTTCAGTCGGCAGTTAGAAAGGCAAATGCAGTGTTAGCGTTCATGTCGAGAGGGCTAGAATACAAGAGCAGGGATGTACTTCTGAGGCTGTATAAGGCTCTGGTCAGACCCTATTTGAAGTACTGTGAGCAGTTTTGGGCCTGTACCTAAGGAAGGATGTGCTGGCCTTGGAAAGGGTCATGAGGAGGTTCGCAAGAATGATCTTGTCATATGAAGAACAGTTGAGGACTCTGGGTCTGTACTCGTTGGAGCTTATAAGGATGAGGGGGATGTTATTGAAGCTTACAGGATACTGCGAGGCCCTGGATAGAGTGGATGTGGAGAGGATGTTTCTATTAGTAGGAAAAACTAGAACCAGAGGCACAACTTCAGGCTTAAGGGACGATCCTTTAAAATAGAGATGAAGAGGAATTTCTTCAGCCAGAGAGTGGTGAATCTGTGGAACTCTTTGTCGCAGAAGGCTGTGGAGACCAGGTCATTGAGTGTCTTTAAGGCAGAGATAGATAGATTCTTGATTAATCAGGGGCTCAGGAGTTATGGGGAAAAGGCAGCAAAATGGGGATGAAAAAAATATCAGCCATGATTGAATGGTGGAGCAGACTCGATGGGCCAAGTGGCCTCATTCCGCTCCTATGTCTTATGGTCTTAGTACTTATTAGAGATAGCAAAATGAATCAAAACAAATGCTGCAGCTACCAGTGAGGCAGACACAGAATCATTTGGATCGAGATAAAAATTGATAAAAGATCAGTCACACTAATGGGCCAAATCAGTACTCATTCAGTAGGAGAGTGGATGGAAAATATTATGTTTATATGTTTTTAAGAGAATGGCCCAGCCTTCTTCTGAATAATTGTAAATAGAAATGCAGAATGGGACACACAGACATGAGACTACTCAGGAGTGAGACATAGGTTGAGTCAGGAATTGAGAATTTGGTTCAGGTGGGAATTCAAGGCAAAGAGGTGCTCTGTTTTCAAAAGCTCCAGCCTTCCATTCTCTATCTCCAAGCAAGATGAGTGTAATGTTCTATTGCTTTGTGTGTGTCAATTATTGACTAATTAAATAAATAAGGTAGGACATGCAGACTACGTGCTGGTTAGGTACATTAGCCATGCTAAATTCTCCCTCAGTGCACCCGAAAAGGTGCCGGAGTACGGTGACTAGGGGATTTTCACAGTAACTTCATTGCACAGTTGATGTAAGCCTACTTGTGACAATAATAAATAAACTTTAAACTTTAAAAACTTTAAACTTTAGACAACCATTTCTGTAGAAAGTGTCGCTTTGCCACCTCGTACTCAGTGTTCCAGCTGTTGAAGGCAAGCATGCCACACTCTTTCTTAATCCCCGGCAAACTTACTAATCAGACATTTTCCTCCGTATCATTTATACATATTATGTCTTGCATTATTGTCACATATATTAACATACAGTGAAAAATGTTGTTCCTTGTGCACTAAACAGACAAAACATACCATTCATAGAGAATGAAACAAGAGGGTGCAGAATGTAGTCTTCCAGTCATTGCTAGGGTGGAGTGAAAGATCAACTTAATGCAAGGTAAATCCATTCAAAAGTTGGACAGCAATAGGGAAGAAGTTGTTCTTAGTCGGTTGGTATGTGACCTCAGACTTTTGCATCTTTTTCCCGACTCGAAGGTAGAAGAGGAAATGTCCGAAGTACATGGGTCCTTAATTATACTGGCTGCTTTGCCAAGGCAGCAGGAAGTGTAGACAGAGTCAATGGATGGGAGGCTGGTTTGTGTGATGGATTGAGCTACATTCACGGTCTTGGGCAGACCAGGAGCCATACCAAGCCGTGATACAATCAGAAAGAATGCTTTTTATGGTGCATCTGTAAAAGTTGGTGAGAGTTGGTGATGGCTTACACAAGGGGACATAGCTTTAAATTGAGGAGTGATAGATATAGGGTAGATGTCAGAGGTAAGTTCTTTACTCAGAGATGAGTAAGGGCGTGGAATGCAAGGCCTGCAACAGTAGTGGACTCTCCAACATTAAGGGCATTTAAATAGTCATTGGATAAACATATAGATGACATTGGACTAGTGTAGGTTAGATGGGCTTTAGATTGGTTTCACAGGTCAGCGCAACATCGAAGGCCAAAGGGCCTGTACTGCGCTGTAATGTTCTATGTTCTATAAGTCGTAGCTGACATGCCAAATTTCCTTAGTCTCCTGAGAAAGTAGAGGCATTGGTGGGCTTTCTTAACTATAGTGTTGCATGGGAGGACCAGGACAGGTCGTTGGTGATCTAGACATCTAAAAACTTGAAGCTCTCAACCCGTTCTACTTCGTCCCCATTGATGTAGACAGGGGCATGTCCGCCTTTATGTTTCTTAAAGTTGATGACAATCTCCTTCGTTTTGTTGACATTGAGGGAGAAATTAACATAGAAACATAGAACAATATTGCACAGTACAGGCCCTTCGGCCCTCAGTGTTGTGCCGACCTATGTCCAATCCCAAGATCAAGCTATCCTCTCCCTATCATTTTGGTGTGTTCCATGTACCTATCCAATAACTGCTTGAAAGTTCCTCAAGTGTCCGACTTCACTATCACAGCAGGCAGTGTATTCCACACCCCAACCACTCTCTGAGTAAAGAACCTACCTCGGACATCCCTCCAATATCTCCCTTAATGAACCTTATAGTTATGCCCCCGAGGAAATAGTCTCTGAAAGTTCATTCTATCTAGCCCCCTCATCATCTTATAAACTTGTATTAAGTTGCCTCTCATCTTCCTCTGCTCTAAAGAGAAAAGTCCCAGCTCCCTCAACCTTTCCGCATAAGACTTACTCTCCAAACCAGGCAGCATCCTGGTAAATCTTTTCTGCACTCTCTCCAATGCTTCCACATCCTTCTTATAGTGAGGTGACCAGAACTGAACACAATATTCCAAATGTGGTCTCACCAACGTCTGGTATAGTTGCAGCATAACCCCAAGGCTCTTAAACTCAAACCTCCTGTTAATAAACACTAACACACTATAAGCCTTCTTCACGGCTCTATCCACTTGAGTGGCAACCTTCAGAGATCTGTGGACATGAACCCCAAGATCTCTCTGTTCCTCCACATTCCTCAGAACCCTGCCGTTGATCCAAGTTTGTCCTCAGCTGGGATCTTGGGTTCATGTCACCCCATGACTTGCCTGCCCTTCTGCACCCTTAAGACTTGATTAGCTGTAAAGATTCGCATTCTAATCATAGAATCATAGAAAAACTATAGCACAAACAGGCCCTTCGGCCCACAAAGTTGCGTGGATCTTATCTCTACCTTCTAGGCTTACCTATAACCCTCAATCCTATCAAGTCCCATGTACTCATCCAGAAGTCTCTTAAAAGACCCTAACGAATTTGCCTCCACCACCACTGACGGCAGCCGATTCCACTCACCCACCACCCTCTGAGTGAAAAACTTACTCCTGACATCTCCTCTGTACCTGCTCCCCAGCACCTTAAACCTGTGTCCTCTTGTGGCAGCAATTTCAGCCCTGGGGAAAAGCCTCTGAGAGTCCACCTGATCAATACCTCTCATCATCTTATACACCTCTATCAGGTCACCTCTCATCCTTCATCTCTTTAAGAAGAAAAGATCAAGCTCTCTCAACGTATCTTCATAAGGCATGCCACCCAATCCAGGTAACGTCCTTGTAAATCTCCTCTGCACCCTTTCAATGGCTTCCACATTCTTCCTGTAATGAGGCGACCAGAACTGAGCACAGTACTCCAAGTGGGGTCTGACCAGGGTCTTATAAAGCCTTATCTCCCGACTCCTAAACTCAATCCCTCGATTGATGAAGGCCAGTACACCATACGCCTTCTTAACCACATCCACTACCTGCGAAGCCGATTTGAGAGTCCTATGAACCCGGACCCCAAGATCCTTCTGATCTTCCACACTGCTAAGAGTCTTCCCCTTAATATTAATGTATAATAATACATAATACCCTTGATATTGTACTCCTTCATCCCATCGGTCCTGCCAAAATGGACCACTACACGTTCATCCGAGTGGAAGTCCATCTGCCACTTCTCCACCCAGTCTTGCATCCTATTTATGTCTCGCTGCAACTTCTGACATCCCTCCAAACTATCCACAGCACCTCCGACCTTTGTGTCATCGGCAAACTTACTAACCCAGAATAATCAGTATTCTGTAAACTGAGTGTGTGCCTTTATATGCCCTGTTTGTGATCAGAACTCCCCAATCTCCTGATGAAGAGGCAAAACCCTGAAAGCTAGTAGCGTTTGCTACCAAATAAACCTGTTGCACTTTAATCTGATGTTGTGAGACTTCTTAGTGTGTTTACCTCAGTCCAACGCCGGCATCTCCACTTCTATGAGACAGCCAGTTACTTATCCAGTCAGCCAAATTTCCTTCCATCCCACACCTCCTTACTTTCTTCATGAGCCTACCATGGGGAACTTTATCAAACACCTTACTAAAATCCATGTGTACAACATCAACTGCTCTACCTTCATCTACACACTTAGTTACCTCCTCAAAGAATTCAGTCAAATTTGTGAGGCAGGATTTACCCCTCACAAAACCATGCTGACTATCCCGGATTAGGTTGCATTTTTCCAAATGGTCATAAATCCTATCTCTCAAGACCCTTTCCATTAACTTACTGACCACCGAAGTAAGACTAACTGACCTATAATTACCAGGGTCATTCCTATTTCCTTTATTGAAGAGAGGAACAACATTCGCCACTCTCCAGTCCTCTGGCACTATCTCCGTGGACAGTAAGGACCCAAAGTTCAAACCTAAAGCCTCCGCAATCTCATTCCTTGCCTCCCAAAGTATCCTAGGATGTATCCCATCTGGCCCAGGGGACTTACTGACCCTCAGGTTTTTCAAAATTGCTAATACATCTTCCCTTAGAACATCTACCTTCTCCATCCTATCAGCCTGTATCACACACTCATCCTCAAAAACTTGGTTCCTCTCCTTAGTGAACACTGAAGATAAGTATTCATTCAACACCTCACCTTTGTCTTCTGACTCCATGCACAGGTTCCCACTTCTATCCTTGACTGGCCCTAACCTCACCCTGGTCATTCTTTTATTTGTCACATAAGAGTAAAAAGCCATGGGGTTTTCCTTGATCTGACTTGACAAGGACTTCTCATGCCCCCTGCTAGCTCTCCTAAGCCCTTTCTTTAACTCGTTTCTTGCTACCTTGTAACCCTCAAGCAACCCAACTGAACCTTGTTTTCTCATCCTTACATACGCTTCCTTTTTCCTCTTGACAAGACATTCAACCTCCTTTATGAACCATGGTTCCCTCACTCACTGGAAGTCCAAATATACCACATTGATTGGCTCCTCCTTGTCAACTCCAGTGGTTACATCTTCAAAGAATTCTAACAGATTTGCCAAGCATGATTTCCCTTTCATAAATCCACGCTGACTCTGATCCTGCCACTGCTTTCTAAATGCTCTGCTATAAGGTCCTTGATAATGGATTTGAGAATTTTCCCCACTACCGATGTTAAGCTTCCTGGTCTATAATTCCCCGTTTTCTCTCTATCTTTTTTGAACATTGGAGTAACATTCGCTACCCTTCAATCTACAGAGACTGTTCCAGAGTCTATAGAATCCTGGAAGATGACCACCAATGCATCCACTATTTGTAGATCCTTAAGTACTCTGGGATGTAGATTATCAGGCCCTGGGGATTTATCAGTGAAAAAGTGGTAGCACTGCTCCCTGTGTCTGTGTGGGTTTCCACCGGGTGCTCCAGTTTCCTCCCACAGTCCGAATGACGTGCTGGTTAGGTGCATTGACCCAAACAGGTGCTGGACTGTGGCAAACTAGGGGATTTTCACAGTACTTTAATTGCAGCGTTAATGTAAGCCTTACTTGTGACTAATAAACTTATTTATCTACCTTCAATCCCAGTATCATTTCTCGATTAATATTGATCTCCCTCAGTTCTTCCCTCGCACTAAATCTTGTATTCTCCAAAATTTCTGGCATATGATTTATGTCCTTTTTTGTGAAGACAGAACCAAAGTATGTATTCTGTTGCTCGGCCATTTCTCTGTCCCCTATTATTATCAGTAATATATAATGTGAACAGTTGGGGTCCTGGCACAGAACCCTGCAAAACCCCACTAGTCACTAACTACCAATCAGAAAAGGACCCATTTACACCAACTCTTTGCTTCCTATTTGCTAACCAGCTTTCTATCCATCTCCAGACATTACCCGCAATCCCTGTGCTTTAACTTTACACAGTAGTCTGTTATGTGAGACCTTGTTGAAAGCTTTCTGAAACCACATCCACTGGTTCTCCTCGGTCAACTCTGCTAGTTACAACCTCAAAAAATTCCAACAGATTCGTCAAGCATGATTTCCCTTTTGTAAATCCATGCTGACTTTGCCTGATTATACCACTGCCTTCCAAATGTTGAGCTATGAAATCCTTGAAAATGGACTACAACTTCCCCAATAGCTCAAGGCAGCACGGTGATACAGTGGTTAGCACTGCAAGGAACCTGGGTTCAATTCTGGCCTCAGGTGACTGTGTGGAGTCTGTATGTTCTCCACATGTCTGTGTGGGTTTCCTCCGGGTGCTCTGGTTTCCCCCCACAGTCCAAAGATGTGTGGGTTAGGTTGATTGGCCACATTAAATTGACCCTAGTGTCAGGGGAATTAACAGGGTAAATGTGTGGGATTATGGTCGGTACAGGCTCGATGAGCCAAATGGCCTCCTGCTGGACTGTAGGAATTCTATGAGTGCCGACATTAGACTCACTAGTATGCCACAGTCTGGCGCCTGTTCGGGTCAATGCAAACATAGAACATAGAACGTAGATCACTACAGCACAAACAGGCCCTTCGGCCCACAAGTTGCGCCGATCGCATCTATACCTACCAAGCCATAGACCTATCTATAACCCCCAATCCCATTAGATCCCATGTACTCATCCAGAAGTCTTTTAAAAGACCCCAGCGAGTTTGCCTTCACCACCACCGACGGCAGCCGATTCCATTCACTCACCACCCTCTGAGTGAAAAACTTACCCCTAACATCTCCTCTGTACTTGCTTCCCTGCACCTTCAATCTGTGTCCTCTCGTAGCGACCATTTCAGCCTGGGGAAATAGCCTCTGAGAATCCACCCTATCTATTCCTCTCAACATCTTATAAACCTCTATCAGGTCGCCTCTCAACCTTTGTCTCTCCAGGGAGAAGAGTCCCAGCTCCCTCAACCTATCTTCATAAGGCATGCCTCCCAATCCAGGCAACATCCTTGTAAATCTCCTCTGCACCCTGTCAATAGCTTCCACATCCTTCCTGTAGTGAGGCGACCAGAACTGCGCACAGTACTCCAAGTGGGGTCTGACAAGGGTCTTAGAAAGTTGCAGCATTACCTCCTGACTCCTAAACTCAATCCCACGATTAATGAAGGCCAGTACACCATACGCCTTCTTGACCACATCCTCCACCTGCGAGGCCGATTTGAGTGTCCTATGGACCCAGACCCCAAGATCCTTCTGCTCTTCAACACATCTAAGACTCCTACCCTTGATATTGTATTCCTTCATCCCATTGGTCCTGCCAAAATGGACCACTACACATTTATCTGTGTTGAAGTCCATCTGCCACTTCTCCGCCCAGTCTTGCATCCTATCTATGTCCCACTGCGACTTCTGACATCCCTCCAGACTATCCACAACACCACCAACCTTCGTATTGTCGGCGAACTTACTAACCCATCCCTCCACTTCCTCATCCAGGTCATTTATGAAAATGACAAACAGCAAGGGTCCTAGAACAGATCCCTGGGGCACTCCACTGGTGACCGACCTCCATGCAGAAAAAGACCCATCCACAACCACTCTCTGCCTTCTGCAGGCAAGCCAGTCCTAGATCCACAAGGCCAAAGCCCCCTGGATCCCATGCCTTCTCACCTTCTCAAGAAGTCTTGCATGGGGGACCTTATCAAATGCCTTGCTGAAGTCCATGTAAACCACGTCCACTGCTCTTCCTTCGTCAGTGTGTTCAGTCACATTCTCAAAGAACTCAACTAGGCTCGTAAGGCACAATCTGCCCTTGACAAAGCCGTGCTGACTATTCCTGATCATTCTAAATTTCTCTAAATGCTCATAAATCTTGTCCCTCAGAATCCTCTCCATCAGCTTACCAACCACTGAGGTCAGACTCACCGGTCGGTAATTTCCTGGGCTATCCCTGTTCCCTTTCTTGAAAATAGGAACCACATCTGCAATCCTCCAATCCTCCAGAACCTCTCCCGTCTCCATCGACGACGCAAAGATCATCACCAGGGGTTCAGCAGTCACTTCCCTCACCTCCCTCAGTAACCTGGGGCACATCCCATCCGGTCCTGGTGACTTGTCTATCTTGATAGAGTTTAAAAGTTCTAACACATCCTCTTCCTTAACATCCACATACTCAATCTTTTCAGACTGCCGCAAACCTGTAGTACAACCTTCCAGATCACTTTCCACCGTGAATACCGAGGCAAAGTACTCATTACGCACCTCAGCCATTTCTTCGGTTCCACACAGACTTTTCCCCCTTCACCTTTCATAGGTCCTATCCCTTATCTTCTCATCCTTTTACTCTTCACATATTTGTAGAAGGCCTTGGGGTTCTCCTTAATCTTACCTGCCTAGGCCTTCTCATGACCCCTTCTGGTTCTCCTAATTTCCTTTTTAAGCTCCTTTCTACAAGCCTTATACTCCTCTAGATCCTTAACATCTCTTAGCCCTCTGAACCTTTTATACACCTTTCTTTTCTCCCTGACTAGGTTCGCCACAACCTTCGTGCACCACGGTTCCTGCGCCCTACCAAAACCTCCTTGTCTCATCGGAACGTTATCATGCAGAGCTCCACTCAAACATTCCTTGAATATCTGCCACCTTCCTTGTGTACTTTTCCCCAAGAACGCCTCCTTCCAGTTTGTTCATCCAATTATCTGCCTGATGTCTTCATATTTCCCCTTACTCCAGACAAACCCCTTCCTAGCCTGCCTGATCCTATCTCTTTCAAATGCTATCGTGAAGGAGATAGAATTATGATCTCCATCCCCAAGATGCTCTCCTACCGAGAGATCCCACACCTGTCCTGGTTCATTAGCCAGCACCAGGTCAAGTACAGCCTCTCCTCTCGTAGGCTTATCCACGTGCTGTGTCAAGAAACCCTCCTGAACACACCTAACAAACTCCTCCCCATCCAAATCCCTTACCCTTGGGATATTCCAGTCGATGTTTGGGAAATTCGTCTCCCATCACGACAACTTTGTTACTACTACATCTCTCCAGGATCTGTGACCCGATCTGCACCTCAACTTCCCTGTCGCTATTGGGCAGCCTATAGGAAACACCCAGCAAAGTTATCGACCCGTTGCTGTTCCTAACTTCCACCCACAGAGACTCTGCAGACAGTCCCTCCACACCATCCTCCTTCTCTGCAGCCATGACACTGTCCCTGATCAACAGTGCCACTCCACCACCTCTTTTGCCCCCAACCCTGTCCTTCCTGAAGCATCTGAATCCTGGCACCTGAAGTATCCAGTCCTGTCCCTGAGACATCCAAGTCTCTGTAATGGCCACCACATCACATTCCCAAGCAGCAATCCACGCCCTAAGCTCATCTACCTTATTTACTACACTCCTGGCATTAAAATAGACACACCTCAGCCCCTCAGTCTCCACCACCCGTCTAACCTCCCTCTCATACTGTCTACAGTCCTTCCCTACCCGGGAGCTAACCTCCTTGGTCTCAGTCTCCTCATCTCTGTTCCCTCCCCCCAACCTTTCTAGTTTAAAGTCCCCCCAGTAGCCCTAGCCAGTCTTCCCACCAAGATATTGGTCCCCCTGGGATTTAAGTGCCACCCGTCTTTACTGTACAGGTCACACCTGCCCCTAAAGAGGTCCCAATGATCAGGAACCGGAATCCCTGCCCCATGCTCCAGTCCCTCAGTCACGCATTCACCCTCCACCTCATTCCATTCCTGCTCTCACTCTCCCGCGGCGCAGGCAGCAATCCTGAGATTACTCCCTTGGCATTCCTCTTTCTCAGCTGCCTACCCAGTTCCCTATAATCCCTTTTCATGACTGCTTCCCTCTTCCTGCCTATGTCAGCAGTACCTATATGAACCACAACCTGCGGTTCCTCACCCTCCCCTTTCAGGATGTCTGGGACGCGTCCGGAGACATCCCGGATCCCAGCTCCAGGGAGACAAACCACCATCCGCGACTCCCGTCTGCGTCCGCAAACACGCCTATCTGATCGTCTCACTATGGAGTCCCCTATTAGTACTGCCTTGCTGCTCTCTTTCTTAGTTTTTTGAAGTACTGGCTCAGTTCCAGAGAGCTGGCCACCGCTTCCTCCTCCAGATGAGCTGTCCCCCCCAGTAGTACTCAGGCAGGAGTACTTATTTTGAAGTGCAACTAACCAGCACTTCATTCGGACTGTGGGAGGAAACTGGAGGACCCGGTAGAAACCCACACAGACACAGGGAGAATGTGCAAACTCCACACAGACAAAGATCAAGCCGGGAATTGAACCCAGGTCCCTGGCACTGTGAGGTAACAGTGCTACCACTGTGTCACCTTCCAACATACTTTCTGGCTCACTTGTTTTACTTTTGAGCTTCTGGGGATTCCCTTGAATGTTTGTATAAGGATGTGCATGTTATTGGTGTTTTTCTCTTTTAATCCACTGGTGCTTCGGTCCAACTTGTTGTCCAACAAGGGACATACACACGATGGGTCGAACGAGGGCTGCTTTTGGATGTTTCAAGAGTAGCCTAGTGCTTCACGTCATTAGTGTAAGCTTAAACTGGACCAGATGCTAGGCAACATGACAGCTCAGTGACTATCACTGTTTGCTGTGCAGATACATGATTTGGGCCAGTGTCTGTGGGAGTTTGCGCATTCTCCCCGTGCTTGCGTGGGTTTTCTCCGGGTGCTCTGGTTTCCTCCCACACGATGTGGATATGCCGGCGTTGGACTGGGGTAAACGCAGTAAAAAGTCTGACAACACCAGGTTTTAGTCCAACCGATTTATTTGATAGTAAACTCACAAGCTTTCAGGTTAGTCCCTTCGTCAGGTGAATGGAGAGTTCTGGCCTCAGTACTTACTGTACTGTCTGGAGACAATACACATCTCTTTAACCTGTGATCAGTGCTCCTTCCACACACATTGTCAGCCACTTCAGGACTTGAACAGCAGGTTAGGTGTAAAGATTCGCATTCTAATCAGTAATCTCTAAACTGTCTGTGCTTTATATGCTCTGTCTGAGGCCAGAACTCTCCATTCACCTGACAAAGGGACTAACCCAAAAGCTTGTGAGTTTACTATCAAATAAATCGGTTGGACTAAAACCTGGTGTTGTCAGACTTTTTACTGTGTTCCTCCCACACCCCAAAGATGTGCTCTTAGGCTGATTGTGTAACAAATTGTCCCTAAGTTAGTCTTCCCTCAATGTGGAATGCCATAAGCATAGACAAGGGTCATGGGTGGAGAGGGGACTCATAATGATAAAATGGCAGCATGGGCTCGTTGGGCCGAAGGGCCTGTTTCTCAGGCTGTGTTGTTCTTTGTTCTTTGTTCTTTGTCACTGATAAATCCCCAGGGCCTGATAATCTACATCCCAGAGTCTAATCAAAAAGAAGAAAGAGACATCCATGAGGTACAAGCAGCTAAAAACAGACGAAGCACTGGAGGAATACAGAGAAGGTAGAAAATAACTCAAACAGGGAGTTACAAAATGTCCTCGGCAGACAGGATTAAGGAGAATCCCAAGGCATTTATACATATATTAGGAACAAGAGGGTGGCCAGAGAAAGAGTTGGACCTCTCAAGAACAAAGGAGGGGAATTATGCTTAGAACCCAAGGAAGTTGGTGAGATCCGAAATGAATACTTTGCATTGGCATTCACAAAGGAGAAGTACACATTGATTGGTAGTGTCTCAGAGGAATGTGCAGACCTGTTAGAACAAATCACAATTACAAGGGAGGAAGTTTTAGGTGTTTAGGAAACATTAAGGTAGACAAATTCCCAGGGTCAGATGGCATCTGTCCTAGATTACTGAGAGAGACAAGAGATGAAATTGCTGGGCCTCTAACAGAAATCTTTGTTTCTTCACTGGACACAGGTGAGGTCCCAGAGGACTGCAGGTTAGCAAATGTGGTCCTGTTATTTAAGAAGGGTAGCAAGGATAACCCAGGTAATTATAGGCCGGTGAGTTTGACGTCGATGGTAGGGAAATTGTTGGAGATGATTCTTAGAGATAGGATCTATACACATTTAGAACTGAATCGTCTCATTAGCGACAGACAACATGGTTTTGTACAAGGGAGGTCATGCCTCACAAATTTGGTTGAGTTTTTTGAGGAGGTGACAAAAATGATTGACGAGGGAAGGGCCATGGATGTCATCTACATGGATTTTAGTAAAGCATTTAATAAGATTCCCTCATGGCAAACTGGTGCAAAAGGTTAAATCTCACGGGATCAAAGGTGAACTAGCTAGATGGGTACAAAACTGGCTTGGCCATAGAAAACAGAGGGTAGCAGCGGAGGAGTGTTTTTCTGATTGAACATAAGAACATAAGAAATAGGAGCAGGAGTAGGCCATCTAACTGTTTGAGCTTGCCCCGCCATTCAATAAGATCATGGCTGATCTGAAGTGGATCAGTTCCACTTTCCCGCTTTCTCCCCATAACCCTTAATTCCCCTGTCAGAAACCTATCTACCCATGACTTAAATATATTCAGCGAGGTAGCCTCCACCACTTCAACGGGCAGAGAATTCCAGAGATTCACCACCCTTACAGTGAAGAAGTTCCTCCTCAACTCTGATCTAAACTGCACCCCCCCGCCCCCCCTTATCTTGAGGCTGTGTCCTCTAGTCCTGCTATCCTTTCTAAGCGGGAAGGATCTCTCTACCTCTACCCTATCCATCCCCTTCACTATCTGATACGTCTCTATAAGATCCCCCCTCTTCCTTCTAAACTCCAATGAGTACAGACCCAGTCTATTTAGTCTCTCTTCATAGGCCAACCCCCTCATCTCTGGTATCAGCCTAGTGAACCTTCTCTGCACTCCCTCCAAGGCCAAAATATCCTTGTGCAAGTGCGGCGACCAAAACTGCACACAGTACTCCAGCTGCGGCCTCACCAGTGCCCTGTACAGTTGCAGCAAGACCTCCCTGCTTTAATATTCTATCCCCCTCACTATAAAGGCCAGCATCCCATTCGCCTTCTTGATCACCTGCTGCACCTGCAGACTGGGTTTTTGCGACTCATGCACAAGGACCCCCAGGTCCCTCTGCACCAGAGCATGCTGCAGCTTTTTGCCTTTTAAATAATAATCCAATCAAATGATTGGAGGTCTATGACTAGTGGTGTTCCACAGGGCTCTGTACTGGGACCTCTGCTGTTTGTGATATATATAAATGATTTGGAAGAATATGTAGCTGGTGTGATTAGTAAGTTTCTGGATGACACAAAGGCTGCTAGAGTTGTGGATAGTGATGAACATTGTCAGAGAACACAACAGAGTATAGACAGGCTGGAAAAATGGGCGGAGGTGGAATTTAGAACATAGAACATAGAACACTACAGCACAAACAGGCCCTTCGGCCCACAAGTTGCACCGATCATACCCCTACCTACTAGGCTTACCTATGGTCCTTGCGCATGAGTCGCAAAAACCCAGCTTGCAGGTGCAGCAGGTGGTCAGGAAGGCGAATGGGATGCTGGCCTTCATAGCGAGGGGGATTGAATATAAAAGTAGGGAGGTCTTGCTGCAGCTGTATAGGGCATTGGTGAGGCCGCAGCTGGAGTGCTGTGTGCAGTTTTGGGTGCCGCACCTGCGCAAGGATATTTTGGCCCTGGAGGGAGTGCAGAGGAGGTTTACTAGGCTGATACCGGAGTTGAGGGGATTGAGCTATGAGGAGAGGCTGAATAAACTAGGCTTGTACTCGTTAGAGTTTAGAAGAATGAGGGGAGATCTCATTGAGACGTATAAGATGATGAATGGGATGGATAGGATAGAGGTGGAGAGACTCTTCCCGCTCAAAAAAGACAGTAGGACTAGGGGGCACAGCCTCAAGATAAAGGGGAGGCGGTTTAGAACGGAGTTGAGGAGGAACTTCTTCACTCAAAGGGTGGTGAATCTCTGGAATTCTCTGCCCGTTGAAGTGGTGGAGGCTGCCTCGCTAAATATTTTTAAGAAGCGGGTTGATGGGTTCTTGATAAGAGAGGGGATTAAGGGTTATGGGGAGAGGGCGGGAAAGTGGAACTGAGCCACGACAGATCAGCCATGATCTTATTGAATGGCGGGGCAGGCTCGAAGGGCTAGATGGCCTACTCCTGCTCCTATTTCTTATATTCTTATGTTCTTATGTTCTTATAACCCTTACTCCTATTAAATCCCATGTACTCATCCAAAAGTCTCTTAAAAGACCCTATCGAATTTGCCTCCACCATCACTGACAGCAGCCAATTCCACTCACCCACCACCCTCTGAGTGAAAAACTTACCCCGACATTTCCTCTGTACCTACTCCCCGGCATCTTAAACCTGTGTCCTCTCGTAGCAACCGTTTCAGCCCCAGAAAATAGCCTCTGAGAATCCACCCGATCTATACCTCTCAACATTTTATAAACCTCTATCAGATCACCTCTCATCCTTCATCTCTCCAAGGAGAAAAGACAGAGCTCGCTCAACCTATCCTCATAAAGCATGCCACCCAATCCAGGCAATATTCTTGTGAATCTCCTCTGTACCCTTTCAATAGCTTCCACATCCCTCCTGTAATGAGGCAACCAGAACTGAGCACAGTACTCCAAGTGGGGTCTGACTAGGGTCTTAGAAAGTTGCAGCATTATCTCCCGACTCCTAAACTCAATCCTTCGATTGATGAAGGCCAGTACACCATACGCCTTCTTAACCACATCCTCTACCTGCGAGGCCGATTTGAGAGTCCTTTGGACCCGCACCCCAAGGTCCTTCTGATCCTCTACACTGCTAAGAGTCTTAACCTTGATATTGTATTCCTTCATCTCATTTGACCTGCCAAAATGGACCACTACACATTTATCCGCGTTGAAGTCCATCTGCCACTTCTCCGCCCAGTCCTGCATCCTATCTATGTCTCGCTGCAACTTCTGACATCCCTCCAAACTATCCACAATACCACCAACCTTTGTGTCATCGGCAAACTTACCAACCCATCCCTCCACTTCCACATCTAGGTCATTTATGAAAATCATAAATAGCAAGGGTCCTAGAACAGATCCCTGGGGCATTCCACTAGTGACCGACCTCCATGCAGAAAAAGACCCATCCGCAACCACTCTCTGCCTTCTGCAGGCAAGCCAGTTCTGGATCACAAGGCAACAGCCCCTTGGATCCCATTCCCTCTCACTTTCTCAAGAAGTCTTGCATGGGGGACCTTATCGAATGCCTAGCTGAAGTCCATATAAACCACATCTACCGCTCTTCCTTCGTTAATGTGTTCAGTCACATTTTCAAAAAACTCAACCAGGCTCATAAGGCACGACCTGCCCTTGACAAAGCCATGCTGACCACTTTTGAGCATACTAAACTTCTCTAAATGTTCATAAATCCTGTCCTTCAGGATCTTCTCCATTAGCTTACCAACCACTGAGGTTAGACTCACCGGTCGGTAATTTCCCGGGCTATCCCTGTTCCCTTTCTTGAATATAGGAACCACATCCGCAATCCTCCAATCCTCCGGAACCTCTCCCGTCTCCATTGACGACACAAAGGTCGTCACCAGGGGCTCTGCAATCTCTTCCCTCATCTCCCACAGTAACCTGGGGTACATCCCATCCGGTCCTGGCGACTTATCTATCTTGATGCTATTCAAAATTTAATTTTAAAATCTATTTTAAAATTTAATCCTGATAAATGCAAAGTGATACATTTTGGTAGATCTAATGCAGGGGGGAGCTATACAATAAATGGCAGAACCATCAGGAGTGTAGACACACAGAGGGATCTGGATGCGCAAGTGCACAGATCCTTAAAGGTGGCAACAGTGGTGGAAAAGGTGGTGACAAAAGCATATGGCATGCTTGCCTTTATTGGACGGGGCACAGAGTATAAAAGTTGGCGTATGATATTGCAGTTATATAGAATGTTGGTTGGACCACGTTTGGAATACTGCGTCCAGCTCTGGTCGCCACACTACCAGACAGACGTGGAGGCTTTGGAGAGAGTACAGAAAAGGTTTACTAGGATGTTGCCTAGTATGGAGGGTTTTAGCTATAAGTTGAGATTGAGTAAACTCAAGTTGTTCTCCCTGGAAAGACAGAGGTTGAGGGGTGACCTAACAGAGGTTTATAAAATTATGAAGGGCATAGACAGTGAACATTTGGAAACTTCTTCCCAGGTCAAACACAAGGGGTCACAAGTTCAAGGTAAGGGGGGCAAGGTTCAATACAGAGATGTGGGGGATGTATTTTACACAGAGGATGGTGGGGCCCTGGAATGCAAGGTGGTTGAGACAAACACACTAAGATCATTTAAGACTTATCTAGATAGCCACATGAACAGAATGGGAATAGAGGGATACAAACGGATGGTCTAGTTAGGACCATATGATCGGTACAGGCTTGGAGGGCTGAAGGGCCTGTTCCTGTGCTGTATTGTTCTTTGATCTTTGTTCTTTGTTCTAGTCTATAGTTCCCAGTTTTCTCTCTACCTCCCTTTTTGAATTGCAGGCTTACATTAGCTACCTTCCAATCTGTAGGAACCAGCCCAAAGTCCAAAGAATTTTGGAAAATAAAGCTCATGGAATGCAATTTTACATTACCTATGTGATTTTTCATGCATTGCACAGGGGAAAGGGACAGAGGAATAGAACATTTTTAGCAAATAGCCATTGAAGGGTGGGATAAAAGGCTCCCATGGCATAAGCACTTTCAATTTATTTACAGCTTTGCTGCTGTCTACTTGAGAAATCTGCCAGATTTCCTTTCTATTGCTGTAGCCTTCTAAGCCTTCCTAGTTGTACTTAAGAATCTCATGTTCTCTGGAAGCTTTGTCTGAGGATTGCAACTTCAGCAGCTCCTGATGAAGGAGCAGTGCCCTGAAAGCTCGTGCTACCAAATGAACTGGTTGGACTTTAACCTGGTGGTGTGAAACTTCTTACCGTGCTTACCCAAGTCCAATGCCGGCATGTCCACATCATGGCTTCTCTGAAGAGGAAGAGAGAGACTTGAGGGAGAGGAAACCAGGTGAACACAGGCAGCTTCCCAGGGAGAGACCTTTGGGAGGAGCGATTTGGCTTAGCAGAAAAGACAAGGCAATAGAATCCACAGGAGATGCCCTAACCTACAGGCAGCATTCCAACTACTTCCAATTGACCAAGGTTCAGTGCTGAGGAAGGTTTGGCCTCTGTAGGGACACTCTGACAATAATATGCCAGATGATTAGGTGAGAAATTTCTTTACCTGTGTGGGCAGACATTCTATGTCAGTCATAGTGGCCCCCAACCTCTATTCCATTGTTCTTTCCAGAGGCCAGTGGAGATCTGTGTGGTGTGTCTCACCCACTGAGACTCCCTTCAGACAATCCCCCTCATTTTTTCACTACTGGACAGAGGAGGCAGCTAGTGGAGAGAGCCAAGGGAACCATGGCTGGGTTTGCTGCAGGAGCGGAGATTTCCCATCCTGCTGCAGGAACGGAGATTTCCCATCCTGCTGCAGGAACGGAGATTTCCCGTCTCACTGCAGGAACGGAGGTTTCCCGTCCCGCTGCAGGAACGGAGATTCCCCGTCTCGCTGCAGGAACGGAGATTTCCCGTCTCGCTGCAGGAACGGAGGTTTCCCGTCCCGCTGCAGGAACGGAGATTTCCCGTCCCGCTGCAGGAACGGAGATTTCCCGTCTCGCTGCAGGAACGGAGATTTCCCGTCCCGCTGCAGGAACGGAGATTTCCCGCCCCGCTGCAGGAACGGAGATTTCCCGTCCCGCTGCAGGAACGGAGATTTCCCGTCCCGCTGCAGGAACGGAGATTCCCCGTCCCGCTGCAGGAACGGAGATTCCCCGTCCCGCTGCAGGAACGGAGATTTCCCGTCCCGCTGCAGGAACGGAGATTTCCCGTCTCGCTGCAGGAACGGAGATTCCCCGTCCCGCTGCAGGAACGGAGATTCCCCGTCCCGCTGCAGGAACGGAGATTTCCCGTCCCGCTGCAGGAACGGAGATTTCCCGTCCCGCTGCAGGAATGGAGATTCCCCGTCCCGCTGCAGGAACGGAGATTCCCCGTCCCGCTGCAGGAACGGAGATTCCCCGTCCCGCTGCAGGAACGGAGATTCCCCGCCCCGCTGCAGGAACGGAGATTCCCCGTCCCGCTGCAGGAACGGAGATTCCCCGCCCCGCTGCAGGAACGGAGATTCCCCGTCCCGCTGCAGGAACGGAGATTCCCCGTCCCGCTGCAGGAACGGAGATTTCCCGTCCCGCTGCAGGAACGGAGATTTCCCGCCCCGCTGCAGGAACGGAGATTTCCCACCCCGCTGCAGGAACAGAGATTTCCCGTCCCGCTGCAGGAACGGAGATTTGGCTGGGCACAAAATTCCCCAACCTTGCCGTGGCAGGAGGGTTGGATAATCAGCTGGTAAGATTACCAAATGGGAGGCTTTTAAAACTCTGATAGCAAGAGTCCTGGGCAGTGAATCTGTGGAATTCCCTGGCCAGTGAAGCAGTTGAGGCCAACTCATTGAATGTTTCTAAGGCAAGGATAGATAGATTTTTGAACAGTAAAGGAACAAGGGTTATGGTGAGCGGGCGGGTAAGTGGAGCTGAGTCCTTGAAAAAATCAACTATGATTTTATTGAATGGTGGAGCAGGCTCACGGAGCAAGGTGGCCTATTCCTGTTCCTAGTTCCTGTGTTCTTATGTAGAGGGCATGAAGTTTAAGGTGAGAGGGGAGAGGTTTAAAAGAGACCTGAGGGGCAATTTCTTCATGCAGAGGGTGATGTGTATGTGGGCTGAGCTGCCAGAGAAAGTAGGTGAAACATGGAAACATAGAAAATTGTGACAGAAATAAGCCATTTGGCCCTTCAGGCCTGCACCCCCATTCCATATGATTAAGGCTGATCATCCACTTTCAGTATCCCACTCCCAATTTCTCTCTGTATCCCTTGATCCCTTCAGGCAGAAGGGTCACGTCCAGCTCCCTCTTGGACATATCTAATGAAATGGCCCCAACAGATACACAACTCTTTGAGTGAAGAAGTTCTTTCTCATCTCAGTCTGGAATGGCTTACCCCTTATTCTTAGACTGTGACCCCTAGTTCTGCGCTTCCCCAACATTGGGAACATTCTTTCCACATCTAGACTGTTCAGTCCTATCAATATAAAGTCCCCAGGACTTCATATTGATTTTAAGAGATCCCTGCCAAGTCAAGTCAATCCAATCTTTCTGCCTGCATGTCAGTCCTACCATTTTGGGAATCAGTCTGGTGAACTTTCGTTGGACTCCCTCAATAGCAAGAATGCCTTTCCTCAGACTAAGAGACCAAATACTCAGGGTGTGGCCTCACCAAAGCCCTGTATAACTGCAGCAAGACATCCTTACTCCCTATACTCAAATCCTCTTGCTATGAAGGCCAGCATGCCATTACCTTTCCTCACTGCCTGCTGTACCTGCATGCCAACCTTCAGCAACTGTTCCACCATGATACCCAGGTCACATTGCACTTCTCCTTTTCCTAAACTCTCCTTTCAGATAATAATCTTCTTTCTTCTTTTTGTCACCAAAGTGGATAACCTCACATTTATCCACATTATATTGCATTTGCCAAGTATTTGCCCACTCAGCCAGCCTGTCCAAGTCACCCTGCAGACTCTAGCACTCTCCTCAAAGTACACACTGCCACCCAGCTTCATGTCGTCTGCAAATTTGGAGATATTGCATTCAATTTCTTCAATTCCTTTAATAAACTTTAAGTCAACTTCATAAGATCTCTGTGATGTATTGTTGATGGAAGAATGAGGAGGTCAAAAATTCCTTGGAAAAATGCCTCTAAAAGGAGTAGAGAAATATAGGGATTTGGTGTACAGGTGCTTAGACTGCTTAAAGTACTGACCATTAAGCTATTGAAGCACTGGGGTTCAGTTTAGAGGAATGGAATTGAGAAACAACGTTAGGTTTAGCCCTCTGAGCACAGGAAATGATCAAACTGAATATCCTTGGTGAATTGTAGGAGAAGCTGGATAAACATGATGGAGAAAGGGATAGGAACATGTTAACGATAGATAAATTAACAGTTCCATTTGGTATACACGGGGATTGCAATTATGGAGACATGGCTGCAGGGTGACCAGGGCTGGGAACTAAATATTCAAGGGAAAGGTGGTGCAGTGGTGTTGTTGGCTAAGGATGAAATCAGTGCAAACGTGAGACAGGATATTGGCTCAGAAAATCAAGCTGTTGGGAAGGTTTTAAACTAATTTGGCAGGGGATGGGACACAGAGGAGATGTACAGTTGGGAACGAGGTCCAGTCAGATATTTAAGAAAAACTAGGTCAGTCCAGCAGGCAGAGAAGACAGGGGCATGATAAGGCACATGGGAGGATTGGAAGGTTAAATTGCATCAATTTTAAAGCAAGGAGCCTGTCTGGTAAGGCAGATAAACATAGTGCATAGATCAGTATTTGGAAACATGTGATATTGTTGCAATCCTTGGTTCAAAGTAGGGCAGGATTGGCAACTCAACATTCCAGGATATAGGGGTTTCAGGCGTGATGATGGGGGGGGCGGTGTGGGGGGGTGGATGTAAGAGAGGAGGGGCATTGCATTATTGATAAAAGAATCACTGCAGTAATGAGGTAGGATGTCTTAGAAGTTATTCAATTGAGGCCATATGGGTAGAGTTTAGGAAAAAAAAGGGCGATGACTTTGCTGGGATTATACTACAGGCCTCCCAGCAGTCAGAGGGAGATAGAGGAGCAGATTCAGGCAAATCACAGAGAGGTGTGAGAGGAATAGAAGAGGAATCTGTGATTCTATGATTCTATTCTATGAATAGGGTTATGGTAAGAGGGGAATATCAACTTTACCAATATTAACCGGGATTGCCTGAGTGCGAAAGGATTAGACGGACTGGAACTTTTAAAATGTATCCCAGAGAGCTTTTAGTGCCAGTGTGTAGATAGTGCTGCTGAGGATGAGGCAGAGTGAGACCCAATCCATAGAATCCCTACAGTGCAGAAGGAGACTATTTGGCCCATCGAGTCTGCACTGACCACAATCCCACCCAGGCCCTATTCCCGTAAACTCACCTATTCAGTCTGACGCTGAGGAGTAATTTAGCATGACCAATCAATCTCACCCGCACATCTTTGCTCTGTGGGAGGAAACTGGAGCACCGTAGAAAACCCACGTAGACATGGGGAGAATGTGCAAACTCCACACAAACAGTGACCTGAGGCTGGAATCGAACCTGAGTCCCTGGCTTTGTGAGGCAATATGCTAATCACTGTGCCGCCCCAATCCCAGGGGATGAGGCCGGGCAAGTGGTCAGAGTGTCAGTGGGCAAGCATTTTGGGATAAGGACCGTAACTCTGTAAAATTCAAAGTTATTCTGGAAAGGGATAAGGATAGACCAGAAAAAACAACCAAGTATCATAATGATACTTGGTTTGTATCAGTGGGTGCGATTCGGATTGGCGGTTGATGACTAGTGGAGTGCCCCAGGGATCGGTGCCGGGGCCTCAACTATTTACCATTTATATAGATGATTTGGAGGAGGGGGCTGAGTGTAGGGTGTCGAAATTTGCTGATGACACCAAGATAAGTGGAAAAGCAAATTGTGCAGAGGGTGTGGAAAGTCTGCAGAGGGATCTAGATAGGCTAAGCGAGTGGGCGAGGACCTGGCAAATGGAGTACAATGTTAGCAAGTGTGAGGTTATCCACTTTGGCAAAAATAATAGTAGGAGGGATTACTATTTAAAGGGCGAAAAGCTGCAGCATGCTACGGTGCAGAGGGACCTGGGGGCCCTTGTGCATGAGTTGCAAAAAGCCAGCCTGCAGGTGCAGCAGGTTATCAGGAAGGCAAATGGGATGCTGGCCTTTATAGCGAGGGGGATTGAGTATAAAAGCAGGGAGGTCTTGCTGCAACTGTACAGGGTACTGGTGAGGCCGCAGCTGGAGTACTGTGTGCAGTTTTGGTCGCCGCACTTGCTCAAGGATATTTTGGCCTTGGAGGGAGTGCAGAGGAGGTTCACTAGGCTGATACTGGAGATGAGGGGGTTGGACCATGAAGAGAGGCTGAATAGACTGGGTCTGTACTCGTTGGAATTTAGAAGGATGAGGGGGGATCTTATAGAGACGTAGAAGATAATGAAGGGGACGGATAGGGTAGAGGTAGAGATTCTTCCCGCTCGGAAAGGACAGCAGGACTAGAGGGCACAGCCTCAAGATAAGGGGGGAGCAGTTTAGAACAGAGTTGAGGAGGAACTTCTTCACTGAAAGGGTGGTGAATCTCTGGAATTCTCTGCCCGTTGATGTGGTGGAGGCTACCTCACTAAATATATTTAAGACACGGGTGGATAGGTTTTTGGTAGGCAAGGGAATTAAGGGTTATAGGGAGAAAGTGGGAAAGTGGAACCAATCCACTTCAGATCAGCCATGATCTTATTGAATGGCGGGGCAGGCTTGAAGGGCTAGATGGCATACTCCTGCTCCTATTTCTTATGTTCTTATGATGGGAAACGCTGTCACTCAGGCAGGCTCCACAATGCAAGCCTTCCATACTCAGTAACTGCATGTCAGTATTGGGAGGTTGGGGGTGGTGGTGGGAGGGGGCAGTGGCTGGACCTAAACACACTGGCAAGCCTTGCTTCAAAGCATTTGGGTGCCACATCACAGTGCACTGAAAAAGCATGTTGGGACCTTCTCCCTACCTCTGAACATATCGGCGGTACATTCCCCGACCTCCCTTTATGCCCCCCCTTCCTGCCCTCTTCCACCAGCATGGGTTGTTGGCATCAGGGTATCAGACCCTCCCTATGGGTCCCCAAGCCTGACCCCCAACGTAAGGCATCCCTGCACAACCCACCCCTCCATCATAGCCCTGCTGCATTACCTCCCACCATAGCCCCCCCAACCCCCATGCCCCACCTCTTTGGCGCTGCCCTGGCACACTAGCAATGCCCAACTGGTACTTGCAGGGTGCCTGGTGAGCATTGATAGTTTGCCACGGGGCACTGCTTGATGGGCACTAGCCAGCACCGGGGCTTCCATATCCTCCAAGCCCCTCCTGGAGTGGCCATCGTGCCAGGTCTTGGCTAATGGAGACCAATGTCACAGAATCATAGAATCCCTACGGTGTAGAAGGAGGCCATTCAGCCCATTGAGTCTGCACCAACCGCAATCCTACTATTCCTGTAACCCCACATATTTACCCTGCTAATCCCCATGAAACAAGGGTCAATTTAGCATGGCCAATCAAGCTAATCCACACAAGTAATACAACAAAGAACAAGAAGCAGAGGAACAGGCCCTTCGGCCCTGCAAGCCTGTGCTGATCATGATACCCTAACGAAACTCAAAAACAAACCTCCTGCCTTTACTCTGTTCATATCCCTCTATTCCCTCCCTATTCAGATGACTCTTAAGTGTTGCTAATGAGCCTGCTTCCACCATCTCCTCTGGCAGGTGTTCAAAGCAGGCACCGACCGCTCTATATGAAAAATTTTGTTTGCACATAGAACATAGAACATTACAGCGCAGAACAGGCCCTTCGGCCCACGATGTTGCGCCGACCAGTTAAAAAAAAAACAACAACAATGACCCACTAACCTAAACCAATCCCTTTTCGTCCATAAACCTGTCCACAGACCTCTTAAACGCCCCCAAACTAGGCGCATTTACAACTGCAGCAGGCAGGGCATTCCAATCCCTCACCACCCTCTGGGTAAAGAACCTACCCCTGACATCTGTCCTATAACTACCCCCCCTTAGTTTAAAGCCATGCCCCCTCGTGCTAGATTTTTCCATCAGAGGAAAAAGGCTATCACTATCCACCCTATCTAAACCTCTAATCATCTTATATGTTTCAATAAGATCCCCTCTTAGCTGCCTTCTTTCCAGCGAAAACAACCCCAAATCCCTCAGCCTCTCCTCATAGGATCTCCCCTCCATACCAGGCAACATCCTGGTAAACCTCCTCTGCACCCTCTCCAAAGCCTCCACATCCTTCCTGTAATGTGGGGACCAGAACTGCACACAATACTCCAAGTGCGGCCGCACCAGAGTTGTGTACAGTTGCAACATAACGCTACGACTCCTAAATTCAATCCCCCTACCAATAAACGCCAAGACACTGTATGCCTTCTTAACAACCTTATCTACTTGATTCCCAACTTTCAGGGATCTATGTACACATACACCTAGATCCCTCTGCTCCTCCACATTATTCAAAGTCTTCCCGTTAGCCCTATACTCAACACATCTGTTATTCCTATTTCCCTTAAACTTTTCCCTTAAACATTTCCCTTAAACTTTCCCTCTCTTATCTTGAACCTGTGTCCCTTAGTAATTGACTCTTCTACTTTAAGAAAATGTCTCTGACTATCCACCCTATCTATGCCTCTCATAATTTTGTAGACCTCTATCAGGTCTCCCCTTAGCCTTTGCCTTTCCAGTGAAAACAATCCTAGTTTTTTCAACCAAGGTGTAAGTCTCACATCTGTGGTGGGTAAATTATTGGAAGGCATTTTGAGAGGCAGGATCTAATGCATTTAGAGATGCAAGGACTGATCAGGGACAGTCAGCATGGCTTTGTGAGTGGAAAATCATGTCTCACAAATGTAATTGAGTTTTTTGAAGGGGTAACCAAGAAGGTAGATGAGGGTAGTGCAATTGATGTTGTCTACATGGACTTTAGCAAGGCCTTTGACAAGGTGCCGCATAGTAGGTTGTTGCATAAGGTTAAATCTCACGGGATCCAGGGTGAGGTATCTAAATGGATACAAAACTGGCTTCTTGACAGAAGGCAGAGGATGGTTGTAGAGAGTTGTTTTTCAAACTGGAGGCCTGTGACCAGCGGTGTGCCTCAGGGATCAGTGCTGGGCCCACTGTTCTTTGTCATTTATATTAATGATTTGGATGAGAATATAGGGTGCATGGTTAGTAAGTTTGCAGATGACACTAAGATTGGTGGCATAGTAGACAGTGAAGAAAATTATCTCCTGTTGCAACAGGATCTTGATCAATTGGGCCAGAGGGCTGAAGAATGGCAGATGGAGTTTAATTTAGACAAATGGGAGGTGATGCATTTTGGTAGATCGAACCAGGGCAGGGCTTACTCAGTTAATGGCAGGGCATTGGAGAGAGTTAAGGAACAAAGAGATCTAGGGGTACAGGTTCATAGCTCCTTGAAAGTGGAATCACAGGTGGACAGAGTGGTGAAGAAGGCATTCGGCATGCTTGGTTTCATTGATCAGAACATTGCATACAGGAGTTGGGACGTCTTGTTGAAGTTGTACAAGACATTGGTAAGGCCACACTTGGAATACTGTGTGCAATTCTGGTTACCCTATTATAGAAAGGATATTATTAAACTAGAAAGAGTACAGATAAGATTTATAGGATGCTACCGGGACTTAATGGATTGAGTTATAAGGAGAGGCTGGATAGACTGGGACTTTTTTCTCTGGAGCATAGATGGCTGAGGGGTGATCTTATAGAGGTCCATAAAATAATGAGGGACACAGGTCAGCTAGATAGTCAATATCTTTTCCCAAAGGTAGGAGAGTCTAAAACTAGAGGGCATAGGTTTAAGGTGAGAGGGGAGAGATATAAAAGTGTCCAGAGGGGCAATTTTTTCACACAGAGGGTGGTGAGTGTCTGGAACAAGCTGCCAGAGGTAGTAGTAGAGGCGGGTACAATTTTATCTTTTAAAAAGCATTTAGACAGTTACACGGGTACGATGGGTATAGAGGGATATGGGCCAGATGCAGGCAGTTGGGATTAGCTTAGGGGTTTAAAAAAAAGGGCAGCATGGACATGTCGGGCCGAAGGACCTGCTTCTATGCAGTAAACCTCTCTGACTCTGTGACTCTATGGCCTGTTTCCATTCTATAAATACGTTGTATAGACATACGCACAGAAACCAATCCACAGCAATGATCAGAGTGATGTCATCTGTTGGAAGTCCCACCGATGTCAGCACGATCACCATGGTAACCAGGCCTGCCTGCGGGATGCCAGCAGCACCAATACTGGCAGCTGTGGCAGTGATGCTGGTGTTAAGAGAAAAACAAAGGCATAAATATATTTGCAGAACACTCAAAGTTAAATCCGACAGCACTATAAAATGAAACAAAGTCAAACAGTTGTGGAAAAGGGGAATCTTCCCAAGGGAAAGACCCAAGATGTAAGAGTATCAAATATCAATGATGTATTAAACTTCTCTCCACAATCACAGGGCGGTGAATTTCAAAGGAAAGGAAAAATTTGCACAGTCATTAGATGATTCAAGCATATCACATGGTCAGTTTTCTGTAACAACACTCCCAAATTCACCCCACTGATCCATTTGCTTCCCATTGCCCTGTATCAGTCCCAAACTACCCTGCCCCAATCCCATCACATTGCTCTTTATCAATTCCAAATTCATCCTCTGTCCTAATCCCTCCCATTGCCTTGTATCAGTCCCAAACTGACTCGGGAGATAATGCTGCAGCTGTATAAGACCCTGGTCAGACCCCACTTGGAGTACTGTGCTCAGTTCTGGTCACCTCATTACAGGAAAGATGTGGAAGCCATAGAAAGGGTGCAGAGGAGATTCACAAGCATGTTGCCTGGATTGGGTGGCATGTCTTATGAGGATAGGTTGAGGGAGCTTCGTCCTTTCTCCCTGGAGAGACGAAGGTTGAGAGGCGACCTGGTAGAGGTTTATAAAATGTTGAGAGGTAGAGATCAGGTGAATTCTCAGAGACTTTTTCCCGGGGCTGAAATGGCTGCCATAACAGGACACAGGTTTAAGGTGCTGGGGAGCAGGTACAGAGGAGATGTCAGGGGTAAGTTTTTCACTCAGAGGGTGGTGGGTGAGTGGTATCGGCTACCATCAGTGGTGGTGGAGGCAAATTCGTTACGGTCTTTTAAGAGACTTTTGGATGAGTACTTGGGACTTAGTAAGATAGAGGGTTATAGGTAAGCCTAGTAAGTAGGGACATGTTCGGCACAATTTGTGGGCCGAAGGGCCTGTTTGTGCTATAGTGTTCTATGTTTCTATGTTTCAAACTAAAATCACTACACTGCCCACGCTCTCCCCAGAGTCCTATATCAATCCCAAATCATTCCAACTGTCTTACTTACTCTCTATTACCCTGTATCAATTCCAAACTAGTCCCACTGCCTGCTCTCTCTCCAAAACCCTGTATCAATCCCAAAAATAATTCACTGCCCTAATCACTTCCCAAGAAACTGTATCAATCCCAAACAAATCCCTTTGGCCCATGCAATCTCCATAGTCCTGTGTAAATCCCAAACTATTATCACTGCACTGTCCAAAGAGCCCTGTATCAATCTATAAAGTAATCCCAGTGCCCACTTTCCTCATAGCCCCATATCAATCTCCAAATGAATCAAACTTCCTCTGTGCTCTTTCCAGTATCTAGCCCAGTATCCGTCCCAAAATAATGCAACATGTCACTCACTCATAGCTCTCCTTCAATCCCAAACTGATGCCATTACCTCACTCTCTCCCCAAAACCCTGAATCAATCTGTAACTAATCCCACTGTTCCGACCTCTCCCCAAGACCCTGTATCAATCTGTAACTAATTTCACTGTTCCACATTTTCTCTACAAGCCTGTATCAATCCCAAACTAATCCCACTGGCCCGCTCTCTCCCCATAGCCCTGCATCAATCCCAAACTAATCCCATTGCCCCGCTCTCTCCCCATAGCCCTGTATCAATCACCAAACTAATCCCACTGGCCCCGCTCTCTCCCCATAGCCCTGTATCAATCCCCAAACTAATCCCACTGCCCCCGCTCTCTCCCCATAGCCCTGTATCAATCCCCAAACTAATCCCACTGCCCTACTCTCTCCCCATAGCCCTGTATCAATCCCCAAACTAATCCCACTGCCCCGCTCTCTCCCCATAGCTCTGTATCAATCCCCAAACTAATCCCACTGCCCTACTCTCTCCCCATAGCTCTGTATCAATCACCAAACTAATCCCACTGCCCCCACTCTCTCCCCATAGCCCTGTATCAATCCCCAAACTAATTCCGCTGCCCCGCTCTCTCCCCATAGCCCTGTATCAATCCCCAAACTAATCCCACTGCCCCGCTCTCTCCCTATCGCCCTGCATCAATCCCAAACTAATCCCACTGCCCCCGCTCTCTCCCCATAGCCCTGTATCAATCCCCAAACTAATCCCACTGCCCCCGCTCTCTCCCCATAGCCCTGTATCAATCCCCAAACTAATCCCACTGCCATACTCTCTCCCCATAGCCCTGTATCAATCCCCAAACTAATCCGACTGCCCCACTCGCTCCCTATAGTCCTCTGTCAATCCCAAACTTATCGTACTGCCCTGCTGTCTCCCAAACACAAGAAATCAAAGTGGAATGGCCACTAGGTCCTTCAAGCTGCCCTGCCTTTCTCTATGAGTGGAATTGGCTGCCATCGGTGGTGGTAGAGGCGAACTCGCTGGGGTCTTTGAAAAGACTTCTGGATGAGTACATGGGAGTTAATGGGATTGGGAGTTATAGATAGTTCTGTGGCCTGGTAGGTATGGATATGATCGGTGCAACTTGTGGGCCGAAGGGCCTGTTTGTGCTGTTGTGTTCTATGTTTTATGTTCTATGCAGTAAGAAGTCTGACAACACCAGGTTTAAGTCGAACCGATTTATTTGATAGTAAACTCGCAAGCTTTCGAGGTTAACCTCTTCGTCAGGTTCTGGCCAGAACTCTCCATTCACCTGACGAAGAGGCTAACCTCGAAAGCTTGTGAGTTTACAATCAAATAAATCGGTTCGACTTAAACCTGGCGTTGTCAGACTTCTTACTGTGTTTACCCCAGTCCAACGCCGGCACCTCCACATCATGACTACTATGTTCTATGATCATGGCTGATCTATGTTGGCCTCAGCTCTTTTTGTGTGCCTTTTCCCGTCACCCTTCATTCCTCAATCTATCAAATATTTATCCACCTCCATTTTAAATAATGATCCAGCCTCCACCATCCTTCGGGGCAGAAAATTCCAAAGATTCACCATCCTCTGCGAGAAGGAATTTCTACGCACCTTAGTTTTAAATGATCAGCTCTTTATCGTGTAGCTCTGTCCCCTTGTTCAAGATTCTCCCACCAATGAAAACAAATAATCCTCTACCCTGTCAGGCACCCTCAGCATCATATATGTTTGAATAAGGTCACTCCTCACTCTTCTAAACTCCAAGGAATACAGACCCAGACGATTGAGTCTCTCTTGTTTGGAATTCCAGAATTAGTCTGGTGAATCTCCTTTGGACTGCCTCCAATGTTATTTTATCCTGTTCAAGATAAGGGGACCAAAAATGTGCACAGTATTCCAGGTCAAACCTCGTCAACATTCTGTACAATCGCAACAAAACCTCCCTATTTTTAAACTCCAACCCATTTGTGATAAAGGTTGCTTGCCTTTGTAATTACTTGTTGGGCCTGCTTGCTAGCTTTCTGTGATGCATGCACTAGAATACCTAGATCCCTCTATACTTCATTCACCTGTTTTCTCCCTCCATTTGAATAATATTTGCCTTTTAATTCCTTCTATTAAAAGTGATAACCTCACAGTTCCCCACATTAAGCTCCATTTGCCAGGTTTTCACCCAATCTATCTATATCCTTTTGCAGAATCACACTATCCTCATCACAGCCTACCCTTCCACCAGTTTCATATCATTGGCAAATTTGGAAACCTTACACATTCTGTTCCTTCCTCCATTGTAAACAGTGAACAATTGTGGGCCAAGAACTGATCCCTGTGGTACTCATAAGCCATAAGACATAGGAGCAGAATTGAGCCACTTAGCCCATTGAGTCTGCTCTGCCATTCAATCATGGCTGATATTTTTCTTATCCCCATTCTCCTGCTTTTTCCCCATAACCCCTGATCCCCTTATTAATTAAGAACCTAGGTATCTCTGTCTTAAAGACACTCAATGACCTGGCCTCCACAGCCTTCTACTCCAATAGTTACATCTTTCCACTCTGAAAAGGACTCATTTATTACAACTCTGTTTTCTATTTGTCGGCCAGTTTTCAATCCGTGCTAACACACTTGCTCCAGTTCCATGGGCTTTTACTTGATGTACCAGCTTCTTATGGGGCACCTTGTCAACTGTCTTTTGGGCATGTTAATTCACTACATCTACAGGTTCCCCTCTATCTGTTCTCCCTATTTCATTCCCAAAGAATTTGAGCAAATTTGTCAAACATGATTTACCTTTAATAAAACCATGTTGACCAGGTTTGATCATATTCGGTTTTCCAAAATGATTAACTACTTCCTTTTTGATTATTGACTCCAGCATCTTGTCAATAATAGATGTTAAACTATACTGACATATAGTTACCTCCCTCTGCTTTTCTCCCTTGTTGAACAAAGTGTCACATTGGCTCTTTTCAAATCTTCTGGTAGCATTCCAGAATTCAGTGAATTACAAAAATTTCAGCCAATGGGCCAACTATCTCTGCAGCCACTTTCATTAAAACCCTCGCATGCAGTTCATCAGGTCCTGGTAACTTGTCCACCTTTAGCCCCTTGAGTTTCTCTAATAGCCTATCCCTCATGATCGGGATTATTGTAAGATCTACCATGTTGTTTAAAATCAGCCCATCTGATAATGTAGGGGTATTTGCAGTGTCTTCTGTTGCAAGACTGATGCAAAAAATTTATTTTGCTTATCTGCCATTTCTTTGTTTGTTGTTATCAATTCATCCCTCTCATTCAGTAGCGATCCCATATTTACCTTAGCTGCCCACTTTTCTGCCTTTACTCAAAGAACAAAGAAAATTGTAGCACAGGAACAGGCTTTTTGGCCCTCCTAGCCTGTACCGACCATGCTGCCTGACTTAGCTAAAACAGCCTACCCTTCCAGGGACCATATTCCTCTATTCCCATCCTATTCGTATATTTGTCAAGATGCCCCTTAAAAGTCACTTCACTACCATTTCCACTTCTACTACCTCCTCCGGCAACGAGTTCCAGGCACCCACTACTCTCTGTGTAAAAAATCTGCCTCATACATCTCCTTTAAACCTTGCCCCTCACATCTTAAACCTGTACCCCCTAGTAATTGACTCTTCCACCCTGAGAAATGCTTCTGAGTATCCACTCTGTCCATGCCTATCATATTATTCCTGTAACATCAAGTCATAGAATGGTTATGTTGCAGCCTAAACCCATTTGCCATGTTGTTTCATTTTGGCATTGTGAATGAGTAACTCATCTAGTTTTATTCCTCACTCTTACCCTTTTTGATTTGATGATTCTTTATCCTGGCAATACTTAAGCCAATTCTCGTTTGAAAGCAATGAAGGAACCTGCTGGCAGCACACTCCAGGCTGTCCCTTATTTTGAGGATTACATCTATTGAGATCATGAATTTTTGCCATTTTTCTTTGTATGACTGAACTGGCCAATTCTGGACTGGCAGACTTTTGGGCATTAGGGCAGAATGTTCAAGATCATGAGATCTGGAGTGCAGGAGTTGCATCCTTTAATTTTGTCATCAATCTGCCTCATCATTGTGACATTGGCTTGATAGAAAAGTTGTCTTCCATACTCAACACTCACTTGAATGGCCCCATGCAGCCACAACACTCAAGGTGCTCAACATCATCCAGGATAGAACTGTTATTCAATCCCTTCACTAACTGTGTATTTTGACTACAACGTCCAGAACACTTTCGGAATTTACCATTGTCACTCCAAATGCACCCAGCATCACACTCTCCCAAACTTATCATTTCTACTATCATGAAGGTCAACAAAAGTATTGCCTTGAGAACACCATCATCTCCATGTTCTCCTTCTTTACGCCAACCAAATCATATACCATCCACACCTGGATGTATGGTATTGATGCTTTCTAATAACTGGGTTAATCATAGTACCTTACAACACAGAACAAGGCCATTCAGCTCTTTGAGCCTTTGTTGACTGTTACAAATCTCGGAGACACCAGTCACGTTTTAAAAGGAAAGATTTCCCTGGCTTCAAAGGAAAGAAAACCTGGACAACATTTTAATTCTTTAATCATTTACTGTAAAGAACCAATTATATCAACATAATTCAAACATTAGTTAACATGCAAATATTTCAAATGAAAGGATAAATTTCACTTCAAATAGTCGATACAACAATGACACACCTCACAGTGTTAGTTATAAGCACTTGTTTCACTTCCCACACAATGTGACACCACATACAATCCCAGGATTTATCTGATTTGACTGCCAGTACTTATAATCTCTCACTTCCCATCTTGAATTTGACCCTTGAGTCATTTTCACCTTCAGCCATATTCTATCTGAATTTCCTGGCTATGGTTAGCACCCAAACAGTATACCCTTCAGAACCTCCTTAACTAGATTCACAACCATCTTGATGACTGATAGCCCAAAGACTCCTGTCTCTGGCTCCGTTAAATGGTTTGATTGGCGTGGGGAAAGCTAAAACTGCACAGTGACCTTGTCCAATCTAGTGTCCCTGCTCTCTTTCTCTCTCTCTTCAGCTTTCTGTCCTTTTTTACTCATGATGCTCCCTTCATTACAGGTTCTGTTCTATTCACAAAGATATATATCTTTCTGGGTTCTGAGACCATTTGTAATCTAATATCCAATTAGCTGTCTATTTATCTTTTGCTCCAGCAATCTAAATTAAAGTTAATTTGCTAGTCACGAGTAAGGCTTACATTCACACTGCAATGAAGTTACTGTGAAATTCCCCTCGTTGCTACAGTCTAGCACTTGTTCGGTCAATGCACCTAATTGGCACATCTTTCAGAATGTGGGAGGAAACTGGAGCACCCGGAGGAAACCCACACAGACATGGGGAGGGCATGCAAACTTCACACAAACAGTGACCCAAGCTGGGAATCGAACCCAAGTCCCTGGCATTTTGAAGCAGAAGTGCTAACCACTGTGCCACTGTGCCACCCCATGAGCATTACATGAGCAATGGTGAGATGTTTAAGGTCACATTGTTGGAATTGTCGTGGTTTCACAATGAACTAAAAGAAAATCTCAAAAGAAGTAAATACAGGCTTTTCCCCAAAGTACAAAGATCATAACATGAGACTTTGGAAGAATTATCCTAATTAGTTCATGTCTTGATATTCCATGAGTAAATGTAGTTATCTGAGTAAAACTCCCTGTTACCTGATAGTGAGGATTTGTCCAAAATTGAGTTCAAAGTTGTTAACTTGTGCAATGAAGATAGCAGCAAGTGCCTCATACAGCGCAGTGCCATCCATGTTAATCGTGGCACCGACAGGCAGCACAAATCTGGTAATTCGTTTATCCAGCCCAATCTTGTCCTCCAGGCAGCGAAATGTGATAGGTAAGGTTGCTGAGCTAAAGGGACAGGAGGAAATAAAATTCAGCCCAGTGATACAGTGTCATAACAGCAGAATTTCTATGAGCGAGCAAGTGTTGTGATGATATTATGCATTTAGGAAATGGATGTATATATGTTTATTGTGAGGTCAGATTCAGATCTAAATTCAGATTTTACACAGTGCCACGGCTTGGAGCTCTCCTGTCATGTTTTAGCCCTTTAAGTTAAACCTTTGAAAGATGTTTTGTTTCAGATTATATCCAATTCTCTTGGGCCTTTCTTTCCTGTTCCTCGTTACTACCAAATATAACCTTTATAAAATATAAACCACAGAAATTACCTAAGACAACAAGTGATAAAATTATGTATTTCGCTAACATTTCTACTTACCGATCAGCTCTTTACCTCATGTCCTCTACTACTGCACCAGGGCAAGACCACACCTTATTTTTACTTTGCTTGTCCTCCTCACAGTGCTTTTCTTTGGTTAGAAGAGGAGGGAGGGAGGGAAAAGCTTCCACTATCCACTGTACACTTGAGGTGACTGTGCCGGCTTCTCCCAGAATGCTCCTAGGACAAACTGGCAAAGGACACTTAAGGGCTTGACAGTGGATAGGCAATGGCAGACATTTAAAGAACACATGGTTGAACTTCAGAAACTGTACATCCCTGTCTGGTGCAAGAGTAAAATGAGGAAGATGGCTCATCAATTGGATGACAAGGGAAATCAGGGATAGTGTTAAGACCAAACAGGAGGCAAATAAATTGGCCAGAAGAAGCAGCAAATCTGAGGACTGGGAGAAATTTAAAATCCAGCAAAGGATTTAATTTGGAAGGGGAAAATAGAATGCGAGAGTAAACTTGCAGAAAACAAAAAACTGACTGCCAACTTTTTCTATGATTCTATGAAAATCTTCTATAGATATAGGGATAGGATTTATAATCATCTAGAGGGAAATAAATTGATTAAGGATAGTCAACACGGTTTTGTGAAGGGTAGGTCGTGCCTCACAAACCTCATCGAGTTTTTTGAAAAGGTGACCGAAGAGTTGGATAAGGGTAAGGCAGTTGACGTGGTGTATATTGGATTTTAGCAAAGCGTTTGATAAGGTTCCCCATGGTAGGCTACTGCAGAAAATGCAGATGCATGGGATTGAGGGTGATTTAGCAGTTTGGATCAGGAATTGACTAGCTGATAGAAGACAGAGGGTGGTAGCTGATGGGAAATAATCAACCTGGAGTGCAGTTACAAGTGGTGTACCTCAAGGATCTGTTTTGGGGCCACTGCTGTTTGTCATTTTTATAAATGACCTAGATGAGGGTGTAGAAAGATGGATTAGTAAATTTGCTGACGACACCAAAGTCGGAGGAGGTGTAGACAGTGAGGATGGATGTCACAGTTTGCAGAGGGACATAGATAAGCTGCAGATCTGGGCCGAGAGGTTGCAGATGGAGTTTAATACGGAAAAGTGTGAGGTGATTCACTTTGGTAAGAATAACAGGAGTACAGAATATAGGGCTAATGGAAGGACTCTTAGTAGTGTTGACAAGCAGAGAGATCTCGGGGTACATGTGCATAGCTCCCTGAAAGTTGGCACCCAGGTTGATAAGGTTGTTAAGAAGGCATACGGTGTGTTAGCTTTTATTGGTAGAGGGATTGAATTTTGGAGCCGTGAGGTCATGTTACAACTGTACAAAACTCTGGTGCAGCCGCACTTGGAGTATTGTGTACAGTTCTGGTCGCTGCATTATAAGAAAGATGTGGAGGCATTGGAAAGGGTGCAGAGGAGGTTTACCAGGATGTTGCCTGGTATGGTGGGAAGGTCTTATGAGGAAAGGCTGAGGGACTTGAGGTTATTTTCATTAGAGAGAAGGTTACGAGGTGACCTGATTGAGGCATACAAGATGATCAAAGGATTGGATAGGGTGGACAGTGAGAGCCTTTTACCTGGGATGGTGATGGCTAACACAAGGGGACATAGCTTTAAATTAAGGGGTGGTAATTATAGGACGGATGTCAGAGGTAGATTCTTTACTCAGAGGGTAGTAAGGTCGTGGATTGCCCTGCCTGCAGCAGTTGTGGACTCGCCAACTTTAAGGGCATTCAAATGGTCTGTGGATAGGCATATGGATAACATTGGAATAGTTTAGGTTAGAGGGTCATTAGATTGGTTGCACTGGTCGGCGCAACATTGAGGGCCGAAGGGCCTGTGCTGCGCTGTAATGTTCTATGTTCTATACGTGAAGAGAAAAAGACTGGTGAAAACAAATGTGGGTTCCTTACAGTTAGAATCAGGTGAATTTATAATGGGCAACAAAGAGATGGTAGACCAGCTGAACAAATACATTGGATCAGTTTTCACTAAGGAGGACACAAATAACCTTCCAGAAATACTAGGGGACCTAGGGTCTAGCGTGAAGACAATATGTGTAGAGCTCAGGAATAGGAAAGGTGTAGTCACAATGTTGCGGGTTTACTACAGGCCACCCAGTCGCCAGTGGGAGATATAGGATCAGATCTGTAGGCAGATTTTGACAAGATGTAAAAGTAACAGGGTTGTTGTGATGGGAGATTTTAATTTCCCCTATATTGACTGGGGATTCACTTAGTGCTAGGGGCGTGAATGGGTCCGAGTTTGTAAGGAGCATCCAAGAGGGCTACTTGAAACAGTATGCAAATAGTCCAACTAGGGAAGGGGTCATAATGGACCTGATACTGGGGAATGAGCCCGGCCAGGTGGTTGATGTTTCAGTAGGGGAGCAGTTCAGGAACAGTGACCACAATTCAATAAGCTTTAAGGTAAGGTAAGAGTGCAGAGAGGTTTACAAGGATGTTGTCGGGACTTGAGAAACTGACTTACAGAGAAAGGTTGAATAGGTTAGGACTTTATTCCCTGGAGCGTAGAAGAATGAGGGGAGATTTGATAGAGGTGTATAAGATTTTGATGGGTGTAGATAGACTGAATGCAAGCAGGCTTTTTCCACTGAGGCTAGGGGAGTGTAGTCCTCAAGTTAAGATGCTTAATAGAGGGAAGGCTAATTACAACAATATTAGGCAGGAACTGAAGAATGTAGATTGGTGGCAGATGTTTGAGGGCAAATCAGCATCTGGCATGTGGGAGGCTTTCAAGTCTAAGTTGAGTAAGATGATTAGAGGTTTAGATAGGGTGGACAGTGATAGCCTTTTTCCTAGGATGGAGAAAGCTAGCACGAGGGGGCACGGCTTTAAATTAAGGGGGGGTAGTTATAGGACTGATGTCAGGGGTAGGTTCTTTACCCAGAGGGTGGTGAGGGACTGGAATGCCCTGCCAGCTGCAGTTGTAAATGCGCCTAGTTTGGGGGCGTTTAAGAGATCTGTGGATAGGTTTATGGATGATATGGGATTGGTTTAGATTAGTGGGTTAGTGTTTTTTTTTAAAAGCTGGTCGGCGCAACATCGTGGGCCGAAGAGCCTGTTCTGCGCTGTAATGTTCTGTGTTCTATGTTCTAAGTTGATAGGGATTGAGGACTGGCACATCCCTGTAAGGATGAAGGATAAGTATGGCAAGTTTTGAGAACCTTGGATAACGAGATATATTGTGAGCCTAGCCAAAGAGAAAAAGGAAGCATTTGTCAAAGCGAGGAGGCTGGGAACACATGAAGCAAGTGTGGAATATAAGGAAAGTAGAAAGAAACTTAAGCAAGGAGTAAGGAGGGCTAAAAGGGATCATGAAAAAGCATAAGGAAAATCCCAAGGGTTTTTATACACACATAAAGAGCAAGAGGGTAGCCAGGGGGAGGGTTGGCCCACTCAAGGACAAGGAAGGGAATCTATGAATGGAAATGGGCGAGGTGTTAAATGAGTATTCACCAAAGGGAAGGACTTGGTGGATGATGAGTCTGGGAAAGGATGTGTAGATAGTTTGAGTCATGTTGAGATCAAAAAGGTGGTGGTATTGGGCTTCTTGAGAAACTTTAAAGTAGACAAGTCTCCAGGGCCTGCTGGGATATACCCTAGAATACTGAGAGAGATAAGGGAGGAAATTGCTGGGGCCTTGAGAGAAATGTTTGTATCCTCACTGGCTACAGGGGAGGTCCCAGAGGATTGGAAAATAACCAATGTTGTTCCCTTGTTTAAGAAGGGTAGCAAGAATAATCCAGATAATTACTTAGTAAGAGCATGGAATGCCCAGTAGTGGATTTGCCAACATTAAGAGCATTTAAATGGTCATTGGATAAACATATGGATGATATTGGAGTAGTATAGGTTAGATGGGCTTTACACTGGTTTCACAGGTTGGCGCAGCATCGAGGGCCGAAGGGCCTGTACTGTGCTGTAATATTCTATATTAGAGAGTGGTGAACCTCACATCAGTGGTAGGGAAATTATTGGAGACAGGATTTATTCCCACTTGGAAATAAGTGGACACATTAGTGAGAGGTAACATGGTTTGTGAAGGTGAGATCGTGTCTCATGAGCTTGATCGAGTTTTTCGAGAAAATGATGAAGATGATTGATGAGGGTAGGGCAGTGGATGTTGTCTACATGGACTTCAGTAAGGCCTTTGACAAGGTCCCTCATGGCAGACTGGTGCAGTAGGTAAAGCCGCATGGGATCAGAGGGTGAGCTGGCAAGGTGGATACAAAACTGGCTCAGTCAAAAAAGACAGAAGGTAGCAGTGGAAGGGTGTATTTCTGAATGGAGGGCTGTGATAAGTGGTGTCCTCAAACTATCAAACCAGTTACATTTTCCTCCAAATCATTGATATATATTACGAACAGCAAAGGTCTCAGCACTTGGTGTTCATCAGGGATCTTTGCTGTTTGTAATATATATCAATGATTTGGAGGAAAATGTAACTGATTTGATAGTTTGTGGATGACAAAAAGGTTGGTGGATTTGCGCGTAGCGATGAGGACCATCAGAGGGTCAAGCAGGATACAGATCGGTTGGAGACCTGGGCGAAGAGCATTTTGGAAGACCTAATACAGATAGGAAATATACAGTAAATGGCAGAATCCTTAAGAGTATTGGTAGGCAAAGGGATCTGGGTGTACAGGTACACAGGTCACTGAAAGTATAAAAGCTGCCGTCTAATGCTTCAGTTATACAGAACGTTGGTTAGACCGCATTTGGAGTACTGCGTCCAGTTCTGGTCACCTTACTACCGGAAGGACGTGGAGTCTCTGGAAAGGGTGCAGAGGAGGTTTACCAGGATGTTGCCTGGCATGGGGGGACTGGATTACGAGGAGAGATTGAAGAGACTGGGGCTATTCTCCTTGGAAAGACGGAGATTGAGAGGGGACATGATAGAGGTATGTAAGATACTGAAGGGAATAGATAGAGTTAATAGTGAGAGACTGCTCCCTAGACTGGGTACGAACACGAGAGGTCATCACTTAAGGGTGAGGGGGGGGGAGGTATAATTTGGAGGTAAGAAGAAGGTTCTTTACGCAGAGAGTTGTGGGGGTCTGGAATGCGCTACCGAGTAGGGTGTTGGAGGCAGGAACGTTGGACTCGTTTAAGATGCAGTTAGATAGGCACATGAGTGAAACAAGAATGGAGGGATATGGTAGGGGCTATTAAATAGGGTTAAACCTCGGGAGACACCGGAAGGGCAGGCTGTATGATTAATATTTTTTGTCTTTATTCCACAGGTGGAGGTCCACCTCGTGTCAAGCGAGGGGCATGCACACGGCAGGTCGTGCGTGGGCTGCTCTTGGAAGTCCAGGAGTGGCCTAGTACTTCATGTCGGTGTGTGTGCTTGATCCTGGACCGATAGACGGGTGCCGCAACAGCTCAGTGACTATCACTGTTTGCTGTGCAGATACATGGATTTGGGCCTGTGTCTGTGGGAGTTTGCGCATTCTCCCTGTGGTTGCGTGGGTTTCCTCCGGGCGCTCCGGTTTCCTCCCACACCCCAAAGATGTGCTCTTAGGCTAATCGGTTTCTACCAAATTGACACTATTTCTTCCCTGAATCTGACTGAGTAGGGTCCCATTCGTAGACATGCAGGGTAGAATAGGTGTAGGGTGATGCAGCGGCGCGGGCTCGTTGGGCCGAAGGGCCTGTTTCCCGTGCTGGGTTGTTCTTTGTTCTTTGAAAGTGGCAATGCAGGTGGAGAAGGTAGTCAAGAAGGCATACGGCATGCTTGCCTTCATCGGCCAGGGTATTGAGTTAAAAATTGACAAGTCATGTTGCAGCTTTATAGAACCTTAGTTAGGCTGCACTTGGAATATAGTGTTCAATTCTGGTCACCACACTAGCAGAAGAATGTGGAGGCTTTGGAGAGGGTGCAGAGAGATTGGAATATCCCAAGGGTAAGGGGTTTGGATGGGGAGGAGTTTGTTAGGTGTGCTCAGGAAGGTTTCCTGACACAGTACATGGATAAGCCTACGAGGGGAGAGGCTGTACTTGACCTGGTGCTGGCAAATGAACCAGGACAGGTGACGGGTCTCTCGGTAGGAGAGCATCTTGGGAATGGTGATCATAATTCTATCTCCTTCACAATTGCATTGGAACGAGATAGGATCAGGCAGGCTAGGAAGATGTTTGTCTGGAGTAAGGGGAAATACGAAGACATCAGGAAGATAATTGGACAAATAAACTGGAAGGAGGCGTTCTTAGGGAAAAGTACCGAAAGAAGGTGGCGGATATTCAAGGAATGTTTGTCTGGAGCTCTGCACGACAACGTTCCGATGAGACAAGGAGGTTTTGGTAGGTCGCGGGAACCGTGGTGCATGAAGGCTGTGGTGAACCTAGTCAGGAGGAAAAGGAAGGTGTACAAAAGGTTCAGGGAGCTAGGAGAGGTTAAGGATCTTGAGGAGTGTAAGGATTGTAGAAAGGAGCTTAAAAGGGAAATTAGGAGAGCCAGAAGGGGTCATGAGAAGGCCTTGGCGGGTAAGATTAAGGAGAATCCCAAGGCCTTCTATAAATATGTGAAAAGTAAAAGGATGAGAAGAGAAGGGATAGGACCTATAAAAGGTGAAGGGGGAAAGGTCTGTGTGGAACCAGAAGAAATGGCAGAGGTGCTTAATGAGTACTTTGCCTCAGTATTCACAGTGGAAACTGATCTGGGAGATTTTGCTACAGATTTGCAGCAGATGGAAAAGATTGAGTATGTGGATATTAAGGAAGAGGATGTGTCAGAACTTTTGAATTCTATCAAGATAGATAAGTCGCCGGGACCAGATGGGATGTACCCCAGGATACCGTGGGCGGTGAGGGAGGTGATTGCAGAGCCCCTGGCGATGATCTTTGCATCATCAATGGAGACGGGAGAGGCTCTGGAGGATTGGAGGATTGCAGATGTGGCTCCTATTTTCAAGAAAGGGAACAGAGATAGCCCGGGAAATTACCGACCAGTGAGTCTGACCTCAGTGGTTGGTAAGCTGATGGAGAGGCTTCTGAGGGACAAGATTTACGAGCATTTGGAGAGGTTTGGCGTAATCAGAAATAGTCAGCATGGTTTTGTCAAGGGCAGGTCGTGCCTTACGAGCCTAGTTGAGTTCTTCGAAAATGTGACTGAACACATTGACGAAGGAAGTGCAGTGGACGTGGTGTACATGGACTTCAGCAAGGCGTTTGATAAGGTCCCCCATGCAAGACTTCTTGAGAAGGTGAGAGGGCATGGGATCCAAGGGGCTTTGGCCTTGTGGATCCAGAACTGGCTTGCCTGCAGAAGGCAGAGAGTGGTTGTGGATGGGTCTTTTTCTGCATGGAGGTCAGTCACCAGTGGAGTGCCCCAGGGATCTGTTCTAGGACCCTTGCTGTTTGTCATTTTCATAAATGACCTAGATGAGGAAGTGGAGGGATGGGTTAGTAAGTTTGCCGATGACACGAGGGTCGGTGGTGTTATGGATGGTCTGGAAGGATGTCAGAAGTTGCAGCAGGACATAAATAGGATGCAAGACTGGGCGGAGAAGTGGCAGATGGACTTCAACGCGGATAAATGTGTAGTCGTCCATTTTGGCAGACCAATGGGATGAACGAGTACACTATCAAGGGCAGGAGTCTTAGCAGTGTTGAAGAGCAGAAGGATCTTGGGGTCCGGGTCCACAGGACTCTTAAATCGGCCTCGCAGGTGGAGGATGTGGTCAAGAAGGCGTATGGTGTACTGGCCTTCATTAATCGAGGGATTGAGTTTAGGAATCGGGAGGTAATGCTGCAACTTTATAAGACCCTTGTCAGGCCTCACTTGGAGTACTGTGCGCAGTTCTGGTCGCCTCACTATAGGAAGGATGTAGAAGCTATTGAAAGGGTACAGAGGAGATTTACAAGGGTGTTGCCTGGATTGGGAGGCATGCCTTATGAAGATAGGTTGAGGGAGCTGGGATTCTTTTCCCTGGAGAGACGAAGGTTGAGAGGCGACCTGATAGAGGTTTATAAAATGTTGAGAGGAATAGATAGGGTGGATTCTCAGAGGCTATTTCCCCGGGTTGAAATGGTCGCTACGAGAGGACACAGGTTTAAGGTGTGGGGAGGCAAGTACAGAAGTGATGTTAGGGGTAAGTTTTTCACTCAGAGGATGGTGAGTGAATGGAATCGGCTGCCGTCAGTGGTGGAGGAGGCGAACTCGCTGGGGTCTTTTAAAAGACTTCTGGATGAGTATATGGGATTTAATGGGATTGGGGGTTATAGATAGGTCTATGGATTGGTAGGTGTTGATGTGATCGGCGCAACTCGTGGGCCGAAGGGCCTGTTTGTGCTGTAGTGTTCTATGTTCTATGTTCTACAGAAAAGATTTACCAGGATGTTGTCTGGTATGGAGGGCATTAGCAAGAGGAGAGGTTGGAAAACTTGATTTGTTCTCACTGGCGCGACAGAGGTTGAGGGGAGACCTGATAGAAATCTGCAAGATTATGAGTGGCATGGACAGAGTGGATAGTCAGAAGCTTTTTCCCAGCGTGGAAGAGTAAATTATTAGGACGCACAGGTTTAAGGTGCGAGGGGCAATGTTTAAAGGAGATGTACGAGGCAAATTCTTTACACAGAGAGTGGTGGGTGCTTGGAACTCGTTGCTGGGGAAGGTAGTGGAAATGGATATGGTAGTGACTTTTAAGGGTTTTCTGGACAAATACATGAATAGGATGGGAATAAAGGGATACAGTCCCCGGAAGGGTAGGGGATTTAGTTAAGTCGGGCAGCATGGTCAGTGCAGGCTTGGCGGACTGAAGGGCCTGTTCGTGTGCTGTAATTTTCTTTGTTCTTTTCTCTGTTCTTCAGTTCTTTGAAGGAGGAACTGAAGATAATCCTTATTGGTCAAGAGATTGTACTGGGGAAATTGCTGAGTTTAAAACCTGATAAGTTCCCAATGCCTGATGCTCTGCATCCCAGAGTACGCAAGGAAGTGGCCCCTGAAAAAATGGACACCTTGGTGATCATTTTCCAGCATTCTATAGACTCTGGAAGAGTTCCAGTGGATTGGAGGGTAGCTCACATAATCCCACTTTTTAAAAAAGGAGGGAGAAAAAACAGGGAATTATTAGCCTGACATGGTGGTGGGGAAAGTACTGGAATTAATAATGAAGGATGTTATAACTGAGCATTTGGAAAGCGGTGACAGGATCGGTCCAAATCAGTATGGATCCACTAAATGGAAATCGCGCTTGACAAATCTTCTGAAAATTTTTGAGGATGTGACCCATAGAGTGGACAAGGGTGAAGCAGTGGATGTTGTGTATCTGGACTTTCATAAGAACACAAAAACATAAGAAATAGGAGCAGGAGTAGGCCATCTAGCCCTTCGAGCCTGCCCCGCCATTCATTAAGATCATGGCTGATCTGAAGTGGATCAGTTCCACTTTCCCACTTTCTCCCCATAACCCTTAATTCCCCTGTCTGTCAGAAACCTATCTACCCGTGACTTAAATATTTTCAGTGAGTTAGCCTCCACCACTTCAACGGGCAGAGAATTCCAGAGATTCACTCGCCTTTGAGTGAAGAAGTTCCTCCTCATCTCTGATCTAAACTGTCCCCCCACCTTATCTTGAGGCTGTGTCCTCTAGTCCTGCTATCGTTTCTAAGCGGGAAGAATCTCTCTACCTCTACCCTATCCATCCCCTTCATTATCTTATATGTCTCTATAAGATCCCCCCTCATCCTTCTAAACTCCAACGAGTACAGATCCAGTCTATTTAGCCTCTCTTCATAGTCCAACCCCCTCATCTTGTGCAGGTCCTTGTGCATGAGTCGCAAAAACCCAGCTTGCAGGTGCAGCAGGTGGTCAGGAAGGCGAATGGGATGCTGGCCTTCATAGCGAGGGGGATTGAATATAAAAGTAGGGAGGTCTTGCTGCAGCTGTATAGGGCATTGGTGAGGCCGCAGCTGGAGTGCTGTGTGCAGTTTTGGGCGCCGCACCTGCGCAAGGATATTTTGGCCCTGGAGGGAGTGCAGAGGAGGTTTACTAGGCTGATACCGGAGTTGAGGGGATTGAGCTATGAGGAGAGGCTGAATAAACTAGGCTTGTACTCGTTAGAGTTTAGAAGAATGAGGGGAGATCTCATTGAGACGTATAAGATGATGAATGGGATGGATAGGATAGAGGTGGAGAGACTCTTCCCGCTCAAAAAAGACAGTAGGACTAGGGGGCACAGCCTCAAGATAAAGGGGAGGCGGTTTAGAACGGAGTTGAGGAGGAACTTCTTCACTCAAAGGGTGGTGAATCTCTGGAATTCTCTGCCCGTTGAAGTGGTGGAGGCTGCCTCGCTAAATATTTTTAAGAAGCGGGTTGATGGGTTCTTGATAAGAGAGGGGATTAAGGGTTATGGGGAGAGGGCGGGAAAGTGGAACTGAGCCACGACAGATCAGCCATGATCTTATTGAATGGCGGGGCAGGCTCGAAGGGCTAGATGGCCTACTCCTGTTCCTATTTCTTATGTTCTTATGTTCTTATGTTCTTATCTCCGGTATCAGTCTAGTGAACCTCCGCTGCACTCCTTCCAAGGCCAAAATATCCTTGCGCAAGTGCGGCAACCAAAACTGCACACAGTACTCCAGCTGCGGCCTCACCAGTACCCTGTACAGTTGCAGCAAGACCTCCCTGCTTTTATATTCAATCCCCCTCACTATAAAGGCCAGCATCCCATTCGCCTTCTTGATCACCTGCTGCACCTGCAGACTGGGTTTTTGCGACTCGTGCACAAGGATACCCAGGTCCCTCTGCAGTGTAGCATGCTGCAGCTTTTTGCCTTTTAAATAATAATCCTTCCTACTATTATTTCTGTCAAAGTGGATAACCTCACACTTGCTAACATCATACGCCATCTGCCAGGTCCTCGCCCACTCGCTCAGCCTATCCAGATCTCAAAAGACTTTTGGTATCGGGGGTAATATATTGCCGTGGATAGAGAACTGGTTGGCAAACAGGAAGCAGACAGTGGGAATAAATGCGTCCTTTTCAGAGTGGCACACAGTGACTAGTGGAGTACTGCAAGCTTCAGTGCTGGGAGTCCAGTTATTCACAATGTACATTAATAATTTGGATGAAGGAATTAAAAGCAATATTTCCAAATTTGCAGATGACACTAAGCTGGGTGTAAGTGTGTGCTGTGAGAAGGTTGTTAAGAGGCTGCAGGGTGACTTGGACAGGCTGGCTGAATGGAGAAATACTTGACAAGCACAATATAATGTGGACAAATCTGAGGTTATCCACTTTGGTGGCAAAAAACAGGAAGGAAGATTATTATCTGAAAGGAAAGTTTAGGAAAAGGCGAAGTGCAATGTGACCTGGGTATCATGGTGGAACAGTCGCTGAAGGTTGGCAAGGAGGTACAGCAGGCAGTGAGAAAAGCTAATGGCATGCTGGTCTTCATAGCAAGAGGATTTGGGTATAGGAGTAAGGATGTCTTGCTGCAGTTATACAGGGCTTTGGTGAGGCCACATCCTGAGTAATGTGTGCAGTTTTGGTCTCCTGACCTGAAATAGGACATTCTTGCTATTAAGAGAGCCCAGCGAAGATTCACCAGACTAATTCCTGGAATGGCTGGACTGACAAATAAACAGGCTGGATCGACTGGGCTTGTACTCACTGGAATTTAGAAGAATGAGGCAGGATCTTATAGAAATTTGTTAAATCTTGATGTGGCTGGACAGGCCAGATGTGGGAAGAATGTTCCTGATGTTGGGGAAGCGCAGAACTTGGGTTACAGTCTAAGAATAAGAGGTAAGCATTCTGGATTGAGATGAGGAAGAACTCCTTCACTCAGAGTTGTGAATCTGTGGAATTCTCTACCACAGAAAGCTGTTGGGGCCAGTTTGTTAGATATGTTGAAGAGGAAGCTGGACATGGCCCTTGTGGCTAAAGGGATCAAGGGGAGGAAGCGGGAGTGCGATACTGAAAGCCATGATCATATACTGAATGGTGATGCAGCCTCGAAGGGCCAAATGGCCTATGCCTGCGTCTAATTTCTATGTTTTTATGTACCATGTTTCCAGGATCAGTTTGCTTATCCTCTCCCCAGTTCCTGCTTTCACCCTCAGACACGCAACAACCTGAGCCTCCTCCAGTGCCTGTGCAATTCTTTACCACAGGAAATAGTTGAGACCAAAACATTGTATGTTTTCAAGAAGCAGTTAGATAGAGCTCTTGGCATGAAAGGGATCAAAAGGTATGGAGGAGAAGGCAGGAACAGGTTACTGAGTTGGAGGATGAACCATAATCTTAATAAATTGTGGAGCAGGCTGGAAGGGCCGAATGGTCTACACCTGCTGCTATTTTCTATGTTTCTGAATCATACCTGCCTCATTCATATACACCCTCCTGTCTCTGACCACATATACAATCTGAAGTATTTAGCCAAAGTAGTGTGAAAGTCTTCTGGAACAAAGGGGCCATTTTCACGCCTTGCCTGCCACAGGAATCTTAGCTGGCAGGAGGGCGGGCCATGCAAAGGCTTTTGGCCTTGGGCAGACTTTTCCAGTTTTGGGGCAAGCACAGCTGGAAATCCTGCCCAAAGTGTCTCAGTAACTTTTTTCCTGTCTGCTGAGTCACAGAATCTAACGTTTGGACTCCAGCTCATCAAGTTGGAGCCAGAGTTCCTCAAACTACAGATGTTTTTTCAGAGTATAAAAGTTGGCGTATGATGTTGCAGCTATATAGAACATTGGTTAGGCCACATTTGGAATACTGCGTCCAGTTCTGGTCGCCACACTACCAGAAGGATGTGGAGGCTTTGGAGAGAGTACAGAGAAGGTTTACCAGGATGTTGCCTGGTATGGAGGGTCTTAGCTATGAGGAGAGATTGGGTAAACTGGGGTTGTTCTCCCTGGAAAGATGGAGATCGAGGGGTGATCTAATAGATGTTTATAAGATTATGAAGGGCATAGATAGGGTGAACAGTTGGAAGCTTTTTCCCAGGTCAGAAATGACAAACACAAGGGGTCACAAGTTCAAGGTAAGGGAGGCAAGGTTCAATGTAGACATGCAGGGACATATTTTACCCAGTGTGTGGTGGGGGCCTGGAATGCGCTACCAAGCAAGGTGGTTGAGGCAGACACGCGAGGATCATTTAAGACTTATCTAGATAGCCACATGAACAGACTGGGAATAGAGAGATACAAACAGATGGTCTAGTTAGGAACACACGATTGGTGCAGGCTTGGAGGGCCGAAGGGCCTGTTCCTGTGCTGTATTGTTCTTTGTTTTTTGTTTCCTGCAGAAGGAGCTGACAAATCACACAGGTAGCCATTATCTGATGTATTATTGCCACATGTGTTAACATACATTATGTTCTTAATGATACCGGAGATGAAGGGGTTAGCTTATGAAGAGGGATTGAATAGACTGGGTCTGTACTCGTTAGAGTTTAGAAGGCTGAGGGGGGATCTTATAGAGACCTACAAGGTAGCGAAGGGGATAGATAGGGTAGAGGTATAGAGATTCTTCCTGCTTAGAAAGGATAGCAGAACTAGAGGGCACAGCCTCAAGATAAGGCGGGGGGGGGTTGCAGTTCAGATCAGAGTTGAGGAGGAACTTCTTCACTCAAAGGGTGGTGAATCTCTGGAATTCTCTGCCCATTGAAGTGGTGGAGGCTACCTCGCTAAATATATTTAAGTCACGGATAGATAGATTTCTGATAGACAAGGGAATTAAGGGTTATGGGGAGAAAGCGGGAAAGTGGAACTGATCCACTTCAGATCAGCCATGATCTTATTGAATGGCGGGGCAGGCTTGAAGGGCTAGATGGCCTACTCCTGCTCCTATTTTTTATGTTCTAATACAGTGAAAAGTATTGTTTCTTTCGCGCTATACAAACAAAACATACTGTTCATAGAGAAGGAAACAAGAGAGTGCAGAATGTAGTGTTAGAGTCACAGCTAGGGTGTAGAGAAAGATCAGCTTAATGCAAGGTAAGGCCATTCAAAAGTCTGACAGCAGCAGGGAAGAAGCTGTTCTTGAGTTGGTTGGTACGTGACCTCAGACCGTAGAAACCATAGAAAATTACAGCACAGAAACAGGCCTTTTGGCCCTTCTTGTCTGTGCCGAACCATTTTCTGCCTAGTCACACTGACCTGCACTTGGACCATATCCCTCCACATCCCTCTCATCCATGTACCTGTCCAAGTTTTTCTTAAATGGTAAAAGTGACCCTGCATTTACCACTTTATTCGGCAGCTCATTCCACACTCCCACCACTCTCTGCGTGAAGAAGCCCCCCACTAATATTCCCTTTAAACTTTTCTCCTTTCACTCTTAGTCCATGCCCTCTGGTTTTTTTTCTCCCCTAGCCTCAGTGGAAAAAGCCTGCATGCACTCACTCTATCTATACCCATCAAAATCTTATCTCATCAAATCTCCCCTCATTCTTCTACACTCCAGGGAATAAAGTCCAAACCTATTCAATCTCTCTCTGTAACTCAGCTTCTCAAGTCCCAGCAACATCCTTGTGAACCTTCTCTGCACTCTTTCAACCTTATTTACATCTTTCCTGTAACTAGGTGACCAAAACTATACACAACACTCTAAATTTGGCCTCACCAATGCCTTATACAACCTTACCATAACACTCCAACTTTTATACTTTTTGTATCTTTTTAGACTTTTGTATCTTTTTCCCGACAAAAGAAGGTGGAAGAGAGAATGTCCGGGATGCATGATGTCAGTTTGATGTGAACATAAGAACATAAGAAATAGGAGCAGGAGTAGGGCATCTAGCCCTTCGAGCCTGCCCTGCCTTTCAATAAGACCATGGCTGATCTGAAGTGGATCAGTTCCACTTTCCCGCTTTCTCCCCATAATCCTTAATTCCCTTGTCTGTCAAAAACCTATCTACCCGTGACTTAAGTATATTTAGCAAGGTAGCCTCCACCACTTCAACAGGCAGAGAATTCCAGAGATTCACCACCCTTTGAGTGAAGAAGTTCCTCCTCAACTCTGTTCTAAACTGCTGCCCCCTTATCTTGAGGCTGTGCCCTCTAGTCCTGCTGTCCTTTCTGAGCAGGAAGAATCTCTCTACCTCTACCCTATCCATCCCTTTCATTATCTTATACGTCTCTATAAGAGCCCCCCTCATCCTTCTAAACTCCAACGAGTACAGATCCAGTCTATTTAGCCTCTCTTCATAGTCCAACCCCCTCATATCCGGTATCAGCCTAGTGAACCTCCTCTGCTCTCCCTCCAAGGCCAAAATATCCTTGCGCAAGTGCAGCGACCAAAACTGCACACAGTACTCCAGCTGCGGCCTCACCAGTACCCTGTACAGTTGCAGCAAGACCTCCCTGCTTTTATATTCTATCCCCCTCACTATAAAGGCCAGCATCCCATTCGCCTTCTTGATCACCTGCTGCACCTGCAGACTGGGTCTTTGCGACTCATGCACAAGGACCCCCAGGTCCCTCTACACCGTAGCATGCTGCAGCTTTTCACCCTTTAAATAGTAATCCCTCCTACTATTATTTCTGCCAAAGTGGATAACCTCACACTTGCTAACATTGTACACCATCTGCCAGGTCCTCGCCCACTCGCTCATCCTATCCAGATCCCTCTGCAGACTTTCCACACCCTCCGCACAATTTGCTTTTCCACTCATCTTTGTGTCATCAGCAAATTTCGTCACCCTACACTCAGCCCCCTCCTCCAGATCATCTATATAAATGGCAAATAGCTGAGGCCCCAGCACCGATCCCTGCAGCACTCCACTAGTCACCAACTGCCAACTAGAATAGCACCCATTGATACCAACTCTCTGCTTCCTATTAGACAATCAATCCTCTATTCACGCTAACACCTTACCCCCAACTCCATGCACCCTAACCTTCTGAAGCAACCTTTTGTGCGGCACCTTATCAAACACCTTTTGGAAATCGAGAAACAACACATCCACCAGTTCCCCTCTGTCTCCCGCACTCGTCACATCCTCATAGAAATCCAATAAATTCATCAAACATGACTTCCCCTGAACGAATCCATGCTGCGTCTGCTCTATCTAACCATTCTTTTCTAGTTGCCTCGCTATTTCTTCTTTGATGACGGATTCAAGCATTTTTCCAACTACAGAAGTTAAACTAACCGGCCTATAATTCCCTGCCTTTTGCCTGCTACCTTTTTTAAACAGCGGCATAACATTAGCCGTTTTCCAATCTTCCGGCACTTCCCCGGAATCCAGCGAAGTTTGATAAATAATCAGTAAGGCATCCACTATCACCTCTGTCATTTCCTTCAGAACCCTGGGATGCATTCCAACCGGTCCTGGAGACTTGTCCACCATCAGCCCCGTTAGTCAATCAAGCACTACCTCTCTAATGACAGTAATCGCATTCAGGCTCCTCAACTCCTACCATCCTTCTATCTTTAATATCTGGCAAACTATTCGCGTCCTCCTCCATGAAGACCGAGGCAAAAATCTTATTTAAGGCCTCCGCCATTTCCTCATTCCCCACCACTAAGTCCCCCCTCTCATCCTCTAAGCGTCCAACATTCACTCTATGCTACAGCTACAATACATCACCTGTGCTAACATGTGTATATAAATTGGTATTTGATGGTCAGCAGAGATATGGTAGGCCAAAGGGCCTGTTTCTGTGCTGTCGGACTCTATGACTATCTCTAACATATTCTAGTTAAATAATTAATGTTTCAAGTTTTGAAATATCACTTAATGATTATTTGTAGTTATATTAATCCATTTAACTAACAAAGAACAAAGAAAAGTGTGTTGAGTATAGGGCTAAAAAAATGTGTTGAGTATAGGGCTAACGGGAAGACTTTGAATAGTGTGGAGGAGCAGAGGGATCTAGGTGTATGTGTACATAGATCCCTGAAAGTTGGGAATCAAGTAGATAAGGTTGTTAAGAAGGCATACAGTGTCTTGGCGTTTATTGGTAGGGGGATTGAATTTAGGAGTCGTAGCGTTATGTTGCAACTGTACACAACTCTGGTGCGGCCGCACTTGGAGTATTGTGTGCAGTTCTGGTCCCCACATTACAGGAAGGATGTGGAGGCTTTGGAGAGGGTGCAGAGGAGGTTTACCAGGATGTTGCCTGGTATGGAGGGGAGATCCTATGAGGAGAGGCTGAGGGATTTGGGGTTGTTTTCGCTGGAAAGAAGGCAGCTAAGAGGGGATCTTATTGAAACATATAAGATGATTAGAGGTTTAGATAGGGTGGATAGTGATAGCCTTTTTCCTCTGATGGAAAAATCTAGCACGAGGGGGCATGGCTTTAAACTAAGGGGGGGTAGTTATAGGACAGATGTCAGGGGTAGGTTCTTTACCCAGAGGGTGGTGAGGGATTGGAATGCCCTGCCTGCTGCAGTTGTAAATGCGCCTAGTTTGGGGGCGTTTAAGAGGTCTGTGGACAGGTTTATGGACGAAAAGGGATTGGTTTAGGTTAGTGGGTCATTGTTGTTTTTTTTTTAACTGGTCGGCGCAACATCGTGGGCCGAAGGGCCTGTTCTGCGCTGTAATGTTCTATGTTCTATGTTCTAAGTACAGAACAGGAATAGGCCCTTCAGCCCTCCAAGCCCATGCTGATGATGATGCTCTAACTAAACTAACAAAAACCTTCTGCCCGTACTCAATCCGTATCCCTCTATCCCCTCCCTATTCATGTACGCATCTAGATGCCTCTTAAATCTTGCTAATGTGCCTGCTTCCACATCTTCTCTGGCAGTGCTTTCCAGGCACTCTGTAAAAAATTTGCCCCGCACATCTCTTTTAAACTTTCCCCCTCTCACCTTGAACCTGTGCCCCCTTGCAATTGCCACTTCCACCCTTGGAAAAAGCTTGACTATCCATCCTGTCTATGTCTTTCATAATTTCATATCCTTGTTTGCACTCTCTCCAAAGCTTCCACATCCTTCTGGTAGTGTGGTCACCAGAACTGCGCGCAATCCTCCAAAAGCAGCCTAACCAAGGTTTTGTATAGCTGCAACATGATTTCCCAACTCTTGTACTCAATGCCCCAGTTGATGAAGACAAGCATGCCATCGCTCTTCTTAATCACCTTGGTTAGCTGTGTTGCCACTTTTAGGGAAGTGTGGACCTGCACTCCTAGATCCCTCTGTAATGTTAATGTTCTTCAGAGTTCTACCATTTACAGTATAACTCATCAGTAACTAAGCAATAAATTTAATGTAACATTATATCTTCCTAGTCTTCGTTTAAACTACTACACTAATTCAGAAAGAAAAAGAACATTTAGAGAGAAAAATGTAGAACTCACCATCCTGCTTATCTAATTAAGAAGTCTCAACATCAGGTTAAAGTCCAACAGGTTTATTTGGAACCACGAGCTTTCGGAGTGCTGCTGCTTCATCAGGTGAGTAGAGGTTAATTCACAAATATGGCATATATAGGCAAAGACGCAACCGCAAGATAATTACAGATTAGAATGGTTGGAATGTGAGAGTTTACAGGTAATCAAGTATTTAAAGGTACAGACGTGTGAGTGGAGAGAAGGATAATCACAGGTTAAAGAGGTGTGAATTGTCTCAAAACAAGACATTTAGGAAGATTTCACAAGCCCAGGCCAAATGATGGGGATTACATGTACTGTGACATGAACCCAAGATCCTGGTTGAGGCCATGCTGTGGAACTTGGCTATCAGTTTCTGCTCAGTGATTCTGCATTGTCATGTGTGTTGAAGGCCACCTTGGAGAACGCTGACCCAAAGATCGGAGGCTGAATGTCCTTGACTGCTGAAGTATTCCCCGACTGGAAGGGAAGTTCCCCGCGCTGTCCATTCATCCATTGTTGAAGCAGCTGCATGGTCTCGCCGATGTACCATGCCTCAGGATATCCTTTCCTGAAGTTATCAGGTAGACAACATTGGCCGAGTTGCATAAGTATGTACCGTGTACCTGGTGGGTGGTGTTCTCACGTGTGACGGTGGTATCTGTGTCGATGATCCAGCATGTCTTGCAGAGGTTGCTGTGGCAGGGCTGTGTGGTGTTGTGGTCACTGTTTTCCTGAAGGCTGTAAACAATTGTCTGTTTGAGGTTGCGTGATGATTTGAAGGCAAGAAGTGGGGGTGTGGGGATGGCCTTGGCAAGATGTTCATCTTCATCAATGACATGTTGAAGGCTCCAAAAAAGATGTTGTAGTTTCTCCGCTCCAGGGAAGTACTGAACAACGAATGATACTTTGTCCACCGTGTCCCATGTTTGTCTTCTGAGGAGGTTAGTGCGGTTTTTCGCTGTGGCATGTTGGAACTGTTGTTTGATGAGTTGAGCACCATATTTTTTAAGGGTGTCCTTCAGCGTCTGTAGATGCCTGTTGTGTTCCTCCTAATCTGTGTAGATCCTGTGTATACACAACCATCCTGCATGACAACGGCATTGCTTCAATAGCACCAACTCCAGGTGCAATTCTGCAATTCATCCACTTCATCCTGGGTCACAATGTCTTCACCTTCAACAACCAGTTCTTCATCCAGACACAGGGAACAGCCATGGGGACCAAATTCACACCTCAATAAGCCAACTTCTTCATGCATAGGCTCGAACAAGACCTCTTCACCACACAGGACTTTCAACCATCACTATACACTCGATATATCGATGACATTTTCTTCCTTTGGACTCACGGCGAACTATCACTGAAACAACTATATGATGACATCAACAAGTTCCATCTCACTGTCAGACTCTTCATGGACTACTTTCTAGCATCAGCTGCATTCTTGGACACATGCATCTCCATCAAGGACAGTCACCTCAGCACCTCACTGTACCGCAAGTCCACAGATAACCTCACGATGCTCCACTTCTCCAGCTTCCACCCTAAACACATTAAAGAAGCCATCCCTATAGACAAGGCCTCCATATATACAGTATCTACTCAGATGAGGATGAATGCAACAGATGCCTCCAGATGCTGAAAGATACCAAGCCATAGAACTATTTGTAACTCCCAATGCCATTAGATCCCATATACTCATCCAGAAGCCTTTTAAAAGACCCCAGCGAGTTCGCCTCTACCACCACCGACGGCAACCGATTCCACTCACTTACCACCCTCTGAGTGAAAAACTTACCCCTAACATCTCCTCTGTACTTGCTTCCCAGCACCTTAAACCTGTGTCCTCTTGTAGCAACCATTTCAGCCCTGGGAAATAGCCTCCGAGAATCCACCTGATCTATTCCTCTCAACATTTTATAAACCTCATGAGGACGGTCTCAACAGGGATCTTGGGTTCATGTCACACTATCTGTAACCCCCATGACTTGCCTGGGTTTGCAAAACCTCACTTACTGTACTGTCTGGAGTCAATACACATCTCTTTAGCCTGTGGTCAGTGCTCCTTCCACACACATTGTCAGCCACTTTAGGACTTGAACAGCAGGTTAGGTGTAAAGATTCGCATTCTAATCAGTAATCTGTAAACTGCCTGTGCTGTTATATGCTCTGTCTGAGGACAGAACTCTCCATTCACCTGACGAAGAGTTTAACCTCGAAAGCTTGTGAGTTTACTATCAAATAAACCTGTTGGACTTAAACCTGGTGTTGTCAGACTACTTCCTGTGGGCAAGCCAGTTCTGGATCCACAAAGCAATGTCCCCTTGTATCCCATGCCCCCTCACTTTCTCAATAAGCCTAGCGTGGGGTACCTTATCAAATGCCTTGCTGAAGTCCATATAAACTACATCTACAACTCTTCCTTCATCAATGTGTTTAGTCACATCTTCAAAAAATTCAATCATGCTTGTAAGGCATGATCTGTCTTTGACAAAGCCAAAGCCATGTTGAATGAAGATGGAGTTTAGTGCCAGTGTCTTACCTGGAGGAGGTCCCGAGGGCAGTTACCAGAGCTTGAACCAGTCCACCAATGAAAACAAAAGGATTCTTGTGTGTGATGAAGAAATAGAGGAGGGGCAGCACGATGAGAGCGTGAATGAGTAGACCCACAATGACTGTGATTGTGTACATCCCCAGCTGTCCTCCTACCACAGTCATATCCTCCATCTCAACAATCTTACCTGCAATAAGGAACAGAATACCAATCGGAGCATACCTGCAAACAGAGAGATAGAGAGACAGAGAAAAATTGAGAATGAACAACTGAGACTGAAGGAGGGCAAAGAAGCAGGTTTCAGTTGGAGAATGTTGTGATAATAGTGATCATAAAATAATCATAGCAGTGTAGGAGACATAGGGGTGATCTTATAGAGGTCTATAAAATAATGAAGGGCACAGATCAGCTAGATAATCAACATCTTTTCCCAAAGATACAGGAATCTAAAACTAGACGGCATAAGTTTAAGGTGAGAGGGGAGAGATACAAAAGGGTCCAGAGGGGAAATTTTTTCACACAGAAGGTGGTGAGTGTCTGGAACAAGCTGCCAGAGGTAGTAGTAGAGATGGGTACAATTGGATTTAGACTGCATTTAGACAGTTACATGGGTAAGATGGGTATAGAGGGATATGGGTCAAGTGTGGGCAATTGGGATTAAGTTAGTGGTAAAAATTGGGTAGCATGGACAAGTTGGACCGAAGGGCCTGTTTCTGTGCTGTAAACCTCTGTGACTCTAATACAATTACAGAAAGGGAGGGTGAAAATTCTAACTGGAAGAGAGCTGATATCAATGAGAGAGGGTGGCCATAGGCGTCTGTGGCCTATAGCCACATGTAATTGGCAGAAATCCAAGGACAGCAGTCCTCAAGCTGACTGTGGTGATCAATTCTTTCATCAGCGGTCCTTCCCAAGGCTTCATCAGTGATATATGTGGCCAATCACAGCTGCTGCTGACAGGGGCATGAAGGGGTGACCAATGCCCTCTTCTGTCATGTGAATAAATTCTTCAATTACTCCACAGTAGAGGAGAGCCAGGCAGCAGACATTGGGTTTCATGGCTGTTGCACATTTCCCTGGAGCACAAGGCATCACAGTAAGAAATCTCACAACACCAGGTTAAAGCCCAACAGGTTTATTTGGTAGCAAACACCACTAGCTTTCGGAGCGCTGCCCCTTCGTCAGGTGAGTGGGGAGTTCATCCAGTTCACTAATGGTGCAATGAGCACTCGCTGGGATCAGCCAGTGAGATTAGTGAATGGAAAGTGCTTTCACTATTTCAGTGTCTGATTGGTATATGACAATAGCCAAAGGCTATGATTCTCCCATTTACACTCTGGAGTGCTCCCCGCTGGCTTTATCAGGCTCAGCAGGCCCCATTCACTCAATGATAACGGACCAGCATTATCTCACAGACCTCCCCGCTCCAGCGACTGCTGATGGGCTGGAGTTGGGAATCAGCACTCTGGCCCTATAAGCAGCAGCAGAATGCGTTCCCTGCAGCACCCACCCCCCTCATTCCAGCCAGCAATATTCATGAGTTTTAAGGGGCATCTTGCCAGATATATGAATAGGATGGGAATAGAGTGGTATGGTCCCAGAAGGATAGGGGGTTTTAGTTAAGTCGGGCAGTATGGTCAGTGCAGGCTTGGAGGCCGAAGGGCCTGTTCCTGTGCTGTAATTTTCTTTGTTCTTTGTTCTTTTATGACTGCCTGAAGAGCTGCCCCTAAAATCTTGGACACTGATATGGACTGGATGTTGAATGCTGTGGAGGAAGGAGGGCCATCCTCTTTCCCAAGAGGTTTACCAGTCCATGTTGTAGCAGAAACCTGGGATGTAGTGGCAGAGGCAGTGAGAACCAGCAGTGTCACTAGCGTCCTGCCTGCCCCTATCATCACTTCCGTCCCCAGCCTCTGTCATCTCATCTTAAGCCCTGACAACCTTTGAACACCTGAACTACCCTCCTCTCCCTCAGAGCCCTCCCCATCTCAAAGCCTAATTGGCTAGGCCCAGTGCTCACAATGCCACCATGCCACCAGCTGTCAATACTCCTCCTCCCCATACCTGCCATGTCTTTTTTGTGTCTCTGTAGGACAAGATAGCCCAGTACAGGAGGGAGAGGCAGAAGACAGGCGGAGGCATGCCCGAGAAACACGCTGCACCCTTTTTAAGGAGTGGGTGCTGGAAATTGCAGTGGAGGCCCTGGGTAGGAAGAATGGTAGGAAGGACTATTACTTATGGGGCGAAAAACTGCAGCAGGCGACGGTGCAGAGGGACCTCGGGGTCCTTGTGCATGAGTCGCAAAAACCCAGCTTGCAGGTGCAGCAGGTGGTCAGGAAGGCGAATGGGATGCTGGCCTTCATAGCGAGGGGGATTGAATATAAAAGTAGGGAGGTCTTGCTGCAGCTGTATAGGGCATTGGTGAGGCCGCAACTGAAGTACTGTGTGCAGTTTTGGGCGCCGCACCTGTGCAAAGATATTTTGGCCTTGGAGGGAGTGCAGAGGAGGTTTACTAGGCTGATACCGGAGTTGAGGGGGTTGAGCTATGAGGAGAGGCTGAATAAACTGGGCTTGTACTCGTTGGAGTTTAGAAGAATGAGGGGAGATCTCATTGAGACGTATAAGATGATGAATGGGATGGATAGGATAGAGGTGGAAAGACTCTTCCGGCTCAAAAAAGACAGTAGGACTAGGGGGCACAGCCTCAAGATAAAAGGGGAGGCGGTTTAGAACGGAGTTGAGGAGGAACTTCTTCACTCAAAGGGTGGTGAATCTCTGGAATTCTCTGCCCGTTGAAGTGGTGGAGGCTGCCTCGCTAAATATTTTTAAGACGCGGGTTGATGGGTTTTTGATAGGAGAGGGGATTAAGGGTTATGGGGAGAGGGCGGGAAAGTGGAACTGAGCAGCGACAGATCAGCCATGATCTTATTGAATGGCGGGGCAGGCTCGAAGGGCTGGATGGCCTACTCCTGCTCCTATTTCTTATGTTCTTATGTGAGCTGTGGCAGAATGCAAGATCAGAATACCCTGAGGAAGTGAGAGTCCAGCACATCTTTATCCTCATAACCAATCTCAAGTGAGCCGATCATTTTCCATACCCTTGATATTCCCAAAAGCTGACCTCATGTCCATTCTCTTCCAGGATCTCTATCAGATGAGGCTGAGCCATCTGGGGTCATACTGACGTCCCTCCCCACAACCCGTACAGTCCATCAGACACCCCAATCACCAGCACCATCCTCCAGTGCAGAGGCACTCACCTCAGTTTGATATGGTAGTAGACAGGCTTCTGGGGCGCTTTCCGGTGCTTCTGAACATTGGGTGGAGGTAGGAACTTTCAAGCGAAACAGCATTCAGAGCCCTGCTGGCTTCCAGGGAACAGCTGCCCTCAAACCAGATACCAGGCCTCTGGAAAAGGTCAACCCATCACTGTTCACAATACAAAAGCAGAGCTAGGCCTTAGAGGAGCTATATTCCAATAACTGCAAGGCCATCTGAAAGAGTCTGAAACCTTTCTTTCAGAGGAGATGGTGCTAGTATAGCGTGATACCCAGGCCAACACAACAAGAATGGCACCCGCAGTGGAAAGCCTGGGGTATGATGACTGTTCGGGGACCCTTGCTGTTTGTAATTTTCATAAATGACCTGGATGAGGAAGTGGAGGGATGGGTTGGTAAGTTTGCCAACGACACAAAGGTTGGTGGTATTGTGGATAGTTTGGAGGGATGTCAGAAGTTGCAGCGAGACGTAGATAGGATACTAGACTGGGCAGAGGAGTGGCAGATGGACTTCAACACGGATAAATGTGTAGTGGTCCATTTTGGCAGGTCCAATGGAATGAAGGAATACAATATCAAGGGTAAGACGCTTAACAGTGTAAAGGATCAGAAGGACTTGGGGTCCGGGTCCATAGGACTCTTAAATCCCCTCTGAATCAGAGGGGAACCAATATCTTGGGGGGAAAATTTGCAAAGGCTATGCAGGGGGGTTTAAACTGATTCAGAGGGGGGGTGGGATCCTGAGTAGCAGGGATAAAATTGAGGGGGTCATAGATGAGGACTGTAAAGCGCGGCATCGTGGGGGTGGAGTAGAGCAGGGTTTGAAATGCGTATACTTTAATGCGAGGAGTATTTGCAATAAAGTGGATGAACTTGCAGCGTGGATCAGTACCTGGAACTTTGATGTTGTGGCCATTTCAGAGACATGGATAGAGCAGGGACAGGAACAGTTGTTGCAGGTTCCGGGGTTCAAATGCTTCAGTCGGAGTAGAGAAGGAGGTAGAAGTGGGGGAGGAGTAGCATTATTAGTCAAGGACTGTATCACAGTGACAGAAAAGAAGTTTGATGAGGAGTTGTCTGTTGAGGTAGTATGGGCTGAGATTAGAAATAGGAGAGGAGAGGTCACCCTGTTGGGAGTCTTTTATAGACCTCCTAAAAGTTCTAGAGAGGTTGAGGGAAGGATTGCAGGGACAATCCTGGATAGGAGTGAAAGTAATAGGGTAATTGTTACGGGAGACTTTAACTTTACTAATATTGATTGGAATAGCTATAGCTGTAGCTGTAGCTCATTAGAGGGGTCAGTTTTTACACAAAGCATGCAGAAGGCTTTTTGACTCAGTATGTAGATAGGCCAACTAGAGGTGAGGCTATATTGGATTTGGTGCTGGGAAATGAGCCAGACCAGGTGTTAGACTTGGAAGTTGGTGAACATTTTGGTGATAGTGACCACAATTCGGTTACGTTCACCTTAGTGATGGAAAGGGATAGGCATAAGAACATAAGAAATAGGAGCAGGAGTAGGCCATCTAGCCCTTCGAGCCTGCCCCGCCATTCAGTAAGATCATGGCTGATCTGTCGTGGCTCAGTTCCACACTCCCGCCCTCTCCCCATAACCCTTAATCCCCTCGCTTATCAAAAACCCATCAACCCACGTCTTAAAAATATTTAGCGAGGCAGCCTCCACCACCTCAACGAACCTCGGGGCAGTAGTTATAGCTGGGGTAAGGGTAATTATGAGGCTATTAGGAGAGAATTAGGGAGCATAGGTTGGACTAGGAAACTACAGGGGCTTGGAACATCCGAAATGTGGAGTTTATTCAAGGAGCAGCTACTGCGAGTCCTTAATAAGTATGTCCCTGTCAGGCAAGGAGGAAATGGTCGAGCAAGGGAACCGTGGTGCACTAAAAAAGTTGATTCGCCGGTTAAAAGGAAAAAGGAGGCTTATGTCAGGATGAGGCTTGAAGGCTCAGGTAGTGCACTGGAAAGCTATAGATTAGCCAGAAGGGAGTTAAAGAGGGAGTTAAGAAGAGCTAAAAGGGGGCACGAGAAGACTTTGGCGGATAGGATTAAGGAGGATCCTAAGGCTTTCTTTAGATATGTTAAGAATAGAAGATTGGTTAGGGCAAGATTAGGGCCAGTCAGAGACAGCAGTGGGAAGTTATGTGTGGAGCCGGAAGAGATTGGAGAGGCACTGAACGAATATTTCTCTTCAGTATTCATGCAGGGAGACGTAAATATAGTTGTGGAGAACACTGGGTTACAGGGTTGTAAACTGGATAGTATTGCTGTAGATAAGGAGGATGTGCTAGATATTCTTGAGGATTTGAAAATAGATAAGTCCCCTGGGCCGAACGGGATTTACCCTAGGATTCTCTGGGAGGCAAGAGAGGCGATTGCAGAGCCTCTGGCTCTGATCTTCAGGCCGTCGTTGGTCACAGGTATAGTGCCAGAAGACTGGAGGATAGCAAATGTTGTCCCATTGTTTAAGAAGGGGAATAGAGACTTCCCCGGGAATTATAGACCGGTGAGTCTTACTTCTGCTGTGGGCAAAGTATTAGAAAAAATTATTAGGGATAGGATTTATAGTTATTTAGAGAGTAATGAATTGATTGGAGATAGTCAGCACGGTTTTGTGAAGGGTAGGTCATGCCTTAGTAACCTTATTGAGTTTTTTGAAAAAGTGACCAAAGAGGTGGATGGGGGTAAGGCAGTTGACGTGGTATATATGGACTTTAGTAAGGCGTTTGATAAGGTTCACCATGGAAGGCTTCTGCAGAAAATGCAGATGTATGGGATTGAGGGTGATTTAGTTAATTGGATCAGGAATTGGCTAGCTGATAGAAGACAGAGGGTGGTGGTTGATGGAAAGTATTCGTCATGGAGTTCGGTTACAAGTGGTGTGCCTCAGGGATCTGTTTTGGGGCCACTGCTGTTTGTAATTTTTATAAATGATCTGGATGAGGGTATGGAAGGATGGATTAATAAATTTGCTGATGACACCAAAGTCGGAGGAGTGGTAGATACTAAAGAGGGGTATCATAGTTTACAGAGAGACTTGGACAAGTTGCAGAGCTGGGCTGAGGGGTGGCGGATGGAGTTTAATGCGGAAAAGTGTGAGGTAATTCACTTTGGCAGGAATAACAGATGTGTAGAGTATAGGGCTAACAGTAGGACTCTGAATAGTGTTGACGAACAGAGGGATCTAGGTGTATATGTGCATAGATCCCTGAAAGTTGGAAATCAAGTCGATAAGGTTGTTAGGAAGGCATACGGTGTCTTGGCGTTTATTGGTAGGGGGATTGAATTTAGGAGCCACAATGTCATGTTGCAACTGTACAAAACTCTGGTGCGGCCGCACTTGGAGTATTGTGTACAGCTCTGGTCCCCACATTATAGGAAGGATGTGGAGGCATTGGAGAGGGTGCAGAGGAGGTTTACCAGGATGTTGCCTGGTATGGAGGGGAGGTCCTATGAGGAGAGACTGAGGGATTTGGGGTTGTTTTCGTTGGAAAGAAGGCGGCTAAGAGGAGACTTTATTGAAACATACAAGATGATTAGAGGTTTAGATAGGGTGGACAGTGACAGCCTTTTTCCTCGGATGGAGAAAGCTAGCATGAGGGGACATAGCTTTAAATTAAGGGGTGGTAGTTATAGGACGGATGCCAGAGGTAGGTTCTTTACCCAGAGGGTGGTGGGGGAATGGAATGCCCTGCCTGCTGCAGTTGTAGATGCGCCTAGTTTGGGGGCGTTTAAGAGGTCCGTGGATAGGTTTATGGATGGAAAGGGATTGGTTTAGGTTAGAGGGTCATTGCTTTTTAACTGGTTGGCGCAACATCGTGGGCCGAAGGGCCTGTTCTGCGCAGTAATGTTCTATGTTCTATGTTCTATGCAGGTAGATGATGTGGTCAAGACGGCGTATGGTGTACTGGCCTTCATTAATCGAGGGATTGAGTTTAGGAGTTGGGAGGTAATGCTGCAGCTTTATAAGACCCTTGTCAGACCCTACTTGGAGTACAGTTCTGGTCGCCTCACTGCAAGAAAGATGTGGAAGCTATTGAGAGGGTGCAGAGGAGATTTACAAGGATGTTGTCTGGATTGGGAGGCATGCCTTATGAAGATAGGTTGAGGGAACTCAGTCTTTTCTCCCTGGAGAGACGAAGATGAGAGGTTTATCAAATGTTGAGAGGTATTGATCAGGTGGATTCTCAGAGGCTGTTCCCCAGGGCTGAAATGGTCACTACGAGAGGGCACAGGTTTAAGGTGCTGGGAAGCAGGTACAGAGGAGATGTCAGGGGTAAGTTTTTCACTCAGAGGGTGGTGAGTGAGTGGAATCGGCTGCCGTCGGTGGTGGTAGAGGTGAACTCGCTGGGGTCTTTTAAGAGACTTCTGGATGAGTACATGGGATTTAATGGGATTGAGGGTTATGGGTAGGCCTTGTAGGTAGAGATATGATCAGTGCAACTTGTGGGCCGAAGGGCCTGTTTGTGCTGTAGTTTGTTATGTTCTATGTAACCTGTTCACTCTGCACTGTAACCTGTCACTGTGCACTGTAACCTGTTCACTCTGCACTGTAGGAGATGTAATTTAACTTGATAAATCCGAGGTGATGCATTTTGGTACAACAAACCAGAACAGGACTTACTCATTTAATGGTAGGGCACTGGGAAGGCTTATAGAACCAAGAGGTCTAGGGATATAGTTCAGAGCTCCTTGAAAGTGGAATCGCAGGTGGACAGAGTGGTGAAGAAGGCATTCGGCATGCTTGGTTTCATTGGTCAGAACATTGAATACAGGAGTTGAGATGTCTTGTTGAAGTTGTACAAGACATTGGTAAGGCCACACTTGGGATACCGTGTATAGTTCTGGTCACCCTATTATGGAAAGGATATTATTAAACTAGAAAGAGTGCAGAAAAGATTCACTAGGATGTTACCAGGAGTTGATGGTTTGAGTTAAGGAGAGGCTGAGTTGACTGGGACTTTTTTCTCTGGAGCGTAGAAGGCTGAGAGGTGATGTTTTAGAGGTCTATAAAATAATGAGGGACACAGGTCAGCTAGATAGTCAATATCTTTTCCCAAAGGTAGGGGAGTCTAAAACTAGAGGGCACAGGTTTAAGGTGAGAGGGGAGAGATACAAAAGTGGCCAGAGAGGCAGTTTTTTCACACAGAGGGTGGTGAGTGTCTGGAACAAGCTGTCAGAGGTAGTAGTAGAGGTGGGTACAATTTTGTCTTTTAAAAAGCATTTAGACAGTTACATGGGTACGATGGGTATAGAGGGATATGAGCCAAATGCAGGCAACTGGGATTAACTTAGGGGTAAAAACAAAGGGGTGGCATGGAGACATTGGGCCAAAGGGCCTGTTTCCATGCTGTAAATCTCTATGAGGTGTGCTCCAACAACTACAAGTTCAGACTGCAGTTTGTTTAATTTTTTACTCTGCAGGATTCTTCTCCAGATCCTTTCAGGTTATGGATTTGTTCATTCACTACCGTTATGTTGTTTATTCAGAGCCTCACCAAGAGGTCTGAAGGCTTGTATGTTAATAAACATTAATGTTTATTATAAACATTTATAATTAACATTAATGTTTATTAACAAATCATAACAACAAACATTTCCAAGGTAGAGCCTGACCAGGTATTTTCGACAACATAGTATGGGAATGCTGTTATCCCCCTGCCATGTTAAGCCCTACTAGTCTGAATTACTATACTATTCCAGGTGCAGCAGCACAGTGGTTATACAGTTGGGAGGGAGTTGTCCTGGAAGTTCTCAATATCAACCCTGAACCCAATGAAGTCTAATGGCATTTGGTCGAAAAAAGGCAAAAAAACCTCCTGCATTTTCCCTTGACAGTATCACTAAGAGTGACCATCACACAGTCCTTGTGGTGACTGACGGATGTCAGAGGTAGGTTCTTTACTCAGAGGGTAGTAAGGGCGTGGAATGCCCTGCCTGCAGCAGTTGTGGACTCGCCAACTTTAAGGGCGTTCAAATGGTCAGTGGATAGGCATATGGATAACATTGGAATAGTTTAGGTTAGAGGGTCATTAGATTGGTTCTACTGGTTGGCGCAACATTGAGGGCCGAAGGGCCTGTACTGCGCTGGAATGTTCAATGTTCTATGTTCTAAGTACTGCTTTCACTCTGAAAATAACCTCCATCGTGTTGTGTGGCACTATCACCCGTGCTAAATAGAACAGACTTCAAACTGATCCAGCAACTCAGTACTGGCCAACCATATGGCACTGTGGGCCATCAATATCAGCAGAACTGTACTCCAGCACAATCTGTAACCTCATGGCCCAGCACATCCCCTACTCAACCATTCCCAACAAACCAGGGGATCAACCCTGGTTCAATGGAGAGTGCAGGAGGGCATGTCAGGAGCAGCACCAGGCAGACCTGAAAATGAGGTGTCAACTGGTGAAGCTACAATACAGGACTATTTGCATTCCAAACAGCATAAACAGCAAGTGATAGACAGAGTAAGTGATCCATAAGAACATAAGAAATAGGAGCAGGAGTAGGCCATCTAGCCCTTCGAGCCTGCCCCGCCATTCAATAAGACCATGGCTGATCTGTCGTGGCTCAGTTCCACATTCCCGCCCTCTCCCCATAACCCTTAATCCCCTTGCCTATCAAAAACCTATCTACCTGCGTCTTAAATATATTTAGCGAGGCAGCCTCCACCACTTCAACGGGCAGAGAATTCCAGAGATTCACCACCCTTTGAGTGAAGAAGTTCCTCCTCAATTCCGTTCTAAACTGCCCCCCCCCCCTTATCTTGAGGCTGTGCCCTCTAGTCCTACTATCCTTTCTGAGCGGGAAGAGCCTCTCCACTTCTATCCTGTCCATCCCATTCATCATGTTATACGTCTCAATGAGATCTCCCCTCATTCTTCTAAACTCTAACGAGTACAAGCCTAGTTTATTCAGCCTCTCCTCATAGTTCAACCCCCTCAACTCCGGTATCAGCCTAGTAAACCTCCTATGCACTCCCTCCAAGGCCAAAATATCCTTGCGTAAGTGCGGCGACCAAAACTGCACACAGTATTCCAGCTGCGACCTCACTAGTGCCCTGTACAGTTGCAGCAAGACCTCCCTACTTTTATATTCAATCCCCCTTGCTATGAAGGCCAGCATCCCATTCACCTTCCTGACCACCTGCTGCACCTGCAGGCTGGGTTTTTGCGACTCATGCACAAGGACCCCGAGGTCCCTCTGCACTGTCGCATGCTGCAGTTTTTCGCCATGTAAGTAATAGTCCTTCCTCCCATTATTCCTACCAAAGTGGACAACTTCACACTTGCTAACATTAAATTCCATTTGCCAGTTCCTGGCCCATTCGCCCAGCCTATCTAGATCCTTCTGCAGACTTTCCACACCGTCCGCACAATTTGCCATTCCACCAATCTTGGTGTCATCAGCAAATTTCGACACCAAGCACTCGGTTCCCTCCTCCAGATCATCTATATAAATGGTAAATAGCTGAGGCCCCAGCACCGATCCCTGGGGCACTCCACTAGTCACCAACCGCCAATCCGAATAGCACCCATTGACCCCCACTCTCTGCCTCCTATTTGACAGCCAATCCCCTATCCATGCTAACACCCTACCCCCAACTCCATGCCCCTAACCTTCTGTAATAACGTCTTGTGCGGCACCTTATCAAACGCCTACTGAAAATCAAGAAACACCACATCTACCGGCTCTCCTCTATCCACCGCCCTAGACACATCCTCATAGAACTCCAATAAATTCGTCAGAGACGACTTCCCCTTAACGAAACCGTGCTGCGTCTGCTCTATCAAACAATTCTCCTCAAGATGCCTCGCTATTTTCTCCTTGGTCACGGATTCTAGCATTTTACCTACAACAGACGTTAAACTAACTGGCCTATAATTCCCTGCCTTTTGCCTGCCACCCTTCTTAAACAATGGCGTAACATTAGCCGTTTTCCAATCTTCCGGCACTTCCCCGGAATCCAGCGAGGTTTAGAAAATAATCATCAAGGCATCCACTAAGATAAGAGAGGGGATTAAGGGTTATGGGGAGAGGGCGGGAATGTGGAACTGAGCCACGACAGATCAGCCATGATCTTATTGAATGGCGGGGCAGGCTCGAAGGGCTAGATGGCCTACTCCTGCTCCTATTTCTTATGTTCTTATGTAGATCATAGAATCATAGCATCCCGACAGTGCAGAAGGAGGCCATTCGGCCCATCAAGTCTACACTGACCGCAATCCCACCCAGCCCCTATCCCCAAAGCCTCGTGTATTTACTAATCACAAAGGGACAGTTTAGCATTGTCAATCAACCTAACCTGCGCATCTTTGGACAGTGGGAAGAAACCAGAGCACCCAGAGAAACTCACATAGATATGGGGAGAATGTGCAAACCCCACACAGACAATGACCCAAGTCAGGAATCAAACCCAGGTCCCTGGCCCTATGAGGCAGCAGTGCTAACCAATGTACCACCATGCTGCCCCAATTAAATCAATCAAATCTCTGCAGTATCATCACATCCAGCTGTGAATGGTGGTGGACAATTAGACAACTCACTGGAGGAGGAAGCTCCACAAATATCCCCATCCTCAATGATGGAGGAGCCCAGCCCATCAGTGCAAAAGATAAGGATGAAATATTCGCAACAATCTTTAGCCAGAAGTGCCAAGTAGATGATCCATCTCAGCCTCCTCCAGTGGTCCCCAGCATTTCCATCTTCAGCCAACTTGATTTGCCCTACATGATATCAAAAAACAGTTGGAGGCACTGTATACTGTGAAGGCAATGGGCCCTAATAACATTCCAGCAATAGTACTGAAGGCTTGTGTCCAGAACTTGTTGTGCCCCGAGCTAAGCTGTTCCGGTAAAGTTACAACACTGGCATCTACCTGGTAATGTGAAAAATTGCCCAGGTATTTTCTGCACAGAAGAAACAGGACTAATACAACCTGGCCAATTATCGCCCATCAATCTACTCTAGGGGTTTTTGATGGGTTTTTGATAAGAGAGGGGATTAAGGGTTATGGGGAGAGGGCGGGAATGTGGAACTGAGCCACGACAGATCAGCCATGATCTTATTGAATGGTGGGGCAGGCTCGAAGGGCTAGATGGCCTACTCCTGCTCCTATTTCTTATGTTCTTATGTACTCTTGTCATCAGTAAAATGATGGAAAGGGTCATCAACAGTGCCATAAAGCGGCACTTATTCAGCAATAACCTGTCAATGGATACTCAGTGCAGAATGTAGTGTTACAGTCATTGATCAACTTAATGCAAGTTGGATCTATTCAAAAGTCTGGCAGCACCAGGGAAGAAGCTGTTCTTGACCTCAGGCTTTTGTATCTTTTTCCCGATGGAAGAATGTTGGGTAGGTTGGGCAAGGATGCGAAGTGGGGCTGGGCATGTGCCGCGGCTGGACAAGGCGCCACCTTCCAGGGACTCTGGACATGCACTGGGCTCTTCCTGTGGAACACCACAGCTTTGGTGCCCTTCGGCCTCCCCAGCAGATGGGTGGCTTCAGCTGGCACCTAGGGTAAGTGAGGCTGAGTCCACGAAGAGATAAGCCATGATCTTATTGAAAGGCAGAGCGGGCTGGAGAGGCAGATGGCCTACTCCTGCTCCTAGTTCATATATCCTTATGGAAGAGAGAATGTCCTGGGTGTGTGAAGTCCTTAGTAACGCTGGCTGCTTTTCCGAGGCAGTGGAAAATGTAGACAATGTCAACAGATGGGAGGCTGGTTTGCATGATGGATTGGACTACATTTGCAACCCTTTGTAGTTTCTTGCAATCTTGGACAGAACAGGAGCCCATACCAAGATGTGATATAACCAGAAAGAATGCTTTCTATGGTGCACCTGTAGATGTCGGTGAGAGTTGTACCTGACATGCCAAATTTCCTTAGTCTCCTGGGAAAGCAGGCGCGTAGGTGGGCTTTCTTAACTATCGTGTCGGCATGGGGGGACCAGGACAGCCTATTGGTGATCTGGACACTTAAAACCTTGAAGCTCTCGACCATTCCACTTCATCCCCATTGATGTAGACGGGGCATGCCCTCCACTACACTTTCTGAAGTCAATTACATTGAGGGAGAGATTAATGCTATTGCATCAGTTCACCAGATTCTGTATCTCTTTCCTGTGCTGTTCCCACCATTGTTTAGATGCAACCTATTGTTTGTCCATTGCCATCGATGAGGACCTCGACACCATTAGTCATATTGAGGCTGGTTGCAGTGTGTCTGAAGATGACTGATCAGGCCAATTCGGGCACAGAATGTCCTAGCACATATTGGACAGACTTGTGTAGACACTGTAGTTGTTGCACTGGTGGCTCTGGACTTGCGCAGCTCGTGCTTAAGTTGTACTTCAGCAATACAGTTTGCTTCATGAGCTTGACAGCCTTTGTGGATGAGGCAGTGCCAGGTATGGCGGTTTTGTGCCAGCATTTCCCAGGTGGTCGTGTCAATGTCAGGCGACTTCAGGGAGGTTTTGAGTGTGTCTTTGAAATGTTTCTTCTGCCCTCCATGCGAGCATCTTCCAGCAGAGAGTTCCCCAAAAAGGAGCTGCTTGGGTATGCGCTCGTCTGACATACGGATGACATGACCTGCCCACCTGGTCTGCGCTCTCATCAGCAGTGTGTGGACTGATGGTAGACTTGCTCTAGAGAGAACTTCAGTGTCTGGTACTTTGTCTTGCCAACGGATGTGTAATATTCTGCAAAGACAAGTCATGTGGAAATGACTGAGCTGTCTTGCATGATTTCGATACACAGTCCATGTTTCACAGGCATACAGGAGGGCAGTGAGTACCATGGCATTGTAGACCTTCAGTTTTATTGCAGGGCTGATTCCCCAACATTCCCATACAGTGGAGCGCAGTCTACCAAAAACAGAACTTGCCTTTGCTATTTGGCAGTTAACTTCTGTATCAATAGATACTGCTTGGGAGAGGGTGCTGCCAAGATAAATGAACTGGTCCACTGCCTGTAGTTTCTGCCCTTTGATTGTGATTGTGGGTTCTGTGTACAGTGCGTGAGGAGTAGGCTGGTGCTACTATTACTCCGACCTACTACTGTGGTGTCATCAGCAAACTTGAAAATCGAGTTGGAGGGGAATTTGGCCACACAGTCATAGGTGTATAAGGAGTATAGTAGGGGACTGAGAACACTGCCTTGTGGGGCACTAGTGTTGAGAATGATCGTGAAGGAGGTGTTGTTGCCTATCCTTATTGATTATAGTCTGTGGGTTAGGAAGTTCAGGTCCATTCACAGAGGGAGGAGCCGAGTCCCAGGCCACAAATTTTGGAGATGAGTTTTGTGGGAATAATGGTGTTGAAGGCTGAGTTGTAGTCAATAAATAGGAGTCTGATATAGGTGTCTCTGTTATCTAGGTGTTCTAGGACTGAGTGCAGGGCCAGGGGCATCGTGTTTGCAGTGGACCTGTTGCGGCAGTAGTGAACTGGAGTGGGTCCAGGCAATCTGGGAGGCCAGAATTGATTCATGCCATGACTAACCTTTCGAAGCATTTCATAATGATGGATGTCAGAGCCACTGAACGATAGTCATTAAGGCACATTGCTTGGCATGTCTTTTGTACTGGGATAATGGTTCGTGAAGCAGGTAGGAACCTCAGACTGGTGTAAGAAGGGTTGAAGATGTCTGCAAATACTCCTGCCAACTGATCCATGCAGAACCTGAGTGTTTGTTCGGGTACTTCATCCAGGCCAGTCGCTTTCCATGGGTTGACTTTTGAGAAGACTGATCTGACAGCTGTGAGGGTGACCCCAGATACAGGTTCATCTGAGGCTTCCGAGATGGAGGGCGTGCTCTCGCTGACTCTTGCTCAAAGTGCGCTAAATGGGTGGGTGCATCTACACCACATGGAATGCATTTAACATCGAAACATGAAACTCGAAGCAGCAGGAGGCCATTCAGCCCTAGGAGCCTGCTCTACCATTCATTTTGATCATGGCTGATCTTCAAATTCAATATCCTGATTCCCCCCCTTAGCCCCCATATACTTTGATCCCTTTACCTCAAATTGTTCAAGGAGGCAGCTCACCATCAGCTTCTCAAGAGTAATTAGGGATGGGCAGTAATTGCTGGCCTAGTCAGTGATGCCCATGTCCCCTAAACAAAACAAAAATCTGTCCAATCTGCACTTGATTTATGGGAGTGGAGACTTTCTTTATTCTTTCAAGGGAAGTGGACATTGCTGGCAAGGCTAGCGTTTTCTGCCTATCTCTAATTAACCTTAAACTGGGTGGTTTGTTGGGCTATTCAGAGGGCAGTTTAGAGTCACCCACATTGGTGTGGATCTGGAGTCACATGTAGTCCAGACCAGCTAAGGACAAAGATTTCCTTCCCTAAAGGACATTTACAACAGTTGATGAAAGCTTCATGATCACCATTACTGAGGTGAGCTTTATCTTCCAGATCTATTGATTAAATTTAAATTCCACCAACTGTTGTGGTGGGATGTGAATCCGTAACCCCAGAGCATTAGCCTGGAGCCTCTAGATTACCAGTCCAGTGGCAATACTACTATGCCACCATACACAGCAACAGCCAAAGTAGTGGTTTTTATGGATAAGGAGTTGAGGATATGGCTGAATAAATTGGTCGCTGCAGGAATGTTGTAGTGATTGGATGACAAAGGAAGTATGATTGGGACATCGCAAGGCAGTGTAGATGGTTTGATTTGAATTGATTTGATTTATTATTGTCACATGTATTGGCATATAGTGAAAAATATTGTTTCTTGCGTGCTATACTAACAACGCATACCGTTCATAGAGAAGGAAAGGAGAGAGTGCAGAATGTATTGTTACAGTCACAGCTAGGGTGTAGAGAAAAATCAATTTAATGTGAGGTAGGTCCATTCAAAAGTCTGACAGCAGCAGGGAAGAAGCTGTTCTTGAGTCAGTTGGTACGTGACCTCAGACTTTTGTACCTTTTTCCCGACGAAAGAAGGTGGAAGAGAGAATGTCTGGGATGCATGGGGTCCTTGATTATGCTGGCTGCTTTTCTGAGGAGGGTGTTGGAGAGTGATACAGGAAGTGATCAAAGATGGCCTTATTTGCGATTGAGACAATGGGAGTACCAAGGCCACAAGGTCAAGGGGGTGACTGAGATGATGGTTTGGGCAGTTTACATGGAAGAGAGATTGAGGGAGGAGAAAGGATGTGCCATGATGAAGGTTGAAATTAGTGAAAATGAGGAACAAAGGCCGTGAAGGTAGTTTGTTGAGATAATGGTGTTTGGATGGACAGGAGTGAATAAGGACTTGAAATGAAAGGAAAGGAGAGGAAGAGGTAGAATGCTTAATGGAGGAAACATGGCAGGGAAGTTGACATAGGGAAGGACAAGGTATGGGAGCTGTTGGCAGTGTTAAAAGTGGAGAAATCTCCAGGCCCAGATGAATTGTGTCCCAGGCCTCGGATGGTGATGGCTAACACAAGGGGACATAGCTTTAAATTGAGGGGTGGTAATTATAGGACAGATGTCAGAGGTAGGTTCTTTACTCAGAGGGTAGTAAGGGCGTGGAAGGCCCTGCCTGCAGCAGTTGTGGACTTGCGTTCAAGTGGTGAGTGGATAGGCATATGGATAACATTGGAATAGTTTAGGTTATAGGGTCATTAGATTGGTTCCACTGGTTGGCACAACATCGAGGGCCGAAGGGCCTGTACTGCGCTGTTATGTTCTATGTTTTAAGTAGGCTGCTGTGGGAGGGAAGGGAGGAGATTGCTGGGACTCTGAACCAAATTTTCAATTCCTCTCTGGCCATGGGTGAAGTGCCAGATGACTGGAGAACAGCTATTTAAGAAGGGTTGTAGAGATAAATCAGGGAACTACAGACCAGTGAGTCTCACGTCAGTGGTAGGGAAACTATTAGAGAACACTCAGAAGGAGAGCATCTATCTCCACTTGGAGAGACATAGCTTCGTCAGAGGGAAGTCATGTCTAACAAATTTGAATGAAGTTTTTAAGGAGGTGACCAGGTGTGTAGATGAGGGTAGTGCAGTCAGTGTAGTTTGTGTGGATTTCAGCAAAGCCTTTGACAAGGTCCCACATGGGAGACTTGTAAAGAAGGTAAATTCACACAGGATACAGGGTAATTTGATAAAGTGAATTCAAAACAGGCTCAGTTGTAGGAGACAGAGGGCGATAACAGAAGCTGCTTTAGTGACTGGAAGCCAGTGTCCAGCAGCAAACCACAGAGATCTGTGTTGGGCTCCCTACTATTCATCATTTATATAAATAACATTGATGACTGTGTGGGGGGTAGGATCAGTAAGTTTGTAGATGACACAAAGATTGAATGGAAGGTTAACAGTGAGGTTGAGTATTTTGGGTTATAGGAAGATATAGACGAGATGGTCAAATGGGCAGATAAATGGCAGATGGAATTTAACCCTGACAAGTGTGAGGTGATACTTTGGAAGGAGTAATTTACAAGGAAGTATTCAATGAATAGTAAGACACCAAAAAGGGTCCAGAGGGGTAATTTTTTTTACACAGAGGGTGGTGAGTGTCTGGAACAAGCTGCCAGAGGTAGCAATAGAGGCAGGTAGAATTTTTCTTTTAAAAAGCATTTAGACAGTTACATGTGGGCAATTGGGACTAACTTAGGGATTTAAAAACAAAGGGTGGTATGGATAAGTTGGACCGAAGGGCCTGTTTCCATGCTGTAAACCTCTGGTACTCGATGGGCCGGATGGCCTCTTTCTGCACTGCAGTGACTCTATTGTTCTATGAATGGTCAGTGGGTTATTAAAGGGCATTGGGCAGCCGTCTGCAGCGAGTGCCACACTCCCCACTAACATCTCAGGGAGGATTGGCAAGAGCTGTTCGACTGGTAGAGTCCTGAGAATCAGCAAATAAGTTGGACAGGAAAGAGATTGGCAAGAATAGCCCACTGCAGTTTAATGTGACAATGGGATGTGGCAGTTGGATGCTGCTCATAATGAGGCAGTTCTGAGGGTCCTGGCCCCTTCTCAGGATGCAGAGAGAGGCTCACAAGGAAGCTGCACACCTGCCGAAGAGGGGCCAAGCCTGGAACACCAACAGGACTGCAGGAAGGGCAGACTAACAAAGAGTTGGGGTAGGAATTTGGAAGAGAAGGGGACATGTGCACGCACACACACATCACAGAGATATATAGACACATATCACAGAGCTATACACACACACGCACACACATCACAGAGACATGCACACAGACACATCACAGAGATATACACATAAGAACATAAGAAATAGGAGCAGGAATAGGCCATCTAGCCCTTTGAGCCTGCCCCGCCATTCATTAAGATCACGGCTGATCTGAAGTGGATCAGTTCCACTTTCCTGCTTTCTCCCCATAACCCTTAATTCTGCTGTCTATCAGAAACCTATCTACCCGTGACTTAAATATATTCAGTGAGGTAGCCTCCACCACTTCAACGGGCAGAGAATTCCAGAGACTCACCACCCTTAGAGTGAAGAAGTTCCTCCTCAACTCCGATCTAAACTGCACCCCCGCCCCCTTATCTTGAGGCTGTGTCCTCTAGTCCTGCTATCCTTTATAAGCGGGAAGAATCTCTCTACCTCTACCCTATCCATCCCCTTCATTATCTTATATGTCTCTATAAGAACCCCCCTCATCCTTCTAAACTCCAACGAGTACAGACCCAGTCTATTTAGTCTCTCTTCACAGGCTAACCCCCTCATCTCCGGTATCAGCCTAGTGAACCTCCTCTGCACTCCCTCCAAGGCTAAAATATCCTTGCGCAAGTGCGATGACCAAAACTGCACACAGTACTCCAGTTGCGGCCTCACCAGTACCCTGTACAGTTGCAGCAAGACCTCCCTGCTTTTATATTCTATCCCCCTCACTATAAAGGCCAGCATCCCATTCGCCTTCTTGATCACCTGCTGCGCCTGCAGACTGGGTTTTTGTGACTCGTGCACAAGGACCCCCAGGTCCCTCTGCACCGTAGCATGCTGCAGCTTTTCGCCTTTTAAATGATAATCCCTCCTACTATTTCTGCCAAAGTGGATAACCTCACACTTGCTAACATTATACTCCATCTGCCAGGTCCTCGCCCACTCGCTCAGCCTATCCAGATCTCTCTGCAGACTTTCCACACCCTCCGCACAATTTGCTTTTCCACTCATCTTTGTGTCATCAGCAAATTTCGTCACCCTACAGTCAGCCCCCTCCTCCAGATCATCTATATAAATGGTAAACAGTTGAGGCCCCAGCACCGATCCCTGCGGCACTCCACTAGTCACCAACTGCCAACCAGAATAGCACCCATTGATACCAACTCTTTGCTTCCTATTAGACAACCAATCCTCTATCCACGCTAACACCTTACCCCCAACTCCATGCACCCAACCTTCTGAAGCAACCTTTTGTGAGGCACCTTATCAAACGCCTTTTGGAAATCTAAAAACACCACATCCACCAGTTCTGTCTACCACACTAGTCACATCCTCATACACACACACACAGGTACACACACACATCACAGAGTTTTACACACACACACACATACGCACACACACATCACAGAGAGATACACACACGCATGCACGCACGTACACACATCAGAGTTTTACACACACACAGACACACACATCACAGAGATTAATGCACACACAAGCACACACACATCACAGAGACACACACACACACACACAGAAATAGCACAATATTGAACCAAGGTTGACATTTACATTTAACTTTAAACTTCATACCACATGATCACAGACACCAATTGCATAATTGATTCATTTAGACAGTTGAAGAAATCACGCAGCACCACTCCTTCTTCTTTCATATTTCCAATCACAAGCCCAAAGCTCATGGAGAAGACGACAAGCCCCAGGGCATTGACTGCATCGACGGAACCTGCTACTGGGATTGATTCTTCTGTCACCTCCAAAAGAAGATCCATGGCCAGGGAGACGTTGCTCATCATTGACTCTGAGCTGATAGAACCATTCTGTGCAGGAATTGGCTTAATCTTTCTCATAACATAGTTGGTTTTAAACTAAAAGTTAAACACAGAGCATGAAATAGTCATTCAGCATGAGACAGAAACAGTAACAGCAGCAGATACACAACATACACATGAACATCTCCATCATCTGAACACAGTATGCAATAATGGACAATAACGGAGTGCAGGAGAGATTGCATGGCAATCAGAGGGAGGGGATTGCATTGTTATTGACAGAATAACAGATACCTGGGAGTGATGTACAGACTGGAATATAATCGAGGGGTTCGGGGTGGTTTATATATCGAATAACAGATACCCGGGAGTGAGTTACAGACTGGAATATAATCTAGGGTTCGGGATGGTTTATATATAGAATAACAGCTCCCCGGGAGTGAGTTACAGACTGGAATCTAATCGAGGGGTTCGGGGTGGTTTATATATAGAATAACAGATACCCGGGAGTGAGTTACAGACTGGAATCTAATCGAGGGGTTCGGGGTGGTTTATATATAGAATAACAGATATCCGGGAGTGAGTTACAGACTGGAATCTAATCGAGGGGTTCGGGGTGGTTTATATATAGAATAACAGATACCCCGGAGTGAGTTACAGACTGGAATCTAACTGAGTGATTCGGGGTGGTTTATATATAGACTAACTGATACCCGGGAGTGAGTTACAGGCTGAAATCTAATCGAGGGGTTCAGGGTGGTTTATATATAGAATAACAGATACCTGGGAGTGAGTTACAGACTGGAATCTAATGGAAGGGTTCAGTGTGATTTATATATAGAATAACAGAACCCTGGGAGTGAATTACAAACTGGAATCTGATGGAGGGGTTCGGTGTGGTTTATATATAGAATAACAGAACCCTGGGAGTGAGTTACAGACTGGAATCTAATCGAGGGGTTCGGGGTGGTTTATATATAGAATTACAGATACCCGGGAGTGAGTTACAGACTGGAATCTAACCGAGGGATTCGGGGTGCTTTATATATAGAATAACAGAACCCCGGGAGTGAGTTATGGATTGGAATCTAATCAAGGGATTCGGGGTGGTTTATATATAGAATAACAGATACCCGGCAGTGAGTTACAGGCTTGAATCTAATCGAGGGGTTCAGGGTAGTTTATATACAGAATAACAGATACCCGGGAGTGATTTACAGACTGGAATCTAATCGAGGGGTTCGGGGTGGTTTATATATAGAATAACAGATACCCGGGAGTGAGTTACAGGCTTGAATCTAATCAAGGGGTTCAGGGTAGTTTGTATACAGAATAACAGATACCTGGGAGTGATTTACAGACTGGAATCTAATCGAGGGGTTCGGGATGGTTTATATGTAGAATAACAGATACCCGGGAGTGAGTTACAGACTGGAATCTAATCGAGGGTTTCGGGGCGGTTTATATACAGAATAATAGATACCCGGGAGTGAGTTACAGACTGGAATCTAATCGAGGGGTTCAGGGTAGTTTATATACAGAATAACAGATACCCGGGAGTGAGTTACAGACTGGAATCTAATCGAGGGATTCGGGATGGTTTATATATAGAATAACAGATACCCGGGAGTGAGTTACAGACAGGAATCTAATCGAGGGGTTCGGGGTGGTTTATATATAGAATAACAGATACCCGAGAGTGAGTTACAGACAGGAATCTAATCGAGGGGTTCGGGGTGGTTTATATATAGAATAATAGATACCCGGGAGTGAGTTACAGACTGGAATCTAATCGAGGGGTTCATGGTGGTTTATATACAGAATAACAGATACCCGGGAGTCAGTTACAGACTGGAATCTAATCAAGGGGTTTGGGATGGTTTTTATATAGAATAACAGATACCTGGGAGTGAGTTACAGACTGGAATCTAATCGAGGGGTTCGGGATGGTTTATATATAGAATAACAGATACCTGGGAGTGAGTTACAGACTGGAAACTAATCAACAGGTTCCAGGGGTTTTTATGGAATAACGCGAAAGAAGATGTGAAAGAATAGGTCCTGTCAAGTGTGACGGTGGGTAAGTTTGTATGGAACCGGAAGAAATAGCAGAGATACTTAATGAATACTTCAGTATTCACAGTGGAACATGATCTTTGTGGTTGTAGTGCAGACTTGCAGCAGACTGAAAAGATTGAGCATGTAGATATTAAGAAAGAGGATGTGTTGGAGCATTTGAAAAGCATTAAGTTAGATAAGTCACCGGGACCAGATGGGATGTAGCCCAGGCTACTTTGGAAGGCGAGGAGGAGATTGCGGAGCCTCTGGCAATGATCTTTGCATTATCAATGGAGACAGCAGAGGTTCCAGAGGATTGGAGAATTGCAGATAGAACATAGAACACTACAGCACAAATAGGCTCTTCGGCCCACAAGTTGCGACGATCACATCCATACCTACCAAGCCATAGAACTATCTGTAACTCCCAATCCCATGTACTCATCCAGAAGTCTTTTAAAAGACCCCAGCGAGTTCGCCTCTACCACCACCGACGGCAGCTGATTCCACTCACTCACCACCCTCTGAGTGAAAAACTTTCCCCTAACATCCCCTAAATTTACTGGAGTTCTATGAGGATGTGTCTAGGGCGGTGGATAGAGAAGAGCCGGTGGATGTGGTCTTTCTGGATTTTCAGAAGGCGTTTGACAAGGTACCTCACAAGAGGTTATTGCAGAAGGTAAGGGAGCATGGAGTTGGGGGTAGGGTGTTAGCGTGGATAGAGGACTGGTTGTCAAATAGGAGGCAGAGAGTGGGGGTCAATGGGTGCTATTTGGATTGGCGGATGGTGACTAGTGGAGTGCCCCAGGGGTCGGTGCTGGGGCCTCAGCTATTTACCATTTATAAAGATGATCTGGAGGAGGGAACGGAGTGTAGGGTGTCGAAATTTGCTGATGACACCAAAATTGGTGGAAAGGCAAATTGTGCGGAGGGTGGGGAGAGTCTACAGAAGGATCTAGATAGGCTGGGCGAATGGGCCAGGAAATGGCAAATGGAATTTAATGTTGGTAAGTGCGAGGTGGTCCACTTTGGTAGGAATAATGGTAGGAAGGATTATTACTGGCGTGGAGAAAAACTGCAGCAGGCGACGGTGCAGAGGGACCTCGGGATCCTTGTGCATGAGTCGCAAAAACCCAGCTTGCAGGTGCAGCAGGTGGTCAGGAAGGCGAATGGGATGCTGGCCTTCATCGCGAGGGGGATTGAATATAAAAGTAGGGAGGTCTTGCTGAGGCTTTATAGGGCATTGGTGAGGCCGCAGCTAGAGTACTGTGTGCAGTTTTGGGCGCCGTACTTACGCAAGGATATTTTGGCCTTGGAGGGAGTGCAGAGGAGGTTTACTAGGCTGATGCCGGAGTTGAGGGGGTTGAGCTATGAGGAGAGGCTGAATAGATTAGGCTTGTACTCGTTAGAGTTTAGAAGAATGAGGGGAGATCTCATTGAGACGTATAAGATGATGAATGGGATGGATAGGATAGAGGTGGTGAGACTCTTCCCGCTCAGAAAGGATAGTAGGACTAGGGGGCACAGCCTCAAGATAAAGGGAGGGCGGTTTAGAACGGAGTTGAGGAGGAACTTCTTCACTCAAAGGGTGGTGAATCTCTGGAATTCTCTGCCCGTTGAAGTGGTGGAGGCTACCTCGCTAAATATTTTTAAGGCGCGGGTTGATGGGTTTTTGATAAGAGAGGGGATTAAGGGTTATGGGGAGAGGGTGGGAATGTGGAGCTGAGCCAAGACAGATCAGCCATGATCTTATTGAATGGTGGGGCAGGCTGGAAGGGCTAGATGGCCTACTCCTGCTCCTATTTCTTATGTTCTTATGTTCTTATGTTCTTATCACCTCTGTACTTGCTTCCCAGCACCTTAAACCTGTGTCCTCTCATAGCGACCATTTCAGCCCTGGGAAATAGCCTCCGAGAATCCACCCTATCTATTCCTCTCAACATTTTATAAACCTCTGTCAGGTCGCCTCTCAACCTTTGTCTCTCCAGGGAGAAGAGACCTAGCTCTCTTGGATGTTGTTCCTTTATTCAAGAAAGGGAGAAGAGATAGCCCTGGAAATTATAGACCAGTGAGTCTAACCTCAGTGGTTGGTAAGTTGATGGAGAAGATCCTGAGAAACAGGATTTATGAACATTTGGAGAGGTATAATATGATTAAACATAAGAACATAAGAAATAGGAGTAGGAGTAGGCCATCTAGCCCTTCGAGCCTGCCCCGCCATTCAGTAAGATCATGGCTGATCCGAAGTGGATCAGTTCCACTTTCCCGCTCTCTCCCCATAACCCTTAATTCCCTTGTCTATCAGAAATCTATCTACCCGTGACTTAAATATATTCAGCGAGGTAGCCTCCACCACTTCAACGGGCAGAGAATTCCAGAGACTCACCACCCTTTGAGTGAAGAAGTTCCTCCTCAACTCTGATCTAAACTGCCCCCTCCCTTATCTTGAGGCTGTGCCCTCTAGTTCTGCTATCCTTTCTAAGCGGGAAGAATCTCTCTACCCTATCTAGCCCCTTCATTTTCTTATATGTCTCTATAAGATCCCCCCTCAGCCTTCTAAACTCTAACAAGTACAGACCCAGTCTATTCAATCTCTCTTCATAGGCTAACCCCCTCATCTCCGCTATCAGCCTGGTGAACCTTCACTGTACTCCCTCCAAGGCCAATATATCCTTTCGCAAATACAGTGACCAAAACTGCACACAGTACTCCATTTGCGGTCTCACCAGTACCCTGTGCAGTTGCCCTACTTTTATATTCAGGGAGGTCTTGCTGATTAAGAATAGTCAGCATGGCTTTGTCAAAGGCAGATCATGCCTTACAACCATGATTGAATTTTTTAAAGATGTGACAAAACACATTGATGAAGGAGGAGCAGTAGATGTGGTTTATTTGGACTTCAGCAAGGCATTTGATAAGGTACCCCATGCAAGGCTTATTGAGATGATGAGTGGGCATGGGATCCAAGGGGACATTGCTTTGTGGATCCAGAACTTCTTGCCCACAGAAGGCAAAGAGTGGTTGTAGATGGATCATATTCTGCATGGAGGTCGGTCACCAGTGGAGTGCCCCAGGAATCTGTTCTGGGACCCTTACTCTTTGTGATTTTTATAAATGACCTGGATGAGGAAGTGGAGGGATGGGTTAGTAAGTTTGCTGATGACACGAAGGTTGGAGGTGTTGTGGATAGTCTGGAGGGATGTTAGCAGTTGCAGTGAGACATTGATAGGATGCAAGACTGGATGGAGAAGTGGCAGATGGAGTTCAACCCAGATAAGTGTGAAGTGGTTCATTTTGGCAGGTACAATAGGATGGCAGAATATAATATTAATGGTCGGATCTTTGCAGTGTGGAAGATCAGAAGGATCTCGGGGCCCAAGTTCACAGGACGCTCAAAGCAGCTGCGCAGGTAGAGGATGTGGTTAAGAAGGCGTATGGCTTACTGGCCTTCATTAATCGAGCAATTGAATTTAGGAGTCGGGAGATAATGTTGCGGCTATATAGGACCCTGGTCAGACCCCACTTGGAGTACTGTGCTCAGTTCTGGTCGCCTCATTACAGGAAGGATGTGGAAGCTATTGAAAGGGTGCAGAGGAGATTTACACGCGTGTTACCTGGATTGGGAGGCATGCCTTATGAAGATAGGTTGAGTGAGCTCAGCCTTTTCTCCTTGCAGAGACCAACGATGAGGGGTGACCTGATAGAGGTATATAAGATGTTGAGAGGATCAAATGGATAGTCAGAGGCTTTTCCCCAGGGCTGAAATGGTTGCCGCAAGAGAACACAGGTTTTAAGGTGCTGGGGAGTAGGTACAGAGGAGATATCAGGGGTAAGTGTTTCACTCAGAGGGTGGTGGGTGCATGGAATCGGCTGCCGGCAGTAGTGGTGGAGGTGGATTCGATAGGGTCTTTTAAGAGACTTTTGGATAAGTACATGGGACTTAGTAAGATAGAGCGTTATAGGTAAGCCTAGTAATCTCTGAGGTAGGGACATGTTCGGCACTACTTTGTGGGCCAAAGGGCCTGTATTGTGCTGTAGTTTTTCTATGTTTCAATGTTTCTAACAGTTTTCCAGGAGTTAGTTACAGAATGGAATCTAATCGAGGGGTTCAGGGTGGTTTTATATAGAATAACAGATACCCAGGAGTGAGTTACAGACTGGAATCTAATCGAGGGGTTCGGGGTGGATTATATACAGAATAACAGATACCTGGCAGTGAGTTACAGACTGGAATCTAATCGAGGGGTTCTGGGTGGTATATATATAGAATAACAGATACCCGGGAGTGAGTTACAGACTGGAATCTAATCGAGGGTTTGCTGTGGTTTATATATAGAATAACAGATACCTGGGAGTGAGTTACAGACTAGAATCTAATCGAGGGGTTCGGGGTGGTTTATATATAGAATAACAGATACCCGGGAGTGAGTTACAGACTGGAATCTAATTGAGGGGTTCGGGGTGGTTTATATATAGAATAACAGATACCTGGGAGTGAGTTACAGACTGGAATCTAATCGAGGGGTTCGGGGTGGTTTATATATAGAACAACAGATACCCGGGAGTGAGTTACAGACTGGAATCTAATCGAGGGGTTTGGGGTGGTTTATATACAGAACAACAGATACCCGGGAGTGAGTTACAGACTGGAATCTAATCGAGGGGTTCGGGGTGGTTTATATATAGAATAACAGATACCCGGGAGTGAGTTACAGACTGGAATCTAATTGAGGGGTTCAGGATGGTTTATATATCGAATAACAGATACCTGGGAGTGAGTTACAGACTGGAATCTAATCGAGGGGTTTGGAGTGGTTTATTTATAGAATAACAGATACCCGGGAGTGAGTTACAGACTGGAATCTAATCAAGGGGTTCGGGGTGGTTTATATATATAGAATAACAGATACCCAGGAGTGAGTTACAGACTGGAATCTAATTGAGGGGTTCGGGGTGGTTTATATATAGAATAACAGATATCCGGGAGTGAGTTACAGACTGGAATCTAATCGAGGGGTTCGGGGTGGTTTATATATATAGAATAACAGATACCCGGGAGTGAGTTACAGACTGGAATCTAATCGAGGGGTTCGGGGTGGTTTATATATAGAATAACAGATACCCAGGTATGAGTTACAGACTGGAATCTAATTGAGGGGTTCGGGGTGGTTTATATATAGAATAACAGATACCCAGGTATGAGTTACAGGCTGAAATCCAATTTTGGGGTTTGGGATGGTTTATATGGAGTTACATATACCCGGGATTGAGTTACAGACTGGAAGCTACTTGAGGTGTTTGGGGTGGACTATTTAAAAATAACAGATACATGGGTGTGAGTTACAAATCTTGGTGTCATAGAACCATAGAAGCATAGAATACTACAGCACAGAAACAGGCCTTTTGGCTCTTCTTGTCTGTGCCGAGCCATTTTCTAGTCCCACTGATCTGCACCTGGACCACACCCTCCACACCCCTCTCATCCAGGTACCTGTCCAAGGTTTTCTTAAATGTTAAAAGTGAGCCCACATTTACCACTTCATCTAACAGCTCATTCCACACTCCCACCACTCTCTGTGTAAAGAAGCCGCTAAAGAGGCAACTGATATGTTGGCCTTCGTAGTGAGAGGAAGAGTTTAGAAGAGTGAGAAGGTGGCATGGTGAACAGTGGTCAGCACTGCTGCCTCACAGCACGAAGAACATAAGAACATAAGAACATAAGAAATAGGAGCAGGAGTAGGCCATCTGGCCCTTCGAGCCTGCCCCGCCATTCAATAAGATCATGGCTGATCTGTCGTGGCTCAGTTCCACTTTCCCGCCCTCTCCCCATAACCCTTAATCCCCTCTCTTATCAAAAACCCATCAACCCGCTTCTTAAAAATATTTAGCGAGGCAGCCTCCACCACTTCAACGGGCAGAGAATTCCAGAGATTCACCACCCTTTGAGTGAAGAAGTTCCTCCTCAACTCCGTTCTGAACTGCCCCCCCTTTATCTTGAGGCTGTGCCCCCTAGTCCTACTGTCTTTTTTGAGCGGGAAGAGTCTTTCCACCTCTATCCTATCCATCCCATTCATCATCTTATACGTCTCAATGAGATCTCCCCTCATTCTTCTAAACTCTAACGAGTACAAGCCTAGTTTATTCAGCCTCTCCTCATAGCTCAACCCCCTCAACTCCGGTATCAGCCGGAACCCGGGTTCAATTCTGGCCTTGGGTGACTGTGTGGAGTTAGGGTTCTTCCCATGTCTGTGTGGACTTCCTCCAGGTGCTCCAGTTTCTTCCCACAGTCTTAAGATGTGCAGCTTAGAATTGGCCCGCTAAATTGCCCATTAGTGTTAGGGGACTAGTGGGGTAAACATGTAGGGTTACAGGGATAGAGTATGGGTGGAATTGTTGTTGATGGGCCCAGTGGCTTCTTTCTGCTCTGTACGGATGCAATGATTCTGTGAATTCCAGGATGGGATCTATCCCAGGCTACTCCAGGAGGCAAAGAGAGAAATAGCTTTTTGATTTATTATTGCCATATAGAACATAGAACATAGAACATTACAGCGCAGAACAGGCCCTTCGGCCCACGATGTTGCGCCGACCAGTTACAAAACAATGACCCACTAACCTAAACCAATCCCTTCTCGTCCATAAACCTATCCACGGATCTCTTAAACGCCCCCAAACTAGGCGCATTTACAACTGCAGCAGGCAGGGCATTCCAATCCCTCACCACCCTCTGGGTAAAGAACCTACCCCTGACATCCGTCCTATAACTACCACCCCTTAGTTTAAAGCCATGCCCCCTCGTGCTAGATTTCTCCATCAGAGGAAAAAGGCTATTACTATCCGCCCTATCTAAACCTCTAATCATCTTATATGTTTCAATAAGATCCCCTCTTAGCCGCCTTCTTTCCAGCGAAAACAACCCCAAATCCCTCAGCCTCTCCTCATAGGATCTCCCCTCCATACCAGGCAACATCCTGGTAAACCTCCTCTGCACCCTCTCCAAAGCCTCCACATCCTTCCTGTAATGTGGGGACCAGAACTGCACAAGTACTCCAAGTGCGGCCGCACCAGAGTTGTGTACAGTTGCAACATGACGCTGCGACTCCTAAATTCAATCCCCCTACCAATAAACGCCAAGACACCGTATGCCTTCTTAACAACCTTATCTACTTGACTCCCAACTTTCAGGGATCTATGTACACATACACCTAGATCCCTCTGCTCATCCACACTATTCAAAGTCCTCCCGTTAGCCCTATACTCGACACATCTGTTATTCCTACCAAAGTGAATTACCTCACACTTCTCCGCATTAAACTCCATGTGTATTAGTATACAGTGAAAAGTATTGTTTCTTGCAGTATGCAGACAAAGAATACTGTTCATAGAGAAGGGAACAAGAGAGTGCAGAATGTAGTAGAACATAGAACATTACAGTGCAGTACAGACCCTTCGGCCCTCGATGTTGCACCGACCAGTGGAACTTAATGTTACAATCATAGCTAAGGTGTAGAGAAAGATCAAATTAGTGCAAGATAAGTCCATTCAAAAGTCTGATGACAGCAAGGAAGAAGATATTTTTGAGTCAGTTGGTACATAACCTCAGACTTCTGTATTTTTTTCTGATGGAAGAAGGTGGAAGAGAGTATGATCGGGGGGGTGGTCTTTAATTATGCTGGCTGCTTTGTCGAGGCAGTGGGAAGTGTAGACAGAGTCAATGGATGGGAGGCTAGTTTGTGTGATGGATTGAGCTACATTCACAACCTTTTGTAGTTCCTTGCGTCTTGGGCAGAGCAGGAGCCATACCAAGCTGTGATACAACCAGAAAGAATGCTTTCTATGGTGCATCTGTAAATGTTGGTGAGAGTCATAACTGACATGCTAAATTTCCACAGTCTTCTGAGAAAATAGAGGCGTTGGTTTCTTAACTATAATGTCAGCATGCGGGAAGCAGGACAGGTTGTTGGTGATCTGCGCACCTGAAAACTTGAAGGTCTTATGAGGAAAGGCTGAGGGACTTGAGGTTATTTTCATTAGAGAGAAGAAGGTTAAGAGGTGACCTAATTGAGGCATACAAGATGATCAGAGGGTTAGATAGGGTGGACAGTGAGAGCCCTGTTCCTCGGATGGTGATGGCTAACACGAGGGGACATAGCTTTAAATTGAGGGGTGGTAATTGTAGGACGGATGTCAGAGGTAGATTCTTTACTCAGAGGGTAGTAAGGGCATGGAATGCCCTGCCTGCAGCAGTTGTGGACTCGCCAACTTTAAGGGCGTTCAAATGGTCAGTGGATAGGCATATGGATAACACTGGAATAGTTTAGGTTAGAGGGCCATTAGATTGGTTCCACTGGTCAGCGCAACATTGAGGGCCGAAGGGCCTGTACTGCGCTGTAATGTTCTATGTACTATGAAGCCCTCGATCCTTTCTACTTCATCCCTGTTGATGTGGACAGGGACATGTTCTCCTTTATGCTTCATGAAGTCGATGACATTCTCCTTCATTTTGATGACATTGAGGGAGAGATTATTGTTGTTGCACCAGTTCACCAGATACTCTATGTCATTCCCGTACTCTGTCTCGTTGTTGTTTGAGTTCCAACCCACTATGGTGGTGTCATCAGCAAACTTGAAAATCGAATTGGTTAAGCTGGGGCCTTAACATCCTCTTTGATCACAGGCAAGTTTCCTGAGGACTGGAGAATAGCTAATGTTGTTCCCTTATTTAAGAAAGGAAGCAGGGATAATCCACCAAATTATAGGCCGGTGAGCCTGACATCAGTGGTGGGGAAGCTTTTGAAAAAGATACTGAAGGACAGGCTATGTGCACATTTGGAGGAAAATGGACGAGTTAGTGATAGGCAGCATGGTTTCGTACAGGGTAGGTCATGTCTCACCAACTCAATTGATGTAATAAAGATAATTGATGAGGGAAGGGTTGTGGATGTAGTTTATATGAACTTTAGTAAGACATCTGATAAGCTCCCACATGATGTGGAGGTGCCGGCGTTGGACTGGGATAAACACAGTAAGAACATAGAGCATAAAACATAGAACACTACAGCACAAACAGCCCTTCGGCCCTCAAGTTGCGCTGATCACATCTATACCTACCAAGCCATAGAACTATCTGTAACTTCCAATGCCATTAAATCCCATGTACTCATCCAGAAGTCTTTTAAAAGACCCCAGCGAGTTCGCCTCCACCACCACCGACGGCAGCCAATTCCACCCACTCACCACCCTCTGAGTGAAAAACTTTCCCCTAACATCTCCTCTGTACTTGCTTCCCAGCACCTTAAACCTGTGTCGTCTCGTAGCGACCATTTCAGCCCTGGGAAATAGCCTCCGAGAATCCACCCTATCTATTCCTCTCAACATTTTATAAACCTCTATCAGGTCGCCTCTCAACCTTCGTCTCTCCAGGGAGAAGAGACCTAGCTCCCTCAACCTATCTTCATAAGGCATGCCTCCCAATCCAGGCAACATCCTTGTAAATCTCCTCTGCACCCTGTCAATAGCTTCCACATCCTTCCTATAGTGAGGCAACCAGAACTGCGCACAGTACTCCAAGTGGGGTCTGACAAGGGTCTTATAAAGTTGCAGCATTACCTCCCGACTCCTAAACGCAATCCCTCGATTAATGAAGGCCAGTACACCATACGTCTTCTTGACCACATCCTCCACCTGCGAGGCCGATTTAAGAGTCCTATGGACCCAGACCTCAAGATCCTTCTGCTCCTCTACACAGCTAAGACTCCTACCCTTGATATTGTATTCCTTCATCCCATTGGTCCTGCCAAAATGGACCACTACACATTTATCTGCGTTGAAGTCCATCTGCCACTTCTCCGCCCAGTCTTACATCCTATCTACGTCACGTTGCAACTTCTGATATCCCTCCAGACTACCCACAACACCGGCGAACTTACTAACCCATCCTTCCACTTCCTCATCCAGGTCATTTATGAAAATGACAAACAGCAAGGGTCCTAGAACAGATCCCTGGGGCACTCCACTGGTGACCGACCTCCATGCAGAGTTCTTTGAGAAGGTGACCAAAAAGGTGGATAAGGGTAAAGCAGTTGATGTGGTGTATATGGATTTTAGCAAAGCGTTTGATAAGGTTCCCCATGGTAGGCTACTGCAGAAAATGCAGATGCATGGGATTGAGGGTGATTTAGCAGTTTGGATCAGGAATTGGTTAGCTGATAGAAGACAGAGGGTGGTGGTTGATGGGAAATATTCAACCTGGAGTACAGTTACAAGTGGTGTACCTCAGGGATCTGTTTTGGGGCCACTGCTGTTTGTCATTTTTATAAATGACCTGGCTGAGGGTGTAGAAAGATGGATTAGTAAATTTGTGGATGACACCAAAGTCGGAGGAGTTGTAGACAGTGAGGATGGATGTTACAGTTTGCAGAGGGACATCGATAAGCTGCAGAGCTGGGCTGAGAGGTGGCAAATGGAGTTTAATGTGGAAAAGTGTGAGGTGATTCACTTTGGAAGGAGTAACATGATTACAGAATATAGGGCTAATGGAAGGACTCTTGGTAGTGTCTACGAGCAGAGAGATCTCAGTGTCCATGTGCATAGATCCCTGAAAGTAGGCACCCAGGTTGATAAGGTTGTTAAGAAGGCGTATGGTGTGTTAGCTTTTATTGGTAGAGCGATTGAATTTCGGAGCAGTGAGAACATGTTACAACTGTACAAAACTCTGGTGCGGCCGCAGTTGGAGTATTGTGTACAGTTCTGGTCGCCGCATTATAATAAAGATGTGGAAGCATTGGAAAGGGTGCAGAGGAGGTTTACCAGGATGTTGCCTGGTATGGTGGGAAGGTCTTATTGAAGAAAGGCTGAGGGACTTGAGGCTGTTTTTGTTAGAGAAAAGAAGGTTAAGAGGTGACCTAATTGAGGCATACAAAATGATCAAAGGATTGGATAGCGTGGACAGTGAGAGCCTTTCACCTCGGATGGTGATGGCTAACACGAGGGGACATAGCTTTAAATTAAGGGGTGGTAATTATAGGACGGATGTCAGAGGTAGGTTCTTTAGTCAGAGGGTAGCAAGGGTGTGGAATGCCCTGCCTGCAGCAGTTGTGGACTCGCCAACTTTAAGGGTGTTCAAATGGTCAGTGGATAGGCATATGGATAACATTGGAATAGTTTAGGTTAGAGGGTCATTAGATTTGTTCCACTGGTCGGCGCAACATCGAGGGCCGAAGGGCCTGTACTGCGCTGTAATGTTCTATGTTCTATTTAATTTAAGAAAATGTTATGCTTTGGATTTATTCCTGTTGGTTTACTGAACTCTGCTGTGTTCATGTATGCACCTGAAATTAGGTCACAAGGCCCTAGCGCAGGAAACAGGCAGAGAAAAAGCAGCTGTACAAAAATAAAAGTCTGTTGTTTTAAACCCTCCCTCACCTCATTCTGCAGTAACCAACAGGCATGGCCCTACCTCCACTGAAAATTCTGTCCTATAGCAAAGATTGTATTTGCTATGAAACTCCAAATGAACACCACAGTTCCGATTTTATCTAACTTAGTAATAGAAATAAACCAAATGGTTCGTCTGCACAGTGAAAGATGGATCTGAAAGCTTGTTTTTCCCATTGGCCTTGTATGACTTGGCACAATTCTACTTATTTATTGAGATTTGACTCCTACCTGTTTAAAGCAAGCCTCCACCAGGTTAGGGGGGAACATATTCCTGTGGAATAAAGAAATAAGTGTTACTATCTCTCTCCAGGGACAAACTTTGTTTGGTGCCATAGTGAAGGCTTCCTGGTATCCATCAATCAATTCAGTTCAGTCTCAGTCATTCCACACTGTTCTGGGTTCACTCCATTCCCCTGTCATATTCCTGATAAATCCATTCAGCTTGCACTAATGCTGCCAAAGGGCTTGATTGATGCAGGCCAAAGACTGTTTCCCTCCTCACCTGGGAATGGGATTAAGAAAGGTCAGTTATCCCAGGCTCCAATCTGACTGACTCTTCAACAGATTCCCATAACCCTCTGGAAGAAAAGGTTTCTCCTCAAATCCCTTCTTGGTTCCTTAATGTATTGCCCCAGAGGCTGCCAGTCTCTCCTCATAACTCAAACCATCATAGAGGTTTACAGCATGGAAATAGGTCCTTCGGCCCAACTTCTCCATGCCACCATTTTTTGAAGTCCCTACGCTAGTCCCAATTGCCACATATCCCTCTATAACCATTTTACCCATGTAACTGTCTAAATGCTTTTTAAAAGACAAAATAATTCCTGCCTGTACTAGTACCTCTGGCAGCTTCTTCCAGATACTCACCGCCCTCTGTGTGAAAAAATTGCTCCTCTGGACACTTTTGTATCTCTCCCCTCTCACCTTAAACCTATGCCCTCTAGTTTCAGACTCCCCTACCTTTGGGAAAAGATATTGAATATCTATGACCTCTGTCCCTCATTATTTTATAGACCTCTATAAGATCACTCCTCAGTCTTCTACGCGCCAGAGAAAAAAGTCCCAGTCTATCCAGCCCCTTCTTATAACTCAATCCATCAAGTCCCGGTAGCATCCTAGTAAATCATTTCTGCACTCTTTCTAGTTTAATAACATCCTTTCTATTAATAGGGTGATCAGAACTGTACATAGTATTCCAAGTGTGGCCCTACTAATGTCTTGTACAACTTCAACAAGATGTCCCAACTTCTGTATTCAGTGTTCTGACCGATGAAACCAAGCATGCTGAATGCCTTCCTCACCACTCTGTCCACCTGTGACTCCACTTTCAAGGAGCTATGAACATGTACCCCTAGATCTCTTTGTTCTGTAACTCTCCCTAACACCCTACCATTAACTGAGTAAGTCCTACCCTGGATCAATCTACCAAAATGCATCACCTCGCATTTGTCTAAATTCAACTCCATCTGCCATTCATCAGCCCACTGGCCCAATTGATCAAGATCCTGTTGCATTTGGAGATAACCTTCTTCACTGTCCACTATGCCACCAATCTTGGTGTCATCTGCAAACTTACTAACCATGCCTCCTATATTCTCATCCAAATCATTAATATAAATGGCAAATAACAGCGGGCCCAGCACTGATCCCTGAGGCACACCGCTGGTCACAGGCCTCCAGATTAAAAAGCAATCCTCTACAACCACCCTCTGGCTTCTGTCATCCAGCCAATTTTCTATCCATTTAGATACCTCACCCTGGATCCCTTGAGATTTAACCTTATGCAACAACCTACCATGTGGTTCCTTGTCAAAGGCCTTGCTAAAGTCCATGTAGACAACATCAACTGCACTGCCCTCATCTACCTTCTGGTTATCCCTTCAAAAAACTCAATCAAATTTGTGAGACATGATTTTCCACTCACAAAGCCATGCTGACTGTCCCTAATCAGTCCTCACCTCTCTAAACCGCTGTAGATCCTATGTCTCAGAATACCTTCTAACACATTACCCACTACAGGCTAACCGGCCTCTGGTTCCCAGGCTTTTCCCTGCAGCCCTTTTTAAACGAAGGCACAACATTTGCCATCCTCCTATCTCTGCTAGTGCACCAGCAATTTCCTTCCTAGCCTCTGACAATGTCCTGGGATACGTTTCATCAGACCCCAGGAATATTTCTACCTTGATGTGCCTTAAGACTTCCAGCACCTCCTTCTCTGAAATATGTACACTCCTCAAGACATCACTGATTATTTCCCCAAGTTCCCGAACATCCATGCTTTTCTCAACAGTATATATTGATGAGAAATATTCATTTAGGATATCACACATCTCTTGTGGATCCGTACATATATGACCTTGTTGATCCTTAAAGGGCCCTATTCTCTCCCTAGTTACTTTTTTGCCCTTTATGCATTTGTAGAACCTCTTTGGATTCTCCTTTGCCTTGATGGAAATTATGGAATATGATGGAATTCTTCATCAAGATTCTTCAACCAGGGAACTACAGATCAATGGCTCTCTCGTCAGTGGTAGGGGAACTATTAGAGAAATATCTGAAGAAGAGAACCTATCTCTACTTAGAGAGGCAAAGCTTGATCAGGGATAGTCAGCATGACTTCATCAGAGGGAGTTCATGCCTAACAAATTTGATTGAATTTTTTGAGGAGGTGACCAGGTGTGTAGACGAGGGTAGTGCAGTCAATGTAGTTTATATGGATTTCAGCAAAGCCTTTGACAAGGTCCCACATAAGAACCAGGAGCAGGAGTAGGCCATCTTGGCCCTTGGGCCTGCTCTGCTATTCAATAAGATCATGGCTGATCTTTACATGGTCTCAGCTCCACTTACCGGCCCGCTCACCATAATTCCTTTACTGTTCAAAAATTTATCTACCCTTGCCTTAAAAACATTCAATGAGGGAACCTCAACTGCTTCACTGGGCAGGGAATTCCACAGATTCACAACTCTCTGTGTGAAGACGTTCTCCGCAACTCAGTCCAAAATCTGCTTCCCCTTATTTTGAGGCTATGCCCCCTAGTTCTAGTTTCACCTGCCAGTGGAAACAACTTCTCTGCTTATCTATTCCCTTTATAACCTTATATGTTTCTATAAGATCTCCCCTCAGTCTTCTGAATTCCAATGAGTATAGCCCCAGTCTACTCAGTGTCTCCTCATAAGCCAACCCTCTCAACTCCGGAATCAACCTAGTGAATCTCCCCTGCACCCCATCCAGTGCCAGTATATCCTTTGTCAAGTAAGGAGACCAAAACTGTGCACAGTACTCCAGGTGTGGCCTCACCAGCACCTTTTACAGCTGCAGCATAACCTCGCTGTTTTTAAACTCTATCCCTCTAGCAATGAAGGACAAAGTTCCATTTGCCGCCTTAATTACCTGCTGTACCTGCAAACCAACATGGAAGAATTGCAATGGAGGTACATTTACATGGGATACAGGGTAATACAGGTAAAGTGGATTCAAAATTGGCTCAGTTGTAGGAGCTGCAGGGATCTTTGCTTGGGCCACTATCTATTAATGAGATTTAAATGTATTATCTCCAACATGAGGCAGCATTTTGGCTTCAACTACATTTGGTGATAGTGAATTCCACACATTTACTACTCTCTGGGTGAAGAAATTTCTCCTCACCTCAGTTCTAAAACGGTTCCCCATTATCCTCAGTCTATGATCCCTCATTCTGGACTCCCCCGTCATCAGGAACATTCTTTCTGAATCTACCCTGTCTAACTCTGTTAGAATGTTATAAGTTTCTATGAGATCATATGGAAACACACAGACAAGCATACACACAAACACATATACGCGTGCGCACACACACACACATACGTCACATATATACACAACCACAGACACACATACAAAGTACAAAGAAAATTACAGTACAGAAACAGGCCCTTCAGCCCTCCAAGCCTGCACCCACCATGCTGCCTGACTGAACTAAAACCCCCTGCCCTTCCGGGGACCATATTCCTCTATTCCCATCTCATTCATGTACTTGTTAAGATGCCCCTTAAAACTCACTACCGTATCCGCTTTCGCTACATCCTCCGGCAACAAGTTCCAGGTATCCACCACTCTCTGTGTAAAATATCTGCCTCATACATCGCTTTTAAAACTTGCCCCTCACACCTTAAACCTGTGCCCCCCTAGCAATTGACTCTTCCACCCTGGGAAAAAGCTTCTGACTATCCACTCTGTCCATGCCTCTCATAATCTTGTAGACTTCTAGCAGGTCTCCCCTCAACCTCCGTCGCTCCAGTGAGAACAAACCAAGTTTCTCCAACCTCTGTCATTGCTAATGCTCTCCATACCAGGCAACATCCTGGTAAATCTTTTCTGTACCCTCTCCAAAGCCTTCACATCCTTTTGTAGTGTGGCAATCAGAATTGAACACTATTCCAAGCGTAGCCTCATTAAGGTTCTATAAAGCGTCAACGTGACTTGCCAAGTTTTAAACTCAGTACCCCAGCTGATGAAGGCAAGCATGCTGTATGCCTTCTTGGCAATTCCACTTATTTCCAGGTGGGAATAAATCCTGTCTTGAAGAATCCTGTCCAATAATTTCCCTGCCACTGATGTAAGGCTCACCAGCCTGTAACTTCCTGGATTATTCTTGCTACCCTTCTTAAACAAAGAAACAACATTGGTTCTTCTCCACTTCTCTGGGACCTCCCCTGTAGCCAGTGAAGGTGCAAAGATTTCTCTCAAGGCCCCAGCAATTTCCTCCATTGCCTCTCTCAGTATTCTGGGGTATATCCCATCAGGCCCTGGAGACTTGTTTATCTTGATGTTTCTCAAGAACCCCAAAACTCCTTTTTGATCTCAACATGACTCAAACTATCTACACATCCTTTCCCAGACTCATCATCCACCATGTCCTTCTCTTTGGTGAATACTGATGCAAAGTGATCATTTAATACCTCACCCATTTCCTCTGGTTCCACACATAGATTCCCTCCCTTGTCCTTGATTGGGCCAACCCTCTCTCAGGCTCCCCTCTTTGTCTTTATATATTGTAAAAAGCCTTGGGATTTTCCTTAGTCCTGCTGGCCAATGCTTTCTCATGACCCCTTTTAGCCCTCCTTACTCCTTGCTTAAGTTTCTTTCTACTTTCCTTGTATCCCACACTTGCTTCATGTGTTCCCAGCCTCCTAGCTTTGACAAATGCTTTTTTTTGACCAGGCTCACAATATCTCTCGTTATCCAAGGTTCCCAAAACTTGCCATACTTATCCTTCATCCTTCCAGGAATGTGCCAGTCCTGAATCCCTATCAACTTAGACTTGAAAGCTTCCCACATGTCAGGTTTTGATTACTTACATACACACTCACACATCACATATACACACAAACACAAAATCATAGAGTCACAAACTCCTTCCAGTGCAGAAGCCTTATCCATATAACCCCACGTATTTATCCTGCTAGTTCCTCGGATACTAAGGGGCGATTTAGCATGGCCAATCCACCTAACTCACACATCTTTGGACTGTGGGAGGAAACCAGAGAACCCGGAGGCAACCCACACAGTCACTGGGAGAACGTACAAACTGCACACAGACAGTCATAAGAACATAAGAACATAAGAAATAGGAGCAGGAGTAGGCCATCTAGCCCTTCGAGCCTGCCCCGCCATTCAATAAGATCATGGCTGATCTGTTGTGGCTCAGTTCCACTTTCCCGCCCTCTCCCCATAACCCTTAATTCCCTCTCTTATCAAGAACCCATCAACCCGCGTCTTAAAAATATTTAGCGAGGCAGCCTCCACCACTTCAACAGGCAGAGAATTCCAGAGATTCACCACCCTTTGAGTGAAGAAGTTCCTCCTCAACTCCGTTCTAAACCGCCTCCCCTTTATCTTGAGGCTGTGCCCCCTAGTCCTACTGTCTTTTTTGAGCGGGAAGAGTCTCTCCACCTCTATCCTATCCATCCCAGTCATCATCTTATACGTCTCAATGAGATCTCCCCTCATTCTTCTAAACTCTAACGAGTACAAGCCTAGTTTATTCAGCCTCTCCTCATAGCTCAATCCCCTCAACTCCGGTATCAGCCTAGTAAACCTCCTCTGCACTCCCTCCAGGGCCAAAATATCCTTGCGCAGGTGCAGCGCCCAAAACTGCACACAGCACTCCAGCTGCGGCCTCACCAATGCCCTATACAGCTGCAACAAGACCTCCCTACTTTTATATTCAATCCCCCTCGCTATGAAGGCCAGCATCCCATTCGCCTTCCTGACCACCTGCTGCACCTGCAAGCTGGGTTTTTGCGACTCATGCACAAGGACCCCGAGGTCCCTCTGCACCGTCGCCTGCTGCAGTTTTTCGCCACGTAAGTAATAGTCCTTCCTACCATTCTTCCTACCAAAGTGGACCACCTCACACTTGCCAACATTAAATTCCATTTGCCATTTCCTGGCCCATTCGCCCAGCCTATCTAGATCCTTTTGCAGACTCTCCACACCCTCCGCACAATTTGCCTTTCCCCCAATCTTGGTGTCATCAGCAAATTTCGACACCCTGCACTCGGTTCCCTCCTCCAGATCATCTATATAGTCACCCAAGGCTATACAGTCACCCAAGGCTGGAATCTAACTTGGGTCCCTGGCACTGTGAGGCAGCAGTGCTAACCACTGTGCCTCGTGTGCAATCGCACACACTCACAATCACATAAGGCTGTAAGCTACAGAGCTATGGGTGAGTGCAGCAAGGTGGGAAGGCAGAGTACAGGAAGAGGATATTTCCACTGCTGGGAGAAATTCAAACTCGAGGACCTCAGAGTGAAGGGACGGTCCTTTAAAACAGAGATGAAGAGGAATCTCTTCAGCCAGAGAGCACTGAATCTGTGGAACTCATTGCCACAGAGGGCTGTGGAGGCCACGTCATCGAGTCTTTAGTACAGAGATAGATTCTTGATCAATAAGGGGGTCAAGGGTTACGGGAAGAAGACAGGAAAATGTGGATGAGATTCAAAGAGCAGTACAGCTCAGGAACAGGCCCTTCAGCCCTCCAAGCCTGCACTGATCATGATGCCTGCCTAAGCTATAACTGAATGCACTTAGAATGCGTATCCTTCTATTCTTGTCTTATTCATGTATTTGTCTAGGTGGCCGTTAAATGCCACTAGCGTACCTGCTGCCACCACCTCCCCAGGCAGCGTGCTCCAGAAATTCATCACCCTCTGTGTAAAAAACTTGCCTTGCACATCTCCTCTAAACTCTTCCCCACGTACCTTAAATCTATGTCCCCTAGTACTTGACCTTTCTACCCTAGGAAAGAGCATCTGACTACCCACTCTGTCCATGCCACTTATAATCTCGTAAACCTCTATAGGTTACCCCTCAACCTCCATCATTCCAGTGAGAACAAACTGAGTTTACCCAACCTCTCCTCATGGCTAATAGCCTCCAGATGTGGGTATGCCGGCGTTGGACTGGCGTAAACACAGTAAAAAGTCTGACAACACCAGGTTTTAGTCCAACCTATTTATTTGATAATATTCTCACTAGCTTTCGAGGGGAAAGCCTCTTCGTCAGGTGAATGGAGAGTTCTGGCCTCAGACAGAGCATATAAAGCACAGACCTGTGCTTTATATGCTCTGTCTGAGGCCAGAACTCTCCATTCACCTGACGAAGAGGCTTTCCCCTCGAAAGCTAGTGAGAATATTATCAAATAAATAGGTTGGACTAAAACCTGGTGTTGTCAGACTTTTTACTGTAATAGCCTCCAGACCAGACAACATCTTGGTAAACCTCTTCTGTACTGTCTCCAAGCATCACATCCTTCTGGTGGTGTGGTGACCAGAATTGAACACAGTATTCCAAATGAGGCCTAACTAAGGTTCTGTACAGCTGCAGCATGACCCGCCAGTTTTTATACTCAATGCCCCAACCAATGAAGGCAAGTATGCCGTATGCTTTCTTGACTACCTTATCCACCTGCATTGCCACTTTCAGTGATCGGTGGACAGGTACGTCCAAATCCCTCTACCTGTCAATACTCCTAAGAGTTCTACCATTTAGGAGTAGAAAGAATAGAAAAAATGCCAGGCAGAATGTTGGAATGCTCTTCTTGGTGGATGTGGGAAGTCAATGACACCTGTGGGAGGTGCATCCAGCTGCAGCTCCTAACAAACCACATTAGGGAACTGGAGCAGGAGCTGGATGACCTCTGGATCATTTGGGAAAATGAGAAGTTTATAAATAGTAGCATAGTAGCTTCAGGGAGGTAGTTACGCCAAAGGCACAGAGCACAGGTAATTGGGTTACCGTCAGGCGAGAGAAGGGGAAAGGGCAGGCAAAGCAGGGTTCCCCTGTGGCCATTCCCCCCCATAATAGGTATACTGCTTTGGATACTGTTGTGGAGGATGCTTTACCTGGGACAAGCCACGGCAGCCAGATCTCTGGCACTGAGCCTGGTTCTACAGCACAGAAGGGAGGGGGAAGAAGAGGAGAGCAGTAGTGATAAGGGACGCAATAGTCAGAGGTACAGACAGGAGGTTCTGTGATCATGACAGAGACTCTTGGATGGTTTGTTGCTTCCTGGGTGCCAGGGTCAGGCATGTCTCTGATTGCTGGCACAGCATTCTGAAGTGGGAGGGTAATCAGCCAGATGCCGTGGTACACATCGGTACCAATGACATAGGAAGCAAGAGTGTGGAGTTCCTGAAAAGTGAGTATAGAGAGCTTGGTAGGAAATTAAAAAGCAAGACCCCGAGGGTATTAATCTCAGGATTGTTACCTGTGCCACATGCCAGTGAGGGTAAGAGTGGGATGCTCAGGCAGATGAACATGTGGCTGAGAAACTGGTGTAGGGGGCAGGGTTTCAGATTTCTAGATCATTGGGACCTCTTCTGGGGCAGGTGGGACCTATACAAGAGAGACAGGTTACACCTGGACTACAAGGGGACCAATATACTTGCAGGGAAGTTTGCTAGTGTTATTGGGGAGGGTTTAAACTAGATTTGCAGGGGGATGGGAACCAGAGTGCCAGAGCAGAGCACCACTAGTAACTGAGCTCCAGGTTGAATATTTCCCATCAACCATCACCCTCTGTCTTCTATCAGCGAGCCAATTCCTGATCCAAACAGCTAAATCACCCTTAATCCCATGCATCTGCATTTTCTGCAGTAGCCTACCATGGGGAACCTTATCAAACGCTTTGCTAAAATCCATATACACCACGTCAACTGCCTTACCCTTATCCACCTCTTTGGTCACCTTCTCAAAGAGCTCAATAAGGTTTGTGAGGCACGATCTACCCTTCACAAAACCGTGTTGATTATCCCTAATCAATTTATTTCTCTCTAGATGATTATAAATCCTATCTCTTATAATCCTTTCCAAAACTTTGACCACCACAGAAGTAAGGCTCACCGGTCTATAATTCCCAGGATGGTCTCTACTCCCCTTCTTGAACAAGGGGACAACATTTGGCTAGTGGGTCATTGTTTTTGTAACTGGTCGGCGCAACATCGTGGGCCGAAGGGCCTGTTCTGCGCTGTAATGTTCTATGTTCTATGTTCTATTTGCTATCCTCCAGTCTTCCGGCACTATACCTGTAGCCAATGACGACATAAAGATCAAAGCCAAAGGCTCTGCAATCTCCTCCCTAGCCTCCTAGAGAATCCTAGGATAAATCCCATCCGGCCCAGGGGACTTATCTATTTTCATACTCTCAAGAAATGCTAACACCTCCTCCTCATGTACCTCAATCCCGTCTAGTCTAAAAGCCTGTATCTCAGTATTCTCCTCGACTACATTGGCTTTTTCCTGTGTGAATACTGACGAAAAATATTCATTTAGTGCCTCTCCTATATCTTCAGGCTCCACGCACAACTTCCCACTACTGTCCCTGACTGGCCCTAATCTTGCCCTAATCAATCTTTTATTCCTGACATACCTATAGAAAGCTTTAGGATTTTCCTTGATCCTACCTACCAAAGTCTTCTCATGTCCTCTTCTAGCTCTTCTTAACTCTCTCTTTAGCTCCTTCCTGGCTAATTTGTAACTATCCAGTGCCCTAACTGAGCCTTCACGTCTCATCTTTACATAAGCCTCCTTCTTCCTCTTCACCAGAGATTCAACTTCTTTAGTTACACCACGGTTCCCTCGCTCGACGACTTCCTCCCTGCCTGACAGGTACATATTTCTCAAGGACTCGCAGTAGCTGTTCCTTGAATAAGCTCCACATTTCAGTTGTTCCCAGCCCCTGCAGTTTTCTTCTTCAAACTGTGTGTCCTAAATCTCGCCTAATAGCTTCATAATTACCTTTCCCCCAGCTGTAACTTCTGCCCTTCGGTATATACCTGTCCCTTTCCATCTCTAAGGTAAACGTAACCGAATTGTGGTCACTATCACCAAAGTGCTCACCTACCTCCAAGTCTAACACCTGGTCTGGTTCATTACCCAGTACCAAATCCAATGTAACCTCACCTCTTGTTGGCCTATCTACATACTGTGTCAGGAAACCTTCCTGCACACATTGGACAAAAACTGACCCCTCTAATATACTTGAACTATAGCTTTTCCAATTGATAGTGAAGTTAAAGTCCCCCATAACAACTACCCTGTTACTTTTGCACCTATCCAGGATCATCTTTGCAATCCTTTCCTGTACATCTCTGGAACTTTTTGGAGGCCTATAAAAAACTCCCAGCAGGGTGACCTCTCCTTTCCTGTTTCTAATCTCAGCCCATACTACCTCAATAGACAGGTCCACATCAAACATCCTTTCTGCCACCATAATACTGTCCTTGACTAACAATGCCACACCTCCCCGTCTTCCCCTCTTCTACCACCTTCTCTGCTCTGACTGAAACATCTGAACCCCGGAACCTGCAGCAACCATTCCTGTCCCTGTTCTATCCATGTCTCTAATGGCCACAACATCGAAGTCCCAGGTACCAATCCAGGCTGCAAGTTTATCCACCATATTGCGTATGCTCCTAGCATTAAAGTATACACACTTCAAACCACCCTCCCACCTGCCAATACACTGCTGTGACCTAGAAACCTTATCCATGACCTCCCTATTCTCATCCTCCTGTACATTGGAGCTACAATTCAGGTTCCCATTCCCCTTCTGAATCAGTTTAAACCCTCCCGAATAGCATTGGCAAATTTTCCCCCCAAGATATTGGTACCCCTCTGGTTCAGGTGCGGACCATCCCTTTTGTAGAGGTCCCACCTACCCAAGACGAGATAGAGGCAGAGGGATGAAGGTTGGGGTGGGGGGGTGCGGGGGGTAGGTGACATTGCTAGTCAGGGAAAATGTTGCAGCAGTACTCAGGCAGAACAGATTAGAGGGCTTGTCTAAGGAGGCCATATGGGTGGAGCTGAGAAACAGGAAAGGTATGACCACATTAATGGGGTTGTATTATAGGCCATCCAATAGTCAGCAAGGAGCAAATCTGCAGAGAGATAGCAGCCAACTGCCGGAAATATAAAGTTGTGATAGTAGGGGATTTTAATTTTTACAGATTGGGACTCCCATACTGTTAAAGGTCTAGACAATGTGGAGTTGGTAAAATATGTTCAGGAAAATTTTCTAAATCAATATATAGAGGTACCAGCTAGAGAGGATGCAATATTAGATCTCCTATTAGGAAATAAGTTAGGACACATGACGGAAATGTGTGTCGGGGAACACTTTGGTTCCAGTGATCATAACGCCATTAGTTTCAACTTGATCATGGATAAAGATAGATCTGGTCCTCGGGTTGAGGTTCTGAACTGGATAAAGGCCAAATTTAAAGAAAGAGAAAGGATCTAAAAAGTGTGGATTGGGACAGGCTGTTCTCTTGCAAGGATGTGATTGGTAAGTGGGAGGCCTTCAAAGGAGAAATTTTGAGAGTGCAGAGTTTGTATGTTCCTGTCAGGATTAAAGGCAAAGTGAATAAGAATAAGGAAGCTTGGTTCTTGAGGGATATTGCAACTCTGATAAAGAAGAAGAGAAAGATGTATGACATGTATAGGCAACAGGGAACAAATAAGATGCTTGAGGAGTATAAAAAGTGCAAGGAACTACTTAAAAAAGAAATCAGGAGGGCTAAAAGAAGACATGAGGTTGCTTTGACAGTGAAGGTGAAGGATAATCCTAAGAGCTTCTACAGGTATATTAAGAGCAAAAGGATAGTAAGAGATAAAATTGGTTCTCTTGAACATCAGAGTGGTCGGCTTTGTGTGGAACCAAAAGAAATGGGGGAGATATTAAATGTGTTTTTTGCATCCGTATTTACGAAGGAAACTGGCATGGAGTCTACGGAAATGAGGTAAACAAGCAGGGAGGTCATGGAATATATACAGATTAAAGGGGAGGCAAATCAGAGTAGATAAATCCCCAGGACCGGACAGGGTATCCCCTCAGACCTTGGAGGAGACTAGTGTTGAAATTACAGGTGCCCTGGCAGATATATTTAAAATGTCGGTATCCATGGGTGAGGTGCCAGATGATTGGAGAGTAGCTAACAAACAAACAAAGAACAAAGAACAACACAGCACGGGAAACAGGCCCTTCGGCCCAACGAGCCCGCGCCGCCGTCCCACTGTCTGTGACCTATTCATGATTTTAGTCTACGCCTAACGTGCGAGGATCAGGGAGGTCCAATTTAGGGACAATTTAGTACCCAATCAATCAGCCTAAAAGCACACCTTTGGGGGATGTGGGAGGAAACCGGAGCACCCGGAGGAAACCCACGCAACCACGGGGAGAACGTGCAAACTCCCACAGACACAGGCCCAAATCCATGTGTCCGCACAGCAACAGAGATAGTCTCTAAGCTGTCATGTTGCCCTCGAGATGGTCCAGTTTAAGCACACTAACGACATGAAGCAATAGGCAACTCCCGAAGCAACGTCCAAGAGCAGCCCACTACAACCTGCCGCATGCATGCCCCTTGCTGGACTTAAATGCCTGTGGAGACAAAAAAATTCATTATTAAACAGGCAAAGACTAACATCCCTGAGGCAAAACATATTCCCAAGCCTACAATGTTTAGTAAGGCCTACTATATCCCCCTATATGTAGCCCGCTCATGTGGCTGTCTAAGTGACTCTTAAACACCCCTAGCGTGCCTGCTTCCACCACCTTACTCGGCAGTGCATTCCACACCCCCACTACCCTTTGTGTGAAAAACTGCCCTCTAATATTTGTCTTATACCTAGCCCCCCTAGCTCATGTTGTTTTGTTTAAAAAGGGTTCAAAAAGTAATCCGGGAAATTATAGGCCGGAAGGTTTGACGTCAGTAGTAGGTAAATTATTGGAAGGAGCACTAAGAGATAAGATCTACAAATATTTGGATGGACAGGGAGGGTCAACATGGCTTTGTGCATGGTAGGTCATGTTTAACTAATTTATTAGAGTTTTTTGAGGAGGTTACCAGGAAAGTGGATGAAGGGAAGGCAGTGGATGTTGTCTACATGGACTTCAGTGAGGCCTTTGACAAGGTCCCTCATGGGAGGTTAGTTAGGAAGGTTCAGTTGCTAGGTATACATGGAGAGATAGTAAATTGTTCCTGTGGAGCAGCACAGAGAGGCAGCGATTTGGGCATGTGTGGAGGTCAAGATTAAGATAAATTTTTAAATTTTTAACTTTTTCTTTCTAGTTAAAGTTGCGAGCAGCGGTGGTTATTTCTGTACTTTTTTTTAAATTAGCTAGAAACCGGAAGTCGTCATTAGGAGGCTTACCGGTAGTTGTAGGTTTTTTTCTGTCTCTCTGACCCTATAAATTGGTACAGAGAGGATACCCGATCCTCTACACAGGTAGAGTATCCCACCCTCCCCCCTCCTCTAACCTAATAATAAGTGTGTGGGAAATTTTTTTTTCCCTCCTGGAAATTGTATCAGAGATGACGGTTCGGGCAGTAAGCTGCACCTCCTGCGGTATGTACGAGGTGAGGGACACCAGTAGTGTTCCTGCTGATTTTACCTGCAGGAAGTGTGCACACTTGCAGCTTCTGGAGGATCGTGTTAAGGAGCTGGAGCTGGAATTGGAGGAACTTCGGATAATTTGGGAGGTTGAGGCGGACATTGACAGGAGTTACAAAGAGATAGTCACTCCTAAAAATGAGTCTTGGGTAACTGCTAAGAAGAGGAGTAAGAAGCAATCGGGGAGACAATCCCCCAGGGCTGTTCCCCTCCAAAATAAGTTTTCTGTCCTGGAGGCTACAGTTGAGGAAAGATCAACTGGAGATAGCCAAAGGGAGCAGGTCTCTGGAGGTGAGCCTGCTGTGAAGGCTCAGGTGGGTAGGGGAAGTAAAAGATTGGGCCTGGTGATTGGGGACTCCATAGTTAGGGGGACAGATAGGAGAGTCAACAGTAATGGAAGGGACTCAGGGCTGGTGTGTTGCCTCCCAGGGGCTGGGGTCCGGGATGTTTCAGAGCGGGTGTTCAAGACTCTTAAGGGAGAGGGAAGTCAGCCCCAAGTCATAGTTCATGTGGGGACACATGACATAGGGAGGATAAGGAAGGGGATATTAAACAGAAATTTACGGAGTTGGGGTGGAAACTTAAGGCCAAATCAGAGTGGTTATCTCCGGACTCTTGCCTGTGCCACGGGATAGTTTAGAGAGGAATAGGGAGAGGGAAAGTTTGAACTCGTGGCTGAGGGGATGGTGCAGGAGGGAGGGGTTCAGGTTCTTGAACAATTGGGGCTCATTCTGGGGAAGGTGGGACCTCTACAAGAGTGATGGTCTACACCTGAATCAGAGGGGAACCAATATCTTGGGGGTAAAATTTGCAAAGGCTATGCTGCGGGGTTTAAACTGATTCAGAGGGGGGGTGGGATCCTGAGTAGCAGGGATGAAAGTGAGGGGGTCATAGATGAGGACTGCAAAGCACGGCATCGTGGGGGGTGGAGTAGAGCATGGTTTGAAATGCATATACTTTAATGCGAGGAGTATTCGCAATAAGGTGGATGAACTTGCAGCGTGGATCAGTACCTGGAACTTTGATGTTGTGGCCATTTCAGAGACATGGATAGAGCAGGGACAGGAACGGTTGTTGCAGGTTCCGGGGTTCAAATGCTTCAGTCGGAGTAGAGAAGGAGGTAGAAGAGGGGGAGGAGTGGCATTATTAGTCAAGGACTGTATCACAGTGACAGAAAAGAAGTTTGATGAGGACTTGTCTGTTGAGGTAGTATGGACTGAGAATAGAAATAGGAGAGGAGAGGTCACCCTGTTGGGAGTTTTTTATAGACCTCCTAAAAGTTCTAGAGAGGTAGAGGAAAGGATTGCAGAGATGATCCTGGACAGGAGTGAAAGTAATAGGGTAATTGTTATGGGAGACTTTAACTTTACTAATATTGATTGGAATAGCTGTAGCTGTAGCTCGTTAGAGGGGTCAGTTTTTACACAAAGCGTGCAGGAAGGTTTTTTGACTCAGTATGTTGATAGGCCAACTAGAGGTGAGGCTATATTGGATTTGGTGCTGGGAAATGAGCCAGACCAGGTGTTAGACTTGGAAGTTGGTGAACATTTTGGTGATAGTGACCACAATTCGGTTACGTTCACCTTAGTGATGGAAAGGGATAGGCATGAACCTCGGGGCTGTAGTTATAGCTGGGGGAAGGGTAATTATGAGGCTATTAGGAGAGAATTAGGGAGCATAGGTTGGACTAGGAAACTACAGGGGCTGGGAACATCTGAAATGTGGAGTTTATTCAAGGAGCAGCTACTGCGAGTCCTTGATATGTTTGTCCCTATCAGGCAAGGAGGAAATGGTCGAGCAAGGGAACCGTGGTGCACTAAAAAAGTTGATTCGCTGGTTAAAAGGAAAAAGGAGGCTTATGTCATGATGAGGCTTGAGGGCTCAAGTAGTGCACTGGAAAGCTTTAGATTAGCCAGGAGGGAGCTAAAGAGTGAGTTAAGAAGAGCTAAAAGAGGACACGAGAAGACTTTGGCTGATAGGATTAAGGAGAATCCTAAAGCTTTCTTTAGATATGTTAAGAATAGAAGGTTGGTTAGGGCAAGATTAGGGCCAGTCAGAGACAACAGTGGGAATTTATGTGTGGAACCGGAAGAGATTGGAGAGGCACTGAACAAATATTTCTCTTCGGTATTCACGCAGGGAGACGTAAATGTAGTTGTGGAGAACACTGGGTTACAGGGTTGTAAACTGGATAGTATTGCAGTAGATAAGGAGGATGTGCTAGATATTCTTGAGGGTTTGAAAATAGATAAGTTCCCTGGGCTGGAAGGGATTTACCCTAGGATTCTCTGGGAGGCAAGAGAGGCGATTGCAGAGCCTCTGGCTCTGATCTTCAGGTCGTCGTTGGTCACAGGTATAGTGCCAGAAGACTGGAGGATAGCAAATGTTGTCCCATTGTTTAAGAAGGGGAATAGAGACTTCCCCGGGAATTATAGACCGGTGAGTCTTACTTCTGTTGTGGGCAAAGTATTAGAAAAAATTATTAGGGATAGGATTTATAGTTATTTAGAGAGTAATGAATTGATTGGAGATAGTCAGCACGGTTTTGTGAAGGGTAGGTCGTGCCTTACAAACCTTATTGAGTTTTTTGAAAAAGTGACCAAAGAGGTGGATGGGGGTAAGGCAGTTGACGTGGTATATATGGACTTTAGTAAGGCATTTGATAAAGTTCACCGTGGAAGGCTTCTGCAGAAAATGCAGATGTATGGGATTGAGGGTGATTTAGTTAATTGGATCAGGAATTGGCTAGCAGATAGGAGACAGAGGGTGGTGGTTGATGGAAAGTATTCGTCATGGAGTTCGGTTACAAGTGGTGTGCCTCAGGGATCTGTTTTGGGGCCACTGCTGTTCGTAATCTTTATTAATGATCTGGATGAGGGTATAGTTGGGTGGATTAGTAAGTTTGCTGATGACACCAAAGTCGGAGGTGTGGTAGATTGTGAGGAAGGGTGTCGAAGTTTGCAGGGTGACTTGGACAGGTTGCAGAGCTGGGCCGCGAGGTGGCGGATGGAGTTTAATGCGGAGAAGTGTGAGGTAATCCATTTCGGTAGGAATAACAGATGTGTTGAGTATAGGGCTAACGGGAGGACTTTGAATAGAGTGGAGGAGCAGAGGGATCTAGGTGTATGTGTACATAGATCCCTGAAAGTTGGGAATCAAGTAGATAAGGTTGTTAAGAAGGCATACGGTGTCTTGGCGTTTATTGGTAGGGGGATTGAATTTAGGAGTCGCAGCGTCATGTTGCAACTGTACACAACTCTGGTGCGGCCGCACTTGGAGTACTGTGTGCAGTTCTGGTCCCCACATTACAGGAAGGATGTGGAGGCTTTGGAGAGGGTGCAGAGGAGGTTTACCAGGATGTTGCCTGGTATGCAGGGGAGGTCCTATGAGGAGAGACTGAGGGATTTGGGGTTGTTTTCACTGGAAAGAAGGCGGCTAAGAGGGGATCTTATAGAAACATATAAGATGATCAGAGGTTTAGATAGGGTGGATGGTGATAGCCTGTTTCCTCGGATGGAGAAAGCTAGCACGAGGGGGCATGGCTTTAAATTAAGGGGGGGTAGTTATAGGACAGATGTCAGGGGCAGGTTCTTTACCCAGAGGGTGGTGAGGGACTGGAATGCCCTGCCTGCTGCAGTTGTAAATGCGCCTAGTTTGGGGGCGTTTAAGAGATTGGTGGATAGGTTTATGGATGAAAAGGGATTGGTTTAGATTAGTGGGTCAATGTTTTTTTTTTAAAAATAAGACTGGTCGGCGCAACATTGTGGGCCGAAGGGCCTGTTCCGCGCTGTAATGTTCTATGTTCTATGTTCTATGTTCTAAATTGGATTAGACGTTGGATTGATGGAAGAAGCCAGAGAGTGGTAGTGGAGGAGTGCTTCTCTGAGTGGAGGCCTGTGACTAGTGGTGTGCCACAGGGATCATTGCTGGGTCTATTGTTGTTTGTCATCTATATCAATGATCTGGATGATAATGCGATAAATTGGATCAGCAAATTTGCTGATGATACAAAGACTGGAGGTGTAGTGGACAGTGAGGAAGGTTTTCAAAGCTTGCAGAGTGACTTGGACCAGCTAGAAAAATGGGCTGAAAAACGGCAGATGGAATTTAATGCAGACAAATGTGAGGTATTGCACTTTCAAAGAATAAACCAAGGTTGAAATACAAGGTAAATGGTAGGACACTGAAGAGTGCAGTAGAACAGAGGGATCTGGGATTACAGATACTTAATTCCCGAAAAGTGGCATCACAGGTAGATAGGGTCGTGAAGAGTGATTTTGGAACATTGGCCTTTTTAAATCAAAGTAATGAGTTTAAGAGTTGGAATGTTATGGTGAGGTTGTATAAGACATTGGTGAGGCTGAATTTAGAGTATTGTGTGCAGTTTTGGTCACCTAATTATAGGAAAGATACTAATAAGGTTGAAAGAGTGCAGAGAAAGTTTACAAGGATATTGCTGGAACTTGAGAAATGAGTTACAGAGAGATTGAATAGGTTAGGACTTTATTCCCTGGAGTGTAGAAGAATGTGGGGAGATTTGATAGAATTGAGTAAGATTTTGATGGGTATAGATAGAGTGAATGCAAGCAGGCTTTTTCCACTGAGGCTAGGGGAGAAAAAAACCAGAGGGCATGGGTTAAGCGTGAACGGGGAAAGGTTTAAAGGGAATATTAGGAGGGGCTTCTTCACTCAGAGAGTGGTGGGAGTGTGGAATGAGCTGCCAGCTGAAGTGGTGAAAGTGGGCTCACTTTTAATATTTAAGAAAAACTTGGACAGGTACATAGAACAGAACATTACAGTGCAGTACAGGCCCTTCGGCCCTCAATGTTGCACTGACCAGTGGAACCAATCTAATGACCCTCTAACCTAAACTATTCCAATGTTATCCATGTGCCTATCCACTGACCATTTGAATGCCCTTAAAGCTGGCGAGTCCACAACTGCTGCAGGAAGGGCATTCCACGTCCTTACTACCCTCTGGTAGTAAGAACCTACCTCTGACATCCGTCCTATAATTACCACCCCTCAATTTAAAGCTATGTCCCCTCGTGTTAGCCATCACCATCCGAGGAAAAAGGGTCTCACTATCCACCCGATCTAACCCTCTGATCATCTTGTTTGCCTCAATTAGGTCACCTCGTAACCTTCTTCTCTCTAATGAAAATAATCTCAAGTCCCTCAGCCTTTCCTCATAAGACCTTCCCTCCATACCAGGCAACATCCTGGTAAACCTCCTCTGCACCCTTTCCAATGCCTCTACATCTTTCCTATAATGCAGCAACAGGAACTGTACACAATACTCCAAGTGCGGCCGCACCAGAGTTTTGTACAATTGTAACATGACTTCACGGCTCCGAAATTCAATCCCTCTACCAATAATTTTCCTACCACTGTCGTAAGGTTCAGCAGCCTATAATTTCCTGGATTATTCCTGCTGCCCTTCTTAAACAATGGAACAACACTGGCAATTCCCCAGTCCTCTGGAACTTCACCTGCAGCCAAAGAGGATACAAAGATTTTTGTCAAAGCCCAGAAATTTCTGCCCTTGCCTCTCTCAGTTTTCTGGGGTAGATCCCATTTGGCCCTGAGGATTTATCTACTTCAAGATGCCTAAAACCATCTCCTTTTTGATATTGACATGTCCCAGACTTTCTACACACCCTACCTAATTCCTCATCCATCAAGTCCCTCTCTTTACTGAGGCAAAGTATTCATTTAGCATCTCATCCATTTCCTCAGGCTCCATGCATTGATTCCCCCTCAGTATTCTTCTCTGGCTATCCTCTTGCTCTTTACATACGCATAAAATGCCTTCGGAATTTCCTTAATGCTGTTTACCAAGGACTTTTCATGACCCCTTTTAACCCTCCTAACGGCTTCCTTAAGTTCCATGATTGAATGGCGGAGCAGACTCAATGGGCTGAATGGCCTAATGCTGCTCCTATATCATATGGTCTTATTAGAAAGAGCACCTGGGTGCTGTGCGGTGGCATGAACAAGATGAGTCAAATGGCCCATTTCCGTGCTGCAACTTTGATATGATCCTATATGCACACACAAAAACATACGCACATACACAAACAAGCACATACATAAACACACTACACACACACATAATCACACAAACAACTACATACACACACACACATAATCACACAAACAACTACATACACACAATCTCATACACACACTACTACACACCCGCACACTACTACACACACAAAATCTCATACACACACACACACACACAAACACACACAAAATCTCACACACACAAAATCTCATACACACACACACACACACAAACACACACAAAACTACCCACAGTCACACACACACACATACACACAATCTCACACACGCACACTACTACACACACACAATCACGCACATGGCATTTTGGTTTATGGTTAGAATGTTTGGAAGCGTGTCAGACCTGACTAAATCCATGAATGCATCAGCTGAATGCACTTCTTCGATCTTCCCCTCACGGTGCATCATTTCCTTTCCTCCTCCGCCAGGGTGGATGATCAGCACCATAATGATCCCGATGATCACTGCCAGGACAGTGGTGGTTGTGTAGTAAATAACTGCTCGTAGACCCATTTTACCAGAGGCCTTGCTGTCCAGTGCTGCCATACCTATCACATTCAAACATTCAGATCACAATTGTGTACATGAGCAAGAAGAAGGAAAACACTGTCATAAATTTGCAAAACCAACAATATGCATTTAAATAACATCAACTTCGAAAAATCTCAGAGTGTTTCACAAAGACAAAATAAGGAGATCTCAAAATTTCTACATATAACCAAATTTGAAGGACATAAGAACTAGGAACTAGGAGCAGGAGTAGGCCACCTGGCCCCTGGAGCCTGCTCCGCCATTCAATAAGATCATGGCTGATCTTTTTGTGGATTCAGCTCACCATAACCCTTAATTCCTTTACTGTTCAAAAATCTATCTATCCTTGCCTTAAAAACGTTCAATGAGGGAGCCTCAACTGCTTCACTGGGCAGGGAATTCCACAGATTCACAACCCTTTGTGTGAAGAAGTTCCTCCTCAACTCAGTCGTAAATCTGCTCCCCCTTATTTTGAGGCTATGCTCCCTAGTTCTAGTTTCACCCGCCAGTGGAAAACTTCCCTGTTTCTATCTTATCTATTCCCTTCAAAATCTTATACGTTTGCATAAGATCTCCCCTCATTCTTCTGAATTCCAATGAGTATAGCCCCAGTCTACTCAGTCTCTCTTCATAAGCCAACCCTCTCAACTCCGGAATCAACCTAGTGAATCTCCTCTGCACCCCCTCCAGTGCCAGTATATCCTTTCTCAAGTAAGGAGACCAAAACTGTACACAGTACTCCAGGTGTGGTCTCACCAGCACCTTATACAGCTGTAACATAACCTCACTGCTTTTAAACTCCATCCCTCTGGCAATGAAGGACAAAATTCCATTTGCCTTCTTAATTACATGCTGTACCTGCAAACCAACTCCTTGAGATTCCTGCACAAGAACGCCCAGGTCCCTCTGCACAGCAACATGCTGTAATTTTTTACCATTTAAATAATAGTCTATTTTGCAGCTATTTCTACCAAAATGAATGACCTCACATTTACTAACATTGTACTCCATCTGCTCAACCCTCGTCCACTCACTTAGATTATCTATATCCCTTTACAGACTTTCAGTATCCTCTGCACACTTTGCTCTTCCACCCATCTTAGTGTCATCTGTGAATTTTGACACACTACACTTGGTCCCCAATTCCAAATCATAAACAAATTGTTAACAATTGTGGTCCCAACGCTGATCCCTGGGGCACACCACTAGTCACTGATCGCCAACCAGAAAACACCATTTAGCCCGACTCCTGGCTTTCTGTTAGTTAACCAATCATTACCCGTAACACAGTGCACCTTTATCTTATGTAGCAGTCTTCTGTGCAGCACCTTTTCAAATGAAACATAGAATCATAGAAACACTACAGCACAAACAGGCCCTTTACTAAGTCCCATGTACTTATCCAAAAGTCTCTTAAAAGACCCTATCGAATCCACCTCCACCACTACTGCCGGCAGCCGATTCCACTCACCCACCACCCTCTGAGTGAAAAACTTACCCCTTCCATCTCCTCTGTACCTGCTCCCCATCACCTTAAACCTGTGTCCTCTTGTGGCAACCATTTCAGCCCTGGGAAAAAGCCTCTGAGCATCCACTTGATCAATACCTCTCAACATCTTATATACCTCTATCAGGTCACCTCTCATCCTTCGTCTCTCGAAGGAGAAAAGACCGAGCTCTCTCAACCTCTCCTGATAAGGCATGCCACCCAATCCAGGCAACATCCTTGTAAATCTCCTCTGCACCCTTTCAATAGCTTCCGCATCCTTCCTGTAATGAGGCGACCAGAACTGAGCACAGTACTCCAAGTGGGGTCTGACCAGGGTCTTATAAAGCTGCAACATTATCTCCCGACTCCTAAATTCAATTCCTCAATTGATTGAAGGCCAGTACACCATACGCCTTCTTAACCACATCCTCTACCTGCGAAGCTGCTTTGAGCGTCCAATGAACCCGGACCCCAAGATCCTTCTGATCTTCCACACTGCCAAGAGTTTTACCCTTTATATTATCTATAGATATGCCAAGAGTTTTACCCTTTATATTATCTATAGATATGTTAAGAACAAAAGGTTGGTTAGGGCAAGATTAGGGCCAGTTAGAGACAGCAGTGGGAATTTATGTGTGGAACCGGAGGAGATTGGTGAGGCATTGAACCAATATTTCTCTTCGGTGTTCACGCAGGAGGACATAAATGTAGCTGTGGAGAACACTGGGTTACAGGGTTGTAAACTGGACAGTATTGCAGTTGATAAGGAGGATGTGCTAGATATTCTTGAGGGTTTAAAAATAGATAAGTCCCCTGGGCTGGACGGGATTTACCCTAGGATTCTCTGGGAGGCAAGGGAGGAGATTGCAGAGCCTCTGGCTCTGATCTTCAGGTCGTCGTTGGTCACCGGTATAGTGCCAGAAGATTGGAGGTTAGCGAATGTTGTCCCATTGTTTAAGAAGGGGAACAGGGACTTCCCCGGGAATTATAGACATAGAACATAGAACATAGAACATAGAACATTACAGCGCAGAACAGGCCCTTCGGCCCACGATGTTGCGCCGACCAGTTACAAAAACAATGACCCACTAGCCTATACCAATCCCTTTTCGTCCATAAACCTATCCAGAGATCTCTTAAACGCCCCCAAACTAGACGCATTTACAACTGCAGCAGGCAGGGCATTCCAATCCTTCACCACCCGCTGGGTAAAGAACCTACCCCTGACATCCGTCCTGTAGCTACCCCCCCTTAATTTAAAGCCATGCCCCCTCGTGCTAGCTTTCTCCATCCGAGGAAAAAGGCTATCACTATCCACCCTATCTAAACCTCTAATCATCTTATATGTTTCAATAAGATCCCCTCTTAGCCGCCTTCTTTCCAACGAAAACAACCCTAAATCCCTCAGTCTCTCCTCATAGGACCTCCCCACCATACCAGGCACCATCCTAGTAAACCTCCTCTGCACCCTCTCCAACGCCTCCACATCCTTCTTGTAATGCGGGGACCAGAACTGCACACAGTACTCCAAGTGCGGCCGCACTAGAGTAGTGTACAGTTGCAACATTACACTGCGACTCCTAAATTCAATCCCCCTACCAATAAACGCCAAGACACCGTACGCCTTCTTAACAACCTTATCTACTTGATTCCCAACTTTCAGGGATCTATGTACACACACACCTAGATCCCTCTGTTCATCCACACTATTCAAAGTCCTCCCGTTAGCCCTATACTCGACACATCTGTTGCTCCTACCAAAGTGAATTACCTCACACTTCTCCGCATTAAATTCCATCCGCCACCTCTCGGCCCAGCTCTGCAACCTATCTAAGTCTCCCTGCAGACTATGACACCCTTCCTCACAATCTACCACACCTCCAATTTTGGTGTCATCAGCAAATTTACTAATCCACCCAACTATACCCTCATCCAGATCATTAATAAAAATTACAAACAACAGTGGCCCCAAAACAGATCCCTGAGGCACACCACTCGTAACTGTACTCCATGATGAATATTTACCATCCACCACCACCCTCTGTCTCCTATCTGATAGCCAATTCCTGATCCAACTTCCTAGATTACCCACAATCCCATACATCTGCATTTTCTGCAGAAGCCTACCATGGTGAACCTTATCGAACGCCTTACTAGACCGGTGAGTCTTACTTCTGTTGTGGGCAAGGTTTTAGAAAAAATTATTAGGGATAGAATTTATAGTTATTTGGAGAGTAATGAAATGATTAGAGATAGTCAGCATGGTTTTGTGGAGGGTAGGTCGTGCCTTACTAACCTTATTGAGTTTTTTGAGAAAGTGACCAAAGAGGTGGATGGCAGTTGACGTGGTATATATGGACTTTAGTAAGGCGTTTGATAAGGTTCACCATGGAAGCCTTCTGCAGAAATTGCAGATGTATGGGATTGAGGGTGATTTAGGAAATTGGATTAGGAATTGGCTGGCGGATAGGAGACAGAGGGTGGTGGTTGATGGTAAGTATTCGACATGGAGTTCAGTTACGAGTGGTGTGCCTCAAGGATCTGTTTTGGGGCCACTGCTGTTTGTAATTTTTATAAATGATCTGGATGAGGGTATAGCTGGGTGGATTAGTAAATTTGCTGATGACACCAAAGTCGGAGGTGTGGTAGATAGTGAGGAAGGGTGTCTTAGTCTACACGGAGATTTGGACAAGTTGCAGAGCTGGGCCGAGAGGTGGAGGATGGAGTTTAATGCGGAAAAGTGTGAGATAATTCACTTTGGCAGGAATAACAGATGTGTAGAGTATAGGGCTAACGGTAGGACTCTGAATAGTGTGGATGAACAGAGGGACCTACGTGTATGTGTACATAGATCCCTGAAAGTTGGGAATCAAGTAGATAAGGTTGTTAGGAAGGCATACGGTGTCTTGGCGTTTATTGGTAGGGGGATTGAATTTAGGAGCCGCAGCGTCATGTTGCAACTGTACAAAACTCTGGTGCGGCCGCACTTGGAGTACTGTGTGCAGTTCTGGTCTCCACATTATAGGAAGGATGTGGAGGCTTTGGAGAGGGTGCAGAGGAGGTTTACCAGGATGTTGCCTGGTATGGAGGGGAGGTCCTATGAGGAGAGACTGAGGGATTTGAGGTTGTTTTCGTTAGAAAGAAGGCGGCTGCGAGGGGACCTTATTGAAACATATAAGATGATTAGAGGTTTGGATAGGGTGGACAGTGATAGCCTTTTTCCTCGGATGGAGAAAGCTAGCACGAGGGGGCACGACTTTAAATTAAGGGGGGGTAGTTATAGGACTGATGTCAGGGGTAGGTTCTTTACCCAGAGGGTGGTGAGGGACTGGAATGCCCTGCCAGCTGCAGTTGTAAATGCGCCTAGTTTGGGGGCGTTTAAGAGATCTGTGGATAGGTTTATGGACGAAATGGGATTGGTTTAGGTTAGTGGGTTGGTGTTTTTTTTTTAAAAGCTGGTCGGTGCAACATCATGGGCCAAAGGGCCTGTTCTGCACTGTAATGTTCTATGTTCTATGTTCTATTATATTCTGTCATCCTATTTGACCTGCCAAAATGAATCACCACACGCTTATCTGGGTTGGACTCCACCTGCTACTTCTCCACCCAGTCTTGCATCCGATCAATGTCTCGCTGCAACTTCTGACATCCCTCCAGACTATGCACAATAGCTCCAACCTTTGTGTCATCAGCAAACTTACCAACGTGTCCCTCCACTTCTTAATAGAACATAGAACAGTACAGCACAGTACAGGCCATTCGGCCCTCAATGTTGTGCGGAACAATGTCCAAACCCAAGATCAAGCTATCCCACTCCCTGTAATTCTGGTGTGCTCCATGTGCCTATCCAATAACCGCTTAAAAGTTCCTAAAGTGTCCGACTCCGCTATCACAGCAGGCAGTGCATTGCACACCCCAACCACTCTCGAGTAAAGAATCTACCTCAGACTTCCCTTCTATATCTCCCACCAAGGACGTTATAGTTATGCCCCCTAGTAACAGCTACATCCACCCAAGGAGATAGTCTCTGCACATCCACTCTATCAATCCCTCTCATCATCTTATAAACCTCTATTAAGTCTCCTCTCATCCTCCTCCGCTCCAAAGAGAAAATCCCCAGTTCCCTCAACCTTTCCTCATAAGATCTACCCTCTAAACCAGGCAGCATCCTGGTAAATCTCCTCTGCACTCCCTCCAAAGTCATCCAGGTCATTTATAAAAATCACAGAGAGCAAGGGTCCCAGAACAGATCTCTGGGGCACTCCACTGGTGACCGACTTCCATGCAGAAAAAATCCCATCTACAACCACTCTCTGCCTTTTGCAGGCAAGCCAATTCTGGATCCACAAAGCAATGTCCCCTTGGATCCCATGCCCCCTCACTTTCTCAATAAGCCTTACACGGGGCACCTTATCAAACACCTTGCTGAAGTCCATATAAACCACATCTACTGTTCTTCCTTCATCAATGTGTTGAGACACATTCTCAAAAAATTCAATCAGGCTCGTAAGGCACGATGTGCCTTTGACAAAGCCATGCTGACTATTCTTGATCATACTATACCCCTTCAAATGTTCATAAATTCTGCCTCTCAGGATCTTCTCCATCAACTTACCAACCACTGAGGTTAGACTCACCGGTCTATAATTTCCTGGGCTATCTCTACTCCCTTTCTTGAATACAGGAACAACATCCACAATTCTCCAATCCTCTGGAACCTCTCCCATCTCCATCGATGATGCAAAGATCATCGCCAGGGGTTCAGCAATGTCTTCCCTCACCTCCCACAGTAACCTGGGGTTCATCCCATCCGGTCCTGGCGACTTATCTAACTTAATGCTTTTCAAACGCTCCAACGTATCCTCTTTCTTAATATCTACGTGCTCAATCTTTTCAGTCCGCTGCAAGTCTGCACTACAACCACCAATATCTTTTCCACTGTGAATGCTGAAGTAAAGTATTCATTGAGTACCTCTGCTATTTCTACTGGTTCCATACAAACTTTCCCACCGTCACACCTGATAGGTCCTATTCCTTCATGTCTTATCCTCTTGCTCTTCACACACTTGTAAAAGGCCTTGGAGTTTTCCTTAATCCTACCTGCCAAGACCTTCTCATGATCCCTTCTGGCTCTCCTAATTTCCTTCTTAAGATCCTTCTGGAAATCCAGATACACCACATCCACAGGTTTCCCATTGTCCACTCTGCATGTAATGTTCTCAAAGAATTCCACCAAATTAGTCAAACCTGCCCTTCATGAACACATGCTGCATCTTACCAATGGGACAATTTATACCAAGTCACTATCCCTGTAGAGCAGTCCTACAGAGAGAGAAGCAGGAAGAGAGTTCATTCATCCTTCCATACACATTCATCCTAGGGGAGGCAATGGCCCAGTGATATTATGACTAGACAATTAATCCTGAAACTCATGTTCTGGCAACCTGGGTTCGAATCCTGCCATGGCAGCTGGTAGAATTTAAATTCAATAACAAATGAACCTTATTAGTCAGGAAATTGTATTGAGGGAATTGCTGGGATTAAAACCTGATAAGTTCCCAGGGCCTGATGCTCTGCATCCCAGAGTACTTAAGAAGTGGCCCTAGAAAAGGTGGACACTTTGATGATCATTTTCCAACGTGCTATATACTCTGGAAGAGTTCTACTGGATTGGAGGGTAGCTTGTAAAGACTCACATTCCAACCATTATCTTGCAATTGTATCTTTCTGTATATATGCCATGTTTGTGAATCTACCTGTTCAGTCAACTGATGAAGGAACAGTGCTCCAAAGCCTTATGATTACATGTAAACCTGCTGGACTTTAGCCTTGTGTTGTGAGACTTGTTACTGTGACCAGGAGAGTGGACAAGGGTAAACCAGTGGATGTTGTGTACCTGGACTTTCAAGAGGCTTTTGACAAGGTCCCACATAAGAGATTAGTGAGCAAAATTAAAGCTCATGCTATTGGCGGCAATGTATTGATGTGGATAGAGAACTGGTTGGCAGGGTGGGAATAAATGCGTCCTTTTCAGAGTGGCACGCAGTGACTAGTGGAGTACCGCAGGGTTCAGTGCTGGGAGTCCAGCTATTCACAATGTTCATTAATGATTTGAATGAAGGAATTGAATACAATATTTCCAAATTTGCAGACAACAATAAGCTGGGTGTAAGTGTGTGCTGTGGGCAGGATGTTAAGGGGCTGCTGGGTGACTTGGACAGGCTGGCTGAGTGGAGAAATACTTGACAAGCGCGATATAATGTGGATAAATGTGGCAAAAAGAAGAAGGAAGATTATTATCTGAATGGTGGCAGTTTAGGAAAAGGGGAAGTGCAATGTGACCTGGGTATCATGGTGGAACAGTCGCTGAAGGTTGGCATGCAGGTACATTTGTTCGCTGGAGCAGGTGGAGTGAAGGGCGCATGGAGTAAAGGTAAGTGATTACCTTTGTAAACATTTTCACGGGCTTTGTAACGGTTTTTCTGCTTTAAAAACTAGGCAGGAAGTGGGCCGCGGGGCTTTGTGGGAAGGGATTTTTTACCGCGCAAAGTTTAAAAGAGGCTTGCTGTAGACAGCGGGCAGCATTGGGAGCAGGCAGCGGAGTGAGAGGGAAGCAGAGTGAGCTGTAAGGGCTTAGGATCAAAGGGCTTTTGAGAAAAGGGCCAGGTAAGTTTGACTTCTTAACTGTGTTCAGTAATTACTAAGAGACTGTGATGGAGGGGTATGTGATGTGCTGTTTCTGTATGATGTGGGAGCTGGTGGACCCCAAAGTCCTTCCCAGTGACCATGTCTGCAGTAAGTGCTGGTTGCTGGAGGAGCTCCAGCTCAAGGTATATGAGCTGGCCTCTGAGCTTCAGACACTGAGGCTCATCAGGGAGAGGGAGTGTACCCTAGATAATGGGTGCAAGAGACATCCACACCCCCTAGACTGGCTAACTCTGAGGGCCAGGACGAAGAGGGTGCTGCTGGGGGGAGGAAGGAGGGGGGAGTGGGGAGGAAGGAGGGGGAGACCCAAAGGCCTCAGCCTCTCAATCTGCACAACAGGTTTGAGGTTCTTGCTCCCAGTGTGGACAAGAATGAGGGCTGTAAGGCTGATGAGCAAACTGCCCACGGTACAGTGGTGCAGACACAGGACAAAGAGGAAGAAGTAAAGAGGAATGTAGTGGTAATTGGGGATAGTGTGCTTAGGGGTATAGACACTGTCCTTTGTCACAATGATAAGGAATACAGAAGGGTGTGTTGTCTGCCTGGTGCTCGGGTCCAGGATGTCTCATCTGGGCTGCAGAGGAACCTGGAGTGGGAGGGTGAGAATCCGGTTGTTGTGGTTCATGTGGGTGCCAATGACATAGGCAAAATGGGAACTAAGGATCTGCAGGGGGAGTATGAAAAGCTGGGAATGGAATTAAAAAGCAGAACCGACAAGGTGGTTATCTCTGGATTACTACCTGAACCGCGTGCAGATGGGCGTAAGGTAAATAGGATTAAAGAGATGAATGGGTCGCTCAAGGATTGGTGTGGGAAGAATGGGTTTGAATTTATGGGGCATTGGCACCAGTATTGGGGCAGGTGGGACCTGTTCAGATGGGATGGTGTTGGTCTGAACCGTGCTGGGACCAGAGTCCTGGCGAATGGTATAACTAGGACTGTAGATAGGGCTTTAAACTAATTGGGGGGGGAGGGTGCAGGGGTGGGAGAAATTACAATGTCTAAAGTAAAAGAGGGGGTACGGGTGCAGAAAAATGATAAGGATGTCCCAATAATAAAGGGAGTAGGGGGCATGAGAAAGGTTGGTAGCGTTCCTTCAAATAGGGTCCAGATAAATGCTGGGATAAAGACACTTTATCTGAATGCACGAAGCGTTCGGAACAAAGTGGATGAGCTGGTGGCACAGATCAACACAAATGGATATGATCTGGTGGCCATTACAGAAATGTGGCTGCAAGGTGACAGGGACTGGGAGCTGAATGTCCAGGGGTATCAGGTGTTAAGGAAGGATAGACGGGAGGAAAAAGGGGGTGGGGTAGCTCTGTTAATTAAGGATAATATCAGGGCGGTAGTAAGGGAAGATATAGGCTCCAAAGAGCAGAACGTGGAATTGTTGTGGATGGAGATAAGGAACAGTAAGGGGAGGAAGACGCTGGTGGGTGTGGCCTATAGGCCCCCAAATAATAACTTGGAGGTGGGGCGGGCTATAAACAAGCAAATAAATGATGCATGCAGGAATGGAACGGCGATAATTATGGGGGATTTCAATCTACGTATTGATTGGTTGACCCATGTCGGACGCGGTAGGCTTGAGGAAGAGTTCTTGGAATGCTGCTGGGATAGTTTCCTTGAACAGTATGTGACGGAACCGACGAGGGAGCAAGCTATCTTAGATCTGGCGTTGTGTAATGAGGCAGGTAGAATTAGGGATCTTGTTGTGAGGGATCCTCTTGGGACGAGTGATCATTGTATGGTTGAGTTTTTGATGCAGATGGAGGATGAGAAAGTAGGATCCTGGACCTGTGTCCTCTGTTTGAACAGAGGGGGGTACGATAGGATGAGAGAGGAATTGGCAAGTGTAGATTGGGGGTGCAGATTGGTCGGTAGGACTGCTGAGGAACAGTGGAGGATCTTTAAGGAGATCTTTCTCAGTGCTCAGCAGAAATTTATTCCGATGGCAAAGAAAGAACGTAGGAGAAGGGATAATCAGCCGTGGTTTTCGAAGGAATTAAGGGAAAGTATTAAATTAAAAGCTGATGCGTTTAGTGTGGCTAAAAGTAGTGGGCGTGTAGAAGATTGGGAGAGGTTTAAAAATCAACAAAGATTGACGAAGAAGTTAACATAAGAAATAGGAAATAGGAGCAGGAGTAGGCCAACTAGCCCTTCGAGCCTGCCCCGCCACTCAGTAAGATCATGGCTGATCTGTCGTGGCTCAGTTCCACATTCCCGCCCTCTCCCCATAACCCTTAATCCCCTCTCTTATCAAAAACCCATCAACCCGCGTCTTAAAAATATTTAGCGAGGTAGCCTCCACCACTTCAACGGGCAGAGAATTCCAGAGATTCACCACCCTTTGAGTGAAGAAGTTCCTCCTCAACTCCGTTCTAAACCGCACCCCCTTTATCTTGAGGCTGTGCCCCCTAGTCCTACTGTCCTTTCTGAGCGGGAAGAGTCTCTCCACCTCTATCCTATCCATCCCATTCGTCATCTTATACGTCTCAATGAGATCTCCCCTCATTCTTCTAAACTCTAACGAGTACAAGCCTAATTTATTCAGCCTCTCCTCATAGCTCAACCCCCTCAACTCCGGCATCAGCCTAGTAAACCTCCTCTGCACTCCCTCCAAGGCCAAAATATCCTTGCGTAAGTACGGCACCCAAAACTGCACACAGTACTCCAGCTGCGGCCTCACCAATGCCCTATACAGCCGCAGCAAGACCTCCCTACTTTTATATTCAATCCCCCTCGCTATGAAGGCCAGCATCCCATTCGCCTTCCTGACCACCTGCTGCACCTGCAAGCTGGGTTTTTGCGACTCATGCACAAGGACCCCGAGGTCCCTCTGCACCGCCGCCTGCTGCAGTTTTTCGCCAAGTTGATAAAGAAAGGAAGGATAGACTATGAAGCTAAACTAGCACTAAATATAAAAAAGGACAGTAAGAGTTTTTATAAATATATAAAGAGGAGGAGGCTGGCTAGAGTGGATGTTGGACCCTTAGAGGATGAGAGGGGGGATTTAATGGTGGGCGATGAGGAAATGGCTGAGGCCTTAAATAAGTTTTTTGCCTCGGTCTTCACGGAGGAGGACACGAATACTTTGCCGGGTATTAAAGATAGAAGGATGGTAGGAGTTGAGGGCCTGAATGTGATTACTGTCACTAGAGAGGTAGTGCTTGATAGACTAACGGGACTGATGGTGGACAAGTCCCCAGGACCAGATGGAATGCATCCCAGGGTTCTGAAGGAAATGGCAGAGGTGATAGTAGATGCCTTAGTGATTATTTACCAAACTTCGCTGGATTCCAGGGAAGTGCCGGAAGATTGGAAAACAGCTAATGTTACGCCACTGTTTAAAAAAGGTAGCAGACAAAAGGCAGGGAATTATAGGCCGGTTAGTTTAACGTCTGTTGTTGGAAAAATGCTGGAATCCGTCATCAAAGAAGAAATAGTGAGGCACCTTCAGAAGAATTGTTTGATAGAGCGGACGCAGCACGGATTCATTAAGGGGAAGTTGTGTCTGACGAATTTATTGGAATTCTATGAGGATGTGACTAGTGCGGTAGACAGAGGGGAACCGGCGGATGTGGTGCTTCTTGATTTTCAGAAGGTGTTCGATAAGGTGCCGCAAAAAAGGTTGCTTCAGAAGGTTAGGGGGCATGGAGTTGGGGGTAAGGTATTAGCGTGGATAGAGGATTGGTTGTCTAATAGGAGGCAGAGAGTTGGTATCAATGGGTGCTATTCTGATTCGCGGTTGGTGACTAGTGGAGTGCCGCAGGGATCGGTGCTGGGGCCTCAACTATTTAGCATTTATATAGATGATCTGGAGGAGGGGGCTGAGTGTAGGGTGTCGAAATTTGCTGATGACATGAAGATAAGTGGAAAAGCAAATTGTGCAGAGGGTGTGGAAAGTCTGCAGAGGGATCTAGATAGGCTAAGCGAGTGGGCGAGGACCTGGCAGATGGAGTACAATGTTAGCAAGTGTGAGGTTATCCACTTTGGCAGAAATAATAGTAGGAGGGATTACTATTTAATGGGCGAAAAGCTGCAGCATGCTACGGTGCAGAGGGACCTGGGGATCCTTGTGCATGAGTCGCAAAAACCCAGTCTGCAGGTGCAGCAGGTGATCAAGAAGGCGAATGGGATGCTGGCCTTTATAGTGAGGGGGATAGAATTTAAAAGCAGGGAGGTCTTGCTGCAACTGTACAGGGCACTGGTGAGGCCGCAGCTGGAGTACTGTGTGCAGTTTTGGTCGCCGCACTTGCGCAAGGATATTTTGGTCTTGGAGGGAGTGCAGAGGAGGTTCACGAGGTTGATACTGGAGATGAGGGGGTTGGACTATGAAGAGAGGCTGAATAGACTGGGTCTGTAGTCGTTGGAGTTTAGAAGGATGAGGGGGGTCTTATAGAGACGTATAAGATAATGAAGGGGATGGATAGGGTAGAGGTAGAGAGATTCTTCCTGCTCAGAAAGGACAGCAGGACTAGAGGGCACAGCCTCAAGATAAGGGGGGAGCAGTTTAGAACGGAGTTGAGGAGGAACTTCTTCACTCAAAGGGTGGTGAATCTCTGGAATTCTGTGTCCATTGAAGTGGTGGAGGCTACCTCGCTAAATATATTTAAGTCACGGGTAGATAGGTTTCTGATAGACAAGGGAATTAAGGGTTATGGGGAGAAAGCAGGAAAGTGGAACTGAGCCACTTCAGCTCAGCCATGATCTTATTGAATGGCAGGGCAGGCTCGAAGTGCTAGATGGCCTACTCCTGCTCTTATTTCTTTCTTATGTTCTTATTACAGCAGGCAGTGAGGAAAGCTAATGACATGCTGGCCTTCATAGCAAGATGATTTGGGTATAGGAGTAAGGATGTCTTGCTGCAGTTATACAGGGCTTTGGTGAGGCCACACCCTGAGTATTGAGTACAGTTTTGGGCTCCTAGTCTTGGTATTGAGGGAGCAAAGTCTACCAGACTGATTCATAGAAGAGCAGGACTGACATGGGAAGAGAGACTGGATCAACTGGGCTTGTACTCACTGGGAATAAGAAGAATGAGACAGAATCTCATAGAAATGTATTAAATCCTGATGCTGAATAAACTAGGCTTGTACTCATTAGAGTTTAGAAGAATGAGGGGAGATCTCATTGAGACGTATAAGATGATGAATGGGATGGATAGGATAGAGGTGGAGAGACTCTTCCTGCTCAGAAAGGACAGTAGGACTAGGGGGCACAGCCTCAAGATAAAGGGGGGGCGGTTTAGAACGGAGATGAGGAGGAACTTCTTCACTCAAAGGGTGGTGAATCTCTGGAATTCTCTGCCCGTTGAAGTGGTGGAGGCTACCTCGCTAAATATTTTTAAGACGCGGGTTGATAAGAGAGGGGATTAAGGGTTATGGGGAGAGAGCGAGAATGTGGAACTGAGCCACGACAGATCAGCCATGATCTTACTGAATGGCGGGGCAGGCCCGAAGGGCTAGATGGCCTACTCCTGCTCCTATTTCTTATGTTCTTATGACTTGATAGGCGAGATGTGGGAAGGATGTTCCCGATATTGGGAAATGCACACTTAGGAGTCACTGTCTAACAATAAGCGGTAAGCCATTCAGGACGGAGATGAGGAAGAACTTCCTTCACTCAGAGTGTTGTGAACCCGTGGAATTCTCTACCACAGAAAGCTGTTGGGGCCAGTTTATGTTCAAGAGGGAGCTGGACATGGCCCTTGTGGCTAAAGGGATCAAGGGATATGGAGAGAAAGCGGGAGTGTGATACTGAAGGTGCATGATCAACAATGATCATATTGAATGGTGGTGCAACCTTGAAGGGCCGAATAGCCTACTCCTGCATCTATTTTCTGTGTATAGAGCATAGAACACAGAACACTACAGCACAAACAGGCCCTTCGGCACACATGTTACGCTGATCATATCCATACCTACCAGGCCTATCTATAACTCTCAATCCCATTAAGTCCCATATACTCATCCAGAAGTCTCTTAAAAGACCCCAGCGAGTTTGCCTCTGCCACCACCGACGGCAGCCAATTCCATTCACCCACCACCCTCTGAGTGAAAAACTTACCCCTGACATCTCCTCTGTACCTATTCCCCAGCACCTTAAACCTGTGTCCTCTCGTAGCCCTGGGAAATAGCCTCTGAGAATCCACCCAATCTATACCTCTCAACATCTTATATACCTCTATCAGGTCACCTCTCAGCCTTCGTCTCTCCAGGGAGAAAAGACCGAGCTCCCTCAACCTATGTTTCATAGAACAGTACAACCCAGTACAGGCCCTTCGGCCCTCAATGTTGTGCCAAGCTGTGTCTGAACCCAAGATCAAGCTGTCCCACTCCCTATCATTCTGGAGTGCTCCATGTGCCTATCCAATAACTGCTTAAAAGTTCCTAATATGTCCAAACTCCACTATCACAGCAGGCAGTCTATTCCACACCCCAGCCTACCTCGGACATCTCTCCTATATCTCCCACCATGAACCTTATAGCTATGCCCCCTAGTAACAGTTACATCCACCTGAGGAAATAGTCTCTGCACGTCCATTCACGGAGGAGGACGTGAATAATTTGCCGCATGTTAGAGATGGAAAGGTGGTAGGACTGGAGGGTCTGGATGACATTACTGTTACTAGAGAGGTGGTGCTCGACAGACTGGAGGGACTGATTGTGGACAAGTCCCCAGGACCGGATGGAATGCATCCGAGGGTCCTGAAAGAAATGGCGGTGGTGATAGTGGGTGCCTTGGTGGTTATTTTCCAGACGTTGCTGGATTCCGGGGAAGTGCCGGAAAATTGGAAAACGGCTAATGTTACGCCGTTGTTTAAGAAGGGTGCCAGGCAAAAGGCGGGGAATTATAGGCCTGTTAGTTTAACGTCTGTTGTAGGTAAAATGTTAGAATCCGCCAGGGGTCGGTGCTGGGGCCTCAGCTTTTTACCATTTATATAGATGATCTGAAGGAGGGAACCGAGTGTAGGGTGTCGAAATTTGCTGATGACATCAAGATTGGGGGAACGGCAAATTGTGCGGAGGGTGGGGAGAGTCTGCAGAAGGATCTAGATAGGCTGGGCGAATGGGCCAGGAAATGGCAAATGGAATTTAATGTTGGCAAGTGCGAGGTGGTCCACTTTGGTAGGAATAATGGTAGGAAGGATTATTACTGGCGTGGAGAAAAACTGCAGCAGGCAACGGTGCAGAGGGACCTCGGGGTCCTTGTGCATGAGTCGCAAAAACCCAGCTTGCAGGTGCAGCAGGTGGTCAGGAAGGCAAATGGGATGCTGGCCTTCATTGCGAGGGGGATTGAATATAAAAGTAGGGAGGTCTTGCTGCGGCTGTATAGGGCATTGGTGAGGCCGCAGCTGGAGTACTGTGTGCAGTTTTGGGCGTCGTACTTACGCAAGGATATCTTAGCCTTGGAGGGAGTGCAGAGGAGGTTTACTAGGCTGATGCCGGAGTGGAGGGGGTTGAGCTATGAGGAGAGGCTGAATAGATTAGGCTTGTACTCGTTAGAGTTTAGAAGAATGAGGGGAGATCTCATTGAGACGTATAAGATGATGAATGGGATGGATAGGATAGAGGTGGAGAGACTCTTCCCGCTCAGAAAGGATAGTAGGACTAGGGGGCATAGCCTCAAGATAAAGGGGGTGCGGTTTAGAACGGAGTTGAGGAGGAACTTCTTCACTCAAAGGGTGGTGAATCTCTGGAATTCTCTGCCCGTTGAAGTGGTGGAGGCTGCCTCGCTAAATATTTTTAAGACGCGGGTTGATGAGTTTTTGATGAGAGAGGGGATTAAGGGTTATGGGGAGAGGGCGGGAATGTGGAACTGAGCCACGACAGATCAGCCATGATCTTATTGAATGGCGGGGCAGGCTCGAAGGGCTAATTGGTCTACTCCTGCTCCTATTTCATATGTTCTTATGTTCTTATTCTTATTCTATCACCCTCATCATCTTATAAACCTCTATTAAGTCGCCTCTCATCCTCCTCTGCTCTAAAGAGAAAAGCTCCAGCTTCCTCAACCTTTCCTCATAAGACCTACCCTCCAAACCAGGCAGCATCAGGGTAAATCTCCTCTGCACTCTCTCCAATGCTTCCACATCCTTCTTATAGTGAGGTGACCAGAACTGCACACAATATTCCAAATGTGGTCTCACCACCGTCCTGTACAGTTGCAGCATAACCCCACGGCTCTTAAACTCAAACCCCCTGTTAATAAACACTAACACACTATAAACGTTCTTCATGGTTCTATCCACTTGAGTGGCAACTTCAGAGATCTGTGGATATGAATCCCAAGATCTCTCTGTTCCTCCACATTCCTCAGAACCCTGCCATTGACCCTGTAATCTGCATTCAAGTTTGTCCTACCAAAATGAATCACTTCACACTTGTCAGGGTTAAACTCCATCTGCCACCTTTCGGCCCAGCTCTACATCCTATCAATGTCTCTTTGCAGCCTACAAGAGCCCTCCACCTCATCCACTACTCCACCAATCTTGGTGTCATCAGCAAATTTACTAACCCACCCTTCAGTTCCCCTCTTCCAAGTCATTGATAAAAATCACAAATAGCAGAGGACCCAGCACTGATCCCTGTGGTACACCGCTGGTAACTGGCCTCCAGTCTGAAAATTTTCCCTCCACCACCACCCTCTGTCTTCTATGAGATAGCCAATTACTTATCCAATCGGCCAAACTTCCTTCTTTCCCACACCTCCTTATCTTCTTCATCAGCCTACCATGGGGAACCTTATCAAACACCTTACTAAAATCCATGTATATGACATCAACTGTTCTACCTTCATCTACACACTTAGTTGCCTCTTCAAAGAATTCAATCAAATTTGTGAAGCAGGACTTACCCCTCACGAAACCATGCTGACTATCCCGGATTAAGCTGCATCTTTCCAAATGGTCATAAATCCTGTCCCTCAGGATCTCTTCCATTAACTTACCAACCACTGAAGTAAGTCTAACTAGCCTATAATTACCAGGGTCATTCCCATTTCCTTTCTTGAAGAGAGGAACAATATTCGCCACTCTCCAGTCCTCTAGCACAATCCCCATGGACAGTGAGGGCCCAAAGATCAAAGATAAAGGCTCCACAATCTCATCCCTTGCCTGCCAAAGTATCCTAGGATGTATCCCATCTGGCCCAGGGGACTTATTGACCCTCAGGTTTTTCAAACTTGCTAATACATCTTCCATCAGAACATCTACCTCCTCCATCTTATCAGCCTGATAGGATGTTTCTTTGCCAAACATCTGGAACTAAGGAACTAATCAAGACCATGTAACTATTGTTGATTGTCAGAAAAACCCATATGATTCACTAATGTTTTTTAGGGAAGAAATCTGCCATCCTTACCTGGTCTGGCCTGCATATAGAACATAGAACATTACAGCTCAGTACAGGCCCTCCGGCCCTCAATGTTGCACCGACCAGTGGAACCAATCTAATGACCCTCTAACCTAAACTATTCCAATGTTATCCATATGCCTATCCACTGACCATTTGAATGCCCTTAAAGTTGGCGAGTCCACAACGGCTGCAGGCAGGGCATTCCACGCCCATACTACCCTCTGAGTAAAGAATCTACCTCTGACATCTGTCCTATAATTATCACCCCTCAATTTAAAGCTGTGTCCCCCCGTGTTACCCATCACCATCCAAGGAAAAAGGCTCTCACTGTCCACCCTATCCAATCCTTTGATCATCTTGTATGCCTCAATCAGGTCACCTCTTAATCTTCTCTCTAATGAAAATAACCTCAAGTCCCTCAGCCTTTCCTCATAAGACCTCATATGACTCCAGAGCCACAGCAATGTGGCTGACTCTCAACTGTCCTCTGAAATGGCCAAGCAAACCACTCAGTTCGAGGGCAACTAGAGATGAGTAATAAATGCTATTCACCCATGTCCCACGAATGAAAAGAAAATGTGGCTGCAATTCAAATGGCCTCATTGCCTGTAATTTTGGCAAGTAATCAGGCTACAAATAGTGTTATAAATGCACATTCTCTCTTTGAGCAACCTTATACAAGTTAAAACATCGAGAAGGAACTTGAGAAAGTCTAATGAAAATGAATTTGCATTGTTAATAAGATCCTACCTGTGACCAAACTGGAAATGATGAGAGGCATCACCAACATCTGTAACATCCGCATCAGTAATTCTCCTGGGAAGGAAAAGTACTTAATCTGCCGGAAATTCATTTGATAGTCCCTGAGACAGAAACCAAGTATGATACCTGGGGACAAAGAATGGGAATCAGACCAGGCAGAAGGTTGATACAGCAGGTGAAGTCACATGAGATCCATGGTGAGCTGGTAAGATACAGAACTGGTTTGGACAGAGAAGACAGCAAGTAGCTGTGGAAGGGTGTACTTCTGACTGGAGATCTGTGACCAGTGGTGTTCTACTGGGATCAGTGCTGGGAGCCCTGTTATTTACAGAATCATAGAAAAACTACAGCACAAACAGGCCCTTTGCCCCCAAGTTGCACCGATCATATCCATACCTACTAGGCTTACCTATAACCCTTAATCCTATTAAATCCCATGTACTCATCCAAAAGTCTCTTAAAAGACCCTATCGAATTTGCCTCCACCACCACCAATGGCAGCCGATTCCATTCACCCACCACCCTCTGAGTGAAAAACTTACCCCTGACATCTCCTCTGCACCTGCTCCCCAGCACCTTAAACCTGTGTCCTCTTGTGGCAGCCATTTCAGCCCCGGGAAAAAGCCTCTGAGAATCCACCCGATCTATACGTCTCAACATCTTATACACCTCAATTAGGTCACCCCTCATCCTTCGTCTCTCCAAGGAGAAAAGACCGAGTTCTCTCAACCTATCCTCAGAAGGCATGCCACCCAATCCAGGCAGCATCCTTGTAAATCTCCTCTGCACCCTTTCTATGGTTTCCACATCCTTCCTGTAATGAGGCGACCAAAACTGAGCACAGTACTCCAAGTGGGCCTGACCAGGATCATATACAGCTACAGCATTATCTCCCGACTCCTAAACTCAATTCCTCGACTGATGAAGGCCAGTACACCATACACCTTCTTAACCACATCCTCTGCCTGCGAGGCCGATTTGAGAGTCCTATGAACCCGGACCCCAAGATCCTTTTGATCTTCCACACTGCTAAGAGTCTTACCCTTAATATTAAATTCCTTCATCCCATTGGACCTGCCAAAATGGACCACTACACATTTATCTGCGTTGAAGTCCATCTGCCACTTCTCCACCCAGTCTTGCATCCTATCTATGTCACGCTGCAACTTCTGACATCCCCCCAGACTATTCACAACACCACCAACCTTTGTGTCATCAGCAAACTTACCAACCCATCCCTCCACTTCCTCATCCAGGTCATTTATAAAAATTACAAACAGCAAGGGTCCCAGAACAGATCCCTGGGGCACTCCACTGGTGACCGACCTCCATGCAGAAAAAGACCCATGCACAACCACTCTCTGCCTTCTGCAGGCAAGCCAGTTCTGGATCCACAAAGCAACGTCTCCTTGGATCCCATGCTCCGTCATTTTCTCAATCAGCCTTGCATGGGGGACCTTATCAAACGCCTTGCTGAAGTCCATATAAACCACATCTATCGCTCTTCCTTCGTTAATGTGTTTTGTCACATTTTCAAAAAACTCAACCAGGCTCGTAAGGCACGATCTGCCTTTGACAAAGCTGTGCTGACTATTTCTGATCATACTAAACTTCTCTAAATGTTCATAAATCCTGTCTCTCAGGATCTTTTCCATCAACTTACCAACCACTGAGGTTAGACTCACCAGTTGATAATTTCCTGGACTATCTCTATTCCCTTTCTTGAATATAGGAACCACATCTGCAATCCTCAATCCTCCGGAACCTCTCCCGTCTCCATCAACCGCCAGAGGCTCTGCAATCTCTTCCCTCACCTCCCACAGTAACCTGGGGTACATCTCATCCGGTCCCAGCAACTTATCTATCTTGATGCTATTCAAAAGCTCCAACACATCCTCTTTCTTAATGTCAACATGCTCAAGCTTTTCAGCCCACCTCAAACCTGCACTACAACCACCAAGATCCTGTTCCACCGTGAATACCGAAGTAAAGTATTCATTGAGCACCTCTGCTATTTTTACCGGTTCTATACAAACTTTCCCACCTTCACATTTTATAGTTCCTATTCCTTCACATCTCATTCTTTCACTCTTCACATATTTGTAGAACGCCTTAGGGTTTTCCTTAATCTGACTTGCCAAGGCCTTCTCATGACCCCTTCTGGCTCTCCTAATTTCCTTCTTAGGTTCTTTCCTACAAGCCATATACTCCTCTAAATCCCGAACATTATCGAGTTTCCTGAACCTTTCGTATGCTTTTCTTTTCTTTTTGACTTGATTCATTACAACTTTTGTGTACCACAGTTCCTGTAACCTACCATAACCTCCCTGTCTCATTGGAACGTTGTCGTGCAGAGCTCCAGACAAAAATTCCTTGAAAATCTGCCACCTTACTTTGGTACATTTCCCCAAGAATGCCTCCTTCCAATTTACGCCTCTAATTTCCTGCCTGATAGCTTCATATTTCCCCTTACTCCAGATAAACACTTTCCTAGCTTGCCTGATCCTGTTTGTGGCTGAGGTCTTGAACAACTTTTTTGTTTCGGTCTTCACGGAGGAGGACGTGAATAATTTGCCGGATGTTAGAGACGGAAAGGTTGTAGGACTGGAGGGTCTCGATGACATTACTGTTACTAGAGAGGTGGTGCTCGACAGACTGGAGGGGCTGATTGCGGACAAGTCCCCAGGATCGGATGGAATGCATCCGAGGGTTCTGAAAGAAATGGCGGAGGTGATAGTGGATGCCTTGGTGGTTATTTTCCAGACGTCGCTGGATTCCGGGGAAGTGCTGGAAGATTGAAAAACGGCTAATGTTACACCGTTGTTTAAGAAGGGTGCCAGGCAAAAGGCAGGGAATTATAGGCCGGTTAGTTTCACGTCTGTTGTAGGTAAAATGTTAGAATCCCTCATCAAGGAGGAAATAGCGAGGCATCTTGAGGGGAACTGCTTGATAGAGCAGACGCAGCACGGTTTCCTTAAAGGGAAGTCGTGTCTGACAAATTTACTGGAGTTCTATGAGGATGCGTCTAGGGCGGTGGATAGAGGAGAGCCGGTGGATGTGGTCTTTCTTGATTTTCAGAAGGCGTTTGACAAGGTACCTCACAAGAGGTTATTGCAGAATGTCAGGGGGCATGGAGTTGGGGGTAGGGTGTTAGCGTGGATAGAGGACTGGTTGTCAAATAGGAGGCAGAGAGTGGGGATCAACGGGTGCTATTCAGATTGGCGGACGGTGACTAGTGGAGTGCCCCAGGGATCGGTGCTGGGGCCTCAGCTATTTACCATTTATATAGATGACCTGGAGGAGGGAACCGAGTGTAGGATGTCGAAATTTGCTGATGACAGCAAAATTGGTGGAAAGGCAAATTGTGCGGAGGGTGTGGAGAGTCTACAGAAGGATCTAGATAGGCTGGACGAATGGGCCAGGAAATGGCAAATGGAATTTAATGTTGGCAAGTGCGAGGTGGTCCACTTTGGTAGGAATAATGGTAGGAAGGATTATTACTGGCGTGGAGAAAAACTGCAGCAGGCAACGGTGCAGAGGGACCTCGGGGTCCTTGTGCATGAGTCGCAAAAACCCAGCTTGCAGGTGCAGCAGGTGGTCAGGAAGGCAAATGGGATGCTGGCCTTCATTGCGAGGGGGATTGAATATAAAAGTAGGGAGGTCTTGCTGCGGCTGTATAGGGCATTGGTGAGACCGCAGCTGGAGTACTGTGTGCAGTTTTGGGTGCCGTACTTACGCAAGGATATTTTGGCCTTGGAGGGAGTGCAGAGGAGGTTTACTAGGCTGATGCCGGAGTTGAGGGGGTTGAGCTATGAGGAGAGGCTGAATAAATTAGGCTTGTACTCGTTAGAGTTTAGAAGAATGAGGGGAGATCTCATTGAGACGTATAAGATGATGAATGGGATGGATAGGATAGAGGTGGAGAGACTCTTCCCGCTCAGAAAGGATAGTAGGACTAGGGGGCACAGCCTCAAGATAAAGGGGGGGCGGTTTAGAACGGAGTTGAGGAGGAACTGTTTAAGAACCATTTAACCATTGTTTAAGAAGGGGAGCAGAGACTCCCCTGGGAATTACAGACCACTGAGTCTTACTTCTGTAGTGGGCAAGGTTTTAGAAAGAATTATTAGGGATAGGATTTATAGTTATTTGGAGAGTAATGAATTGATTAGAGATAGTCAGCATGGTTTTGTAGCGGGAAGGTCGTGCCTTACTAACCTTATTGAGTTCTTTGAGAAGGTGACCAAAGAGGTGGATAGGGGTAAGGCAGTAGATGTGGTATATATGGATTTTAGTAAGGCGTTTGATAAGGTTCACCATGGTATGCTTCTGCAGAAAATGCAGATGTATGGGATTGGTGGTAATTTAGGTACTTGGATCAGGAATTGGTTAGCAGATAGGAGACAGAGGGTGGTGGTTGATGGTAATTATTCATCATGGAGTGCGGTTACGAGTGGTGTGCCTCAGGGATCTGTTTTGGGGCCACTGCTGTTTGTAATCTTTATTAATGATCTGGATGAGGGTATAGTTGGGTGGATTAGTAAGTTTGCTGATGACACCAAAGTCGGAGATGTGGTAGATTGTGAGGAAGGGTGTCGAAGTTTGCAGGGTGACTTGGACAGGTTGCAGAGCTGGGCCGCGAGGTGGCGGATGGAGTTTAATGCGGAGAAGTGTGAGGTAATCCATTTCGGTAGGAATAACAGATGTGTTGAGTATAGGGCTAACGGGAGGATTTGAATAGAGTGGAGGAGCAGAGGGATCTAGGTGTATGTGTACATAGATCCCTGAAAGTTGGGAATCAAGTAGATAAGGTTGTTAAGAAGGCGTATGGTGTCTTGGCGTTTATTGGTAGGGGGATTGAATTTAGGAGTCGCAGCGTCATGTTGCAACTGTACACAACTCTGGTGCGGCCGCACTTGGAGTACTGTGTGCAGTTCTGGTCCCCACATTACAGGAAGGATGTGGAGGCTTTGGAGAGGGTGCAGAGGAGGTTTACCAGGATGTTGCCTGGTATGCAGGGGAGGTCCTATGAGGAGAGACTGAGGGATTTGGGGTTGTTTTCACTGGAAAGAAGGCGGCTAAGAGGGGATCTTATAGAAACATATAAGATGATTAGAGGTTTAGATAGGGTGGATGGTGATAGCCTGTTTCCTCGGATGGAGAAATCTAGCACGAGGGGGCATGGCTTTAAATTAAGGGGGGGTAGTTATAGGACGGATGTCAGGGGCAGGTTCTTTACACAGAGGGTGGTGAGGGACTGGAATGCCCTGCCTGCTGCAGTTGTAAATGCACCTAGTTTGGGGGCGTTTAAGAGATTGGTGGATAGGTTTATGGACGAAAAGGGATTGGTTTAGATTAGTGGGTCAATGTTTTTTTTTAAAATAAGACTGGTCGGCGCAACATTGTGGGCCGAAGGGCCTGTTCCGCGCTGTAATGTTCTATGTTCTATGTTCTATGTTCTATGAACTTCTTCACGCAAAGGGTGGTGAATCTCTGGAATTCTCTGCCCGTTGAAGTGGTGGAGGCTACCTCGCTAAATATTTTTAAGACGCGGGTTGATGGGTTTTTGATAAGAGAGTGGATTAAGGGTTATGGGGAGAGGGCGGGAAAGTGGAACTGAGCCACGACAGATCAGCCATGATCTTATTGAATGGCGGGGCAGGCTCGAAGGGCTAGATGGTCTACTCCTGCTCCTATTTCTTATGTTCTTATGTAATATATAGCAGTGATTTGGAGGAGAATGTAGATGTAGGAAGGATTATTACTTATGTGGCGAAAAACTGCAGCAGGCGACGGTGCAGAGGGACCTCGGGGTCCTTGTGCATGAGTCGCAAAAACCCAGCCTGCAGGTGCAGCAGTTGGTCCGGAAGGCGAATGGGAAGCTAGCCTTCATAGCGAGGGGGATTGAATATAAAAGTAGGGAGGTCTTGCTGCGGCTGTATAGGGCATTGGTGAGGCCGCAGCTGGAGTACTGTGTGCAGTTTTGGGCGCCGTACTTACGCAAGGATATTTTGGCCTTGGAGGGAGTGCAGAGGAGGTTTACTAGGCTGATGCCGGAGTTGAAGGGGTTGAGCTATGAGGAGAGGCTGAATAAACTAGGCTTGTACTCGTTAGAGTTTAGAAGAATGAGGGGAGATCTCATTGAGACATATAAGATGATGAATGGGATGGATAGGATAAAGGTGGAGAGGCTCTTCCCGCTCAGAAAGGACAGTAGGACTAGGGGGCACAGCCTCAAGATAAAGGGGGGGGCGGTTTAGAACGGAGTTGAGGAAGAACTTCTTCACTCAAAGGGTGGTGAATCTCTGGAATTCTCTGCCCGTTGAAGTGGTGGAGGCTACCTTGCTAAATATTTTTAAGACGCGGGTTGATGGGTTTTTGATAAGAGAGGGGATTAAGGGTTATGGGGAGAGGGCGGGAAAGTGGAACTGAGCCACGACAGATCAGCCATGATCTTATTGAATGGCGGGGCAGGCTCGAAGGGCTTGGTGGCCTACTCCTGCTCCTATTTCTTATGTTCTTATAAGTTTGCGGATGATACAAAGACTGGGGAAGCTGCAGATATTGAGGAGGATTGTCAGAGGATGCAGAAAGATATAGATAGACTGGGGACTTGGGCAGAGAAGTGGCAGATGGAATTTAACCTGGAAAACCTGACGCATTTTGGAAAGTCTAATGCAGGAGGGAAATATATTGTAAATAGTAGAACCCAATAGAAGTATTAGCACAGAGGGATCCAGATATACAGGTCCATAGTTCCCTGAAAGTGGGAACACAAGTGGCTGAGATGATCAGGAACATGTACAGCATACTTACCTTCCTTGGTCAGGGCACAGAGTATAAAAATTAGCAAGGCATGTGCAGCTGTATAGACCTTTAGTTAGGCCACATTCACATACAACTCTGGTTGCCACACCATCAGAAAGATGTGGACTGTTTGGAGAGGATACAGAAAAGGTTTACAAGGATGTTGCCTGGCTTGGAAGGCATTAGCTATGAGGAGAGATTGGAGAAACTTGGTTTGTTCTCACTGGAACGTCGGAAGTTGAGGGGCAACCTGATAGAAGTCTACAAGATTATGAGAGAATAATGGGAGTCTTTTTCCCAGGGTAGAAATGGCAATTACTAGGGACCATAGGTTTAAGGTAAATGCAAGAAAGGTTAAAGGAGATATGAAAGGCAAATTTTTTACACAGAGGGTGGTAAGTGCCTGGAATGCATTGCCAGAAGAGGTGGTAGAAGTAGATACAGGACCATTGCTTAGGAGGCTTCTTGACAAATACATGAATAGTCAGGTTATAGAGGGATATGGACCCCAGAAGGGGAGGGGGTTTTAGTTCAGTCAGGCAGCATGGAGGGCCAAAGGGCCTGTTCCTGTGTTGTAATTTTCTTTGTTCTTTGTTCTTTTGTTCTTTGGACCATGTAGAGGCAAAAGGTATTTAGCTTAGAAAAGGCTGTGTTGGCACAGGCTTGGAGGGCCAAAAGGCCTTTTCCTGTGCTGCACTGTTTTTTGTTCTTTGTTCAGACTGCCCTGTTTCATTAACATTTGGAAATACACTGCTGGGGAGTGAGTAACAGGGAGTGTTGGGGCAGTAGGATTAGTTTAGGATTGAGATAAAGTTTTGGTGATAGCACAAGGGAGAGAGAATAGTTTGTGATGAATACAGGGCTGTGCAACAACAAGACTAGGGATGATGGGATGTCACAGAGAAGCAATGAAAAGTATTGGGGTGGAACATAGAACATAGAACATTACAGTGCAGAACAGGCCCTTTGGCCCACAATGTTGCGCTGACCAATTAAGAAAAAGCAATGACCCTCTAACCTAAACCAATCCCTTTCCATCCATAAACCTATCCACGGATCTCTTAAACGCCCCCAAACTAGGCGCATCTACAACTGCAGCAGGCAGGGCATTCCATTCCCCCACCACCCTCTGGGTAAAGAACCTACCTCTGACATCCATCCTATAACTACCACCCTTTAATTTAAAGCTATGTCCCCTCGTGCTAGCTTTCTCCATCCGAGGAAAAAGGCTATCACTGTCCACCCTATCTAAACCTCGAATCATCTTATATGTTTCAATAAGGTCTCCTCTTAGCCGCCTTCTTTCCAACGAAAACAACCTCAAATCCCTCAGTCTCTCCTCATAGGACCTTCCCTCCATACCAGGCAACATCCTGGTAAACCACCTCTGCACCCTCTCCAATGCCTCCACATCCTTCCTATAATGTGGGGACCAGAACTGCACACAATACTCCAAGTGCGGCCGCACCAGAGTTTTGTACAGTTGCAACATGACGTTGCGGCTCCTAAATTCAATCCCCCTACCAATAAACGCCAAGACACCGTATGCCTTCCTAACAACCTTATCGACTTGATTTCCAACTTTCAGGGATCTATGCACATATACACCTAGATCCCTCTGTTCGTCAACACTATTCAGAGTCCTACCGTTAGCCCTATACTCTACACATTTGTTATTCCTGCCAAAGTGAATTACCTCACACTTTTCCACATTAAACTCCATCCATCACCTCTCGGCCCAGCTCTGCAACTTGTCCAAGTCTCTCTGTAAACTATGATACCCCTCTTTAGTATCTACCACTCCTCCGACTTTGGTGTCATCAGCAAATTTACTAATCCATCCTTCTATACCCTCATCCAGATCATTTATAAAAATTACAAACAGCAGTGGCCCCAAAACAGATCCCTGAGGCACACCACTTGTAACCGAACTCCATGACAAATACTTTCCATCAACCACCACCCTCTGTCTTCTATCAGCTAGCCAATTCCTGATCCAATTAACTAAATCACCCTCAATCCCATACATCTGCATTTTCTGCGGAAGCCTTCCATGGTGAACCTTATCAAACGCCTTACTAAAGTCCATATATACCACGTCAACTGCCTTACCCCCATCCACCTCTTTGGTCACTTTTTCAAAAAACTCAATAAGGTTACTAAGGCATGACCTACCCTTCACAAAACCGTGCTGACTATCTCCAATCAATTCATTACTCTCCAAATAACTATAAATCCTATCCCTAATAATTTTTTCTAATACTTTGCCCACAACAGAAGTAAGACTCACCGGTCTATAATTCCCGGGGAAGTCTCTATTCCCCTTCTTAAACAATGGGACAACATTCGCTATCCTCCAGTCTTCTGGCACTATACCTGTCACCTAAAGATCAGAGCCAGAGGCTCTGCAATCGCCTCTCTTGCCTCCCAGAGAATCCTAGGGTAAATCCCATCCGGCCCAGGGGACTTATCTATTCTCAAACCCTCAAGAATATCTAGCACATCCTCCTTATCTACTGCAATACTATCCAGTTTACAACCCTGTAACCCAGTGTTCTCCACAACTACATTTACGTCTCCCTGCGTGAATACCGAAGAGAAATATTTGTTCAGTGCCTCTCCAATCTCTTCCGGTTCCACACATAACTTCCCACTGCTGTCTCTGACTGGCCCTAATCTTGCCCTAACCAATCTTCTATTCTTAACATATCTAAAGAAACCTTTAGGATTCTCCTTCATCCTATCAGCCAAAGTCTTCTCGTGTGCTCTTTTAGCTCTTCTTAACTCACTCTTTAACATCCTCCTGGCTAATCTATAGCTTTCCAGTAAACTACCTGAGCCCTCAAACCACATCCTGACATAAGCCTCCTTTTTCCTTTTAACCAGCGAATCAACTTTTTTAGTGCACCACGGTTCCCTTGCTCGACCATTTCCTCCTTGCCTGACAGGGACATGCTTATCAAGGACTCGCAGTAGCTGCTCCTTGAATAAACTCCACATTTCGGATGTTCCAAGCCCCTGTAGTTTCCTATTCCAACCTATGCTCCCTAATTCTCTCCTAATAGCCTCATAATTACCCTTACCCCAGCTATAACTACTGCCCCGAGGTTCATGCCTATCCCTTTCCATCCCACCCCCCCTCTGAATCAGTTTAAACCCCCCTGCATAGCCTTTGCAAATTATCCCCCCAAGATATTGGTTCCCCTCTGATTCAGGTGTAGACCATCACTCTTGTAGAGGTCCCACCTTCCCCAGAATGAGCCCCAATTGTTCAAGAACCTGAACCCCTCCCTTCTGCACCATCCCCTCAGCCATGAGTTCAAACTTTCCCTCTCCCTATTCCTCTCTAAACTATCCCGTGGCACAGGCAAGAGTCCGGAGATAACCACTCTGATTTGGCCCTAAGTTTCCACCCCAACTCCATAAATTTCTGTTTAATATCCCCTTCCTTATCCTCCCTATGTCATGTGTCCCCACATGAACTATGACTTGGGGCTGACTCCCCTCTCCCTTAAGAGTCTTGAACACCTGCTCTGAAACATCCCGGACCCCAGCCCCTGGGAGGCAACACACCAGCCCTGAGTCCCTCCTATTACTGTTGACTCTCCTATCTGTCCCCCTAACTATGGAGTCCCCAAACACCAGGCCCAATCTTTTACTTCCCCTACCCACCTGAGCCTTCACAGCAGGCTCACCTCCAGAGACCTGCTCCCTTTGGCTATCTCCAGTTGATTCTTCCTCAACTGTAGCCTCCAGGACAGAAAACTTATTTTGGAGGGGAACAGCCCTGGGGGATTGTCTCCCCGATTGCTTCTTACCCCTCTTCCTAGCAGTTACCCAAGACTCATTTTTAGGAGTGACTATCTCTTTATAACTCCTATCAATGTCCGCCTCGGAGGATATGATCCTCTCAAACAGCTGGGGATATTTGTAGGTGGGTAATGGGTATCAATGTGTAAATAGGGCTGATTGCTGGGACTTGCACATGTTCAAATTGATGTTGGGCTGAAGTATCTGACAGTACTCACCAACAATCACAGCAACCACGGTGAACAAAACAAATCCATTGTTTTTCATGAACTTCATCATATCCTCAGTGGACATCCTTCGAACCCTTTTCTTAGCTAATGTTTTGCGCTTGTGAAATCCGTGATGAATTCGTTCCATTTTGTTTGAAGCAATCAGCTTGCTCGGTCTGTTGGTTATTCACACTGAGCCAGATGTGCAATCTCCTGCTTAATCAAACAAGTTTGAAATGTGAGCTACTGCAGGCAAACAGCTGTAAAATCAAACCAGAGATCATGAAATACATTAACCTACTATTCAAACAGAATATTTGAAACTCTTAGTCAGGAAGGACAGTCAGCTGAGTCCCTCAGGGTAGTGTCCCAGGCCCAACAATCTTCAGCTGCTTCATCAATCACCTTCTCTCCATCATAATGTCAGAAGTAGGGATGTTCGCCAATAATTGCACAATGTTCAGCACCATTCACAACTCCTTAGATATTGAAGCTGTCCATGTTTAAATGCAACTAGATCTGGACAATACCCAGGCTTTGGCTGACAAATGGTAAGCGACATTTCTTATAAAATAGAAAAGAATCCCTACAGTACAGAAGGAGGCCATTCAGCCTATCAAGTCTATACCATCCACAATCCCACCCAGGTCCTATTCCCATAACCCCACATATTTACCCTGCTAATCTCCTGACACTAGGGTCAATTTAGCATGTTCAATCAAGCTAATCCGCACATCTTTGGACTGTGGGAGGAAACCAGAGCACCTGGAGGAAACCCACACAGACACAGGGAGAATGTGCAAACTCTACACAGTTACCCAAGGCCGAAATTGAACCTGGGACCCTAGTGCTGTGAGGCAGAGTGCTAACCATTGTGCCACCATGTTGCCCAAATGCCAGGCAATGACCATCACCAATAAAAGACACTCTGACACTGCTCTTGACATTCAATGGTGTAACCATCACTGAATCCCCCACTGTCAACATCCTTGGGATTACCATTAACCAGAAGCTCAACTGCACTCACCACATAAACACAGTGTGTACAAGAACAGGTCAGAGGCTAGGAATACTGCAGCGTGTAACTGACTTCCTGACTCACCAAAGCCTGTCCACCATCTGCAAGTCAGAAGTGTGATGGAATACTCCCCACTTGCCTGGATGGGTGCAGCTCCAACAACACTCAAGAAGCTCTACACCATCCAGGACAAAGTAGCCTCACTTGATTGACACCACATCTAAAAACATCCATTCCCTCCACCACTGACGCTCAGTAGCTCCAGTGTGTACTATCTACGAGATGCACTGCAGCAATTCACCAAAGATCCTTAGACAGCACCTTCCAAACACATGACCACTTCCATCCAGAAGGACAAGGCCAACAGATCAATGGGAACACCACCACCTGCAAGTTCCCCTCTAAGCCACTCACCATCCTGACTTGGAATGATGTGATCGGCGCAACTTGTGGGCCAAAGGGCCTGTTTGTGCTGTAGTGTTCTATGTTCTATAAGAAATAGGAGCAGGAGTAGGCCATCTAGCCCTTCGAGCCTGCCCCGCCATTCAACAAGATCATGGCTGATCTGAAGTGGCTCAGTTCTACTTTCCCGCTTTCTCCACATAACCCTTAATCCCCTTGCCTACCAAAAACCTATCTACCCGCGTCTTAAATATATTTAGCAAGGTAGCCTCAACCACTTCAACTGGCAGAGAATTCCAGAGATTCACCACCCTTTGAGTGAAGAAGTTCCTCCTCAACTCCGTTCTAAACTGCCCCCCCTTTATCTTGAGGCTCTGCCCTCTAGTCCTGCTGTCCTTTCTGAGCAGGAAGAACCTCTCCACCTCTACCCCAGCCATCCCTTTCATCATCTTATACGTCTCAATGAGATCTTCCCTCGTCCTTCTAAACTCTAACGAGTACAAGCCCAGTCTATTCAGCCTCTCCTCATAGCTCAACCGCCTCAACTCTGGTATCAGCGTAGTGAACCTCCTCTGCACTCTCTCCAAGGCCAAAATATCCTTGCGTAAGTGCGGCGACCTAAACTGCACACAGTACTCCAGCTGCGGCCTCACCAGTGCCCTGTACAGTTGCAGCAAGACCTCCCTACTTCTATATTAAATCCCCCTCGCTATGAAGGCCAGCATCCCATTTGCCTTCCTGACCACCTGCTGCACCTGTAGGCTGGGTTTTTGCGACTCATGCACAAGAACCCCGAGGTCCTTCTGCACCGTAGCATGCTGCAGCTTTTCACCCTGTAAGTAGTAGTCCTTCCTACTATTATTCCTACCAAAGTGGATAACCTCACACTTGCCAACATTGTATTCCATCTGCCAGGTCCTCACCCACTCGCTCAGCCTATCTAGATCCCTCTGCAGACTTTCCACACCCTCCGCACAATTTGCCGTTCCACCAATCTTTGTGTCATCAGCAAATTTCGACACCTTACACTCGGTTCCCTCCTCCAGATCATCTATATAAATGGTAAATAGCTGAGGCCCCAGCGCCGATCCCTGGGGCACTCCACTAGTCACCAACCGCCAATCCGAATAGCACCCATTAACACCCACTCTCTGCCTCCTATTTGACAGCCAATCCCCTATCCACGCTAACACCCTACCCCCAACTCCATGCCCCCTGGCCTTCTGTAATAACGTCTTGTGCGGCACCTTATCAAACGCCTTCTGGAAATCGAAAAACACCACATCTGCCGGTTCCCCTCTATCCACCGCACTGGACACATAGAACATAGAACATAGAATACTACAGCACAAACAGGCCCTTCGGCCCACGAGTTGCACCGATCACATCAACACCTACCAACCTATAGACCTATCTATAACCCCCAATCCCATTAAACCCCATATACTCATCCAGGAGTCTTTTAAAAGACCCCAGCGAGTTCGCCTCCACCACCACTGATGGCAGCCGATTCCATTCACTCACCACCCTCTGAGTGAAAAATTTACCCCTAACATCACTTCTGTACTTGCCTCCCCGCACTTTCAATCTGTGTCCTCTCATAGCGACCATTTCAACCCAGGGAAATAGCCTCTGAGAATCCACCCTATCTATTCCTCTCAACATTTTATAAACCTCTATCAGGTCGCCTCTCAACCTTCGTCTCTCCAGGGAAAAGAGACCCAGCTCCCTCAACCTAACTTCATAAGGCATGCCTCCCAGTCCAGGCAACATCCTTGTAAATCTCCTCTGTACCCTTTCAATAGCTTCTACGTCCTTCCTATAGTGAGGCGACCAGAACTGCGCACAGTACTCCAAATGAGGCCTGACAAGGGTCTTATAAAGTTGCAGCATTACCTCCCGATTCCTAAACTCAATCCCTCGATTAATGAAGGCCAGTACACCATACTGGCCTTCATTAAGGTTGTTAAGGTTGTTAAGGTTGATAAGGTTGTTAAGAAGGCATACGGTGTCTTGGCGTTTATTGGTAGGGGGATTGAATTTAGGAGTCGCAGCGTCATGTTGCAACTGTACACAACTCTGGTGTGGCCGCACTTGGAGTATTGTGTGCAGTTCTGGTCCCCACATTACAGGAAGGATGTAGAGGCTTTGGAGAGGGTGCAGAGGAGGTTTACCAGGATGTTGCCTGGTATGGAGGGGAGATCCTACGAGGAGAGACTGAGAGATTTGGGGTTGTTTTCGCTGGAAAGAAGGCGGCTAAGAGGGGACCTTATTGAAACATATAAGATGATTAGAGGTTTCGACAGGGTGGATAGTGATAGCCTTTTTCCTAGGATGGAGAAAGCTAGCACGAGGGGGCACGGCTTTAAATTAAGGGGGGGTAGTTATAGGACTGATGTCAGGGGTAGGTTCTTTACCCAGAGGGTGGTGAGGGACTGGAATGCCCTGCCAGCTGCAGTTGTAAATGCGCCTAGTTTGGGGGCGTTTAAGAGATCTGTGGATAGGTTTATGGACAAAATGGGATTGGTTTAGATTAGTGGGTTAGTGTTTTTTTTTAAAAGCTGGTCGGCGCAACATCGTGGGCCGAAGGGCCTTTTCTGCGCTGTAATGTTCTATGTTCTATGTTCTATACGCCTTCTTGACCACATCGTCCACCTGCGAGGCCGATTTAAGAGTCCTGTGGACCCGGATCCCAAGATCCTTCTGCTCTTCAACACTACTAAGACTCCTGCCCTTGATAGTGTACTCGTTCATCCCATTGGTTCTGCCAAAATGGACGACTACACATTTATCCGCGTTGAAGTCCATCTGCCACTTCTCCGCCCAGTCCTGCATCCTATTTATGTCCTGCTGCAACTTTTGACATCCTTCCAGACCATCCACAACACCACCGACCTTCGTGTCATCAGCGAACTTACTTACCCATCCCTCCACTTCCTCATCCAGGTCATTTATGAAAATGACAAACAGCAAGGGTCCTAGAACAGATCGCTGGGGCACTCCACTGGTGACTGACCTCCATGCCGAAAAAGACCCATCCACAACCACTCTCTGCCTTCTGCAGGCAAGCCAGTTCTGGATCCACAAGGCCAAAGGCCCTTGGATCCCATGCCCTCTCACCTTCTCAAGAAGTCTTGCATGGGGGACCTTATCAAACGCCTTGCTGAAGTCCATGTACACCCCGTCCACTGCACCTCCTTTGTCAATGTTTTCAGTCACATTTTCGAAGAACTCAACCACGCTCGTAAGGCACGACCTGCCCTTGACAAAACCATGCTGACTATTTCTGATCATGTCAAACCTCTCCAAATGCTCGTAAATCTTGTCCCTCAGAAGCCTCTCCATCAGCTTACCAACCACTGAGGTCAGACTCACCGGTCGGTAATTTCCCCGGCTATCTCTGTTCCCTTTCTTGAAAATAGGGACTATATCCGCAATCCTCCAATCTTCCGGAACCTCTCCCGTCTCCATTGACGACGCAAAGATCATCGCCAGGGGCTCTGCAATCACTTCCCTCGCCTCCCACAGTATCCTGGGGTACATCCCATCTGGTCCCGGCGACTTATCTATCTTGATAGAATTCAAAACACATCCTCCTCCTTAATATCCACAAACTCAATCTTTTCCATCTGCTGCAAATCTGTAGCAAAATCTCCCAGATCAGTTTCTACTGTGAATACTGAGGCAAAGTACTCATTAAGCACCTCTGCCATTTCTTCTGGTTCCACACAGACCTTTCCCCCTTCACCTTTTATAGGTCCTATCCCTTCTCTTCTCATCCTTTTACTTTTCACATATTTATAGAAGGCCTTGGGATTCTCCTTAATCTTACCCGCCAAGGTCTTCTCATGACCCCTTCTGGCTCTCCTAATTTCCCTTTTAAGCTCCTTTCTACAATCCTTATACTCCTCAAGATCCTTAACATCTCCTAGTTCCCTGAACCTTTTGTACACCTTCCTTTTCCTCCTGACTAGGTTCACCACAGCCTTCGTGCGCCACGGTTCCCACGACCTACCAAAACCCCCTTGTCTCATCGGAACGTTGTCATGCAGAGCTCCAGACAAACATTCCTTGAATATCCGCCACCTTCCTTCGGTACTTTTCCCTATCCTCATAGAATTCCAATAAATTCATCAGACACGACTTCCCCTTAACGAAACCGTGCTGCAGCTGCTCTATCAAACAATTCTTCTCAAGATGCCTCACTATTTTCTCCTTGATTACAGATTCAAGCATTTTTCCTACAACAGACGTTAAACTAACCGGCCTATAATTCCCTGCCTTTTGCCTGCTACCCTTTTTAAACAGCGGCGTAACATTAGCCGTTTTCCAATCTTCTGGCACTGCCCCGGAATCCAGCGAGGTTTGGAAAATAATCACCAAGGCATCCACTATCACCTCCGCCATTTCTTTCAGAACCCTTGGAGGCCTTCCATCCGGTCCTGGGGACTTGTCCACCATCAGTCCCTCTAGTCTGTCGAGCACTGCCTCTCTAGTAACAATGATCTCATTGAGGCCCTCCACTCCTACCATCTTTCCATCATTAACACCCGGCAAACTATTCGCATCCTCCTCCGTGAAGACCGAAGCAAAGAAGTTATTCAAGGCCTCAGCCATTTCCTCATCCCCCACCACTAAATCCCCCCTCTCATTCTCTAAGGGTCCAACATTCACCCTAGCCAGCCTCCTCCTTTTTATATATTTATAAAAACTCTTACTATCCTTTTTTATATTTAGCGCTAGCCCAGCTTCATAGTTTATCCTTCCTTTCTTTATCAACTTCTTCATCATTCTTTGTTGATATTTAAACCTCTCCCAATCCTCTTCTCGCCCACTACTCTTAGCCACTCTAAACGCATCAGCTTTTAATTTAATACTCTCCTTTACCTCCTGATGCTTCCTTTTTCTCTTTGACTAGGCTCACAATATCTCTTGTTATCCAAGGTTCCCAAAATTTGCCATACTTATCCTCCATCCTTACAGCAATGTGCCAGTCCTCAATCCCTATCAATTTATATTTGAAAACCTCCCACATGTCAGATGTGGATTTACCCTCAAACATCTGCCCCCAATCTACATTCTTCAGTTCCTGTCTCACATTATTGTAATTAGCCTTCCCCCAATTTAGCACCATAACTTGAGGACTACACTTATCTTTATCCATCAGTACCTTAAAGCTTACTGAGTTGTGGTCACTGTTCCCAAACTGCTCCCCTACTGAAACATTGACCACCTGGTATTAGGCTCATTCCCCAATACCAGGTCCATTATGGCCCTTTCCCCAGTTGGACTATCTACATACTGCTTCAAGAAGTATTAGAGACAGTCAGCATGATTTTGTAGCGGGTAGGTCGTGCCTTACTAACCTTATCGAGTTCTTTGAGAAAGTGACCAAAGAGGTGGATAGGGGTAAGGCATTTGACGTGGTGTATATGGATTTTAGTAAGGCGTTTGATAAGGTTCACCATGGTAGGCTTCTGCAGAAAATGCAGATGTATGGGATTGGGGGTGATCTAGGTAATTGGATCAGGAATTGGCTAGCAGATAGGAGACAGAGGGTGGTGGTTGATGGTAAATATTCGTCATGGAGTTCGGTTACGAGTGGTGTGCCTCAGGGATCTGTTTTGGGGCCACTGCTGTTTGTAATTTTTATTAATGATCTGGATGAGGGTATAGTTGGGTGGATTAGTAAGTTTGCTGATGACACCAAAGTCGGAGGTGTGGTAGATTGTGAGGAAGGGTGTCATAGTCTGCAGGGTGACTTAGAAAGGTTGCAGAGCTGGGCCGCGAGGTGGCGGATGGAGTTTAATGTGGAGAAGTGTGAGGTAATTCATTTCGGTAGGAATAACAGATGTGTTGAGTATAGGGCTAACGGGAGGACTTTGAATAGTGTGGAGGAGCAGAGGGATCTAGGTGTATGTGTACATAGATCCCTGAAAGTTGGGAATCAAGTAGATAAGGTTGTTAAGAAGGCATACGATGTCTTGGCGTTTATTGGTAGGGGGATTGAATTTAGGAGTCGCAGCGTCATGATGCAACTGTACACAACTCTGGTGCGGCCGCACTTGGAGTATTGTGTGCAGTTCTGGTCCCCACATTACAGGAAGGATGTAGAGGCTTTGGAGAGGGTGCAGAGGAGGTTTACCAGGATGTTGCCTGGTATGGAGGGGAGATCCTGTGAGGAGAGACTGAGGGATTTGGGGTTGTTTTCGCTGGAAAGAAGGCGGCTAAGAGGGGACCTTATTGAAACATATAAGATGATTAGAGGTTTAGATAGGGTGGACAGTGATAGCCTTTTTCCTAGGATGGAGAAAGCTAGCACGAGGGGGCACGACTTTAAATTAAGGGGGGGTAGTTATAGGACTGATGTCAGGGGTAGGTTCTTTACCCAGAGGGTGGTGAGGGATTGGAATGCCCTGCCTGCTGCAGTTGTAAATGCGCCTAGTTTGGGGGCGTTTAAGAGATCTGTGGATAGGTTTATGGACGAAATGGGATTGGTTTAGATTAGTGGGTTAGTGTTGTTTTTTTTTTGAAAGCTGGTCGGCGCAACATCGTGGGCCGAAGGGCCTGTTCTGCGCTGTAATGTTCTATGTTCTATGTTCTATGTTCTAAGAAGTCCTCCTCGATGCTCCTTACAAACTCTGCCCCATCCTCGCCCCAGCACTAAGTAAGTCCCAGTCAATATTGGGGAAGTTAAAATCTCCCACCGCAACAACCTTGCCAAAATCTGCCTGTATATCTGTTCCTGTATCTCCCACTGGCAGTTGGGTGGCCTATAGTAAACCCCCAACATTGTTTAGATCAGAGTTGAGGAGGAACTTCTTCACTCAAAGGGTGGTGAATCTCTGCAATTCGCTGCCCGTTGAAGTGGTGGAGGCTGCCTCGCTAAATATATTTAAGTCACGGGTAGATAGATTTCTGATAGACAAGGGGATTAAGGGTTATGGGGAGAAAGCGGGATAGTGGAACTGATCCACTTCAGATCAGCCATGATCTTATTGAATGGCGGGGCAGGCTCGAAGGGCTAGATGGCATACTCCTGCTCCTATTTCTTATGTTCTTATTGTGACCTCACCTTTCCTATTCCTGAGTTCTACCCACATTGCCTCGCTGTATGAACCCTCCGAGGTGTCCTCCCGCAGTACAGCTGTGATATTCTCCTTAACTAGTTGTGCAACTCATCCATCCCTTTCATGCCCCCCTCTATCCCAATTGAAACATTTGTATTCTGGAACATTAGCAGCCAATCCTGTCCTTCCCTTAACCAGGCCTCTGTAATGGCAACAACATCATAGTTCCAGTACTAATCCAATTCCAGTACTAATTAAGTTGAAGTTCATCAGCCTTCAACTTAGAGGCAGATGAAGCTCTAAGTTCATCTGCCTTACCTGTTACACTTCTCGCATTGAAATAAATGTACTTCAGTCCACCAGACCCTCTCTGATTAGCAACCTCACCCTGTCTGCTCTTTCTCTGAGTCTTACTGCCCTTACTCTCTGGTTCCCCTTCAGCTCATTCACCTTTGCCCCTGCCAAACTAGTTTAAATGCTCCCATGTGACACTAGCAAACCTCCTGGCCAGAATATTTATGTCCTTCCAGTTTAGATGCAACCTGTCCTTCTTGCACAGGTCCCACCTGCCCTGGAAGAGATCCCAATGGCCCAGATATCTGAAACCCTCCCTCCTACACCAGCTGTTTAGCCACATGTTGAGCTGCACTATCTTCCTATTCCTAGGTTCACTAGTATGTGGCACAGGGAGTAATCCTGAGATTACAACCCTAGAGGTCCTGCTTTTTAACTTTCTACCTAACTCCCTAAATTGCTGCTGCAGGATCTTATCACTCTTCCTACCTATGTCATTAGTACCAATATGTATCACGACCTCTGGCTGTTCACCCTCTCCCTTCAGAATGATTTCTGCCCCACGAATGAAAAAAAATCAGAAAGTAGATATAAAGTCGATGTGGGGTATTGCTCAGGTACAGGGGTACAAGGTCAGATCAGGGATGGGGCACCATCAGAAGGGATGCTTGGGCTTGTGGTAGGCAGGGACCATCACAGGGCTTCTATATAGGGGACAATCTGGGTCTTTACAATGATTACCCAAAAATTAGGAGACGTTTTCATTTTTTGAGTGACCAGGTCTCACCCCTGTAACCCCATGTCTTTATCCCACTAATCTCCCTAACCTCCACATGAAGCATGATGGCTGGCACAGTAGCACAGTGGTTAGCACTGCTGCCTCATAGTGCCAGGGGCTCGGGTTCAATTCCCAGCTTGAGTCACTGTCTGTGCGGAGTCTGCACGTTCTCCCTGTGTCTACATGGTTGTGCTCCGGTTTCCTCTCACAGTCAGAAAGATGGATTTGCCATGTGAAATTGCCCCTTAGTGTCCCAGGATGTGTAGGTTAGAAGGATTAGCAGGTTTAATATGAGAGGTTATGGGAATAATGTCTGGGTGCATTTGTTGCCGGTGTGGACTTGATGGCCCGAATGGACTCTTTTTCCATGGTAAGGATTCTTTGATTCTATGATATTGCTGTAACCCTGGCAGCACCATCAAAATTGGCAATTTAAATCCCATTTTCAGGTAGCTGGTGGAGTAATTCCATGTGAGCAGGAAGGTGGTATTCCTGGGCAATTGTCATGCCAAATATTTATCTGTCAAGGTCCAAGAGAGATTCCCCAGCACATCTTTCCAGTATTCCCCACAAACCCAAAGTTACAAACTCAAATGTTACATGCTGTTATATCATCCCAAGAACTTACTTCCTGCGTATCTTTGAGTCATCGGAAAATTTAAATCCTCACGAAAAGTTGTTGTTGTGTTGCTGAAAATCAGGATTTTAAAAATGCAGCAAAGAACATAAGAACATAAGAAATAGGAGCAGGATTAGGCCATCTAGCCCTTCGAGCCTGCCCCGCCATTCAGTAAGATCATGGCTGATCTGAAGTGTCTCAGTTCCACTTTCCCGCTTTCTCCCCATAACTCTTAATCCCCTTGTCTATCAGAAATCTGTCTACCCGTGACTTAAATATATTCAGCGAGGTAGCCTCCACCACTTCAACGGGCAGAGAATTGCAGAGATTCACCACCCTTTGAGTGAAGAAGTTCCTCCTCAACTCTGTTCTAAACTGCACCCCCCCCCCCTTATTTTGAGACTGTGCCCTCTAGTTCTGGTTTCCTTTCTAAGAGGAAAGAATCTCTCTGCCTCTACCCTATCTAGCCCCTTCATTATCTTGTAAGTCTCCATAAGATCCCCCCTTAGCCTTCTAAACTCCAACAAGTACAGGCCCAGTCTATTTAATTTCTGCTCATAAGCTAACCCCCTCATCTCCGGTATCAGACTGGTGAACCTTCTCTGTACTCCCTCCAAGGCCAGTATATCCTTACACAAATAAGGGGACCAAAACTGCACACAGTACTCCAGCTGCGGCCTCACCAGTGCCCTGTACAGTTGCAGCAAGACCTCCCTGCTTTTATATTCTATCCCCCTCGCTATAAAGGCCAACATTCCATTTGCCTTCTTGATCACCTGCTGCACCTGCAGACTGGGTTTTTGCAATTCATGCAGAAGGACCCCCATGTCCCTCTGCACTGTAGTGTGCTGCAGATTTTCACCCTTTAAATAATAATCCTTCCTACTGTTATTTCTACCAAAGTGGATAACCTCACATTTGCTAACATTATACTCCATCTGCCAGGTCCTCGCCCACTCACTCAGCCTATCCAGATCTCTCTGCAGACTTTCCACACCCTCCGCACAATTTGCTTTTCCACTCATCTTCGTGTCATCAGCCAATTTTGTTACTTTACACTCAGTCCCTTCCTCCAGATCATCTATATAAATGGTAAATAGCTGTGGCCCCAGCACCGATCCCTGCGGCACTCCACTAGTCACCAACTGCCAACCAGAAAAGCATCCATTGATCCCAACTCTCTGCTTCCTGTTAGAATACAATCCTCTATCCACGCTAACACCTTACCCCCAACTCCGTGTACCCTAACCTTCTGCAGCAACCTTTTGTGAGGCACCTTATCAAACGCCTTCTGGAAATCTAAAAACATCACATCCACCAGTTCCCCTCTGTCTACCGCACTACTGCCTGGCACGGTGGCACAGTGATATGGAACATAGAACAGATCAGCGCAGTACAGGCCCTTTGGCCCTCGATGTTGTGCCAAGTTTTGTCCGGAACAAAGATCAAGTTATCCCACTCCCTATCATTCTGATGTGCTCCATGTGCCTATCCAATAACCACTGTAAAGTTCCTAAAGTGTCCAACTCTACTATCACAGCAGGCAGTCCATTCCACACCCCAACCACTCTCTAAGTAAAGAACTTACCTCGGATATCCCTCCTATATCTCCCGCCATACACCATATAGTTATGCCCTCTATTAACAGCTACATCCACCCGAGGAAGTAGTCTCTGAATGTTCACGCTACCTATACCCCTCATCATCTTATAAACCTCTATTAAGTCGCCTCTCATCCTCCTCCGCTCTAAAGAGAAAAGCCCCAGTTCCCTCAACCTTTCCTCATAAGACCTACCCTCCAAACCAGGCAGCATCCTGGTAAATCTCCCCTGCACTCTCTCCAATGCTTCCACATCCTTCTTATAGTGAGGTGACCAGAACGGAACACAATATTCCAAATGTGGTCTCATCAACATCTGGTACAGTTGCAGCATTACCCTACGGCTCTTAAACTCAAACCCCCTGTTAATAAACGCTAACATACTATAAGCCTTCTTCACGGCTCTATCCACTTGAGTGGCAACCTTCAGAGATCTGTGGATATGAACCCCAAGATATCTCTGTTCCTCCACATTCCTCAGAACCCTGCCATTGACCCTGTAATCTGCAATTAAGTTTGTCCTACCAAAATGAATCACCTCTACTTATCAGGGTTAAACTCCATCTGCTCTGCATCCTATCAATGTCTATTTGCAGCCTACAACAGCCCTCCACCTCATCCATTACTCCACCAATCTTGGTGTCATCAGCAAATTTACTAACCCACCCTTCAGTTCCCCTCTTCCAAATCATTGATTAAAAAGCACAAATAGCAGAGGATCAAGCACTGATCCCTGTGATACACCGCTGGTAACTGGCCTCCAGTCTGAAAATTTCAAAGCTGAAGGCTCCACAATCTCATTTCTTGTCTCCCAAAATATCCTGCAATGTATCCCAGCTGGCTCAGGGGACTTATTGACCCTCAGCTTTTTCAAAATTGCTCATACATCTTCCCTCAGACCATCTACCTCCTCCATCCTATCAGCCTGTATCACAGTCTCATCCTCAAAAACATGGCCCCTCTTCTTAGTGAACACTAAAGAAAAGTATTCATTCAACGCCTTATCTCTTCTGACTCCATGCACAAGTTCCCACTTCTATCCTTGACTGGCCCTAACCTCACCCTGGTCATTCTTTCATTTCTCACATAAGAGTAAAAAGCCTTGGGGTTTTCCTTGATCCAACCCGCCAAGGATTTCTCATGCCCCCTCCTAGCTCTCCTAAGCCCTTTCTTTAACTCATTTCTTCCTACCTTGTAACCCTCAAGCGACCCAACTGAACCTTGTTTTTTCATCCTTACATACACTTCCTTTTTCCTCTTGACAAGACATTCAACCTCCTTTGTGAACCATGGTTCCCTCACTCAGCCATTTCCTCCCTGCCTGACAGGGACATACCTATCAAGGACACGCAGTGTTTGTTCCTTGAACAAGGTCCACTTTTTATATGTGCCTTTCCCTGACCGTTTCTGTTCCCATCGTATGCTCCCTAATTCTTGCCTAATTGCATCATAATTACCCCTGCCCCAACTATAAACCTTGCCCTGCCGTATGGCCCTATCCCTCTCCATTGCAATAATGAAGGACACCAAATTGTGGTCACTATCTCCAAAGTGCTCTCTCACAAACAAATCTAACACTTGGCCCAGTTCATTACCCAGTACCAAGTCCAACGTGGCCCCACCTCTTGTTGGCTTATCCACATATTGTGTCAGGAAACCCTCCTGCACACACTGTACAAAAAGTGTCCCATCTGAAATATTCGACCTATAAAGGTTCCAATCAATATTTGGAAAGTTAAAGTCACCCATGATAACTACCCTGTGACCTCCACACCTATCCATAATCTGCTTTGCTATTTCCTCCTCCACATCTCTATTACTATTTGGGAGCCAGTAGAAAACTCCTAATAACGTGATCGATCCTTTCCTATTTCTAACTTCAGCTCATATTCCCTCAGTAGGCAGATCCCCCTCGAAATGCCTTTCAGCAGCCGTTAAACTATCCTTGATTAACAATGCTACTCCTTCACCTCTTTTACCACCTTCCCTACTCTTACTGAAACATCAATACCCCGGAACTGGCAACTTATAACTCAGTCCATCCTAGTAAATCTCTTCTCCACTCTCTCTAGTTTAATAATATCCTTTCTATAATAGGGTGACCAGAATTGCACACAGTATTCCAAGTGTGGCCTAACCAATGTCTTGTACAAATTTAACAATACTCCAAACTTCTGTATTCAATGTTCTAACCGATTCTGTAACTCCCCCCAACTGAGTAAGTCCAGCCCTGGTTTAATGCATCACCTCACATTTGTCTACATTAAACTCCATCTGCCATTTGTCAGCCCACTGGCCCAATTCATCAAGATTCTGTTGCAATTGGAGATAACTTTCTTCACTGTCCACTATGCCACCAATCTTGGTGTCATCTGCAAACTTACTAACCATGCCCCCTATACTCTCAGCCAAATCATTAATATAAATGTCAAATAACAGTGGACCCAGCACTGATCCCTGAGGCACACCGCTGGTCACAAGCCCCAGTTTGAAAAACAACTCTCTACAACCACCCACAGAAGCCAATTTTGTATCCATTTAGATACCTCATCCCGGATCCCATGAGATTTACCCTTATGCAACAACCTACCATGCGGTACCTTGTCAAAGGCCTTGCTAAAGTCCATGTAGACAACATCAACTGCACTGCCCTCATCTACCTTCTTGGTTACTCCTTCAAAAAACTCAATTAAATTTGTGAGACGTGATTTTCCACTCACAAAGCCACGCTGCCTGTCCCTAATCAGTCCTTGCCTCTCTAAATGCCTGTAGATCCTGTCTCTCAAAATATCTTCCAACAATTTACCCACCACAGATGTGAGGCTCACTGGCCTGTAGTTCCCAGGCTTTTCCCTGCAGCCCTTTTTAAACAAAGGCACAACATTTGCCACTCTCCAATCTTCAGGCACCTCACCTGTGACTATCGATGATTCAAATATCTCGGCCAGGGGACCCGCAATTTCCTCTCTAGCCTCCCACAGTCTCCTGGGATACATTTCATCAGGTCCCGGGGATTTATCTATCTTGATGCACTTTAATACTTCCAGCACCTCCTTCTCTGTAATATGTACACTCCTCAAGACATCAACATTTATTTCTCTAAGTTACCTAATGTCCATACTTTTCTCAACAGGAAATGCTGATGAGAAATATTCATTTAGGATCTCACCCATCTCTTGTGGATCCGCACATAGATTACTTTGTTGATCCTTAAGAGGCCCTACTCTCTCCCTTGTTACTCTTTTACCCTTTATGTATTTGTAGAAGTTCTTTGGATTCTTCTTTGCCTTATCTGCCAAAACAATTTTGTGTCCCCTTTTTGCCCTCCTGATTTCTCTCTTAACTCTACTCCTACACTCCTTATACTCTTCAAGAGATTCACTTAATCCCAGCTGCCTTTGCCGGTCATGGGCCTCTTTCTTTTTCATGGCATGGCCAATCCACCTAACCTGCACATCTTTCAAATTTGGCAGGAAACTGTAGCACCTGGAGGAAACCCACGCAGACACGGGAGAATTTGCAGACTCCACACAGGCAGTGACCCGAGGCTGGAATTGAACCTGGATCCCTGGTGTTGTGAAGCAGCAGTGCTAACCATTGCACCACCATGCTGCCCCTATTGATTATTCCAGTCCCCATTAAAATGACCCATGATTATCACCGTACTCTCTGACAAGCTTCCATTATTTCTTCCTTTTTATCCCATCCTACATTGCAATTACTATTTGGGGCCCATACACAACAAGAGAGTTATTGCCTTTATCATTTCCCATCTCTGTCAAAACCACTTCTATACCCTAGCTTCTGAATTTAGGTCGTCTCTCATTAAGATTGGTGGAGTAGTGGATGAGGTGGAGGGTTCTTGTAGGCTGCAAAGAGACATTGATAGAATGCAGAGCTGGGCTGAAAAGTGACAAATAGAGTTTAACCCTGATAAGTGTGAGGTGATTCATTTTGGTAGGACAAACTTGAATGCGGATGACAGGGTCAATGGGAGGGTTCTGAGGAATGTGGAGGAACAGAGAGATCTTGGGGTTCATATCCACAGATCTCTGAAAATTGCCACTCAAGTGGATAGAGCCGTGAAGAAGGTTTATAGTGTTTTAGCGTTTATTAACAGGGGGTTTGAGTTTAAGACCCGTGGGGTTATGTTGCAACTATACCGGACCTTGGTGAGACCACATTTGGAATATTGTGTGCAGTTCTGGGCACCTCATTATAAGAAGGATGTGGAAGCATTGGAGGGAGCGCAAAGGATATTTACCAGGATGCTGTCTGGTTTGGAGGGTAAGTCTCATAGAACATAGAACACTACAGCACAAACAGGCCCTTCGGCCCACAAGTTGCACCGATCATATCCATACCTACCAGGCCATAGAACGATCTGTAACTCCCAATCCCATTAAATCCCATGTACTCATCCAGAAGTCTCTTAAAAGACCCCAGCGAGTTCGCCTCTATCACCACTGATGGCAGCTGATTCCACTCACTCACCACCCTCTGAGTGAAAAACTTACCCCGAACATCTCCTCTGCACTTGCTTCCCAGCACCTTAAACCTGTGTCCTCTTGTAGTGACCATTTCAGCCCTGGGAAATAGCCTCCGAGAATTCACCCTATCTATTCCTCTCCACGTTTTATAAACCTCTATCAGGTTGCCTCTCAACCTTTGTCTCTCCAGGGAGAAGAGTCCCAGCTCCCTCAACCTATCTTCATAAGGCATGCCTCCCAGTCCAGGCAACATCCTTGTAAATCTCCTCTGTACCCTCTCAATAGCTTCCACATCCTTCCTGTAGTGAGGCGACCAGAACTGCGTACAGTACTCCAAGTGGGGTCTGACAAGGGTCTTATAAAGTTGCAGCATTATCTCCCGACTCCTAAACTTAATCCCTCGATTAATGAAGGCCAGTACACCATATGCCTTCTTGACCACATCCTCCACCTGCGAGGCCGATTTAAGAGTCCTGTGGACCCGGACCCCAAGATCCTTCTGCTCCTCAACACTGCTAAGACTCCTACCCTTGATATTGCACTCCTGCATCCCATTGGTCCTGCCAAAATGTACCACTACACATTTATCCACGTTGAAGTCCATCTGCCACTTCTCCACCCAGTCTTGCATCCTATCTATGTCACGCTGCAACTTCTGACATCCCTCCAGACTATCCACAACACCACCAACCTTCGTATCGTCGGCAAACTTACTAACCCATCCCGCCACTTCCTCATCCAGGTCATTTATGAAAATGACAAACAGCAAGAGTCCTAGAACAGATCCCTGGGGCACTCCACTGGTGACCGACCTCCATGCAGAAAAAGACCCATCCACAACCACTCTCTGCCTTTTGCAGGCAAGCCAGTTCTGGATCCACAAGGCCAAAGCCCCTTGGATACCATGCCCTCTCACCTTCTCAAGAAGTTTTGCATGGGGGACCTTATCAAACACCTTGCTGAAGCCCATGTAAACCACATCCACCACTCTTCATTCGTCAACGTGTTCAGTCATGAGAAAAGGTTGAGGGAGCTGGGGCTTTTCACTTTAGAGCGGAGGAGAATGAGAGGTAACTTAATAGAGGTTTATAAAATGACGAGGGGGATAGATAGAGTGGACATGCAGAGACTATTTCCTCGGGTGGATGTAGCTGTTACTAGGGGGCATAACGATAAGGTTCAGGATACAAGATATAGGAGGGATGTCGGAGGTAGATTCTTTACTCAGAGCGACTAGGATGTGGAATGGACTGCCTGCTGTGATAGTGGAGTCGGACACTTTAGGAACTTTACAGTGGTTATTGGATAGGCACATGGAACACACCAGAATGATTGGGAGTGGGATAGCTTGATCTTCATTGTGGACAAAACTTGGTACAACATGGAAGGCCGAAGGGCCTGTACTGTGCTGATCTGTTCTATGTTCTATGTTCTAAGTAGACTTACATTAACACTGCAATGAAATTACTGTGAAAATTCCCTAGTCGCCACACTCTAGCACCTGTTCGGAAATACTGAGGGAGAATTTAGCATGGCTAATGCACTAACTAGCATGTTTTTCAGACTGTGGGAGAAATCGAGAGCACTCGGAGGAAACCCATGTAGTCGGAGGCGCTGGAAGTCTTGAAGTGCATCAAGTAGATGAATCCTGGGGACCTGATTAAATGTATCCCATTGTGGGAGGCTGGGGAGGATATTGCAGGTTCCCTCGCAGAGATATTTGAATCATCGACAGCCACTCAGACACGGGGGAGAACGGGAGAATGTGCAGACTCCGCTCAGACAGTGACCAAGCTGACAGTTGAACCTGGGTCCCTGGTGCTGTGAGATAACAGTGCCAACCATTGTTTCACCGTGCCACCAATTCAATTCTAGAACTTGGGGCACAGGTTAAAAATAAGGGGTTTCCCATTTAAGACAGAATTGTGTTCCTCCCAGAGAGCAGTAAAGATTGGGTCACTGAATATATTCAAAGCTAATTCAACAGATTTTTGATCAACAAGAGACTCAAGGATTCTGGGATTCAGAGAAAGTGAAGTTAAGGCCATAATTTCATCAGCCATGATTTTATTGAGTTTGGAGCAGACTCAATGGGTCAAATGGCCTACTCCTCTTCTAGTTCTTATGATCAATCCATCTGTCCAGCTCTATAGTGCCCCTCAGTGGCGAGCTGAGAATCTTTTCTATAAGGGCAATCTTTCACACTACCAGAAGGATGTGGAGGCTTTGGAGAGGGTACAGAAAAGATTTACCAGGATGCTGCCTGGTATGGAGGGCATTAGCTATGAGGAGAGGTTGGAGAAACTAGGTTTGTTCTCACTGGAACGATAGAGATTGAGGGGAGACCTGATCGAAGTCTACAAGATTATTATCTACAGAGTGGATAATCAGAAGCTTTTTCCCAGGGTGGAAGAGTCAATTACTAGGGGGCACAGGTTTAAGGTGCGAGGGGCAAGGTTTAAAGGAGATGTATGAGGCAGATTTTTCACGCAGAGGGCGGTGGATCCCTGGAACTCGTTGTTGGGGGAGGTAGTGGAAGCGGCTATAGTAGTGACTTATAAGGGACGTCTTGAGAAGTATATGAATAGGGTGGAAATAGAGAGATATGGTCTCTGAAAGCATAGGGGGTTTTAGTTAAGTCGGGCAGCATGATCAGTGCAGGCTTGGAGGGCCGAAGGGCCTGTTTATGTGCTGTAATTTTTATTCTTTATTTTTTTTCAATATTTTGAGTAGCTTATCTCAGGTTTTGATTTTCCTGCCTGTATTTTGTATTCACATGTATTCTATTCCTCTGAATATTAAGGCAGAATTTCATGAGCCTTTTTGATTATTTTCTGTTCCTATTTAATATATTTTACTGCTCTATGTATTTAAACTGTCAGGTCTCATTGGACTATTTCTAATTTCTCACTATTCCAGCAGTTCTATTATCTTCAGACCAGAAGTGACCTCACACTTGCATGGATTTCAATCCATTTGCCAAAGTTTTGCACCAAATTCACTTAATCCATCAAATATCTCTCTGTAATTTTATGCTTCTGTCTACATTGTTTACAATTCTTTGCAATACTTTTCAACTCCATTATCTGATTGTTAATAAGTATTACAAATAGCCGAGACCCCAGCACAGATCTTTAAAGGATACCACAAGTTATGCCCTGCCAATTAGAGTACCTGCCCTTTGTATCTACCTCCAGTTGCCTGACAGGGCAATATGTAGCACAGTCATTAGAACTGCTGCCTCACAGCACCAGGGGCCCGGGTTCGATTCCAGCCTCAGGTCACTACCTGTGTGGAGTTTGCACGTTCTCCCCATGTCTGTGTGGGTTTCCTCTGGGTGCTCTGGTTTCATCCCACAGTCCGAAAGACATGCTGGTTAGGATTCTTTAGTGTCTAGGGATTTTCTTGGTAACTTCATTGCAGTGTTAATATAAGCCTACTTATGACACTAATAAATAAACTTTCTGACAATTTTTATTAAACACGTCAATAAATTGCCTTGCATTTCAGAATTTTAACTAGGTCTTTTATAAAGAATTTTATCAACTGTCTGCAAATCCATATGCAGTAATATTCTTAGAATATTCTTCTGGCCACTCCTTCTGTCACCTCTTCAAAAACTTCAGTTTGGTCGGGTATGGCCTACAAATTACAAATCCACATTGATTGTTTCCACTCAGCTGAAAATGTCCAATGTCCATTACTCTATCCCTCATCACAGACTCCAGTCATTTCCTGGGTGAATTCTCTCATTCCACCCACCACAAGAATCGGAGTGGGTGAGGGCTGGATCATGGAACGGTCTGTTGACCTTGGCAGGATCTTCCTTTTCAGAGTGAACAAGGCCAGAAAATCCCGCCCCTCAGTTTAATTGGTCTATAATTCGCTGTTTCCCTCTCGTCTTTCTAAAATAAAAGATTGACCAGCTCAGTTTCCAATCTTTAGTATCAGTATCTAAATCTGTAACATTTTGGAAAATTATGATTAGAGCTTCTACAATGTTCTCACCAACTTCCCTTGGGCACCAAGGATGGAAACCATCTCATCTTTGGGATTTGTCACACTTTATGGACATGTTTATCTTCATTACTGGAATTTTGTTATCATTTTGGTGAGTTCCTGTCTCTGTTCCACATTAGATTCTTTGGGATGTCTGGTGTGTTAACCTCTTCCTCTACTCTAAACACTGAGGCAAAGAAATTAAGCAACAGATCTGCCATTTCTATATTCCTTAGATTTAAGGGATCATATTGCCCTTGACACCCTCTTTTCCTCATATAATTCGAAACAATTTTCAGTTGACTTGATATCTTTTAAAATGTTGTAAGTTTTACTCCAACTTTTTGTTGTTCAGTTACTCTCTGAACATCATTCACTATTATTCTTTGTATCTTATTGGCAGGATTGGTGACTTTTTTTGTATTTTTCTATTTTTTGTTAGCTTTGTGTTGCCTTGAAGCATTTAGTTTTTTTTAGGTAACTGAACCACATGGCTGGAGTCAGTAAATTGGATATTAAGCAGCAGTCAGAGACTGGGACCAGGCACGAAACTAAAACCATTCTCTGATCAGATTCTGACTGAATTCCATTGACTGGAAGCTCAAATTCGTAGAGATTCGAATAGTTTTCGAAATCCGTCAAATCAAACAAGAAGAAAAACTTACCAGAAATTGAAGGAGTGAAAACTTGGATTTGAACTTAGTCCTGACACGGGTTTGCTGTGGCTTTGGAGTTGAAGCAGGATCAGGAGCTTTCCCTGCGTTTGTGCAGACACTGGGCGAAGAATGAAGTGTCAGCACCGAGTTACTGGTACAGTTAACACACCCTGGGGAGCAGACTGGGCTGGACTCCAACATCAGGGAAAGAGCTAATGAAATAATCACCATTGTGCAGAGTGCCCGAATGTGAGTGGGACCAATGAATTTATCATTGGGAATGGCAAGAGTCAAATCAGTGAGAGGGAAAATAGATAATGAGGACAGCTGGGGACAGAATGGGAGAGTAGCATCAGGTGGAATTTTCATTAAAACTCTGTGGGACTCTGCGATGTTGTTCATCCCGCGATGCCAGTAAGAATGGAAAACTCGGGCTCAGCTATATCTCAATTCACAGCAGCAGGACTGGAGAACCCCAGCTGCGGATGAGATCGGAGAATCCGAACACAGTGTCACTCTCGATGTGAAAGTCGGTGTGATTCCCACCAGCTCTGGAATTTATAGGATGTTAAAAAACAATTGTCCCACCGTGTCTGAGAGATGAAACATTTGATTCACCTGCCCGTGGGTTATCTGAGCACTTTAATGAAGAGGGTGCTGCATTTAAAAAGCCTCACAACACTTGCTCTAATTCAAACTAGGAGGATGGCAGGAAGGAAACCTGTTCCTTAATTCATGGAGGGGGTCTCTCACCCATAATCTGGATGCCTTGGAGGAGAGGTATATATAGAACATAGAACATAACAGCGCAGAACAGGCCCTTCGGCCCACGATGTTGCGCCGACCAGTTAAAAAACAATGACCCACTAACCTAAACCAATCCCTTCTCGTCCATAAACCTATCCACGGATCTCTTAAACGCCCCCAAACTAGGCGCATTTACAACTGCAGCAGGCAGGGCATTCCAATCCCTCACCACCCTCTGGGTAAAGAACCTGCCCCTGACATCCGTCCTATAACTACCACCCCTTAATTTAAAGCCATGCCCCCTCGTGCTAGATTTCTCCATCAGAGGAAAAAGGCTATTACTATCCACCCTATCTAAACCTCTAATCATCTTATATGTTTCAATAAGATCCCCTCTTAGCTGCCTTCTTTCCAGCGAAAACAACCCCAAATCCCTCAGCCTCTCCTCATAGGACCTCCCCTCCATACCAGGCAACATCCTGGTAAACCTCCTCTGCACCCTCTCCAAAGCCTCCACATCCTTCCTGTAATGTGGGGACCAGAACTGCACACAGTACTCCAAGTGCGGCCGCACCAGAGTTGTGTACAGTTGCAACATGACGCTGCGACTCCTAAATTCAATCCCCCTGCCAATAAACGCCAAGACACCGTATGCCTTCTTAACAACCTTATCTACTTGACTCCCAACTTTCAGGGATCTATGTACACATACACCTAGATCCCTCTGCTCATCCACACTATTCAAAGTCCTCCCGTTAGCCCTATACTCGACACATCTGTTATTCCTACCAAAGTGAATTACCTCACACTTCTCCGCATTAAACTCCATCCGCCACCTCTCGGCCCAGCTCTGCAACCTGTCTAAGTCTTTCTGCAAACTATGACACCCTTCATCACTATCTACCACACCTCCGACTTTGGTGTCATCAGCAAATTTACTAATCCACCCAACTATACCCTCATCCAGATCATTAGTAAAAATTACAAACAGCAGTGGCCCCAAAACAGATCCCTGAGGCACACCACTCGTAACCGAACTCCATGATGAATATTTACCAATCACCACCACCCTCTGTATCCTATCCGCTAGCCAATTCCTGATCCAATTCCCTAGATCACCCCCAATCCCATACATCTGCATTTTCTGCAGAAGCCTACCATGGTGAACCTTATCAAACGCCTTACTAAAATCCATATACACCACATCCACTGCCTTACCCCCATCCACCTCTTTGGTCACTTTCTCAAAAAACTCAATAAGGTTAGTAAGGCACGACCTACCTGCCACAAAACCATGCTGACTATCTCCAATCAATTCATTACTCTCCAAATAACTATAAATCCTATCCCGAATAATTTTTTCTAAAACATTGCCCACAACAGAAGTGAGACTCACCGGTCTATAATTCCCGGGGAAGTCTCTGTTCCCCTTCTTAAACAATGGGACAACATTCGCTAACCTCCAATCTTCCGGTACTATACCAGAGGCCAACGACGACCTGAAGATCAGAGCCAGAGGCTCAGCAATCACTTCTCTTGCCTCCCAGAGAATCCTGGGGTAAATCCCATCCGGACCAGGGGACTTATCTATTTTCAGACCCTCCAGAATATCTAGCACATCCTCCTTATCAACTGCAACACTGTCAATTCTACTCCCCTGCAACCCAGTGTCCTCCTCAGCTATATCCATGTCCCCCTGCGTGAACACCGAAGAGAAATGTTGGTTCAATGCCTCTCCAATCTCCTCCGGTTCCACACACAACTTCTCTCTGCTGTCTATAACTGGCCCTAATCTTGCCCTAACGAACCTTCTGTTCTTGACATACCTATAGAACGCCTTAGGATTCTCCTTAACCCTATCAGCCAAAGTCTTCTCATGTCCTCTTTTAGCCCTTCTTAGCTCACTCTTCAACTCCCTCCTAGCCAATCTAAAGTTTTCTAGTGCACTACCCGAGCCCTCACGTCTCATCCGAACATAAGCCTCCTTTTTCCTCTTAACCAACGAAAAAACTTTTTTGGTGCACCACGGTTCCCTAGCCCTACCAATATAGCCTCAAGAAGGCAGCAAAACCTTCAGTAAGAGCCTGTCTGGGGAGATAGTGGCCACATTGGTCAGTGCCACAGCCTGCACAAGAGGACGGGAGAGGGGGGAGCAAGAACATGAAGAACTACATAGAAAACAGGAGCAGGAGGAGGCCATTCAGCCTTTCAAATCTGCTCTGTCATTCATTATAACCACGGCTGAGCATCTAACTCAATCGTCTGATCCCATCTTCCCCCCCCATATCCTTTGATCTCTTTCACCAGAAGTGGACCTCCACCAATTTGAATTTACCAATCCACTTGAAAATTAAAGCCCCTGTAATTAAAGTGCTGCCTTGTTTACAAACCCGGATTATCTCCTGATTTACTTTGCTTCCTATGGTATAGATACTGTTCAGGGCTTTTTAAGAACAGAGAGAAAAAAGAAAAGTGCAGCACAGGGATAGGGCCTTTGGCCCTCCAAGCCTGTACCGAACATGATGCCCAAAGTAAACAAGGGAAAATCCTTCTGCCCTTAAGAGTATTGATAGGCAGAGAGATCTGAGTGTAAAGGTACACAGGTCACTGAAAGTGGCAATGCAGGTGGAGAAGGTAGTCAAGAAGGCATACGGCATGCTTGCCTTCATCGGCCGGGGCACTGAGTTTAAAAATTGGCAGCTTTATAGAACCTTAGTAAGTCTGCATTTGGAATATAGTGTTCAATTCTGGTCACCACACTACCAGAAGGATGTGAAGGCTTTGGAGAGGGTTACAGAAAAGATTTACCAGGATGTTGCCTGCTATGAAGGGTATTAACTATGAAGAGAGGTTGGAGAAACTTGGTTTGTTCTTGCTGGAACGACGGAGGTTGAGGGGAGACCTGATAGAAGTCGACAAGATTATGAGAGGCACGGACAGAGTGGATAGTCAGAAGCTTTTTCCCAGGGTGGAAGAGTGAATTACTAGGGGTCATAAGTTTAAGGTGTGAGGGACAAGGTTTAAAGGAGATGTACAAGGCAGATTTTTTATACAGAGGGCGGTGGGTGCCTGGAACTTGCTGCCGGGGGAGGTAGTGGAAGCGGATACGGTAGTGACTTTTAAGGAGCGTCTTGACAAGTACATGAATAGAATGAGAATAGAGGGATATGGTCCCCGGAAAGATAAGGGGTTTTAGTTAATTCGGGCAGCATGGTCGGTACAGGCTTGGAGGGCCAAAGGGCCTGTTCCTGTGCTGTAATTTTCTTTATTCTTTGTTCTTTGATCTTACACCTTAATTCCTCCCTATTTGCTCATTGTTCCTGTGGAGCAGCACGGAGAGGCAGCGATTTGGGCACGTGTAGAGTTCGAGTTTAAGGTAATTTTTAACTTTTTCTTTTTGTTAAAGTTGCGAGCAGCGGTAGTTTTTCTTTACCTTTTTTTTAAATTAACTAGAAACCGGAAGTCGTCATAAGGAGGCTTACCGGTAGTTATAGTTTTTTGTTTGTCTCTCTGACCCTATAAATTGGTACAGAGAGGATACCCGATCCTCTACACAGGTAGAGTATCCCACCCTCCCCCCTCCTCTAACCTAATAATGTGTGCGGGAAGTTTTTTTTTCCCTCCTGGAAATTGTATCAGAGATGGCAGTTCAGGCAGTAAGCTGCACCTCCTGCGGTATGTACAAGGTGAGGGACACCAGTAGTGTTCCTGCTCATTATACCTGCAGGAAGTGTGCACACTTGCAGCTCCTAGAGGATCGTGTTAAGGAGCTGGAGCTGGAATTGGAGGAACTCCAGTTAATTTGGGAGGTTGAGGCGGACATTGACAGGAGTTACAAAGAGATAGTCACTCCTAAAAATGAGTCTTGGGTAACTGCTAGGAAGAGGGGTAAGAAGCAATCGGGGAGACAATCCCCCAGGGCTGATCCCCTCCAAAATAAGTTTTCTGTCCTGGAGGCTACAGTTGAGGAAGAATCAACTGGAGATAGCTAAAGGGAGCAGGTCTCTGGAGGTGAGCCTGCTGTGAAGGCACAGGTGGGTAGGGGAAGTAAAAGATTGGGCCTGGTGATTGGGGACTCCATAGGACATAGAACAACACAGCACAAACAGGCCCTTCGGCCCACGAGTTGCACCGATCACATCAACGCCTATCTATAACCCCCAATCCCATAAAACCCCATATACTCATCCAGAAGTCTTTTAAAAGACCCCAGCGAGTTCGCCTCCACCACCACTGACGGCAGCCGATTCCATTCACTCACCATCCTCTGAGTGAAAAACTTACCCCTAACATCACTTCTGTACTTGCCTCCCCGCACCTTAAATCTGTGTCCTCTCATAGCGACCATTTCAACCCGGGGAAATAGCCTCTGAGAGTCCACCCTATCTATTCCTCTCAACATTTTATAAACCTCTATCAGGTCGCCTCTCAACCTTCGTCTCTCCAGGGAAAAGAGTCCCAGTTCCCTCAACCTAACTTCATAAGGCATGCCTCCCAGTCCAGGCAACATCCTTGTAAATCTCCTCTGCACCCTCTCAATAGCTTCTACGTCTTTCCTATAGTGAGGCGACCAGAACTGCGCACAGTACTCCAAATGAGGCCTGACAAGGGTCTTTTAAAGTTGCAGCATTAACTCCCGACTCCTAAACTCAATCCCTCGATTAATGAAGGCCAGTACACCGTACGCCTTCTTGACCACCTCTTCCACCTGCGGGGCCGACTTAAGAGTCCTGTGGACCCGGATCCCAAGATCCTTCTGCTCTTCAACACTACTAAGACTCCTGCCCTTGATAGTGTACTCATTCATCCCGTTGGTTCTGCCAAAATGGACAACTACGCATTTATCCGCGTTGAAGTCCATCTGCCACTTCTCCGCCCAGCCCTGCATCCTATCTATGTCCTGCTGCAACTTTTGACATCCTTCCAGACCATCCACAACACCACCGACCTTCGTGTCATCAGCGAACTTACTTACCCATCCCTCCACTTCCTCATCCAGGTCATTTATGAAAATGACAAACAGCAAGGGTCCTAGAACAGATCCCTGGGGCACTCCACTGGTGACTGACCTCCATGCCGAAAAAGACCCATCCACAACCACTCTCTGCCTTCTGCAGGCAAGCCAGTTCTGGATCCACAAGGCCAAAGGCCCTTGGATCCCATGCCCTCTCACCTTCTCAAGAAGTCTTGCATGGGGGACCTTATCAAACGCCTTGCTGAAGTCCATGTACACCACGTCCATGGCACTTCCTTCGTCAATGTGTTCAGTCATATTATCGAAGACCTCAACTAGGCTTGTAAGGCACGACCTGCCCTTGACAAATCCATGCTGACTATTCCTGATCATGTCAAACCTCTCCAAATGCTCGTAAATCTTGTCCCTCAGAAGCCTCTCCATCAGCTTACCAACCACTGAGGTCAGACTCACCAGTCGGTAATTTCCCGGGCTATCTCTGTTCCCTTTCTTGAAAATAGGAACTACATCCGCAATCCTCCAATCTTCCAGAACCTCTCCCGTCTCCATTGACGATGCAAAGATCATCGCCAGGGGCTCTGCAATCACTTCCCTCGCCTCCCACAGTATCCTGGGGTATATCCCATCTGGTCCCGGCGACTTATCTATCTTGATAGAATTCAAAAGTTCTAACACATCCTCCACCTTAATATCCACAAACTCAATCTTTTCCATCTGCTGCAAATCCGTAGCAAAATCTCCCAGATCAGCTTCCACCGTGAATACTGAGGCAAAGTACTCATTAAGCACCTCTGCCATTTCCTCTGGTTCCACACAGACCTTTCCCCCTTCACCTTTTATAGGTCCTATCCCTTCTCTTCTCATCCTTTTACTTTTCACATATTTATAGAAGGCCTTGGGATTCTCCTTAATCTTACCCACCAAGGTCTTCTCATGACCCCTTCTGGCTCTCCTAATTTCCCTTTTAAGCTCCTTTCTACAGTCCTTATACTCCTCAAGATCCTTAACCTCTCCTAGTTCCCTGAACCTTTTGTACACCTTCCGTTTCCTCCTGACTAGGTTCAACACAGCCTTCGTGCACCACGGTTCCCGCGACCTACCAAAACCCCTTTGTCTCATCGGAACGTTGTCATGCAGAGCTCCAGACAAACATTCCTTGAATATCCGCCACCTTCCTTCGGTACTTTTCCCTAAGAACGCCTCCTTCCAGTTTATTTGTCCAAGTAACTTCCTGACTTCTTCGTATCCCCCCTTACTCCAGACAAACACCTTCCTAGCCTGCCTGATCCTATCTCGTTCCAATGCAGTTGTGAAGGAGATAGAATTATGGTCACCATTCCCAAGATGCTCTCCTACCGAGAGATCCATCACCTGCCCTGGTTCATTCGCCAGTACCAGGTCAAGTACAGCCTCTCCCCTCATAGGCTTATCCACATACTGTGTCAGGAAACCTTCCTGAACACACCTAACAAACTCCTCCCCATCCAAACCCCTTACCCTAGGGATATTCCAGTCAATGTTTGGGAAATTGAAGTCTCCCATCACGACAACTCTGTTATTAATACATCTCTCCAGAATCTGTTAGGGGGACAGATAAGAGAGTCAACAGTAATGGAAGGGACTCAGGGCTAGTGTGTTGCCTCCCAGGGGCTGGGGTCCGGGATGTTTCAGAGCGGGTGTTCAAGACTCTTAAGGGAGAAGGGAGTCAGCCCCAAGTCATAGTTCATGTGGGGACACATGACATAGGGAGGATAAGGGAAGGGGATATTAAGCAGAAATTTATGGAGTTGGGGTGGAAACTTAGGGCCAAATCAAACAGAGTGGTTATCGCGGGACTCTTGCCTGTGCCACGGGATAGTTTAGAGAAGAACAGAGAGAGGAAATGTTTGAACTCGTCGTTGAGGGGATGGTGCAGGGGGGAGGGGTTCAGGTTCTTGAACAATTGGGGCTCATTCTGGGGTAGGTGGGACCTCTACAAGAGTGATGGTCTACACCTGAATCAGAGGAGAACCAGTATCTTGGGGGGAAAATTTGCAAAGACTATGCAGGGGGGTTTAAACTGATTCAGAGGGGGGGTGGGATCCTGAGTAGCAGGGATGAGATTAAGGGGTCATAGATGAGGACTGTAAAGCACAGCATCGTGGGAGGTGGAGTAGAGCATGCTCTACTCTACTTTAATGCGAGGAGTATTCGCAATAAGGTGGATGAACTTGCAGCGTGGATCAGTACCTGGAACTTTGATGTTGTGGCCATTTCAGGGACATGGATAGAGCAGGGACAGGAACAGTTGTTGCAGGTTCCGGGGTTCAAATGCTTCAGTCAGAGTAGAGAAGGAGGTAGAAGAGGGGGAGGAGTGGCATTATTAGTCAAGGATTGTATCACAGTGACAGAAAAGACGTTTGATGAGAACTTGTCTGTTGAGGTAGTATGGGCTGAGATTAGAAATAGGAGAGGAGAGGTCACCCCGTTGGGAGTCTTTTATAGACCTCCTAAAAGTTCTAGAGAGGTAGAGGAAAGGATTGCAGGGACAATCCTGGACAGGAGTGAAAGTAATAGGGTAATTGTTATGGGAGACTTTAACTTTACTAATATTGATTGGAATAGCTGTAGCTCTAGCTTGTTAGAGGGGTCAGTTTTTACACAAAGCGTACAGGAAGGTTTTTTGACTCAGTATGTAGATAGGCCAACTAGAAGTGAGACTATATTGGATTTGGTGCTGGGAAATGAGCCAGACCAGGTGTTAGACTTGGAAGTTGGTGAACATTTTGGTGATAGTGACCACAATTCGGTTACATTCACCTTAGTGATGGAAAGGGTTAGGCATGAATCTAGGGGCAGTAGTTATAGCTGGGGGAAGGGTAATTGTGAGGCTGTTAGGAGAGAATTAGGGAGCATAGGTTGGACTAGGAAACTACAGGGGCTTGGAACATCCGAAATGTGGAGTTTATTCAAGGAGCAGCTACTGCGAGTCCTTGATAAGTATGTCCCTGTCAGGCAAGGAGGAAATGGTCGAGCAAGGGAACCGTGGTGCACTAAAAAAGTTGATTCGCTGGTTAAAAGGAAAAAGGAGGCTTATGTCAGGATGAGGCTTGAAGGCTCAGGTAGTGCACTGGAAAGCTATAGATTAGCAAGGAGGGAGCTAAAGAGTGAGTTAAGAAGAGCTAAAAGAGGACACGAGAAGACTTTGGCTGATAGGATTAAGGAGAATCCTAAAGCTTTCTTTAGATATGTTAAGAATAGAAGATTGGTTAGGGCAAGATTAGGGCCAGTCAGAGACAGCAGTGGGAAGTTATGTGTGGAGCTGGAAGAGATTGGAGAGGCACTGAACAAGTATTTCTCTTCGGTATTCACGCAGGGAGATGTAAATGTAGTTGTGGAGAACACTGGGTTACAGGGTTGTAAACTGGATAGTATTGCTGTAGATAAGGAGGATGTGCTGGATATTCTTGAGGGTTTGAGAATAGGTAAGTCCCCTGGGCCGGATGGGATTTACCCTAGGATTCTCTGGGAGGCAAGAGAGGCAATTGCAGAGCCTCTGGCTCTGATCTTCAGGTCGTCGTTGGTCACAGGTATAGTGCCAGAAGACTGGAGGATAGTGAATGTTGTCCCATTGTTTAAGAAGGGGAATAGAGACTTCCCTGGGAATTATAGACCGGTGAGTCTTACTTCTGTTGTGGGCAAAGTATTAGAAAAAATTATTAGGGATAGGATTTATAGTTATTTGGAGAGTAATGAATTGATTGGAGATAGTCAGCACGGTTTTGTGAAGGGTAGGTCGTGCCTTACAAACCTTATTGAGTTTTTTGAAAAAGTGACCAAAGAGGTGGATGGGGGTAAGGCAGTTGACGTGGTATATGTGGACTTTAGTAAGGCGTTTGATAAGGTTCACCATGGAAGGCTTCTGCAGAAAATGCAGATGTATGGGATTGAGGGTGATTTAGTTAATTGGATCAGGAATTGGCTAGCTGATAGAAGACAGAGGGTGGTGGTTGATGGAAAGTATTCGTCATGGAGTTCGGTTACAAGTGGTGTGCCTCAGGGATCTGTTTTGGGGCCACTGCTGTTTGTAATTTTTATTAATGATCTGGATGAGGGTATAGAAGGATGGATTAGTAAATTTGCTGATGACACCAAAGTCGGAGGAGTGGTAGATAGTGAAGAGGGGTATCATAGTTTACAGAGAGACTTGGACAAGTTGCAGAGCTGGGCCGAGAGGTGGCAAATGGAGTTTAATGCAGAAAAGTGTGAGGTAATTCACTTTGGCAGGAATAACAAATGTGTAGAGTATAGGGCTAATGGTAGGACTCTGAATAGTATTGATGAACAGAGGGATCTAGGCGTATACGTGCATAGATCCCTGAAAGTTGGAAATCAAGTCGATAAGGTTGTTAGGAAGGCATACGGTGTCTTGGCGTTTATTGGTAGGGGGATTGAATTTAGGAGCCGCAACGTCATCTTGCAACTGTACAAAACTCTGGTGCGGCCGCACTTGGAGTATTGTGTGCAGTTCTGGCCCCCACATTATAGGAAGGATGTGGAGGCATTGGAGAGGGTGCAGAGGAGGTTTACCAGGATGTTGCCTGGTATGGAGGGAAGGTCCTATGAAGGAGAGGCTGAGGGATTTGAGGTTGTTTTCGTTAGAAAGAAGGCGGCTAAGAGGAGACCTTATTGAAACGTACAAGATGATTAGAGGTTTAGATAGGGTGGACAGAGATAGCCTTTTTCCTCGGATGGAGAAAGCTAGCACGAGGGGACATAGCTTTAAATTAAGGGGTGGTAGTTATAGGACGGATGTCAGGGGTAGGTTCTTTACCCAGAGGGTGGTGAGGGATTGGAATGCCCTGCCTGCTGCAGTTGTAGATGCGCCAAGTTTGGGGGCGTTTAAGAGATCCGTGGATAGGTTTATGGTTGGAATGGGAATGGTTTAGGTTAGAGGGTCATTGCTTTTTTCTTAATTGGTCGGCGCAACATCGAGGGCCGAAGGGCCTGTTGTGCGCTGTAACATTCTATGTTCTATGTTCTATTCATGTACCCATCCAGATGCCTCTTAAATGTTGCTAATGTGCCTGCTTCCACCACCTTTCCTGGCAGCACATCCCAAACATCCAGCACTCTCTCTGTGAGAAAAACTTCCCCCATCTCCGTTAAACTCCCTTTCACATTGAACCTGTGCTGCCTTGTAATTGACACTTCTACCCGTGGAAAAAGCCTCTGACTATCCGCCCTGTCTATGTCTCTCCTAATTTTCGAGGCCTTTATCAGGTCTCACCTCAGCCTCTGTCTTTCCAGTGAAAACAATCCTAGTTTATTCAACAAATCGGACAGTCTGCACCTGGGCAGGACTGGAACCAATGTCCTAGGGGGAGTGTTTGCTAATGCTATTGGGAAGGGTTTAATCTAATTTGATAGGGAGATGGGAACCGATGCAGGAAGTCAGAGGGAAATAAAGTGGGGACAGAATCAAAAGGCTGTAAGAGGGAAAGTAGAAGGAAGAGAACCAAAGACAAATATTAAAAAGGGCCACAGTACTGAATACTGAGACTATGGAGAACTCATTGGGTCCAGTAAGGCTCAGAAAAATAAAACACAGGGAGAATGTATAAAACATGATTGGACAGATAGTCTGAGAAAGCTGAGAGGAGAGCAAGGGAACATAAGAACATAAGAAATTGGAGCAGGAGTAAGCCATCTAGTCCTTTGAGCCTGGCCCGCCATTCAATAAATTTTGCTGTCCTTTCTAAGCAGGAAGAATCTCTATACCTGTACCCTATCTAGCCCCTTCATTATCTTATATGTCTCTATAAGACCCCCCATCAGCCTTCTAAACTCCAACGAGTACAGATCCAGTCTATTTAATCTCTCTTTCTAGAAGTCTAGATTCAACTGCATTTATTTCAATGCAAGAGGCCTGACAGGTAAGGAATATGAACTTAGGGCATGGATGGATACATAGGCCTGGGATATTATAGCAAGTACTGAAACATGGCTAAGGGAGGGACAGGACTGGCAGCTCAATGTTCCTAGATACAGATGCTACAGGAAAGATAGAACAGGAGGTAAGGGAGGAGGAGGAGTTATGTTTTTGACTAGGGAACATCACAGCAGTACTGAGAGGGGACGTATCCGAGGGTTTGGCCAGTAAGTCTATATGGGTAGAACTGAGAAATGAGAAGGGAGAGATCACTTTGATAGGGTTGTACTATAGGCCCCAAATAGTCAGCAGGAAATTGAGGAGCAAATATGTAAGGAGATTACAGGTAGCTCTAAGGAAAATATGTTAATAAGAACATAAGAACATAAGAAATAGGAGCAGGAGTAGGCCATCTAGCCCTTCGAGCCTGCCCCACCATTCAATAAGATCATGGCTGATCTGTTGTGGCTCAGTTCCACTTTCCCGCCCTCTCCCCATAACCCTTAATCCCCTCTCTTATCAAGAACCCATCAACCCGCTTCTTAAAAATATTTAGCGAGGCAGCCTCCACCACTTCAACGGGCAGAGAATTCCAGAGATTCACCACCCTTTGAGTGAAGAAGTTCCTCCTCAACTCCGTTCTAAACCACCTCCCCTTTATCTTGAGGCTGTGCCCCCTAGTCCTACTGTCTTTTTTGAGCGGGAAGAGTCTCTCCACCTCTATCCTATCCATCCCATTCATCATCTTATACGTCTCAATGAGATCTCCCCTCATTCTTCTAAACTCTAACGAGTACAAGCCTAGTTTATTCAGCCTCTCCTCATAGCTCAATCCCCTCAACTCGTAATAGTACGGCATTAACTTTCCCCAACATTAACTGAAACAGCAATAGCATTAGGAGCTTGGGTAGAGAGAAATTTGTTGAGTGTATTCAGGAAGAATTTCTCATTCAGTATGTGGATGGCCCGACTAGAGAGCGGGCAAAACCTGACCTCTTCTTGGGAAATAAGGAAAGGCAGAAGTGTTAGTGAGGAATCACTTTGGGACCAGTGACCATAATTCTATTAGTTTTAAGATCGCTATGGAGAATGATAGATCTGGCCCAAAAATTAAAATTTGATTTGATTTGATTTGATTTATTATTGTTCACTGTATTATTATACAGTGAAAAGTATTGTTTCTTGTGCGCCATACAGACAAACATATTGTTCATAGAGAAGGAAACGAGAGAGTGCAGAATGTAGTGTTACAGTCATAGCTAGATATAGAGAAAGATAATTTAGTTTAATACAAGGTAGGTCCATTCAAAAGTCTGACAGCAGCAGAGAAGAAGCTTGAGTCGGTTGGTACGTGACCTCAGATTTTTGTATCTTTTTCCCAAAGGAAGAAGATGGAAGAGAGAATGTCCAGGGTGCATGGGATCCTTGATTATGCTGGCTGTTTTGCCAAGGCAGCGGGAAGCATAGTCAGAGTCAATGGATGGGAGACCAGTTTGCATGATGGATTGGGCTACATTCATGACCTTTTGTAGTCCCTGCGGTCTTGGTCAGAGCAGGAGCCAGACGAAGCTGTGATCCAACCAGAAAGAATGCTTTCTATGGTGCATCTATAAAAGTTGGTGAGCATTGTAGCTGACACGCCAAATTTCCTTAGTCTTCTGAGAACATCGAGGCATTAGTGAGCTTTCTTAACTATAATGGGGGGACCAGATTGTTGGTGATCTGGACATCTAAAAATTTGAAGCTCTCAACACTTACTACTTCATCCCTGTTGATGTAGACAGGGGTATGTTCTCCTTTATGCTTCCTGAAGTCGATGACAATCTCCTTTGTTTTGTTGACATTGAGGAAGAGATTATTGTTGCTGCACCAGTTTACCAGATTCTCTATCTCATTCCTGTACTCTGTCTTGTCATTGTTTGAGATCAAACCCACTACAGTGGTGTCATCAGCAAACTTGAAAATCAAATTGGAGAGGAATTTGGCTGCACAGTCATAGGTGTACAAAGAGTATAGTAGGGGGCTGAGAATTCAGCCTTGTGGGGCATCGGTGTTGAGGATTATTGTGGAGGAGGTGTTGTTTTCTATCCTTACTGATTGTGGTCTGTGAGTTAAGAAGTTCAGGATCCAGTCACAGAAGGAGGAGCCGGGGCTCAGGCTACAGAGTTTGGAGGTAATAAGAACATAAGAACTAGGAGCAGGAGTGGGCCATCTGGCCCCTCAAGCCTGCTCCGCCATTCATTAAGATCATGGCTGACCTTAATGAATACCATCTAACAACTTACCCACTATAGATGTTAGGTTCACCGGTCTATAGTTCCCAATCTTTTCCCCACAGCCTTTCTTACAAAGGCACAACATTTGCCACCCTCCAATCCTCAGGCACCTCATCTTTGGCTGTCAATGATCCATTGGTGGTTATTTTCCAAAATTCTTTGGGTTCTGGAATAGTTCCTAGAGATTGGAGGTTAGCTAATGTAAGCCTGCTGTTCTGTTCAGAAAGAGGGTCGAGAAAACAGGGAGCTATAGACCAGTGAACATAACATCAGTATTGGGGAAGTTGCTGGAGTCTATGATCAAGGATTCCATAACTCGGCATTTGGGAGGCAGTGATATAATCAGACAAAGTCAGCATGGATTTACAAAAGAGAAGTCATGTTTGATGACTCTTTTAGAATTTTTTGAGGATGTAACTAGTAGAGTTGACCAAGGAGAACCAGTGGATGTGGTTTATTTAGACCTCCAGGAGGCTTTTGACAAGGTCTCATGTAACAGACTACTGTGTCAAGTTAAAGCACATGGGATTGCAGGTAATGTCTTGAGACGGATAGAAAGCTGGTTAGCAAATAGGAAGCAGAGAGTTAGGATATTTGGGTCTTTTTCTGATTAGAACATAGAACATAGAACGTTACAGTGCAGAACAGGCCCTTCGGCCTGTTTGAGATGTGTATATTTTAACGCAAGAAGTGTTGTGAACAAAGTGGATGAGCTGAGAGCGTGGATCACTGCTTGGAAATGTGATGTGGTGGCCATTACAGAGACTTGGATGACTCAGGGACAGGACTGGTTACTTCAAGTGCCGGGTTTCAGATGTTTCAGAAAGGACAGGGAGGGAGGCAAAAGAGGTGACAGAGTGGCACTGTTGGTCAGGGATAGTGTCACAGCTGTAGAAAAGGTAGACGCCATGGAGGGATTGTCTACAGAGCCTCAGTGGGTAGAAGTTAGGAACAGGAAGGGGTCAGTAGCTTTACTGGGTCTTTTCTATAGGCCATCCAATAATAACAGGGATGTTGAGGTGCAGATAGGGAAACAGATCCTGGAACGGTGTAATAATAACAGAGTTGTCGTGATGGGAGATTTTAATTTCCCAAATATTGATTGGAATCCCCCTAGGGTAAGAGGTTTAGATGGGGAGGAGTTTGTTAGGTGTGTTTAGGAGGGTTTCTTGACACAGTATGTGGAGAAGAGGAGAGGTTGTACTTGATTTGGTATTGGGAAATGAACCTGGTCAAGTGTCAGATCTCAGTGGGAGAGCATTTTGGAGATAGTGATCATAATTCTATCTCATTTACAATAGCATTGGAGAAAGATAGAATCAGACAAGTTAGAAAAGTGTTTAATTGGAGAAAGGGGAATTATGAGGCTATCAGGTAGGAAATTAGAGGCTTAAATTAGAAAGACGTTTTCTCAGGGAAATGTACGGAAGAAATGTGGCAAATTTTCAGGGAATATTTGTCTGGAGTTCTGCATAGCAATATTCCAATGAGACAGGGAAGTTATGGTAGGTTACAGGAACCATGGTGTACAAAGGCTGTAATAAATCTTATCAAAAAGGAAAGAAAAGGTTCAGAGAGCTAGGTAGTTTTTGATAAGAGAGGGGTTTAAGGGTTATGGGGAGAGGGCGGGAATGTGGAACTGAGCCATGACAGATCAGCCATGATCTTATTGAATGGTGGGGCAGGCTGGAAGGGCTATATGGCCTACTCCTGCTCCTATTTCTTATGTTCTTATGTAATGTTAGAGATCTAGAAGAGTATACAACTAATAGGAAGGATCTTAAGAACATAGAACATAGAACATTACAGCGCAGAACAGGCCCTTCGGCCCACGATGTTGCGCCGACCAGTTACAAAACAATGACCCACTAACCTAAATCAATCCCTTTTCGTCCATAAACCTATTCACGGATCTCTTAAACACCCCCAAACTAGGCGCATTTACAACTGCAGCAGGCAGGGCATTCCAATCCCTCACCACCCTCTGGGTAAAGAACCTACCCCTGACATCCGTCCTATAACTACCCCCCCCTTAATTTAAAGCCATGCCCCCTCGTGCTAGATTTCTCCATCAGAGGAAAAAGGCTATCACTATCCACCCTATCTAAACCTCTAATCATCTTATATGTTTCAATAAGATCCCCTCTTAGCCGCCTTCTTTCCAGCGAAAACAACCCCAAATCCCTCAGCCTCTCCTCATAGGACCTCCCCTCCATACCAGGCAACATCCTGGTAAACCTCCTCTGCACCCTCTCCAAAGCCTCCACATCCTTCCTGTAATGTGAGGACCAGAACTGCACACAGTACTCCAAATGCGGCCGCACCAGAGTTGTGTACAGTTGCAACATAACGCTGCGACTCCTAAATTCAATCCCCCTACCAATAAACGCCAAGACACCGTATGCCTTCTTAACAACCTTATCTACTTGACTCCCAACTTTCAGGGATCTATGTACACATACACCTAGATCCCTCTGCTCATCCACACTATTCAAAGTCCTCCCGTTAGCCCTATACTCGACACATCTGTTATTCCTACCAAAGTGAATTACCTCACACTTCTCCGCATTAAACTCCATCCGCCACCTCTCGGCCCAGCTCTGCAACCTGTCTAAGTCTTCCTGCAAACTATGACACCCTTCATCACTATCTACCACACCTCCGACTTTGGTGTCATCAGCAAATTTACTAATCCGCCCAACTATACCCTCATCCAGATCATTAATAAAAATTACAAACAACAGTGGCCCCAAAACAGATCCCTGAGGCACACCACTCGTAACCGAACTCCATGATGAATATTTACCATCAACCACCACCCTCTGTCTCCTATCCGCTAGCCAATTCCTGATCCAATTCCCTAGATCACCCCCAATCCCAAACATCTGCATTTTCTGCAGAAGCCTACCATGGTGAACCTTATCGAACGCCTTACTAAAATCCATATACACCACGTCCACTGCCTTACCCCCATCCACCTCTTTGGTCACTTTCTCAAAAAACTCAATAAGGTTACTAAGGCACGACCTACCCTTCACAAAACCATGCTGACTATCTCCAATCAATTCATTACTCTCCAATTAACATATAGGTACTACTGATGTAGGTAAGAAGAGGGAGGCACTCGTGAAAAGGGACTACAGGGAACTGGGTAGGCAGCTGAGGAAGAGAAAAGCAAAGGTAGTAATCTCAGGATTGCTGCCTGTGCCAAGGGAGAATGAGGGAAGAAATGAAATGAGGTGGAGGGTGAATGCGTGGCTGAGGGACTGGTGTAGAGGGCAGGGATTTCGGTTCCTAGATCACTGGGACCTCTTTAGGGGTAGGTGGGACCTCTATAGTAAGGACGGGTGGCACTTAAATACCAGGGGGACTAGTATCTTGGCGGGAAGACTGGCTAAGGCTACCGGGGGGACGTTAAACTAGAAAGGATGGGGGGAGGGAACTGTGATGGGGAAACTGGGACGGAGGAGGTTCGCTCCCAGGTAGGGGAGGACCGCAGGCAGTATGGGAGGGAGGTTGGACAGGCGGTGGAGATGGGAAATGCCCAGACTGAGGGGCTGAAGTGTATATATTTTAATGCAAGGAGTATAGTGAATAAGGTAGATGAGCTTAGGGCGTGGATAGCTGTTTGGGATTGTGATGTGGTGGCCATTACGGAGACTTGGATGTCTCAGGGACAGGACTGGGTACTTCAGGTGCCAGGCTTCAGGTGCTTCAGGAAGGACAGGGAGGGTGGCAGAAGGGGTGGTGGAGTGGCACTGTTGATCAGGGATAGTGTCATGGCTACAGAGAAAGAGGATGTCGTGGAGGGATTGTCTACAGAATCTCTGTGGGTGGAAGTTAGGAACAGCAAAGGGTCAAAAACTTTGCTGGGTGTATTCTATAGGCCGCCCAATAGTGACAGGGAAGTTGAAGTGCAAATAGGGAAACAGATTCTGGAGAGATGTTTTAATAACAGAGTTGTCGTGATGGGAGACTTCAATTTCCCAAACATCGACTGGAATATCCCTAGGGTAAGGGGTATAGATGGGGAGGAGTTTGTTAGGTGTGTTCAGGAAGGTTTCCTGACGCAGTATGTGGACAAGCCTACGAGGGGAGAGGCTGTACTTGACCTGGTTCTGGCGAATGAACCAGGGCAGGTGATGGATCTTTCGGTAGGTGAGCATCTTGGAAATGGTGACCATAATTCTATCTCCTTCACAATTGCGTTGGAACGAGATAGGATCAGGCAGGCTAGGAAGGTGTTTGTCTGGGGTAAGGGGAGATACGAAGAAGTCAGGAAGTTACTTGGACAAATAAACTGGAAGGAGGCGTTCTTAGGGAAAAGTACCGAAGGAAGGTGGCAGATATTCAAGGAATGTGTGTCTGGAGCTCTGAATGACAACGTTCCGATGAGACGAGGGGGTTTTGGTGGGTCGAGGGAACCGTGGTGCACAAAGGATGTGTTGAACCTAGTCAGGAAGAAAAGGAAGGTGTACAAGAGGTTCAGGGAATTAGGAGATGTTAAAGATCTTGAAGAGTATAAGGACTGTAGGAGGGAACTTAAAAGGGAAATTAGGAGAGCCAGAAGGGGTCATGAGAAGTCCTTGGAGGGTAAGATTAAGGAGAATCCCAAGGCCTTCTATAAATATGTGAAAGGTAAAAGGATAAGAAGAGAAGGGATAGGACCTATAAAAGGTGAGGGGGGAAAGGTTTGTGTGGAACCAGAAGAAATGGCGGAGGTGCTTAACGAGTACTTCGCCTCAGTATTCACAGTGGAAGCCGATCTGGGAGATTTTGTTATGGATTTGCAGCAGATGGAAAGGATTGAGTACGTGAATATTAAGGAGGAGGATGTGTTGGAACTTTTGAATTGTATCAAGGTAGATAAGTCGCCTGGACCAGATGGGATGTACCCCAGGATACTGTGGGAGGCGAGGGAAGAGATTGCAGAGCCCCTGGCGATGATCTTTGCGTCGTCAATGGAGACGGGAGAGGTTCCAGAGGATTGGAGGATTGCGGATGTAGTTCCTATTTTCAAGAAAGGGAACAGAGATAGCCCGGGAAATTACCGACCGGTGAGTCTGACCTCAGTGGTTGGTAAGCTGATGGAGAGGCTTCTGAGGGACAAGATTTACGAACATTTGGAGAGGTTTGACATGATCAGGAATAGTCAGCATGGATTTGTCAAGGGCAGGTCGTGCCTTACAAGCCTAGTTGAGTTCTTCGATAATGTGACTGAACACATTGACGAAGGAAGTGCCGTGGACGTAGTGTACATGGACTTCAGCAAGGCGTTTGATAAGGTCCCCCATGCAAGACTTCTTGAGAAGGTGAGAGGGCATGGGATCCAAGGGCCTTTGGCCTTGTGGATCCAGAACTGGCTTGCCTGCAGAAGGCAGAGAGTGGTTGTGGATGGGGCTTTTTCTGAATGGAGGTCAGTCACCAGCGGAGTGCCTCAAGGAACTGTTCTGGGACCCTTGTTGTTTGTCATTTTCATAAATGACCTGGATGAGGAAGTGGAGGGATGGGTAAGTAAGTTCGCTGATGACACGAAGGTCGGTGGTGTTGTGGATGATCTGGAAGGATGGCAAAAGTTGCAGCAGGACATAGATAGGATGCAGGACTGGGCGGAGAAGTGGCAGATGGACTTCAATGCGGATAAATGTGTAGTCGTCCATTTTGGCAGAACCAACGGGATGAACGAGTACACTATCAAGGGCAGAAGTCTGAGTAGTGTTGAGGAGCAGAAGGATCTTGGGGTCCGGGTCCACAGGACTCTTAAATCGGCCTCGCAGGTGGAGGAGGTGGTCAAGAAGGCGTATGGTGTACTGGCCTTCATTAATCGAGGGATTGAGTTTAGGAGTCGGGAGGTAATGCTGGAACTTTATAAGACCCTTGTCAGGCCTCATTTGGAGTATTGTGCGCAGTTCTGGTCGCCTCACTATAGGAAAGATGTAGAAGCTATTGAAAGGGTACAGAGGAGATTTACAAGGATGTTGCCTGGACTGGGAGGCATGCCTTATGAAGTTAGGTTGAGGGAGCTGGGACTCTTTTCCCTGGAGAGACGAAGGTTGAGAGGCGACCTGATAGAAGTTTATAAAATGTTGAGAGGAATAGATAGGGTGGATTCTCAGAGGCTATTTCCCAGGGCTGAAATGGTCGCTACGAGAGGACACAGATTTAAGGTGCGGGGAGGGAGGTTCAGAAGTGATGTTAGGGGTAAGTTTTTCACTCAGAGGGTGGTGAGTGAATGGAATCGGCTGCCGTCAGTGGTGGTGGAGGCGAACTCGCTGGGGTCTTTTAAAAGACTCCTGGATGAGTATATGGGGTTTAATGAGATTGAGGGTTATAGATAGGTCTGTAGGTTGGTAGGTGATGATGTGATCGGCGCAACTTGTGGGCCGAAGGGCCTGTTTGTGCTGTAGTGTTCTATGTTCTATGTTCTATAAATCCTATCCCTAATAATTTTTTCTAAAACCTTGCCCACAACAGAAGTGAGACTCACCGGTCTATAATTCCCGGGGAAGTCTCTGTTCCCCTTCTTAAACAATGGGACAACATTCGCTAACCTCCAATCTTCCGGTACTATACCAGAGGCCAACGACGACCTGAAGATCAGAGCCAGAGGCTCAGCAATCACTTCTCTTGCCTCCCAGAGAATCCTGGGGTAAATCCCGTCCGGACCAGGGGACTTATCTACTTTCAGACCCTCCAGAATATCCAGCACATCCTCCTTATCAACTGTAACACTGTCAATTCTACTCCCCTGCAACCCAGTGTCCTCCTCAGCTATATCCATGTCCCCCTGCGTGAACACCGAAGAGAAATATTGGTTCAATGCCTCTCCAATCTCCTCCGGTTCCACACATAACTTCCCTCTGCTGTCTATAACTGGCCCTAATCTTGCCCTAACCAACCTTCTGTTCTTGACATACCTATAGAACGCCTTAGGATTCTCCTTAATCCTATCAGCCAAAGTCTTCTCATGTCCTCTTTTAGCCCTTCTTAGCTCACTCTTCAACTCCCTCCTAGCCAATCTAAGAAGGAAATTAGGAGAGCCAGAAGGGGTCATGAGAAGGCCTTGGCAGGTAGGATTAAGGAAAACCTCAAGTCGTTCTACAAGTATGTGAAGAGCAAGAGGATAAGACGTGAAAGAATAGGACCTATCAAGTGTGACGGTGGGAAAGTTTGTATGGAACCGGTAGAAATAGCAGAGGTACTTAATGAATACTTTACTTCAGTATTCACAGTGAAAAAGGATCTTGGTGGTTTTAGTGCAGACTTGCAGCGGACTGAAAAGATTGGGTATGTAGATATTAAGAAAGAGGATATGTTGGAGAGTTTGAAAAGCATCAAATTAGATAAGTCGCCAGGACCGGATGGGATGTACCCCAGGCTACTGTGGGAGGTGAGGGAGGAGATTGCTGAGCCTCTGGCGATGATCTTTGCATCATCAGTGGAGACGGGAGAGGTTCTGGAGCATTGGAGGATTGCGAATGTTGTTCCTTTATTCAAGAAAGGGAGTAGAGATAGCCCTGGAAATTATAGGCCACTGAGTCTAACCTCAGTGATTGGTAAGTTGATGGAGAAGATCCTGAGAGGCAGGATTTATGAACATTTGAGGAGGTAAAACATGATTAAGAATAGTCAGCATGGCTTTGTCAAAGGCAGATCATGCCTTACGACCATGATTGAATTTTTTGAAGATGTGACTCAGTACATTGATGAAGGAAGAACAATAGATATGGTTTATATGGACTTCAGCAAGGCATTTGATAAGGTGCCCCATGCAAGGCTTATTGAGAAAGTGAGGGGGCATGGGATCCAAGGGGACATTACTTTGTGGATCCAGAACTGGCTTGCCCGCAGAAGACAGAGAATGGTTGTAGATGGGTCATATTCTGCATGGAGGTCAGTCACCAGTGGAGTGCCCCACGGATCTGTTCTGGGACCCTTACTGTTCGTGATTTTTATAAATGGCCTGGATGAGGAAGTGGAGGGATGGGCTGGTAAGTTTGCTGATGAAACAAAGGTTGGAGGTGTTGTGGATAGTGTGGAGGGATGTCAGAATTTGCAGCGAGACATTGATAGGATGCAAGACTGGGCAGAGAAGTGGCAGATGGAGTTCAACCCCGATAAGTGTGAAGTGGTTCATTTTGGCAGGTCAAATAGGATGGCAGAATATAATATTAATGGTAAGACTGTTGGCAGTGTGGAACAAAGAACAACACAGCATGGGAAACAGGCCCTTTGGCCCAACGAGCCCATGCCGCCATTTCAACATGTGAGTCCCTCTTCCACCCATGACCCTTGTCTACGCTTATGGCACCCCACATTGGAAACCAGATTGAGGGGAGACTAATTTAGGGACAATTTGTTACACCAATCAGCCTAAGAGCACATCTTTGGGATATGGGAGGAAACCGGAGCACCCGGAGAAAACCCACGCAAGCACGGGGAGAATGCACAAACTCCCACAGACACTGGCCCAAATCCATGTATCTGCACAGCAGACAGTGATAGTCACTGAGCTGTCGTGTTGCCCAGCATCAGGTCCAGTTTAAGCTTACACTGACAACGTGAAGCACTAAGCCATGTTCGAAACATCCAAGAGCAGCCCTTGTACGACCCATCATGTGTATGCCCCTTGTTGGACAACAAGGTGGACCGAAGCACCTGTGGATTAAGAGAGAAAAACATCAATAACATGCACATCCTTATACAAAGATTCAAGGGAAAATCAGGAGGATCTTGGGGTCTGAGTTCATAAGACACTCAAAGCAGCTGTGCAGGTAGAGGATGTGGTTAAGAAGGCGTATGGTGTACTGGCCTTCATCAATCGAGCAATTGAGTTTAGGAGTCAGGAGATAATGTTGCAGCTTTAGAGGACCCTGGTCAGACCCCATTCAGTTCTGGTTGCCTCATTACAGGAAGGATGCGGAAGCCATAGAAAGGGTGCAGAGGAGATTTCCAAGGATGTTTCCTGGATTGGGGAGCATGCCTTATGAGGATAGGTTGAGTGAGCTCAGCCTTTTCTCCTTAGAGAGACGAAGGATGAAGGGTGACCTGATAGAGGTGTATAAGATGTTGAGAGGTATTGATTGAGTGGATAGTCAGAGGCTTTTCCCCAGGGCTGAAATGGTTGCCACGAGAGGACACAGGTTTAAGGTGCTGTGGAGTAGGTACAGACGAGATGTCAGGGGTAAGTTTTTCACTCAGAGTGTGGTGGGTGAGTGGAATCGGCTGCCAGCAACGGTGGTGGAGGCGGATTCAATAGGATCTTTTAAGAGCTTTTAAGAGACTTTTGAATAAGTACATGGGACTTAGTAAGATAGAGGGTTATAGGTAAGCCTAGTAATCTCTAAGGCAGGGATATGTTTGGCATAACTTTGTGGGTCGAAGGGCCTGTATTGTGCTGTAGATTTTCTATGTTTCTATGTGTTGTTACGTCTAGGCAGCACGAGATGTTGATTAGAAGGCAGGCCCCACCTCTCCTAGCCTTGCCAGAGGCCGCTGTGCAGTCCATTCGATGGTTTGTTCAGCACAGACAGTGAAACAGAAGTGAGCCACATCTCCGTGAAACAGAGCACACAGCAGTCCCTCAGTTCTCTTTGAAAAGTGAGTCTGGCTCTAAGTTCATCTAGCTTGTTTTCCAGAGATTTGAAATTTGCCAGGGGTAAGCTGAGGAGATGGGGCAATGGCACTGCATTGTTTCACTCTCTCATCTTCAGGCCTGCACATTTTCCATGCTTCCTGGAGTGACTGCTTCTCTTCCTTCCGGGGTGATTGTTGGGAGTAATATTGGGATATCCTGAACAAGGACCAATACAAGGAAACCCGATAATTAGTTCAGGAGTGAGAATATGGGCCTTGCTAGCTTGATGAATCATTAACGTTAACAATATGGACTGTGAAAATGAATGTAGAATATAGAAATCATAGAACCCCTACAATGCAGAACGAGGCCATTTGGCCCATCGAGTCTGCACTGACCACAATCCCACCCAGACCCTACCCCCATATCCCTACATATTATACCCACTAATCCCTCTAACCTACACATCTCGACACTAAGGGGCAATTTTAGCATGGCCAATCAACCTAACCTGCACGTTCGGACTGTGGGAGGAAACCGGAGCACCCGGAAGAAACCCACACAGACACAAAGAGAATGTGCAAACTCCACACAGACAGGAATCAAACCCAGGTAGCTGGACCTGTGAAGCAGCAGCGCTAACCACTATGCTACCGTGCCACCCCAGAATATGGCGGCATTCTGTAAAGAAGGCTGTGTGTGTGTGTGTGTGTGTGTGTGTGTGTGTGTGTGTGTGTGTGTGTGTGTGTGTATATACATGATTTAATTATGCTGTGGGAAGGTTAATAGCGATAGCTTGTCATAAGAGTGCTGGAGGCATGTAGTTGTAGTGAGGGGCTATGATGAAGTGGATTTAAAGTTTGTGTTTTAAAATTTGCATTTGGAAATAGAGACATGCCTTTTCAGTTGTTAAATTTCAAAAGGGATTTTAAGGAACTTCTACCCCTCAGCCTCCTACACTCCAGAGGAAAAAGTCCCAATCTATCCAGGCTCTCCTTATAACTCAAACCATCAAGTGCTGGGAGCACCTATTTAAATAGCAATCTGTCATTCCATTCCCCTGTCCAAGTGGGAAACTTCACACTTATCCATATCATATTGCATCTGCCATGAATTTCCCCATTCACTCAACTTGCCTAATTTAACTTGGAGCCTCTTCACATCTTCACCACTACTCACATTCCCACTAAGTTTCACACTGTTGCAAACTTGGAAATATTACTTTTGATTTTCTCATCCAAATCATTGATATATATTGTGAAAAGCAGGAATCATAGCACTGGTCCCTGTGGGCCCCACTAGTCACCATCTGCACTTTGAAAAAGACCCATTTATTCCTACTCACTGTTTCCTGTCTGCTAACTAATTCTTAATCTATGACAATATATCACCCTCAATCCCATGCGTTTTAATTTTGCACACCAACCTCTTACATAGGACTTTATCACAAGCTTTCTGAAGATGCAAAAACACACACCCACTGGTTCACCCTTATCTATTCTACTTATGACATCCTCAAAAAACTCCAATAGGTTTGTCAAACATGATTTAGAACATAGAACATAGAACATTACAGCGCAGAACAGGCCCTTCGGCCCACGATGTTGCGCTGACCAGTTACAAAACAATGACCCACGAACCGAAACCAGTCCCTTCTCGTCCATAAACCTATCCACGGATCTCTTAAACGCCCCCAAACTAGGCGCATTTACAACTGCAGCAGGCAGGGCATTCCAATCCCTCACCACCCTCTGGGTAAAGAACCTACCCCTGACATCCGTCCTATAACTACCACCCCTTAATTTAAAGCCATGCCCCCTCGTGCTAGATTTCTCCATCAGAGGAAAAAGGCTATTACTATCCACCCTATCTAAACCTCTAATCATCTTATATGTTTCAATAAGATCCCCTCTTAGCCGCCTTCTTTCCAGCGAAAACAACCCCAAATCCCTCAGCCTCTCCTCATAGGACCTCCCCTCCATACCAGGCAACATCCTGGTAAACCTCCTCTGCACCCTCTCCAAAGCCTCCACATCCTTCCTATAATGTGGGGACCAGAACTGCACACAGTACTCCAAGTGCGGCCGCACCAGAGTTGTGTACAGTTGCAACATAACGCTGCGACTCCTAAATTCAATCCCCCTACCAATAAACGCCAAGACACCGTATGCCTTCTTAACAACCTTATCTACTTGACTCCCAACTTTCAGGGATCTATGTACACATACATCTAGATCCCTCTGCTCATCCACACTATTCAAAGTCCTCCCGTTAGCCCTATACTCGACACATCTGTTATTCCTACCAAAGTGAATTACCTCACACTTCTCCGCATTAAACTCCATCCGCCACCTCTCGGCCCAGCTCTGCAACCTGTCTAAGTCTTCCTGCAAACTATGACACCCTTCATCACTATCTACCACACCTCCAACTTTGGTGTCATCAGCAAATTTACTAATCCACCCAACTATACCCTCATCCATAAGAACATAAGAACATAAGAAATAGGAGCAGGAGTAGGCCATCTAGCCCTTCGAGCCAGATCATTAATAAAAATTACAAACAGCAGTGGCCCCAAAACAGATCCCTGAGGCACACCACTCGAAACCGAACTCCATGATGAATATTTACCATCAACCACCACCCTCTGTCTCCTATCCACTAGCCAATCCCTGATCCAATTCCCTAGATCACCCCCAATCCCATACATCTGCATTTTCTGCAGAAGCCTACCATGGTGAACCTTATCAAACGCCTTACTAAAATCCATATACACCACATCCACTGCCTTACCCCCATCCACCTCTTTGGTCACTTTCTCAAAAAACTCAATAAGGTTAGTAAGGTACGACCTACCCGCCACAAAACCATGCTGACTATCTCCAATCAATTCTTTACTCTCCAAATAACTATAAATCCTATCCCTAATAATTTTTTCTAAAACCTTGCCCACAACAGAAGTAAGACTCACCGGTCTATAATTCCCAGGGAAGTCTCTGTTCCCCTTCTTAAACAATGGGACAACATTCGCTAACCTCCAATCTTCCGGTACTATACCAGAGGCCAACGACGACCTGAAGATCAGAGCCAGAGGCTCTGCAATCACTTCTCTTGCCTCCCAGAGAATCCTGGGGTAAATCCCATCCGGACCAGGGGACTTATCTATTTTCAGACCCTCCAGAATATCTAGCACATCCTCCTTATCAACTGCAACACTGTCAATTCTACTCCCCTGCAATCCAGTGTCCTCCTCAGCTATATCCATGTCCCCTCGCGTGAACACCAAAGAGAAATATTGGTTCAATGCCTCTCCAATCTCCTCCGGTTCCACACATAACTTCCCTCTGCTGTCTATAACTGGCCCTAATCTTGCCCTAACCAACCTTCCCTTTCACAATCCAAGCTGACTTTGTTTAATCCTGTTGCTGTTTCTATCTGATCTGTAATCATCATTAACAATAAATTCTAACATTTTTCTACAAAGAAGTTAGGCTAACTTCTGTAGTTTTTCATTTTCCCACCCTCCTTTGAAAATAGTGCGGTCATAATTGTCACCCTCCAATCTGCCTGAATTGTTCTAGAATCCAAGAAAAGGTTATGACCAATGAGACAAGTTTCCTCTGGAATTTAGCTTGCTCAGAAAAATAACACCAGCTGTGATCGGAACCGGATGTATTTTTTGGGAAGCTGAATAGACACAAGGATATAAGGAATTGAAGATACATTAATGAGGCTAAATGAAGAAGACAGGATGAAGGTAGGGGCAGTGGGGAGGGAGCGGAGACTCACTGAAACATAGAAACTAGTTAAAGTTTTTGGGCCCAATTTTACCAAAAATTCAAATTGTGGTAAATTTGGGTGTTGGGCCTGTAATACGATCTGCACCCGAAACTGAGCAGATCGCGCCTTTACCGACGCCCGATTTGGGCACAGATCCAGTCCATGCCCCAATCGGGCAGCTCGATGATTTAAATGTATTAGCATGCATTTAAATCAACTTAATGAACTGTGTGCCCAACTCTACCTACAAACCCCACTTTACTGTGTTCGGATCCGTTCCGGATCCGCGCTGTTATCAACTTGCAGAATAAAAATCTGAAGTGGATTCCTATTCTGCAGGGGAACCTCCGAAGCCCATCCTCCTTAAACACCCTTCGCAGACCCCCTGCTAACCACCCTGGCAGACCACCCCCACGATCCACCATCCCCCTGGAGGCAGGCCCCCCCGGCAGACACCCCCCCTCCCCCCAGGAGACAGGCCCCCCCCTCTCGGCAGAGCATACCCCCAACCTACCTGGATTGCTGCTCTCCTTCCATCATCCTTCTGACCTGCACTAGTTGATGTGGAGATGCCGGTGTTGGACTGGGGTAAACACAGTAAGAAGTCTCACAACACCAGGTTAAAGCCCCTGTGGTAAAGTCCTGTTGGGGGAGGATGGACTTGGGAGAATCTCCACTCTCCCCCCCCAACCAGAGATCCATCTGAGCCCCCCTCCTCCTCCGGCAGACTCCAGCGGAAGGCCAGGAAGGTGCTGCAGGCTGTCCAACGAGTGCAGTAAGAAATCTCACAACACCAGGTTAAACTCCAACAGGACTTTCCAACAGGTACTTTAACCTGGTGTTGTGAGACTTCTTACTGTGTTTACCCCAGTCCAACACCGGCATCTCCACATCAACTAGTGCAGGTCAGAAGGATGGTGGAAGGAGAGCAGCAATACAGGTAGATTGGGGGTGTTCTCAACCAGGGGTGGGGGGGTGGGGAGCCTGCCTTCCCGGGGGGGTCTGATCACGGAGCGGGGGGGGCAGGTCTGCCTCCCAGGGGGGTCTGACCATGGGGGTGGATGATCTGCTGGAGGGGCCTGCCTCCCAGGCAGGAAGGAAAGTGAAGGAAAGTGTTAAATTAAAAGCGGAGGCGTTTAAAGTAGCTAAGAGTAGTGGGCGAGAAGAGGATTGGGAGAGGTTTAAATGTCAACAAAGATTGACAAAGAAGTTGATAAAGAAGGGTAGGAGAAACTATGAAGCTGGGCTAGCACTTAATATAAAAAAGGATAGCAAGAGTTTTTATAAATATATAAAAAGGAAGATGCTGGCTAGGGTGAATGTTGGTCCCTTAGAGGATGAGAAAGGGGACTTAGTGGTAGGGGATGGGGATATGGCTGAGGTCTTGAATAACTTTTTTGTGTCTGTCTTCACAGAGGAGGACGTGAATAATTTGCCGGGTGTTAGAGATGGAAAGGTGGTAGGACTTGAGGGTCTCAATGACATTACTGTTACTAGAGAGGTGGTGCTCGACAGACTGGAGGGGCTGATTGTGGACTAGTCCCCAGGACCGGATGGAATGCATCCGAGGGTTCTGAAAGAAATGGCGGAGGTGATAGTGGATGCCTTGGTGGTTATTTTCCAAACGTCACTGGATTCCGGGGAAGTGCCGGAAGATTGGAAAACGGCTAATGTTACGCCGTTGTTTAAGAAGGGTGCCAGGCAAAAGGCAGGGAATTATAGGCCAGTTAGTTTAACGTCTGTTGTCGGTAAAATGTTAGAATCCGTCATCAAGGGGGAAATAGCGAGGCATCTTGAGGGGAATTGCTTGATAGAGCAGACGCAGCACGGTTTCGTTAAAGGGAAGTCGTGTCTGACAAATTTACTGGAGTTCTATGAGGATGTGTCTCGGGCGGTGGATAGAGGAGAGCCGGTGGATGTGGTCTTTCTTGATTTTCAGAAGGCGTTTGACAAGGTACCTCACAAGAGGTTATTACAGAAGGTCAGGGGACATGGAGTTGGGGGTAGGCTGTTAGCGTGGATAGAGGATTGGTTGTCAAATAGGAGGCAGAGAGTGGGGGTCAATGGGTGCTATTCGGATTGGCGGTTGGTGACGAGTGGAGTGCCCCAGGGGTCGGTGCTGGGGCCTCAGCTATTTACCATTTATATAGATGATCTGGAGGAGGGGACCGAGTGTAGGGTGTCAAAATTTGCTGATGACACCAAGATTGGTGGAACGGCAAATTGTGCGGAGGGCGTGGAGAGTCTGCAGAAGGATCTAGATAGGCTGGGTGAATGGGCCAGGAACTGGCAAATGGAATTTAATGTTGGCAAGTGCGAGGTGGTCCACTTTGGTAGGAATAATGGTAGGAAGGATTATTACTTACATGGCGAAAAACTGCAGCAGGCGACGGTGCAGAGGGACCTCGGGGTTCTTGTGCATGAGTCGCAAAAACCCAGCTTGCAGGTGCAGCAGGTGGTCAGGAAGGCTAATGGGATGCTGGCCTTCATAGCGAGGGGGATTGAATATAAAAGTAGGGAGGTCTTGCTGCGGCTGTATAGGACATTGGTGAGGCCGCAGCTGGAGTACTGTGTGCAGTTTTGGGCGCCGTACTTACGCAAGGATATTTTGGCCCTGGAGGGAGTGCAGAGGAGGTTTACTAGGCTGATACCGGAGTTGAGGGGGTTGAGCTATGAGGAGAGGCTGAATAAACTAGGCTTGTACTCGTTAGAGTTTAGAAGAATGAGGGGAGATCTCATTGAGACATATAAGATGATGAATGGGATGGATAGGATAGAGGTGGAGAGACTCTTCCCGCACAGAAAGGACAGTAGGACTAGGGGGCACAGCCTCAAGATAAAGGGGGGGCGGTTTAGAACGGAGTTGAGGAGGAACTTCTTCATTCAAAGGGTGGTGAATCTCTGGAATTCTCTGCTAGTTGAAGTGGTGGAGGCTGCGTCACTAAATATTTTTAAGAAGCGGGTTGATGGGTTTTTGATAAGAGAGGGGATTAAGGGTTATGGGGAGAGGGCGGGAATGTGGAACTGAGCCACGACAGATCAGCCATGATCTTATTGAATGGCGGGGCAGGCTGGAAGGGCTAGATGACCTACTCCTGCTCCTATTTCTTATGTTCTTATGTTCTCCCAGGGGGGTCTGACCATGGGGGTGGATGATCTGCTGGAGGGGCCTGCCTCCCAGGGGGGTCTGATTGTGGTTCATCCTCCTCCTCCCCCCCCCCGCCGGCTCTCTCTCTGTTTTGTTTCTCGCGCCCGGGCGCGCTGTTTCAGATTTACTTCGAACTGCACGTGCGCAGTTCAGAGCTCTGATCATTCCGGCAGCGCTAAGCCCCGCCCACAGCGTGGACTGGACCGGAGCTGGCAAAAAGTGTATGGGCGCGCTGGAACGGGGATTCCAGGCTCGGATCCATTTTACATCCGGATCCGGCCCTTAGCCTCCAATTGGTAAAATCGGGCCCAAAGTTTATTTATTAGTCACAAGTAGGTTTACATTAACACTGCAATGTAGTTACTGTGAAATTTCCCTAGTCGCCACACTCTGGCGTCTGTTCAGGCCAATGCACCTAACCAGCACGTCTTTCAGATTGTGGGAGGAAACCGGAGCACCCAGAGGAAACTCACGCAGACATGAGGAGAACCTGCAAACTCCACACAGACGGTGATCCAAGTCCCTGGCGCTGTGAGGCAGCAGTGCTAACCACTGTGCCATCAGGCTGTCCCTTTTAGGAAGAGGAGTAGGCCATTCAGCCCTTCGAGCCTGTTCCAGCCTTCATTTTGATCATGGCTGATCATCAAATTCAATATCCTGATCCCCCCTTCCTCCCATATCCCTTTGATCCCTTTAGCCCCGAGAGTGAAATCTAATTTCTTCTTGAAATCAGACAATGTTTTGGCGTCAACTACTTTCCACACACTCACCACCCTCTGGATGAAGAAAGTTCTCCTCACCTCAATTCTAAAAGGTTTTTTGAATGCCCTCAAACTATGACCCCTAGTTCTGGACTCCCCCATCATCGGGAACATTCTTTCGGAATCCACCCTGTCTAATCCTGTTAGAATTTAATAAGTTTCTATGAGATTCCCTCTCACTCATCTAAACTCCAATGAATATGAGGTGAGGTGAGAGTGACAGCCCTTAACATCAAGGCCATATTTAACTGAATGTGGTATCAAGGAACCTGAGCAAAACTGGAATCAATGGCTATCAGAGGGCAAACTCTCCACTGGTTGGAATCATACCCACCATGTAGGAAGATGGTTGTGGTTGTGGAGGGTCAGTCATCTCAGCTCCAGGACATCTTTGCAGGAGTCTCTCAGGGTAGTGTCCTCGGCCCAACAAAAAAGAACAAAGAACAACACAGCACGGGAAACAGGCCCTTCGGCCCAACGAGCCCGCGCCGCCCATTTTAACATTGTGAGTTCCCTCTTCCACCCATGACCTTTGTCTACGCCTGTGGCACTCCACATTGGAAACCAGATTGAGGGGATACTAATTTAGGGACAATTTGTTACACCAATCGGCCTAAGAGCACATCTTTGGGGTGTGGGAGGAAACTGGAGCACCCAGAGAAAACCCATGCAAGCATGGGGAGAATGTGCGAACTCCCACAGACACCGGCCCAAATCCATGTATCTGCACAGCAAACAGTAATAGTCACTAAGCTGTCATGTTGCCCATCTGCTGGTCCAGTTTAAGCGTACACTAACGACGGGAAGCACTAGGCTACTCTCAAAACATCCAAGAGCAGCCTTCGTACGACCCACCGCGTGTATGCCCCTTGTTGGACAACAAGGCGGACTGAATCACCTGTGGATTAAAAGAGAAAAACACCAATAACATGCACATCTTATGCAAACATTCAAGGGAATCCCCAGAAGCTCAAAAGTAAAATAAGTGAGCCAGAAAATATGTTGAAAGGTCCACAGGAATCAGTTGATTCCCAGGAACGTCCCAAGGCGCTTGATCCTTGTTTAAAACAGTGTCCTATATCCCTCCATCTCTATTCCGCTCATGTGCCTATCTAAGTATCCCTTAAACAACTCCAGCGTGCCTGCCTCCACCACCTTACTTGGCAGTGCATTCCATACCCCCACAACCCTCTGTGTGAAAAACCACCCTCTAATATCCGAATTATACCTCGCCCTCCTCACCCGAAGCCCATGGCCCCTCGTAATATTTGTTTCCAATCTAGGAAAAAGCTTACCACTGTTTACTCTATCTATACCCTTCATAATCTTATATACCTCTAATAGATCTCCCCTCATTCTCTGTCTTTCTAAGGAAAACAGCCCCAATTTGCCCAACAATCTTCAGCTGCTTCATCAATGACCTTTCATCCAAATTAGGCTTGTCAGCTTGGGCTGACAAGTGGCCAGTAACATTCTTGCTACAAAACTGTCAGGCAATCACCATCACTGAGGGGACATAGCTTTAAATTGAGGGGTGGTAATTATAGGATGGATGTCAGAGGTAGGTTCTTTACTCAGAGTGGAGTAAGGTTGTGGAATGCCCTGCCTGCAGCAGTAGTGGACTCACCAACTTTAAGGGCATTCAAATGATCATTAGATAGGTATATGGATAATATTGGAATAGTTTAGGTTAGAGGGTCATTAGATTGGTTCACTGGTCGGCGCAACATCGAGGGCCGAAGGGCCTGTACTGCACTGTAATGTTCTATAAGAGACACTCTAACCACTGCCCCTTAACATTCAATGGTGTAACCATCACTGAATCCCCACTGTCAACATCCATGGGGTTACAATTGACCAGAAACTCAACTGGACTCACCACATAAACATAGTGACTACAAGAGCAGATCAGAGGCTCGGAATACTGCAACGAGCAACTCACCTTCTGAATCCCCTAAGCCTATCCACTATCCACAAGGCACAAGTTAGGAATGTGATGGAATACTCCTCACTTGCCTGATGGATGCAGCTCCAACAACACTCAAGAAGCTTGACACTATCTCGGACAAAGCAGCCCCACCAATGCTGAATAGCAGCAGTGTGTACTATCTACAAGATGCACTGCAGCAATTCACCAAAGATCCTAAGGCAGCACCTTCCAAACCCACGATCACTTCCATCTAGAAGGACAAGGCCAACAGATAGATAGGAACACCACCACCTGCAAATTCCCTTCCAAACCACTCACCTGGAAATGACTTGGAAATGTATCACCGTTCCTTCACAGTTACTGGGTCAAAATCCTGCAGTTCTCTCCCTAACGACATTGTGGGTCAATCCACAGCACATGGACTGCAGCGATTCAAGAAGGCAGCTCACCACCACCTTCTTTAAAACTCTGGTGCAGCCGCACTTGGAGTATTATGTACAGTTCTGGTCCCCACATTATAGGAAGGATGTGGAGGCTTTGGAGAGGGTGCAGAGGAGGTTTACCAGGATGTTGCCTGGTATGGAGGGGAGGTCCTATGAGGAGAGACTGAGGGATTTGGGGTTGTTTTCGTTATAAAGAAGGCGGCTACGAGGGGACCTTATTGAAACATATAAGATGAATAGAGGTTGAGATAGGGTGGACAGTGATAGCCTTTTTCCTCGGATGGAGAAAGCTAGCACGAGGGGCCATAGCTTTAAATTAAGGGGTGGTAGTTATAGGACGGATGTCAGGGGTAGGTTCTTTACCCAGAGGGTGGTGAGGGATTGGAATGCCCTGCCTGCTGCAGTTGTAAATGCGCCTAGTTTGGGGGCGTTCAAGAGATCCGTGGATAGGTTTATGGATGGTAAGGGTTTGGTCTAGGTTAGAGGGTCGTTTTTTAACTGGTCGGCGCAACATCGTGGGCCGAAGGGCCTGTTCTGCGCTGTAATGTTCTATGTTCTATGTTCTCAAGGACAACTAGGGATGGGCAATAAATGCTGGCCAATCTGGCCATAAATGAAGTTAAAAAATCCTAACTGACTTAGTATCTCCTCGTATGACAGACCTGCCATCCCAGAAATCAGCATGGTAAACCTTTGCCCTACTCCCTCTATAGCAATGGTAAACTTCTTCACATAAGGACACGAAAACATGGTTTCCTCTGGGTGCTCCGGTTTTCTCCCACAGTCCGAAAGATGTGCTGGCTAGGTGCATTGGCCATGCTAAATTCTCCCTCCGTGTACCTGAACAGGTGCCGGAGTGTGGTGACCAGGAGATTTTCACAGTAACTTCATTGCGGTCTTAATGTATACCAGAATGATAGGAAGTGGGATAGCTTGATCTTAGGTTTGGACATAGCTTGGCACAACATTGAGGGCTGAAGGGCCTGTACTGTGCTGTACTGTTCTATGTTCTATGTAAGCCTTCTTGTGACACTACTAAAAAATAATTAAACTATAGTCCAGATGTGGCCTCAACAATGCTCTACATAATTGCAGTAAAACGTCTCTGGGCCCCAACTCACATGAAGCATAAATAATAGCATGTACCAGTTAGGCTGAATTGCCTGATTCTGTGCTGTACACTTAAAGTAATTCCATGTCAAATTTTGTGTAGGAATTATCCAGATAAGGAGCGCTAGGCCATGGAGGGACATGAAAAGGGGATGAAAATGATAGATTTGGATACTGGGAGCCAGGACATTGAGGAGAGTGAAGTGAAAGTGAACTTGGCACAGGATCGTTAGTTTAGACAGTGAGAATAGAGTCAGAAATATATTAATGTGAGGGTAGAATTTATAGTTGATGAACGTGAGAATGCAGGTCCCGTACAGTGGGAATGTGACCATGGTTCTGTTTTGTTGGTAAATGGAATAATTGTATTGCAATAGCTGTCTTTCTGACTTTTCCAATTATGTAGGTCATTGTTTTTTAAACAGTTTATATTTTGGGGAATATGAAATGTTGGATATTGAGCGTGGGAGCACTGCTAATCTGCTAGGAGGTATAAAATTCAGCTCCACTGGGAGATGGTGCTCAAAAAGAAATCCACGTTAATAAAACGTAAAGTAAGGGGGCAGGTTGAATTACTGGGAGAGAGCTGAGTTACTGACACTATGTATGGGAACTGTGAGAACCATTGTTATTCCATTGTATTCAGTACAGAAGTCAACAAGCTCCAGTGATGCAGGAGAAGAATGAGATTTTAAAATTGTCTCTGTCAGAAGCAGCAAAGATGTGGAGATGCCGGCGTTGGACTGGGGTAAACACAGTAAGAAGTCTCACAATACCAGATTAAAGTCCAACCAGTTTATTTGATAGTAAACACCACAAGTTTCCGGAATGCTGTTCCTTCGTCAGGTGAGTGGAGAGTTCTGATCAGAAACAGGGCATATAAAGGCACGCACAGTTTACAGAATACTGATTAGAATGTGAGCCTTTACTCACATTCTATTAATTAATTACTTTAATTTAGCAGATTAGCTGTAAAGACTCTCATTCTAATCAGTATTCTGTGAACTGTGTGCGCCTTTATATGCCCTGTTTCTGATTAGAACTCCCCACTCACTTGATGAAGGAACAGCGTTCAAAAAGCTTGTGGCTTTTACCACCAAATAAACCTGTTAGACTTTAACCTGGTGTTGTGAGACTTCTTACTGTAATAAGCAGCAAAGTGCAGACTTGTTACAAGATAAAGCAGAGCACTTCAACTTTGCAATTATGAAACAGAAGAAGAACATAGAACATAGAACATTACAGCGCAGAACAGGCCCTTCGGCCCACGATGTTGCGCCGACCAGTTACAAAAACAATGACCCACTAGCCTATACCAATCCCTTTTCGTCCATAAACCTATCCAGAGATCTCTTAAACGCCCCCAAACTAGACGCATTTACAACTGCAGCAGGCAGGGCATTCCAATCCCTCACCACCCGCTGGGTAAAGAACCTACCCCTGACATCCGTCCTGTAGCTACCCCCCCTTAATTTAAAGCCATGGCCCCTTGTGCTAGCTTTCTCCATCCGAGGAAAAAGGCTATCACTATCCACCCTATCTAAACCTCTAATCATCTTATATGTTTCAATAAGATCCCCTCTTAGCCGCCTTCTTTCCAACGAAAACAACCCCAAATCCCTCAGTCTCTCCTCATAGGACCTCCCCACCATACCAGGCACCATCCTAGTAAACCTCCTCTGCACCCTCTCCAACGCCTCCACATCCTTCTTGTAATGCGGGGACCAGAACTGCACACAGTACTCCAAGTGCGGCCGCACTAGAGTAGTGTACAGTTGCAACATTACACTGCGACTCCTAAATTCAATCCCCCTACCAATAAACGCCAAGACACCGTACGCCTTCTTAACAACCTTATCTACTTGATTCCCAACTTTCAGGGATCTATGTACACACACACCTAGATCCCTCTGTTCATCCACACTATTCAAAGTCCTCCCGTTAGCCCTATACTCGACACATCTGTTGCTCCTACCAAAGTGAATTACCTCACACTTCTCCGCATTAAATTCCATCCGCCACCTCTCGGCCCAGCTCTGCAACCTATCTAAGTCTCCCTGCAGACTATGACACCCTTCCTCACAATCTACCACACCTCCAATTTTGGTGTCATCAGCAAATTTACTAATCCACCCAACTATACCCTCATCCAGATCATTAATAAAAATTACAAACAACAGTGGCCCCAAAACAGATCCCTGAGGCACACCACTCGTAACTGTACTCCATGATGAATATTTACCATCCACCACCACCCTCTGTCTCCTATCTGATAGCCAATTCCTGATCCAACTTCCTAGATTACCCACGATCCCATACATCTGCATTTTCTGCAGAAGCCTACCATGGTGAACCTTATCGAACGCCTTACTAAAATCCATGTATACCACGTCAACTGCCTTGCCCCCATCCACCTCTTTGGTCACCTTCTCAAAAAACTCAATAAGGTTAGTAAGGCACGACCTACCCGCTACAAAACCATGCTGACTATTTCTAATCAATTCATTACACTCCAAATAACTATAAATCCTATCCCTAATAATTTTTTCTAAAACCTTGCCCACAACAGAAGTAAGACTCACCGGTCTATAATTCCCGGCAAAGTCTCTGTTCCCCTTCTTAAACAATGGGACAACATTCGCTATCCTCCAATCCTCCGGGACTACACCAGAGACCAATGACGACCTGAAGATCTGAGCCAGAGGCTCTGCAATCACCTCTCTAGCCTCCCAGAGAATCCTAGGGTAGATCCCATCCGGACCAGGGGACTTATCTATTTTCAGCCCCTCAAGAATTTCCAGCACATCCCCTTTATCAACCGTAATACTGTCTATTTTACACCCCTGCAACCCAATGTCCTCCTCAGGAGGACCTGTCACACCTGTGCTGTTCCATTGGAAAGTCTCCCTACCTATTTCTTGTATTTTTCACATCCCATTCTAATTCCTCTAAAATGGCATTCTTGGCCCTGCTCCACAAGATGAAATGATGTAAAATTCAGATACTGTTTATCAAGTACCAAATCTAGAATCTACCTAATAGAAAGAAACGGTGTATAAATCTGCAAAGATTAGTGGTGTGTCAGAAGATTGGTCAGATTCAAAGAACCAGCAAACAATGACTGGAAGAAAATAAAGAGGGAGAAAGCAGCACCTGAGAGAAAGCCAGCTAGAAATATCAAAACAGTTAGGAACATTTTCTATTTAAAATGGAAAAGAATAACTAATGCCCTGCCTGCTGCAGTTGTAAATGCGCCTAGTTTGGGGGCGTTTAAGAGATTGGTGGATAGGTTTATGGACGAAAAAGGAGTGGTTTAGATTAGTGGGTCAATGTTTTTTTTTAAAAATAAGACTGGTCGGCGCAACATTGTGGGCCGAAGGGCCTGTTCCGCGCTGTAATGTTCTATGTTCTATGTTCTATGTTCTAACTGTTGGTCCTCTAGAGAGTGAGTCTGGGAAATTGACAATGGGAGACAAGGAGATGGCAGAGGCATTGAACAGATATTCTGGGTGGACTTTTACCAGCACATCCGCCCCAGTTTTATACAATACCACCCGAGGCCAATGGACAATGCCGTTGTCTGAGCCTCACCTGGGGCAGGTGTGTCGGTAAAATTCTGGCCTGTGCATCTGTCTTCACTGTGGAAAACTTTTCAAAGGTGTTTGAAAATCTAAATATGATCAGGAGGGAGGGAATCGCCATCACAAGGAGAAAGGTGCTGGAACAGCCATCGGACCAAAAGGCTGACAAGTCCCAAGGACTAGGTGACCTGCACCCGAGGATTTTAAAAGAAGTGGCTGTGCAAATAGTAGATGCATTTATTATAACCTTACAAAATTCCTTAGATTCTGGATGGATCCTAGTCAATTGGAAAATAGCCAATGTAACACTTTTGTTCAAGAAAGGAGGGAGACAGAAAGCAGGAAACTATATTTGTCATAAGGAAATTTTTAAAATCCATTGTTAAGTAAGTTGTAGCAGGACATAGCATTTGCAGACCTCCAATCCTCTGGGTGATCACTTCTATCCACTGAGGACAGTAAGGAAGGTGATCCAGGATTGCAACAGGATCTTGATCAGTTGGACCAGTGGGCTGACGAATGGCAGATGGAGTTTAATTTAGATAAATGCGAGGTGATACATTTTGGTAGATTGAACCAGGGCAGGACTTACTCAGTTAATGGCAGGGCGATGGAGAGAGTTACAGAACAAAGAGATCTAGGGGTACAGGTTCATAGCTCATAGAATCATAGACAGCCTACAGTGCAGAAAGAGGCCATTTGGCCCATCGAGTCTGAACCGCTCACAATCCCACCCAGACCCTACCACCATATTTACCTGCTAATCTCTCTAACCTGCGCATCTCAGGACACTAAGGGGCAATTTTAGCACAGCCAATCAACCTAACCCACACATCTTTGCACTGTGGAAGGAAACGGAGCACCTGGAGGAAACCCACACAGACACAAGGAGAATGTGCAAGCTCCACGAGCCAGGAATCGAACCCAGGTCCCTGGAGCTGTGAAACAGCAGTGCTAACCACTGTGCTACCGTGCCGCCCTTGAAAACTCCTTGAAAGTGGAATCACAGGTAGATAGAGTGGTGAAGAAGGCTTTCAGCATGCTTGGTGGCATTGGTCAGGCACTGAAAACAGGAGTTGGGACGTTGTGTTGAAGTTGTACAAGACATTGGTAAGGCCACACTTGGAATATTGTGTACAGTTCTGGTCACCCTATTATAGGAAGGATCTTATTAAACTAGAAAGATTGCAGAAAAGATTTACTACGATGCTGCCCAGACTCATTGGTTTGAGTTACAAGGAGAGGCTAAATAGACTGGGACTTTTTTCTCTGAAGTGTAAAGGCTGAGGGGTGATCTTATAGAGGTTTATAAAATAATGAGGGGCACAGATCAGCTAGATAGTCAATATCTTTTCCCAAAGGTAGGGGAGTCTAAAACTAGAGGGCACAGGTTTAAGGTGAGAGGGGAGAGATACAAAAGGGTCCAGAGGGGCAATTTTTTCACACACAGTATCTGTAATAAGCTGTCAGAGGAGTAGTAGAGGTGGGTACAATTTTGTCTTTTAAAAAACATTTAGATAGTTACATGGGTACGATGGGTATAGAGGGATATGGGCTAAATGTGGTCAATTGGGACTAGCTTAGGGTTTTAAAAGAAAAGGGTGGTATGGACAAGTTGGGCTGAAGGGCCTGTATCCAAACTATAAACCTCTATGACTCTATGCCCCATGACTCTAGGTTTGCAAAATTATTCTGAAAGCATCTGCTATTGGTAGAGGGATTGAATTTCGGAGCCATGAGATCATGTTGCAACTGTACAAAACTCTGGTGCGGCTGCACTTGGAGTATTGCGTACAGTTCTGGTCGCCGCATTATAAGAAAGATGTGGAGGCATTGGAAAGGGTGCAGAGGAGGTGTACCAGGATGTTGCCTGGTATGGTGGGAAGGTCTTGTGAGGAAAGGCTGAGGGACTTGAGGTTATTTTCATTAGAGAGAAGAAGGTTACAAGGTGACCTAATTGAGGCATACAAGATGATCAGAGGGTTAGATAGGGTGGACAGTGAGAGCCTTTTTCCTCGGATGGTGATGGCTAACACGAGGGGACATAGCTGTAAATTAAGGAGTGATAATTATAGGACGGATGTCAGAGGTTGGTTCTTTACTCAGAGGGTAGTAAGGGCGTGGAATGCCCTGCCTGCAGCAGTTGTGGACTCGCCAATTTTAAGGGTGTTCAAATGGTCAGTGGATAGGCATATGGATAACATTGGAATAGTTTAAGTTAGAGGGTCATTAGATTGGTTCCACGGTCGGCGCAACATCGAGGGCTGAAGGGCCTGTACTGCACTGTAATGTTCTATGTTCTATTTCCTCCCTGGCTTCCTTCAGCAGCCAGGGATATACAATCTGTCCGGCCCAGGCCAGTCCCTCAGCAGCCAGGGATATACAATCTGTCCGGCCCAGGCCAGTCCCTCAGCAGCCAGGGATATACAATCCGTCCGGCCCAGGCCAGTCCCTCAGCAGCCAGGGATATACAATCTGTCCGGCCCAGGCCAGTCCCTCAGCAGCCAGGGATATACAATCCGTCCGGCCCAGGCCAGTCCCTCAGCAGCCAGGGATATACAATCCGTCCGGCCCAGGCCAGTCCCTCAGCAGCCAGGGATATACAGTCTGTCCGGCCCAGGCCAGTCCCTCAGCAGCCAGGGATATACAATCTGTCCGGCCCAGGCCAGTCCCTCAGCAGCCAGGGATATACAATCCGTCCGGCCCAGGCCAGTCCCTCAGCAGCCAGGGATATACAGTCTGTCCGGCCCAGGCCAGTCCCTCAGCAGCCAGGGATATACAATCCGTCCGGCCCAGGCCAGTCCCTCAGCAGCCAGGGATATACAGTCTGTCCGGCCCAGGCCAGTCCCTCAGCAGCCAGGGATATACAATCTGTCCGGTCCAGGCCAGTCCCTCAGCAGCCAGGGATATACAATCCGTCCGGCCCAGGCCAGTCCCTCAGCAGCCAGGGATATACAATCCGTCCGGCCCAGGCCAGTCCCTCAGCAGCCAGGGATATACAATCCGTCCGGCCCAGGCCAGTCCCTCAGCAGCCAGGGATATACAATCCGTCCGGCCCAGGCCAGTCCCTCAGCAGCCAGGGATATACAGTCTGTCCGGCCCAGGCCAGTCCCTCAGCAGCCAGGGATATACAATCCGTCCGGCCCAGGCCAGTCCCTCAGCAGCCAGGGATATACAATCTGTCCGGCCCAGGCCAGTCCCTCAGCAGCCAGGGATATACAATCTGTCCGGCCCAGGCCAGTCCCTCAGCAGCCAGGGATATACAGTTTGTCCGGCCCAGGCCAGTCCCTCAGCAGCCAGGGATATACAATCTGTCCGGCCCAGGCCAGTCCCTCAGCAGCCAGGGATATACAATCCGTCCGGCCCAGGCCAGTCCCTCAGCAGCCAGGGATATACAGTCTGTCCGGCCCAGGCCAGTCCCTCAGCAGCCAGGGATATACAATCCGTCCGGCCCAGGCCAGTCCCTCAGCAGCCAGGGATATACAGTCTGTCCGGCCCAGGCCAGTCCCTCAGCAGCCAGGGATATACAATCTGTCCGGTCCAGGCCAGTCCCTCAGCAGCCAGGGATATACAATCCGTCCGGCCCAGGCCAGTCCCTCAGCAGCCAGGGATATACAATCCGTCCGGCCCAGGCCAGTCCCTCAGCAGCCAGGGATATACAATCCGTCCGGCCCAGGCCAGTCCCTCAGCAGCCAGGGATATACAATCCGTCCGGCCCAGGCCAGTCCCTCAGCAGCCAGGGATATACAGTCTGTCCGGCCCAGGCCAGTCCCTCAGCAGCCAGGGATATACAATCCGTCCGGCCCAGGCCAGTCCCTCAGCAGCCAGGGATATACAGTCTGTCCGGCCCAGGCCAGTCCCTCCAGTTGTCCCTGTCTCACTAAGTTATTGCCTCTAATATTTCACGCTCCTTCTCTTCGACTAGAATGTCTGAAGACAGAGACAAAGCACTCACTCAGTACTCACTCACCTTTGACAAAGGGTCACCTGGACTCAAAACGTCAGATCTTTTCTCTCTTTACAGATGCTGCCAGACCTGCTGAGATTTTCAGCGTTTTCTCACACGTTACCTTGTACATTCCTGATAGGTCTAACCTTTTTCCTTAGTTATTCCTGTGAGAAACACAGCTCACAGTTAAACAATTTAGTCAAGTCAAGTTCTGAAGGAGCAAGATTTTATTTGTCGTTCTTGCAAGACCGGGTGTCTAGTCAAAATAGGCACACCTTACATAGATTTGCAGCACATTTTATACTGTTTTTCAAACATTGTGATGGCTTGTATTGTGTTATTCCCCCTTATTTGGCTGTTAACCTTGTTAACTTTAAACACTGTAAATGGCTTGTATTGTGTCATTCCTTCAATTAACACTCTCTCAACTCCCATTTTGCGCTTAATCTCATCACTGTGGTTATCTGTTTCGTGTAACCTAGTTAACTGTCTGTCATGTGCCTCCCCCTTTCTGTATGCTGCTGAACTCGTCCATCACTTCTGATTGTACTGTTAGCTCTTGCAGCCTTAAAAATTACACTACTTCTCACAATCCCCCCTTTTCTTTTTACTGTCTGTAATTTTTCACTAGCATCCCTTTTTCCAGGTTTAGTCCAGATATGCGCGAGTAGGTTGTTCCAGTTTGGCTAACATACTATTCACTTGCTCGTCCCAATCTTATATAATTTATCCAATCTACGTTCTTATTTATTGTTACCCACCAAAACAAGGATTCAAACCCAGCTGTAATCTGATTTCGAGCTTTAAATTCATCTGGAACTCCCCGAGGCACTCCTATGGGATCTAGATATATCTTTTCATCAAAAGAAATTCCTATCACTGATCTCTTGTTTTTCCTGATCCTTTTGATTTTTCAAATGCCAGGGTAAATGGTATAGCCAATTGGACAATTGCACATGTACCTTTCCACTGAGGGGGTAGAGTTGGCCTCAGTACCCTTCCTCCACAATACCACCATATATCTGCTCTGGGGATTTTCAATGATGAATAGTTCCCTCCCATTCCGTTCTCTGTAATGCTCCTGACCTCTGAGCATGATTCTAACTCCCCCATATTATGAGTTAACTCTGCCCTTTGTCGGTTCACACATGAAGTGTGATTCACAACGGCAGTGAGAAACTGAGGGGGAGTTTTTAAGTTCTTTGCTTCCACAGGAGGGAACATCAGGGATAGGGATGTGCAGTTCGGGTTGCCCCATGCTTCCTTTTCTTGATACAGGGCTAACATGCACTCCATACCTCTTCTGTCGCGTTTCCATCCCAGAGGGAAGGGTACTATTTGGGCCACTGGCTTCCCAGACGCACAGGCATAGCAATTGCTTTTATTTAAGCTTTTTACAGTGTATTTGACCCATTCTACCCAGGCATTAGTCTCCTCATACCCAGTCTCTATTTCAAGGATTTGTTTTAGGTTGTTTACTTCGACCACTCTTACTGCCCTTGGGTCGTTTTGGGGAACCTTATCATTCTAGTCAGGTGTTTTCAAATTTTTATCTACATAGATTCGGAAACAACATTTCAATTTGCTATCTTTTCCTCCCTCCTTTACCCTAATTCCAAATACTGCCTGGTGCAATTGTTGGTCCCTGGTCCAGTTACCTGTAAAGAAGGGCCCACCAGCTATGGAGTACCGGGAGAGGTTCTTAGGATCTAAGACTGGACTGCTTATTTTTTTTTTCAGTCCATTTGGTCCCTATAAGATTGTATTCCTTATCTAGGCATTCTGATCTTGGCTGCATATGTTTCTGATGAAGGGATATTATGGAAGGGAGTTTACCCCAAGGATACTTTCCGTCGGCATAAAATTGTAAGGATTCTACCGAATATTTTTGCTGGCTCACCAGATCCCCACATATTACCAAAGAACACAGGTCTGTCTCTACTACCTGTGTTGTAGTGAGATCCAGAACCGTAACTGAGCTCATAGTGTTTCCCTTGTCCTCTTCTAACTTATCTGAATTATATCCCATACTTGTAAGTACTCTCTTGGACAAGAGGAAGGAAGGCATTATCCAGGTTACCCCTTCCATTCTATCCCTTTCTCGTTACCTTTTAGGAGAGAACTTAATTCAAAACAGTTCCTTTCCCGCGCTCACGCCGCAACTAAAAATTGATTATTTAGAGTCTTTTAAATTTCAGCTTCAAAGGTTCTTCAGTCGGTTTGACCATCCACGTGTTGGAATTATCTGGAGGTTTTACCAGTCCCTTGATTATAGTATGATGTGTCCACCCCTTTTCAGCAGTCCTGATTACTGTCTCAGTTGTTAGGAGTGCTTGACATGGTTCCTCCCATTCCGGTTGCAGCTTAGTTTCTTTCCATGACTTTACCAGGACCCGATCTCCTGGTTGAATTGTATGTACCGTGAAGTCGAGGGCTGGAGTCTGCGACAATAATCCTTGTTTCCTAAGGGAAGATATCGAGGAGGACAGGCCCAGTATATATTTCTTTACAAATTGATCATTCATTTCAGGAACCGGTAACTCCCCGACTGTCCCCATATAAGGTAGTCCAAATAGCATTTCATAGGGGGATAAACCCAAATCCTTTCGAGGAGCTGTACAAATACGCAAAAGTGCTTTTGGTAAGCACTTAGTCCAAGGGAGTTTCGTTTCTATTATCAGCTTAGATCCTCTGTCCACTTTAAAACATTAGGTTCTTCTTCTAACAGTTTCAAATATAGTTGTTTAGTTTTCTGTGCGTACCCTTTGATCCACAATCTACAGTATCCTACTAATCCCAAGAACCTCCTAAGTTCCTTTTTAGTCCATAGTATATTTAGATCTAGGATTCCTTGTATTCTTTCTGGATCTATTCTTCTCCTTCCCTCACTGATTAGGTGTCCAAGGTATTTAACTTCCTTCTCTACGTACTGCAGCTTTTTCTTTGGCACCCTGAATCCCTGTTGTCCCAGATAATTCAATAAGCTATTTGTGGCTTCTATTACCTTTTCCTTTCCTCCTCCTGTTACGAGTAGGTCATCTACATATTGTAGTAACGTGATTTCATCAGGCTTTTTAAATCTTTCTAACACCTGCTCTAAGACTTGACCGAAAAGATTTGGGGACTCTGTGAACCCCTGTGGGAGCACTGTCCACCTGAACTGCTGTTTCCGTCCTGTGATAGGATTTTCCCACTCAAAAGCAAATAAGTCTCGACTTTCTTCCACCAGTGGGCATGTCCAAAATGCATCTTTTAGGTCCACTACACTGAACCATCCGTGATCAGGAGGAATCTTGCTTAATAAAATATAAGGATTAGGGTCAACGGGGTGTCGCATCGTCACTATCTGGTTCAGGGCCCTTAGGTCCTGTACCAGGCGGTACGTTCCCTCAGGCTTCTTTACAGGCAATATAGGGGTATTATAAGGGGACATGCAGGGTTCTAACAGTCCATCTCTAACCAATCCTTCAATTACTGGCTGTAATCCTTTTTTTTCCTTGCAAAGGTATAGGGTATTGCTTAACACACACCGTCTCTCCTTCTTTTAAATTTATTTGCAGAGGAGGAGCGTCTAATCCCCCTCGGTTTCCTTCCCCTGCCCAGACTATCGGGTCTATTTGCTGTTCCTGTCCGTCTGTTAATACTGCCGGGGTAGGGAGGTGATGTCCCTCTGCAGTAGTCTTCTAACACTTGGTTTTGTTTCTCCAGTTCCCTTACTCTGAATTCTAATTCCTTAATCTTTTTTATCCCCACTCCACTTCTTAGTGGAAGTGACTACTTGTTCAATTAGTCCAGCTAACTGATGTATTAACAATACTGCTATTTTCTTTGTTTGGTTTCTCTTTTCTAACTCTCTAATCTGTGATTCTGACGTTTTAATTTTCTCCTTGTCGTCAGCCCAATATTTTTTTACCCAAGACTGAGATGTGTTCAATTAATCTGGTTTAAACCTGTTCAATTAATTCGAACTAAGAGAATTCCAATTTTCTTAGTTCTGTCCTTTTTTTTCAATCATTTCCATTGTTGATCTAGTGGGTGAAATGGATCCCACCCCTAGGTCGCTCTTATCACAGTCCGGTGATACCTATCAGGGGTGATCAGTCCCCTCCGTACCACCGCTTACACTCGTGAGCTTACACCTTTAAGCTCACACTATTAAGCCGGCTTTCTTTCTTACTCACGTCTGAACACCACATCCCAGGCATCCTTCTCTAGCCTTTACACCCACTTCAAACTCCTGAGCTTTGCGTAGGGGGCTACCCCTCTTAACAACTGGTCTAGGGCTAGGTGTAAAGACAGATGCCTCCTTGTCTGTACGTGCTCAGCTCAGACCTCTCACACACACTCACACTTTTTCATCACAGATGAGCACCTACTGTACTTTGATTCACTCCCTTAAATTTGGTAATCTGTTCCGGAGCTCCAGTTGTGGCCATTCAACCGGACCTGTAAACAGATCCCAGGTTTCGGCACCAATCCTTGTAGGTAAAGATACCTCTGAGACTAATTGTGAGTCAAAGTACAGCAGTTTAATTAACTAAAGCCTGATTCAGAAAATCCAAAATAAGATTTATTTTTATCACCATTAAATATCCTCACTAAATCAAGACCCTTGCACCTTCTTACAATTCTGGTACAATAAAACAAAACATCACTTGGAGCACAGATGCACGAAGAAATACTGAAAGCATTCTAATGTGCAATCTACATGTTTAATTATTTCTACAGCTCTGCCTTTGTAACCAACACAGGCAAGTACAAAATCAAATCTACTGTGTGCCTAAATGGTTATCTCTCCTCACAACTTTAAGATGCAATATAATGCCACCTTTCCCACTTGGCAGAATTCAAATTTCTGTCCGATCCCTACATAATTTAGTAAACTTTAAAACTTAAAGCAATTCACTTTGATTGGCTATATCTATTACATCACATGAGGGTCTCAATTACACAGTTACACCCTCTCTCTCTCTCTCTCTCTGTACCATACAGAGTCAGCCTGCTTGTCTCTTTTTAACCCTTTACTGATGGGAGCTCACTGGCCTCTAATAAATTTGACCATGTTTTGATTCGGGTGCCTCATGTCGTGACAAATCCCTTTCTCTCTCAAACAGTCATATAGTCATGCACAATTCCAAATACATAACCACTATTAGCGTTCTCCCCGCACCTCAGTAAAAGCCCATGTCAGGGTTCCCAGTTCCACTGACATACTTCTCTCTACCTCTTTCTGCTCAGACCAATTGTAGGTCCATCCCATTCATGCTGATCCATCTATATACTTCATGACCCATCCACAAACTCCAGTGCCTCTAGGGGCACCTCCCTTATTCGACTTTCCTCTGCTCCCTCATCACATAACCTCCCCCGCAGCCCCTAAATTAACATTATCCAGCAACTTGCATGATCAATTCCTTCCTGGGACGCCGGCTGCTTCTGTCTCACATATTTATTAAGAATCTGACAAACCCAATCCTCATCCGAACCGTACTTTGGCCAGAAGACGGACGGACTCCTGATTGGTTCCTTCACCCAAACAAAGCACAATATTTCATCATTGTCGTCTTGTTTTTATCCCTAGTACTAGTGCCCAAACCTTCCAACATCCTTCCCAACGGACTTTCTGGAGGGATGTTCCCTGGGGCCCCACCCTTCTTCCAACATCCGTCCCAAAGGACTTTCTGGAGGGATGTTCCCTGGGGCCCCACCCTTTCTCCGCGGATTCCCAGCACCTTTCCCAGGGGACTTTGTCCTACTACCCCCACTTCCCATGGTTTACCTACCACGACCCGGTCGCCAAGGCAATACTTAAAAGTCACTTTTCTTACCTTGGTCCGCAGCGTTGCCCGACCACACGACGGTGCCTACCATTTCCCACTTACTCGTTCAGAACAACTTTCCTAGGATTCTCAACAGTCAGTGGCAGAGAAGTCCACCGATGAACACCTGGGACCATTCAATTTGGAACGGGACGCGTCTTCCCAGTTGTCACTGGCAACCTCCCTACCAGGGATGTTAGGATCCCGGACGAGCCCCCAATTGTGAGAAACACAGCTCACAGTTAAACAATTTAGTCAAGTCAAGTTCTGAAGGAGCAAGATTTTATTTGTCGTTCTTGCAAGACCGGGTGTCTAGTCAAAATAGGCACACCTTACATAGATTTGCAGCACATTTTATACTGTTTTTCAAACATTGTGATGGCTTGTATTGTGTTATTCCCCCTTATTTGGCTGTTAACCTTGTTAACTTTAAACACTGTAAATGGCTTGTATTGTGTCATTCCTTCAATTAACACTCTCTCAACTCCCATTTTGCGCTTAATCTCATCACTGCGGTTATCTGTTTCGTGTAACCTAGTTAACTGTCTGTCATGTGCCTCCCCCTTTCTGTATGCTGCTGAACTCGTCCATCACTGCTGATTGTACTGTTAGCTCTTGCAGCCTTAAAAATTACACTACTTCTCACATTCCCTTGCTCTTGATGTGTTGGTAAAACATCTCAGGATTTTTTCGATTTCACCCTGCCGGAATGTTTCTGCATCTTCTCTTCCCTGATTCCCATTTTACCTTCCCCTCTGTACTGCTTTCTGAAGTATAAAGGTGTTAGTGACTGTCAGACGCTTTCTTTCTCTGCTTTCCCTTGGCCTGAATGCTTCTGGATAATCAGGGGGTTCTAGATCTGGCAATCCACCCTTTTTCTTTGTGGGGACATGTCTACACTGTGCCTGTAGAATCTTGCCTTTGAATGCCTCACTCTGCTTTGACAGTTCTCCCTTTGAATCACCGTATCCAGTCCACTCTCGCCAGCTCATCTCCCAGCTTAACAAAATGTGTCTTCCTCAGTTTAGGAATTTTATTCCTGTTCCAACTTTGCCCTTTTCCATAATGATACTAAGATGGTCACAATGTAAAAATGGTTTCCTGCTGTTAATTCACTGATTTCTCCAGCTCCATTTCCCACGATTCAATCTAGAATTACATTCCCTCTCATTGGGCTTATTATTGTTGCCTAGAAATGTTCTCTTGAAAGCTCTTCGAGAAGTTTGCGTCCATTGTGCCTTCACACTGTTTATATCCCAGTTGATACCAGGGTAGTGAAGTCCCAGTGATTACTGCCTTTATGATTCAGAAACACATTAGAGAAACAAAGAGAGATTATGAGAAAAGACTGGCTGCTAAATTATAGGGGAATCCCAAAGCCTTTGATTGCTATATAAATAGTAAAGACTTCCTTCGCTTTTGTTATGGCCACAAGGGTTAATAACTTTAGAATTCCCTGGGTCTCTCTGCAGGATGCTTTGTAAAAGTTTTGGGTTGTAATAGAATTGGGGGCTTGTCTGGAATTTGATGTGTAACAAACTGTTTGAGTGTGATGAATTTAATGTTTGTGAATGCTAATTTAAATTCAGGTTAGATCCTATCAATAGTCAGAATTGGTTTTTGCTTCTATTTCTCTGGTCAATACTCCCTGCATAAGGCAAGTAATTCGATTTATTTGCTTTAAAGAAACGTGGTTTTTGTACTTCAAAGTTTATTACTAATCCAAAGTTGAAGCAACTTACTGAGGACACAAAAGTGTAGGTCATTGGTATTGCTGACCACTACAAAGTAAAAATGTTGTTCTGGTACTTAAAAGGAGGTAAAATCTATTTTAGCACAAGCATTGGCTGAGCTAAAATTTTACCAGCAGATGTTCTGAGAATGGGAGTTGGTCTTTTGCACCAACCTGCCAAGAAGGACCTTGTCAAACGCTTTACTAAAATCCTTATAGACGACATCCACGGCCCATCCCTCGTCAACTGTTTTTGTCACCTCCTCAAACAACTCAACTAAATTTGTGAGGCATGACCTCTCTCATACGAAACAATGCTGTTTATCGCTAATGAGACTATTCAGTTCTAAATGTGCATTTATCCTATCTCTAATAATCTTCTCCAACAATTCCCGCACCACGGACGTCAAGCTCACCGGCCTATAATTACCCAGGTTATCCTTGCTACCCTTCTTAAATAACGGGACCACATTTGCTATCCTCCAATCCTCTGGGATCTCACCTGTGTCCAATGAAGAGACAAAGATTTCTGTTAAAGGCCCAGCAATTTCAAAGAACATAGAACATAAAACGCTACAGCACAAACAGGCCTTTCGGCCCACAAGTTGCACCGATCATATCCATACCTACCAGGCCACAGAACTATCTATAACTCCCAATCCCATTAAATCCCATGTACTCATCCAGAAGTCTTTTCAAAGACCCCAGCGAGTTAGCCTGTACCACCACCGATGGCAGCCGATTCCACTCACTCACCACCTCTGAGTGAAAAACTTACCCCTAACATCTCCTCTGTACTTGCTCCCCAGCACCTTAGACCTGTGTCCTCTCATAGCAACCATTTCAGCCCTGGGAAATAGCTCCAAGAATCCACCCTATCTATTCCTCTCAACATTTTATAAACCTCTATCAGATCGCCTCTCAACCTTCATCTCTCCAGGAAGAAGAGACCTAGCTCCCTCAACCTATCTTCATAAGGCATGCCTCCCAATCCAGGCAACATCCTTATAAATCTCCTCTGCACCCTCTCAATAGCTTCCACATCCTCTTTAGTGAGGCGACCAGAACTGCGCACAGTACTCCAAGTGGGGTCTGACAAGGGTCTTATTTCATCTCTTGAGCAGTCTAGGATAGATGCCATCAGGCCCTGGGGATTTGTCTATCTTAATAAAAATGACTGTTTGTCATTTTTATAAATGACCTAGATGAGGGTGTAGAAGGATGGATTAGTAAATTTGCTGACGATACCAAAGTCGGAGGAGTTGTAGACAGTGAGGATGGATGTTACAGTTTGCAGAGGGACATTGATAAGCTGCAGAGCTGGGCCGAGAGGTAGCAGATGGAGTTTAATATGGAAAAGTGTGAGGTGATTCACTTTGGCAAGAGTAACAGGAGTACAGAATATAGGGCTAATAGAAGGACTCTTAGTAGTGTTAACGAACAGAGAGATCTCGGGGTACCTGTGCATAGCTCCCTGAAAGTTGGCACCCAGGTTGATAAGGTTGTTAAGAAGGGGTACGGTGTGTTAGCTTTTATTGGTAGAGGGATTGAATTTTGGAGCCGTGAGGTCATGTTACAACTGTATAAAACTCTGGTGCGGCCGAACTTGGAGTATTGCATACAGTGGTCGCTGCATTATAAGAAAGATGTGGAGGCATTGGAAAGGGTGCAGAGGAGGTTTACCAGGATGTTGCCTGGTATGGTGGGAAGGTCTTATGGGGAAAGGCTGAGGGACTTGAGGTTATTTTCATTAGAGAGAAGAAGGTTATGAGGTGACCTGATTGAGGCATACAAGATGATCAGAGGATTGGATAGGGTGGACAGTGAGAGCCTTTTACCTGGGATGGTGATGGCTAACACGAGGGGACATAGCTTTAAATTAAGGGGTGGTAATTATAGGACAGATATCAGAGGTAGGCTCTTTACTCAGAGGGTAGTAAGGGTGTGGAATGCCCTGCCTGCAGCAGTTGTGGACTCGCCAACTTTCAGGGCGCTCAAATGGTCAGTGGATAGGCATATGGATAACATTGGAATAGTTTAGGTTAGAGGGTCATTAGATTGGTTCCACTGGTCGGCGCAACATTGAGGGCCAAAGGGCCTGTACTGCGCTGTAATGTTCTACGTTCTGTGTTCTAATGTTTTCTAAAAAACCTAACACTTCCTCCCTTGTAATTGAGATTTTTTCTCACGGGTCAACACCTCCCTCTGACACACTACCAGTCAACATGTCCCTCTCCTTTGTGAATACTGATGTGAAGTATTCGTTTAGGATCTCACCTACTTCCTTTGGTTCTAAGCGTAATTTCCTCCTTTGGCCCTGAGGGGTCCAGTGTTTTCCCTGACAACCCTCTTGTTCCTAACGTATGTATAAAATGCCTTAGGATTCTCCTTAATCCTGTCTGGCAAAGACATTTCATGACCCCTTTTTGCCCTTCTAATTCCTTGTTTGAGCTCTTTTCTACTTTCCCTGTATTCCTCCAGTGCTCCATCTGTTTGTAGCTGCCTGGACCATACATATGCCTCTTTTTTCTTTTTGATTAGACCCACAATTTCCCTGGTTATCCACAGCTCTTAAATCTTACCTTTCCTATCTTTTCTTTTTATAGGCACATGCCTGTCCTGCAGGCCTATCAACTGCTCCTTAAAAGACTCTCATGTGCCAGATGTGGATTTACCCTTGAACAGCCTCTCCCAATCAACAGCCACCAAATCCTACCTAATCCGGCTGCAGTTAGCCTTCCCCCAATTCAGCACCTTACCCATAGGACAACACTCATCTTTTCCATTATTATCCTAAATTTTACAGAATTGTGGTCACTATTTGCCACATGTTCCCCTACTGAAACTTTGATGACCTGACCGGGCTCATTCCCCAGTACTAGGTCCAGTATAGCTCCCTCTCTAGTTGGGCAATCCACATATTGTTCCAAAGAACCTTCCTGTACGCATTTTACAAATCCCTCCCCATCCAGTCCCCCAGCCTTAAGTGATTTCCAGTCTATACAAGGGAAATTAAAGTCTCCCACTACAACAATCCTTTTTTTTTGCACCTATCCAGAATCTCCTTATATGTATATTCCTCAACTTCCCGCGGGCTGTTGGGATTCCTGTAGTATACCCCCAGCATAGTGACTGCACCCTTCCTGTTTCTCAGCTCCACCCACAGTGAATCGTTACATAAGAACATAAGAAATAGGAGCAGGAGTAGGCCATCTAGCCCCTCGAGCCTGCCCCACCATTCAATAAGATCATGGCTGATCTGTCGTGGCTCAGTTCCACATTCCCGCCCTCTCCCCATAACCCTGTTCTTTGTTCTTTGACACAGGTTTAAGGTGTGCGGGGAAAAGTTTAGAGATGTACGAGGCATGTTTTTTACACAGAGGGTGGTGAATATCTGGAACCCGCTGCCCAGGGAGGTGGTGGGAGCAACTTGACGAGTACATGAATAGGATGGGAATGGAAGGCTACAGACTCCGTAAACACATACAGTTTACTTTAGGCAGGCATTATGATCAGCATAGGCTTGGAGGGCCAAAGGACCTATTCCTTTGCTGTACTGTTCTTTGTTGTTTATATAATTAAACCCTGCCACAGTGATTGGAACGCATCATTGTTCCTAAACTTGATGACATTTATAGAATTAGTACTAATTGCTGTACATGCTTTGACCAAGATACAGTTATCCTCTTCCACTGAAAGGCAATGGTATTGATCAAGTTGATCCTGTTAAGTATGTTAATAAATTTGCCCTGTTAAAGAGTTATTGGCAAGTTACCCTTACAGAATATGCAAAGATAAATTTGTTTGTGCTGAGTGGAAGCCTGTTTCAATATAGCATTCTGGCCTTTGGCATTAAAAATCCCCCAGCAACCTTTCAGGGATGGATTAATCAGCTATTGGATGGATGACATGGGTATTAAAAGACATGGGTAAAATCAACAAGTAATACTTTATTCTTCTAACTAACAATAAACAGGTTAATTAAAGTATCAACAAACCAAATAAAACACAATTTTAATGGAATGCTGTTTAGATAATTACAATTCCCACTTCTTAACAAAAAATATAATTTTTAATCACTCTGAGAATATAATCAGGTTTGTTGTCTCCCAGAATCTTCTTTCTTCTTTGCTGATTTCTTTGACTTCATTATCTTCTGTTCTTTTGTGTTCAGTTGGTACCTTTATGATTGAGATGAGGCTTTCCTTTAAGACATCAAATGTGGCTATTACACTGACAGAGACAATTACTGTCTGTGAGTCTCTCTGTCTCTATGTGGGCAGCATGGTAGCACAGTAGTTAGCACTGCTGCCTCACAGCACCTGGGTTTGATTCCGGCTTGGATCAAGTGTTTGTGTGGAGTTTGCACATTCTCCCTGTGTCTGCGTGGGTTCCCTCCCACAGTCTGAAAAATGTGCCTGTTAGGTGCATTTATCCACAACAGGTGCTGGAGTGTGGTGATTAGGGGAATTTCATAGTAACTTCATTGCAGTGTTAATATAAACCTTGTGACTAATAAATATATTTTACTTTTTATATCTGTGGCAGTTGCTGGTAGGTGGTCCTCTGACTCTCGGGAGCTGTGTGCTGTGGCCGTTATACATCCCACAATAGGATTGGTTTACAGGTTATCAGAACAACAAATTGAAATCCGATAGGCTGCTGCTATTCAAATACCAATTTCAAATTGATTGGGCAAACTTCAAAAACAGTCTGATGTCATGGCAACGCTACTGCCTAGCCTCTCAATACAATGTTTCATTCTGGGCTGTCTGTGTACTTGTATTTGCATTTCTGTTAACTTTCTACACATAGCATAAAAAACTATCGTTGTTTTAAACGGACAATGCAATTTTACAGCTCTTAGCATTTTTACATCTTTTTTAATAGTTTCCCAAACAGTAACTTCACAACATAAGTATGAGGCACTTCCTGAATTGACTTGGTTTATTATTGTCACATGTAGTGGGATACAGTGAAAAGTATTGGTTCTTGCACGCGATACAAAGCATACTATATGAAGAGTATATCGGGAAGAAGAAAAGGAGAGGGCAAAGAATATAGTGTTACAGTCACAGCTAGTAGAGAAAAATCAGCTTAATATGTGGTAGACCTTAAGATCACAAGACGTAGGGACAGAATTACAGTACCAGACAGCCACATGAGCGGGCTACATATAGGGGGATATAGTAGGCCTTACTAAACATTGTAGGCTTGGGAATACGTTTTGCCTCAGGGATGTTAGTCTTTGCCTGTTTAATAATGAATTTTTTTGTCTCCACAGGCATTTAAGTCCAGCAAGGGGCATGCATGCGGCAGGTTGTAGTGGGCTGCTCTTGGATGTTGCTTCGGGAGTTGCCTATTGCTTCATGTCGTTAGTGTGCTTAAACTGGACCATCTCGAGGGCAACATGACAGCTCAGAGACTATCTCTGTTACTGTGCGGACACATGGATTTGGGCCTGTGTCTGTGGGAGTTTGCACGTTCTCCCCGTGGTTGCGTGGGTTTCCTCCGGGTGCTCCGGTTTCCTCCCACATCCCCAAAGATGTGCTTTTAGGCTGATTGATTGGGTACTAAATTGTCCCTAAATTGGACCTCCCTGATCCTCGCACATTAGGCGTAGACTAAAATCATGAATAGGTCACTGAGACAGTGGGACGGCGGCGCGGGCTCGTTGGGCCGAAGGGCCTGTTTCCTGTGCTGTGTTGTTCTTTGTAAATCTTTGTAAATTAAGCTACTCGGCCCGTCGACCTGGGGGTCCTTGTGCACGAGTCGCAAAAACCCCGTCTGCAGGTGTAGCAGGTGATCAAGAAGGCGAATGGGATGCTGGCCTTTATAGCGAGGGGGATAGAATATAAAAGCAGGGAGGTCTTGCTGTAACTGTACAGGGCACTGGTGAGGCCGCAGCTGGAGTACTGTGTGCAGTTTTGGTCGCCGCACTTGTGCAAGGATATTTTGGCCTTGGAGGGAGTGCAGAGGAGGTTCACTAGGCTGATACCGGAGATGAGGGGGTTGGACTATGAAGAGAGACCAAACAGACTGGGTCTGTACTTGTTGGAGTTTAGAAGGATGAGGGGGGATCTTAGAGAGACATATAAGATAATGAAAGGGATGGATAGAACATAAGAACATAAAAACATAAGAAATAGGAGCAGGAGTAGGCCATCCAGCCCTTCGAGCCTGCCCCGCCATTCAATAAGATCATGGCTGATCTGTCGTGGCTCAGTTCCACTTTCCCGCCCTCTCCCCATAACCCTTAATCCCCTCTCCTATCAAAAACCCATCAACCCGCGTCTTAAAAATATTTAGCGAGGCAGCCTCCACCACTTCAACGGGCAGAGAATTCCAGAGATTCACCACCCTTTGAGTGAAGAAGTTCCTCCTCAATTCCGTTCTAAACCACCCCCCCTTTTATCTTGAGGCTGTGCCCCCTAGTCCTACTATCTTTTTTGAGCGGGAAGAGTCTTTCCACCTCTATCCTATCCACCCCATTCATCATCTTATACGTTTCAATGAGATCTCCCCTCATTCTTCTAAACTCTAACGAGTACAAGCCTAGTTTATTCAGCCTCTCCTCACAGCTCAACCCCCTCAACTCCGGTATCAGCCTAGTAAACCTCCTCTGCACTCCCTCCAAGGCCAAAATATCTTTGCGCAGGTGCGGCGCCCAAAACTGCACACAGTACTCCAGCTGCAGCCTCACCAATGCCCTATACAGCTGCAGCAAGACCTCCCTACTTTTATATTCAAACCCCCTCGCTATGAAGGCCAGCATCCCATTCGTCTTCCTGACCACCTGCTGCACCTGCAAGCTGGGTTTTTGCGACTCATGCACAAGGACCCCGAGGTCCCTCTGCACCGTCGCCTGCTGCAGTTTTTCACCCCGTAAGTAATAGTCCTTCCTACCATTCTTCCTACCAAAGTGGACCACCTCACACTTGCCAACATTAAATTCCATTTGCCATTTCCTGGCCCATTCGCCCAGCCTATCTAGATCCTTCTGTAGACTCTCCACACCCTCCGCACAATTTTCCGTTCCCCCAATCTTGGTGTCAGGGGGGCAGTTTAGATCAGAGTTGAGGAGGAACTTCTTCACTCAAAGGGTGGTGAATCTCTGGAATTCTCTGCCCGTTGAAGTGGTGGAGGCTACCTCGCTAAATATACTTAAGTCTCAGGTAGATAGGTTTTTGATAGACAAGGGAATTAAGGGTTATGGGGAAAAAGCAGGAAAGTGGAACTGATCCACTTCAGATCAGCCATGATCTTATTGAATGGCGGGGCAGGTTCAAAGGGCTAGATGGCCTACTCCTGCTCCTATTTCTTATGTTCTTATGTTCTTATGTCGAGTCTGCTCCACCATTCAATCATGACTGATGTTTTTCTTATCCCCATTCTCCAGTTTTTTCCCCATGGCCCCTGATCCCCTTATTAGGTAATTGTGATGCTACTGTGCCTTTAAGAAGTGTATTTTTAATCAAATTCTCTGCAGCTTGTAAACAACCTTTTTTTGTTATAGGTCCAAGCTCCCTAAGCTGATGCCCTTTTATTGTTTCTAGGGACAATAGTATGCTTTTTGTTTATTTTTAATTTGGGCCTAATGCAATGTTGTGGAGTTTTATAAATCTTTTGAATTGTTGGGGGAAGACTGAATAGTTCAGCTGCTTTTGGACTGTTTTTTGTTGAAATCCAGAGCTCTTTACTTGCAGTTTTAGTTTGAAGTTGATGGATTCCAGGACTGTGTTTCTAGTCTTTTTCAGGTATTGGAAATTTAGCTCTTGGTAGTTGGCTAGAGGTTGAGACTGTTCCTTGTGGAGAGAAAGCAGCCAAGGGCGAATTGATAGAAATGTTCTAAATTATGAGAGGGCTGGACAGAGCTGATAGGGAGAAACTGTTCCCCCTTGTAAAAGGATCAAGAACGAGAGGACACAGATTTAAAGTAATTTACAAAATAAGCAAATATCATGTGGGGGGGGGGGTGCGGGGGGAGGTGAAGTGATGACATAAACTGTTAATCCAGAAACCCGGATCATGATCTGGGAACAAAAACAAAAAATGCTGGAAAGTCTCAGCAGGTCTGACAGTGTCTGTGGAGAAAGAAAAGAACCAACCTTTCAAGTCTAGAGGCGTCATCGTCCAGACTCAATACACAGGCTCTATTCCCTCTCCACAGATGTTGTGGGTATGCCGGCGTTGGACTGGCGTAAACACAGTAAAAAGTCTGACAACACCAGGTTGGACTAAAACCTGGTGTTGTCAGACTTTTTACTGTGTCCACAGATGTTGTCAGACCTACTGAGATTTCCCAGCATTTTCTGTTTTTGTTATGTTCTGGGGACCTGGGTTCAAATCCCACCACAGCAGATGGTGAATTTGAATTCATAAAAAATACCTGGAATTAAGAATCTATTGATGACCATGAAACCATTATCGATTGTCAGAAAAACTCATCTGGTTCACTAATGCTCTTTAGGGAAGGAAATCTGACGTCGTTACCTGACCTGGCCTACATATGACTCCAGAACCACAACAATGTGGTTGACTCTCAACTGCAGCAAGGGCAACTAGGGATGGGCAATAAATACTGGTCAACCAGCAATGCCCATGTTCGTGGATTGAGGATTGGCTTTAGTGTGGATTGAGGATTGGTTATCTAACAGGAAGCAGAGAGTTGGAATCAATGGGTGCTTTTCTGGTTGGCAGTTGGTGACGAGTGGAGTGCCGCAGGGATTGGTGCTGGGGCCTCAACTGTTTACCATTTACATAGACGATCTGGAGGAGGGGGCTGAGTGTAGGATAACAAAATTTGCTGATGACATGAAGATGAGTGGAAAAGCGAATTGCGTGGAGGGTGTGGAAAGTCTGTTGAGAGATCTGGATAGGCTGAGTAAGTGGGTGAGGACCTGGCAGATGGAATATAACATTAGCAAATGTGAGGTTATCCACTTTGGAAGAAATAATAGTAAAATGGAATATTATTTAAATGGTGAAAAGTTGCAGCATGCTACTGTGCAGAGGGACCTGGAGGTCCTTGTGCACAAATCACAAAAACTCAGACTGTAGTTGCAGCAGGTGATCAAAAAAAAAGAACAAAGAACAGTACAGCACAGGAACAGGCCCTTCGGCCCTCCAAGCCTATGCTGTGCATTGGTCCAACTAGATCATTTGTTTGTATCCCTCCATTCCCAGGCTGCTTATGTGTCTATCCAGGTAATTCTTAAACGATGCCAGCGTGTTTGCCTCCACCACCCTACTTGGCAGCGCATTCCAGGCCCCCACCACCCTCTGCGTAAAAAACATCCCTCTGATATCAGAGTTATACCTCGCCCCTCTCACCTTGAACCTGTGACCCCTCATGATCGTCACCTCCCTCCTGGGAAAAAGCTTCCCACTGTCCACCCTATCTATACCCTTCATAATTTTATACACCTCTATTCGGTCTCCCCTCATTCTCCATCTTTCCAGGGAGAACAACCCCAGTTTACCCAATCTCTCCTCATAGCTAAGACCCTCCATACCAGGCAACATCCTGGTAAACCTTTTCTGTACTCTCTCTAAAGCCTCCACGTCCTTCTGGTAGTGTGGCGACCAGAACTGGACGCAGTACTCCAAATGTGGCCTAACCAGCGTTCTATATAGCTGTAACATCAGACTCCAGTTTTTATACTCCATACCCTGTCCTATAAAGGCAATCATGCCATATGTCTTCTTCACCACCTTCTCCACCTGTGCTGCCACCTTCAGGGATTTGTGGACTTGCACACCCAGATCCCTCTGTGTTTCTATACTCTTGATGGCCCTGCCATTTATTGTATAGCTCCCCCCTACATTAGTTCTTCCAAAATGCATCACCTCACATTTATCTGGATTAAATTCCATCTGCCATTTCTCCTCCCAATTTTCCAGCCTATCTATATCCTGCTGTATTGGCCGACAATGTTCATAGCTATCCGCAAGTCCAGCCATCTTCGTGTCATCCGCAAACTTGCTGATAACACCAGTTACACCTTCTTCCAGATCATTTATATATATCACAAATAGCAGAGGTCGCAGCACAGAGCCCTGCGGAACACCACTGGTCACAGACCTCCAGCCGGAAAAAGACCCTTCGACTGCTCCCCTCTGTCTCCTGTGGCCAAGCCAGTTCTCTACCCATCTAGCCACCTCTCCTTGTTTCCCATGAGCCTTAACCGTCTTAACCAACCTGCCATGAGGGACTTTGTCAAACGCCTTACTGAAATCCATATAGACGACATCCATGGCCCTTCCTTCTTCAACCATTTTTGTCACCTCCTCAAAAAACTCTACCAAATTTGTAAGGCATGACCTCCCTCTTACAAAACCATGCTGTCTGTCACTAATGAGACTGTTCCGTTCTAAATGTGCATTTATCCTATCTCTAAGAATCCTCTCCAACAACTTCCCTACCACTGACATCAAACTCACCGGCCTATAATTACCCAGGTTATCCCTGCTACCCTTCTTAAATAATGGGACACATTCGCTATCCTCCAATCCTCTGGGACCTCACCTGTGTCCAATGAAGGGACAAAAATTAAGAAGGCGAATGGGATGCTGGCCTTTATAGTGAGGGGGATAGAATATAAAAGCAGGGAGGTCTTGCTGCAACTGTACAGGGCACTGGTGAGGCCACAACTGGAGTACTGTGTGCAGTTTTGGTCCCCTTATTTGCGAAAGGATATAATGGCCTTGGAGGGAGTACAGAGAAGGTTCACCAGGTTGATACCGGAGATGAGGGGGTTAGCTTCTGAGGAGAGATTGAGTAGATTGGGCCTGTACTCAGTGGAGTTTAGAAGGGTGAGGGGGGATCTTACATAGAACATAGAACACTACAGCACAAACAGGCCCTTCGGCCCACAAGTTGCGCCGATCATATCCCTACCTACCAGGCCTATCTATAACCCTCAATCCAATTAAATCCCATGTAATCATCCAGAAGTCTCTTAAAAGACCCCAACGAGTTTGCCTCCACCACCATCGACGGCAGCCGATTCCACTCACTCACCACCCTCTGAGTGAAAAACTTACCCCTAACACCTCCTCTGTACCTACTCCCCAGCACCTTAAACCTGTGTCCTCTCATAGCAACCATTTCAGCCCTGGGAAATAGCCTCCAAGAATCCACCCATTATCTTATATGTCTTATAGAGACGTATAAGATAATGAAGGGATAGATAGGGTAGAGGAGAGAGATTCTTCCCACTCAGAAAGGACAGCAGGACTAGAGGGCACAGCCTCAAGAGAAGGGGGGGGCAGTTTAGATCGGAGTTGAGGAGGAACTTCTTCACTCAAAGGGTGGTGAATCTCTGGAATTCTCTGCCCGTTGAAGTGGTGGAGACTATCTCGCTAAATATATTTAAGTCACGGGTAGGTAGGTTTTTGACAGACAAGAGAATTAAGGGTTATGGGGAGAAAGCGGGAAAGTGGAACTGATCCACTTCAGATCAGCCATGATCTTATTGAATGGCGGGGCAGGCTCGAAGGGCTAGATGGCCTACTCCTGTTCCTATTTCTTATGTTCTTATGTTCCACGAATGAATAAAGAAAAGGGAAATCTTTCTCATGCAGTGAGTGGTTGGAGCCTGGAATGCACTCCCTGGAAGTGTGGTGGAAGCAGGTTCAATCAAGGCATTCGAGAGGGCATTAGATGATTATTTGAACAATGTGCAGTGGTATGAGGAAAAAGGCAGGCGAATGGTACTATGTCATGACGTGTTCAATTGGATAGTCAGTATATGATGCATGATGAGCCAAATTGCCTCCTGTGTAACCATTCTGTGATATTGTTTTTGCATTCAGAAGCCTGTCTACACATCTGTCCCTTTAACTCTGGTGCGAGTCTGTACAGTCCGGTCCTGGCAGTCTGGTTTCCCCTTTTATTTCTCAGCTCAGCCTATGTGGCTTCATTTGATGCTTCATTTACTCTATCATCCAACCTCACAACTGGAATCGATTCTTTAACCAATAATGTGACACCCCAACTTCTTTATCTCCCTCCCTATCCCAAACACTCCATCTCCAGGGATGTTGAGCTGCCATTTCTGCCCCTCCTTAAGCCAAGTTTCCATTACAATGATGATTTCATGCTTCCATGTGTCTATCTGTGCCCTCAATTCATTGGTTTTAATTAATATTCTTTTTGTATTTACTTATCTATCTTTTAACATTTCCAAACCCTATGCTGCTTCTGTCTTTCAGCGTCATTCATTAACTAATGAATCCCCTATCATTACTGCTCTTCCCCACTTCTTTCTCCCCTCTTATACAGCAGAGCTCTCTCAAACCTGCTTCAGATTGCACTCCTGAGGAACCAACATCCAACATATGATTCCAGAGCCACAGTAATGTGACTGACTTTCAACTGCCCTCCAAGGGCATTGAACCAACAGCTTCACCAGGATCCAAAACAGTTGGTGAGCAGGATTCCTGCACCACTATCCAGTTTTTTTGGACTTCCTGGAAATCTCACATTCTATTTCTGCCACCAGGCTCCTGAGGTGTGGTGTGACCACCTCTCTGAACATGCTGTCTACATAGCTGTTAGCCTCATGGATGTGCCACAATGATTCTGCCAACACTTGAGCTCTGAAAGCTGGAGCCCAAGGTTCTGCAGCTGGTGACACTTTTGCACATCTGGTTGTCTAGGGAGTCAGGAGCATCCACAACTTCCCACATACTACAGGATACACATTCCACACGACTAAGCTGTTCTGCCATGGCTTCAATTTACTTCCCTTACGTTAACTTCGTTTCCCTTTGGTTTACTTATGCAACTTTGTTTACCTGCCCTGGACATAATTTTAATTCCTCTTACTTGTGTTTCTTACTTAACCCCATCTTTAAAAATAATTGTTTCCTTTCTCCAAGTCATTTATATTGTAAACAATTGTGTCCCAGCACCAATCTGTTTGATCCAACCAACCTGAAAAAGAATCCCTTACCCCCACTCCTGTTTCCTGCTCAACAGCTAATTCTCTATCCATGCTAATATACTACCCCCAACAATATGGGCTGTTATCTTATGACTTACCCTTTTGTGAGATACCTCGTTGAATGTCTTCTGGAAGTCCAAGTACACCACATCTACTATACCCCGCTATCCACTCTGATTAGTCAGATACGATTTTCCTTTCATGAAGCCATGCTGTCTCTGCTTGATTAGATTATAATATTCCAAATGTGCTGCTATGATTTCCATATTTCCTGACTCCTTGGTTTACTACAGACTCAGTATCTTTCTATACCAGAAATGAAGAATTAGGAAATTAGATTAAGGAGTTTTCAGAGAGTTGTCCAAAACCCTGAATTGTTTGGTAGAACAGATAGGAGAAGAATGTTTCTAGTGGGTAAAATGTTGGTAAGCAAAGAACATCGCTTTTCAATAATTGAAAAAAGAACCAGAGATGAAATGAAGACACGTCTTAAAACACTCACTTGGCTAAAAGGGCGGTGGAAGCAAATTCAGTAATAACTTTCAAATAGAAATGGAATAAATACTTGCAGGGGTAATGGGAAATAACAGTGGAGTGGGATTAATTGGTTAGATGTTTCAAAGAGCTGGCATGTCTCCAATGGACTGAATGGCCTTCTCCTGTCATGTGCTGGGTGTGTGATTTTCTGATTTTAAGCCAAATAGAATTGCTGATAGTAATTCAGAGTTTGTGGAGCAGCAAGTGTGAGTGGTTTTGTAAATATTGCAGACAAATAACAGGTACGAGGTGAACTTTAAAGTTTGATCCAAGACAAATGAGAGGTAAGGAGTAACGGAGATGCCTTATTGCACTCTGACCCTTCACTGACCTTTGAGCTGGTCTTGCTATTGATTCAGGCAAGTCCCAAGGGCTAGGAACTCCCTAACCAACTGAAAGAGTTCTGCTTGGGATAATGTGTGGCGGATCATTTTACAGTAACATTGAGGTGGGACTGTTACATATCGAAAAGCAACCTGATTCCCACCGAACCGGACATTTCCAGAGATCAAAACTTCAATTCAAATCATTCAGTGAATCTTTTGTGTTTTACCACATACAATGTTAAAAGTCAGTACTGGAGTTAAAGAAATGAAAACCTCTTTGTAAACAAGAACTGGGTGGAGACGAAAAGCAATCAGAGAGAGGTGTGATGGAGGACTTGCAGGGATTACATAGCTGAGAAAATGAGTAATTAATAAGATTGGGTAAAATAAACAGATTGGGTTTCACAGGTGCAGAGTGTCGGATGAAGAGAAGTTTTGGGATGGTTTTGTGTTTTATAAGCTTCATAGTTTACAGAACGATATGGTGAAAACCTAAATGAGGCAGAGACTACACCACAAACAGGCTACACCAAGGAGCAATCAACCGTAAATCACAGGATCCTGTCTGTGACAGCTCTTTAAAAGAACTATCCAATGAGTCTCAATTTCCTTTGCTGCAATCTCTGCTCAATTCCCGTGGATATACAGCCGGAACTTTCCTGCTGTTCACACCGGCCGGATCTTCCAGTCCCGTTAACAGCACACTCCTACCGCAGGATTCCCGGTGCTAAGGGCACATCAACAGGAAACTCCGTGGACAATGACAGGACCAAAGATCTGGCCACCGGCCAATGGCAGGCTCCCTCTAAACACATGGTGGGTTGTGAGGAAAAACTCTCCCACAATCTTTCTCTTCAAGTATTCATCCAATTATTTTCTGAAAGTTACTTAGTAATTCTATTTTCTCCGATCTGTCAGACATTCTACAGAATAGGCAAATGCAAAAGGCCATTTCTGTTTCCTTAACAGCCTCTCTATCCAGCTGTTTCATTGTCTCCACCTTCCCGATCATTCCACTTCCTCCTTATCTAAGAAATACTAAGAAAGTGAAGTTGAGGATTGTATCTGGAGCAGAGCTGATGGGCCGAATGGCCTACTCTGCTCCTATTAGAGCAAAGAAAAGTACAGCACTGGAACAGGCCCTTCAGCTTTCCAAGCCTGTGCCGATTGTGATATCTAACTAAACTAAAAATCAATTCTGCCCTTACTCGGAGCAGAGCTGATGGGCCGAATGGCCTACTCTGCTCCTATTAGAACAAAGAACAAAGAAAAGTACAGCATTGTAACAGGCCCTTCAGCTCTCCAAGCCTGTGCCGATTGTGATATCTAACTAAACTAAAAATCAATTCTGCCCTTACTCGGTCCATATCCCTCTATTCCCTCCCTATTCACGCACCCATCCAGATGCCTCGTAAATGTTACTACCTCCTCCTCCACCACCTCCTCTGGTAGCACGTTCCAGGCACTCACTACTGTCTGTGTGAAAAACTCCACCCACACATCTCTTTTCTACATTGGCCATTGATGAGGTCCCAGGTAATTGATGAGGTTACAACTAATCAAGTCTCAAAGGTACAGACAATGTGAGTGGAGAGAGCATTAAGCACAGGCTAAAGAGATGTGTATTGTCTCCAGACAGGACAGTTAGTGAGATTTTGCAAGCCCAGGCAAGTCACGGGGGTTACAGATAGTGTGACATGAATCCAAGACCCCGGTTGAGGCCATCCTCATGTGTGTGGAACTTGGCTATCAGTCTTGGCTCAGCGACTCTGCGCTGTCATGTGTCGTGAAGACCGTCTTGGAGATCAGAAGATCAGAGACCGAATGCCCCTGACTGCTGAAATGTTCACCAACAGGAGGGGAACACTCTTACCAGGTGATTGTTGAGCGGTGTTCATTCATCTGTTGTTGTAGTGTCTGCATGGTCTCCCCAATGTACCATGCCTCGGGACATTCTTTCCTGCAGCGCTTCAGGTAGACAACATTGGCCGAGTTGCAAGAGTTGCGGTCACGGGCACTCGGTCTCTGATCTTTGGGTAAACGTTCTCCAAGGCAGCCTTCACGACACACAACAGCGCAGAGTCGCTGAGCAGAGACTGATAGCCAAGTTCCACACACATGAGGACGGCCTCAACTGGGATCTTGGGTTCATGTCACACTATCTGTAACCCCCATGACTTACCTGGGCTTGCAAAATCACTAACTCTCCTGTCTGGAGGCAATACATGAGATGTTGAAGACTCTGGAGAAGATGTCTAGCTTCGTCGTCCAGTACTTCCCCAGAGTGGAGAAGCTGCAACATCTTTTCCGGAGCCTTCCACGTGTCATTGATGAAGACGAACATCTCGCCAAGGCCATCCCTACACCCCCACTTCTTGCCTTCAAACAACCACACAACCTCAAACAGACCATTGTTCGCAGCAAACTACCCAGCCTTCAGGAGAACAGTGACCACAATTCCACACAACCCCGCCACAACAACCTCTGCAAGACATGCCGGATTATTGACACGGATGACATCAACTCACGTGAGAACACCATCCACCAGGTACACGGTACATACTCTTACAACTCGGCCATCGTTGTCTATCCAATACGCTGCAGGAAAGGATGTCCCGAGGCATGGTACATTGGAGAGACCATGCAGACGCTATGACAACAGATGAATGAACATCTCTCGACAATCACCAGGCAAAAGTGTTCTCTTCCTGTTGGCGAACACTTCAGCAGTCACGGGCATTCGGCCTCTGATCTTTGGGTAAACTTTCTCCAAGGCGGCCTTCACGACACACGACAGCACAAGAGTCGCTAAGCAGAGACTGATAGCCAAGTTCCGCAAACGTGGGGACAGCCTCAACCGGGATCTTGGGTTCATGTCACACTCTCTGTAACCCCCACGACTTGCCTGGGCTTGCAACATCTCACTTACTGTCCTGTCTGGAGACAATACACGTCTCTTTAACCTGTGCTTAATGTTATCTCCACTCACATTGTCTGTACCTTTAAGACTTGATTAGCTGGAAAGACTCGCATTCCAATCATTATTTTATAAATTGAGTTTGTGTCTTTATATGCCCTGTTTGTGGACAGAACTCCCACTAACCTGACGAATGGGCAGCACTCCGAAAGCTAGTGGCTTTTGCTACCAAACAAACCTGTTGGACTTTAGCCTGGTCTTGTGAGACTAGTGGTGTTCCGCAGGGATCAGTCTGGGACTTCTGCTGTTCGTAACATATATAAATGACTTGGAAGAAAACGGAGCCGGTCCGATTAGCAAGTTTGTGGATGATACTGAGATTGGTGGAGTCGCGGATAGTGATGAAGATTGTCAAGGAATACAGCAGGATATGGATAGGCTGGAAAACTGGGTGGAGAAATGACAGATGGAATTTAATCTGGACAAATGCGAGGTGATGCATTTTGGTTGATCCAATTCAGGTGGGAGCGAGACAATAAATGGCAGAACCATCAGGAACATAGAGACACAGAGATCTGGGAGTACAGGTCCACAGATCCTTAAAAGTGGCAGCACAGCTGGAAAAGGTGGTGAAGAAAGCATTTGACATGCTCACCTTCATTGAAGTGGGCATCGAGTATAAAAATTGGCAAATTATGTTACAGTTATATGAACGATGGTTAGGCCACACTTGGAATATAGTGTTCAATTCTGATCACCACATGAGCAGATAGCTCCAAGAAAAATGAAGTGGTAATAGCCAGAGATTTTAACTTTCCCAACATTGACTGGGACAGCCATAATATTAGAGGGTTGGATGGAGAGGAACTTGTTGAGTGTACTCAGGAGAAATTTCTCATTCAGTATGTGGATGGCCCAACGGTTTTTTTTACTGCGCAAAGTGTAAAAGGAGGTTTGCAGTAGACAGCAGGCAGCGTCGGGAGCGGGCAGCAGAGTGAGAGGGAAGCAGACTGAGCCTTGGCTCACAGGGCTTGGATGGAAAGGACAAGGTAAGTTTAAATTCTTCACTGTGTTTAGAATTCACTAGGAGACTGTGATGGAGGGACATGTGATGTGCTGTTTCTGCATGATGTGGGAGCTGGTGGACCCCAAGGTACTTCCCAGTGACCATGTCTGCAGTAAGTGCTGGTTGCTTGAAGAGCTCCAGCTCAAAGTAGATAAGCTGAACTCCGAGCTTCAGTCACTGAGACAAATCAGGGAGGGGGAGTGTAACCTGGATAATGTGTTACAAGAGAAGTCAAACCCCCTAAACTGACAAACTCTGAGGGTCAGGAACAAGAGGGGTTTGCTGAGGGGAGGAAGGACGGGGGACTGTGGGGAGGAAGGGTGAGAGGAAGGAGGGGGGTGTGGGGAGCAGGAGTGAGAGGAAGGAGGGAGGTGTGGGGAGGAAGAGTGAGAAGAAGGAGGGGGGTGTGGGGAGGAAAGAGAGGGGGACCCAAAAGCCTCAGCCCCTGAATCTGCACAACAGGTTTGAGATTCTTGCTCCCAGTGTGGACAAGAACGAGGACTGCAAGGTGGACGAGCAAACTGCCCACGGTACAGTGGTGCAGACGCAGGACAAAGAGGAAGAAGTAAAGATGAATGTAGTGGTAATTGGGGACAGTGTAGTTAGGGGCATAGACACTGTCCTTTGTGACAAGGATAAAGAATACCAAAGGGTGTGTTGTCTGCCTGGTGCTCGGGTCCAGGATGTCTCATCTGGGCTGCAGAGGAACCTGGAGTGGGAGAGTGAGAATCCGGTCGTCGTGGTTCATGTGGGTGCCAACGACATAGGCAAAATGCAAACTGAGGATCTGTAGGGGGAGTATGATAATCTGGGAATGAAATTAAAAAGCATAACCAACAAGGTGGTTATCTCTGGATTACTACCTGAACCACGTGCAGATGGGCACAGGGTAAATAGGATTAAAGAGATGAATGCGTGGCTCAAGGATTGGTGTGGGAGGAATGGGTTTGAACTTATGGGTCATTGGCACCAGTATTGGGGCAGATGGGGCCTGTTCAGATAGGATGGTCTTGGTCTGAATCGTGCTGGGACCACAGTCCTGGCGAATAGTATAACTAGGACTGTAGACAGGGCTTTAAACTAATTGGGGTTGGGGGGGGGGGGGGGGGGGGCGGGTGGGTGCAGGGGGGGGGTGAAATTACAAAATCTACATCAAAGGAGAGGGTACGTGTGCAGGTAAATGTTAATTAGTGGAACATCCTCAAAAGGAGTAGGGGGCATGGGAGAGGTTAGTAGCATTTCGACAAATAAGGTCCAGATAAAGGCTGGTATAAAGACACTTTACCTGAATGCACGAAGCATTCAGAACAAGGCTATTTCCCCGGGTTGAAATGGTCGCTACGAGAGGACACAGATTTAAGGTGCGGGGAGGAAAGTACAGAAGTGATGTTAGGGGTAAGTTTTTCACTCAGAGGGTGGTGAGTGAATGGAATCGGCTGCCATCAGTGGTGGTGGAGGCGAACTCGCTGGGGTCTTTTAAAAGACTTCTGGATGAGTATATGGGGTTTTAGAACATAGAACATAGAACATTACAGCGCAGAACAGGCCCTTCAGCCCGCGATGTTGCGCCGACCAGTTAAAAAAAAACAACAACAATGACCCACTAACCTAAACCAATCCCTTTTCGTCCATAAACCTGTCCACAGACCTCTTAAACGCCCCCAAACTAGGTTTTATGGGATTGGGGGTTATAGATAGGTCTATAGATTGGTAGGTGTTGATGTGATCGGCACAACTCGTGGGCCGAAGGGCCTGTTTGTGCTGTAGTGTTCTAACAAAGTGAATGAGCTACTGGCGCAGATCAGCACAAATGGATATGATCTGGTGGCCATTACAGAAACATGGTTGCAGGGTGACAGGGACTGGGAGCTGAATGTCCAGGGGTATCAGGTGTTTAGGAAGGATAGATGGGAGGAAAAAGGGGGAGGGGTAGCTCTGCTGATTAGGGATAATATCAGGGCGGTAGTAAGGGAAGATATCGGCTCCAAAGAGCAGAATGTGGAATCGTTGTGGATGGAGATAAGGAACAGTAAGGGGAGGAAGACGCTGGTGGGTGTGATCTATAGGCCCCCAAATAATAACTTGGAGGTGGGGCGGGCTATAAACAAGCAAATAAATGATGCGTGCAGAAACGGAACGGCAATAATTATGGGGGATTTTAGTCTGCGTATTGATTGGATGACCCAAGTCAGACACGGTGGGCTTGAGGAAGAGTTCTTGGAATGCTGTCGGGATAGTTTCCTTGAACAGTGTGCGACGGAACCTACAAGGAAGCGAGCGATCTTAGATCTGGTGTTGTGTAATGAGGCAGGTAGAATTAGGGATCTTCTTGTGAGGGATCCTCTTGGGACGAGTGATCATTGTATGGTTGAATTTCTGATGCAGATGGAGGATGAGAGAGTCGGATCCTGAACCTGTGTCCTCTGTTTGAACAGAGGGCAGTATGATAGGATGAGAGCGGAATTGGCGAATGTAGATTGGGGGCGCAGATTGGTCGGTAGGACGGCTGAGGAACAGTGGAGGATTTTTAAGGAGATCTTTTTCGTACTCAGCAGATATATATTCCAGTGGTAATGAAGGACTGTAGGAGAAGGGATAACCAGCCGTGGTTGTCGAACGGAATAAAGGAGAGTATTAAATTAAAAACTGATGTGTTCAGAGCAGCTAAAAATAGTGGGCGATTAGAAGATTGGGAAAGATTAAAAAATCAACAATGAATGACTAAGAAGGTGATAAAGAAAGGAAAGATAGACTATGAAGCTAAACTAGCACTAAATATAAAAAATGACAATAAAAGGTTTTAAAAATACATGAAGAAGAAGAGGCTGGCTAGAGTGAATGTTGGACCCTTGGAGGATGAGAGAGGGGATTTAGCGGTGGGCGATGAGGAAATGGCTGAGGCCTTAAATAAGTTTATCGCCTCAGTCTTCACGGAGGAGGACACGAATAGTTTGCCGGATATTAAAGATAGAAGGATGGTAGGAGTTGAGGGCCTGAATGTGATTACTGGTGTGCCTCAGGGATCTGTTTTGGGGCCACTGCTGTTTGTAATTTTTATTAATGATCTGGATGAGGGTATAGTTGGGTGGATTAGTAAATTTGCTGATGACTCCAAAGTCGGAGGTGTGGTAGATTGTGAGGAAGGGTGTCATAGTTTGCAGGGAGACTTGGACAGGTTGCAGAGCTGGGCCAAGAGGTGGCGGATGGAGTTTAATGCGGAGAAGTGTGAGGTAATTCACTTTGGCAGGAATAACAGATGTGTCGAGTATAGGGCTATCGGGAGGACTCTGAATAGTGTGGATGAGCAGAGGGATCTAGGTGTATGTGTACATAGATCCCTGAAAGTTGGGAATCAAGTAGATAAGGTTGTTAAGAAGGCATACGGTGTCTTGGTGTTTATTGGTAGGGGGATTGAATTTAGGAGTCGCAGCGTCATGTTGCAACTGTACACAACTCTGGTGCGGCCGCACTTGGAGTATTGTGTGCAGTTCTGGTCCCCACATTACAGGAAGGATGTGGAGGCTTTGGAGAGGGTGCAGAGGAGGTTTACCAGGACGTTGCCTGGTATGGCGGGGAGGTCCTATGAGGAGAGACTGAGGGATTTGGGGTTGTTTTCGTTAGAAAGAAGGCGGCTAAGAGGGGATCTTATTGAAACAAGATGATTAGAGGTTTAGATAGGGTGGACAGTGATAGCCTTTTTCCTCGGATGGAGAAAGCTAGCACGAGGGGGCATGGCTTTAAATTAAGGGGTGGTAGTTATAGGACGGATGTCAGGGGTAGGTTCTTTACCCAGAGGGTGGTGAGGGATTGGAATGCCCTGCCTGCTGCAGTTGTAAATGCGCCTAGTTTGGGGGCGTTTAAGAGATCCGTGGATAGGTTTATGGATGGAAAGGGATTGGTTTAGGTTAGAGGGTCATTGTTTTTTAACTGGTTGGCGCAACATCGTGGGCCGAAGGGCCTGTTCTGCGCTGTAATGTTCTATGTTCTATGTCACTAGAGAGGTAGTGTTTGATAGACTAACGGGACTGATGGTGGACAAGTCCCCAGGACCGGATGGAATGCATCCCAGGGTTCTAAAGGAAATGGCAGAGGTGATAGTAGATGCCTTAGTAATTATTTATCAAAATTTGCTGGACTCCGGGGAAGTGCCGGAAGATTGGAAAACGGCTAATGTTACGCTGCTGTTTAAAAAAGGTAGCAGACAAAAGGCAGGGAATTATAGGCCGGTTAGCTTAATGTCTGTAGTTGGAAAAATGCTAGAATCCGTCATCAAAGAAGAAATAGCGAGGCACCTAGAAAAGAATGGTTTGATCGAGCAGACGCAGCACGAATTCGTTAAGGGGAAGTCGTGTTTGACGAATTTATTGGATTTTTATGAGGATGTGACTAGTGCGGTAGGCAGAGGGGAACCGGTGGATGTGCTGTTTTTAGATTTCCAAAAGGTGTTTGATAAGGTGCCTCACAAAAGGTAGCTACAGAAAGTTAGGGGGCATGGAGTTGGGGGTAAGGTGTTAGTGTGGATAGAGGATTGGCTATCTAATAGGAGGCAGAGAGTTGGTATCACTGGGTGCTATTCTGGTTGGCAGTTGGTGACTAGTGGAGTGCTGCAGGGATCGGTGCTGGGGCCTCAGCTATTTACCATTCATATAGATGATCTGGAGGAGGGGGCTGAGTGTAGGGTGACGAAATTTGCTGATGACATGAAGATGAGTGGAAAAGCAAATTGCGTGGAGGGTGTGGAAAGTCTGCAGAGAGATCTAGATAGGCTGAGCGAGTGGGCGAGGACCTGGCAGATGGAGTATAATGTTAGCAGGTGTGAGGTTATCCACTTTGGCAAAAATAACAGTCGGAGGGATTATTATTTAAAGGGTGAAAAGCTGCAGCATGCTACGGTGCAGAGGGACCTGGGAGTCCTTGTGCATGAGACACAAAAACCCAGTCTGCAGGTGCAGCAGGTAATCAAGAAAGCGAATGGGATGCTGGCCTTTATAGCGAGGGGGATAGAATATAAAAGCAGGGAGGTCTTGCTGCAACTGTACAGGGCACTGGTGAGGCCGCAGCTGGAGTATTGTGTGCGGTTTCGGTCGCCGCACTTGTGCAAGGATATATTGGCCTTGGAGGGAGTGCAGAGGAGGTTCACTAGGCTGATACCAGAGATGAGGGGGTTAGCCTGTGAAGAGAGACTGAATAGACTGGGTCTGTACTCGTTGGAGTTTAGAAGGCTGAGGGGGTGATCTTATAGAGACGTATAAGATAATGAAGGGGATGGATAGGGTAGAGGTAGGGAGATTCTTCCCGCTTAGAAAGGACAGCAGGACTAGAGGACACAGCCTCAAGATATGGGGGGAGGCAGTTTAGATCAGAGTTGAGGAGGAACTTCTTCACTCAAAGGGTGATGAATCTCTGCAATTCTCTGCCCGTTGAAGTGGTGGAGGCTACCTTGCTGAATATATTTAAGTCACGGGTAGATAGGTTTTTGATAGACAAGGGAATTAAGGGTTATGGGGAGAGGGCGGGAATGTGGAACTGATCCACTTCAGATCAGCCAAGATCTTATTGAATGGCGGGGCAGGCTCGAAGGGCTAGATGGCCGACTCCTGCTCCTATTTCTTATGTTCTTATGACTAGAGACGGGGCAAAACTTGACCTCCTCTTGGGAAATAAGGAAGGGCAGGTGACAGAAGTGTTAGTGAGGGATCACTTTGGGACCAGTGACCATAATTCTATTGGTTTTAAGATAGCTATGGAGAATGAGGGGTCTGTCCCAAAAATTAAAATTCTAAATTGGGGCAAGGCCAATTTTGACGGCATCAGGCAGGAACTTTCAAAAGTTAATTAGGGGAGTCTGTGGGAAGGAAAAGGGACGTCTAAGTGGCATGCTTTTCAAGAGTGTATTAACCAGGGTTCAGGGTAACCACATTCCTCTTATAGTGAAGGGCAAGGCTGGAAGAAGTAGGGAACCCTGGATGACTCGGGATATTGAGGCCCTGGTCAAGAAAAAGAAAGAGGCATATGACGTGCATAGGCAGCTGGGGTCAAGTGAATCCCTTGAAGAGTATAGGGGTATAGGAGTCGAGTAAAGAGAGAAATCAGGAGGGCAAAAAGGGGATACAAGATTGTTTTGGCAGATACGGCAAAGGAAAATCCAAAGAGCTTCTATAAATACATAAAGGACAAAAGAGTAACAGGGGAGAGAGTAGGGCCTCTTAAAGATCAACAAGGTCATCTATGTGCAGATCCACAAGAGATGGGTGAGATCCTAAATAAATATCAAGTAGATAGGGTTGTTAGGAAGGCATACGGTGTCTTGGCGTTTATTGGTAGGGGGATTGAATTGAGGAGCCGCAGTGTCATGTTGCAACTGTACAAAACTCTGGTGCGGCCACACTTGGAGTATTGTGTGTAGTTCTGGTCCCCACATTATAGGAAGGATGTGGAGGCATTGGAGGGGGTGCAGAGGAGGTTTACCAGGATGTTGCCTGGTATGGAGGGGAGGTCCTATGAGGAGAGACTGAGGGATTTGAGGTTGTTTTCATTAGCAAGAAGGCGGCTAAGAGGAGACCTTATTGAAACGTACAAGATGATTAGAGGTTTAGATAGGGTGGACAGTGATAGCCTTTTTCCTCGGATGGAGAAAGCTAGCACGAGGGGACATAGCTTTAAATTAAGGGGTGGTAGTTATAGGACGGATGTCAGGGGTAGGTTCTTTACCCAGAGGGTGGTGAGGGATTGGAATGCCCTGCCTGCTGCAGATGTGGATGCGCCTAGTTTGGGGGCGTTTAAGAGATCCGTGGATAGGTTTATGGATGGAAGGGGTTTGGTTTAGGTTAGAGGGTCATTGCTTTTTAACTGGTCGGCGCAACATCGTGGGCCGAAGGGCCTGTTCTGCGCTGTAATGTTCTATGTTCTATATTTCTCATCAGTATTTCCTGTTGAGAAAAGCATGGATGTTAGGGAACTTGAGGAAATAAATAGTGATATCTTGAGGAGTGTACATATTACAGAGAAGGAGATGCTGGAAGTCTTAAAGCACATCAAGGTAGATAAATCCCCGGACCTGATGAAGTGTATCCTAGGACATTGTGGGAGGCTAGGGAGGAAATTGCGGGTCCCCTAGCCGAGATATTTGAATCATCGATAGTCACGGGTGAGGTGCCTAATGATTGAAGAGCAGCAAATGTTGTGCCTAACATCCATGCTTTTCTCAGCGGGAAATACTGATGAGAAATATTCATTTAGGATCTCACCCATCTCTTGTGGATCCACACATAGATGACCTTGTTGATCCTTAAGAGGCCCTACTGTCTCCCTGTTTAAAAAGGGCTGCAGGGAAAAGCCTGGGAACTATAGACCAGTGAGCCTCACACCTATGGTGGGTAAACTGTTGGAAGGTATTTTGAGAAACAGGATCTACAAGCATTTAGAGATGCAAGGACTAGTGAAGAAGGCATATGGCATGCTTGCCTTTGTAGGAAGGGGTATAGAGTATAAGAGCTGGAGTCTGATGTTGCAGTTGTATAGAATGTTGGTTAGACTACATTTGGAGTACTGCGTCCAGTTCTGGTCGCCGCACTACCGGAAGGACGTGGAGGCCTTAGAGAGAGTGCAGAGGAGGTTTACCAGGATGTTGCCTGGTATGGAGGATCTTAGCTATGAGGAGAGATTGGGCAATGGCAGTGACGGAGACGTGGTTAAAGGAAGGACAGGACTGGCAGCTAAATATTCCTGGGTATAAGTGTTTTACGCATAGTAAAAAGCCTGACAACACCAGGTTTTAGTCCAACCGATTTATTTGATAGTAAACTCACAAGCTTTCGAGGGGACTGCCTCTTCGTCAGATGAATGGAGAGTTCTGGCCTCGGACAGAGCATATAAAGCACGGACAGTTTAGAGATTACTGATTAGAATGCGAATCCTTACACCTAACCTGCTGTTCAAGTCCTAAAGTGGCCGACAATGTGAGTGGAAGGAGCACTGATCACAGCTTAAAGAGATGTGTATTGTCTCCAGACAGCACAGTGAGTGAGGTTTTGCAAACCCAGGCAAGTCACGGGGGTTACAGATAGTGCTCCTTCCATTCACCTGACGAAGAGGCAGTCCCCTCGAAAGCTTGTGAGTTTACTATCAAATAAATCAGTTGGACTAAAACCTGGTGTTGTCAGACTTTTTACTGTGTTTACCCCAGTCCAACGCCGGCACATCCACATCATGTTTTAGGCATGACAGGGGAGGGTCAAAAAGAGAAGGGGGAGTGGCGCTGTTAGTTAGGGAGCACATCACAGCGGTACAGAGGGAGGATAACAGAGGGGTTGGAAATTGAGTCTCTGTGGGTGGAGTTGAGGAATAGGAAGGGGGCCATTACTATGCTAGGGGTGTACTGCAGGCCGCCCAACAGCCTGCGGGCAGTGGAAGAGGGTATATGTAGAGACATTTTGGATAAGTGCAGGAAGAACAGGGTTGTTGTCGTGGGAGATTTTAATCTCCCTGGGGTGGATTGGAAGGTACCTAGAGCCAGGGGTTCGGACGGGAAGGAATTCGTAAGATGTGTATTGGAAGGCTCCTTGGAACAGTATGTAGATAGCCCGACTAGAGGGGGGGGGCGATACTGGATTTAGTTCTGGGCAATGAGCCGGGTCAGGTGGTTGAGGTTGCAGTAGGTGAACATGTGGCTAACAGTGACCACAACTCCATCTACTTTAGGATACAAATGGAAAAAGATGAGTGCTGTCCAAAGGGGAGGGTGCTAAATTGGGGGAGGGCTAGATACAGCCGGATTAGGCAGGAGCTTAGGGATACAGACTGGGATAGGCTGTTGGAAGGCAAGACCACGTTAGGCATGTGGGAGTCTTTCAAAGGAAAACTGCAAAGGGTGCAGGAAAGGCATGTGCCGGTTAGGAGGAAGGATGGGAAAGGCAGGATTAGAGAGCCGTGGATTACTAGAGATATAGAAGACCTGGTTAGGAAGAAACGAGAGGCGTATGTCAGGTCTAAGCAACTGGGAACGGAGAGAGCGTTGGAGGAGTACAGAGAGAGTAGGAGGGATCTCAAGAGGGGAGTTAGGAGGGCAAAAAGGGGGCATGAAATGGCTTTGGCAGGTAGGATTAAGGAAAATCCAAAGGCGTTTTACTCCTGTGTTAGGAACAAAAGGGTGGCTAGGAGAAAAATCGGTCCCCTCAGGGACAGAGGAGGGGAATTGTGCTTGGAGTCCGAGGGAATGGGGGACATCCTGAATGAATACTTTGCGTCGGTATTCACGAAGGAGAGGGGCTTGATGTCTGGTATGGTCTTTGAGGGAGCTTTAGACCAACTGAAGGAACTATCGATTACGAGGGAAGAAGTGTTAGGGCTTTTAGGTAGCACTAAAACTGATAAATCTCCGGGGCCCGATGGCATTTATCCTAGACTGCTTAGGGAGGCGAGAGATGAGATTGCTGGGCCTCTGACGCAAATCTTTGTCTCTTCTTTGGACACAGGTGAGGTCCCAGAGGACTGGAGACTAGCGAACGTGGTACCGTTGCTTAAAAAGGGTAGGAGGGATCACCCGGGTAACTATAGGCCGGTGAGTTTGACGTCAGTGGTAAGCAAGTTGATGGAGAAGATTCTTAGGGATACGATGTATGAGCACTTAGAGCGTTGCAATCTGATTAAGGATATGCAGCATGGCTTTGTAAAGGGGAAGTCTTGCCTTACGAATCTGGTAGAATTTTTTGAGGAGGTGACAAAAACGGTCGACGAAGGACGAGCGGTTGATGTCGTCTATATGGATTTCAGTAAGGCATTTGACAAAGTCCCTCATGGTAGGTTGGTAGAAAAGATTGAGGCTCATGGGATACAAGGCCAGGTATCTAGATGGGTTGAGAACTGGCCTTGCTAAGAGGAGTAAAAAGTCTGACAACACCAGGTTTTAGTCCAACCGATTTATTTGATAGTAAACGCACAAGCTTTCGAGGTTTCCCTCTTCGTCAGGTGAATGGAGAGTTCTGGCCTCGGACAGAGCATATAAAGCACACACTCTCCATTCACCTGACGAAGAGGGAAACCTCGAAAGCTTGTGAGTTTACTATCAAATAAATCGGTTGGACTAAAACCTGGTGTTGTCAGACTTTTTACTGTGTTTACCCCAGTCCAACACTGGCACATCCACATCATTGCTAAGAGGAGACAGAGAGTAGTAGTGGAAGGGTCCTTTTCTAGCTGGAGGTCTGTCACTAGTGGTGTGCCGCAGGGCTCAGTACTGGGACCTCTTCTCTTTGTAGTATATATAAATGACCTGGAAGAGGGAGTAGGTGGTGTGATCAGCAAATTTGCTGATGACACTAAGATGGCTGGATTGGCGGGCAGTGAGGAGCAGTGACTGGCACAACGGGATATTGATTGGCTGGTATATTGGGCAGATATATGGCAAACGGAATTTAATCCGGATAAATGTGAGGTGATGCATTTTGGCCGGAATAATGTAGGGGGGAGTTATATGATAAAGGGTAAGCCTATACAAAGTGTATAGAAATGCAGCGAGACCTGGGGGTGCAAGTGCACAAGTCTTTGAAGGTGGCAGTACAAGTGGAGAAAGTTGTGAAGAAAGCCTATGGTATGTTAGCCTTTATAGGAAGGGATATAGAATATAAGAGCTGGAGTCTAATGTTGCAGTTGTATAGAACGTTGGTTAGGCCGCATTTAGAGTACTGCATCCAGTTCTGGTCGCCTTACTACCAGAAGGACGTGGAGACTCTGGAGAGAGTGCAGAAGAGGTTTACCAGAATGTTGCCTGGTATGGAAGGACTGGGTTATGAGGAAAGATTGAACAAATTGGGGCTGTTTTCCCTTGAAAGATGGCGACTGAGGGGGGGATTTAATAGAGGTATATAAGATTATGAAGGGTATAGACAGAGTAAACACAGTGAAAAGTCTGACAACACCAGGTTGTAGTCCAACCTATTTATTTGATAATATACTCACAAGCTTTCGGGTTAGTCCCTTCGTCAGGTGAATGGAGAGTTCTGGCCTCAGACAGAGCATATAAAGCACAGACAGTTTAGAGATTACTGATTAGAATACGAATCCTTACACCTAACCTGCTGTTCAAGACCTGAAGTGGCTGATAATGTGAGCGGAAGGAGCACTGATCACAGTTTAAAGAGATGTGTATTGTCTCCAGACAGTACAGTAAGTGAGGTTTTGCAAACCCAGGAAAGTCACGGGGGTTACAGATAGTGCGACATGAACCCAAGATCCCTGTTGAGACCGTCCTCATGTGTGCGGATCTTGGCTATCAGTCTCTGTTCAGCGACTCTGCGCTGTCGTGTGTCGTGAAGGCCGCCTTGGAGAATGCTTACCCGAAGGTCAGAGGCTGAATGCCCGTGACCACTGAAGTGTTCGCCAACAGGAAGGGAACAGTCTTGCCTGGTGACTGACGAGCGATGTTCATTCATCCGTTGTCGTAGCGTCTGCATGGTCTCCCCAATGTACCATGCTTCGGGACATCCTTTCTTGCAACGTATCAGGTAGACAATGTTGGCCGAGTTGCAAGAGTATTTACCATGTACCTGGTGGATGGTATTCTCACGTGTGATGATGGTATCCGTGTCGATGATCCGGCATGTCTTGCGGAAGTTGCTGTGGCAGGGTTGTGTGGTGTTGTTGTCACTGTTCTCCTGAAGGCTGGGTAGTTTGCTGCGAACAATGGTCTGTTTGAGGTTGCGTGGTTGTCTGAAGGCAAGAAGTGGGGGTGTGGGGATGGCCCTGGCGAGATGTTCGTCTCCATCAATGATATGTTGAAGACTCTGGAGAAGATGTCGTAGCTTCTCCGCTCCGGGGAAGTACTGGACGACGAAGGGTACTCTGTCCACTGTGTCCCGTGTTTGCCTTCTGAGGAGATCGGTGCGGTTTTTCGCTGTGGCGCATCGGAACTGCCGATCTATGAGTCGAGCACCATATCCTGTTCTTATGAGGGCATCTTTCAGGGTCTGGAGGTGTCTGTCACGATCCTCCTCATCTGAGCAAATCCTGTGTATACGGAGGGCTTGTCCATAGGGAATGGCTTCTTTAACATGTTTAGGGTGGAAACTGGAGAAGTGGAGCATTGAACATAAGAACATAAGAACATAAGAAATAGGAGCAGGAGTAGGCCATCTAGCCCTTCGAGCCTGCCCCGCCATTCAATAAGATCATGGCTGATCTGTTGTGGCTCAGTTCCACTTTCCCGCCCTCTCCCCATAACCCTTAATCCCCTCTCTTATCAAGAACCCATCAACCCGCTTCTTAAAAATATTTAGCGAGGTAGCCTCCACCACTTCAACGGGCAGAGAATTCCAGAGATTCACCACCCTTTGAGTGAAGAAGTTCCTCCTCAACTCCGTTCTAAACCGCCTCCCCTTTATCTTGAGGCTGTGCCCCCTAGTCCTACTGTCTTTTTTGAGCGGGAAGAGTCTCTCCACCTCTACCCTATCCATCCCATTCATCATCTTATACGTCTCAATGAGATCTCCCCTCATTCTTCTAAACTCTAACGAGTACAAGCCTAGTTTATTCAACCTCTCCTCATAGCTCAATCCCCTCAACTCCGGTATCAGCCTAGTAAACCTCCTCTGCACTCCCTCCAGGGCCAAAATATCCTTGCGCAGGTGCGGCGCCCAAAACTGCACACAGTACTCCAGCTGCGGCCTCACCAATGCCCTATACAGCTGCAGCAAGACCTCCCTACTTTTATATTCAATCCCCCTCGCTATGAAGGCCAGCATCCCATTCGCCTTCCTGACCACCTGCTGCACCTGCAAGCTGGGTTTTTGCGATTCATGCACAAGGACCCCGAGGTCCCTCTGCACCGTCGCCTGCTGCAGTTTTTCGCCACGTAAGTAATAGTCCTTCCTACCATTCTTCCTACCAAAGTGGACCACCTCACACTTGCCAACATTAAATTCCATTTGCCATTTCCTGGCCCATTCGCCCAGCCTATCTAGATCCTTCTGCAGACTCTCCACACCCTCCGCACAATTTGCCGTTAGTGTCCCTGGTTCAACTGCTCCGTGTGTGCTGAGTTTCAGTAGGAAGTCCATAGTGTCGCGACAAAAGCTGGGGGTTCTTTGTACAATGGGTTTCAGGATGCCTCGTCACAATGGATGTCTCAGCGCTCTACACCAACATCCCCCACAACGATGGCATTGCTGTGACTGCCTCAGTACTCAATGCTGACAACTGCCAGTTTCCAGATGCAATTTTACAACTCATCCGCTTTATCCTGGACCACAATGTCTTCACCTTCAACAACCAGTTTTTCATCCAGACACATGGAACAGCCATGGGGACCAAATTTGCACCTCAATATGCCAACATCTTCATGCACAGGTTCGAACAAGACTTCTTCACTGCACAGAATCTTCAACCGATGCTATACACTAGATACATCGATGACATTTTCTTCCTTTGGCCTCATGGTGAACAATCACTGAAACAACTATATGATGATATCAACAAATTCCACCCCACCATCAGACTCACCATGGACTATTCCCCAGAATCAGTTGCATTCTTGGACACGCGCATCTCCATTAAGGACGGTCACCTCAGCACCTCACTGTACCGCAAGCCCACAGACAATCTCACAATGCTCCACTTCTCCAGTTTCCACCCTAAACATGTTAAAGAAGCCATTCCCTATGGACAAGCCCTCCGTATACACAGGATTTGCTCAGATGAGGAGGATCATGACAGACACCTCCAGACCCTGAAAGATGCCCTCATAAGAACAGGATATGGTGCTCGACTCATAGATCGGCAGTTCCGATGCGCCACAGCGAAAAACCGCACCGATCTCCTCAGAAGGCAAACACGGGACACAGTGGACAGAGTACCCTTCGTCGTCCAGTACTTCCCCGGAGCGGAGAAGCTACGACATCTTCTCCGGAGTCTTCAACATATCATTGATGAAGACGAACATCTCGCCAGGGCCATCCCCACACCCCCACTTCTTGCTTTCAGACAACCACACAACCTCAAACAGACCATTGTTCGCAGCAAACTACCCAGCCTTCAGGAGAACAGTGACCACAACACCACACAACCCTGCCACAGCAACCTCTGCAAGACATGCTGGATCATCGACATGGATACCATCATCACACGTGAGAATACCATCCACCAGGTACATGGTAAATACTCTTGCAACTCGGCCAACATTGTCTACCTGATACGTTGCAAGAAAGGATGTCCCGAAGCATGGTACATTGGGGAGACCATGCAGACGCTACGACAACGGATGAATGAACATCGCTCGTCAGTCACCAGGCAAGACTGTTCCTTTCCTGTTGGCGAACACTTCAGTGGTCACGGGCATTCAGCCTCTGACCTTCGGGTAAGCATTCTCCAAGGCGGCCTTCACGACACACGACAGCGCAGAGTCACTGAACAGAGACTGATAGCCAAGTTCCGCACACGTGAGGACGGTCTCAACAGGGATCTTGGGTTCATGTCGCACTATCTGTAACTCCCGTGACTTGCCTGGGTTTGCAAAACCTCACTTACTGTACTGTCTGGAGACAATACACATCTCTTTAAACTGTGATCAGTGCTCCTTCCACTCACATTATCAGCCACTTCAGGTCTTGAACAGCAGGTTAGGCGTAAGGATTCGCATTCTAATCAGTAATCTCTAATCTGTCTGTGCTTTATATGCTCTGTCTGAGGCCAGAACTCTCCATTCACCTGACGAAGGGACTAACCCGAAAGCTTGTGAGTATATTATCAAATAAATAGGTTGGACTAAAACCTGGTGTTGTCAGACTTTTCACTGTGTTTACGCCAGTCCAACGCCGGCATACCCACATCATAGACAGAGTAAACAGAGGTAAGCTATCTCCTATGATAGAGACACACAGTACGAGGGGCCATGGGCTTAAGGTGAGGGGAGAGAGGTATAACACAGATATTAGAGGGAGGTATTTCACACAGAGGGTAGTGGGGGTATGGAATGCTCTGCCAAGTAAGGTGGTGGAGGCAGGCACGCTGGAGTTGTTTAAGAGTAACTTAGACGGGCACATGAGTGGGTTGGAGATGGGAGGATATAGGAGATTGTTTTAAATAAGGTTCATTAGCAGTGGGACGTCCCTGGTAATGTAAAAGGATATGGTATGATAATAATGTTTTTCTCTTTTAATTCACAGGTTTTAAGTCAGTCCACCTTGTTGTCCAACGAGGGGCATACACGCGATGGGTCGAACTTGGGCTGCTCTTGGATGTTCGAGATTGGCCTAGTGCTTCATGTCATTAGTGTGTGCGTAAACTGGACCAGATACTGGGCAACACGACAGCTCAGTGACTATCACTGTTTGCTGGGCAGACACAAGGATTTGGGTCGGTGTCTGTGGGAGTTTGCGCATTCTCCCCGTGCTTGCGTGGGTTTTCTCCGGGTGCTCCGGTTTCCTCCCACACCCCAAAGATGTGCTATTAGGCTGATTGGCAGGAATAAATTGTCCCTAAATTAGTTTCCCTCAATGTGGATGGCCATAAAACAATAGATAAGGGTCATGGGTGGAGGGGGGGACTGGTAATGTCAAAATGGTGGCACGGGCTCGTTGGGCCAAAGGGCCTGTTTCCCGGGCTGTTTTTGTTCTTTGTTCTTTGTTCTAAATTGGGGTTGTTCTCCCTGGAAAGACGGAGAATGAGGGGAGACCTAATAGAAGTGTATAAGATTAGCAAAGGGAGGAAGACGCTGGTGGGTGTCGTCTGTAGGCCCCCGAGAAATGATCTGGAGGTGGGGCGGGCTGTTAACGCACAAATAAATGCGGCATGCAGGAATGGGACGGCCATAATTATGGGGGATTTCAATCTGCATATTGATTGGTCGACCCATGTTGGACACGGTGGGCTCGAGGAGGAGTTCTTGGAATGCTGCCGGGATAGTTTCCTGGAACAGTGTGTGTTGGAGCCGACGAGGGAGTGAGCTATCTTGGATCTGGTGTTATGTAATGAGGCGGGTAGAATCAGGGACCTTGCGGTGAAGGATCCTCTTGGGGAGAGTGATCATTGTATGGTGGAGTTTCTGGTGCAGATGGAGGAGGACAAAGTGGGTTCCCGGACACGTGTCCTTTGTTTGAACAGAGGGGAGTACGGTAGGATGAGAGAGGAATTAGCGAATGTGGACTGGGGGAGCGCGTTGGAAGGTAGGTCTGCTGAGGAGCAGTGGAGGATTTTTAAGGAGATCTTTCTTGGTGCTCAGCAGAAATTTATTCCGATGGTCAAAAAGGACCGCAGGAGGAGAGGTAATAAGCCGTGGATAACGAAGGAGGTGAAAGAAAGTGTTAAATTAAAAGCGGAGGCGTTTAGAGTAGCTAAGAGTAGTGGGCGAGAAGAGGATTGGGAGAGGTTTAAATGTCAACAAAGATTGACAAAGAAATTGATAAAGAAGGGTAGGAGAAACTATGAAGCTGGGCTAGCGCTTAATATAAAAAAGGATAGCAAGAGTTTTTATAAATATATAAAAAGGAAGAGGCTGGCTAGGGTGAACGTTGGACCCTTAGAGGATGAGAGGGGGGACTTAGTGGTAGGGGATGAGGAAATGGCTGAGGTCTTGAATAACTTTTTTGTTTCGGTCTTCACGGAGCAGGACGTGAATAATTTGCCGGGTGTTAGAGATGGAAAGGTGGTAGGACTGGAGGGTCTTAATGACATTACTGTTATTAGAGAGGCGGTGCTCGACAGACTGGAGGGGCTGATTGTGGACTAGTCCCCAGGACCGGATGGAATGCATCCGAGGGTTCTGAAAGAAATGGCGGAGGTGATAGTGGATGCCTTGGTGGTTATTTTCCAGACGTCGCTGGATTCCGGGGAAGTGCCGGAAGATTGGAAAACGGCTAATGTTACGCCGTTGTTTAAGAAGGGTGCCAGGCAAAAGGCAGGGAATTATAGGCCGGTTAGTTTAACGTCTATTGTAGGTAAAATGTTAGAATCCGTCATCAAGGAGGAAATAGCGAGGCATCTTGAGGGGAATTGCTTGATAGAGCAGACGCAGCACAGTTTCGTTAAGGGGAAGTCGTGTCTGACAAATTTACTGGAGTTCTATGAGGATGTGTCTCGGGCGGTGGATAGAGGAGAGCCGGTGGATGTGGTCTTTCTTGATTTTCAGAAGGCGTTTGACAAGGTACCTCACAAGAGGTTATTGCAGAAGGTCAGGGGGCATGGAGTTGGGGGTAGGGTGTTAGCGTGGATAGAGGACTGGCTGTCAAATAGGAGGCAGAGAGTGGGGGTCAATGGGTGCTATTCGGATTGGCGGTTGGTGACTAGTGGAGTGCCTCAGGGGTCGGTGCTGGGGCCTCAGCTATTTACCATTTATATAGATGATCTGGAGGAGGGAACCGAGTGTAGGGTGTCGAAATTTGCTGATGACACCAAGATTGGGGGAACGGCAAATTGTGCGGAGGGTGTGGAGAGTCTGCAGAAGGATCTAGATAGGCTGGGTGAATGGGCCAGGAACTGGCAAATGGAATTTAATGTTGGCAAGTGCGAGGTGGTCCACTTTGGTAGGAATAATGGTAGGAAGGATTATTACTTACGTGGAGAAAAACTGCAGCAGGCGACGGTGCAGAGGGACCTCGGGGTCCTTGTGCATGAGTCGCAAAAACCCAGCTTGCAGGTACAGCAGGTGGTCAGGAAGGCGAATGGGATGTTGGCCTTCATAGCGAGGGGGATTGAATATAAAAGTAGGGAGGTCTTGCAGCAGCTGTATAGGGCATTGGTGAGGCCGCAGCTGGAGTACTGTGTGCAGTTTTGGGCGCCGTACTTACGCAAGGATATTTTGGCCTTGGAGGGTGTGCAGAGGAGGTTTACTAGGCTGATGCCAGAGTTGAGGGGGTTGAGCTATGAGGAGAGGCTGAATAAACTAGGCTTGTACTCGTTAGAGTTTAGAAGAATGAGGGGAGATCTCATTGAGACGTATAAGATGATGAATGGGATGGATAGGATAGAGGTGGAGAGACTCTTCCCGCTCAGAAAGGATAGTAGGACTAGGGGGCACAGCCTCAAGATAAAGGGGGGGCGGTTTAGAACGGAGTTGAGGAGGAACTTCTTCACTCAAAGGGTGGTGAATCTCTGGAATTCTCTGCCCGTTGAAGTGGTGGAGGCTGCCTCGCTAAATATTTTTAAGACGTGGGTTGATGGGTTTTTGATAAGAGAGGGGATTAAGGGTTATGGGGAGAGGGCGGGAAAGTGGAACTGAGCCACGACAGATCAGCCATGATCTTATTGAATGGCGGGGCAGGCTCGAAGGGCTAGATGGCCTACTCCTGCTCCTATTTCTTATGTTCTTATGTTCTTAGATTATGAAGGGTATAGATAGAGTGAACAGCAGGAAGTTCTCTCCCAGGTTGGATGCAAAAATCACAAGGGGTCACGGGCTCAAGGTGAGAGGGGCGAGGTATAACTCAGATGTTAGGGGGATGTTTTTCACACAGAGGGTTGTGGGGGCCTGGAATGCACTGCCAAGTAGGCTGGTGGAGGCAGGCACACTGGGGTTGTTCAAGACTCACCTAGGTAGGCACATGAGCAGATTGGAGATGGAGGGATACAAAAGAATGCTCTAGTTGAAGATCAAGAGCCTCAGGACGTTCCTGGGAATGAATAGATTCCAGTCAGCCGTCCAACAAATTTTAAGGCTCACCTGTCTCTTACATTGGAGCTACTGGGGATCTCCTATTAGAACATAGAACATAGAACACTACAGCACAAACAGGCCCTTCGGCCCACGAGTTGCGCCGATCACATCTATACCTACCAAGCTAGAGAACTATCTGTAACTCCCAATCCCATTAGATCCCATATGCTCATCCAGAAGTCTTTTAAAAGACCCCAGCGAGTTCGCCTCCACCACCACTGACGGCAGCCGATTCCATTCACTCACCACCCTCTGAGTGAAAAACTTTTCCCTAACGTCACTTCTGTACTTGCTCCCCAGCACCTTAAACCTGTGTCCTCTCGTAGCGACCATTTCAGCCCTGGGAAATAGCCTCTGAGAATCCACCTTATCTATTCCTCAACATTTTATAAACCTCTATCAGGTCGCTTCTCAACCTTCGTCTCTCCAGGGAGAAGAGTCCCAGCTCCCTCAACCTATCTTCATAAGGCATGCCTCCCAGTCCAGGCAACATCCTTGTAAATCTCCTCTGCACCCTTTCAATAGCTTCCACATCCTTCCTGTGGTGAGGCGACCAGAACTGTGCACAGTACTCCAAGTGGGGTCTGACAAGGGTCTTATAAAGTTGCAGCATTACCTCCCGACTCCTAAACTCAATCCCTCAATTAATGAAGGCCAGTACACCATACGCCTTCTTGACCACATCCTCCACCTGCGAGGCCGATTTAAGAGTCCTTTGGACCCGGACCCCAAGGTCCTTCTGCTCTTCAACACAGCAGAGACTCCTACCCTTGATATTGTACTCCTGCATCCTGTTGGTCCTGCCAAAATGGACCACTGCACATTTATCCGCGTTGAAGTCCATCTGCCACTTCTCTGCCCAGTCTTGCATCCTATCTATGTCACACTACAACTTCTGACATCCCTCCAGACTATCCACAACACTACCAACCTTCGTATCGTGAGCGAACTTACTAACCCATCCCTCCACTTCCTCATCCAGGTCATTTGTGAAAATGACAAACAGCAAGGGTCCTAGAACAGATCCCTGGGGCACTCCACTGGTGACTGACCTCCATGCCGAAAAAGACCCATCCACAACCACTCTCTGCCTTCTGCAGGCAAGCCAGTTCTGGATCCACAAGGCCAAAGCTCCTTGGATCCCATGCCCTCTCACCTTCTCAAGAAGTCTTGCATGGGGGACCTTATCAAACTCCTTGCTGAAGTCCATGTAAACCACGTCCACCACACTTCCTTCGTCAATGTGTTCAGTCACATTCTCAAAGAACTCAACTAGGCTCGTAAGGCACAACCTGCCCTTGACAAATCCATGCTGACTATTCCTGATCATTCTAAACTTCTCTAAATGTTCATGAATCCTGTCCCTCAGTATCCTCTCCATCAACTTACCAACCACTGAGGTCAGACTCACTGGTCGGTAATTTCCCGGGCTATCCCTGTTCCCTTTCTTAAAAATAGGAACCACATCCGCAATCCTCCAGAACCTCTCCCGTCTCCATCGACGATGCAAAGATCATCGCCAGGGGCTCAGCAATCACTTCCCTCACCTCCCACAGTAACCTGGGGTACATCCCATCCGGTCCCGGCGACTTGGCTATCTTGATTGAATTTAAAAGCTCCAACACATCCTCTTTCTTAATATCCACATATTCAATCTTTTCAGTCTGCCGCAAACCTGTAGTACAACCTCCCAGATCACTTTCCACCGTGAATACCGAGGCAAAGTACTCATTAAGCACCTCTGCCATTTCTTCCGGTTCCACACAGACTTTTCCCCCTTCACCTTTTATAGGTCCTATCCCTTCTCTTCTCATCCTTTTACTCTTCACATATTTGTAGAAGGCCTTGGGGTTCTCCTTAATCTTACCCGCCAAGGCCTTCTCATGACCCCTTCTGGCTCTCCTAATTTCCTTTTTAAGCTCCTTTCTACAAGTCTTATACTCCTCTAGATCCTTAACATCTCCTAGCTCTCTGAACCTTTTATATGCCTTTCTTTTCTTCCTGACCAGGTTCACCATAACCTTCATGCGCCACGGCTCCCGTGACCTACAAAAACCTCCTGGTCTCATTGGAACGTTGTCGTCCAGAGCTCCTGTCAAACATTCCTTGAAAATCTGCCACCTATTAATGTCTGTATAGTCTGTTGTATGTTTATTGATGTCTCCTTTTCCTATCCACAGGCGATTTGGTCCACCTTGTTGGCCAACAAGGGGCATACATGCGGTGGGTCGTGCGAGGGCTGCTCATGGATGTTGCTTTGAGAGTTGCCTAGTGCTTCACATCGTTAGTGTACGCTTAAATTGGACCAGTTGATGGGCAACATGTCAGCTCAGTGACTATCACTGTTTGCTGTGCAGTTATAGGGACCTGGGTCTGATTTCTGACTTGGGTCAGTATCTGTGGGAGTTTGCACATTCTCCCCGTGCTTGCGTGGGTTTTCTCCGGTTTCCTCCCACACCCCAAAAACGTGCTTTTAGGCTGATTGATGTCAATGAATTGTCCCTAAATTGGATCTGCCTTAATTTGGCGCACATATAATTCTCTTAATTTGCACCCCCTTTATTATGGAGACCACTAGATGTAGACAAAAGTCATAGGTAGATGAAGGACTTGAATAAGGCATTCATAAGAACATAACAACATAAGAAGTAGGAGCAGGAGTAGGCCATCTAGCCCTTCGAGCCTGCCCTGCCATTCAATAAGATCATGGCTGATCTGAAGTGGCTCAGTTCCACTTTCCCGCTTTCTCCCCATAACCCTTAATTCCCCTGTCTATCAGAAACCTATCTACCCGTGACTTAAATATATTTAGCGAGGCAGCCTCCACCACATCAACAGGCAGAGAATTCCAGAGATTCACCACCCTTTGAGTGAAGAAGTTCCTCCTCAACTCCGTTCTAAACTGCGCCCCCCCCCTTAACTTGAGGCTGTGCCCTCTAGTCCTACTGTCCTTTCTGAGCGGGAAGAATCTCTCTACATCTACCCTATCCATCCCCTTCATTATCTTATACGTCTCTATAAGATCCCCCTGCATCCTTCTAAACTCCAACGAGTACAGACCCAGTCTATTTAGTCTTTCTTCATAGTCCAACCCCCTCATCTCCGGTATCAGTCTAGTGAACCTCCTCTGCACTCCCTCCAAGGCCAATATATCCTTGCGCAAGTGCAGCGACCAAAACTGCACACAGTACTCCAGCTGCGGCTTCACCAGTACCCTGTACAGTTGCAGCAAGACCTCCCTGCTTTTATATTCTATCCCCCTCGCTATAAAGGCCAACATCCCATTCACCTTCTTGATTACCTGCAGACTGGGTTTTTGCGACTCATGCACAAGGACCCCCAGGTCCCTCTACACCGTAGCATGCTGCAGCTTTTCGCCTTTTAAATAGTAATCCCTCCTACTATTATTCCTACCAAAGTGTTTAACCTCACACTTGCTAACATTGTACTCCATCTGCCAGGTCCTCGCCCACTCGCTCATCCTATCCAGATCTCTCTGCAGACTTTCCACACCCTCTGCACAATTTGCTTTTCCACTTATCTTTGTGTCATCAGCAAATTTCGACACCCTACACTCAGCCCCCTCCTCCAGATCATCTATATAAATGGTAAATAGTTGAGGCCCCAGCACCGATCCCTGGGGCACCCCACTAGTCACCAACCGCCAATCAGAATAGCACCCATTGACCCCCACTCTCTGCCTCCTATTTGACAACCAATCCTCTATCCACGCTAACACCCTATCCCCAACTCCATGCACCCTAACCTTCTGAAGCAAGTGTTAAGCTGAGTGTTAAAATGGGCGGCGTGGGCTTGTAGGGCCGAAGAGCCTGTTTCCTATGCTGTGCTGTTCTTTGACTGATTAGGGACAGACAGCATGGCTTTGTAAGTGAAAATCATGTCTCACAAATTTTTTACAGAAATTTCTTCCTCACAGAAGCTGCCAGACCTGCTGAGATTTTCCAGCATTTTCTCTTTTGCTATTGTATGCTTCCTTTTCCTTTTGACTAAGCTTACAGTCTTCCTGGTCATCCATGCTTCCTGAATCCTGCCATTTCTATCCTCTTTTGTAGGGACATTCCTGTCCTGCATTTCAATCAACTGGTCTTTAAAAGTTTCCCACATGCTGGATGTGGATGTGCCCTCAAATAGCTACTCCCAATCCACATTCCTAGTTCATGTTAAAGTTGGATGTAATTGGCCCTGGTCCAATTAAGCACTCTCACCTGAGGGCCTCTCCTGTTCTTATCCATGACCACCTGAAATCTTTTGGAATTATGGTCGTGAAGCCCAAAATGCTTCCCCACTGAAACATTGATCACCTGGCCCAGTTCATTCTCCAATACCAAGTCTAGTGTAATTCCCCCCCCTGGTTGGATTATCAGAACATAAGAACGTAAGAAATAGGAGCAGGAGTAGGCCATCTAGCCCTTCGAGCCTGCCCCGCCATTCAATAAGATCATGGCTGATCTGAAGTGGATCAGTTCCACTTTCCCTTGTCATTTTATAAGACCCTTGTCAGGCCTCATTTGGAGTACTGTGCGCAGTTCTGGTCGCCTCACTATAGGAAAGACGTAGAAGCTATTGAAAGGGTACAGAGGAGATTTACAAGGATGTTGCCTGGACTGGGAGGCATGCCTTATGAAGATAGGTTGAGGGAGCTGGGTCTCTTCTCCCTGGAGAGACGAAGGTTGAGAGGCGACCTGATAGAGGTTTATAAAATGTTGAGAGGAATAGATAGGGTGGATTCTCAGAGGCTATTTCCCCGGGTTGAAATGGTCGCTATGAGAGGACACAGATTTAAGGTGCGGGGAGGAAAGTACAGAAGTGATGTTAGGGGTAAGTTTTTCACTCAGAGGGTGGTGAGTGAATGGAATCGGCTGCCGTCAGTGGTGGTGGAGGCGAACTCGCTGGGGTCTTTTAAAAGACTTCTGGATGAGTATATGGGGTTTTATGGGATTGGGGGTTATAGATAGGTGTTGATGTGATCGGCGCAACTCGTGGGCCGAAGGGCCTGTTTGTGCTGTAGTGTTCTATGTTCTATGTTCCCGCTTTCTCCCCATAACCCTTAATCCCCTTGCCTACCAAAAACCTATCTACCCGCGTCTTAAATATATTTAGTGAGGTAGCCTCCACCACTTCAACGGGCAGAGAATTCCAGAGATTCACCACCCTTTGAGTTCCTTCTCAACTCTGTTCTAAACTGCCCCCCCACCTTATCTTGAGGCTGTGCCCTCTAGTCCTGCTGTCCTTTCTGAGAGGGAAGAATCTCTCTCTACCTGTATCCTATCCATCCCCTTGATTATCTTATACGTCTCTGTAAGATCCCCCCTCATCCTTCTAAACTCCAACAAGTACAAACCCAGTCTATTCAGCCTCTCTTCATAATCCAACCCCCTCATCTCTGGTATCAGCCTAGTGAACCTCCTCTGCACTCCCTCCAAGGCCAAAATATCCTTGCGCAAGTGCGGCAATCAAAACTGCACACAGTACTCCAGCTGCGGCCTCACCAGTGCCCTGTACAGTCGCAGCAAGACCTCCCTGCTTTTATATTCAATCCCCCTCGCTATGAAGGCCAGCATCCCATTCACCTTCTTGATCACCTGCTGCACCTGCAAGCTGGGTTTTTGCGACTCATGCACAAGGACCCCGAGGTCCCTCTGCACCGTCACATGCTGCAGCTTTTCGCCCTTTAAATAGTAATCCCTCCTACTATTATTCCTGCCAAAGTGGATAACCTCACACTTGCTAACATTGTACTCCATCTGCCAGGTCCTCGCCCACTCGCTCAGCCTATCCAGATCCCTCTGCAGACTTTCCACACCCTCTGCACAATTTGCTTTTCCACTCATCTTCGTGTCATCAGCAAATTTCGACACCCTACACTCAGCCCCCTCCTCCAGATCATCTATATAAATGGTAAATAGTTGAGGCCCCAGCACCGATCCCTGGGGCACTCCACTAGTCACCAACCGCCAATCCGAATAGCACCCATTGATACCAACTCTCTGCCTCCTATTTGACAGCCAATCCCCTATCCACGCTAACACCTTACCCCCAACTCCATGCCCCCTAACTTTCTGAAGCAACCTTTTGTGAGGCGCCTTATCAAACGCCTTCTGAAAATCGAGAAACACCACATCCACCGGTTCCCTTCTGGCCACTGCACTCATCACATCCTCATAGAATGCCAATAAATTTGTCAGACACGACTTCCCCTTTACGAATCCGTGCTGCATCTGCTCTATCAAACAATTCTTCTCAAGGTGCTTCACTATTTCTTCTTTGATGATGGATTCCAGCATTTTTCCCACAACAGACGTTAAACTAACCGGCCTATAATTCCCTGCCTTTTGCCTGCTGCCCTTTTTAAACAGCGGTGTAACATTAGCCGTCTTCCAATCTTCCTGCACTTCCTGGAATCCAGCGAGGTTTGGAAAATAACCACTAAGGCATCTACTATCACCTCAGCCATTTCCTTCAGAACCCTGGGATGTATTCCATCCGGTCCTGGGGACTTGTCCACCATACCAACGTACTCTATCAAAAAGCCCACCTGGACACATCTAAAATTGCTCTCCATCTGATCCCCTGGCTATAAGGGATTCCCAGTCAATATGGGAGGAGTTAAAGTTACTCACCACAACTACCCTACCCTGTTAATGTTATTCTCTGTAATTGTAATTGCATCATTAGCACAGTGGTTGTGTCACATGATACGATACAGGGTATCCTTAATGTGAAGACAGGCCATGGTCTCCACAAGGACTATGCAGTGGTCACACTTACCAATATAGTTGACTCTGTGACATATAGATTGGTGAGGATGAGTATGTTTTTACCTCTGGTCAGTTTGCTCAGCAGCTGCTGTAATACAATCTAGCAACTTTACCCTTTAAAAGTTGGCCAGCTCAGTCAATGGTGGCACTACCAAGCCACAGTCAGGCGATGGGCATCTGCTCTCGTACCACAAAAAGGTTATTGTGAAAAATAAAAGTGTAACAGGAACTGTGGAAAAGGATCTTGGTGGTTGTAGTGCAGACTTGCAGCAGACTGAAAAGCTTGAGCATGTAGATATTAAGAAAGAGGAAGTGTTGGAGCTTTTGAATAGAACATAGAACACTACAGCACAAACAGGCCCTTCGGCCCACGAGCTGCGCCAATCACATCAACACCTATCTATAACCCCCAATCCCATAAAACCCCATATACTCATCCAGAAGTCTTTTAAAAGACCCCAGCGAGTTCGCCTCTACCACCACTGATGGCAGCCGATTCCATTCACTCACCACCCTCTGAGTGAAAAACTTACCCCTAACATCACTTCTGTACTTTCCTCCCCGCACCTTAAATCTGTGTCCTCTCGTAGCGACCATTTCAACCTGGGGAAATAGCCTCTGAGAATCCACCCTATCTATTCCTGTCAACATTTTATAAACCTCTATCAGGTCGCCTCTCAACCTTCGTCTCTCCAGGGAAAAGAGACCCAGCTCCCTCAACCTAACTTCATAAGGCATGCCTCCCAGTCCAGGCAACATCCTTGTAAATCTCCTCTGTACCCTTTCAATAGCTTCTACGTCTTTCCTATAGTGAGGCGACCAGAACTGTGCACAGTACTCCAAATGAGGCCTGACAAGGGTCTTATAAAGTTGCAGCATTACCTCCCGACTCCTAAACTCAATCCCTCGATTAATGAAGGCCAGTACACCATACGCCTTCTTGACCACCTCTTCCACCTGCGAGGCCGATTTAAGAGTCCTGTGGACCCGGACCCCAAGATCCTTCTGCTTTTCAACACTACTAAGACTCCTGCCCTTGATAGTGTACTCGTTCATCCCGTTGGTTCTGCCAAAATGGACGACTATGCATTTATCCGCGTTGAAGTCCATCCGCCACTTCTCCGCCCAGTCCTGCATCCTATTTATGTCCTGCTGCAACTTTTGACATCCTTCCAGACCATCTACAACACCACCGACCTTCGTGTCATCAGCGAACTTACTTACCCATCCCTCCACTTCCTCATCCAGGTCATTCATGAAAATGACAAACAGCAAGGGTCCTAGAACAGATCCCTGGGGCACTCCACTGGTGACTGACCTCCATTCAGAAAAAGACCCATCCACAACCACTCTCTGCCTTCTGCAGGCAAGCCAGTTCTGGATCCACAAGGCCAAAGGTCCTTGGATCCCATGCCCTCTCACCTCATCAAGATAGCATCAAGATAGATAAGTCGCCAGGACCGGATGGGATGTGCCCCAGGTTACTGTGGGAGGTAAGGGAGATTTCTGAGCCTCTGGCGATGATCTTTGCATCATCAGTGGAGACGGGAAAGGTTCCGGAGGATTGCGGATATGGTTCCTTTGTTCAAGAAAGGGAGAAGAGATAGTCCTGGAAATTATAGACCAGTGAGTCTAACCTCAGTGGTTGGTAAATTGATGGAGAAGATCCTGAGAGGCAGGATTTATGAACATTTGGAGAGGTATATTATGATTAAGAATAGTCAGCATGGCTTTGTCAAAGGCAGATCATGCCTTACGACCATGATTGAATTTTTTGAAGATGTGACGCAATACATTGAAGAAGGAAGAACAGTAGATGTGGTTTATATGGACGTCAGCAAGACGTTTGATAAGGTGCCCCGTGTAAGGCTTATTGAGAAAGTGTGGGGGCATGGGATCTAAGGGGACATTGCTTTGTGGATTCAGAACTGGCTTGCCCACAAAAGGCAAAGAGTGGTTGTAGATGGATCATATTCTGCTTGGAGGTCCACGGATCTGTTCTGGGACCCTTACGCTTTGTAATTTTTATAAATGACCTGGATGAGGAAGTGGAGGGATGGGTTGGTAAGTTTACTGATGACACAAAGGTTGGAGATGTTATGGATAGTGTGGAGGGATGTCAGCAGTTGCAACGAGACATTGATAGGATGCAAGACTGGGTGGAGAAGTGGCAGATGGAGTTCAACCCAGATAAGTGTGAAGTGGTTCATTTTGGCAGATCAAATAGGATGGCAGAATATAATATTAATGGTAGGACTCTTTGCAGTGTGGAAGATCAGAAGGATCTTGGGGTCTGAGTTCATAGGACACTCGAAGCAGCTACGCAGGTTGAAGCTGTGGTTAAGAAGGCATATGGTGTACTGGCCTTCATCAGTCGAGGAATTGAGTTTAGGAGTCGAGAGATAATGTTGCAGCTATGTAGGACCCTGGTCAGACCCCACTTGGAGTACTGTGCTCAGTTCTGGTCACCTCATTACAGGAAGGTTGTGGAAGCTATAGAAAGGGTGCAGAGGAGATTTACAAGGATGTTGCCTGGATTGGGGAGCATGCCTTATGAAGATAGGTTGAGGGAGCTGGGACTCTTCTCCCTGGAGAGATGAAGGATGAGAGGTGACCTGATAGAGGTTTATAAAATGTTGAGAGGCATAGATCAGGCGATCGTGATCAAGAAGGCAAATGGAATGCTGGCCTTTCTAGCGAGGAGGATAGAATGTAAAAGCAGGGGGGTCTTGTTGCAACTGTACAGGGTACTGATGAGGCCGCAGCTGGAGTACTGTGTGCAGTTTTGGTTGCTGCACTTGCGCAAGGATATTTTGGCCTTGGAGGGAGTGCAGAGGAGGTTCACCAGGCTGATACTGGAGATGAGGGGATGGGACTATGAGGACAGACTAAATAGACTGGGTCTGTACTCATTGGAGTTTAGAAGGCTGAGGGTGGATCTTATAGAGATGTATCAGATAATGAAGGGGGTGGATCGGGTAGAAGTAGAGAGATTCTTCTCGCTTAGAAAGGATAGCAGAACGAGAGGGCACAGTCTCAAGATTGGGGGGGGCGGGGGGGGGGGCGGGCGGAGGGAGGGTGGGTGAGTCGGGTGTGTGTGTGTGTGTGTGTGTGTGTGTGTGTGTGTGGGCGGGGGCAATTTAGATCAGAGTTGAGGAGGAACTTCTTCACTGAAAGGGTGGTGAATCTCTGGAATTCTCTGCCTGTTGAAGTGGTGGAGGCTGCCTCGCTATATATATTTAAGTCACGGGTAGATAGGTTTCTGATAGACAAGGGAATTAAGGGTTATGGGGAGAAAGCAAGAAAGTGGAACTAATCCATTTCAGATCAGCCATGATCTTATTGAATGGCGGGGCAGGCTTGAAGGGCTAGATGGCCTACTCCTGCTCCTATTTCTTATAAGAACATAAGAACATAAGAAATAGGAGCAGGAGTAGGCCATCTGGCCCTTCGAGCCTGCCCCGCCATTCAATAAGATCATGGCTGATCTGTCGCTGCTCAGTTCCACATTCCCGCCCTCTCCCCATAACCCTTAATCCCCTCTCTTATCAAAAACCCATCAACCCACTTCTTGAAAATATTTAGCGAGGCAGCCTCCACCACTTCAACGGGTAGAGAATTCCAGAGATTCACCACCCTTTGAGTGAAGAAGTTCCTCCTCAACTCCGTTCTAAACCGCCCCCCCTTTATCTTGAGGCTGTGCCCCCTAGTCCTACTGTCTTTTTTCAGTGGGAAGAGTCTCTCCACCTCTATCCTATCCATCCCATTCATCATCTTATACGTCTCAATGAGATCTCCCCTCATTCTTCTAAACTCCAATGAGTACAAGCCTAGTTTATTCAGCCTCTCCTCATAGTTCAACCCCCTCAACTCCGGTATCAGCCTAGTAAACCTCCTCTGCACTCCCTCCAAGGCCAAAATATCCTTGCGCAGGTGCGGCGCCCAAAACTGCACACAGTACTCCAGCTGCAGCCTCATCAATGCCCTATACAGCTGCAGCAAGACCTCCCTACTTTTATATTCAATCCCCCTCGCTATGAAGGCCAGCATCCCATTCGTCTTCCTGACCACCTGCTGCACCTGCAAGCTGGGTTTTTGCGACTCATGCACAAGCACCCCGAGGTCCCTCTGCACCGTCGCCTGCTGCAGTTTTTCGCCACGTAAGTAATAGTCCTTCCTACCAAAGTGGACCACCTCACACTTGCCAACATTAAATTCCATTTGCCATTTCCTGGCCCATTCGCCCAGCCTATCTAGATCCTTTTGCAGACTCTCCACACCCTCCGCACAATTTGCCGTTCCCCCAATCTTGGTGTCATCCGCAAATTTCGACACCCTACACTCGGTTCCCTCCTCCAGATCATCTATATAAATGGTAAAAAGCTGAGGCCCCAGCACCGACCCCTGGGGCACTCCACTAGTCACCAACCGCCAATCCGAATAGCACCTGTTGACCCCCACTCTCTGCCTCCTATTTGACAACCAATCCTCTATCCACGCTAACACCCTACCCCCAACTCCAAGTCCCCTGACCTTCTGCAATAACCTCTTATGAGGTACTTTGTCAAACGCCTTCTGAAAATCCAGAAAGACCACATCCACCGGCTCTCCTCTATCGACCGCCCGAGACACATCCTCATAGAACTCCAGTAAATTTAAGAACATAAGAACATAAGAAATAGGAGCAGGAGTAGGCCATCTAGCCCTTCGAGCCTGCCCCGCCATTCAATAAGATCATGGCTGATCTGTTGTGGCTCAGTTCCACTTTCCCGCCCTCTCCCCATAACCCTTAATCCCCTCTCTTATCAAGAACCCATCAACCCGCTTCTTAAAAATATTTAGCGAGGCAGCCTCCACCACTTCAACGGGCAGAGAATTCCAGAGATTCACCACCCTTTGAGTGAAGAAGTTCCTCCTCAACTCCGTTCTAAACCGCCTCCCCTTTATCTTGAGGTGCCCCCTAGTCCTACTGTCTTTTTTGAGCGGGAAGAGTCTCTCCACCTCTATCCTATCCATCCCATTCATCATCTTATATGTCTCAATGAGATCTCCCCTCATTCTTCTAAACTCTAACGAGTACAAGCCTAGTTTATTCAGCCTCTCCTCATAGCTCAATCCCCTCAACTCCGGTATCAGCCTAGTAAACCTCCTCTGCACTCCCTCCAGGGCCAAAATATCCTTGCGCAGGTGCGGCGCCCAAAACTGCACACAGTACTCCAGCTGCGGCCTCACCAATGCCCTATACAGCTGCAGCAAGACCTCCCTACTTTTATATTCAATCCCCCTTGCTATGAAGGCCAGCATCCCATTCGCCTTCCTGACCACCTGCTGCACCTGTCAGACACGACTTCCCTTTAATGAAACCGTGCTGCGTCTGCTCTATCAAGCAATTCCTCTCAAGATGCCTCGCAATTTCCTCCTTAATGACGGATTCTAACATTTTACCTACCACAGACGTTAAACTAACCGGCCTATAATTCCCCGCCTTTTGCCTGGCACCCTTCTTAAACAACGGCGTAACATTAGCCGTTTTCCAATCTTCAGGCACTTCCCCGGAATCCAGCGATGTCTGGAAAATAACCAGCAATGCATCCACTATCACCTCCGCCATTTCTTATATGGATTCTCAGAGGCTATTTCCCAAGGCTGAAATGGTCGCTACGAGAGGACACACATTTAGGGTGCTGGGGAATAGGTACAGAGGAGATAGCAGGGATAAGTTTTTCACTTAGAGGGTGGTGGGTGAGTGGAATCGGCTACCGTCGGTGGTGGTGGTGGAGGTGAACTTGTTGGGGTCTTTTAAGAGACTTCTGGATGAGTACACAGGACTTAATAGGATTGAGAGTTATAGATAGGCCTGGTAGGTAGGGATATAATCAGCGCAACTTGTGGGCCGAAGGACCTGTTTATGCTGTAGTGTTCTATGTTCATCGTGATGAGGACCATCAGACGATGCAGCAGGATACAGATCGGTTGGAGACTTGGGTGGAGAAATGGCTGATGGAGTTTAATCCGGACAAATGCGAGGTAACGCATTTTGGAAGGTCTAATACAGATAGGAAATATACAGTAAATGTCAGAACCCTTAAGAGTATTGATAGGCAATCACAGATCACTGAAAGTGGCAATGCAAGTGGAGCAGGTAGTCAAGCAGGCATACAGCATGCTTGCCTTCATCAGCCGGGGCACTGAGTTTAAAAATCGGCCAGTCACGTTGCAGCTTTCTAGAAGCTTTGTTCGGCCGCACTTGGAATATAGTGTTCAATTCTGGTTGCTGCACTGCCAGAAAGATGTGGAGCCTTTGCAGAGGTACAGAAAATATTTACCAGGATGTTGTCTGGTATGGAGGGCATTAGCTATGAAGAGAGATTCGGGAAACTTGGTTTGTTCTCACTGGAGTGACAGAGGTTGAGAGGCGACCTGATAGAAGTCTACAAGATTATGAGGGGCATGGACAGAGTGGATAGTCAGAAGCTTTTTCCCAGGGTGGAAGAGTCAATTACTAGGGGGCACAGGTTTAAGGTGTGAGGGGCAAGTTTTTTTACACAGAGAATGGTCAGTGCCTGGAACTCGCTGCCAGGCAAGGTAATGGAAGCGGATCCGATAGTGACTTTTAAGGGGTGTCTTGACAAATACATGAATAAGATGGGAATAGAGGGATATGGTCCCCAGAAGTGTAGGGGATTTTAGTTCAGTCAGGCAGCATGATCAGTTCAGGCTTGGAGGGCCAAAGGGCCTGTTCCTGTCATTTTCTTTGCTCTTGTTCCACACTGTTCCTATCAAACACTCCCAGGACAGGTACAGCACAGAGTCAGGTATGGGATAAAGCTCCCTCTACACTGTCCCCATCAAACATGCTAAAGCAGCATATTGGTTTGGCAGATGTTGTTAGCCCCATATCATTGCTTGGACAGCAATATGTCTTCCCTTGATAGTAAGAAAAAACACTGTGCAGTATTTAAACATAAATTCAGTGTGAGCATCTCCGTATCTGGAAGCTTGACTGTGAGTGACCCCTTGCGCTGGAATCTGCCAATGTGATTAATGTGGTTAAAATCAAACATTGCCAACCCCACATCTCAAATTATCCAAGTTACACTTTTATTCAATTTCCTTTCTGGAAAGTTCTTTACAATGAGAAAAAACATTTTATATCAATTACATAAAAACAAGTGTATTGGGATTCTTGCACAGAATATTCTCCCTGATTCAGTCCCACATAGGGCAGAGTTGGGGGTGTCTAATCTGATGACTTTTTTCCTCTGAAGAATTCTCAAACGTATCGATGGAACAAGATGCCACGTTCGGGGCTCCAAGTCAAATCACTGATGTCAAGTTCTCTCATTCCAGAGGACCCGCTGAGTACCACAGACACTTGCCAAGTGTAGCCAATGTGCCGTGACTGAATCCCACAGTAAGTTTACTGGAAATCTCAGCAACCCCTTCAGTTCAATTGCTGGAAGATAAATAGAAACGATGTGGAAGGCCCATCACTAACAGAATGACAGAGATGAGCTACAGAGCAGTGGAAAACACCGTGTGGATCACAGTACCATGGAGACAGCAGCAATATTCTGCCACATCTCTCATTGAGAGTCTGGAGGGTACAGACACGCAGAAAGACGGTCAGTGCAGGCGGTCCAGTTTTGCCTGCAGTGATTTGAAATTTCCAATTGTTGTCTGTAAGCTGCTGGTAGGACTCATAGACTGAAGTTCAACAAGGAATCGGCCAATTGCATCCAGGCAGCTGTTGGTGAATCGCCGTCTGAAACAGAAAAAATATTCTCAAGTGTCATAGAAACATAGAAAATAGGAGCAGGAGGCCATTTGGCCCTTTGAGCCTGTTGCGCCATTCATTGTGATCATCCAACTCAATAGCCTGATCCCCCCCTACCTGTCAATTTGATTCCTTTTGCCCCAAGTGTTTGACAGCCAATCACCATGCCCACAGCCCCTGGCCAATCACCAATCAAAGCTGCTAGCCAATCAGTGGACAAAGAGCCATTGGCCTATCACTCCATCTGGGGCAGTTGGTATTTAATCCTGACAAGTGGGAGGTGATGCACTTTGGAAGAAGGAACAAGATGAGAGAGTATTTAATGAATGACAGGACACTGGGAAGCTCAGAGGGATCTTGGGGTAATTATTCACTGATCCCTGAAGTTGGCAGAGCAGGTGAATAGGGGAGTTAAGAAGGCAGATGGGATACTTGCTTTTATCAGCTGTGGTACAGAGTATAAGAGCCAGGAGGACAAAGCATTGGTGAGGCCACAGCTAATCACTAGTTCACTAATGTCCTTTAGGGAAGGAAATCTGCCATCCTTACCTGGTCTGGCCCAAATGTGACTCCAGAGCCACAACAATGTAGTTGATTCCCAACTGCCCTCTGAACAAGAGCAATTAGGTATGGGCAATAATTGCTGGCCAGCCAGTGATGGCCATGTCCCATGGATGAATAAACAAAAGAATAAAATAGCGTGTACAGGTTTGCTCTTCTCATTCTAAGAAGGATGTGACAGCACTCGAGGGGGTACAGAGAACATTCACCAGGATGTTGTCTGGGATGGAGCATTTGAGCTATAAGGAGAGACTAGATAGGCTTGGGTTGTGATGTTGAGATGCTAGCGTTGGGCTGGGGTGGATGAAGGAGCAGTGCTCCGAAAGCTTGTGAATCCAAGTAAACCTGCTGGACTTTAACCTGATGTTTTGAGACTTCTTAAAGAAAAGTACCGCACAAGAACAGGCCATTCGGCCCTTCAAGCCCAGGCCAATCATGATGCCCTAACTAAACTAAAAAAAACTTCTGCCTTTACTCAGTCCGTAACCCTCCATTCCCTTCCTATTCATGTATCCATCCAGATGCCTCTCAAATGTTGCTGATGTGCCTGCTTCCACCACCATCTCTGGCAGATCGTTGCAGGCACCCCCCACATCATGTGTGGAAAAACTTCCGCCGCATATCTCCCTTAAACTTTCCTCCTATAACCTTGAACCTATGCCCCCTTGTAATTGACACTTTCACCCTGGGAAGAAGCCTCTGACTATCCACCTTGTCTATGCAAAGAACAGAACAGCACAGGAAGAGGCTCTTTGGCCCTCCAAGACTGTGCCGATCACCTTGTCCTATCAAGACCTATCCCTGTTTGTTCATGTGTCTATCCAGATAAGTCTTAAATGTCGCTAACTTTTCTGCCTCAACCACCTCAATTGCAGTGCATTCCAGGCTGCCACCCCACTCTGTGTAAAAAAAGTTTCCTTGCACATCTCCACTGAACCTTTCTCCCTTATCTTGAACTTGTGTCCCTTTGTAATTGTCATTTCTGCCTTGGGAAAAAGCTTTCAACTGTTCACCCTATCCATACCCCTCATAATTTTATAAACTTCTATCAGGTCGTCCCTCAGCCTCTGTCTTTCCAAGGAGAATAATCCCAGTTTATTCAATCTCTCCTCAGCTAATATCCTCCATACCAGGCAACATCCTGGTAAACTCTTTCTGCACTCTCTCCAAAACCTCCACATTCTTCTGGTAGTGTGGTGACCAGAATTGGACATAGTATTCAAAATGTGGCCTAACCAACGTTTTATACAACTGTAACATAATTCGCCAACTTTTATACTCGATGCCCCGTCTGCCATTCATTATGATCATGACTGAGCATCCAACTCAACAGCCTAATCCTGCTTCTTCTCCATAACCTTTGATCCCATTCACCTCAAGTGCTATATCCAGCTGCCTCTTGAATGCATTAAATGTTTTGGCATCAACAACTTCCTATGGTAATGAATTCCACAGGATTCATTTAAGGATCCGTGGATCTGTTTTCCCAGATCTCTCTCTGTGTCTATGCTCCTGATGGTTCTGCCATTTATTTTGTAGCTCCCACTTGAATTGGATCTACCAAAATGCATCATCCTGCATTTGTCCAGATTAAATTCCATCTGCTGTTTCTCCACCCCGTTTTTCAGCCTATCCATATCCTGCCGTATTCCTTGACAATCTTCATCACTATCTGCAACTCCACCAATCTTAGAATCATCCCCAAACTTGCTAGTCAGACCAGTAACGTTTTCTTCCAAGTCATTTATACATACTACAAACAGCAGAGGTCCTAGCACTGATCTCTAGGGAAACCACGAGTTACAGATCTCCACCAGAAAAACACTCTTCCACCACTACCCTCTGTCTTCTATAGCTAAACACACTAAAAAGTCTCACAACACCAGGTTAAAGTCCAACAGGTTTATTTGGTAGCAGGAGCCACTAGCTTTCAGAGCGCTGCTTCTTCATCAGGTGAGTGGGAGTTCTGTTCACAAACAAGGCATATAAAAGCTCAAACTCAATTTACAAAATAATGGTTGGAATGTGAGTCTTCACAGGTAATCAAGTCTTAAAGGTACAGACAATGTGAGTGGCAAGAGGGTTAAGCACAGGTTAAAGAGATGTGTATTGTCTCCAGCTAGGACAGTTAGTGAGATTTTGCAAGCCCAGGCAAGTCGTGGGGATTACAGATAGAGTCATAAAGATTTACAGCATGGAAACAGGCCCTTCAGCCCAACTTGTCTACGCTGCCCTTTTTATTAATCTCTGAAGCTAGCCCCAATTGCCCGCATTTGGCCCATATCCCTCTATACCAATTTTACCCATGTAACTGTCGAAATGCTTTTTAAAAGACAAAATTGTACCCTCTCCTACTACTACCGCTGCCAACTTGTTCCAGATACCAGCCTCTGTGTGAAAAAATTGCTGCTCTGAACACTTTTGTATCTCTCCCCTTCCACCTTAAACCTATGCCCTCTAGTTTTAGACACCCCTACCTTTGGGGAAACGATATTGACTATCGAGCTGATCTATGCCCTTCATCATTTTACAGACCTCTATAAGATCACCCCTCAGCCTTGTACACTCCAGAGAAAAAAGTCCCAGATATAGTGTGACATGAACCTAAGATCCTGGTTGAGGCCATCCTCGCGTGTGCGGAACTTGGCTATCAGTCTCTGTTCAGTGATTCTGCGCTGTCGTGTGTCGTGAAGGCCGTCTTGGAGAATGCTTACCTGAAGCTCAGAGGCTGAATGCTTGTGACCGCTTCTATGGCTAAGTCAGTTCTGAAGCCATCTAGCTAGTTCACCCCTGATACCAAATGATTTAATCTTTTGTAAGAGCTTGCCATGAGGGACCTTGTCAAATTCCTTACTAAAGTCCACGCAGGCAACATCCCCAGCCTTCCCATATCAATCATTTTTGTCACCTCCTCAAAAAAAAATCAGTTAAATTAGTAAGTCATGACCTCCCTTGCAGAAAACCATGCTATCTGTCGCTAATAAGACCTATCCCTAAGAATCTTCTCCAACAATTTCACTGTCACTGACATCAAGCTCAGTGGCCTTTAGTTACCCAGGTTATCCTTGCTACCCTTCTTAAATAACAGGACAACACTGGCTATCCTCCAATGCCTCTCAAGTTTGTAGACCCCTATCAGGTCTCCCCTCAGTCTCCATCCTTCCAGTGAAACAATCCCAGTTTATTCAACCTCTTCTCATAGCCAACAGTCTTGAGACCAGGCAACAGCCTGGTGAAGCTTCTTTGCGCTCTTGCCAAAGTTTCCACGTCCTTCTGGTAGCGCAGTGACCAGAACTGCACGCAATACTCCAAATGTGGCCTGATCAAGATTTTATATAGCTTCAACATGATTTCCCAACTCTTCTACTATTAGATAGGTTTGGATTGTTTTCATTAAATCAGCCTCGCAAGTAGAGAATGTGGTCAAGAAGGCGTATGGTGTACTGGCCTTCATTAATCGAGGGATTGAGTTTAGGAGTCGGGAGGTAATGCTGCAACTTTATAAGACCCTTGTCAGACCCCACTTGGAGTACTGTGCGCAGTTCTGGTCGCCTCACTACAGGAAGGATGTGGAAGCTATTGAGAGGGTGCAGAGGAGATTTACAAGGATGTTGCCTGGATTGGGAGGCATGCCTTATGAAGATAGGTTGAGGAAGCTAGGTCTCTACTCCCTGGAGAGACGAAGATTGAGAGGCGACCTGATAGAAGTTTATAAAATGTTGAGAGGAATAGATAGGGTGGATTCTCGGAGGCTATTTCCCAGGGCTGAAATGGTCGCTACGAGAGGACACAGGTTTAAGGTGCTGGGGAGCAAGTACAGAGGAGATGTCAGGGGTAAGTTTTTCACTCAGAGGGTGGGGGTGAGTGGGTGGAATTGGCTGCCGTCGGTGGTGGTAGATGCGAACTCGCTGGGATCTTTAAAGAGACTCCTGGATGAGTGCATGGGATTTAATGGGATTGAGAGTTATAGATAGGCCTGGTAGGTATGGATATGATCAGCACAACTTGTGGGCCGAAGGGCCTGTTTGTGCTGTAGTTTTCTATGTTCTATTACAAAAAAGGCTGAAGGGGAACATGATTAGAGTCATAGAGGTTTACAGCATGGAAACATGCCCTTCGACCCAATTTGTCCATGCGCCCTTTCTTCTTTAGAAACCTTTAAGCTAGCCGCAGTTGTCCACATTGGGCTCGTATCCCTCTATACCAACATATCCATGTAACTGTCTAAATGCTTTTTAAAAGACAAAATTGTACCCACCTCCACTACTGCCTCTGGCAGCTTGTTCCAGACACTCACCACCCTCTGTGTGAAAAAATTGCCCCTCTGGACACTTTTGTATCTCTCCCCTCTCACCTTTAACCTATGACCTCTAGTTTTAGACCCTCCCTACCTTTGGGAAAAGATATTGACTATCTAGCTGATCAATGCCCCTCATTATTTTATAGACCTCTATAAGATCACCCCTCAGCCTTCTATGCTCCAGAGAAAAAAGTCCCAGTCTATCCAGCCTGCCCGTATAACTCAATCCATCAAGTCCCGGTAACATTCTAGTAAATCTTTTCTGCACTCTTTCTAGTTCAATAACATCCTTCCTATAATAGGGTGACCAGAACTGCACACAGTATTCCAAGTGTGGCCTTACCAATGTCTTATACAACTTCAACAAGACGTCCCAATTCCTGTATTCAATGTTCTGACTGATGAAACCAAGCATGCTGAATGCCTTCTTCACCACTCTGTCCACCTGTGACTCCACTTTCCAGGAGCTATGAACATGTACCCCTAGATCTCTTTGTTCTGTAACTCTCCCCAACATTCTACCATTAACTGAGTAAGTCCTGCCCTGGTTCAATCTACCAAAATGCATCACCTCGCATTTGTCTAAATTAAACTCATCTGCCATTCATCAGCCCACTGGCCCAACTGATCAAGAACAAAAGAATAAAGAACAGTACAGCACAGGAAACAGGCCCTTCGGCCCTCCAAGCCTGCACCGCTCATGCTTCCAACTAGACCATCCGTTTACATCCCTCCATTCCCAGTCTGCTCATGTGACTATCTAGATAAGTCTTAAACGATCTCAGCATGTCTGCCTCTACCACCTTGCTTGGCAGTGCATTCCAGGACCCCACCACTCTCTGTGTAAAATATGTCCCTCTGACATCTGTGTTAAACCTTGCCCCCCTCACCTTGAACCTGTGACCCCTTGTGTTCGTCACCTCGACCTGGGAAAAAGTTTCCCACTGTTTGCCCTATCTATGTCCTTCACAATTTTATATACCTCTATTAGGTCAGCCCTCATCCTCTGTCTTTCCAGGGAGAACAACCCCAGTTTACCCAATCTCTCCTCATAGCTAAGACCATCCATACCAGGCAACATCCTGGTAAACCTTTTCTGTACTCTCTCCAAAGCCTCCATGTCGTTCTGGTAGTGTGGCGACCAGAACTGGACGCAGTATTCCAAATGTGGCCTAACCAACGTTCTATACAGCTACAACATCATACGCCAAGTTTTATACTCTATGCCCCGTCCTATAAAGGCAAGCATGCCATATACCTTCTTCACCACCTTCTCCAGCTGTGCTGCCACTTTTAAGGATTGTGGACCTGCACACCCAGGTCCCTCTGTGTGTCTATACTCCTGATGGTTCTGCCATTTATTGTATAGCTCCCCCCTACATTAGTTCTTCCAAAATGCATCACTTCGCATTTATCTGGATTAAATTCCATCTGCCATTTCTCTGCCCAATTTTGCAGCCTATTTATATCCTGCTGTATTCTCTGATAACGTTCATCGCTATCCGCAAGTCCAGCCATCTTTGTGTCGCCCGCAAACTTACTGATCACACCAGTTACACCTTCTCCCAAATCGTTTATATATATCACAAACAGCAGAGGTCCCAGTACAGAGCCCTACAGATCACCACTAGTCACAGACCTCCAGCCAGAAAAAGACTGCTACCCTCTGTCTTCTATGGCCAAGCCAGTTCTCCACCCATCTAGCTAGCTCTCCTTTTTTCCCATGAGATTGAACCTTTTGCACCAACCTGCCATGAGGGACTTTGTCAAACGCTTTACTAAAATCCATATAGACGACATCCACGGCCCTTCCCTCGCTAATCGTTTGTCACCTCCTCAAAAAACTCAACCAAATTTGAGAGGCATGACCTCCCTCTTACAAAACCATGCTGTCTATCATTAATGAGATCATTCCGTTCTAAACGTGCATATATCCTATCTCTAAGAATCCATTCCAACAATTCCCCTACCACAGACGTCAAGCTCACCGGCCTATAATTACCTGGGTTATCCTTGCTACTCTTCTTAAATAACGGGACCACATTTGCTATCCTCCAATCCTCTGGGACCTCACTTGTGTCCAGTGAAGAGACAAAGATTTCTGTTAGAGGCCCAGCAATTTCATCTCTTGTCTCCCTGAGCAGTCTAGGATAGATGCCATCAGGCCCTGGGAATTTGTCAGTCTTAATGTTCCCTAGAAAACCTAATACTTCCTCCCTTGTAATAGAGATTTTCTCTAACGGGTCAACACACCTCTCCGAGACACTCCCAATCAACACATCCCTCTCCTTTGTGAATACTGGTGCGAAGTATTCATTTAGGATCTCCCCTGTTCCCTTGGGCTCTAAGCATAATTACAAAGAAGAACAAAGACAAAGAACAACCCAGCATGGGAAACAGGCCCTTCGGCCCAACGAGCCCGCACTGCCATCTTAACGAAGCATTTTCCTACACCTACCCTGGCCCGTGTGTATGCGTATGGTACCCCCATCCCCTCCTTTGTCCCTGAGAGGTCCAATTTTTTCCCTGACAACTCTTTTGTTCCTAATGTATGAATAAAATGCCTTAGGATTCTCCTTAATCTTGTCTGCCAAGGACATTTCATGACCCCTTTTTGCCCTTCTAACTCCCCCATTTGAGTTCTTTTTTACTTTCTCTGAATTCTTCCAGTGCTCCATCTGTTTGTAGCTGCCTGCACCTAACGTATGCCTCTCTTTTCTTTTTGATCAGAGCCTCAGTTTCCCTGGTTATCCACAGCTCTTTAATCCTACCTTTCCTATCCTTCCTTTTTTATAGGCACATGCCTGTCCTGCAGGCCTATCAACTGCCCCTTAAAAGACTCCCACATGCCAGATGTAGATTTACCCTTGAACAGCCTCTCCCAATCAACAGCCACCAATTCCTGCCAGATCCAGCTATTGTTAGCCTTTCCCCAATTCAGCACCTTACCCATCTTTTTCCATTACTATCCTAAAGTTTACAGAATTGTGATCACTATTTGCTACATGTTCCCCTACTGAAACTTTGAAAACCTGACCGGGCTCATTCCCCAATACTAGGTCCAGTTTAGGCCCCTCTCTAGTTGGGCTATCTACATACTGTTCCAAAGAACCTTCCTGTACGCATTTTATAAATTCTTCCCCGTCCAGGCTCCTAGCCCTAAGCACTTTCCAGTCTATACCAGGGAAATTAAAGTCTCCAACTACAACAACCCTATTTTTTTTGCACCTATCCAGAATCTCCTTACAAATCTGTTCCTTCACTTCCCGTTGGCTGTTGGGTAATAAGAACAGAAGAAATAGGAGCAGGAGTAGGCCATCTAGCTCTTCGAGCCTGCCCACCATTCAATAAGATCATGGCTGATCTGAAGTGGATCAGTTCCACTTTCCTGCTCTCTCCCCATAACCCTTAATTCCCTTGTCTATCAGAAACCTATCTACCCGTGACTTAAACATATTTAGCGAGGCAGCCTCCACCACTTCAACGGGCAGAGAATTCCAGAGATTCACCACCCTTTGAGTGAAGAAGTTCCTCCTCAACTCCGATCTAAACTGCTTCCCCCCTCCTTATCTTGAGGCTGTGCCCTCTAGTCCTGCTGTCCTTTCTAAGCGGGAAGAGTCTCTCTACCTCTACCCTATCGGTCCCCTTCATTATCTTATACGTCTCTATAAGATCCCCCCTCATCCTTCTAAACTCCAACGAATACAGACCCAGTCTATTTAGCCTCTCTTCATAGTCCAACCCCCTCATCCCCCAAAGATGTGCTTTTAGGCTGATTGATTGGGTACTAAAATTGTCCCTAAATTGGACCTCCCTGATCCTCGCACGTTAGGCGTAGACTAAAATCATGAATAGGACACTGAGATAGTAGGACGGCGGCGCGGGCTCGTTGGGCCGAAGGGCCTGTTTCCCGTGCTGTGTTGTTGTTGTTCTTTGTATCAGCCTAGTAAACCTCCTCTGCACTCCCTCCAAGGCCAAAATATCCTTGCGCAAGTGCGGCAATCAAAACTACACACAGTACTCCAGCTGCGGCCTCACCAGTGCCCTGTACAGTCGCAGCAAGACCTCCCTGCTTTTATATTCTATCCCCCTCGCTGTAAAGGCCAGCATCCCATTCGCCTTCTTGATCACCCGCTGCATCTGCAGACTGGGTTTTTGAGACTCATGCACAAGGACCCCCAGGTCCCTCTGCACCGTAGCATGCTGCAGCGTTTCGCCCTTTAAATAGTAATCCCTCCTACTATTATTTCTGCCATAGTGGATAACCTCACACTTGCTAACATTGTACTCCATCTGCCAGGTCCTCGCCCACTCGCTCAGCCTATCCAGATCCCTCTGCAGACTTTCCACACCCTCCGCGCGATTCGCTTTTCCACTTACCTTCGTGTCATCAGCAAATTTCGTCACCCTACACTCAGCCCCCTCCTCCAGATCATCTATATAAATGGTAAATAGCTGAGGCCCCAGCACCGATCCCTGTAGCACTCCACTAGTCACCAACCGCCAATCAGAATAGCACCCATTGATACCAACTCTCTGCTTCCTATTAGGCAACCAATCCTCTATCCACGCTAACACCTTACCCCCAACTCCATGCCCCCTAACCTTCTGAAGCAACCTTTTGTGAGGCACCTTATCAAACGCCTTTTGAAAATCTAGAAATACCACATCCACCGGTTCCCCTCTGTCTACCGCACTAGTCACATCCTCATAGAAATCCAATAAATTCGTCAAACACGACTTCCCCTTAACGAATCCGTGCTGCGTCTGCTCTATCAAACCATTCCTTTCCAGGTGCCTCGCTATTTCTTCTTTGATGACGGATTCGAGCATTCTTCCAACAACAGACATTAAACTAACCGGCCTATAATTCCCTGCCTTTTGTCTGCTACCTTTTTTACACAGCGGCGTAATATTAGCCGTTTTCCAATCTTCCGGCACTTCCCCGGAATCCAGCGAAGTTTGGTAAATAAACACTAAGGCATCCACTATCACCTCTGGCATTTCCTTCAGAACCCTGGGATCATTCCATCCGGTCCTGGGGACTTGTCTACCATCAGTCCCGTTAGTCTATCAAGCACTACCTCTCTAGTGACAGTAATTGAATTCAGGCCCTCAACTCCTACCATCCTTCTATCTTTAGTATCCGGCAAACTATTTGCACCCTCCTCCGTGAAGACTGAGGCAAAAAACTTATTTAAGGCCTCAGCCATTTCCTCATCTCCCACCGCTAAATCCCCCTTCTCATCCTCTAAGGGTCCAACATTCACTCTATCCAGCCTCCTCTTTATATATTTATAAAAACTCTTACTGTCCTTTTTTATATTTAGAACATAGAACATTACAGCGCAGAACAGGCCCTTCGGCCCACGGTGTTGCGCCGACCAGTTAAAAAAACAATGACCCTCTAATCTAAACCAATCCCTTTTCGTCCATAAACCTATCCACGGATCTCTTAAACGCCCCCAAACTAGGCGCATTTACAATCGCAGCAGGCAGGGCGTTCCAATCCCTCACCACCCTCTGGGTAAAGAACCTACCCCTGACATCCGTCCTATAACTACTCCCCCTTAATTTAAAGCCATGCCCCCTCGTGCTAGCTTTCTCCATCCGAGGAAAAAGGCTATCACTGTCCACCCTATCTAAACCTCTAATCATCTTATATGTTTCAATAAGATCCCCTCTTAGCCGCCTTCTTTCCAGCGAAAACAACCCCAAATCCCTCAGTCTCTCCTCATAGGACCTCCCCTCCATACCAGGCAACATCCTGGTAAACCTCCTCTGCACCCTCTCCAAAGCCTCCACATCCTTCCTGTAATGTGGGGACCAGAACTGCACACAGTACTCCAAGTGCGGCCGCACCAGAGTTGTGTACAGTTGCAACATGACGCTGCGACTCCTAAATTCAATCCCCCTACCAATAAACGCCAAGACACCGTATGCCTTCTTAACAACCCTATCTACTTGATTTCCAACTTTCAGGGATCTATGTACACATACACCTAGATCCCTCTGTTCATCCACACTATTCAAAGTCCTCCCGTTAGCCCTATACTCAACACATCTGTTATTCCTACCAAAGTGAATTACCTCACACTTCTCCGCATTAAACTCCATCCGCCACCTCTCGGCCCAGCTCTGCAACCTGTCCAAGTCTTCCTGCAAACTATGACACCCTTCCTCACAATCTACCACACCTCCGACTTTGGTGTCATCAGCAAATTTACTAATCCACCCAACTATACCCTCATCCAGATCATTAATAAAAATTACAAACAGCAGTGGCCCCAAAACAGATCCCTGAGGCACACCACTCGTAACCGAACTCCATGACGAATATTTACCATCAACCACCACCCTCTGAAACCTATCTGCTAGCCAATTCCTGATCTAATTTCCTAGATTACCCTCAATCCCATACATCTGCATTTTCTGCAGAAGCCTACCGTGGTGAACCTTATCAAACGCCTTACTAAAATCCATATACACCACGTCAACTGCCTTACCCCCATCCACCTCTTTGGTCACTTTTTCAAAAAACTCAATAAGGTTAGTAAGGCACGACCTACCCGCTACAAAACCATGCTGACTATCTCCAATCAATTCATTACTCTCCAAATAACTATAAATCCGATCCCGAATAATTTTTTCTAAAACCTTGCCCACAACAGAAGTGAGACTCACCGGTCTATAATTCCCGGGGAAGTCTCTGTTCCCCTTCTTAAACAATGGGACAACATTCGCTAACCTCCAATCTTCCGGTACTATACCAGAGGCCAACGACGACCTGAAGATCAGAGCCAGAGGCTCTGCAATCACTTCTCTTGCCTCCCAGAGAATCCTAGGGTAAATCCCATCCGGATCACGGGACTTATCTATCTTCAATCCCTCAAGAATATCCAGCACATCCTCCTTATCAACTGTAATACTGTCTATTCTACTCCCCTGCAACCCAGTGTCCTCCTCAGCTATATTCTTGTCCCCCTGCGTGAACACCAAAGAGAAATATTGGTTCAATGCCTTTCCAATCTCTTCCGGTTCCACACATAACTTCCCTCTGCTGTCTATAACTGGCCCTAATCTTGCCCTAACCAACCTTCTGTTCTTGACATATCTATAGAACGCCTTAGGATTCTCCTTAATCCTATCAGCCAAAGTCTTCTCATGTCCTCTTTTAGCCCTTCTTAGCTCACTCTTCAACTCCCTCCTAGCCAATCTAAAGTTTTCTAGTGCACTACCCGAGCCCTCAAGTCTCATCCGAACATAAGCCTCCTTTTTCTTTTTTTTTAGTGCTAGTTTAGCTTCATAGTCTATCCTTCCTTTCTTTATCAACTTCTTAGTCATTCTTTGTTGATTTTTAAACATTTCCCAATCTTAATCACCCACTATTTTTAGCCACTCTGAACGCATCAGCTTTTAATTTAATACTCTCCTTTATTTCCTTCGATAACCACGGCTGGTTATCCCTTTTCCTACATTCCTTCTTTACCATCGGAATATATTTCTGCTGGTGGCCTGTACTATACCCCCAGCATAGTGATTCTGCCCTTCCTGTTTCTGAGCTCCACCCACAGTGATACGTTACATGTCCCCTCTAAATTGTCCACCCTCTGCACTGCTGTAAGAGGCAGTGATTGAGATGTTTTAGACTATGAGAGATATGGACAGGGTGAGTAGGGAGCAGCTGTTCCCCTTGGGTGAGAGATCAATCACAAGGGGGCAGAGTTTTAGGTAAGGGGCAGGAGATTCATGGGGGATTTGAGAAAAAATGTTTTTATGTAGAGGGTGATAGGAATCTGGAATGCACTGGGAAGGTAGTGGGGACCAGAAGCATTACAACGTTTAAAAAATATTTTGATGAGCACTTGAAACATTAAAGATTCAAGGATCTGGGACAAGTACAGGAGAATGGGATGGGCCCATCTTTTGTGGAAGTTATTGTCAGTGCAGACTTGAAGGGCTGAAGGAGCTTTTCTGAGCTGTATGAATCACTGAGTAACCATGTGCTTAATACTCCAAAACACCCACCATAATCACCATAACCACAACTCACCTCTCATGGGCTGGAACTTTATTGGGTTCTTGCACGTAGTCACTGAGAAGGACATGAATACACTCCAGCAAGTGGAGAGGCTTTTTGACCCTCTGCCAGTAAGGATCCTAAAAAAGGGCAAAGCAGAATCAGAAACAACACCAGCAACTAGTCAAATAACAAGTGTCAGAACTGTGACCTCTGTTGTTGAAAGCAGTCATGATGTGGAGATGCCAGCGTTAAATTGGGGTAAACACAGTAAGAAGTCTCACCTTACAAGCTTTCGTCAGGTCTGTGGAAGGTTTTGATCAGAGAAGGGCATATAAGGTCACACAGTTTACAGAATACTGATTAGAATGCAAGTCTTTACAGCTAACCTGCTGTTCAAGTCTTAAAGATGCAGACAATGTGAGTGGAGATAGCATTAGCATAGGTTAAAGAGATACGTATTATCTCCAGACAGGACAGTAAGTGACATTGTACAAGCACATTTTGGCAGGTCCAATGGGATGAAGGAGTACAATATCAAGGGTAGGAGTCTTAGCAGTGTAGAGGAGCAGAAGGACCTTGGGGTGCGGGTCCATAGGACTCAAATCGGCCTCGCAGGTGGAGGATGTGGTCAAGAAGGCGTATGGTGTACTGGCCTTCATTAATCGAGGGATTGAGTTTAGGAGTTGGGAGGTAATGCTGCAACTTTATAAGACCCTTGTCAGACCCCACTTGGAGTACTGTGCGCAGTTCTGATCGCCTCACTATAGGAAGGATGTGGAAGCTATTGAAAGGGTACAGAGGAGATTTACAAGGATGTTGCCTGGATTGGGAGGCATGCCTTATGAAGATAGGTTGAGGGAGCTTGGCCTTTTCTCCCTGGAGAGATGAAGGATGAGAGGTGACCTGATAGAGGTTTATAAGATGTTGAGAGATATCGATCGGGTGGATTCTCAGAGACTATTTCCCAGGGCTGAAATGGTTGCTATGAGAGGACACAGGTTTAAGGTGCTGGGGAGTGGGTACAGAGGAGATGTCAGGGGTAAGTTTTTCACTCAGAGGGTGGTGAGTGAGTGGAATCGGCTGCTGTCGGTGGTGGTGGAGGCAAACTCGTTGGGGTCTTTTAAGAGACTTCTGGATGAGTACATGGGATTTTTTAAATAAACTTTATAAGTACTTACCTCCGGGTATCGGCCTCATTGTTCCTGTGGAGCAGCATGGAGAGGCAGTGATTTGGGCGAGTGTGGTGGTCGAGATTAAAGGTAAATTTTTAACTTTTTCTTTCTAGTTAAAGTTGCGAGCAGCGGTGGTTTTTTCTGTACCTTTTTTTAAATTAGCTAGAAACCGGAAGTCATCATTAGGAGGCTTACCAGTAGTTGTAGTTTTTTGTTTGTCTCTCTGACCCTATAAATTGGTACAGAGAGGATACCCGATCCTCTACACAGGTAGAGTATCCCACCCTCCCCCCTCCTCTAACCTAATAATGTGTGTGGGAAGTTTTTTTTTCCCTCCTGGAAATTGTATCAGAGATGGCAGTTCAGGCAGTAAGCTGCACCTCCTGCGGTATGTACAAGGTGAGGGACACCAGTAGTGTTCCTGCTCATTATACCTGCAGGAAGTGTGTACGCTTGCAGCTCCTAGAGGATCGTGTTAAGGAGCTGGAGCTGGAATTGGAGGAACTCCGGATAATTTGGGAGGTTGAGGTGGACATTGACAGGAGTTACAAAGAGATAGTCACTCCTAAAAATGAGTCTTGGGTAACTGCTAGGAAGAGGGGTAAGAAGCAATCGGGGAGACAATCCCCCAGGGCTGATCCCCTCCAAAATAAGATTTCTGTCCTGGAGGCTACAGCTGAGGAAGAATCAACTGGAGATAGCTAAAGGGAGCAGGTCTCTGGAGGTGAGCCTGCTGTGAAGGCTCAGGTGGGTAGGGGAAGTAAAAGATTGGGCCTGGTGATTGGGGACTCCATAGTTAGGGGGACAGATAAGAGAGTCAACAGTAATGGAAGGGACTCAGGGCTGGTGTGTTGCCTCCCAGGGGCTGGGGTCTGGGATGTTTCAGAGCAGGTGCTCAAGACTCTTAAGGGAGAAGGGAGTCAGCCCCAAGTCATAGTTCATGTGGGGACACATGACATAGGGAGGATAAGGGAAGGGGATATTAAACAGAAATTTATGGAGTTGGGGTGGAAACTTAGGGCCAAATCAAACAGAGTGGTTATCTTGGGACTCTTGCCTGTGCCACGGGATAGTTTAGAGAAGAACAGAGAGAGGGAAAATTTGAACTCGTGGCTGAGGGGATGGTGCAGGAGGGAGGGGTTCAGGTTCTTGAACAATTGGGGCTCATTCTGGGGTAGGTGGGACCTCTACAACAGTGATGGTCTACACCTGAATCAGAGGAGAACCAATATCTTGGGGGGGAAATTTGCAAAGGCTATGCAGGGGGGTTTAAACTGATTCAGAGGGGGGCGGTGGGATCCTGAGTAGCAGGGATGAAATTGAGGGGGTCATAGATGAGGACTGCAAAGCACGGCATCATGGGGGTGGGGTGGAGCAGGGTTTGAAATGCGTATACTTTAATGTGAGGAGTATTCGCAATAAAGTGGATGAACTTGCAGCGTGGATCAGTACCTGGAACTTTGGTGTTGTGGCCGTTTCAGAGACATGGGTAGAGCAGGGACAGGAACAGTTGTTGCAGGTTCCGGGGTTCAAATGCTTCAGTCGGAGTAGAGAAGGAGGTAGAAGGGGGGGAGGAGTAGCATTATTAGTCAAGGACTGTATCACAGGGGCAGTAACTACAGGGGCTGGGAACATCCGAAATGTGGAGTTTATTCAAGGAGCAGCTACTGCGAGTCCTTGATAAGTATGTCCCTGTCAGGCAAGGAGGAAATGGTCGAGCAAGGGAACCGTGGTGCACTAAAAAAGTTGATTCGCTGGTTAAAAGGAAAAAGGAGGCTTATGTCAGGATGTGGTTTGAGGGCTCAGGTAGTTTACTGGAAAGCTATAGATTAGCCAGGAGGATGTTAAAGAGTGAGTTAAGAAGAGCTAAAAGAGCACACGAGAAGACTTTGGCTGATAGGATTAAGGAGAATCCTAAGGCTTTCTTTATATGTTAAGAATAGAAGATTGGTTAGGGCAAGATTAGGGCCAGTCAGAGACAGCAGTGGGAAGTTATGTGTGGAACCGGAAGAGATTGGAGAGGCACTGAACAAATATTTCTCTTCGTATTCACGCAGGGAGACGTAAATGTAGTTGTAGAGAACACTGGGTTACAGGGTTGTAAACTGGATAGTATTGAAGTAGATAAGGAGGACGTGCTAGATATTCTTGAGGGTTTGAAAATAGATAAGTCCCCTGGGCCGGACAGGATTTACCCTAGGATTCTCTGGGAGGCAAGAGAGGCGATTGCAGAGCCTCTGGCTCTGATCTTCAGGTCGTCGTTGGTCACAGGTATAGTGCCAGAAGACTGGAGGATAGCAAATGTTGTCCCATTGTTTAAGAAGGGGAATAGAGACTTCCCTGGGAATTATAGACCGGTGAGTCTCACTTCTGTTGTGGGCAAAGTATTAGAAAAAATTATTAGGGATAGGATTTATAGTTATTTAGAGAGTAATGAATTGATTGGAGATAGTCAGCATGGTTTTGTGAAGGGTAGGTCGTGCCTTACTAACCTTATTGAGTTTTTTGAAAAAGTGACCAAAGAAGTGGATGGGGGTAAGGCAGTTGACGTGGTATATATGGACTTTAGTAAGGCGTTTGATAAGGTTCACCATGGAAGGCTTCTGCAGAAAATGCAGATGTATGGGATTGAGGGTGATTTAGTTAATTGGATCAGGAATTGGCTAGCAGATAGAAGATAGAGGGTGGTGGTTGATGGAAAGTATTCATCATGGAGTTCGGTTACAAGTGGTGTGCCTCAGGGATCTGTTTTGGGGCCACTGCTGTTTGTAATTTTTATAAATGATCTGGAAGAGGGTATAGAAGGATGGATTAGTAAATTTGCTGATGACACCAAAGTCAGAGGTGTGGTAGATAGTGAAGAGGGGTATCATAGTTTACAGAGAGACTTGGACAAGTTGCAGAGCTGGGCCGAGAGGTGGCAGATGGAGTTTAATGCGGAAAAGTGTGAGGTAATTCACTTTGGCAGGAATAACAGATGTGTAGAGTATAGGGCTAACGGTAGGACTCTGAATAGTGTTGACGAACAGAGGGATCTAGGTGTATATGTGCATAGATCCCTGAAAGTTGGAAATCAAGTTGATAAGGTTGTTAGGAAGGCACACGGTGTCTTGGCGTTTATTGGTAGGGGGATTGAATTTAGGAGCCACAACGTCATGTTGCAACTGTACAAAACTCTGGTGCGGCCGCACTTGGAGTATTGTGTACAGTTCTGGTCCCCACATTATAGGAAGGATGTGGAGGCATTGGAGAGGGCGCAGAGGTGGTTTACCAGGATGTTGCCTGGTATGGAGGGAAGGTCCTATGAGGAGAGACTGAGGGATTTGAGGTTGTTTTCGTTAGAAAGAAGGCGGCTAAGAGGACACCTTATTGAAACGTACAAGATGATTAGAGGTTTAGATAGGGTAGACAGTGATAGCCTTTTTCCTCGGATGGAGAGAGCTAGCACGAGGGGACATAGCTTTAAATTAAGGGGTGGTAGTTATAGGATGGATGTCAGAGGTAGGTTCTTTACCCAGAGGGTGGTGAGGGATTGGAATGCCCTGCCTGCTGCAGTTGTAGATGCGCCTAGTTTGGTGGCGTTTAAGAGGTCCGTGGATAGGTTTATGGATGGAAAGGGATTGGTTTAGGTTAGAGGGTCATTGCTTTTTTCTTAATTGGTCGGCGCAACATCGAGGGCCAAAGGGCCTATTCTGCACTGTAATGTTCTATGTTCTGTTAATGGGGTTGAGGGTTATGGATAGGCTTAGTAGGTAGGGATATGATCAGCGCAACTTGTGGCCCGGAGGGTCTGTTTGTGCTGTAGTGTTCTATTTTCTATATTCTAAGCCCAGGTAAGTCATGGGGGTTACAGATAGTGTGACATGAACCCAAGATTCCTGTTGAGACCGTCCTCATGTGTGCGGAACTTGGTTATCAGTCTCTGCTCAGCGACTCTGCGCTGTTGTGTGTCGTGAAGGCCGTCTTGGAGAATGTTTACCTAAAGATCAGAGACCGAATGCCCATGGCCACTAAAGTGTTCGCCAACAGAAGGGAACAGTCTTGCCTTGTAATTGTTCAGCGGTGTTCATTCATCCATTGTTGTAGCGTCTGCACGGTCTCCCCAATGTACCATGCCTCGGGACATCCTTTCCTGCAGCGTGTCAGGTAGACAACGTTGGCCGAGTTGCGAGAGTATGTGCCGTGTATCTGGTGGATGGTGTTCTCACATGAGTTGATGTCATCCATGTCGATGATCCGGCATGCCTCGCAGAGGTTGCTGTGGCAGGGTTGTGTGGTGTTGTGGTCACTGTTCTCCTGAAGGCTGGGTAGTTTTCTGCGAACAATGGTCAGTTTGAAGTTGTGCGTTGTTTGAAGGCAAGAAGTTGGAGTATGGGGATGGCCCTGGTGAGATGTTCGGCTTCATCAATGATGTGTTGAAGACTCTGCAGAAGATGTCGTAGCTTCTCCGCTCCGCGGAAGTACTGGACAATGAAGGGTACTCTGTCCACCGTGTCCCGTGTTTGTCTTCTGAGGAGGTTGGTGCAGTTTTTCCCTGTGGCGCGTTGGAACTGTTGATCGATGAGTTGAGCGCCATATCCTGTTCTTAAGAGGGCATCTTTCAGCATCTGGAGGTGTCTGTCGCGATCCTCCTCATCTGAGCAGATCCTGTGTATACGGAGGGCTTGTCCGTAGGGGATGGCTTCTTTAACGTGTTTAGGGTGGAAGCTGGAGAAGTGGACCATCCTGAGGTTATCTGTGGGCTTGCGGTACAGTGAGATACTGAGGTGACCGTCCAACGCTGCCTTCTCTACATTATGACTACCATTGACACCGCACACTGCTGGATCCAAGTGGATCTCTAAGAAGATTGCTCATATTGACACAGGCATCAAGTTTTTACAAAGATGCAAGAAAGCAGACAAGATACCGAAAGGGCTACAGATCACGAACCCACTCAGGTCAACCTATGACACAGACTACACTGACAGACTTTGCCGTCGCACCTCTCTCACACTCCACAACCTCATACACCAGCTCTACAGCAAATGCCGCATCCTGGAAACCAAGACAGAATACGTATTCTCAACTTGCACTCAGGACGCAGACCAGCTGCGAAACTCTGCCAAGCAAATGAGACAAAGAAACTACACCACCTACATGCAGACCAAGAACAGGAAACTTGAGAAATTCGGCATCACCACCAGCAACAACCAAGCCTCTCCCAGCACCACAGTAGAAAACAGCAGCACCGCAGGGAAGTCCAGTGTCAACTTGTCAGACTACACACTTCAACCAGATGAAATCGAAGTTCTCAACTGAGGGCTCAATTTCTGCCCCACCACCAAAATGGACCCCATCAGTCTCGCAGCGGACAGAATTCATCAGGTGAATGAGGCTGCGGAAGTTCATCCACAAACCCCAAGAGACCAACAGCAAATACAATGAGACAGCCGATGAACTAGAACAGCCGACAGAAAGCATGGATAGTCAGCATGGATTTGTCAAGGGCAGGTCGTGCCTTACAAGCCTAGTTGAGTTCTTCGATAATGTGACTGAACACATTGACGAAGGCAGTGCCGTGGACGTAGTGTACATGGACTTCAGCAAGGCGTTTGATAAGGTCCCCCATGCAAGACTTCTTGAGAAGGTGAGAGGGCATGGGATCCAAGGGCCTTTGGCCTTGTGGATCCAGAACTGGCTTGCCTGCAGAAGGCAGAGAGTGGTTGTGGATGGGGCTTTTTCTGAATGGAGGTCAGTCACCAGCGGAGTGCCTCAAGGATCTGTTCTGGGACCCTTGTTGTTTGTCATTTTCATAAATGACCTGGATGAGGAAGTGGAGGGATGGGTAAGTAAGTTCGCTGATGACACGAAGGTCGGTGGTGTTGTGGATGATCTGGAAGGATGGCAAAAGTTGCAGCAGGAGATAGATAGGATGCAGGACTGGGCGGAGAAGTGGCAGATGGACTTCAACGCGGATAAATGTGTAGTCGTCCATTTTGGCAGAACCAACGGGATGAACGAGTACACTATCAAGGGCAGAAGTCTGAGTAGTGTTGAGGAGCAGAGGGATCTTGGGGTCCGGGTCCACAGGACTCTTAAATCGGCCTCGCAGGTGGAGGAGGTGGTCAAGAAGGCGTATGGTGTACTGGCCTTCATTAATCGAGGGATTGAGTTTAGGAGTCGGGAGGTAATGCTGGAACTTTATAAGACCCTTGTCAGGCCTCATTTGGAGTATTGTGCGCAGTTCTGGTCGCCTCACTATAGGAAAGATGTAGAAGCTATTGAAAGGGTGCAGAGGAGATTTACAAGGATGTTGCCTGGATTGGGAGGCATGCCTTATGAAGTTAGGTTGAGGGAGCTGGGACTCTTTTCCCTGGAGAGACGAAGGTTGAGAGGCGACCTGATAGAAGTTTACAAAATGTTAAGAGGAATAGATAGGGTGGACTCTCAGAGGCTATTTCCCCGGTTTGAAATGGTCGCTACGAGAGGACACAGATTTAAGGTGCGGGGAGGGAGGTTCAGAAGTGATGTTAGGGGTAAGTTTTTCACTCAGAGGGTGGTGAGTGAATGGAATCGGCTGCCGTCAGTGGTGGTGGAGGCGAACTCGCTGGGGTCTTTTAAAAGACTTCTGGATGAGTATATGGGGTTTAATGAGATTGAGGGTTATAGATAGGTCTGTAGGTAGGTAGGTGATGTGATCGGCGCAACTTGTGGGCCGAAGGGCCTGTTTGTGCTGTAGTGTTCTATGTTCTATGTTCTAGAAAGGTCCACAGTGCAGTAGCCAAAGAGGAAAGAGTCCAATAGGACTCCTCCTCCTCCGGGACTGCCCTCGACTGGACAAGTATGCCTAAGCCATCAGGAAGAGCATCAACACCAGATTCATCAACCGCATTCACAAGACAGCCCCGAACATCACCCAAGCACAGCGCAACGCCATCCACGCTCTCAAGACCAACCGCAACATTGTCGTCAAACCAGCAGACAAAGGAGGGGCCATCGTCATACTGAACAGAATGGATTACTGCAGAGAAGTGTACCGACAACTAAACGATGAGGAACACTACAGACAGTTACCTGCAGATCCGACCAAAGAACATATCCGTCAACTCAACACTCTGATCAAGACCTTTGATCTGGACCTTCAGAGCACCCTCTGTGCTCTCATCCCACTTACTCCCTGCATTGGAGATCTCTACTGCGTCCCAAAGATACACAAGGCAAACATACCCGGCCGTCCCATCGTATCGGGCAATGGGACCCGGTGCAAAAACCTCTCCGGCTATGTCGAGGGCATCCTGAAACCCATTGTACAAAGAACGCCCAGCTTTTGTCACGACACTGCGGACTTCCTACAGAAACTCAGCACACATGGAGCAGTTGAACCAGGGACACTCGTTGTCACAATGGATGTCTCGGCACTCTACGCCAACATGTCCCACAACGATGGCATTGCTGCGACTGCCTCAGTACTCAACACCAACAACTGCCAGTTTCCAGATGCAATTTTACAACTCATCCGCTTCATCCTGGACCACAATGTCTTCATCTTCAACAACCAGTTTTTCATCCAAACACACAGAACAGCCACGGGGGCCAAATTCACATCTCAATATGCCAACATCTTCATGCACAGGCTCGAACAAGACTTCTTCGCCACACAGGACCTTCAACCGATGCTATACACTAGATACATCAATGACATTTTCTTCCTTTGGACTCAAGGTAAACAATCTCTGAAACAACTATATGATGACATCAACAAGTTCCATCCCACCATCAGACTCACCATGGACTATTCTCTGGAATCAGCTGCATTCTTGGACACACACATCTCTATTAAGGACGGTCACCTCAGCACCTCACTGTACCACAAGCCCACAGGTAACCTCATGATGCTCCACTTCTCCAGCTTCTACCCTAAACATGTTAAAGAAGCCATCCCCTACGGACAAGCCCTCCCCATACACAGGATCTGCTCAGATGAGGAGGATCACGACAGACACCTCCAGTCGCTGAAAGATGCCCTCATAAGAATAGGATATGGCGCTCAACTCATCAATAGACAGTTCTGACGTGCCACAGTGAAAAACCGTACCAACCTCCTCAGAAGACAAACATGGGACATGGTGTACAGAGTACCCTTCGTCGTCCAGTACTTTCCCAGAGCGGAGAACCTACGACATCTTCTCCGCAGTCTTCAACATATCATTGATGAAGACGAACATCTCACCAGGGCCATCCCCACACCCCCACTTCTTGCCTTCAAACAACTGCACAACTTCAAACAGACCACTATCCGCAGCAAACTACCCAGCCTTCAGGAGAACAGTGACCACAACACCACACAACCCTGCCACAGCAACCTCTGCAAGACATGCCGGATCATCGACATGGATGACATCAACTCACATGAGAACACCATCCACCAGGTACACAGTACATACTCTTACAACTCAGCTAACGTTGTCTACCTAACATGCTGCAGGAAAGGATGTCCTGAAGCATGGTACATTGGGAAGACCATGCAAATGCTACAACAACGGACGAATGAACATCGCACGACAATCACCAGGGCAACTCTGTTCCCTTCCTGTTGGCGAACACTTTTGCCGTCACGGGCATTCGGTCTCTGATCTTCCGGTAAGCATTCTCCAAGGCGGCCTTCACGACACACGACAGCGCAGAGTCGCTGAGCAGAGACTGATAGCCAAGTTCCGCACGTGAGGACAGTCTCAACAGGGATCTTGGGTTCATGTCGCACTATCTGTAACCCCCATGACTGGAGCTTGTAAAATCTCACTTACTGTCCTGTCTGGAGACAATACACATCTCTTTAACCTATGCTTAATACTACCTCCACACACACTGTCTGCGTCTTTGAGACTTGAATAGCAGATTAGCTGTAAAGACTTGCATTCTAATCAGTATTCTGTAAACTGTGTGTGACTTTATTGCCTTTCTCTGATCAGAACCTTCCACACACCTGATGAAGGAACACCATTTCCAAAAGCTTGTGGGATTACTATCAAATAAACTGGTTGGACTCTAACCTGGTGTTGTGAGACTTCTTATTGTTGAAAACAGGCACATATACGCTCTTCTTCAGCCCCACTGACAAACTCCTTCACCTTGCCATACACACCACCCCCCTTCACCTCCCCACATACAGCCCTTCACTCCCTCAATCTCACACACACACACACAAACACCCACTCTCACCCAGTGTTAGGAACATTTGTTTTATTCATTCGTGAGACATGGGCATCACTGGATGGCCAGTATTTATTGCCCTTCTCTAGTTTTCCTTGGAAGGCAGTTGTGAGTCACCCACATTGCTGTAGCTCTGGAGTCACATGTAGGCCAGACCAGGGTAAGGATGGCATGTTTCCTTCCTGAAAGGGACATCAATGACCCAGATAGGTTTTTCCAACAATCGACAATGGTTTCACGGTCATCAGTAGATTCTTAATTTCAGATTTTTAAAAACTGAATTCAAATTCCATCATCCGCCATGGCGGGATTTGAACCAGGGTCCCCAGAACATAAGCTGAGTTTTTGGATGAATAGTCTACCAATAATACCTCTTGGCTATCGCCTCCCTGTTGGAAAAAAATTCTCAAGGAGAGGATTAATAGCCATGGGTTAATTAGGAGAGTCAACATGGTATTGGTTAATTATGAGTCATGAGTTAATTAGGAAGCATGGGTTAATTAGAAAAGTCAACATGGCTTGATCAGAGGGAGGTCACGCCTAACAATTTATTAGAATTTTTCAAAATTGTGATTGTGTGTGCAGATGAAGGTAGTGCAGTCGACATAGTTTATATAAATTTTAGCAAAGCTTTTGACAAGATCCCACAGGGGAGACTGACACTAAGAGTTTCCGTAGATACGTGAAGAGAAGGAGGTTGGTGAAGACAAATGTGGGCCCTCTACAGACAGAAACGGGGGAATGTATAATAGGGGACAAAGAAATGGCTGAGCAATTGAATATATACTTTGGGTCTGTCTTCACAAAAGAGAACATAAATCAAATGCCAGAAATGTTGGGAAATGTAAGATTTAGTGAGAACGAAGAACTGAGGGAGATCAATATTAGTAGAGAAATGGTGCTGGGAAAATTGATGGGATTGAAGGTGGATAAACCCCCAGGGCCTGATAATCTACATCCCATTGTACTTAAGGAAGTGACTCTACAAATGGTGGATGCCTTGGTGGCCATCTTCAGGGTTCTACAGACTCTGGAACAGTCCCTGTAGATTGAAGGGTAGCGAATGTCACTCCAATATTCAAAAAGGGAGATAGAAAACAGAGAATTATGGACCAGGAAGCTTAACATCGGTAGTGGGGAAAATTCTCAAATCCATTATCAAGGGTGTTATAGTGGAACATTTAGAAAGCAGTGACAGGATCAGACAGAGTTGGCATAGATTTATAAAAGGGAAATCTGTTGGAATTCTTTAAGTATGTAACTAATAGAGTTGACAAGGGGGAGCCAGTCGATATGGCATATTTGGACTTTCAGAAAGCGTTTGACAAAGTCCTGCATGAGATTATCGTGCAAGATTGAAGTGCATGGGATTGGGGGAGGTGTATTGAGATGGATAAAAAACTGGTTGGCAGAGAGGAAACAAAAAGTAGGAATTAATGGGTTCTTTTCAAGTTCGCAGACAGTAACTAATGGTGCCATAGGGATTAGGCGCTGGGACCCCTGCTTTTCACAATATATATTAATGATTTGGATGAGGGAACAAATGTAACATCTCAAAGTTTGCAGATGATGCGTAGTCAAGTGGGAGGGTGAACTGTGACGAGGATGCAGGTATCCTTCAGCAAGAGGCGGCACAGCGATTAGCGCTGCTGCCTCACAACACCAGGGGCCTGGGTTCGATTCCTGGCTTAGGTCACTGTCTATGTGGAATTTGCCAATTGGTGTCATCTGCAACTTACTAACCATGCCTCCTATATTCTCATCCAAATCATTAATATAAATGACAAATTACAGTGGATCCAGCACTGGCCCCTGAGGCACACGGCTGGTCACAGGCCTCCAGTTTGAAAAACAACCCTTTACAACCACCCTCTGGCTTCTGTCAAGAAGCCAATTTTGTATCCATTTAGATACCTCACCCTGGATCCTGTGAGATTTAACCTTAAGCAACAACCTAACATGCGATACCTTGTTATGGTCTGGGTTTGGGTGAGTGGGCAAATCAATGGCATATGCAGTTACATGGGTAAGATGAGTATAGAGGTATATGGGCCAAATGCAGACAATTAGGATTAGCTTAGGGGTTTTAAAAAAAAAGGGCAGCATAGACAAGGTGGGCTGAAGACAAGTTGGGGCGGCATGGTAGCACAGTGGTTAGCACTGCTGCTTCACAGCTCGAGGAACTGGGTTCCATTCCCGGCTCGGGTCACTGTCTCTGTGGAGTTTGCACATTCTTCTCGTGTCTGCGTGGGTTTCCTCCCAGTGCTCCAGTTTCCTCCCACAGTCCAAAGATGTGCGGGTTAGGTTGATTGGCCGTACTAAAATTGCCCCTTAGGGTCCTGAGGTGCATAGGTTAGAGGGATTAGTGGGTAAATGTGTAGGGATATGGGGTTAGGGCCTGGGTAGGATTGTGGTCAGTGCAGACTCAATGGGCCAGATGGCCTCCTCCTGCACTGTAGGGTTTTTATGATTCTAAGAGCCTGTTTCCATGCTGTAAACCTCTATGACTCACTTTGGAAGCAAATACAAGATGGCAGATTACTACCTGAATGGCTGTAAGTTGGGAGAGGGGAGTGTGCAGAGGGATCTGGGTGTCCTTGTGCACCAGTCACTGAAGGTAAGCGTGCAGGTCCAGCGGGTGGTGAAGAAGGCAAATGGTATGTTGGCCTTCATTGCGAGAGGTTGAGTACAGGAGCAGAGTTGTGTTGTTGCAATTAACAAGGGTCTTGGTGAGGCCACACCTAGAGTATTGTGTGCAGTTTTGGTCTCCTTTTCTGAGGAAGGATGTTCTTGTTCTCGAGGGAGGGCAGTGAAGGTTTCTGGGGATGGCAGGATTGATATATGAGGATTGTTTTCACTGGAGTTCAGATAAATGAGGGGGGATCTCATAGAGACTTATAAAATTCTAACAGGACTAGACAAGGTAGACACAGGGAAGATGTAATTGATGATGTGATAGTCCAGAACCAGGGGTCACAGTCTGAGGATTTGGGGTACACCATTTCGGACAGAGGTGAGGAGTCATTTTTTCATCCAAAGAGTGGTGAGCCTGTGGAATTCATTACCACAGGAAGTAGTTGATGTCAAAACATTGAATATATTCAAGAAGCACCTGGATATAGCACTTGGGGCGAATGGGATTAAAGGTTATGTGGAAAAAGCAGGATTGGGCTATTGAGTTGGATGATCAGCCATGATCGTAATGAATGATGGGGCAGGCTCAAATGGCAAAATGGCCTCCTCCTGCTCCTATCTTCTATGTATCTACAAGAAGGTTAAAGCATATGGAATTCAGGGAAACTTAGCAAGAAGGATCAGAAATTGGCTCAGTAATAGGACACAAAGGGTTGTGGTAGAAGCTGTTTGATTGACTGGAGGCCGGTGTCCCACAAGGATCAGTACTGGAACCCTTATTGTTAAACACAAAGCTTCTCAATGAAAATGTAGGTGGAATGTTAAGCAAGTAAATCCCCAGGACTGGACAGGGTATTCCCACGGACCTTGAGGGAGGCTAGTAGTGAATTTGCAGGGGCCCTGGCAGACATGTTTAAAATGTCAGTGTGCACGGGGGAGGTGCCGGACGATGGAGGGTGGCTCATTTTGTTCCGTTGTTTAAAAAAGGTTCCAAAAGAAATCCGGGAAATCATAGGTCAGTAAGTTTGATGTCGGTGGTTGGCAAGTTATTGGAAGGTGTGATGGAATTTAATGTTGGCAAGTGCGAGGTGGTCCACTTTGGTAGGAATAATGGTAGGAAGAATTATTACTTACGTGGAGAAAAACTGCAGCATGCTACGGTGCAGAGGGACCTCGGGGTCCTTGTGCATGAGTCGCAAAAACCCAGTCTGCAGGTGCAGCAGGTGGTCAGGAAGGCGAATGGGATGCTGGCCTTTATAGCGAGGGGGATTGAATATAAAAGCAGGGAGGTCTTGCTGCAACTGTACAGGGTACTGGTGAGGCCGCAGCTGGAGTACTGTGTGCAGTTTTGGTCGCCGCACTTGCGCAAGGATATTTTGGCCTTGGAGGGAGTGCAGAGGAGGTTCACTCGGCTGAGACCGGAGATGAGGGGGTTGGACTATGAAGAGAGACTGAATAGACTGGGTCTGTACTCGTTGGAGTTTAGAAGGATGAGGGGGTGATCTTATAGAGACGTATAAGATAATGAAGGGGATGGATAGGGTAGAGGTAGAGAGATTCTTCCCGCTTAGAAAGGATAGCAGGACTAGAGGGCACAGCCTCAAGATAAGGGGGGGGTGGGGGCGCAGTTTAGATCGGAGTTAAGGAGGAACTTCTTCACACAAAGGGTGTTGAATCTCTGGAATTCTCTGCCCCTTGAAGTGGTGGAGGCTACCTCGCTGAATATATTTAAGTCACGGGTAGATAAGTTTTTGACAGACAAGGGATTTAAGGGTTATGGGGAGAGAGCAGGAAAGTGGAACTGATCCACTTCAGATCAGCCATGATCTTATTGAATGGCGGGGCAGGTTCAAAGGGCTAGACGGCCTATTCCTGCTCCTATTTCTTATGTTCTTATGTGATAAGGGGTAGGATCTACAAATATTTGGATAGACAGAGACTTATTAGGGAGAATCAACATGGCTTTGTGCGTGGTAGGTCATGTTTGAGCGATCTATGAGAGTTTTTCGAGGAGGTTACCGGGAAAGTGGATGAAGGGAAGGCGGTGGACGTTGTCTACCTGGATTTCAGTAAGACCTTTGACAAGGTCCCTCATGGGAGGTTAGTTAGGAAGGTTCAGTTGCTAGGTATACATGGGGAGGTAGTAAATTGGATTAGACACTGGCTCAATGGAAGAATCCAGAGAGTGGTTATGGAGGATTGCTTCTCTGAGTGGAGGCCTGAGACTAGTGGTGTGCTGCAGGGATCAGTGCTGGGTCCATTGTTGTTTGTCATCTGTATCAATGATCTGGATGTTAATGTGCTGAATTGGATCAGCAAATTTGCTGATGATACAAAGATTGGAGGTGTAGTGGACAGTGAGGAAGGTTTTCAAAGCTTGCAGAGTGACTTGGACCAACTAGAAAAATGGGCTGAAAAATGGCAAATGGAATTTAATGCAGACAAGTGTGAGGTATTGCACTTTGGAAGGACAAACCAAGGTAGAACGTACAAGGTAAATGGTAGGACTCTGAAGCGTGCAGTAAAACAGAGGGATTTGGGAATACAGATAAATAGGGAATAGGGATAGCCCAGGAAATTATCGACCGGTGAGTCTAATCTCAGTGATTGGTAAGTTGATGGAGAAGATTCTGAGGGACAGGATTTATGAACATTGAGAGAAGTTTAGTATGATCAATAGTAGTCAGCACGGCTTTGTCAAGGGCAGGTCGTGCCTTACGAGCCTAGTTTGAGTTCTTTGAAAATGTGACTAAATACATTGACGAAGGAAGTGCGGTGGATGTGGTGTACATGGACATCAGCAAGGTGTTCGATAAAGTCCCCCATGCAAGACTTCTTGAGAAGGTGAGAGGGCATAGGATCCAAGGGGCTGTGGCCTTGTGGATCCAGAACTGGCTTGCCCGCAGAAGGCAGAGAGTGGTTGTAGATGGGTATTTTTCTGCATGGAGGTTGGTCACCAGTGGAGTGCCCCAGGGATCTGTTCTGGGACCCTTGCTGTTTGTCATTTTCATAAATGACCTGGATGAGGAAGTGGAGGGATGGGTTGGTAAGTTTGCCGATGACATGAAGGTTGGTGGTCTTGTGGATAGTCTGGAGGGATGTCAGAAGTTGCAGCGTGACATAAATAGCATGCAGGGCTGGGTGGAGAAGTGGCAGATGGACTTCAACGCGGATAAATGTGTCGTGGTCCATTTTGGCAAGTCCAATGGGATGAAGGAGTATAATATCAACGTAAGACTCTTAGCAGTGTTGAGGAGCAGAAGGACCTTGGGGTCCGGATCCATAGGACTCTTAAATCAGCCTCACAGGTAAGGGATGTGGTCAAGAAAGCGTATGGTGTACTGGCCTTCATCAATTGAGGGATTAAGTTTTGGAGTCGTCAGATAATGTTGCAGCTTTATAAGACTCTGGTCAGACCTCTCTTGGAGTACTGTGCTCAGTTCTGGTCACCTCATTACAGGAAGGATGTGGAAGCTATAGAAAGGGTGCAAAGGAGATCTACAAGGATGTTGCCTGGATTGGGTGGCATGCCTTATGAGCTTAGGTTGAGGGAGCTCGGTCTTTTCTCCTTAGAAAGGCGAAGGATGAGAGGCAACCTGATAGAGGTTTATAAGATGTTGAGAGGTATAGATAGGGTGGATTTTCAGAGGCTTTTTCCCAGGGCTGAAATGGTTGCTACAAGAGGACACAGGTTTCAGGTGCTGAGGAGCAGGTACAGAGGAAATATCAGGGGTAAGTTTTCCACTCAGAGGGTGGTGAGTGAGTGGAATCAGCTGCAGTTGGTGGTGGTGGAGGCAAATTCGATAGGGTTTTTTAAGAGACTTCTGGATGAGTACATGGGACTTAATAGAATTGAGGGTTATAGGTAAGCCTAGTAGGTACAGATATCATCGGCGCAACTTGTGGGCTAAAGGGCCTGTTTGTGCTGTAGTTTTTTTGCAGACGACATAGATAGGATGCAAGACTGGGCAGAGAAGTGGCAGATGGACTTCAACGCAGATAAATGTGTAGTGGTCCATTTTGGCAGGACCAATGGGATGAAGGAATGCAATATCAAGGGTAGGAGTCTTAGCTGTGTTGAAGAGCAGAGGGATCTTGGGGTCCGGGTCCATAGGACACTCAAATCGGCCTCGCAGGTGGAGGATGTGGTCAAGAAGGCGTATGGTGTACTGGCCTTCATTAATCGAGGGATTGAGTTTAGGAGTCGGGAGGTAATGCTGCAACTTTATAAGACCCTTGTCAGACCCCACTTGGAGTACTGTGCGCAGTTCTGGTCGCCTCACTACAGGAAGGACGTAGAAGCTATTGAAAGGGTGCAGAGTAGATTTACAAGGATGTTGCCTGGATTGGGAGGCATGCCTTATGAAGATAGGTTGAGGGAGCTGGGACTTTTCTCCCTGGAGAGACGAAGGATGACCTGATAGAGGTTTATAAGATGTTGAGAGGAATAGATAGGGTGGATTCTCAGAGGCTATTTCCCAGTGCTGAAATGGTCGCTACGAGAGGACACAGATCGAAGGTGCAGGGAAGCAAGTACAGAGGAGATGTTAGGGGTAAGTTTTTCACTCAGAGGGTGGTGAGTGAATGGAATCGGCTGCCGTCGGTGGTGCTGGAGGCGAACTCGCTGGGGTCTTTTAAAAGACTTCTGGATGAGTATATGGGATCTAATGGGATTGGGGGTTATAGATAGGTCTATGGCTTAGTAGGTATAGAGGTGATCGGCACAACTAGTGGGCCGAAGGGCCTGTTTGTGCTGTAGTGTTCTATGTTCTATGACATCAAGATTGTAGAGTGGTTAATAGTGAAGAAGATGGTCAGAGGTTACAGGAAGATATAGATGGGCTGGTCAGATAGGCAGAGCAGTGGCAGATATTATTTCACTTTGATAAGGGTGAGGTGGTGCAAGGAAGAATTTAAGGAATGACAGGACGCTGGGCAGCTTGGAGGAACAGAGGGATCTTGGGGTAATTATTCATGGATCCCTGAAGGCGGCAGAGCAGATGAATAGGGAATTAAGAAGGCATGTGAGACACCTGATTTTATCAGTCGTGGTATAGAGTATAAGAGCAAGGAGGGAATGTTGGTGTTGGACAGTGTTGGTTAGGCCAGAACTGGAGTACTGTGTGCAGTTCTAGTCACCTCACTATAGGAAGCATGTGATTGCACTGGAGGTGGTGCAGAGGAGGTTCACCAGGATGTTGCCTGGAATGGAGCATTTGAGCTGAAAGGAGAGACGAGACAGGCTTGGATTGTTTGCTCTATGATGTAGCGATGCCGACATTGGACTAGGGTAAACACAGTAAGAAATCTCACAACACAGGTTAAACATCATCTGATGAAGAGCAGTGCTCCAAAAGCTAGTGGCTTTTGCTACCAAATAAACCTGTTGGACTTTAACCTGGTGTTGTGAGACTTCTTACTGTTCACTCTATAGCAGAGAAGACTGAAGGGAGACATGATTATGTAGAAGATTAGAAGGTGTAGAAGATTATGAGGAGTATGGACAGGGTGGATAGGGAGCAGCTGTTCCCCTTGGTTGAGTGGTCAATACAAGAAGGCTGAATTTTAGGGTGAGAGGCAGGTTTAGAGCGGATTTTAGAAAAAAGCCTTTTCAGTCAGAGGGTGGTGGGAATCTGGAAGGTAGTGATGGTGGAAACTTTACAACTTAAAAAAATACAAAGAACAAAGAGCAACACAGCACAGGAAAGAGGCCCTTCGGCCCTACAAGCCCACGCCGCCCATTTTAACACTCAGTGAGTGCCTCAATCCAATCCTTCTTCTACCTACGACTTTTGTCTACGCCTCTTGGACTCCACAATAAAGGGGGTGCAAATTTAGGGAATTATATGTGCACCAGATTAAGGGAGATCCAATTTAGGGACAATTTATTGACACCAATCAGCCTAAAAGCATGTTTTTGGGGTGTGGGAGGAAAACAGAGCACCCGGAGAAAACCCACGCAAGCACGGGGAGAATGTGCAAACTCCCACAGAAACCGACCCAAGTCAGAAATCAGACCTAGGTCTGTGTATCTGCACAGCAAACAGTGATAGTCACCGAGTTGTCATGTTGCCCGTCAGTTGGTCCAGTTTAAACGTACACTAACGACGTGAAGCACTAGGCAACTCTCGAAGCAACATCCAAGAGCAGCCCTCACACAACCCACCGCACGTATGCCCCTTGTTGGCCAACAAGACGGACCAAATCACTTGTGGATGTTAAAAAAAAGACATCAATAAACATACACAGCTTATTCAGACATTCACAGAAGATCCCCAGTAGCTCCAACGTAAGAGACAGGTGAGCCATAAAATACGTTGGACAGCCCATAGGAATCTATTGATTCCCAGGAACATCCTGAGGCTCTTGGTCCTTAACTAGAACATTCTTTTGTATCCCTCCATCTCTAGTCTGCTCATGTGCCTATCTAGGTAAGCCTTAAACAACTCCAGCGTGCCTACCTCCACCACCCTACATGGCAGTGCATTCCAGGCCCCCATAACCCTCTGTGAGAAAAACATCCCTCTAACATCTTAATTATACCTCTCCCCTCTAACCCTAAGCCCGTGACCCCTCATGATTTTCGCCCCCAACCTGGGAAAAAGCTTCCCACTGTTCACTCTATCTATACCCTTCATAATCTTATACACCTCTATTAGATCTCCCCTCATTCTCCATCTTTCCAGACAGAACAGCCCCAATTTGCCCAATGTCTCCTCATAGCTAAGACCTTCCATACCAGGCAGCATCCTAGTAAACCTCCTCTGCACTCTCCAGAGTTTCCACGTCCTTCCAGTAGTGCGGCGACCAGAACTGGACGCAGTACTCCAAATGTGGTCTAACCAATGTTCTACACAACTGCAACATTAGACTCCAGCTTTTATACTCTATACCCCTTCCTATAAAGGCAAGCATACCATATGCCTTCTTCACCACCTTCTCCACCTGTGCTGCCACCTTCAAGGGCTTGTGAACTTGCACACCTAGGTCCCTCTATGTTTCTATACTCCTAATAGTCCTACCATTTATTGTATAACTCCCCCTACATTAATTCTACTAAAATGCATCACCTCGCATTTATCTGGATTAAATTCCATCTGCCATTTCTCTGCCCAGTTTACCAGCCTATCTATATCCTGCTATATTGTCCGACACTGTTCATCACTATCAGCAAGTCCAGCCATCTTCGTGTCATCCGCAAACTTGCTGATCACACCAGTTACTCCCTCTTCCAAATCATTTATTTATATATTACAAATATACTGAGCCCTGCGGCACACCATTAGTCACAGACCTCCAGTTAGAAAAAGACCCTTCGACTGCTCCCCTCTGTCTCCTGTTGCCAAGCCAGTTCTCCACCCATCTAGCCACCTCTCCTTGTATCCCATGAGCCTTAACCTTTTTCACCAACCTGCCATGAGGGACTTTGTGAAACACCTTACTGAAATCCATACAGACGACATCCACGGCTTGTCCTTCGTCAACTGTTTTTGTCACCTCCTCAAAAAATTCTACCAGATTCCTAAGGCATGACCCCCCCCTTTACAAAACCATGTTGCCTGTCACTAATCAGATTGCTATGCTCTAAATGCGCATACATCCTATCTCTAAGAATCCTCTCTAACAACTTCCCTACCACTGACGTCAAGCTTACCAGCCTATAATTACCCAGGTTATCCCGACTACCCTTTTTAAACAACATATTTAAAAACTCTGCAACCAGCCTGAACAAGTATGCCACTCCAGTAACTGACTTCATTAGTAAGCATGCAGAAGACTGTGCGCCAAAGAAGCAAATCCGTGTGTTCCCCAATGGAAACCATGGATGAACAGGAATATCCGCTGCTTGCTGAAGTCCAGGTCTGAGGTGTTCAAGTCAGGCGACCTGACATTTACAAGAAAGCCAGATACGATCTAAGGAGATCCATCAAAGATGCCAAAAGACAGTGCCGGACCAAGCTCGAGTCCCAGGCTAGCCTCACAGACCCCTGCTGATTATGGCAAAGTCTGCAAGACATAACAAACTACAAGATGAAGGCATGTAAAATTGCCAGCTCCAAATCACCCCTTCCTGATGAGCTCAATGATTTCTTTGTTCGTTTTGAGCAGGAGGTCAGCGAGAGCATGCTCTCTACCCTGGATGAACCTGTATCTGGGATCACCATTGCAACGTCAGAGCAGCTTTCTCGAAGGTCAACCCACGGAAAGCGTCTGGCCCAGATGGGGTACCCTGACAAACACTCAGATTCCTGCATGGATCAGCTAGTGGGAGTCTTCGCAGACATCTTCAACCTCTTTTTACAATAAGCTGAGGTCCCTGTCTGCTTCAAGACGACAAGCATCATCCTTTGAAAGGCCAGTCATGGTACAAATAAATTCCACCCTTCAGGACCACCTGGAGCCACTACAGTTTGCCTACTACAGCAACAGGTCAACAGCACCCACTATCTCCTTGGCCCTGCACTCAACCCTGGAACACCTAGATAACAAGGACACCTATGTCAGACCCCTGTTCATAGACTACAGCGCAGCCTTTAACACCGTTATTTTCACGATACTCATCTCCAAACTCCGTGGCCTGGGCCTCAGTTCCTCCATCAGCGGCTGAATTTCCTAACTCACAGACCACATTCAGTAAGGATAGGCAACAATGCCTCCTCCACGATCATCCTCAACACCGGTGCCCCACAAGGCTGTGTGCCCCCTACTGCACTCCTTATACGCCGATGACGGTGTGGTCAAATTCCGTTCCAGCTCTATTTTCAAGCTTGCTGACAACATCATCGTAATGGGTCAGATCTCAAACAGTGATGAGACAGAGCGCAGGAATGAAAGAGAGAATCTGGTAAACTATTGGTGACAATAATCTCTTCCTCAATGTCAACAAAATGAAGGTGATTGTCATTGACTTTACGAAGTGTGGAGGAGAACATGCCCGTCTACATCAACACAGACAAAATAGAAAGAGTCGAGAACTTTAAGTTTTTAGGTGTCCAGATCACCAACAACCTGTTCTGGTCCCCCTCTGCTGACACTATAGTTAAGAAAGCCCACCAACGCCTCTGCTTTTTCAAAAGACTAAGGAAATCTGGCACGTCCGCTATGACTTTCACCAACTTTTACAGATGCACTACAGAAAGCATTCTTTCTTGTGGAATCACAGGTTGGTATGGCTCTTCCTCTGCCCAAGACTGCAAGGAACTACAAAAGGTTGTGAGTGTAGCTCAATCCATCTCGCAAAGCAACTTCCCATCCAACGACTCTGTCGACACTTCCTGCAGCCAGCATAATTAAGGACCCCATGTGCACCGGACATTCTCTCTTCCACCTTCTTCAGTCGGGGAAAAGATACAAAAGTCTGAGGATAAACATGTAGTGGTCCATTTTGGCAGGTCCAATAGGATGAAGGAGTACAACATCAAGGGTAGGACTCTTAGCAGTGTACAGCAGCAGAAGGATCTTGGGGTCCGGGTCCATAGGACTCTTAAATCGGCCTCACAGGCGGAGGATGTGGTCAAGAAGGTGTATGGTGTACTGACCTTCATTCATTGAGGGACTGAGTTTAGGAGTCTGGAGGTAATGCTGCAACTTTGTAAGACCCTTGTCAGGCCCCACTTGGAGTACTGTGCGCAGTTCTGGTCACCTCACTACAAGAAGGATGTAGAAGCTATTGAGAGGGTGCAGAGGAGATTTACAAGGATGTTGCCTGGATTGGGAGGCATGCCTTATGAAGATAGGTTGAGGGAGCTCGGTCTTTTCTCCCTGGAGAGACGAAGGTTGAGAGGTGACCTGATAGAGGTTGAGAAGGTGTTGAGAGGCATAGATAGGGTGGATTCTCGGAGGCTATTTCCCAGTGCTGAAATGGTTGCTACGAGAGGACACAGGTTTAAGGTGCTGGGGAGTAGGTACAGAGATGATGTCGGGGTAAGTTTTTCACTCAGAGGGTGGTGAATGAGTGGAATCTCAGCAGCTGTCAGTGGTGGTAGAGGCGAACTCGTTGGGGTCTGTTAAGAGACTTCTGAATGAGTACATGGGATTTAATGGGATTGAGTTATAGATAGGCCTAGTAGGTAGGGATATGATCAGCACAACTTGTGGACCGAAGGGCCTGTTTGTGCTGTAGTGATCTATGTTCTATGACTCAAGGACAGCTTCTTCCCTGCTGCTGTCAGACTTTTGAATGGACGTACCTTGCATTAAGTTGAGTTTTCTCTACACCCTAGCTATGACTTTAACACTACATTCTGCACTTTCTCGTTTACTTCTTTATGAACGGTATTCTGTCTGTATAGCGCGCAAGAAACAATACCAATACATGTGACAATGATAAATCAAATCAAATATATGAATGAGCACTTGAAATATCATAACATTCAATGACATGGGACAAGTGCAAGAAAATGAGATTAGTCTGCCTTTAGCGGTAGATATTGTATGTACAGACTCAATGGGACGAAGGGCGTTTTCTGCACAGTATTACTCAATGACCCACACACCCACTCACACAAGCTCACTCCCATCCACACACTGTCACCCACACACAGACACACAAGCTCACCTCACTGGGGGTTAACATGTAACACAATAACATTGACAGGAGTCAAGCTGAGACATTCATACAGACTCAGAGCTCTGAATACTTCAACTTTTCACCCTTACCCGTGTTTTGAAGAGTTGATTATACACCTCTAGCAATCTGGGTAGAGAAATTCCTATTTCTTGCATGGTGAAGGTCACAAAGCCGATGTCCCAGTTAAGCACACAGGACTGCTGCTCCAGGTACTGGACCAGAAATTCTAGATAATGAACAAGAGCAATCTCATGCATATCCACATGACTCAACCCCATACAGGTCACTTTCTTCAATTCTCCAGCTCAGCAAGCTGCTTCCAGCCTGCTGTTTGCTTACATCACTGTGAAACTGCATCTAACCATGTGAGCTACAGAAGAATGTCAAAAGGGACATCCATCATGAATTGTCTCAAAAGAGAATGGGGATGAGAAAAATATCAAGCAGACTCGATGAGCCAAGTGGCCTAATTCTGCTCCTATGTCTTATGGACAAGGCAGAAATCATGCTTTGCACAGGAAGAACTGCAGTAAGCTGGGAGGAGAAATGGAGGCGGGGAGACAATGGGGGGGTCAGGAGAGGGGGAGCCGGGGGTCGGGAAAGGGCGGGAGGGGGCTGGGGGCCAGGAGAGTTGGGGGGACAGGGGGACATCCAGGAGAGGAGGATGCCAGGGGCCAGGACAGGTGCAGCTGGGACGCAACGAGGGAGGGGAGGGCCGCGGCCAGGGTGCAGGGAGAGTGGGCAGTGCAGGAGGGGGGGTGGGGGGGGAGGGTAAATGAAGGGAGAGGTAGGGAAAGCAAAGGCTGGAAGGAGAGTGGGGATAAGGAATCTCCTCCGGGTGGGGTGGGCATGGGTGCAAGGAGGAGTGGCTGCTGAGATGCAGGGAGTGCAGCCGGGGTGCAGGGAGGGAAGGGGCAGCAGGGATACAAGGAGGCGGGGGACAGGGTGGCCGGATTTCAGGTTTGGGGGGGGGGGGGGGGGGGGGGGGGTTCAGGAGCGGTGGGGGGTGGCCGGGGTGAAGGGGAGAGGGGACGGCCGGGATGCAGAGAGGGCGGTGGGGGGTGGGGGCAGCCAGGATGCAGGGAGAGTGGGCAGTGGGTGGCTGGTAAATGAAAGGAGAGGTAGGGAAAATGGCTGGAAGGAGAGTGGGGATAAGGGATCTCCCTGGAGATACATTCCATCTGCACTGTGACTGACAGGGATGGGGGTGGGGAGGTGGTCGGGGTGCAGGGAGGGAGGGGGGGTGGCCAGCCGGTGTGCAGAGAGGGTGGGGGAGTAGTGGCCAGGGTGGAGGAATGAGGTGGGGCAGTTGGGGTGCAGGGGGGAGAAGATGGGGGGGGGGGGGGGGCAGATGGGGTGCAGGAAGGGATGGGGAAGGAGCAGGGTGCAGGGAGCGGTGGGAGGCGTCCAGGGTGCAGGGAGCGGTGAGGGGTGCAGCAAGGGGGTGGTGGCTGGGGGACGGGGATTAGTGGTCGGGGTACAGGGAGGGGATGGCTGGAGTGCAGGGAAAGGGGGGAGGGTGTCAGTGGTAGTGGGGGGCAACCGGGGTGCAATGAAACATACATACCAAGTGGGAAATAGCGTGGAGTCCCAGCGTAAAGTTTTCCCAGAGACACAAGTTTCATACTCAGGGTCTGCATCCGATCCATACAACTCATCAACCTACTGTCACACAATTCTGAAAAATAACAATGGATTAAATCAGAGAAACAAGCAAAGTAAGGCACAGAAAGGATGATGATTGGACTTCCACACATCACTCACCTTTCTCAATGATTTCTTGCCAAAGGGTTTGTACAAGGATGGTGTCTGAATGACCTGCACAGTGGATGATGGCCAGCTTACACTCCGAGAGACGGAAATGATCAGCAAACTCTCCATATAACTGCAGAGGCAGGATGGAATCCCAATATCAGATTAACATTCAGCATTTATTTTGTTGTGGGTCAGCAAACATACGGCAGATTTGGATATGGGAGATTTGATAGAGGTGTATAAAATTATGATGTGTATAGATAGGAGTGAATGCAAGCAGGCTTTTCCCACTGAGGCTAGGGGAGAAAAAAAAACTAGAGGACATGGGTTAAAGATGAAGGGGGAAAAGTTGAAAGGGAATATTGGGGGCGGGGGGCTTCTTCACTCAGAGAGTGGTGGGAGTGTGGAATGAGCTGCCAGATGAAGTGGTAAATGCAGGCTCACTTTTAACATTGAAGAAAAACTTGGACAGGTACATGGATGAGAGGGGTGTGGAGGGATGTGGTCCAGGTGCAGGTCAGTGGGACTAGGCAGAAAAATGGTTCGGCACAGACAAGAAGGGCCAAAAGGCCTGTTTCTGAGCTGGAATGTTCTATGGTTCGATGTGACTAGCAGGGCAGCTTAGGGATCAGTGTTTGGGCTCCATAATTCATTATGATCACGGCTGATCCTCAAATTCAATACACTGATTCTGCTACCCTACCCCTAACACCCCCATGATCCCCAAGAACTATATCTTGAAATCAGACAACATTTTGGTCTCAACTACTTTCTGTGGTAGAGAATTCCACACATTCACCGCCCTCTGGGTGAAGAAATTTCTCCTCACCTCAGTTCTAAAAGGTTTACCCCTTCTGTAAATGCGCCTAGTTTGGGGGCGTTTAAGAGATCCATGGATAGGTTTATGGATGGAAAGGGATTGGTTTAGGTTAAAGGGTCATTGTTTTTTAACTGGTCGGCGCAACATCGTGGGTTAAAGGGCCTGTTCTGCGCTGTAATGTTCTATGTTCTCCTCAAACTATGACTATTTAAGTCACGGGTAGTTAGGTTTTTGACAGACAAGGGAATTAAGGGTTATGGGGAGAGAGCGGGAAAGTGGAACTGAGCCACTTCAGATCAGCCATGATCTTACTGAATGGCGGGGCAGGCTCGAAGGGCTAGATGGCCTACTCCCGCTCTTATGTTCTTATGACAAAGATTGACAAAGAAGTTGATAAAGAAGGGTAGGAGAAACTATGAAGCTGGGCTAGCGCTTAATATAAAAAAGGATAGCAAGAGTTTTTATAAATACATAAAAAGGAGGCTGGCTAGGGTGAACGTTGGACCCTTAGAGGATGAGAAGGGGGACTTAGTGGTAGGGGATGGGGAAATGGCTGAGGCCTTGAATAACTTTTTTGTTTCGGTCTTCACGGAGGAAGACGTGAATAATTTGCCGGGTGTTAGCGATGGAAAGGTGGTAGGACTGGAGGGTCTCAATGACATTATTGTTACTAGAGAGGTGGTGCTCGACAGACTGGTGGGACTGATTGTGGACAAGTCGCCAGGACCGGATGGAATGCATCTGAGGGTTCTGAAAGAAATGGCAGAGGTGATAGTGGATGCCTTGGTGGTTATTTTCCAAACGTCGCTGGATTCCGGGGAAGTGCCGGAAGATTGGAAAGCGGCTAATGTTACGCTGTTGTTTAAGAAGGGTGCCAGGCATAAGGCGGGGAATTATAGGCCGGTTAGTTTAACGTCTGTTGTAGGTAAAACGTTAGAATCCGTCATCAAGGAGGAAATAGCGAGGCATCTTGAGGGGAATTGCTTGATAGAGCAGACGCAGCACAGTTTTGTTAAGGGGAAGTCGTGTCTGACAAATTTATTGGAGTTCTATGAGGATGTGTCTAGGGCGGTGGATAGAGGAGAGCCAGTGGATGTGGTCTTTCTTGATTTTCAGAAGGCGTTTGACAAGGTACCTCACAAGAGGTTATTGCAGAAGGTAAGGGGGCATGGAGTTGGGGGTAGGGTGTTAGCGTGGATAGAGGATTGGTTGTCAAATAGGAGGCAGAGAGTGGGGGTTAATGGGTGCTATTCGGATTGGCGGATGGTGACTAGTGGAGTGCCCCAGGGGTCGGTGCTGGGGCCTCAGCTATTTACCATTTATATAGATGATCTGGAGGAGGGAACCGAGCGTACGGTGTCAAAATTTGCTGATGACACCAAGATTGGTGGAACGGCAAATTGTGCGGAGGGTGTGGAGAGTCTGCAGAAGGATCTAGATAGGCTGGGCGAATGGGCCAGGAACTGGCAAATGGAATTTAATGTTGGCAAGTGCGAGGTGGTCCACTTTGGTAGGAAGGACTATTACTTACGTGGCGAAAAACTGCAGCAGGCGACGGTGCAGAGGGACCTTGGGGTCCTTGTGCATGAGTCGCAAAAACCCAGCCTGCAGGTGCAGCAGGTGGTCAGGAAGGCGAATGGGATGCTGGCCTTCATAGCGAGGGGGATTGAATATAAAAGTAGGGAGGTCTTGCTGCAGCTGTATAGGGCATTGGTGAGGCCGCAGCTGGAGTACTGTGTGCAGTTTTGGTCGCTGTACTTACGCAAGGATATTTTGGCCTTGGAGGGAGTGCAGAGGAGGTTTTCTAGGCTGATACCGGAGTTGAGGGGGTTGAGCTATGAGGAGAGGCTGAATAAACTAGGCTTGTACTCGTTAGAGTTTAGAAGAATGAGGGGAGATCTCATTGAGACGTATAAGATGATGAATGGGATGGATAGGATAGAGGTGGAGAGACTCTTCCCGCTCAGAAAGGACAGTAGGACTAGGGGGCACAGCCTCAAGATAAAGGGGGGGGGGGGGGGGGGGGGGGGGCGGTTTAGAACGGAGTTGAGGAGGAACTTCTTCACTCAAAGGGTGGTGAATCTCTGGAATTCTCTGCCCGTTGAGGTGGTGGAGGCTGCCTCGCTAAATATTTTTAAGACGAGGGTTGATGGGTTTTTGATAAGCGAGGGGATTAAGGGTTATGGGGAGAGGGCGGGAATGTGGAACTGAGCCACGACTGATCAGCCATGATCTTATTGAATGGCGGGGCAGGCTCGAAGGGCTAGATGGCCTACTCCTGCTCCTATTTCTTATGTTCTTATGACCCTTAGTTCTAGACCCCCCGATACTCCGGAGTTGTCTCCCATAGAATCATAGAACCATAAAAAATTACAGCTCAGAAACAGGCCTTTAGCCCTTCTTGTCTGTGCCAAACCATTTTTTGCCTAGTCCCACTGACCTGCACTTGAACAATATCCTTCCACACCCCTCTCATCCATGAGCCCATCCCTGGATTGGAAAATTGCTCATGTCACTCCACTTTTTAAAGGTAAAAGAGTAAAATCAGGAAATTACAGACCAATTATCCTGACATCGGTGATGGGGAGATTATTGGGCTTTGTAACCAAAGATAGGGTAACTGATCACCTTGTGAGATCCTCAAGCTCAAGATCGCTCCCCTAATCTATCAATATCCCTTGAGGGAGTTGGTCCAAGTCCTTCATCTACACTGTCCACAATGCTGCCTAACTTTTGTGTCATCAGCAAATGTAGATGTAACTGCCATTATCCAAGTCGTTAATAAATATTGGCAACAATTGAGGCCCTAACTCTGATTCTTGTGGGACACCACTAGTCACACTGCCAATTTGAATCCCTATCCATTACCTGTACATTCTGTCACTATTTCCCAGGCAGGAATTTGCCCTCAGTGCTGTTGGCTTCTATCGTAGTTAGCAGTTTTATATGTAGGACTAGCAAATGCTTCTGGAAGTCCATATAAACAACATCCATAGATATGTGCCTGGCCACTACCTCAGTCACCTCTTCAAAACATTCAGCACGCTTTCTCATGCCTGAACTACTTGTCATGGACCCATGCTCACCCTGATTAAGAACATAAGAAATAGGAGCAGGAGTAGGCCATCTAGCCCTTCGAGCCTGCCCCGCCATTCAATAAGATCATGGCTGATCTGAAGTGGATCAGTTCCACTTTCCCGCTTTCTCCCCATAACCCTTAATTCCCTTGTCTATCAGAAATCTGTCTACCTGTGACTTAAATATATTTAGCGAGGCAGCCTCCACCACTTCAATGGACAGAGAATTCCAGAGATTCACCACCCTTTGAGTGAAGAATTTCCTCCTCAACTCTGTTCTAAACTGCACCCTCCCCCCCTTATTTTGAGACTGTGCCCTCTAGTTCTGGTTTCCTTTCTAAGTGGAAAGAATCTCTCTGCCTCTACCCTATCTAGCCCCTTCATTATCTTGTAAGTCTCCATAAGATCCCCCCTTAGCCTTCTAAACTCCAACAAGTACAGGCCCAGTCTATTTAATTTCTGCTCATAAGCTAACCCCCTCATCTCCGGTATCAGACTGGTGAACCTTCTCTGTACTCCCTCCAAGGCCAGTATATCCTTACACAAATAAGGGGACCAAAACTGCACACAGTACTCCAGCTGCGGCCTCACCAGTGCCCTGTACAGTTGCAGCAAGACCTCCCTGCTTTTATATTCAATCCCCCTCGCTATAAAGGCCAGCATACCATTCGCCTTCTTGATCACCTGCTGCACCTGCAGACTGGGTTTTTGTGATTCATGCACAAGGAACATAAAACCATAGAAAATTACAGCTCAGAAACAGGGCTTTTGGCCCTTCTTGTCTGTGCCAAACCATTTTTTGCCCAGTCCCACTGACCTGCATTTGAACCATATCCCTCCACACCCCTCTCATCCATGTACCTGTCCAAGTCTTTCTTAAATGTTAAAAGTGACCCCACATTTACCACTTTATCTGGCAGCTCATTCCACACTCACACCACTCTCTGTGTGAAGAAGCCCCCGCTAATATTCCCTTTAAACTTTTCTCCTTCCACCCTTAACCCATGCCCTCTGGGTTTTTTTTCTCCTCTAGCCTCAGTGGAAAAAGCCTGCTTGCATTCACTCTATCTATACCCATCAAAATCTGATACACCTCTATCAAATCTCCCCTCATTCTTCTACGCTCCAGGGAATAAAGTCCTAACCTATTCAATCTCTCTCTGTAACTCAGCTTCTCAAGTCCCGCCAACATCCTTGTGAACCTTCTCTGCACTCTTTCAACATTATTTACATCCTTCCTGTAACTAGATGACCAAAACTGTACACAATACTCTAAATTCGGCCTCACCAAGGCCTTATATAACCTTACCATAACACTCCAACTTTTATACTCGATACTCTGATTTATAAAGGCCAATATACCAAAAAGCACTCTTTACGACCCTATCCACCTGTGACGTCACTTTTAGGGAATTCTGTAACTGTATTCCCAGATCCCTCTGTTCAACTGCACTCTTCAGAGTCCTACCATTTACCCTGTACGTTCTACTTTGGTTTGCCCTTCCAAAGTGCAATACCTCACACTTGTCTGAGTTAAATTCCATTTGCCATTTTTCTAGTTCGTCCAAATCCCTCTGCAAGCTTTGAAAACCTTCCTCACTGTCCACTACACCTCCAGTCTTTGTATCATTAGCAAATTTGCTGATCCAATTCAGCACATTATACTCCATCTGCCAGATCCTTGCCCACTCACTTAGCCTATCCAAATCTCTCTGCAGACTTTGTGTCCTCCAAGCAATTTGCTTTCCCACTCATCTTTGTGTCATCCGCAAACTTTGTTACCCTACACTCGGTCCCCTCCTCCAGATCGTCTGTGTATATGATAAACAGTTGAGGCCCCAGCACCAATCCCTGCGGCATGCCACTAGTCACTGATTGCCAACCGGAAAAGCATCCATTTATTCCGACTCTCTGCCTTCCGATACTTTGTTAGGTGATCAGTTACCTACCCTTGATTACAGACTCCAATAATTTCCCCAGCATGAATATCAGGATAACTGTAAGTCTCTGGTTTTCATCTTTTACCCATAAAAAGTGGAGTGACAGGCAATTTTCCAATTTAGAGGGACGACTCTAGGATCTCGGCAACTCTGAAAGATCATGGGTGTCATGGTGATTAGCACTGCTGCTTCACAGCACCAGGGACTTGGGTCCAATTCTAGCCTTGGGTGTCTGTGTGGAGTTAGCATGTCCTCCCTGCATCTAGAACATAGAACACTACAGCACAAACAGGCCCTTCGGCCCACGAGTTGCGCCGATCACATCAACACCTATCTATAACCCCCAATCCCATAAAACCCCATATACTCATCCAGAAGTCTTTTAAAAGACCCCAGCGAGTTCGCCTCCACCACCACTGACGGCAGCCGATTCCATTCACTCACCACCCTCTGAGTGAAAAACTTACCCCCAACATCACTTCTGTGTGGGTTTCCTTTGGGTGCTCCAGTTTCTACCCACAGTCCAAAGATGTGCAGGTTAGATGGATTGGCCGTGCTGAATTGCTTCTTAATGTCCAAAGATGTGTAGGTTGGGGATTAGCGGGATAAATGCATGGGGTTACGGATATATGGCAAGGGGTGGGATTGGGTAAAGATGCTGTGCTGGAGAGTTGGCACAGACTAAACAGGCCGAATGGCCTCCTCCTGCAATGCAGCAATTCTGTCACTCCATGATTATAGTTAGGGCATCGATAAAGTGCTCCCCCACTTCCTTTAATGCCTTCTGATTGAAACTGTCAGGTTCTGGTAATCTGTCACTCTTTGGTTCCATTGATTTGCTCATTATCAGTGTTTTACTTACATAAATGGTACACAATTCCAGTCCCAATCCACTATTATTTCCTCAAGACTTCCTGCCATTTCCCTACAGTCATTGAAAATGTCCCCACTTTTGGTCCTTAATGGACCAACATTTCTACTGACCATCTACTTTCCCCTTATGTAAATATGAAATTTCTTCTCAGGTAATGCGATTGACTCTTAATGCCCTCTGAAATGGCCAAGCAAGCCACTCAGTTCAAGGGTAATTAGGGATGGCCAATAAATGCTGGCCCAGTCAGACACCCACATCCTGTGAAAGGAGTTAAAAAAACAGATTAAGAGTTATTTAGGATTACAGGAATCTCATAGAAACCTAAAAAGTTCTAACAGGACTGGATACCAGAACGATAGGGAGTGGGATAGCTTGATCTTGGGTTTGGACATAGCTCGGCACAACATTGAGGTCCGAAGGGCCTGTACTGTTCTATGTTTTCTATGATAGATGCAGGAAGGGTGTTCACACTGGTAGAGTGCCCAGCACTAGGGGCCAACCTTTCAAAGTTGAGGTGAGGAGAAATTTCTTCATCCAGAGAGCGATAAGCCTATGGAATTCATGACTATAGAAAGCAGTTAAAGACAAAACACTGTTTTCAAAGAGGAGTGAGATATAGCTCTTGGGACAATGGAGATCAAAGCATATGGGGGAAATATGGGAAAAGGTTACTGAGTTGACGAATAGCTATGATCATAATGGGTGGCAAAGCAGACTTGAAAGGCCGAATGGCCTCCTCCGACTCATATTTTTTGTTTCTCGAGACCATTAGTCTGATCGCCTGCTGCACTTGCACTGTTTGCATTCAGTGGTTATTGGTGAGGACCACAGGTCTATTTGTATCTACACCTTCTAGTTTTGGACATTTCAGAAAGACTCTCTGCTTCTGTTCCTTCTGCCAAAGTGAAGCATTGAACATTGTTCAACAGCGTGTTTCATCTGGCATGTTCTTGCCTATTCACCAAGTCTGTCCAGATTCCTGGTGCTTGGCAAAAGAATAGTCACACAATTGGGACAGCACAAGAGGTTGCAATTTGGCCTCTCATGTCTATGCTGTGTTTCCAAAGGAGTAATTACTAAATGTCATGCTCTCACCAGCCCTTTCTAAACAAATGCACAACATTTGCCACCCTCCAATCTTCAGGAACCTCACCCGTGACTATTGATAATTCAAATATCTCTGCTAGGGAACCTGCAATTTCCTCCCTAGGCTCCCATAATGTCCTGGGATACACTTCATCAGGTCCCCAAGATTTATCTACCTTGATGTGCCTTAAAGACTTCCAGCACCTCCTTCTCTGTTATATCATTGACCCTAGCACCAGGGAGGCAACATACCACCCTAGAGTCTCATTTGCGTTCACAAAAATGCTTATCCATTCCGCTGACAATTGAATCACCAATAACTATTGCATTCCCACATTTTTTACTCCTCCCCTCTGCAACAGAATCAACGGATTTAGCTGTTGCTGCTTTCTCCTGGAAGGCCATTCCACTCAACAGTATCCAAAATGGAGATTCCTGCAATGCCTGCCTGGTGGCCTTCCCTTCCCTCCCTGGCTGTGGAGTCTGAGCCTGCAGTATGACCACCCCTCTATAAGTGCTATCCACAATACTCTGCACCTCACAGATGATTTAGAACGGAGTTGAGGAAGAATTTCTTCACTCAAAGGGTGGTGAATCTCTGGAATTCTCTGCCCATTGAAGTGGTGGAGGCTACCTCGCTAAATATTTTTAAGACACGGGTTGATGGGTTTTTGATAAGAGAGGGGATTAAGGGTTATGGGGAGAAGGCGGGAATGTGGAACTGAGCCACGACAGATCAGCCATGATCTTACTGAATGGTGGGGCAGGCTCGAAGGGCCAGATGGCCTACTCCTGCTCCTATTTCTTATGTTCTTATGATCCATAAACTCTTCTCCAACACACAGAGAATAGTAACCTTGCTGCTGAAAAACTCAATTCATCAGCCATCCAATTGTTTGCAGCCACAGTGATGCCACTGAGGAACTGAATATATATCCTCAATTTTGCAGAACATTGTATGGAAGCTGACTTATGGTTGCAGCACTTAGCGGAGTGGTCTAATCCATCAGAAGTAGGTTCTTTGTTCTTACCTTGGTTATGTCCATGAGTTCTGCATCGAGTTGGGAGATCGCTTCCTGCACAGAGGGGTGCTGCGAGTAATTGCGTGTCAATGTGTCCTGTATTTGGAGCTGAATCCTAGCCACCTGTCAAGGTGAAGAACGAAGGGAAAGACGAAAAGAATATGTTTAAAACTACTGCAGATGCTGAAAATCCTATTCAAATCAAAAACACCGAACATATTCCACAATTCTGGCATCATCTGTGGAGAAAGAAACAAAGTTAATGCATTGAGTCGAGAATATTTCATCAAAACTAGGGCGGCACAGTGGTTAGCATTGCTGCTTCACAGCTCCAGGGATCTGGGTTCGGTTCCGTTCCTTGCTTGGGTCACTGTCTGTGTGGAATCTGCACATTCTCCTTATGTCTGTGTGGGTTTCTTCCAGTTTCCTCCCACAGTCCAAAGATGTGCGGGTTAGGTTGATTTGCCATGCTAAAGTTGCCTCAGTGGACTGAGATGAGTAGGTTAGAGGGTTAGTGGGTAAAATATGTAGGGATATGGGGATAGGACCTGGGTGGGATTATGGTCAGTGCAGACTCAATGCGCCAAATGGCCTCTTTTTGTACTGTAAGATTTCTATGATTAACGGGTAAATGTGCAGGGATATGGGAGTGGAGCCTGGATAGGATTGTGGTTGATGCAGACTCAATAGGCCTGTTAGAAACTCCACAGTGCAGAATTCCATGATAACTAGAAAAAGTTATAAATGGAAGTTTCCAAGCAAGGTCAGTAGAGAAAGAGGAAATGCTTGGAATGGAGAACTGAACAAAGGAGCTGTCATTGGCTGAGAGGCAACAGAGTTTGAGAAGGCTTCAAACACTTCTTTCAGGTGAATCGATTTACATTTCCCCTTTTCACTTTAGTGTATTGTATTTGCTTCTCTCAATGCGCTCTCCTCTGCTTCAGGGAGACTCAATGCAGATTGTGTATTGCTATCAGTCCATTTCTAGTTACTTGTCATTTCAATTCTCCTCTCCCATTTCTCTGCCTCCAGCATTGCTCACTGTCACTGTGGGTTTGAAGATTAATCCTTCCACAGCCTTCCAGATCAACTTCTGAATTCGGCAATAAAAAAATGCAGGAAGCGCTCAGCATGTCTGGCAGCATCTGTGGAGAAACAGGGTTAACATTTCAGATTGATGACAATTCATCAAAACTCTGATGAACAGTCAGCAGCCTGAACTATTGACACTTTCTCCCCACAGATCCTTGAAGCAGTAAAATAGGAAATGCTTGATTGAATCATACAGCGCAAAAGAAGCCTTTGGCCCATCGAGTGTTTGTGCTGTAGCATTCTATGTTCTATTAAACTAGGCTTGTACTCGTTAGAGTTTAGAAGAATGAGGGGAGATCTCATTGAGACGTATAAGATGATGAATGGGATGGATACGATCGAGGTGGAGAGACTCTTCCCGCTCAGAAAGGATAATAGAACTAGGGGCACAGCCTCAAGATAAAGGGGGGGGGGCGGTTTAGAACGGAGTTGAGGAGGAACTTCTTCACTCAAAGGGTGGTGAATCTCTGGAATTCTCTGCCCGTTGAAGGGGTGGAGGCTACCTCGCTAAACATTTTTAAGACGCGGGTTGATGGGTTTTTGATAAGAGAGGGGATTAAGGGTTATGGGGAGAGGGCGGGAATGTGGAACTGAGCCATGACAGATCAGCCATGATCTTATTGAATGGCGGGGCAGGCTCGAAGGGCTAGATGGCCTACTCCTGCTCCTATTTTCTTATGTTCTTAAGTGCTCATCCAGGTGGTTTTTAAAGGACGTGAGGCAACCCACCTCCACCACCCTCCCAGGCAGCGCATTCCAGACTGTCACCATGCTCAGGTGAAAAGGTTTTTTCCTCACATCCCCCCCTAAACCTCCTGGCCCCTCATCTTGAGCCTATGTCCCCTTGTGACTGACCCCTCAACTAAGAGGAACAGCTGCTCCTTATCCACTCCATCCAGGTCCCTCATAATCTTGTACACTTCAATCAGGCCACCCCTCAGTCTTCTCTGCTCCAACAAAGACAACCCAAGCCCACCCAAACTTTCTTCACAACTTAAATGTTCCATCCCAGGCAGCATCCTGATGAATCTCCTCTGCACCCCCTCCAGTGCAATCACATCCTTCCTATAATGTGGCGACCAGAACTGCACACAGTACTCCAACTGTGACCTCAGCAAAATTTTATACACCTCCAATATGACTTTCCTGCTTTTGTAATCTCTGCCTCGATTGATCAAGGCAAGTATCCCATATGCCTATTTCACCACTTGACTAATATGCTCTTCCATCTTCAGAGATCTGTGGACAAACATGCGAAGGTCCCTTTGTTCCACAGAACTTCCGAGTGTCCTACCATTCATTGAGTATTTCCTTGTCAAATTATTCCTGCCAAAATGTATCACCTCACACTTTTCAGGGTTAAATTCCATCTAACATGTATCCGCCCATCTAACCATCTCATCTGTATCTTCTTGTAGCCCAAGATACTCCGCCTCACTGATAACCATTCGACAGGTCCTTAATTTCCTACCAAAGTGCATAACTTTGCATTTTCGTACATTATATTACATCTGCCAAATTTTTACCCCCTCCCGTAACCTGCGCAAGACATTGGTAAGGCCATACTTGGAATACTGTGTACAATTGTTGTTGTTACAATTTTGTACAGTTGCAACCGTACAAAACTCTGGTGCGGCCGCACTTGGAGTATTGCGTACAGTTCTGGTCGCCGCATTATAAGAAAGATGTAGAAGCATTGGAAAGGGTGCAGAGGAGGTTTACCAGGATGTTGCCTGGTATGGTGGGAAGGTCTTATGAGGAAAGGCTGAGGGACTTGAGGTTATTTTCATTAGAGAAGAAGGAGGTTAAGAGGTGACCTAATTGAGGCATACAAGATGATCAGAGGGTTAGATAGGGTGGACAGTGAGAGCCTTTTTCCTCGGATGGTGATGGCAAACACGAAGGGACATAGCTTTAAATTGAGGGGTGATAATTATAGGACGGATGCAAGAGGTAGGTTCTTTACTCTGAGGGTAGTAAGGGCGTGGAATGCCCTGCCTGCAGCAGTTGTGGACTCGCCAACTTTAAGGGCGTTCACATGGTCTTGGATGGGCATATGGATAACATTGGAATAGTTTAGGTTAGAGGGTCATTAGATTGGTTCCACTGGTCGGCGCAACATCGAGATCCGAAGGGCCTGTACTGCGCTGTAATGTTCTATGTTCTAATTCTGGTCACCCTATTACAGAAAGGATATTATTAAATTAGAAATATGCAGAAAAGATTTACTAGAATGCTACCAGGACTTGATGGATTGAGTTATACGGAGAGGCTGGATAGACTGGGACTTTTTCCTCTGGAGTGTAGGAGGCTAAGGGGTGATCTTACAGAGGTCTATAAAATAATGAGGGGCATCAATCAGCAAGATAGTCAATACGTTTTCCCCAAGGTAAGGGGGAAGAGATACAAAAGTGTCCAGAGGGGCAATTTTTTCACACAGAGGGTGGTGAGTGTCTGGAGCAAGCTGCCAGAGGTAGTAGTAGAGGCGGGTACAATTCTGTCTTTTAAAATGCAGTTAGGTAGTTACATGGGTACGATGGGTCTCGAGGATATGGGCCTATTGCGGGCAATTGGGAATAGCTTAGGGGTTTAAAAAAAAAGGCAGCGTGAACAAATTGGACCAAAAGGCCTGTCTCTATGCTGAAAACCTCTATGATTCAAAGTAGGCTTACATTAACACTGTAATTAAGTTACAGTGAAAATCCAGTCCAGTGCCTGTTCTGGTGGACTAAAGGAAAATTTAGCATGGCCAATAAAGAATATAAGAAATAGGAGCAGGAGTAAGCCATCTAGCCCTTCGAGCCTGCCCTGCCATTCAATAAGATCATGGCTGATCTGAAGTGGATCAGTTCCACTTTCCCGCTTTCTCCCCATAACCCTTAATTCCCTTGTTTGTCAAAAACCTATCTACCCGTGTCTTAAATATATTTAGCGAGGCAGCCTCCACCACTTCAACAGGCAGAGAATTCCAGAGATTCACCACCCTTTGAGCGAACAAGTTCCTCCTCAGTTCTGTTCTAAACTCACCACCCCCCCCTTATCTTCTATTCCTGCTGTCCTTTCTGAGCGGGAAGAATCTCTCTACCTCTACCCTATCCATCTCTTTCAGTATCTTATACGTCTCGATAAGATCCCCCCTCATCCTTCTAAACTCCAGCGAGTACAGACCCAGTCTATTTATTCTCTCTTCATAGGCCAACCCCCTCATTTCTGATATCAGCCTAGTGAACCACCTCTGCACTCCCTCCAAGGCCAAAATATCCTTGTGCAAGTGCGGCGACCAAAACTGCACACAGTCCTCCAGCTGCGGCCTCACCAGTGCCCTGTACAGTTGCAGCAAGACCTCCCTGCTTTTATATTCTATCCCCCTCACTATAAAGGCCAGCATCCCATTCGCCTGCTTGATCACCTGCTGCACCTGCAGACTGGGTTTTTGCAACTCATGCACAAGGACCCCCAGGTCCCTCTGCACCGTAGCATGCTGCAGCTTTTCGCCCTTTAAACAGTAATCCCTCCTACTATTATTTCTGCCAAAGTGGATAACCTCACACTTGCTAACATTGTACTCCATCTGCCAGGTACTCGCCCACTCGCTCAGCCTATCCAGATCCCTCTGCAGACTTTCCACACCCTCCGCAATTTGCTTTTCCACTCATCTTCGTGTCATCAGCAAATTTCGTCACCCTACACTCAGTCTCCTCCTCCAGATCATCTATATAAATGGTAAATAGCTGAGGCCCCAGCACCGATCCCTGGGGCACTCCACTAGTCACCAACCGCCCATCAGAATAGCACCCATTGATACCAACTCTCTGCCTCCTATTAGGCAACCAATCCTCTATCCACGCTCACACCTTACCCCCAACTCCATGCCCCCTAACCTTCTGAAGCAACCTTTTGTGCGGCGCCTTATCAAACGCCTTTTAAAAATCGAGAAACACCACATCCACTGGTTCTCCTCTGTCTACCGCACTAGTCACATCCTCACAGAATTCCAATAAATTCGTCAAACATGACTTCCCCTTAACGAATCCGTGCTGCGTCTGCTCTATCAAACCATTCCTTTCCTGGTGCCTCGCTATTTCTTCTTTGATGACGGATTCAAGCATTTTTCCAACTATAGACGTTAAACTAACCGGGCTATAATTCCCTGCCTTTTGTCTGCTACCTTTTTTAAACAGCGGCGTAACATTAGCCGTTTTCCAATCTTCCAGCACTTCCCCGGAATCCAGCGAAGTTTGGTAAATAATCACTAAGGCATCCACTATCAGCTCTGCCATTTCCTTCAGAACCCTGGGATCATTCCGTCCAGTCCTGGGGACTTGTCCACCATCAGTCCCATTAGTCTATCAAGCACTACCTCTCTAGTGACAGTAATCCCATTCGGGCCCTCAACTCCTACCATCCTTCTATCTTTCATATCTGGCAAACTATTCGCGTCCTCCTCCGTGAAGACTGAGGCAAAAAACTTATGTAAGGCCTCAGCCATTTCCTCATCTCCTACCACTAAATCCCCCCTCTAAGGTTCCAACGTTCACTCTATCCAGCCTCCTCTTCTTTATATATTTGTAAAAACTCTTACTGTCCTTTTTTATATTTAGTGCTAGTTTAGCTTCATAGTCTATCCTTCTTTTCTTTATCAACTTCTTAGTCATTCTTGGTTGATTTTTGAACCTGTCCCAATCTTCTACTCGCCCACTACTTTTAGCCACTCTAAACGCATCAGCTGTCAATTTAATGCTCTCCTCTATTTCCTTCGATAACCACAGCTGATTATCCCTTCTCCTACATTCCTTCTTTGCCATCGGAATATATTTCTGCTGAGCACCAAAGAAGATCTCCTTAAAGACCCTCCACTGTTCCTCAGTCGTCCTACCAACCAATCTGTGCCCCCAGTCTACATTCGCCAATTCCTCTCTCATCCTATCGTACTCCTCTCTCATCCTATCGTACTCCCCTCTGTTCAAACAGAGGACACAGGTTCGGGACCCTACTTTCTCATCCTCCATCTGCATCAAAAACTCAACCATACAATGATCGCTTGTCCCAAGAGGATCCCTCACAACAAGATCCCTAATTCTTCCTGCCTCGTTACACAACACCAGCTCGCTCCCTCGTTGGTTCCATCACACACTGTTCAAGGAAACTATATCAGCAGAATTCCAAGAACTCTTCCTCAAACCCACCGCGTCCGACTTGGGTCAACCAATCAATATTCAGATTGAAATCCCCCATAATTATTGCCGTTCCATTTCTGCACGCATCATTTATTTGCTTGTTTATAGCCCGCCCCACCTCCAAGTTATTATTTGGGGGCCTATAGGTCACACCCACCAGCGTCTTCCTCCCCTTACTGTTCCTTATCTCCACCCAATTCAGCTAACCAACATACCTTTCAGATTGTGGAAGGAAACTGGAGCACCCGATGGAAACTCATGCAGAAATGAGAATGTGCAGGACTCCATGTAGACAGTGACTGAAACTGGGAATTGAAACTGGGTCCCTGGCGCTGTAAGGCAGCAGCACTAATCACTGTGCCACCATGCTGTGCCTCGCCCCTGCAGACGATACCCACATGTTCAGGTCATGCTTGAAGCTGGCTGATTTTCAGTCTTCCTTCTGTCACGCTCTCTCCAATGCTCTAGACATTGCCTTGCAGCCTTGCCATTTGACATATTTGGAGTCCCATCTGAACTGGCCAGTCCCATTCAGACTGAGGCAGACGTCGTTGCATTCGCTTCACTAATAGTTCACAGGAAGATTCTATTTACTTGGAGGTGCCCCCAAGCTTCCCACTGCTGTCAACTACTTTACAAATTTTATTTTGCATAGTTCTTGTTTGTGTCTGTTTGCTTCCTGCGGGGGAGGGCCGGGGCGGTGGGGGAAGGGATGGGCCTGCGGGGTGTGGGTGGGGTCGCAGTGGGTGTGGGTGGGGCTGTGGTTGGAGGGCAGGGGGCTGCAGGGGCATAGGTGTTTTGGGCAGGGGTTGCAGGTGGGACGGGGGCTGCAGGGGGATACAGTGAGGCTGCAGGGATCGGGGTTGCGGGGGGGTTGCAGGGGGAGTGGGGTCGGGTTGGGGATGCAAGGGGGCAGATTGGTGCTGGGGGTGGGGGGGGGGCAGCAGGTTGGTGCTGTGGGGTGGGGGGGTGGGAGCAGCGGGTTGGTGCTGCAGCAGGGCAAGTGAGGGGGTGGGGGGGGGGGGGCGGTGTTGGAGCTACTTCCACATACTGTAATGTACTTTAAGTTTGTCAGCTCCTTATCCCTTTGAAAATCAATGGAAAGAACATTAAGAAATCTCCATTTCCTAATTATTTTCTGTTTCTCTATCATATCCTTTTGCAATTCAAGCACAAGAACAACCAGATCCCCCTGCATCTCAGAGCTCTGTGAACCTTCACTATTTACATAATAAGCTTCTTTTTTATTCTTTCTGCCAAATTTGATAATTTCACATTTGCCCACATCATATTACATTTGCCAAATAAGCTCAGTCTCTTTAACTGCCTCACTTATGGTCACATCCTCCTGTCCTTTACCCCTGATCAAGACATACAAGCCTGTTCAAGAGGCATTACCATCCCAATCTACGTTGTCTTGCACCCATGTCTCTATAGCACAATTAGAGCTTTTAGTTTTGTCCATTTTTCAGAAATACGGCCCAGGAAAACCTCTCTGAAATATCCTTTTGAATGTTTGTCCTACATCTCTATTGCCAATTCACTCAGCTTTCATTTGCTCATAATTGTCCTTATTTAAGTTTAAAATACTAGCTTAGACCCACTCGTCTCCCTCAAACGGAACGTGAAATTCAATCTCGTACACAGTGTCTCACCTCCATTTTCTCCTCCAGCTCGTGTAGAAATTCACCATCAGCAGCCTGTGAGGATGTGGCCGTGGAGCTTTTTGCACTGAGGATAGCCCGAGAAATGTACTCGATCCTCTGCTGTAGTGAGATCTCCGTGCTGTTATATGAAAAAAAATTACAATCAGGACACTAAAAATATTAAAGATATCCCAGTGAATAAACAGTGACTGTGTACAGTATCAGCTACAGTGAAGGATCATTACTCTAAATAAACCTCCAGCAAAGCTCTGATGCAGAGTTATATGGAACTGAGGAATTAGGAGCAGAAGGAGACAAATTCAGCCTTTTGAGCCTGCTCCATCATTCAGTCCGATCATGGCTGATCTCTCCCTGGTCTCAAACCCACCTGTTTCCCATATCCCTTCAACCCAGATTTTAAATTAGGAATGTATCCATCTCCTTCTTGAAACCATTGAATGATTCAGATTCCACCACGCAATGGGGCGGCGAGTCCCACAAGTTCACTACCCTCTGTGAAAAGTACTTTCCCCTCATCTCAGTTTTAAATCTACTGTCTCTCAACCTATACTTATTGTCATTTGTCATTTATATTAATGATTTGCATGAGAATTTAGTAGGCACAGTTAGTTTGCAGATGACACCAAGATTGGTGGCATAGTGGAAAGTGAAGGAGGTTATAAGAACTTAAGAACATAAGAAATAGGAGCAGGAGTAGGCCATCTAGCCCTTCGAGCCTGCCCCGCCATTCAATAAGATCATGGCTAATCTGAAGTGGCTCAGTTCCACTTTCCCGCTTTCTCCCCATAACCCTTAATCCCCTTGCCTACCAAAAACCTATCTACCCGTGTCTTAAATATATTTAGCGAGGTAGCCTCCACCATTTCAACAAGCAGAGAATTCCAGAGATTCACCACCCTTTGAGTGAAGGAGTTAAGGAGGGTTGAGCTATGAGGAGAGGCTGAATAAACTAGGCTTGTACTCGTTAGAGTTTAGAAGAATGAGGGGAGATCTCATTGAGACGTATAAGATGATGAATGGGATGGATAGGATAGAGGTGGAGACACTCTTCCCGCACAGAAAGGACAGTAGGACTAGGGGGCACAGCCTCAAGATAAAGGGGGGGCGGTTTAGAACGGAGTTGAGGAGGAACTTCTTCACTCAAAGGGTGGTGAATCTCTGGAATTCTCTGCCCGTTGAAGTGGTGGAGGCTGCCTCGCTAAATATTTTTAAGACGCGGGTTGATGGGTTTTTGATAAGAGAGGGGATTAAGGGTTATGGGGAGAGGGCGGGAAAGTGGAACTGAGCAGCGACAGATCAGCCATGATCTTATTGAATGGCGGGGCAGGCTCGAAGGGCTAGATGGCCTACTCCTGCTCCTATTTCTTATGTTCTTATGAGTTCCTCCTCAACTCCGATCTAAACTGACCGCCCCCCCCCCCACCCCCCACTTATCTTGAGGCTGTGCCCTCTAGTCCTGCTGTCCTTTCTGAGCGGGAAGAACCTCTCCACCTCTACCCTATCCATCCCCTTCATCATCTCACGTCTCTATAAGATCCCCCCTCATCCTTCTAAACTCCAACGAGTACAAGCCCAGTCTATTCAGCCTCTCTTCATAGTTCAACCCCCTCAATTCTGGTATCAGTCTAGTGAACCTCCTCTGCACTCCCTCCAAGGCCAAAATATCCTTGCGCAAGTGCGGCGACCAAAACTGCACACAGTACTCCAGCTGCGGCCTCACCAGTGTCCTGTACAGTTGCAGCAAGACCTCCCTACTTTTATATTCAATCCCCCTCGCTATGAAGGCCAGCATCCCATTTGCCTTCCTGACCACCTGCTGCACCTGTAGGCTGGGTTTTTGCGACTCATGCACAAGGACCCCCAGGTCCCTCTGCACCGTAGCATGCTGCAGCTTTTCGCCCTTTAAGTAGTAGTCCTTCCTACTATTATTCCTGCCAAAGTGGATAACCTCACACTTGTCAACATTGTATTCCATCTGCCAGGTCCTCGCCCACTCGCTCAGCCTATCCAGATCTCTCTGCAGACTTTCCACACCCTCCGCACAATTTGCTTTTCCACTTATCTTTGTGTCATCAGCAAATTTCGACACCCTACACTCAGCTCCCTCCTCCAGATCATCTATATAAATGGTAAATAGCTGAGGCCCCAGCACCGATCCTTGGGGCACTCCACTAGTCACCAACCGCCAATCCGAATAGCACCCATTGACACCCACTCTCTGCCTCCTATTTGACAACCAGTCCTCTATCCACGCTAACACCCTACCCCCAACTCCATGCCCCCTAACCTTCTGTAACAACCTTTTGTGCGGCACCTTATCAAACGCCTTCTGAAAATCGAGAAACACTACATCCACCGGTTCCCCTCCGTCCACCGCACTGGACACATCCTCATAGAATTCCAATAAGTTTGTCAGACACGACTTCCCCTTAACGAATCCGTGCTGCGTCTGCTCTATCAAACAATTCTTCTCAAGATGCCTCGCTGTTTCTTCTTTGATGATGGATTCAAGCATTTTTCCTACAACAGACGTTAAACTAACCGGCCTATAATTCCCTGCCTTTTGCCTGCTACCCTTTTTAAACAGTGGTGTAACATTAGCCGTTTTCCAATCTTCCGGCATTTCCCCGGAATCCAGCGAGGTTTGGAAAATAATCACGAAGGCATCCACTATCACCTCCGCCATTTCCTTCAGAACCCTGGGATGCATTCCATCCGGTCCTGGGGGCTTGTCCACCATCAGTCCCACTAGTCTGTCGAGCACTACCTCTCTAGTGACAACGATCTCATTCAGGCCCTCAACTCCTACCATTTTTCCATCGTTAACACCTGGCAAACTATTTGCATCCTCCTCTGTGAAGACCAAAGCAAAAAACTTATTCAAGGCCTCAGCCATTTCCTCATCCCCCACCACTAAATCCCCCCATTCATCCTCTAAGGGTCCAACATTCACCCTAGCCAGCCTCCTCCTCTTTATATATTTATAAAAACTCTTACTATCCTTTTTTATGTTTAGCGCTAGTTTAGATTCATAGTCTATCCCTCCTTTCTTTATCAACTTCTTCGTCATTCTTTGTTGATTTTTAAACCTCTCCCAATCCTCTACTCGCCCACTACTTTTAGCCACGGTAAACGCATCCGCTTTTAATTTAATACTCTCCTTTATCTCCCCCATTAACCACGGCTGATTATCCCTTCTCCTACGATCCTTCTTTACCATCGGAATAAATTTCTGCTGAGCACCAAGAAAGATCTCCTTAAAGATCCTCCACTATTCCTCAGCAGTCCTACCTCCCAATCTGTGCCCCCAGTCAACATTCGCCAATTCCTCTCTCATCCTATCGTACTCCCCTCTGTTCAAACAGAGGACACAGGTCTGGGATCCTACTTTCTCATCCTCCATCTGCATCAAAAACTCCACCATACAATGATCACTCTTCCCAAGAGGATCCCTCACAACAAGGTCCCTAATTCTACCTGCCTCATTACGTAACACCAGATCTAAGATTGCTCGCTCCCTCGTCAGTTCCGTCACACACTGTTCAAGGAAACTATCCCGGCAGCGTTCCAAGAACTCTTCCTCAAGCCCACCGCGTCCAACATGGGTCGACCAATCAATATGGAGATTGAAATCCCCCATAATTTGTTTGATAAGGTTCACCATGGTAGGCTTCTGCAGAAGATGCAGATGTATGGGATTGAGGGTAATCTAGGAAATTGGATCAGGAATTGGCTAGCAGATAGGAGACAGAGGGTGGTGGTTGATGGTAAATATTCGTCATGGAGTTCAGTTACGAGTGGTGTGCCTCAGGGATCTGTTTTGGGGCCACTGCTGTTTGTAATTTTTATTAATGATCTGGATGAGGGTATAGAACATAAGAACATAAGAAATAGGAGCAGGAGTAGGCCATCTAGCCCTTCGAGCCTGCCCCGCCATTCAATAAGATCATGGCTGATCTGTCGCTGCTCAGTTCCACTTTCCCGCCCTCTCCCCATAACCCTTAATCCCCTCTCTTATCAAAAACCCATCAACCCGCGTCTTAAAAATATTTAGCGAGGCAGCCTCCACCACTTCAACGGGCAGAGAATTCCAGAGATTCGCCACCCTTTGAGTGAAGAAGTTCCTCCTCAACTCCGTTCTAAACCGCCCCCCTTTTATCTTGAGGCTGTGCCCCCTAGTCCTACTGTCTTTTTTGACCTCTATCCTATCCATCATCTTATTCGTCTCAATGAGATCTCCCCTCATTCTTCTAAACTCTAACGAGTACAAGCCCAGTTTATTCAGCCTCTCCTCATAGCTCAACCCCCTCAACTCCGGTATCAGCCTAGTAAACCTCCTCTGCACTCCCTCCAAGGCCAAAATATCATTGCGCAGGTGCGGCACCCAAAACTGCACACAGTACTCCAGCTGTGGCCTCACCAATGCCCTATACAGCCGCAGCAAGACCTCCCTACTTTTATATTCAATCCCCCTCGCTATGAAGGCCAGCATCCCATTCGCCTTCCTGACCACCTGCTGCACCTGCAAGCTGGGTTTTTGCGACTCATGCACAAGGACCCCGAGGTCCCTCTGCACCGTCGCCTGCTGCAGTTTTTCGCCCCGTAAGTAATAGTCCTTCCTACCATTCTTCCTACCAAAGTGGACCACCTCACACTTGCCAACATTAAATTCCATTTGCCATTTCCTGGCCCATTCGCCCAGCCTATCTAGATCCTTCTGCAGACTCTCCACACCCTCCGCACAATTTGCCGTTCCCCCAATCTTGGTGTCATCAGCAAATTTCGACACCCTACACTCGGTTCCCTCCTCCAGATCATCTATATAAATGGTAAAAAGCTGAGGCCCCAGCACCGACCCCTGGGGCACTCCACTAGTCACCATCTGCCAATCTGAATAGCACCCGTTGACCCCCACTCTCTGCCTCCTATTTGACAACCAATCCTCTATCCACGCTAACACCCTACCCCCAACTCCATGTCCCTCGACCTTCTGCAATAACCTCTTGTGAGGTACTTTGTCAAACCCCTTCTGAAAATCTAGAAAGACCACAGCCACCGGCTCTTTTAGTTGGGTGGATTAGTAAATTTGCTGATGACACCAAAGTCGGAGGTGTGGTAGATTGTGAGGAAGGGTGTCATAGTTTGCAGGAAGACTTGGACAGGTTGCAGAGCTGGGCCGAGAGGTGGCGGATGGAGTTTAATGCGGAGAAGTGTGAGGGTCGCTAGAACAGTATGTAACTTGCCCGACTAGGGGAGGGGCTATATTGGATTTAGTGTTGGGAAACGAGCCAGGGCAGGTGGGTGAGGTAGAGGTAGGCGAACATGTGGCAAACAGTGACCACAAGTCCGTCTACTTTAGGATAAAAATGGAAAGGGACGAGTGCCGTCCAAGCGGGAGTGTGCCGAACTGGGGAAAGGCGAGCTATGGCAGGATTAGGAGGGAGCTGCAGCAAACTGACTGGGAGGGACTGTTAGCTGGCAAGTCCACAGTTGGCAAGTGGGAGGCTTTTAGGGACAAAATGAAATGGTTGCAGGGGAGGTTTGTTCCGGTTAAGCGAAAGGATGGGAAAGGTAGGATTAGAGAGCCGTGGATTACGGGGGATATTGAAGACTTGGTTAGGAAGAAGAGGGAGGCGTATGTTAGGTCAAAACAAATGGGTACGGAGTGTGCGCTGGAGGAATATAGAGAGAGTAGGAGGGAGCTAAAAAGGGGAATTAGAAGGGCGAAGAGAGGGCATGAGATGGCTTTGGCCGGTAGGATTAAGGATAATCCTAAGGCATTTTATTCCTATATTAGAGGCAAGAGAGTAGTTAGAGGGAAAATTGGTCCTCTTAGGGACAAGAGTGGAGAGTTGTGTATTGAGTCGGAGGGAATGGGGGAGCTCCTGAATGAATACTTTGCGTCGGTATTCACGAAGGAGAGGGGTTCGGAATCGTGCGGTCTCTTGGAGGGAGCGGAGGTGCAGTTGCAGGATATAGTTATTACGAGAGAGGAAGTGCTAGGGCTTTTAGGTAGCGTAAGGACGGATAAAGCTCCGGGGCCTGATGGTATTTATCCCAGGCTGCTTAGGGAGGCGAAAGATGAAATTGCTGGGCCTCTGGCGCACATCTTTGTCTCTTCTTTGGACACAGGTGAGGTCCCAGAAGACTGGAGGGTAGCAAATGTGGTCCCGTTGTTCAAAAAAGGTAGTAGGGATAACCCTGGGAATTATAGGCCTGTGAGTTTGACGTCAGTGGTAGGGAAGTTAATGGAAAAAATACTTAGGGGTAGGATGTATGAGCATTTGGAGCGTTGCAATCTGATTAGGGATACGCAACATGGCTTTGTTAGAGGGAGGTCTTGCCTTACGAATCTGGTGGAATTCTTTGAGGAGGTGACAAAAACGGTTGACGATGGGAGAGCCGTTGATGTCATCTATATGGATTTCAGTAAGGCGTTTGACAAAGTCCCTCACGGTAGGCTGGTAGAAAAGGTTAAGGCGCATGGGATACGAGGCCAGGTAGCTAGGTGGATTGAGAACTGGTTGGGAAATAGGAGACAGAGGGTAGTTGTGGAGGGTACCTTGTCGGGCTGGAGGCCAGTGACCAGTGGTGTGCCGCAGGGCTCGGTACTGGGACCTCTCCTCTTTGTAGTCTACATAAATGACTTAGAAGAGGGAGTAGGTGGTGTGATCAGCAAGTTTGCTGATGACACCAAGATGGCAGGGTTGGCGGGTACGGAACTGGATTGTCAGGTGATACAACAGGATATAGATAGGTTGGTGCAGTGGGCAGATAGGTGGCAGATGGCATTTAATCCTGACAAATGCGAGGTGATGCATTTTGGAAGGAATAATGCAGAGAGGAGCTATGTGATAAAAGGTAGGCCGATTAGGAGTATAGACGTACAGAGAGACCTGGGAGTGCAGGTTCACAAATCCATGAAGGTTGCGTCACAAGTGGAGAACGTTGTTAGGAAGGCTTATGGGATGTTAGCCTTTATAGGAAGGGGCTTAGAGTATAAAAGCTGCCGTCTAATGCTTCAGTTATACAGAACGTTGGTTAGACCGCATTTGGAGTACTGCGTCCAGTTCTGGTCACCTTATTACCGGAAGGACGTGGAGTCTCTGGAAAGGGTGCAGAGGAGGTTTACCAGGATGTTGCCTGGCATGGGGGGACTGGGTTACGAGGAGAGACTGAAGAGACTGGGGCTATTCTCCTTGGAAAGAAGGAGATTGAGAGGGGACATGATAGAGGTATGTAAGATACTGAAGGGAATAGATAGAGTTAATAGTGAGAGACTGCTCCCTAGACTGGGTACGAACACAAGAGGTCATCACTTAAGGGTGAGGGGGGGGGAGGTATAATTTGGAGGTAAGAGGAAGGTTCTTTACACAGAGAGTTGTGGGGGTCTGGAATGCGCTACCGAGTAGGGTGGTGGAGGCAGGAACGTTGGACTCGTTTAAGATGCAGTTAGATAGGCACATGAGTGAAAAGAGAATGGAGGGATATGGTAGGGGCTATTAAATAGGGTTAAACCTCGGGAGACACCGGAAGGGCAGGCTGTATGATTAATATTTTTTGTCTTTATTCCACAGGTGGAGGTCCACCTCGTGTCAAGCGAGGGGCATGCACACGGCGGGTCGTGCGTGGGCTGCTCTTGGAAGTCCAGGAGTGGCCTAGTACTTCAAGTCGGTGTGTGTGCTTGATCCTGGACCGATAGACGGGCGCCGCAACAGCTCAGTGACTAGCACTGCTAGCTGTGCAGATACATGGATTTGGGCCTGTGTCTGTGGGAGTTTGCGCATTCTCCCTGTGGTTGCGTGGGTTTCCTCCGGGCGCTCCGGTTTCCTCCCACACCCCAAAGATGTGCTCTTAGGCTAATTGGTTTCCACCAAATTGACACTATTCTCCCCTGAATCTGACTGAGTAGGGTCCCATTCGTAGACATGCAGGGTAGAATAGGTGTAGGGCGATGCGGCGGCGCGGGCTCGTTGGGCCGAAGGGCCTGTTTCCCGTGCTGGGTTGTTCTTTGTTCTTTGTAATTCACTTTGGTAGGAATAACAGATGTGTTGAGTATAGGGCTAACGGGAGGACTTTGAATAGTGTGGATGAACAGAGGGATCTAGGTGTATGTGTACATAGATCCCTGAAAGTTGGGAATCAAGTAGATAAGGTTGTTAAGAAGGCATACGGTGTCTTGGCGTTCATTGGTAGGGGGATTGAATTTAGGAGTCGCAGCGTCATGTTGCAACTGTACACAACTCTGGTGCGGCCGCACTTGGAGTACTGTGTGCAGTTCTGGTCCCCACATTACAGGAAGGATGTGGAGGCTTTGGAGAGGGTGCAGAGGAGGTTTACCAGGATGTTGCCTGGTATGGAGGGGAGGTCCTATGAGGAGAGACTGAGGGATTTGGGGTTGTTTTCGCTGGAAAGAAGGCGGCTAAGAGGGGATCTTATTGAAACATATAAGATGATTAGAGGTTTAGATAGGGTGGACAGTGATAGCCTTTTTCCTCGGATGGAGAAAGCTAGCACGAGGGGGCATGGCTTTAAATTAAGGGGGGGTAGTTATAGGACGGATGTCAGGGGTAGGTTCTTTACCCAGAGGGTGGTGAGGGATTGGAATGCCCTGCCTGCTGCGGTTGTAAATGCGCCTAGTTTGGGGGCATTTAAGAGATCCGTGGATAGGTTTATGGACGAAAAGGGATTGGTTTAGGTTAGTGGGTCATTGTTTTTTAACTGGTTGGCGCAACATCGTGGGCCGAAGGGCCTGTTCTGCACTGTAATGTTCTATGTTCTATAATTATCGCCGTTCCATTCCTGCACGCATCATTTATTTGTGTGTTTATAGCCTACCCCACCTCCAGGTCATTATTTGGGGGCCTACAGACCTCACCCACCAGCGTCTTCCTCCCCTTGCTGTTCCTTATCTCCACCCACAATCTCCTTATCTGGGATTGCAACGGTATCTTGATCAATTGGGCCAGTGAGCTGACGAATGGCAGATGGAGTTGAATTTAGAATTATACGAGGTGATGCATTTTGATCAGTCAAACCAGGGCAGGACTTAGTTAATAATAGTAGGGCATTGGGGAGAGTTATAATTTTTCACGCAGAGGGTTGTGAATGTCTGGAACAAGCTGGCAGAGGTAGTAGTAGAGGCATGTATAATTTTGTTTTTTAAAAAGTATTTAGACAGTTACATGGGTATGGAGGGATATGGGCCAAATGCGGGCAATTGGAATTAGCTTAGGGGTTTTAAAAAAAGGGCAGCATGGACAAGTTGGACTGAAGAGCCTGTTTCCATGCTGTAAACCTCTTGACCATGAGTCTCTGACTACTTGTTCGAGATTGCCCCATAAAAGAGGGAACATTTGGCTGACATTTACTTTATCAATAAAGAACACAAAACAAAGTCTGAGCCAACAGATGCCTCTCTAATCGAATATTTTCTTGCCTCCACCTGGTCCATATCCCTCTATTCCCTGCCTATTCAGATGCCTCTTGAATGTTGTTATAGAATCTGCTTCCACCACTTCCTCTGGCAGTGCGTTCCAGGCATTCACCACGGTCTGTGTGAAAAGCTTGTTTCTTACATCTCTTTTAAACTTTCCCCCTCTCACTCTCATCCAATGCCCCCGAATAATTAGGCCCTTCAACCCTGGAAAAAAGATTGACTATCCACTCTATCCAAGCCTGTCATTATCTTGTAAACCTCTATCAGGTCCCCCCTCATCCTGAGACGCTCCAATGAAAACAATCCAAGTTTGTTCAACCTTTCTTCATAGGCCATATCCTCCAAACCAGGCAACATCCTGGTAAATCTCTTCTGCACCCTTTCCAATGCATCAACATCCTTCCGGTAGCATAGCGCACAAAATTGTTCACAACACTCCAAATGTGGCCCAACCAAAGTCTTCTACAGCTGCAATATGATTTTCCAATTCCTGTACTCAACACCCTGACCGATGAAGGCCAGCATGCCATACGCCTTCTTGATCACCTTGTCTACCTGAGTTGCCACCTTCAGGGAATGGGATCTGTACACCTTGATCCCTCTGTATGCCAGTATTTCTAAGGGCTCTACCATTTACGATATACTTTTCTCCTGCAGTAGATCTTACAAATCACATCACTTCATGACAGAATCTTTTATCAAGATGGACAGTGAAGTAGTTGATTTAGAGACTAGGATGCTGAATCTTAATAAAAGAAACTAAGAAGCTATGAGATGTGATTTGGTCTTGATTACTTAAATGGGTGACAGTGGAAAGGCAATGGCAAACCTTCAAGGAACGCATGGGAGAACTCCAGCAACTATTTATTTCTGTCTGGCACAAAAGCAAAATGGGTAAGAGGGCCAATTCATGGCTTACAAAGGAAATTAGAGACAGTATCCGATCCAAGGAGGAAGAATACAGATTGGGCAAGAAAAATAATGGTCTAACAATTGGGAGCAGTTTAGAATTCAGCAAAGGACCAAGGAGGGGATTGATTATGAAGGGGAAACTACAGTCCGAAAGTAAGCCTGCAGTGAACGTGAAGACTGTTTCTATAGATATGTGGAGAGAAAGAGGTTGGTGTCCCCTACGGACAGAAATGTGGGAAGTGTATAATAGGAGACAAAGAAATGGCCGAGCAACTGAATACATACTTGGGTTCTGTCTTCACAAAAGAGAACACAAATCAAATGCCAGAAATGTTGGGTATTACAAGATTTAGTGAGAAGGAGGAACTGAGAGAGATCAATATTAGTAGAGAAATGCTGCTGGGAAAATTGATGGGATCTGAAGGTGGATAAATCCCCAGGGCCTGATAATCTACATCCCACAGTACTTAGGGAAGTGGCTCTACAAATAGTGGATGCATTGGTGGTCATCTTTGTAGCTTCTTGTGGTCTTGGACAGAGCAAGGGCTATATCAACAATGATATAATCAGAAAGCATGCTTTCTATGGTGCATCTGTAAAAATTCGAGAGAGTGATGGCGGAAATACCTGTGATGACATTAGCCAGGCTAATGAGGTTGGCTTGCTAGAGTATGAACTACTTGATGGGTCCTTGCCTTCCGTGGCCGCTGGGCACCACAGGGGCAGGGGTGTATTATCGACCCCGACAATCACCTTTTGATTTAACGTTTTAAGTTTCCTTTCTACTTTGTTCGGGCAGTTCGCCTTCCTTTTGGGGAGCTGTCCCTTTTAATTTGTCCTTAAATTAGTTTGAGTCCATTTATTTGGTTGGTATCTAAAAGTAGTATCTTATGAGTCCTAACTGATTGTTAAATCAGGGAGCCTGATGCTTCCTATTTAAAGCAGGTGTGTCAGACTCCCAGCTGCCTTCAGCAGGGAGCAACTGGGGAGCTGGCTGTGTACAGATGTATGGTGTAAATAAAGCAAGTTGGTGACAGGACGTTTCACCTCCGTGGAATTATTACAAGGCCCAATTTCCTTAGTCTCCTGAGAAAATAGAAGCATTTATAACTTTTCTTAACTACAACATCACTGTGGAATCCAGCAGATTGTTGGTGATCTGAATACCTAGAAACTCGAAGCTCTCAACCATCTCAATTTCATCACCATTGACGTTCTACATTTCTATGTGACTGCTTTAGTTCCGTCATCACGGAGGAAGACATAAATAACTTCCCAAAAACGCTAAGGAATCGAGGGTTTCATGAGAAGAGGAGTTGAAGGAAATTTGGGTTTTTTTATTCGTTTACGGGATGTGGGTGTCACTGGCTGGGCCAGCATTTATTACCTATTCCTAACTTGATCGAGGTTTATAAGATGATGAGGGGGATTGATAGAGTGCATGTGCAGAGACTGTTTCCTCAGGTGGATGTAGCTGTTACTAGGGGGCATAACTATAAGGTTCATGGTGGGAGATATAGGAGGGATGTCCGAGGTAGATTCTTTACTCAGAGAGTGGTTGGGGTGTGGAATGCATTGCCTGCTGTGATAGTGGAGTCGGACACTTTAGGAACTTTCAAGCGGTTATTGGATAAGCACATGGAGCACTCCAGAATGATAGGGAGTGGGACAGCTTGATCTTGGGATTGGACATAGCTCCGCACAACATTGAGGGCTGAAGGGCCTGTCCAGTGCTGTAATGTTCTATGTTTCTAACGGAGGGGGTATTTAAGAGTCAACCACGTTGCTGTGGATTTGGAGTCACATGTAGTCCAGACAGGGTAAGGATGCTAGATTTCCTTCCTTAAATGACATTAGTGAGCCAGATGGGTTTTTACAACAATTGACAATAGTTTCATGGTCATTATTAGACTTTTAATTCCAGATGTTCGTTGAATTCAAATTCCACCATCTGCCATTGGTTACTAAAGGTATTAGCCATGGAAATAATGAATGTGTTGATTGTCATCTTTCAAAATTCAGTACATTCTGCAACAGTTTATCAGGTATTAAATGGAACTTCACTATTTAAAAAAGGAGGGAGAAAACAGTAATACAGACCAGTGAGGCTAATGGCAGGATTGTTAGATGGCGAGAGATCGGGTCAACTAGGCCTGTAATCACTCGAGTTTCAAACAATGAGAGGGGTCCTCATTGAAAGATTTCTAGATTATAAAGGCATCAAGGGGCATGTGGAGGGCATGGAGTATGTTGTTGAGATACAGGATCAGTCATGATATTGAATGGCAGGACTGATTTGTGGGGCCAAGTGTCTGACTCATGCTCTAATTTTGTATGTTTTTGACGAGGACAAGGGCAGAAGCCATCACCATCTTTAAGTTTCCCTCCAAGTTTTTACTACCCTGACTTGGAACACTGCTGTTCAGCTGTCAATGAATCAAAATACTGGAACCCCTGACAGCATGATGGATACATCTACACAAGACTAATTTAAGATGACAGCTCAACACAAAGGCAATTACGGATCCGTAAAAAATACTTATCTTGCCAGTGACATTTATCTTGCACGACCAAATTAAAAAGAGTACAGCTACACAGTAAGGGACCCTTACCTTGAATAAACAATGACTTTGTACAGTTTCAGTTTGAGAGCGTTACCCAAACAGGGTCAGTACCCAGAGTCCTTACCTGTGCATGTCTGCAAGGCGAGCCAGGATTCTCGCGGCATTGCTAAAATTCCGGTTTTTCTCATAGTATCTCCAAAGCAAGTCCATGTAACGAACCTTGTTCTGATCCTGTTTCGCCATCCGGACCAAATATGGCTCAAGAAAAGGAGAATTTACCTGCGGAGAAACATCGAGTATTGACAAAGCCAGCACACACAGTAATCCCTTCCATCCCGCCACACCCAGGTCGTCAACCATCTGCCTCTGGCAATCCTGTTACACATACACGGCTCTTTTCTCAATTACATGAATTCTGAGGAGACCTTTCATAGCCACTCAACTGATGGAGGAGGAGCACTCAAAGCTCATGATAAACCTGTTGGATGTTAACCTGATGTTGTGAGACTTCTTACTGTGCCCATTCCAGTCCAACGCTGGCATCTCCACGTCATCCCTTTCATTTAGGCAGGAAGTTGTGATTTGAAGTATATTGTGTGAAAAGATGGTGAAGCAGATTCAATCGCAAAGATATGGCACAGACATGATGAGCTGATGGCATTCTTCTGTGGGAGGCAATGGCCCAGTAGTATTACCATTAGACTAGTAATCCAGAAACTCAGCAAATGTTCTGGGGACCCAGGTTCAAATCTTGCCACAGCAGGTGGTGGAATTTGCTTTCATAAAAAAAAATCTGCAATTAAGAATCTACTGTTGACTCTGAAATCATTGTCAATTGTTGGAAAAACCCGTCTGGTTCACTAATGTCCTTCAGGGAGGAAATTTGCTGTCCTTATCGGGTTTCGCCCATGTGTGACTCCAGACCCACAGCAATGTGGTTGACTCTTACCGCCGAGCAAGCCACTCAGTTTCAAGGGCAATGCAGGTTGGACAATAAATGCTGGCCTAGCCAGCAATGTCTTGGTCCTATGAATTAATAAAAAAACTCTAGGTTAAGATATGTAAAAATAAGAGGCTGATTTCTTCCAAATGTACAAGTCCTCTGCAGATTGAGCACCCAGACAGATGGGAAAGGGGCAATTCAGATTCTGAATATCAAAGTGTAAAAAATTCAAATCAAAGGAAAAAGTGCATGTTGGTCCCTTGGAACATCCAAAGATGTGCAGGTTAAATTGATTGATTAGTAAGTTTGCGGATGACACAATGGTTGGTGGAATTGCTGATAGCAATGAGGACTGTTGGAGGATAAGGCAGGATATAGATCAGTTGGAGACTTGCGCGGAGAGATGGCAGATAGAGTTTCATCATGACAAATGTGAGGTAATGTATTTTGGAGGGTCTAAAACAGATGGAAAATATACAGTAAATGGCAGAACTCTTTAGAGTATTGCTAGGTAGAGGGATCTGGGTGTACAGGTACATGTGTCACTGAAAGTAGCAACAGAAGTGGAGGAGGTAGTCAAGAAGTCATATGGCATGCTTGTCTTTATCGGCCAGGGCACTGAGTTTAAAAATTGGCAAATCATGCTGCAGCTTTATAGAACCTTAGTTAGGCTGCACCTGGAACAGAGTGTTCAATCCTGGTCGCCACACTACCAGAAGGACGTGGAGGCTTCGGAGAAGGTACAGAAAAGATTTACCAGGTGGCTGTCTGGTATGGAGGGCGTTAGCTATGAGAGGTTGGAGAAACTTGGTTTGTTCTCACTGGAACAATGGCGGTTAAGGGGATGACCTGATAGAAGTCTAAAGATTATGGGGGGCATGGACAGAATGGATAGTCAGAAGCTTTTTCCCCCAGAGTCGAAGAGTCAATTACTAGGGGGCACAGGTTTAAGGTGTGAGGGGCAATGTTTAAAGGAAATGTACGAGGCAAATTTGTTTTGTTTTACAGAGGGTGCTGGGTGCCTGGAATTCGCTGCCAGGGAAGGTAGTGGAAGTGGATACAATAGTGACTTTTAAGGGGTGTCCTGACAAATACATGAATAAGATGGGAATAGAAGGATATGGTCCCAGGAAGGGTAGGGGGTTTTAGTTGAGTAGGGCCATATGGTTGGTATAGGCTCGGAGGGCAGAAGGGCCTGTTCCTGTGCTGTAATTTTTTTTGTTCTTTACAGGCCAATTAGTTTAAAATCTGTCACTGGGGTATTGTTGGAATATATTATAAAGGAAGTAATAATAGGACACGAAGAAAGTCAAAAATGCAATCCATCAGAGTCAGCATGCTTTATCGAGTGTAAATCATGTTTGACTAATTTGCTTTAGTTCTTCAAATATGTAAGAAGCAAAGTGGATAATGGAGATACTGTAGATGTTGCCACTTATAGGAAACTGTGGGCACGCACACCCAGATTGCTCTGTATGTTAATGTTCTTGAGGGTTCTGCCATTTACAGTATAATTCACACCTAAATTTGAATCATCCAAAATGTATCACCTCACATTTGTCCGGATTAAGCTCTATCTCCCATTTCTGTGCCCAAGTCTCCAGTCTATCTATATTTTGTTGCATCCTCTGACAATCCTAGCACCAGTCTGCCATGTGGAACCTTGTCAAACTTCTTACTAAAGTCCATATAAACAACATCCACAGCCCTCCCCTCAAGAATTATCTTTGTTACCTCTTCAAAAACTCAATCATGTTGGTGAGACATGACCTTCCCCATACAAAACCATGTGCCTGTCACTAAGCAGTCCATTTTCTTCCAAATGTGCATATATCCTGTCCCTAAGCATCTTCTCCAAAAGCTTCCCCACCAGGGTCACTGGTTTATAATTTCCTGAATTATCTCCACTTCCATTCTTAAACAAGGGAATAACATTGGCTATTCTCTAGCCTTCTGGAACCTCGCTTGTGGTCAAAGAGGATGTGAACATATGTTAACTCCCCAGCTATTTCTCCCCTTACCACTCACAGTAACCTGGAATAGATTCCATCAGGCTCCAGGGATGTGTCTACCTTAACGCAATTTAGGACACTCAATGCTTCCTCCTTCAATATATTGACATTCTCTAGAAATTCACACATCTATCGCTGACCTCAACATCTGTTATGTCCTCCTCATTGGAGAATACCAGTACAAAGTACTCATGCAAGGTCTCACTCACTTCCTATGGCTCCATACATAACTCTCCTCTCTTGTCCTCAAGTGGGCCTACTCTTTCTCTTGCTACTCTCTTGCTCCTAATATATGCTTAAAAAGCATTGGGATTCTCCTTGACCCTGTTTGCTAAAGGCATTTCATGGCCCTTTCTAGCCCTCCTAATTCTGCAATTTGCATATTCTTCAATCTTCTCAATCAGTCCCCCATATCAACCCTTGTCAAATCTTTGCTAAAATCCATATAAACTACAGCAGTTAAGCTATTAACAAGCAGCTGAAAGCTATATTGTGGGCACAGGCCGTAACTACTTAATCTTAGTTTCTTACCTCCAGCAGCTTGTCCATCAAATCAGCCTGGATCAGCCAATTAAATAGAGCAATATTGAACAGTTCGTCTGTTGACCTCTGAGCAAGTTTCAACATTTGTTCAAACTAGGGAAAAGTGAAAAGAATTAAAGCAATATCCAAATCATATACCCAGACGCTCTTACATACAGATAAACAAAATGCCTAACACTTTATTTTTATTCATTTGTTGGACATGAGCATTGCAGGCTGGCCAGCATTTATTGCCCATCCCAAGGTGCCCCTTGACAAGGTGGTGGTGAGCTGCCTTCTTGAATCGCTGCAGTCCATGTGATGTGGGTTAACTCACAAGGCCGTGAGGAAGAGAATTGCAGGTTTCTGACCCAGTGACTGCAAAGGAAACGCAATATATTTCCAAGTCAGGATGGTGAGTGGCTTGGAGGGGAACTTCCAGGACGTGGTGTTCCCCATGTACCTGCTGCCCTTGTCCCTCCAGATGGAAGTGTTCGTGGGTTTGGAAAGTGCTGTCTAAAAATCTTTGGTGAATTGCTGCAGTGCATCTTGTAGATAGTACACACTGCTGCTACTGAGCATCAGTGGTGGAGGGAGTGGATGTTTGTAGATGTGGTGCCAATCAAGTGGGCTACTCTCTCAGCATGGTGTCAAGCTTCTTGAGTGTTGTTGGAGCTGCACCCATCCAATCAAGTTTTTTTTTTTCCCTGACTTGTGCCTTGTAGATAGTGGACAGGGTTTTGGGATTCAGGAGGTGAGTTATTCACCGCAGTGTTCCTAGCCTCTGACCTGTTCATACAGCCACTGTGTTTATGTAGTGAGTCCATTTGAGTTTCTGATCAATGGTAACCCCATGGATGTTGACAGCGGGGGATTCAGTGATGGTTACACCATTGAATGTCATGGGGCAGTGGTTAGCGTGTCTCTTATTGGTAATGGTCATTGCCTGCCATTCGTGTGGCACGAATGTTACCCGCCACTTGTTAGCCTTAGCCTGGGTATTGACCAGATCTTGTTGCATTTGAACATGCATTGCTTCAGTAACTGAGGAGTCATGAGTTATGCTGAACATTGTGCAATCATCAACGAACATCTCCACTTCTGACCTTATGATATAGAGCAGGTCATTGATGAAGCAGCTGAAGATGAAGGCACCCAGGTTGATAAGATTGTTGAGAAGGCATATGATGTGTTAGCTTTTATTGGTAGAGGGATTGAATTCCGGAGCCGAGAGATCATGTTGCAATTGTACAAAGCTCTGGTGCGGCCGCACTTGGAGTATTGCATACAGTCCTGGTCGCCGCATTATAAGAAAGATGTGGAGGCATTGGAAAGGGTGCAGAGGAGGTTTACCAAGATGTTGCCTGGTATGGTGGGAAGGTCTTAGGAGGAAAGGCTGAGGGACTTGAGGTTATTTTCATTAGAGAGAAGATGATTAAGAGGTGACCTAATTGAGGCACACAAGATGATCAGAGGGTTAGATAGGGTGGACAGTGAGAGTCTTTTATCTCGGATGGTGATGGCGAACACAAGGGGACACAGCTTTAAATTGAGGGGTGATAATTATAGGACGGATGTCAGAGGTAGGTTCTTTACTCAGAGGGTAGTATGGGCGTGGAATGCCCTGCCTGCAGCAGTTGTGGACTCGCCAACTTTAAGGGCATTCAAATGGTCAGTGGATAGGCATATGGATAACGTTGGAATAGTTTAAGTTAGAGGGTCATTAGATTGGTTCCACTGGTCGGCGCAACATCGAGGGCCGAAGGGCCTGTACTGCACTGTAATGTTCTATGATTGGACCTTGGACCACAACCCTAAGAGACTCCTGTCCTGGAACTTAAACTAACATGCACACCCATCCTTCACCCAAACCCATGTATATAACAATCTCAACACACACCGATATAAAACACCAAGAGTAAGCAACATTAGAGCTTATGGGACTGGGGGCAAAATACTGGCATGGAATAAGGATTGGTTAAGTGACCGAAATCAAAGTGGAAGGAAAAATGGATCATTCTCAGATTGGCAAGCTGCACTGGGGAATAGCAAACATAATATGATAGCATTCTTCATTAAGATGGGATGTGAGGAGTCAAGTCCTCAACTGGGATCCTGAATCTAAGTAAAAGGAACTTGAGGGTAAGAGGTGCGAATTGGCAAGAATAATTAGGAACCTTAGAACGAACAAAGAAAATTACAGCACAGGAACAGGCCCTTTGGCCCATCAAGCCTGCATTGAAGAGTTTGACAGTAGATAGGCAATGGTTCATGTTTGAAGAACGTGTGCATGAATTAAGAAAGGGAAAATAGAGTATGAAGGTGAGATGGCGGGGGCATAAAAAGTGACTGTAAAAGTTTTACAGACCTGAAGCAGAAAAAGATTCAGAAAAAAGGAATGTAGGCCCTAACAGTCAGAAACAGGAGAATTCAAAATGGAGAACAAAGAAATAGCTGAGGATCTAAATTTGTACTTTGCTTCTATCTTCACAAAGGAAGACATCAATAATGTGCTAGAAGTTCTGAGAGAAACATGTTTTAGCAAGGAGCTGAAGGAAATCAGCATTTGTGGAGAAATGATTTGGAGAAATTGATGGAATTGTAGATTTTAAGAAGAAATTAGATACAGCTCAAGGTTAAAGGGATCAAGGGATAAGGAGGGAAAACGAGAGTCAGGATATTGAATTTGATGACCAGCCATTATCAAAACGAATGGCGGAGTAGGTTCAAAGGGCTGAATGGCCTACCCTTGCTTCTAGTTTCAACATTCAGCCGGATAGTTTAGGTGTAGTTAATGGGGAGCTAGATAAGCATTGGAGGATGCAGGGAATAGAAATTACAGTGTCAGTGTTAAATGAAGGAGGTGGGAGGAGTCTCAAATGAAGCATGAACGCCAGCATGGACTGGTTAGCTCAAATCATCTGTTTCTCGGCTATAAATGCGAGGCAATTCCAAATAATTATGTATACACCATTCCTTGTACATTCGGCAATAGATACACTCAAACTGTATTCAGATACTAACGTGCTGCGATGCCTCCTCATTACTCAACATGTTGGGGTCAGATGACAGAACTGGAGGACCAGGTAGCTTGGGGACGCTAGGAGATTGTGGAGCAGCCTTACTTTGATTCACCAGCTCTTGCAACGTGTCCGATATGCACTTGTAACAACTCAACCTGAAGAACACAACACAAGGGTGAAGATCAGCTAATAAGCAGGAGGTGAATTTAGACAAAGTTCAGGTTTGGGGTCAGGTGGGGCTCAGGTTTGGGTTTGCAATGAGGCAAGTCTTAGACTGGGGTTGGTCAGTGGGTCTGTGCGCTGAGGTTTAGGGTCAGGCTAAACATCAGCCCAAGTTTAGGGTCAAGTGCAGATCAGACATGGGGAAGCTGGGTTTGGGGAGTTGCGGTCACCATCAGGATGACTCGGGGTCAGGCAGGGTACTGACAGTCAATTCTCATCTGAAGTTGAGACCTCTCCACATATGTGGGCTGCTCACCTCTCCTGGAAGGCTTGTTGTCCCACAGGATCCTCCTCTGGCTCACCGTTCTTGTAATAATGAAGTCCCAGGCCCTGTGGATCTGTCTTATCAGCGGCACTGAGGCTCAACTCAGCCACAGCCTCATAATAACGCACTGCAGAGAAAAGGAGGGATAAAGAACCATGAACCAACCTCATCATTACCATGGTGTGCACCCTCACCAAATAACACAAACTTCATCTCTCCTTGGTGCCCACAATCTGTGCAAAGCTTAACACTCCTACCTTGTCTGAACTGTGCACAGACACTGGGAAGGTCGATCTGGTGTCCAATCTCCTGGTACAGACGCAGAGACTCTCTCATGGTCTTCTCCTTCTCGGCCTTGTTCTGAATCTGTCTCGCACACTGCAGCAGCTCATTCGCCTGAAATCACAACAATCAGCAATGGAGAATCAGTGTTAAGGTTATAAGGATCAGTGCAGTCAGCTAATGGTCAGTGTGTGTGGGGGTCAGCCAATGGTCAGTGTGTGTGGGGGGTCAGCCAATGGTCAGTGAGTGTGGGGGTCAGCCAATGGTCAGTGCGTGTGGGGGTCAGCTAATGGTCAGTGTGTGTGGGGGTCAGCCAATGGTCAGTGTGTGTGGGGGTCAGCCAATGGTCAGTGTGTGTGGGGGTCAGCCAATGGTCAGTGTGTGTGGGGGTCAGCCAATGGTCAGTGCGTGTGGGGGGTCAGCCAATGGTCAGTGCGTGTGGGGGTCAGCCAATGGTCAGTGTGTGTGGGGGGTCAGCCAATGGTCAGTGCGTGTGGGGGTCAGCCAATGGTCAGTGCGTGTGGGGGTCAGCCAATGGTCAGTGCGTGTGGGGGTCAGCCAGTGGTCAGTGTGTGTGGGGGTCAGCCAGTGGTCAGTGTGTGTGGGGGTCAGCCAATGGTCAGTGTGTGGGGGGTCAGCCAATGGTCAGTGTGTGTGGGGGTCAGCCAATGGTCAGTGTGTGTGGGGGTCAGCCAATGGTCAGTGTGTGTGGGGGTCAGCCAATGGTCAGTGTGTGTGGGGGTCAGCCAATGGTCAGTGCGTGTGGGGGGTCAGCCAATGGTCAGTGCGTGTGGGGGTCAGCCAATGGTCAGTGCGTGTGGGGGGTCAGCCAATGGTCAGTGTGTGTGGGGGTCAGCCAATGGTCAGTGTGGGGGCCAGCCAATGGTCAGTGTGTGTGGGGGGTCAGCCAATGGTCAGTGAGTGTGGGGGGTCAGCCAGTGGTCAGTGTGTGTGGGGGTCAGCCAATGGTCAGTGAGTGTGGGGGTCAGCCAATGATCAGTGAGTGTGGGTCAGTAAAAGGTCAGTGAATAAAGAACAAAGAACAAAACAGCACAGGAACAGGCCCTTCGGCCCTCCAACCCTGCATCAATCATGTGTTCCTAACTAGACCATCCGTTTGTATCCCTCTATTCCCAGTCTGTTCATGTGGCTTTCCAGATAAGTCTTAAATGATCATCGCGTGTTTGCCTCAACCACCTTGCTTGGTAGCGCATTCCAGGCCCCTACCACATGCGTAAAATACACCCCCCACGTATCTGTATTGAACCTTGCCTCCCTTACCTTGAACTTGTGACCCCTTGTGTTTGTCATTTCTGACCTGGGAAAAAGCTTCCAACTGTTCACCCTATCTATGCCCTTCATAATTTTACGAACTGCCATTAGGTCGCCCCTCAAGGGCAAGGTAGGTGTAGGAAAATGCTTTGTTAAGATGGTGGCGCGGGCTCTTTAGGCCAAAGGGCCTGTTTCCCGTGCTGGGTTATTCTTTGTTCATCCTCCGTCTTTCCAGGGAGAACAACCTTGTTTCCTCAATCTCACCTCATAGCTAACACCCTCCACATCAGGCAACATCCTGGTAAACCTTTTCTGTACTCTTTCCAAAGCCTCCACATCCTTCTGGCAGTGCGGCGACCAGAGCTGGATGCAGTATTCCAAATGTAGCCCAACCAATGTTCTATATAGCTGCAACATCATATGCCAACTCTATGCTTCACCCAATAAAGGCAAGCATGCCAAATGCCTTCTTCACCACCTTTTCCACCTGTGTTGCCACCTTTAAGGATCCCTCTGTGTGTCTATACTCCTGACGGTTCTGCTATTTATTGTATAGCTCCCCCCTGCATTAGATCTACCAAAATGCATCACTTTGCATTTATCTGGACTAAATTCCATCTGCCATTTCTCCACCCAATTTTCCAGCCTATCAATATCCTGCTGTATTCTCTGACAATGTTCATCACTATCCGCAATTCTAGCGCACTTTGTGTCGTCCGTAAATTTACTAATCAGACCAGCTATATCTTCTTCCAAATCATTTATATACATCACAAACAGCAGAGGTTCCAGTACAGAGCCCTGTAGAACACCACTAGTAAAAAATCTGACAACACCAGGTTTAAATCCAACCGATTTATTTGATAGTAAACTCACAAGCTTTCGAGGTTTCCCTCTTCGTCAGGTGGATGGAGTGTTCTGGCCTCAGACTGTTATATGCTCTGTCTGAGGCCAGAACTCTCCATCCACCTGACGAAGAGGGAAACCTCGAAAGCTTGTGAGTTTACTATCAAATTAATAGGTTGGACTTAAACCTGGTGTTGTGAGACTTCTTACTGTGTTTACCCCAGACCAATGCCGGCACACCCACATCATGAACGCCACTAGTCACAGATCTCCAATCAGAAAAAGACCCTTCCACTGATATCCTCTGTCTTCTGTGGCCAAGATGTGGGTATGCCGGCGTTGGACTGGCTTAAACACAGTAAAAAGTCTGACAACACCAGGTTTTAGTCCAACCTATTTATTTGATAATAGACTCACAAGCTTTCGAGGTTTCCCTCATACTGGCCTTCATTAATCGAGGGATTGAGTTTAGGAGTCGGGAGGTAATGTTGCAACTTTATAAGACCCTTGTCAGGCCTCATTTGGAGTACTGTGCGCAGTTCTGGTCGCCTCACTATAGGAAAGACGTAGAAGCTATTGAAAGGGTACAGAGGAGATTTACAAGGATGTTGCCTGGACTGGGAGGCATGCCTTATGAAGTTAGGTTGAGGGAGCTGGGACTCTTTTCCCTGGAGAGACGAAGGTTGAGAGGCGACCTGATAGAAGTTTACAAAATGTTGAGAGGAATAGATAGGGTGGACTCTCAGAGGCTATTTCCCCGGTTTGAAATGGTCGCTACGAGAGGACACAGATTTAAGGTGCGGGGAGGGAGGTTCAGAAGTGATGTTAGGGGTAAGTTTTTCACTCAGAGGGTGGTGAGTGAATGGAATCGGCTGCCGTCAGTGGTGGTGGAGGCGAACTCGCTGGGGTCTTTTAAAAGACTTCTGGATGAGTATATGGGGTTTAATGAGATTGAGGGTTATAGATAGGTCTGTAGGTTGGTAGGTGATGATGTGATCGGCGCAACTTGTGGGCCGAAGGGCCTGTTTGTGCTGTAGTGTTCTATGTTCTATCCTTCCTGTAATGTGGGGACCAGAACTGCACACAGTACTCCAAGTGCGGCCGCACCAGAGTTGTGTACAGTTGCAACATGACGCTGCGACTCCTAAATTCAATCCCCCTACCAATAAACGCCAAGACACCGTATGCCTTCTTAACAACTTGATTCCCAATGGTCAGTGTGTTAATGTGTCAGTGTGTTAATGGTCAGTGTGTGTGAGAGTCAGTTAATGGTCAGTGTGTGTGTGAGTCAGTTAATGGTCAGTGTGTGTGTGAGTCAGTTAATGGTCAGTGTGTGTGTGAGTCAGTTAATGGTCAGTGTGTGTGAGTCAGTTAATGGTCAGTGTGTGTGTGAGTCAGTTAATGGTCAGTGTGTGTGTGAGTCAGTTAATGGTCAGTGTGTGTGTGTGAGTCAGTTAATGGTCAGTGTGTGTGTGAGTCAGTTAATGGTCAGTGTGTGTGTGAGTCAGTTAATGGTCAGTGTGTGTGTGAGTCAGTTAATGGTCAGTGTGTGTGAGAGTCAGTTATTGGTCAATGTGTGTGTGTGAGTCAGTTAATGGTCAGTGTGTGTGTGAGTCAGTTAATGGTCAGTGTGTGTGTGAGTCAGTTAATGGTCAGTGTGTGTGTGAGTCAGTTAATGGTCAGTGTGTGTGAGAGTCAGTTATTGGTCAATGTGTGTGAGTCAGTTAATGGTCAGTGTGTGTGTGAGTCAGTTAGTGGTCTGTGTGTGTGAGAGTCAGTTAATGGTCTGTGTGTGTGGGTCAGTTAATGGTCTGTGTGTGTGAGAGTCAGTTAATGGTCTGTGTGTGTGAGAGTCAGTTAATTGTCAATGTGTGTGAGTCAGTTAATGGTCAGTATGTGTGAGTCAGTTAATGGTCAGTATGTGTGGATCAGTTAATGGTCAATGTGTGTGAGTCAGTTAATTGCCAAGTTGTAGGGAGACGATGTATCCGTAGCTGCAGTTTTTCAGAATAGATTTTCACCCTTTTTACTCTTGATGAAGTGGTGTTAGATTGCAGCACAGTTCTTATGATCAGGGTCATTGTTGATGATGGGTTGGGTCGAGTTCGGGGACGGCGACATTACGTAAGAACGTGAGAAATAGGAGCAGGAGTAGGCCATCTAGCCCTTTGAACCTGCCCTGCCATTCAATAAGATCATGGCTGATCTGAAGTGGATCAGTTCCACTTTCCCGCTTTCTCCCCATAACCCTTAATTCCCTGGTCTGTCAAAAACCTATATACCCATGACTTAAATGTATTTAGCGAGGTAGCCTCCACCTCTTCAACGGGCAGAGAATTCCAGAGATTCACCACCCTTTGAGTGAAGAAGTTCCTCCTCAACTCCGTTCTAAACAGCCCTTCCCTTATTTTGAGGCTGTGCCCTCTAGTTCTGTTTTCCTTTCTAAGCGGGAAAAATCTCTCTACCTCTACCCTATTTATCCCCTTCATTATCTTGCAAGTCTCTACAAGATCCCCCCTCAGCCTTCTAAACTCCAACGAGTACAGGCCCAGTCTATTCAATCTCTCCTTACGGGACAGCGACGTGATGGGACGGGGACGTTATGGGTGGTGTCGGGGACATTACGGGCAGCGTCGGGGACGTTACAGATCGTGTTGAGGATGTTACAGGTCAGGGATCAAAATCCAAAATTCATGCTAGTGGGAACAGCCAGCCTATAAAAGGTAGTAAAGTTCACCACAGTAGATTGGGGGACATATAGTACAGCCAATCCCAGTGCTATCAACACTATTCTAAGTGCAATTAAAGTGACTTGCCCCAGCTAAGTAAATTTAACAGTTAATTACTACTCAACTAGCCTTTCAGATAGGACACCATCTTCAAAAGCACACGCCATTTCTCAACTGAGTATCAGAAATCCAACTTCACAGCATCTTGGAGAAACATCTTGGATGTTATGGGTCGGAGTTGTTCTAGGGGTCAAGGATGTTATGGATCAAGGATAGAGTCATAGAGGTTTACAGCATGGAAACAGGCCCTTCAGCCCAACTTGTCCATGCCTCCCATTTAAAAAAAAACCCTAAACTAATCCCAATTGCTCGCATTTGGCCCAAATCCCTCCATACCCATCGTATCCAAGTAACTATCTAAATGCTTTTTAAAACACAAAATTGTACCCACCTCTACTACTACCTCTGGCAGCTTGTTCCAGACACTCATCACCCTCCGTATGAAAAAATTGCCCCTCTGGACACTTTTATATCTCTCCTCTCTCACCTTAAACCTAAGATCACCCCTCGTTCTCCTACGCTCTAGAGAAAAAATTCCCAGTCTATCCAGCCTCTCCTTATAACCCAATCCATCAAGTCCTGGTAGCATCCCAATAAATCTTTTTTGCACTCTTTTCTAGTTTAATAATATCCTTTCTATAATAGGGTGACCAGAACTGCACACCATATTCCAAATGTGGCCTTACCAATAGAACACAGAACATAGAACATTACAGCGCAGTACACGCCCTTCGGCCCTCGATGTTGCGCCGACCAGAGGAACCAATCTAATGACCCTCTAACCTAAACCATTCCAATATTATCCATATGCCTATCCACTGACCATTTGAACGCCCTTAAAGTTGGCGAGTCCACAACTGCTGCAGGCAGGGCATTCCACACCCATACTACCCTCTGAGTAAAGAACCTACCTCTGACATCCGTCCTATAATTACCACCCCTCAATTTAAAGCTATGTCCCCTCGTGTTCGCTATCAATGTCTTCTACAACTTCAATAAGACATTCCAACGGCTGTATTCAATGTTCTGACCGATGAAACCAAGCTTGCCGTATGTCTTCTTCACCACTCTGTCCACCTGTGACTCCACTTTCATGGAGCTATGAACATATACCTCTAGATCTCTTTGTTCTGTAACTCTCCCCAACACCCTACCATTAACTGAGTAAGTCCTGTCCTAGTTCAATCTATCAAAATGCATCACCTTGCATTTGTCTAAATTAGAACATAGAACACTACAGCACAAACAGGCCCTTTGGCCCACGAGTTGCGCCGATCACATCAACACCTACCAGTCTATAGACCTATCTATAACCCCCAATCCCATAAAACCCCATATACTCATCCAGAAGTCTTTTAAAAGACCCCAGCGAGTTCGCCTCCACCACCACTGACATTAAACTCCATCTGCCATTCATCAGCCCACTGGCCCAATTGATCAAGATCCCATTGCAACTGGAGATAACTTTCTTCACTGTCCACTATGCCACCAATCTTAGACTCCTCTGCAAACTTACTAACCATGCCTCCTATATTCTCATTCAAATCATTAATATAAATGACAAATAACAGTGGGCCCAGCACTGATCCCTGAGGCACACCGCTGGTCACAGGCCTCCAGTTTGAAAAACAATTCTCTACAATCACCTTCTGGCTTCTGTCAGGAAAAAGTCTGACAACACCAGGTTTTAGTCCAACCGATTTATTTGATAGTAAACTCACAAGCTTTCGGGTTAGTCCCTTCGTCAGGTGAATGGAGCCCATTCACCTGACGAAGGGACTAACCCGAAAGCTTGTGAGTTTACTATCAAATAAATCGGTTGGACTAAAACCTGGTGTTGTCGGACTTTTTACTGTGTTTACCCCAGTCCAACGCCGGCATATCCACATTCTGTCAAGAAGCCAATTTTATATCCATTTAGATACCTCATCCTGGATCCCATGAGATTTAACCTTATGCAACAACCTACCATGTGGTAACTTGTCAAAGACCTTGCTAAAGTCCATGTAGACAACATCAACTGCACTGCCCTCATCTACCTTCTTGGTTACTCCTTCAAAAAACTCAATCAAATTTGAGAGACATGATTTTCCACTCACAAAACCATGCTGACTGTCCCTAATCAGTCCTTGTGTCTCTAAATGCCTGTAGATCCTGTCTCTCAAAATATCTTCCAACAACTTACCCACCACAGATGTGAGGCTCACTGGCCTGTAGTTCCCAGGCTCATCCCTGCAGCCCTTTTTAAACAAAGGCACAACATTCGCCATTCTCCAATCTTCAGGCACCTCACCCTTGGCTATTGATGATTCAAATATCTCAGCTAGGGGACCTGCAATTTCCTCCCTAGGGACCCGCAATTTCCTCCCTAGGGTCCCACAATGCCCTGGGATACACTTCATCAGGTCCTGGGGATTTATTTACCTTGATGCACTTTAAGACTTCCAGCATCTCCTTCTCTGGATGATGTACACTCCTCAAGACATCGCTATTTATTTCCCCAAGTTCCCTAACTTCCATGCTTTTCTCAAGTGAACATTGATGAGAAATATTTATTTAGGATCTCACCCATCTCTTGTGGATCCGCACATAGGTGACCTTGTTGACCCTTAAGAGGCCCTATTCTCTCCCTTGTTACTCTTTTTGCCCTTTATATACTTATCGAAGCTCTTTGGATTTTCCTCTGCCGTATCTGCCAAAACAATCTCGTATCCCCTTTTTGCCCTCCTAATTTCTCTTAACTTGACTCCTACACCCCCTATACTCTTCAAGGGATTCACCTGATCCCAGCTGCCTATGCACGTCATGTGCCTCTTTATTCTTCTTGACCAGGTTCTTAATATCCTGAGTCATCCAGGATTCCCTACTTCTGCCAGCCTTGCCCTTCACTCGAAGAGAAATGTGTTTACCCTGTACCCTGGTTAACACACTTTTGAATGCATGCCACTTACCAGACATCCCTTTGCCTTCCCACAGACTCCCCCAATTAACTTTTGGAAGTTCCCTACCTGATACCATCAAAATTGGCCTCGTCCCAATTTAGAATTTTAATTTTGTTATGGGTCAGGGGTGTTATAAGTTGGGTGTATTCTGTGATCAAGAGCACCAACACTGAAATAAAGGAATTAGGTTGACTCATGTTCAAACTGAGCTCATGGCCTCTGGTTCCTGAGCCCAGCCCTTACCTTGGAACACACTGCGTCATCATTGCTGTACAGCAGGGGACACGTATCTCTCAGATGGTTACTGATGGCATCGACCGAGGCGTTATCCCCAATGTAACGGTTGATAAGTGAGGTAATGAGTGCCCCACACAACTCCTTCCCCCGGATAACCAAGTCCCGGAATGGTGTTGATTTCAATTGTTCCTGGAGCTCCTGCAGAAAATCCAAGCACAGACTCACCAAAGCAGCTCAGAAACCAGAGTGCAGCTTATCCACTGAGAGTTTAATATACTACATCAAGTGTTTCATGCCAAGATTAAATATTATAAAGTTGAAACAAAACACAAAGGTATGGGAGAGACAGAGTTAGATATCACACAGAACTAGTTAGGATCACATAAAACAGAGAGTGTATCTGTAAAGGCACATGTCAACATGCACACGATTCATCAGGTTAACATAAGAACAAACAGCTGGAGTAGGCCATTCGATCCTTCGAGCCTGCTCTGCCATTCATTGTGATGATGGCGTATCATCAAATTCAATGTTGTGATCCCCCTCTTCTCCTCACCTCAGTTCCAAAATGTTTACCCCTAATGCTCAACCATGACCCCGAGTTCTGGATTCCCCCACCATTGGGAGCATTCTTTCTGAATCAAACCTGTCTAATCCTGTTAGAACTTCACAAGGTTTTATGAGCTCCCTTCTCACTCTTCTAAACGCCAATGAATATAATTCTAACTGACTTAATCTCTCCTCATATGACAGAGCTGCCATCCCCGAATTCAGTCTGGTAAACCTTCGCTGTACTCCCTCTGTAGCAAGGATATCCTTCCTCCAGTAAGGACCCCAAAAATGCCCACAATACTCCAGGTGTGGAGTACTCCTGCACACAATTCTCCAGGGACTAGCTGAATATACCCCAGAATACTGAGAGAGTTAAGGGAGGAAATTGCTGGGGCCTTGAGAGAAATCTTTGTATCCTCACTGGCTACAGGGGAGGTCCCAGAGGATTGGAGAATAGCCAATGTTGTGCCTTTGTTTAAGAAGGGTAGCAAGAATAATCCCGGTAATTACAGGCTGGTGAGCCTTACATCAGTGGTAGGGAAATTATTGGAGAGGATTCTTCAAGACAGAATTTATTCCCACTTGGAAATAAGTGGACGTATTAGTGAGAGGCAACATAGTTTTGTGAAGGGAGGTCGTGTCTCACTAATTTGATCAAGTTTTTTGAGGAAGTGATGAAGATGATTGATGAGGGTAGGGCAGTGGATGTTGTCTACATGGACTTCATTAACATCTTTGACAAGGTCCCTCATGGCAGACTGGTGCAGAAGGTGAAGTCACATGGGATCAGAGGTGAGCTGGCAAGGTGGCTACAAAACTGGCTCGGTCAAAGGAGACAAAGGGTAGCAGGGAAAGGGTGTGTTTCTGAATGGAGGGCTGTGACAAGTGATGTTCCTCAGAGATCAGTGCTGGGACCTCTGCTGTTTGTAATATATATATATAAAAATGATCTGGAGGAAAATGTAACTGATTAGTAAGTTTGTGACAACACAAAGGTTGGCGGATTTACGGATAGTAATGAGGACCAGAGGACACAGCAGAGTCTAGATCAGTTGGAGACTTACACGGAGATGGAGTTTAATCCGGACAAATGTGAGGTAATGCATTTTGGAAGGTCGAATACAGATAAGAAATATACAGTAAATGGCAGAACCCTTAAGAGTATTGATAGGCAGAGGGATCTGGGTGTACAGGTACACAGGTCACTGAAAGTGACAATGCAGGTGGAGAAGGTAGTCAAGAAGGCATACGGCATGCTTGCCTTCATCGACCGGGGCACTGAGTTTAAAAACTGGCAAGTCATATTGCAGCTTTACAGAACCTTAGTGAGGTCGCACTTGGAATATAGTGTTCAATTCTGGTCGCCACACTACCAGAGGATGTGAAGGCTTTGGAGAGGGTACAGAAAAGATTTACCAGGATGTTGCCTGGTATGGAGGGCATTAGCTATGAGGAGAGGTTGGGGAAACTTGGTTTGTTCTCACTGGAGTGACGGAGGTTGAGGTGCGACCTGATAGAAGTCTACAAGATTATGAGAGGCATGGACAGAGTGGATAGTCAGAAGCTTTTTCCCAGGGTGGAAGAGTCAGTTATGAGGGGGCAGAGGTTTAAGGTGTGAGGGGCAAGGTTTAAAGGAGATACACGAGGCAGATGTTTTACACAGAGAGTAGTGGGTATCTGGAACTCGTTGTCGGGGAGGTAGTGGAAGCGGATATGATAGTGACTTTTAAGGGGCATCTTGACAAGTTCATGAATTGGATGGAAATAGAGGGAAGAAAGTTTTAGTTAAGTTGGGCAGCATGGTCAGTGCAAGCTTGGAGGGCCAAAGGGCCTGTTCCTATGCTGTAATTTTCTTTCCTTTGCGTGGCCTCACCAACATCCTATACAATTGCAGCAAAACATCCCTATCCCTATACTCAAATTGTCTCATTATGCAGGCCAACATACCATTTGCCTTCTTTACTGCCTACTGTACCTGCATGCTTACTTTCAGTGCCTGAATGGCTCGCTGAGTACCCACCCTTCTCAATTTTCACCCATTCAAGTAATAATCTGTCTTTATATTATTGCTACCAAAGTGGATAATCTCATATTTATCCACATTGTTCTGCATCTGCCATCGAATCCCTGTAGTGCTCAAGGAGGCCATTTGGCCCATCGGGTCTGCACTGATCACAATCTCACCCAGACCTGGTTCCTGTAATCCCACATATTTACATTGCTCATTCCCTTGACACTACGGTCAATTTAGTATGGCCAGTCAACCTAACCCACACATCTTTGGACTGTGGGAGGAAACCGGAGCATCCAGAGGAAACCCACGCAGACACAGGAAGAATGTGTAAACTCCAAAGACAGTGGCCCGAGGCCGGAATTGAACCTGGGTCCCTGGCGCTGTGAGGTAGCAGTGCTAACAACTGTGCCATGTGTTTGCCAATTCATGATGTGGGTATGCCGGCGTTGGACTGGCGTAAACACAGTAAAAAGTCTGACAACACCAGGTTTTAGTCCAACCTATTTATTTGATAATATACTCACAAGCTTTCGGGGTTAGCCCCTTCGTCAGGTGAATGGAGAGTTCTGGCCTCAGACAGAGCATATAAAGCACAGACAGTTTAGAGATTACTGATTAGAATGCGAATCCTTACACCGAACCTGCTGTTCAAGACCTGAAGTGGCTGATAATGTGAGTGGAAGGAGCACTGATCACAGGTTAAAGAGATGTGTATTGTCTCCAGACAGTACAGTAAGTAAGGTTTTGCAACCCCGCACCGATCTCCTCAGAAGACAAACACGGGACACAGTGGACAGAGTACCCTTCGTCGTCCAGTACTTCCCCGGAGCGGAGAAGCTACGACATCTTCTCCGGAGTCTTCAACATATCATTGATGAAGACGAACATCTCGCCAGGGCCATCCCCACATCTTGCCTTCAGACAACCACACAACCTCAAACAGACCATTGTTCGCAGCAAACTACCCAGCCTTCAGGAGAACAGTGACCACAATACCACACAACCCTGCCACAGCAACCTCTGCAAGACATGCCGGATCATCGACATGGATACCATCATCACACGTGAGAATACCATCCACCAGGTACATGGTAAATACTCTTGCAACTCGGCCAACATTGTCTACCTGATACGTTGCAAGAAAGGATGTCCCGAAGCATGGTACATTGGGGAGACCATGCAGACGCTACGACAACGGATGAATGAACATCGCTCGACAATCACCAGGCAAGACTGTTCCCTTCCTGTTGGCGAACACTTCAGTGGTCACGGGCATTCAGCCTCTGACCTTCGGGTAAGCATTCTCCAAGGCAGCCTTCACAACACACGACTGCGCAGAGTCGCTGAACAGAGACTGATAGCCAAGTTCCGCACACATGAGGACGGTCTCAACAGGGATCTTGGGTTCATGTCGCACTATCTGTAACCCCCGTGACTTGCCTGGGTTTGCAAAACCTCACTTACTGTACTGTCTGGAGACAATACACATCTCTTTAACCTGTGATCGGTGCTCCTTCCACTCACATTATAGAACATAGAACACTACAGCACAAACAGGCCCTTCGGCCCACGAGTTGCGCCGATCACATCAACACCTACCAACCTACAGACCTATCTATAACCCTCAATCTCATTAAACCCCATATACTCATCCAGAAGTCTTTTAAAAGACCCCAGCGAGTTCGCCTCCACCACCACTGACGGCAGCCGATTCCATTCACTCACCACCCTCTGAGTGAAAAACTTACCCCTAACATCACTTCTGAACTTCCCTCCTTGCACCTTAAATCTGTGTCCTCTCGTAGCAACCATTTCAACCCGGGGAAATAGCCTCTGAGAGTCCACCCTATCTATTCCTCTCAACATTTTGTAAACTTCTATCAGGTCGCCTCTCAACCTTTGTCTCTCCAGGGAAAAGAGTCCCAGCTCCCTCAACCTAACTTCATAAGGCATGCCTCCCAGTCCAGGCAACATCCTTGTAAATTTCCTCTGTACCCTTTCAATAGCTTCTACATCTTTCCTATAGTGAGGCGACCAGAACTGCGCACAATACTCTAAATGAGGCCTGACAAGGGTCTTATAAAGTTGCAGCATTACCTCCCGACTCCTAAACTCAAACCCTCGATTAATGAAGGCCAGTACACCATACGCCCTCTTGACCACCTCCTCCACCTGCGAGGCCGATTTAAGAGTCCTGTGGACCCGGACCCCAAGATCCTTCTGCTCTTCAACACTACTCAGACTTCTGCCCTTGATAGTGTACTCGTCCATCCCGTTGGTTCTGCCAAAATGGACGACTACACATTTATCCGCGTTGAAGTCCATCTGCCACTTCTCCGCCCAGTCCTGCATCCTATCTACGTCCTGCTGCAACTTTTGCCATCCTTCCAGACCATCCACAACACCACCGACCTTAGTGTCATCAGCGAACTTACTTACCCAGATCAGCTTCCACTGTGAATACTGAGGCGAAGTACTCGTTAAGCACCTCTGCCATTTCTTCTGGTTCCACACAAACCTTTCCCCCCTCACCTTTTATAGGTCCTATCCCTTCTCTTCTTATCCTTTTACCTTTCGCATATTTATAGAAGGCCTTGGGATTCTCCTTAATCTTACCCGCCAAGGTCTTCTCATGACCCCTTCTGGCTCTCCTAATTTCCCTTTTAAGTTCCTTCCTACAGTCCTTATACTCCTCAAGATCTTTAACCTCTCCTAATTCCCTGAACCTCTTATACACCTTCCCTTTCCTCCTGACTAGGTTCAACACAGCCTTTGTGCACCACGGTTCCCACGACCTACCAAAACCCCCTTGTCTCATCGGAATGTTGTCATTCAGAGCTCCAGACACACATTCCTTGAATATCTGCCACCTTCCTTCGGTACTTTTCCCTAAGAACGCCTCCTTCCAGTTTATTTGTCCAAGTATCTTCCTGACTTCTTCGTATTTCCCCTTACTCCAGACAAACACCTTCCTAGCCTGCCTGATCCTATCTCGTTCCAATGCAATTGTGAAGGAGATAGAATTATGGTCACCATTTCCAAGATGCTCTCCTACCGAAAGATCCATCACCTGCCCTGGTTCATTCGCCAGCACCAGGTCAAGTACAGCCTCTCCCCTCGTAGGCTTATCCACATACTGTGTCAGGAAACCTTCCTGAACACACCTAACAAACTCCTCCCCGTCCAAACCCCTTACCCTAGGGATATTCCAGTCGATGTTTGGGAAATTGAAGTCTCCCATCACGACAACTCTTATTACTACATCTCTCTAGAATCTGTTTCCCTATCTGCACCTCAACTTCCCTGTCACTATTGGGCGGCCTATAGAATACACCCAGCAAAGTTTTCGACCCTTTGCTGTTTGTAACTTCCACCCACAGAGATTCTGTAGACAGTCCCTCCACGACATCCTCTTTCTCTGCAGCCATGACACTGTCCCTGATCAACAGTGCCACTCCACCACCCCTTCTGCCACCCTCCCTGTCCTTCCTGAAGCACCTGAAGCCTGGCACCTGAAGTACCCAGTCCTGTCCCTGAGACATCCAAGTCTCCGTAATGGCCACTACATCACAATCCCAAACAGCAATCCACGCCCTAAGCTCATCTACCTTATCAGCCACTTCAGGTCTTGAACAGCAGGTTAGGTGTAAGGATTCGCATTCTAATCAGTAATCTCTAAACTGTCTGTGCTTTATATGCTCTGTCTGAGGCCAGAACTCTCCATTCACCTGACGAAGGGGCTAACCCCGAAAGCTTCTGAGTATATTATCAAATAAATAGGTTGGACTAAAACCTGGTGTTGTCAGACTTTTTACTTTGCCAATTCACTCAGCCTGTCAAAATCATGCTGAAGCATCTCTGTATCCTCCTGACAGTTCACCCTCTCTCCCAACTTTGTACCATCTGCAAATTTGGAGCTGAAACATTTAATTCCTTCTTCCAAAACATTAATATGGGAACAGTTGGGGTCCCAGCACAGATCCCTGCAAGACCCCACTAGTCACTGCCTGCTAATCAGAAAAAGGCCCATTTATGCCAACTATGCTTTCTATCTGCTAACCAACTTTCTGTTCATCTCAAGACATTATCCACAATTGTTACCAGGATTAAGGGGGGCCCAAAAGGGGTCACCGAGTCTAAAACTGGAGGGCAGAGGTTTAAGGTGAGAGGAGAGAGATACGAAAGTGGCCAGAGGGGCAATTTTTTCACACACAGAGGATGGTGAGTATCTGGAACAAGCTGCCAGAGGTAGTAGTCGAGGCGGGTACAATTTTGTCTTTTAAAAAGCATTCAGATAGTTACATGGGTACGATGGGTATAGAGGGATATAGGCCAAATGCAGGAAATTGGGATTAGCTTAGGGGTTTTACAAAAAAAAGGGTGGCATGGACAAGTTGGGCTGAAGGGCTTGTTTCCATGCTGTAAACCTCTATGACTCAACGACTGTATCATTAAGGAAAATTCTAAGGCTTTTTATACATATATAAAGAGCAAGAGTAGCTAGGGAGAGGGTTGGCCCACTCAAGGACAGGGAGAGAAACTATGCATGGAGCCAGTGGAAATGGACGTGGTATTAAATGAGTACTTTGTGCCAGTATTCACCAAAGGACTTGATGGATTATGAATCTGGGAAAGGGTGTGTAATAGTTTGACTCATGTTGAGATCAAAAATGAGGTGGTATTGGGGTTCTTGAGAAATATTAAGGTAGACAAGTTGCCAGAGCCTGATGGGATATACCCCAGAATACTGAGAGAAGCAAGGGAGGAAATTGCTGGGGCCTTGAGAGAAATTTTTGTATCCTCACTGGCTACGGAGGAGATACCAAAGGATTGGAGAATAGCCAATGTTGTTCCTTTGTTTAAGGAGGGTAGCAAGAATAATCCAGCTAATTCCAGGCCGGTGAGCCTTACAACAGTGGTAGGGAAATTATTGGGAGAGGATTCTTTGAGACAGAATTTATTCCCATGTGGAAATAAGTGGAGATATTAGCAAGAGGCAGCATGGTTTTGTGAAGTGGGGTGGGGGGGGGGTCGTGTCTCACTAACTTGATCGAGTTTTTTGAGGAAGTGACGAAGATGATTGATGAGGGTAGGGCAGTGGATGTTGTCTACATGGACTTGAGTAAGGCCTTTGACAAGGTCCCTCATGGCAGACTGGTGCAGAAGGTGAAGTCGCATGAGATCAGAGTTGAACTAGCAAGGTGGATACAAAACTGGCTTGGTCAAAGAAGATAGAGGGTAGCAGTGGAAGGGTGTGTTTCTGAATACAGGGCTGTGACAAGTGGCGTTCCTCAGGGGTCAGTGCTCGGACCTTTGTTGTTTGTAATATATATAAATGATTTGGAGGAAGACCTTACTGGTTTCATTAGTAAGTTTGAAGATGACACAATGGTTAGTGGATTTGCAGATAGTGATGAGGACCATCAAAGATTACAGCAGGATACAGATCAGTTGGAGACTTGGGCAAAGAAATGTCAGATCGGATTTAACCCAGACAAATGTGAGGTAATGCATTTTGGAAAGTCTAATAAAGATAAGAAATATACAGTATATGGCAGAACCCTTAAGAGTACTGAGAGGCAGAGGGATCTGTGTGTACAGGGACCAGATCACTGAATGTGGCAATGCAGGTGGAGAAGGTAGTCAGGAAGGCATATAGCATGCTTGCCTTCATCAGCCAGGGCACTCAGTTTAAAAATTGACAAGTTATGTTGCAACTTTATAGAACCTTAGTTAGACCACACTTGGAATATAGAGTTCAATTCTGGTCATTACACTACCAGAAGGACGTGGACACTTGGGAAAGGGTACAGAAAAGAATTACCAGGGTACATAGAACATAGAACATTACAGCGCAGAACAGGCCCTTCGGCCCACGGTGTTGCGCCGACCAGTTAAAAAACAATGACCCACCAATCTAAACCAATCCCTTTTCGTCCATAAACCTATCCACGGATCTCTTAAACGCCCCCAAACTAGGCGCATTTACAACTGCAGCAGGCAGGGCATTCCAATCCCTCACCACCCTCTGGGTAAAGAACCTACCCCAACATCCGTCCTATAACTACCCCCCCTTAATTTAAAGCCATGCCCCCTCGTGCTAGCTTTCTCCATCCGAGGAAAAAGGCTATCACTGTCCACCCTATCTAAACCTCTAATCATCTTATATGTTTCAATAAGATCCCCTCTTAGCCGCCTTCTTTCTAGCGAAAACAACCCCAAATCCCTCAGTCTCTCCTCATAGGACTTCCCCTCCATACCAGGCAACATCCTGGTAAACCTCCTCTGCACCCTCTCCAAAGCCTCCACATCCTTCCTGTAATGTGGGGACCAGAGCTGCACACAGTACTCCAAGTGCGGCTGCACCAGAGTTGTGTACAGGGTATTGCCTGGTAACCCAATATCTCGACAACATGGGGCGCAGCTGTTGAACAAACTAATCCAACACCAAGGGATTGACCTTGTATATGGTTACCACATTCCATAAATAAATTAAAAAGGTACCTTCTGTAAATCCGCGATGACTATGCTGAACTGGTGATCACAGAGTAGCTTCCACAAAGCCAGGGTCTGACAGGTGTAATGGAGTAGCTGCTGTATACCCTGCAATGATAGCTTCTCATAGGCCTGTGCTTCGGCTGGGGGAGAAAGCAATAGATTAGTACTGAGGCAGGGCCCAAGGCCATTAAAACTTTAACATACTGCACAGTATGGATATGCATATGTACACCAATATGAGGAACATATTCCGAGATTTTAGAACAAAGAACACTACAGCAAAAACCCACCTTCGGCCCACATGTTGCGCCGATCATATCCATACCTACCAGGTCTATCTATAACCCTCAATCCCATTAAATCCCATGTACTCATCCAGAAGTCTCTTAAAAGACCCCAACGAGTTCGGCTCCACCACCACCGACGGCAGCCGATTCCACTTACTCACCACCCCGAGTGAAAAACTTACCCCTGACAAGGTCTCCGTACCTACTCCCCAGCACCTTAAACCTGTGTCCTCTCGTAGCGACCATTTGAGCCCTGGGAAATAGCCTCTGAGAATCCACCCTCTCTATACCTCTCAATATCTTATAAACCTCTATCAGGTCACCTCTCGTCCTTCGTCTCTCCAGGGAGAAGAGACCAAGCTCCCTCAACCTATCCTCATAAGGCATGCCTCCCAATCCAGGCAACATCCTTGGACATCTCCTCTGTACCTTCTCAATAGTTTCCACATCCTTCCTATAGTGAGGCGACCAGAACTGCACACAGTACTCCAAGTGAGGTCTGACAAGGGTCTTATCAAGTTGCAGCATTATCACCCGACTCCTAAACTCAATCCCTCGATTAATGAAGGCTAGTATACCATACGCCTTCTTGACCACATCCTCCACCTGCAAGGCCGATTTAAGAGTCCGATGGACCCGAACCACAAGGTCCTTCTGCTCCTCTACACTGCTAAGAGTCCTATCCTTGATATTGTACTCCTTCATCCCATTGGTCCTGCCAAAATGGACCACAACACATTTATCCACGTTCAAGTCCATCTGCCACTTCTCCACCCAGTCTTGCATCCTATCTGTGTCTCACTGCAACTTCTGAAATCCCTCCAGACTATCCATAACACCACCAACCTTCGTATCGTCGGCAAACTTAGCAACCCATCCCTCCACTTCCTCATCCAGGTCATTTATGAAAATTACAAACAGCAAGGGCCCTAGAACAGATCCCTGGGGCACTCCACTGGTGACCGACCTCCATGCAGAAAAAGACCCATCCACAACCACTCTCTGCCTTCTGCAGGCAAGCCAGTTCTGGATCCACAAGGCAACAGTCCCTTGGATCCCATACCCTCTCACTTTTTCAAGAAGTCTTGCATGGGGGACCTTATCGAATGCTTCACTGAAGTCCATATAAACCACATCCACCGCTCTTCCTTTGTCAATGTGTTAAGTCACATTTTAAAAGAACTCAACTAGGCTCGTAAGGCACGACCTGCCATTGACAAAGCCCTTGACAATTCTGAAACGCTATATCCCCAATCTCCATGTCGCATTTCATAAAACTGAACAACATATCACAGAACATAGAATACCACAGCACAAGTTGCATCTATCGCATCCATACCTACCTAGCCATAGAACTATCTGTAACTCCCAATCCCATTAAATCCCATATACTCATCCAGAAGTCTTTTAAAAAGACCCCAGTGAGTTCGCCTCTACCACTACCGACGGCAGCCGATTCCACTCACTCACCACCCTCTGAACGAAAAACTTACCCCTAACATCTCCTCTGTTCTTGCTTCCCAGCATCTTAAACCTGTATCCTCTCGTCGTGACCATTTCAGCCCTGGGAAATAGCCTCTGAGAATCCACTCTATCTATTCCTCTCAACATTTTATAAACCTCTATCAGGTCGCCTCTCAACCTTCGTCTCTCCAGGGAGGAGACCAAGCTCCCTCAACCTATCTTCATAAGGCATGCCTCCCAATCCAGGCAACATCCTTGTATATCTCCTTTGTACCCTTTCAATAGCTTCCACATCCTTCCTGTAGTGAGGCAACCAGAACTGCGCACAGTACTCCAAGTGGGGTCTGACAAGGGTCTTATAAAGTTGCAGCATTACCTCCCAACTCCGAAACTCAATCCCTCGATTAATGAAGGCCAGTACACCATACGCCTTCTTGACCACATCCTCCACCTGCGAGGCCAATTTGAGTGTCCTATGGACCCGGACCCCAAGGTCCTTCTGCTCCTCAACACTGCTAAGACTCCTACCCTTGATATTGTACTCCTTCATCCCATTGGTCCTGCCAAAATGGACCACTACACATTTATCTGCGTTGAAATCCATCTGCCACTTCTCCGCCCAGTCTTGCATCTCATCTATGTCACGCTGCAACTTCTGACATCCCTCCAGACTATCCACAACACCACCAACCTTCGTATTGTCGGCGAACTGACTAACCCATCCCTCCCAATTTCTGGTATCACAGTTTTCACACCTGTGGAATAATGAAATGAATTACTGATATAGGGCTATGGGGAGAGAGCGGGGCAGTGGGATTAGTTTGGGGACTGATACATGGCTATGGGGACAGAGTGGGGCAGTGGGATTAGCTTGGGGATTGAATTAGGGCTATGGGGAAGGAGTGGGACAAGTGATTGGGGACTTGAGGGACAGTGGAATTAATTCATTATTGATACAGGGCTATAGGGAGAGAGTGGGGCAATGAGGTTAGTTTAGGTATTGATACAAGGCAATGGAAAGAAAACACAGCAGTGGGATTAGTTTGGAGATTGACACAGGGCTATGGGAAGAAGGGGATTAGTTTGGGCATTGGTACAGGGTTATGGGGAAAGGCCAGTGGGATTATCTTGGGGCCTTTTTTATTTATTCAGTGAATGCAAATCCCTACAGCTAAGCAATTTTACTTAGTTTGTACAGGGGATGGGGTGTAGTTGTTGGCAGTCATTTTGTGTATATATTGAACAATATTGAGGCTAACACTGCACCCTGGGCAAGTCCACTGGCCAGTCTTCTCCATGTACTTCTTCTTTGTCCAAGATGGACTCTAAATTTGGAATTGATGTGTGGTTATTCACAGACAGTTCATTAAATTGGTTCCAGGGATGAAAGGCTTGCCTTACGAAGACAGACTGAACAGGTTAGGCCTATACTCACTGGAGTTCAGAAAGGCAAGAGGAGATCTGATTGAGGTATATAAGATGCTAAAGGGGATCAAGAGGGTCAACATAAATTGGATGTTTCCCTTAGTTGGACATTCTAGAACAAGAGACCAGATTTTTTGGCTAAACGGTGGCTGATTTAAAACAGAAATAAGGAGCAATTACTTCAAAGAGTGGTGAATCTGTGGAAATCTCTCCCTCAGAGTGCAGTGGAAGCCAGAACAAAAATCAAATTTGACTAGATGGATGGGTTTTTAATTACTAACAGGATGAAGAGTTATGGGAACAGGCAGGAAGTTGGAGTTGAGGCCAAGACAAGATCAGCTATAATCATATTGAATGGTGGAGCAGGCTCGAGGGTCTGAATGGCCAATGTTCATGCTGAAAACCTCTCTGACTCCTGCTCCTCATTCTCATATTCTTATGGAGAGTACAATTCTAAAGGAGGGGGAAAGGAGAGCGGGGCGGGGAGTGCAGGAGCAGATGGACCTGAGTTTGTATGTGCACAATTGAATGTGGCAGGAGAGGCTGAGAGTGCTTAATAAAGCAGACAGTGTCCTGGGCTTCATCTAATAGAACACAGAACATTACAGCACAGTACAGGCCCTTCGGCCCTCAATGTTGTGCCGAGCTATGTCCAATCCCAAGATCAAGCTAACCCCTCCCGATCATTCTGGTGTGCTCCACGTGCCTATCCAATAACCTAAAGTGTCCGACTCCACTATCACAGCAGGCAGTGCATTCCACATCCCAACCACTCTCTGAGTAAAGAATCTACCTCAGACATCCCTCCTGTATCTCCCATCATGAACCTTAGAGTTATGCCCCCAAGTAACAGCTACATCTATCAGAGGAAATAGTCTCTGCACTTCCATTCTATCTATCCCCCTCATCATCTTATAAACCTCTATTAAGTCTCCTCTCATCCTCCTCCACTCTAAAGAGAAAAGCCCCAGCTCCCTCAACCTTTCCGCATAAGACATAAGAACATAAGAAATAGGAGCAGGAGTAGGCCATCTAGCCCTTCGAGCCTGCCCCACCATTCAATAAGATCATGGCTGATCTGAAGTGGCTCAGTTCCACTTTCCCGCTTTCTCCCCATAACCCTTAATTCCCTTGCCTACCAAAAACCTATCTACCCGTGTCTTAAAAATATTTAGTGAGGTAGCCTCCACCACTTCAACGGGCAGAGAATTCCAGAGATTCACCACCCTTTGAGTGAAGAAGTTCCTCCTCAACTCCGTTCTAAACTGTCCCCCCCTCCCCCCCCCTTACCTTGAGGCTGTGCCCTCTAGTCCTGCTGTCCTTTCTGAGCGGGAAGAATCTCTCTACCTCTACCCTATCCATCCCCTTCATTATCTTATATGTCTCTATAAGATCCCCCCTCATCCTTCTAAACTCCAACGAGTACAGACCCAGTCTATTCAGCCTCTCTTCATAGTCCAACCCCCTCATCTCCAGTATCAGCCTAATGAACCTCCTCTGCACTCCCTCCAAGGCCAAAATATCCTTGCGCAAGTGCGGCGACCAAAACTGCACACAGTACTCCAGCTGCGGCCTCACCAGTGCCCTGTACAGTCGCAGCAAGACCTCCCTGCTTTTATATTCTAAAGAGACCTACCCTCCAAATCAGGCAGCATCCTGGTAAATCTCCTCTGCACTCTCTCCAATGCTTCCACATCCTTCTTATAGTGAGGTGACCAGAACTGAACACAATATTCCAGATGTGGTCTCACCAATGTCCGGTATAGTTGCAGCATAACCCCATAGCTCTGAGACTCAAATCCCCTGTTAATAAATGCTAACACACTATAAGCCTTCTTCGTGGCTCTATCCACTTGAGTGGTAACCTTCAGAGATCTGTGGATCTGAACCCCAAGATCTCTCTGTTCCTCCACATTCCTTAGAACACTGCCGTTGACCCTGTAATCTGCATAGATGAGGCATAGAATAAAGAACCAAGAAAACACAGCACAGGAACAGGCCGTCCAACTTGCGCTGACCACGATACCTGCCTAAACTAAAGCCGTATGCAGTTACAGAGTTCGTATCCTTCCATTCCCACCCTATTCATGTACTCATAGAACATAGAACATTACAGCACAGTACAAGCCCTTCGGCCCTCGATGTCGCACCGACCAGTGGAACCAATCTAATGACCCTCTAACCTAAACTATTCCAATGTTATCCATATGCCTATCCACTGACCATTTGAATGCCCTTAACAGTTGGCGAGTCCACAACAGCTGCAGGCAGGGCATTCCACATCCTTACTACCCTCTGAGTAAAGAATCTACCTCTAACATCTGTCCTCTAATTACCACCCCTCAATTTAAAGCTATGACCCCTCGTGTTAGCCATCACCATCTGAGGAAAAAGGCTCTCACTGTCCACCCTATCTAACCCTCTGATCATCTTGTATGCCTCAATTAGGTCACCTCTTAAACTTCTTCTCTCTAATGAAAATAACCTCAAGTCCCTCAGCCTTTCCTCATAAGACCTTCCCACCATACCAGGCAACATCCTGGTAAACCTCCTCTGCACCCTTTCCAATGCTTCCACATCTTTCTTATAATGCGGCGACCAGAACTGTACGCAATACTCCAAGTGCAGCTGCACCAGAGTTTTGTACAGTGGCAACATGACCTCACAGCTCTGAAATTCAGTCCCTCTACCAATAAAAGCTAACACACCGTACGCCTTCTTAACAAACTTATCAACCTGGGTGCCAACTTTCAGGGAGCTATGCACATGGACACCGCTCGTCGACACTACCAAGAGTCCTTCCATTAGCCCTATATTCTGTACTCCTGTTACTCCTTCCGAAGTGAATCACCTCACGCTTTTTCGCATTAAACTCCATTTGCCACCTCTCAGCCCAGCTCTGCAGTTTATCTATGTCCCTCTGCAAACTGTAACATCCATCCTCACTGTCTACAACTCCTCTGGAATCGTCAGCAAATTTACTAACCCATCCTTCTACACCCTCATCTAGGTCATTTATAAAAATGACAAACAGCAGTGGCCCCAAAACAGATCCCTGGGTACACTACTAGTAACTGAACTCCAGGATGAATATTTCCCAACATCCATTGCCTTTCCCACATCTATCATCTTCATCACTTCCTCAAAAAATTCCATCAGGTTAGTGAGGCATGACCTCCCCGTAACAAAGCCATGCTGTTTATCACAAGTAAGTCCATTTATTTCCAAATGTGACTAGGTCCTGTCCCTAAGAATCTTTTCCAATAATTTCCCTACCACTGATGTAAGGCTCACCAGCCTATAATACCAAAGAACAAAGAAAATTGCAGCACAAGAACAGGCCCTTCGGCCCTCCAAGCCCGCTGCCTGACTGAACTAAAACCCCTTACCCTTTCGGGGGACTATTTCCCTCTATTCCCATCCTATTCATGTATTTGTCAAGACGGCCCTTAAAACTCACGATAGTGTCTGCTTCCACTATTTCTCCTGGCAGCAAGTTCCAGGCATCCACCATCCTCTGTGTAGAAGACATGCTGCGTACATCTCCTTGAAACCTTGCCCCTCGCACCTTAAACGTATGCCCCCTAGTAAGTGACTCTTGAATTCTGGGAAAAAGCTTTGACTATCCACTCTGTCCATAGCCCTCAATGTTGTAGACTTCTGTCAGGTCTCCCTTCAACCTCTGTGGTTGCAGTGAGAACAAACTAAGTTTCTCCAACCTCTCCTCATAGCTAATGCCCTCCATACCAGGCAACTTCCTGGTAAGTCTTTTCTGTACCCTCTCCAAAGCCTCCTAGTGTGGCGACCAGAATTAAACACTATATTCCAAATGCAGCCTAACTTCCTGGATCATCCCTGCTACCCTTCTTAAACAATGGAATAACATTGCTTTGCATTTTTTGGAGGATAGCCAAAGAAATTGTGTTAAACCCATATAAAATCATGGCTCGGCCTGAAGGCATTAGAGAGAGAGAAAGATTGCAGAAAGGATTTCTGAGAATTGGTCAGGGATAGGACTTCAGTTACACAGTCAGATTGACAAAGTTGGAAAAGGTTGAGAGATTAGACAGAGATATCCAAAGCCTTGAAGGATCTGTACAGAGTAGAGAGAAAGACATTTTTCCCATTGGTGGAAGAATCAAAGTCATAGAACACAGATTTAAAGCAATTGAAAAAAAACGGTGATGAGGGAAAACTTTTTCATGTAACAAGTGGCTGGAAACTGGAATACGCTGCATGACAATGTGGTGGAGACAGATTCAATCGAGGCATTCAAGAGGGAATTGAATAAATACTTGAAGGAGGAAGAACGTGCATTGTACAGGGATGAGGTAGAGGGAGTGGTACAAAGTGAATTTGTTCCTCTGAGAGGGAGCACAAACATCACAAGCTGCATGGCCTTTCTTTACTCTCAAACAATTCAATGATTCCAGTTCAGTGTGTAAACTGCTTACTGTGGTATTTCCTTTGTAGCTCTTGTTGAACTTGCTGTGAGCTGCCATCAGGGCGAATGAAACCCAGCAGTCTCTGTGGTACATTGGAAGCACTAAAACTAGAAAAATAAGTAATCACTCAGTTCAAAAACAATTTCATTCAGTACAGGATATCTCTCACTAACTGGACAGCATGGGATTCCCTCACTGACCATGCGTCCCGCACTGACCCGACGGCGCGAGCGGTGTCCCACACTGACCCGACGGCGCGAGCGGTGTCCCGCACTGACCCGACGGCGCGAGCGGTGTCCCGCACTGACCCGACGGCGCGAGCTGCATGGACCCTAGAATGCCAGTGGTCCTTCGCTGTACGTGAGGTAGAAGGTTCATCAGTGTTAAATGGCCCTTCCCACCTGTTAATCTTACCTTGCATTTCCTAGAGTTCCAGATCCAAATTGGGAGTTTCTATCAAGGAATTCTCGCAATCCATTGAGTTCCAGCAGAATGTTGGCCAGAACCTTCACAGCAACGCTGCTCTCAAACTGCAAAGGATAACCAACAAACTAGCACCACCAATTCACAAACTCATATCCATCAAATAACCATAGTTGTGAAGTATGACAGCGCTGGCCACCAGGCAGGGGAACACAATTTAGCACTGACCATGGGACAGAGTTTTTCAGTCTGGCCAGAACAGCCTGGTCCATGACTGGTCAAGGGAACATAGGATTTAGGAGCTCCAGTGGGCCTTCCGAGTTTGCTCCTTTTGACAAACTCACGGCTGACCTGATTATGATCTCAATTCCACTTTCCTCTCTGCCCTAATAACCCTTAACTCTCAAAGATCGATCTAATGCAGTCTTGAACAAATTCAGTGACTCACCCTCCTCCGCTTTCTATGAAGTCCCTCAGGGTTGTGTCCTAGGCCCAAGACCTGCCCTCCATCACAAGATCAGAAGTGGGGATGTTCACCAATGATGGCACAATCTTCATCCCTGTTTGCGACGCCTCAGATACAGAAGCAGTCCATATTCAAATGTAACAAGATCTGGACAATATCCAAGTTTGGGCTGACAATTAACTTTCACGCCACAAAAATGCCAGCCAATGAACATCACCAATAAGAGACACTCTAACTACCACTCCGTGACATTCAATGGTGTTACCATCACTAAATTCCCCCACTGTCAACATCCCTGTAGTTACCATTGACCAGAAACTGAACTGGACTTGCCACATAAACACAGTGGCGACAAGAGCAGGTCAGAGGTTAGGAATACTGCAGCAAGTAACTCACCTCCTGACTCCCCAAAGCCTGTCCACCATCTACAAGTCACAAGTCAGGAGTGAAGTGGAATACTCCCTTTTGCATGGATGGGTGCAGCTCCAACAACACTCAAGAAGCTCGACACCATCCAGGACAAAGCAGCCCACCTGACTGGCACCACATCTACAAACATCCAGTCCCTCCACCACCAACACTCCGTCACAGCGGTGTGTACGATCTAAAAATGCACTGCAGCAATTCACCAAAGATCCTTAGACAGCACCTTCCAAATCCATGACCACTTCAATCTAGTCGAAGAAGGGCAGCAGAAACATGGGGATACCGCCAACTCCAAGTTTCCCTCCAAGCCACTCACCATCCTGGCTTGGAAATATATTGCCATTCCTTCACAGTCGGTGGGTTAAAATCCTGGAATTCCCTCCCTAACGACATTATGGGTCAACCCACAGCAGGTGGACTGCAGCGATTCAAGGCAGCAGCTCACCACCACCTTCTCAAGGGCAACCAGGGATCGGCAATAAATGCTGGCCAGTCAGCGACACCCATGTCCAACAAATGAATTAAAAATTACCCCCAAAACCATTTCTCCACTAATGCTGATTTCCTACAACTCCTCACAAAAGCATGTTTCTCTCAGCACTTCTGGTACTTTGCTTCATTCTTCACAAAGGAAGACATGAATAAAGTACAAATTTAATTCCTCGACTATTTCTATATTCCCCATTATGAATTCTCCCATTTCTGGCTATAAGGGACCTACATTCGTTTTTCAAAATCTTTTGCTCTTTATATATCTATTGAAACTTTTACAGTCAATTTTTATGTTTCCTGCTAGCTAACTCTACTTTTCCCTTTTCAATCAATTCCTTGGTCCTCCTTTGCTGAATTTTAAACTGCTCCCAATAAGAACATAAGAACATAAGAAATAGGAGCAGGAGTAGGCCATCCAGCCCTTCGAGCCTGCCCCGCCATTCAATAAGATCATGGCTGATCTGTCGCTGCTCAGTTCCACTTTCCCGCTTTCTCCCCATAACCCTTAATCCCCTCTCTTATCAAAAACCCATCAACCCGCGTCTTAAAAATATTTAGCGAGGCAGCCTCCACCACTTCAACGGGCAGAGAATTCCAGAGATTCACCACCCTTTGAGTGAAGAAGTTCCTCCTCAACTCCGTTCTAAACCGCCCTCCTTTTATCTTGAGGCTGGGCCCCCTAGTCCTACTGTCTTTTTTGAGCGGGAAGAGTCTCTCCACCTCTATCCTGTCCATCCCATTCATCATCTTATACGTCTCAATGAGATCTCCCCTCATTCTTCTAAACTCTAACGAGTACAAGCCCAATTTATTCAGCCTCTCCTCATAGCTCAACCCCCTCAACTCCGGTGTCAGCCTAGTAAACCTCCTCTGCACTCCCTCCAAGGCCAAAATATCTTTGCGCAGGTGCGGCGCCCAAAACTGCACACAGTACTCCAGCTGCGGCCTCACCAATGCCCTATACAGCTGCAGCAAGACCTCCCTACTTTTGTATTCAATCCCCCTCGCTATGAAGGCCAGCATCCCATTTGCCTTCCTGACCACCTGCTGCACCTGCAAGCTGGGTTTTTGCGACTCATGCACAAGGACCCCGAAGTCCCTCTGCACCGTCGCCTGCTGCAGTTTTTCGCCCCGTAAGTAATAGTCCTTCCTACCACTCTTCCTACCAAAGTGGACCACCTCACACTTGCCAACATTAAATTCCATTTGCCATTTCCTGGCCCATTCACCCAGCCTATCTAGCTCCTTCTGCAGACTCTCCACACCCTCCGCACAATTTGCCGTTCCCCCAATCTTGGTGTCATCAGCAAATTTCGACACCCTACACTCGGTTCCCTCCTCCAGATCATCTATATAAATGGTAAAAAGCTGAGGCCCCAGCACCGACCCCTGGGGCACTCCACTAGTCACCATCCGCCAATCCGAATAGCACCCATTGACCCCCACTCTCTGCCTCCTATTTGACAACCAATCCTCTATCCACGCTAACACCCTACCCCCAACTCCATGTCCCTCGACCTTCTGCAATAACCTCTTGTGAGGTACTTTGTCAAACGCCTTCTGAAAATCTAGAAAGACCACATCCACCGGCTCTCCTCTATCCACTGCCCTAGACACATCCTCATAGAACTCCAGTAAATTTGTCAGACACGACTTCCCTTTAATGAAACCGTGCTGCGTCTGCTCTATCAAGCAATTGCCTTCAAGATGCCTCGCAATTTCCTCCTTAATGACAGATTCTAACATTTTACCTACCACAGACGTTAAACTAACCGGCCTATAATTCCCCGCCTTTTGCCTGGCACCCTTCTTAAACAACGGCGTAACATTAGCCGTTTTCCAATCATCCGGCACTTCCCCGGAATCCAGCGACGTCTGGAAAATAACCACCAAGGCATCCACTATCACCTCTGCCATTTCTTTCAGAACCCTCGGATGCATTCCATCCGGTCCTGGGGACTTGTCCACAATCAGCCCCTCCAGTCTGTCGAGCACCGCCTCTCTAGTAACAGTAATGTCATTAAGACCCTCCAGTCCTACCACCTTTCCATCGCTAACACCCGGCAAATTATTCACGTCCTCCTCCGTGAAGACAGAAACAAAAAAGTTATTCAATACCTTAGCCATATCCTCATCCCCTACCACTAGGTCCCCTTTCTCATCCTCTAAAGGACCAACATTCACCCTAGCCAGCCTCTTCCTTTTTATATATTTATAAAAACTCTTGCTATCCTTTTTTATATTAAGCGCTAGCCCAGCTTCATAGTTTCTCCTACCCCTCTTTATCAACTTCTTTGTCAATCTTTGTTGACATTTAAACCTCTCCCAATCCTCTTCTCGCCCACTACTCTTAGCTACTCTAAACGCCTCCGCTTTTAATTTAACACTTTCCTTCACCTCCTTCGTTATCCACGGCTTATTACCTCTCTTCCTACTATCCTTTTTGACCATCGGAATAAATTTCCGCTGAGCACCAAGAAAGATCTCCTTAAAGATCCTCCACTGCTCCTCAACAGACCCTCCCTCCAACGCGCTCCCCCAGTCCACATTCGCCAATTCTTCTCTCATCCTACCATACTCCCCTCTATTCAAACAGAGGACGCGTGTCCGGGAATCCACTTTCTCCTCCTCCATCTGCACCAGAAACTCCACCATACAATGATCACTCTCCCCAAGAGGATCCTTCACCACAAGGTCCCTAATTCTACCCGCCTCATTACATAGCACCAGATCCAAGATAGCTCGCTCCCTCGTCGGCTCCAACACACACTGTTCGACGAAACTATCCCGGCAGCATTCCAAGAACTCTTCCTCCAGCCCCCCGCGTCCAACATGGGTCGACCAATCAATATGCAGATTGAAATCCCCCATAACTACGGCCGTCCCATACCTGCACGCCGCACTTATTTATTGCCTTTCCTTGCCAATTTGTACATTTCTTCCTTGAATCTAATACCATCGCTAATTTCCCTTATAAGCCATGGTTTGGCCAAAACTTCCTTACCAGTCTTGTGCTAAACAGGGATAAACAACTTCTTGGAATTCATCTATTCATTCTTTAAATGCCTGCCATTGCCTGTCCACTGTCTTTCCTTTCAGTAATGTTTCCCAGTCTGTCATGGCCAATTCACGCCTTATACCATCATAGTTCCCTTTATTCAGATTCAGGACCCTGGTCTCAGAATCAACAGTAGGAAGTCTCACAACACCAGGTTAAACTCCAACAGGGACTTTAACCTGGCGCTGTGAGACTTCTTACTGTGTTTACCCCAGTCCAACACCAGCATCTCCACATCATGACTCAGGATCAACGACATCACTATCCGCCTTGACAAAGAATTCTACCATATTATGGTGACTTGTCCCCAAGGGTTCTGTCATAACTAAGTGCCAAATAATCCTTTCACACTGTACAACACCCAGTCCAAGACAGCCTGTTCACTTGTTGTTTCCTCAACGTATTGCTCAGAAAACCACCCGTATACACTCCAGAAATTCCTCCTCTATTGGACTGTGACTAATTTGACTCACCCAATCTATATGCAGATTAAAGTCGCCCATTATCACAGATATTCCTATAGCACATGCATCTCTGATTTCCTGTCTAATGCTTTTCCCAACATTACCACCACAATTTGGTGGTCTGTATACTACCCCCACCAATTCTTTTTGCCCCTTGCTGTTTCTTAACTTGACCCACATCATCTATGCTAGTACCTTTCCTCAATATCATATCAATACCATCATTAATCAACAAAGCAACTCCACCATCTTTTCCTTTCAGTCTGCCCTTCCTAAACACTGAAGAGCCCTCATTGTTTGGTTCTCATCTTTGCTCACCTTGAAGCCACATCTCCGTAATGCTAACTATATCATACCCTTTTACATCTAGCTGCGCAACTAATCCATCCAGTGTGCTCCAAGCATTGAGGTACAAAACCTTAAAGTGAGCACTTTTAACATTTCTTTTCCCTTTCCTACTATTTTTTGTTTGCTCTGTCTTTATCTGACTCTGGCCCTTAATACTTTGCCTTTCACTTCCCTTATTCTCCTTACTGTCTTCTCCTCTTGTTCTTAATTTCCCTGCTTTAAATCCTTGAAAAGATCCCCACCCGCCTGTCATATTACTTTAAACCCTCCCAGGCTTGCAGGACCAAAGGCCTGTTCATGTGCTGGAATTTTCTTTGTTCTTTGCAGCTTGCTTCCTAGCTGCTTATATTCTGTCTTTAAGACCTCCCGTTTTTTTCACCTGTGTCGTTTGTACTAACGTATACTACAATCATTGGCTGTTTGCCTTCCCCCTTCAGAATGTCTTGCAGCCACTCTGAGACATCTTTGACCCGAGCATCAGGGAGGTAACACATCATCCCAGAGTCCCATTTGCACCACAAAAGATTCCTGCACTGTCTGCTGAGCTCTTTTGCTCTGCCTGGTGGTCAACCATTCCTTTCTTGCCTCTGGAGTCTGAGCTTGCGGTGTGACCACGTCTCTATATGAGCTATCCACGGTACTCTCCGCCTCGCTCCATAGTGTTCCCAGCCGCCATTGCAGCTCTGAAACGTAGGCTTCCAGGAGCTGCAGCTGGAGACAGTTCCTGCACACATGCTGGCCCTCGACACTGGAAACATTCTCGGCCTCCCACATGGAGAACAAAGAGCAGACCATAGAACACTACAGCACAAACAGGCCCTTCGGTCCACAGGTTGCGCTGATCAAATCCATACCTGCCAGGCCTATCTATAACCCTCAATCCCATTAAATATTAAAGATAGCTTGGAGCTCTCTTGTCATGTCGTACCCCTTTAAGTTAAATCTTTGAAAGATCTGGTGAATCTCCTCTAAAGCTAACAAACGAGTTAATCCCATTTCACAAATCCATCTTGATTTTGCCTGACTCCATTATGATTTTCTAAGTAGCTCCTGCCATAACCTCTGTAATGAAGAATTTTAGGAATTTCCATTTGACGGATGTTACTGATTGCCTATATCGAAGTTTTCTTTCTGTTTCCCTCCTTTCTTGAATAAAGGCATAGACCAGATAAAGGGGCTTGTCCAGCACTGGTCACTGGGCACAGCAGTTCAGACCAACACCAGGCAGAAGGACTTGGTTGAGCAACGTCCCCTGATGTTAGGGACAGCACTGTCCACCAAAGGCACTTGGTTGAGCTCTGTTCATTGGGGCTTTTACCGCACTTCAGATAGCGATAAGGACCATTAGAGGATACAGCAGGATAAAGATCTGTTGGAGACTTGGACGGGGAGATGGCAGATGGAATTTAATCCAGACAAATGTGAGGTAGTACATTTTGGAAGTCCAATACAGATGGGAATATACAGTAAATGGCAGAAACCTTAAGAGTATTGATAGGCAAAGGGATCTGGGTGGACAGGTACACAGGTCACTGGAAGTGGCAATGCAGGTGGGGAACAGAGTCAAAAAGGCATACAGCATGCTTGCCTTCATCGGCTGGGGTACTGAGTTTAAAAACTGGCAAGTCATATTGCAGCTTTATAGAACCTTAGTTAAGCCACACTTGGAATATAGTGTTCAATTCCAGTCACCACAGTACCAGATGAGCGTGGAGGCTTTGGAGAGGGTACAGAAAGATGTATCAGGATGTTACCTGGTATGGAAGACATTAGTATGAGGAGATGATGAAGAAACTTGGTTGTTCTCATTGGAGCGACGGAGGTTGAGGGGAGACATGGTAGAAGTCTACAAGATTATGAGGGGCATGGTCAGAGTGGATAGTCAGAAGCTTTTTCCCCAGAGTCAATTACTAGGGGGCATAGGCTTAAGGTGTGAGGGGCAAGTTTTAAAAGAGATGTACAAGGTAGGTTTTTTACACAGAGAGTGGTGGATGCCTGGAATTCACTGCCTGGAGACGTAGGGGAAGTGGATATGGTAGTGACTTTTAACGGGCATCTGGACAAGTACATGAACGAATAGGAATAGAGGATATGGTTCCCGGAAGGGTAGGAGGTTTTAGTTAAGTCGGGCAGCGTGGTCGGTGCAGGCTTGCTGGGCCGAAGGGCCTGCTCCTGTGCTGTAATTTTCTTTGTTCTTGTTCTTTGTTCTGATAATTTAATCACACCTTGGCTAAATGAGATACATTTCATCGACTAAATAAGTTTACTCCCATCCTTTCACATAAGTTGGGTGACTCCCAAACAATCTGCACAAGTTGGAAACCAAGCCCCCTTCCAATTCTAGGATTGCTTCACAGTTTGTGTCAGTGTGAGTACTCACCAGTACTGCCTGTTGCCTGTAATGATGGATTGTCTGTTCCACTACGATACTACTGTCCCAGATATTCCTGCAAAAAAGAGAATAGTCCTGCTTTACCTTTGTCACAGTAACTGTCTCAGTACAACAGAAATTTAGCCCATGTGCAATCTATCAGCATTTGCCTACTCAGGGACACAAGTGAGAGACAGGATTAATACTGGATTACCCATCTTGAACATCACAGCAGTCCATATATTCCCATTTCAATGTTCAGGGAACAAGTGTTCACAATCTAACAAGAGATGATACAGGTTGGAGTGGGTACAGTAAGTAATCTCACAACACTAGATTAAAGTCAAGATTGTTGCTGTTCGTCCATCGTTATCAATGAGGACCTCGACACCATCAGTCGTTTTGAGGCTGGTTGCGGTGTGTCTGAAGATGACTGATCAGGCCAATTTGAGCACGGAATGTCCTGGCACATATTGGACAGACTTGTGTAGACACTGTAGTTGTTGCACTAGTGGCTCTAGACTTGCGCAACTCGCGCTTAAGTTGTACTTCAGCAATACACCTTGCTTTGTGAGCTGGACAGCCTTTGTGGATGACGCAGTGCCAGGTAGGGCGGTTTTGTGCCAGCGTTACCCAGGTGGTTGTGTCAATGTCAAGCGACTTCAGGGAAGCCTTGAGTGTGTCTTTGAAAAGTTTCTTTTGCCCTCCATGCAAGCGTCTTCCAGCAGAGAGTTCCCCAAAAAGGAGTTGCTTGGATATGCGCTCGTCTGACATACGGATGACATGACCTGCCCACTGGGTCTGCGCTCTCATCAGCAGTGTGTGGACTGATGGTAGACTTGCTCTGGAGAGAACTGAAGTCCAGGTAAGCACCTGATGAAGGAGCAACGCTCCGAAAGCTCGTGCTACCAAATAAACCTGTTGGACTTTACCCTGGTGTTGTAAGACTTCTTGCTGTGCCCACCCTGGTTCAACACTGACAATGCCACATTATGATTGGAGTGAAAAGCCATCCAAGATGGTCACCTGTGCCTCCCAGCAGCTTGACTCAGAAACCAAGTGTAAAAATCTAATTTCCAGAATCTTAGACCATAAAAGAGGCCTTTCAGCTCTGTGCAATTAGTCCTATTCGAGGGCCGAAGGGCCTGTACTGCGCTGTAACGTTCTATGTTCTATTATCTGAGGAAAGATATAATGGAATTGGAGACAGTCCAGAGAAGGTTCATTCGGATGATTCTGGATGGACGGATTTTCTTCTGAGGAGAGGTGAAGTAGATTGGGCCTATGCTCATTGGAGTTTCGAAGAGGAAGCCTTATCGAGACATACAGGGTGTGTGTGTGTGGTGGTGGTGGTGGCGGTGGCGTGCTGCTGACAGAGTAGATACCAAGAGGTTGTTTCCCCTTGTGGAAGAATCTCGGACCAGAGGGCATCATCTCAGAGCAAGGGCTCAACCATTTAAAACAGATGAGGAGAATTTTTTTCTCTCAGAGGGTAATGACTCTATGGTTATGAATCCTTACAGAGCACTGTACAGGCTGGGTTAAATATGTTCAAGGCAGTGACAGGTTTTTAATCAGGAAGGGAATCATGTGTGGTAAAGATAAGGTGGGAGAGTAGAGAAATTTTGTATCAGATCAGTCATGACCTCACTGAATGACAGAGCAGACTTGATGGGCCAAATGGCCTACTTCTGCTACTAAATTGCATGGTCTTCGCGTTACAGAATCATAGAGGTTTACAGCATGGAAACAGGTCCTTCAGCCCCACTTATCCTGCTGCCCTTTTTTTGAAAAACCCTGAAGCTATTCCCAATTGCCCGCATTTGGCCCATATCCCTCTATACCCACTGTACCCATGTAATTATATAAATGCTTTTTAAAAGACAAAATTGTACTCGCCTCTACTACTACCTCTGGTAGCTTGTTCCAGACACTCACCACCCTCTGTGTGAAAAAATTGTCCCTCTGGACACTTTTGTATCTCTCCCCTCTCACCTTAAATCTATGCCCTCTAGTTTTAGATTCGCTACCTTTGGGAAAGGATATTGACTGTTTACCTTGTCTATGGTCCTCGTTATTTTATACTCTATAAGGTCACCCCTCAGCCTCATGCGCTCCAGAGAAAAAAATTGGATATAGCTTTCTTCACAGTCTACTATGCCACCAATCTTAGTGTCATCTGCAAACTTACTAACCATGTCTCCTATATTCCACTGTCTGCAGCAAACTACCCAGTCTTCAGGAGAACAGGGACCACAACACCACACAACCCTGCCACAGCAACGTCTGCAAGACATGCCGGAGCATCGACATGGATGCCATCATCTCACGTGAGAACACCATCCGCCAGGTACACGGTACATAATCTTGGAACTCGGCCAATGTTGTCTACCTGATACGCTACAGGAAAGGCATGGTACATTGGGGAGACCATGCAGGCGCTATAACAAAGGATGAATGAACATCGCTCGACAATCACCAGGCAGGAGTGTTCCCTTCCAGTCGGGGAACACTTCAGCGGTCATGGGCATTCAGCCTCTGATCTTTGGGTAAGCGTTCTCCAAGGCGGCCTCCACGATGCACGACAACATTTTAGTAAAGCGTTTGACAAAGTCCCTCATGGCAGGTTGGTGCAAAAGGTTAAATCTCACGGGATAAAAGGAGAGCTCGCTAGATGGGTGGAGAACTGGCTTGACCACAGAAGACAGAGGGTAGCAGTAGAAGGGTCTTTTTCCAGCTGGAGGTCTGCGACAAGTGGTGTTACATAAGAACATAAGAAATAGGAGCAGGAGTAGGCCATCTAGCCCTTCGAGCCTGCCCCGCCATTCAATAAGATCATGGCTGATCTGTCGTGGCTCAGTTCCACTTTCCCGCCCTCTCCCCATAACCCTTAATCCCCTTGCCTATCAAAAACCCATCAACCTGCGTCTTAAAAATATTTAGCGAGGTAGCCTCCACCACTTCAACGGGCAGAGAATTCCAGAGGTTCACCACCCTTTGAGTGAAGAAGTTCCTCGTCAACTCCGTTCTAAACCGCCCCCCCTTTATCTTGAGGCTGTGCCCTCTAGTCCTACTGTCCTTTCTGAGCGGGAAGAGTCTCTCCACCTCTATCCTATCCATCCCATTCATCATTTTATACGTCTGAATGAGATCTCCCCTCATTCTTCTAAACTCTAACGAGTAAAAGCCCAGTTTATTCAGCCTCTCCTCATAGCTCAACCCCCTCAACTCCGGTATCAGCCTAGTAAACCTCCTCTGCACTCCCTCCAAGGACAAAATATCCTTGCATAAGTGCGGCGACCAAAACTGCACACAGTACTCCAGCTGCGGCCTCACCAATGCCCTATACAGCCGCAGCAAGACCTCCCTACTTTTATATTCAATCCCCCTCGCTATGAAGGCCAGCATCCCATTCGCCTTCCTGACCACCTGCTGCACCTGCAAGCTGGGTTTTTGCGACTCATGCACAAGGACCCCGAGGTCCCTCTGCACCGTCGCCTGCTGCAGGTTTTCGCCACGTAAGAAATAGTCCTTCCTACCATTATTCCTACCAAAGTGGACCACCTCGCATTTGCCAACATTAAATTCCATTTGCCAGTTCCTGGCCCATTCACTCAGCCTATCTAGATCCTTCTGCAGACTCTCCACACCCTCCGCGCAATTTGCCGTTCCACCAATGTCACATTATCTGTAACCCCCACTACTTGCCTGGGCTTGCAAAACCTCACTAACTTTCCTGGCTGGAGACAATACATACCTCTTTAACCTGTGCTTCACCCTCTCTCCAGTCACAGACTTGATTACGTGTAAAGACTTGCATTCCAACCATTATCTTGCAAATTGAGTTTGTGTCTGTATATGCCCTGTAGATGTGAACACACTTCCCAGTCACCTGATGAAGGGGCAACGTTCTGAAAGCTTGTGCTGCCAAATAAATCTGTTGGACTTTAACCTGGTGTTATGTGACTTTTTATCAGGATTACCCTAGTCCAACGCTGGCACTTCACATCACAGTAATCCTAGTACCAGACAGATCAGGAAAAAGTGAGACAGAGAGCACGGGAAGTCCTGATTAAACTGCATTTATTTCAATGCAAGAGGCCTGACGGGCAAGGCAGACGAACTCAGGACATGGTTGGGCAGTGGGACTGGGATATTTTAATAATTACTGAAACATGGTTAAGGGAGGGACAGGACTGGCAGCTCAATTTTCCAGGTTACAGATGCTATAGGAAGATAGAACAGGAGATAAGAGAGGAGGGGGCGTTGTATTCTTGGTTAGGGAGAACATCATTGAGAGGGGATATATCCAAGGGTTTGCCTAATGAGTCTATATGGACAGAATTGAGAAATAAGAAGGGGGAAATCACTTTGACAGGGTTGTACCATAGGCCCCCAAATAGTCAGTGGGAAATTGAGGAACAAATATGTAAGGAGATTATAGATAGCTCTAAGAAAAACAGGGTGGTAATTGTCGGAGGTTTGAACTTTCCCAACATTGATTGGAACAGCCATATTAGAGGGTTGGATGGAAAGAAATTTGTTGAGTATATTCAGGAAGAATTTCTCATTCAGTATGTGGATGGCCCAACTAGAAAGGGGGCAGAACTTAACTTCCTCTTGGGAAATAAGAAAAGGTAGGTGATAGAAGTGTTAGTGAGGGATCACTTTGGGACCAGTGACCATAATTCTATTAGGTTTAAGATAGCTATGGAGAATGAGGGATCTGTCCCAAAAATTAAAATTCTAAATTGGGGCAAGGCCAATTTGATGATATCAGGCAGGAACTTTCAAAACTTGAATGGGGAATCTGTTGGCAGGCAAAGGGACGTCTGGTAAGTGGGAGGCTTTCAAATGTGTGTTAACCTGGGTTTTTGGTAAGCACATTTCTCTTAGAGTAAAGGGCAAGGCTGGTGGAAGTAGGAAACCTGGGATGACTCAGGATATTGAGGCCCTGGTCAAGAAGAAGGAGGCACATGACATGCATAGGGAGCTGGGATCAAGTGAATCCTTGAAGAGTATAGGGGGTGCAGGGGTAGAGTTAAGAGAGAAACAGAACATAGAAAAAACTACAGCACCACACAGGCCCTTCGGCCCACAAAGTTGTGCCGAACATGTCCCTACCTTAGAGTGTTATAGGTAAGCCTAGTGACCTCTATCTTACTAAGTTCCATGTACTTATCGAAAAGTCTCTTAAAAGACCCGATCGAATCCACCTCCACCACCGTTGCCAGCAGCCCATTCCCCACACCCACCACTCTGAGTGAAAAACTTACCCCTGACATCTTCCATAGGTTCTATAGAAGCTTCTGTAGGTATGTCAGGAGCAAAAGGATAGTGAGGGATAAAATTGGTCCTCTTGAAAACCAGAATGGTAGACTGTGTATGGAACCAAAAGAAATGGGGGAGATACTAAATGGGTTTTTTGCATCTGTATTTACTGAGGAAACGGGCATGAAGTCTCCGGAAATGGGCAAACAGGTAGGGAGGTCATGGAACCTTTACAGATTAAAGAGGAGGTGGTGCTGGCTGTCTTGAGGCAAATCAGAGTGGATAAATCCCCAGGACTAGACAGGGTATTCCCGCGGACCTTGAGGAAGGCTAGTGTTGAACTTGCAGGGGCCCTGGCAGACATATTTAAAATGTCAATATTCACGGGGGAGGCGCCGGATGATTGGAGGGTGTCTCATGTTGTTCCGTTGTTTAAAAAAGGTTCCAAAAATAATCTGGGAAATTACAGGCCAGTAAGTTTGACATCGGTGGTTGGCAAGTTATTGGAAGGTATGATAAGGGATAGGATCTACAAATATTTGGATAGACAGGGACTTATTAGAGAGAGTCAACATGGCTTTGTGCGTGGTAGGTCATGTTTGACCAATCTATGAGACTTTTTCGAGGAGGTTACCAGGAAAGTGGATGAAAACAAGGCGGGGGATGTTGTCTACCTGGATTTCAGCAAGGCCTTTGACAAGGTCCCTCATGGGAGGTTAGTTAGGAAGGTTCAGTCACTAGGTATACATAAGAACATAAAAAATAGGAGCAAGAGTAGGCCAACTAGCCCTTCGAGCCTGCCCCGCCATTCAATATGATCATGGCTGATCTGTCGTGGCTCAGTTCCACATTCCCGTCCTCTCCCCAAAACCCTTAATCCCCTCTCTTATCAAAAACCCATCAACCCGCGTATTAAAAATATTTAGCGAGGCAGCCTCCACCACTTCAAAGGGCAGAGAATTCCAGAGATTCACCACCCTTTGAGTGAAGAACTTCCTCCTCAACTCCGTTCTAAACCGCTTCCCCTTTATCTTGAGGCTATGCCCCCTAGTCCTACTATCCTTTCTGAGCGGGAAGAGTCTCTCCACCTCTATCCTATCCATCCCATTCATCATCTTATACATCTCAATGAGATCTCCCCTCATTCTTCTAAACTCTAACGAGTACAAGCCCAATTTATTCAGCCTCTCCTCAGAGCTCAACCCCCTCAACTCCGGCATCATCCTAGTAAACCTCCTCTGCACTCCCTCCAAGGCCAAAATATCCTTGCGTAAGTACGGCGCCCAAAACTGCACACAGTACTCCAGCTGCGGCCTCACCAATGCCCTATACAGCCGCAGCAAGACCTCCCTACTTTTATATTCAATCCCCCTCGCGATGAAGGCCAGCATCCCATTCGCCTTCCTGACCACCTGCTGCACCTGCAAGCTGGGTTTTTGCGACTCATGCACAAGGACCCCAAGGTACCTCTGCACCGTCGCCTGCTGCAGTTTTTCTCCACGCAAGTAATAATCCTTCCTACCATTATTCCTACCAAAGTGGACCACCTCGCACTTGCCAACATTAAATTCCATTTGCCATTTCCTGGCCCATTCGCCCAGCCTATCTAGATCCTTCTGTAGACTCTCCACACCCTCCGCACAATTTGCCTTTCCACCAATCTTGGCGTCATCAGCAAATTTCGACACCCTGCACTCGGTTCCCTCCTCCAGATCATCTATATAAATGGTAAATAGCTGAGGCCCCAGCACCGACCCCTGGGGCACTCCACTAGTCACCAACCGCCAATCCGAATAGCACCCATTGGCCAAATTGGATTAGACACTGGCTCAATGGAAGAAGCCAGAAAGTGGTTGTGGAGGATTGCTTCTGAGTGGAGGCCTTTGACTAGTGGTGTGCTGCAGGGATCAGTGTTGGGTCCATTGTTGTTTGTCATCTATATAAATGATCTGGATGATAATGTGGTGAATTGGATCAGCAAATTTGCTGATGATACAAAGATTGGAGGTGAAGTGGACAGTGAGGAAGGTTTTCAAAGCTTGCAGAGGGACTTGGACCAACTAGAAAAATGGGCTGAAAAATGGCAAATGGAATTTAACGCAGACAAGTGTGAGGTATTGCACTTAAATGATAGGACTCTGAAGAGTGCAGCTGATCAGAGGGATCTGGGAATACAGGTACAGAGTTCCCTAAAAGTGATGTCACAGGTGGATAGGGTCGTAACGAGTGCTTTTAGTACATTGGCCTTTATAAATCAGAGTATCGAGTATAAAAGTTGGAGTGTTATGGTAAAGTTGTATAACGTCTGACAACACCAGGTTTTAGTCCAACCTATTTATTTGATAATATTCTCACTAGCTTTCGAGGGGACAGCCTCTTCGTCAGGTGAATGGAGAGTTCTGGCCTCAGACAGAGCATATAAAGCACAGACAGTTTAGAGATTACTGATTAAAATGCGAATCCTTACACCTAACCTGCTGTTCAAGACCTGAAGTGGCTGACAATGTGAGTGGTAGGAGCACTGATCACAGTTTAAAGAGATGTGTATTGTCTCCAGACAGTACAGTAAGTGAGGTTTTGCAAACCCAGGCAAGTCACGGGGGTTACAGATAGTGCGACATGAACCCAAGATCCCTGTTGAGACCGTCCTCATGTGTGCGGAACTTGGCTATCAGTCTCTGCTCAGCGACTCTGCGCTGTCGTGTGTCGTGAAGGCCGCCTTGGAGAATGCTTACCCGAAGGTCAGAGGCTGAATGCCCGTGACCACTGAAGTGTTCTGTGGTCACGGGCATTCAGCCTCTGACCTTCGGGTAAGCATTCTCCAAGGCGGCCTTCACGACACACGACAGCGCAGAGTCGCTGAGCAGAGACTGATAGCCAAGTTCCGCACACATGAGGACGGTCTCAACAGGGATCTTGGGTTCATGTCGCACTATCTGTAACCCCCGTGACTTGCCTGGGTTTGCAAAACCTCACTTACTGTACTGTCTGGAGACAATACACATCTCTTTAAACTGTGATCAGTGCTCCTACCACTCACATTGTCAGCCACTTCAGGTCTTGAACAGCAGGTTAGGTGTAAGGATTCGCATTTTAATCAGTAATCTCTAAACTGTCTGTGCTTTATATGCTCTGTCTGAGGCCAGAACTCTCCATTCACCTGACGAAGAGGCTGTCCCCTCGAAAGCTAGTGAGAATATTATCAAATAAATAGGTTGGACTAAAACCTGGTGTTGTCAGACTTTTTACTGTGTTTACGCCAGTCCAACGCCGGCATACCCACATCAAAAGTTGTATAAGGCATTGGTGAGGCCGAATTTAAAGTATTGTGTACAGTTTTGGTCACCTAGTTATAGGAAGGATGTAAATAAAGTTGAAAGAGTGCAGAGAAGGTTCACAAGGATGTTGCTGGGACTTGAGAAGATCAGTTACAGAGAGAGATAGAATAGGTTTGGACTTTATACCCTGGAGTGTAGAAAAATGAGGGGAAATTTGATAGAGGTGTATAAGATTTTGATGGGTCTAGATAGAGTGAATGCAAGCAGGCTTTTTCCACTGAGGCTACGGGAGAAAAAAATAGAGGGCATGGGTTAAGGGTGAAAGGAGAAAAGTTTAAAGGGAATATTAGCAGGGGTTTGTTCACGCAGAGAGTGGTGGGAGTGTGGAATGAGCTGCCAGATAAAGTGGTAAATGCGGGGTCACTTTTAACACTTACGAAAAACTTGGATGGGTTCATGGATGAGAGGGATATGTTCCAAGTGCAGGTCAGTGGGACTAGGGAAAAAATGGTTTGGCACAGACAAGAAGGGCCAAAGGGCCTGTTTCTGAGCTGTAATTTTCTTTGGTTCTATGGTTTGAGAACAAAATGGTGTGAAGGATAAGAGTGTTACAGCAGAGTGAGAGTGTGTTAGGCAGGATCATGTGATGAGATGAATACTTTTAAACCTACCCCATGATTCTGGTGAAATAGATGCAGATGCCATTATGCTTTCCAGAAAATACTACTTCTGGTCCCGACATTGTGGTGACTGGGGGAAGAGGGACACCACTGTACAGTCCAGGGCTTCCAGGAGAGAACAACGGCGTTGACACTCCAGCAGGCTTCATACCTGAGATGAATAGATAGGGAGGAAAGCACAACATTCAGAAACACAAACACACAAAATATTAAGCCAGGAATTCTTTCTAACACACAGTGATAAGATAGTGAGTATACAGTTCGCAATGCAAAGCGTGGTACTGGAAGGGTGCAAGAGAGTAGCACACGGCTTCTGCTACACAGGAATGGGTTAAGAATCAGAATCAGAGGACATTCTCGCATCCACTTTCTTCCGTCAGGAAAAAGTCTGAGGTTACGTACCAACTGACTCAACAACAGCTTCTTCCCTGCTGCTGTTAGACTTTTGAATGGACTTACCTTGCATTAAGTTGATCTTTCTCTACATCCTAACTATGACTGTAACATTACATTCTGCACTCTCTCATTTCCTTCTCTATGAATTGTATGCTTTGTCTGTAGAGTGCGCAAGAATCAATACTTTTCACTGTGTACTAATACATGTGACAATAATAAATCAAATCAACAATCAAAAAAACTGGCACATAGTGGCAGAGAGCACACAGCACGTGGGGGCAGAGCGCACAAAGAAGTAGGAAAGTTGTTTCCACTGGCAGGTGAAACTAGCACTGGCACGGTGAAGCCTTCCATTGTTTGCTGGAGCAGACGAGTGAAGGAGCAGGGAGACAGATAAGAAACTACCTGTTAAAAACCTGTTTAAATAAGTTTAAAGCACTTTGTAGTAAGAACTAACCTTGTAGAACTGTTTAAATCATTTAAAGGCATTTTTGTGGGCTTTTTGTATTTACTGCTTTAAGAATTCTGAGGGAGTGGTTAGAAGGGAGTTAAGGGGGAGCAAGCTTTAAATCAGCGCCAGGTTTAAAAGGAGGCCTGGTGTAGAAAGCGGGCAGCGTCGGAGCGGGCAGCGGAGTGAGAGGGAAGCAGAGTGTGCTATTAGGGCTTAAGATCAAAAGGGCTGGAGTGAGAAAGGGCCAGGTAAGTTCGTGTGGAAATTTTCATTACTGCTACAGTGAATAATGGAGGGGCATGTGATGTGTTGTTCCTGTATGATGTGGGGACTGGTGGACCCCAGGGTCCTCCCCGGTGACCACATCTGCAGTAAGTGCAGGTTGCTGGAGGAGCTCCAGCTCAAGGTAGACGAGCTGGCCTCTGAGCTACAGACGCTGAGGCTCATCGGGGGGAGAGAGGGTGCCACTGTCAATGGGGTGCAAGTGAGGAAGCAGGGTGGAGAGAGGAGGAAGGGGGGTGGGGAGCGGAGGCCTCAGCATCTCAATCTGCATAACAGGTTTGAGGTTCTTGCTTCCAATGTGGACGAGGACGAGGGAGGTGAGGTCGGTGAGCAAACTGCACACGGTACAGTGATGCAGCAGGACATAGGCAAGGAGAAGGTGATAAGGAACGTAGTAGTGGTTGGGGATAGTGGGGTGAAGGGTATTGACACTGTCCTTTGTCACAATGACAAAGTGCACAGAAGGGTGTGTTGTCTGCCTGGTGCTCGGGTCCGGGATGTCGCATCTGGGCTGCAGAGGAACCTGGAGTGGGAGGGTGAGAATCCGGTCGTTGTGGTACATGTGGGTGCCGGCGACGTAGGCAAAATGCGGACTGAAGATCTGGGGAGGGAGTATGAAAAGCTGGGAATGGAATTAAAAAGTAGAACCGACAAGGTGGTCATCTCTGGGCTACTGCCTGAACCGAGTGCAGACGGGTGTAGGGTTGATAGGATTAAGGAAGTGAATGGGTGGCTCAGGGATTGGTGTGGGAGGAATGGGTTTGAATTTATGGGGCATTGGCATCAGTATTGGGGTAGGTGGGAGCTGTTCGGGCGGGATGGGGTGGGTCTGAAACGTGATGGGACCAGAGTCCTGGCGAATAGAGTAAAGAGGACTGTAGACAGGGTTTTAAACTAATTGGGGGGGGGGGGGGGGGGGGTGCGAGGGTAGGTGACATTACGAGGCCTAAAGTTAATGAGACGATACAGGTAAGGGTGGAGGCCAAGGATGTCCCAATAATAAAGGGAGTAGGGGGCGTGAGTATGAATAGGGTCCAGGGGAAGGCTGGGATGAAGGCACTTTATTTGAATGCACGAAGCATTCAGAATAAAGTGGATGAGCTGGTGGCGCAGATCGACACAAATGGATATGATCTGGTGGCCATTACAGAGACGTGGCTGCAAGGTGACAGGGACTGGGAGCTGAATGTCCAGGGGAATCAAGTGTTTAGGAAGAATAGGCTGGAGGGAAAAGGGGGGGCGTAGCTCTGCTGATTAAGGATAGCATCAAGGTGGTAGCAACGGATGATATTGGAGCCAAGGAGCAGAAAGTGGAATCGTCGTGGGTGGAGATGAGGAACAGCAAAGGGAGGAAGACGCTGGTGGGTGTCGTCTATAGGCCCCCGAAAAATGATTTGGAGGTGCGGCGGGCTGTTAACACACAAATAAGTGCGGCGTGCAGGAATGGGACGGCCATAATTATGGGGGATTTCAATCTACATATTGATTGGTCGACCCATGTTGGACGCGGTGGGCTCGAGGAGGAGTTCTTGGAATGCTGCCAGGATAGTTTCCTGGAACAGTGTGTGTTGGAGCCGACGAGGGAGCGAGCTATCTTGGATCTGGTGCTATGTAATGAGGCGGGTAGAATTAGGGACCTTGCGGTGAAGGATCCTCTTGGGGAGAGTGATCATTGTATGGTGGAGTTTCTGGTGCAGATGGAGGACGACAAAGTGGGTTCCCGGACACGCGTCCTTTGTTTGAACAGAGGGGAGTACAGTAGGATGAGAGAGGAATTGGCGAATGTGGACTGGGGGAGCGCGTTGGAAGGTAGGTCTGCTGAGGAGCAGTGAAGGATTTTTAAGGAGATCTTTCTTGGTGCTCTGCAGAAATTTATTCCGATGGTCAAAAAGGACCGTAGGAGGAGAGGTAATCAGCCGTGGATAACGAAGGAGGTGAAGGAAAGTGTTAAATTAAAAGCGGAGGCGTTTAGAGTAGCTAAGAGTAGTGGGCGAGAAGAGGATTGGGAGAGGTTTAAATGTCAACAAAGATTGACAAAGAAATTGATAAAGAAGGGTAGGAGAAACTATGAAGCTGGGCTAGCGCTTAATATAAAAAAGGACAGCAAGAGTTTTTGTAAGTATATGTAAAGGAAGAGGCTGGCTAGGGTGAACGTTGGACCCTTAGAGGATGAGAAGGGGGACTTAGTGGTAGGGGATGGGGAAATGGCTGAGGTCTTGAATAACTTTTTTGTTTCGGTCTTCACGGAGGAGGACGTGAATAATTTGCCGGGTGTTAGAGATGGAAAGGTGGTAGGAATGGAGGGTCTAGATAACATTACTGTTACTAGAGAGGTGGTGCTAGACAGACTGGAGGGGCTGATTGTGAACAAGTCGCCAGGACCGGATGGAATGCATCCGAGGGTTCTGAAAGAAATGGCGGAGGTGATACTGGATGCCTTGGTGGTTATTTTCCAAACGTCGCTGGATTCCGGGGAAGTGCCGGAAGATTGGAAAGTGGCTAATGTTACACCGTTGTTTAAGAAGGGTGCCAGGCAAAAGGCGGGGAATTATAGGCCGGTTAGTTTAACGTCTGTTGTAGGTAAAATGTTAGAATCCGTCATCAAGGAGGAAATAGCGAGGCATCTTGAGGGGAATTGCTTGATAGAGCAGACGCAGCACAGTTTTGTTAAGGGGAAGTCGTGTCTGACAAATTTACTGGAGTTCTATGAGGATGTGTCTAGGGCGGTGGATAGAGGAGAGCCGGTGGATATGGTCTTTCTTGATTTTCAGAAGACGTTTGACAAAGTACCTCACAAGAGGTTATTACAGAAGGTCAGGGGACATGGAGTTGGGGGTAGGGTGTTAGCGTGGATAGAGGATTGGTTGTCAAATAGGAGGCAGAGAGTGGGGGTCAACAGGTGCTATTCGGATTGGCGGCTGGTGACTAGTGGAGTGCCTCAGGGGTCGGTGCTGGGGCCTCAGCTATTTACCATTTATATAGATGATCTGGAGGAGGGAACTGAGTGTAGGGTGTCAAAATTTGCTGATGACACCAAGATTGGTGGAAAGGCAAATTGTGCGGAGGGTGTGGAGAGTCTGCAGAAGGATCTAGATAGGCTGGGCGAATGGGCCAGGAACTGGCAAATGGAATTTAATGTTGGCAAGTGTGAGGTGGTACACTTTGGTAGGAATAATGGTAGGAAGGATTATTACTTACGTGGAGAAAAACTGCAGCAGGCGACGGTGCAGAGGGACCTCGGGGTCCTTGTGCATGAGTCGCAAAAACCCAGCTTGCAGGTGCAGCAGGTGGTCAGGAAGGTGAATGGGATGCTGGCCTTCATAGCGAGGGGGATTGAAAATAAAAGTAGGGAGGTCTTGCTGCGGCTGTATAGGGCATTGGTGAGGCCACAGCTGGAGTACTGTGTGCAGTTTTGGGCGCCGTACTTAACGCAAGGATATTTTGGCCTTGGAGGGAGTGCAGAGGAGGTTTACTAGGCTGATGCCAGAGTTGAGGGGGTTGAGCTATGAGGAGAGGCTGAATAAAGGGTGGTGAATCTCTGGAATTCTCTGCCCATTGAAGTGGTGGAGGCTACCTCGCTAAATGTTTTCAAGACGCGGGTTGATGGGTTTTTGATAAGAGAGGGGATTAAGGGTTATGGGGAGAGGACGGGAATGTGGAACTGAGCCATGACAGATCAGCCATGATCTTATTGAATGGCGGGGCAGGCTCGAGGGGCCAGATGGCCTACTCCTGCTCCTATTTCTTATGTTCTTATGTAAACTAGAACCAGGGGACATAGCCTCAAAATAAGGGGAAGCAGATTTAGGACTGAGTTGAGGAGGAACTTCTTCACACAAAGGGTTGTAAATGTTGGAATTCCCTGCCCAGTGAAGCAGTTGAGGCTCCCTCATTGAATGTTTTTAAGGCAAGGATAGATAAATTTTTGAACAGTAAAGGAATTAAGGGTTATGGTGAGCAATGAGTAAGTGGACCTGAGTCCACAAAAACATCAGCCATGATCTATTGAATGGTGGAGCAGGCTCGAGGGGCCAGATGGCCTCCTCCTGCTCCGAGTTCTTACGTTCTTATGTGGGGCAGAGAGAACACAGCACATGGGGCAGCAAGCACACAACACATGGGAAAACACACAACAGCCACAAAGGGAGGGAGCATGTGCCACATGGGGGAGCACAAGCATGTCACATGAAAGAGGGTGAGGTGCAAACGGCGCACTCCGTACAGAACCTGGAAACATGCAGAACTTGGCTCTTCTGGTACACAGATCACCAGGGTTGGGTCTCCCATTCAAGTCACCCACAAGGAGTGTGATCTATGGAAAGTGTGCAAAATGGGAATCTTTAATGAACAGTACCTGAGGTTGGAATAGAAGACATGCCCGGACTGGAGAAAGGGCTACCAAGAGGCATCACCGGTCCTGCAGCAAAGAAAGAACAGGTCACATTTGCAAGAGATAAGCCAGAGCACTCAGAACTTCCTCTCTACGTTCACCCCTTTAATTGTATCACAGTCCTTTTTCCCTGATTTCTAAACCCACATCGTCTCTCTCACAAGCGAACACCAACATTAAGAATTCATTTACAACCCTGTAATTAAGGAAGTAAACAGCACATTGGTCTTTATGGTCAGGGGATTGGATTAAACGAATAAAGCGACCATATCTAAAATATTGTGCAGTTTTCACCATCATGATGAAGGAAGAGTACATTTGCATTGGAGACGGTACAGTAAAGGTTCACTACCCATCAACTGGGCCCATCAATTGGGCAGCGTTCCCTCAGAACCACTTCTTCCACCTGCCTTCCAAATTACTTGCTGTACCTTCTTGTGATTAATGTTCAAAGACACCCAGATCTCACTGTCTGCAGCATTCTGCAGTCTCTGCTGGTTTTCGATTCTTCCTGGCAAAGTTGACAACTTTACATTTTCACACATTAAATCCACCTGCTAGCTTTCTATCCAAAATTTCAGCACTCCCCCTCAGTATTCTGCCAACTGTACAGCATGCCTTCAGTGTCACCTCTCCTATAGCACTGTACTCCTTCAATACTGCCCCTCTGACAGTGCAGCACTCTTTCAATACTGAATCGCCAAGACTGCAGCAATTACTCATTACTGTAGTTGGATTATGAGTGCAAGTCTCTGGAGTGGGTTTGAACCCACAATGATCTGAGATGAGCTTTTTCCCATTACGTCACAGCTGACATTGATACTGAGCTGGTCAGTAAAGTTCCAATGCAATGCGGCTTGTGACGTGGGCACAGCCAGCATGGTCAGAATATCCATCCCTAGACATCTTTAAGATGGTGGTGAGCGCTTTCTTGAATCACTGCAGGCCACCATAATAGGTACACCATAATTTTAAAGAGGAATTCCTGGCGCAAGGATTATGTAGTAATAAAGGAGAGTATTAAATTAAAAGCTGATGCGTTCAGAGCAGCTAAAAATAGTGGGCGATTAGAAGACTGGGAAAGATTTAAAAAACAACACAGAATGACTATGAAAGCGATAAAGAAAGGAAAGATAGAGTATGATGCTAAACTAGCTCTAAATATAAAAAATGATAGTAAAAGTTTTTACAAATATATAAAGAGGAGGAGACTGGCTAGAGTGAATGTTGGGCCCTTGGAGGATGAGAGGGGGGATTTAACGGTGGGTGATGAGGAAATGGCTGAGGCTTTAAATAAGTTTTTTGTGTCGGCCTTCACGGAGGAGGACACAAATAGCTTGCCGGATATTAAAGATAGAAGGATGGTAGGAGATGAGGTCGTTAATGCGATTACTGTCACGAGAGAGGTCGTGCTTGGTAGACTAATGGGACTGAAGATAGACAAGTCCCCAGGACCGGATGGAATGCATCCCAGGGTTCTGAAGGAAATGGCAGAGGTGATAGTGGATGCCTTAGTGATTATTTATCAAAATTCGCTGGACTCCAGAGAAGTGCCGGAAGATTGGAAAACGGCTAATGTTACGCCGCTGCTTAAAGGAGGTAGCTGACAAAAGGCAGGGAATTATAGGCTGATTAGTTTAACGTCCGTGGTTGGAAAAATGCTAGAATCCGTCATCAAAGAAGAAATAGCGAGGAACCTAGAAAAGAACGGTTTGATCAAGCAGACATAGCACGGATTCACGAAGGGGAAGTCGTGTTTAACAAATTTATTGGATTTCTATGAGGATGTGACTAGTGCGGTAGACAGAGGGGAACCGGTGGATGTGGTGTTTTAAGATTTCCAAAAGGCGTTTGATAAGGTGCCTCACAAGAGGTTGCTGCAAAAGGTTAGGGTGCACGGAGTTGGGAGTAAAGTGTTAGCGTGGATAGAGGATTGGTTGTCGAAAAGGAAGCAGAGGGTTGGAATCAATGGGTGCTATTTTGATTGGCGGTTGGTGACTAGTGGAGTGCCGCAGGGATCAGTGCTGGGGCCTCAACTATTTACCATATATATATATATATATATATATATATATAGATGATCTGGAGGAGGGGGCTGAGTGTAGGGTAACGAAATTTGCTGATGACACGAAGATGAGTGGAAAAACAAATTGTGCGGAGGGTGTGGAAAGTCTGCAGAGAGATCTGGATAGGCTGAGCGAGTGGGCGAGGACCTGGCAGATGGCGTATAATGTTAGCAAATGTGAGCTTATCCACTTTGGTAGAAATAATAGTAGGAGGGATTATTATTTAAAAGGCGAAAAGCTGCAGCATGCCACGGTACAGAGGGACCGAGGGGTCCTTGTGCACAAATCTCAAAAACCCAGTCTGCAGGTGCAGCAGGTGATCAAGAAGGCGAATGGGATGCTGGCCTTTATAGCGAGGGGGATAGAATATAAAAGCAGGGAGGTCTTGCTGCAACTGCACAGGGTACTGGTGAGGCCGCAACTGGAGTACTGCGTGCAGTTTTGGTCACCGCATTTGCGGAAGGATATATTGGCCTTCTCTGCAGAGAAGGTTCACTGGGCTGATACCGGATTTGAGGGGGTTAGCCTATGAGGAGGAATTGAATCGACTGGATCTGTACTTGTTGGAGTTTAGAAAGCTGAGGGGGGATCTTTTAGAGACATATAAGATAATGAAGGGGATAGATAGGGTAGAAGTAGAGAGATTCTTCTCACTTAGAAAGGATAGCAGGACGAGAGGACACAGCCTCAAAATAAGGGGGGGGGTGCGGTGCAGTTTAGATTGGAGTTGAGGAGGAACTTCTTCACTCAAAGGGTGGTGAATCTCTGGAATTCTCTGCCCGTTGAAGTAGTGGAGGCTACCTCACTGAATATATTTAAATCACAGGTAGATAGGTTTCTGATAGATAGGGGAATTAAGGGTTATGGGGAGAAAGCGGGAAAGTGGAACTGATCCACTTCAGATCAGCCATGATCTTATTGAATGGCGGGGCAGGCTCAAAGGGCTAGATGGCCTACTCCTGCTCATATTTCTTATGTTCTTATGAAAGAAAATGCATACAAAGTGGCAAAGATTAGTGGGAATCTAGGGGTTTGGGAAATCTTTAAAGATCAGCAGAAAGCCACGGAAAAAGCTATAAAGAAAGGTTAGATGGATTATTCGAGTAAACTAGCTCAGAATATAAAAACAGATGGCAAAAGTTTCTACCAATATATAAAATGAGAAAGAGTAGCGAAAGTAAACATTGGTCCTTCAGAGGATGAGAAGGGGGATGTAATAACTGGAAACGAGAAAACGGCTGAGACATTGAACAGATATTTTGAGTCGTTCTTCTCAGTGGAAGACACGAATAACATGCCAAAAATTGATGACAGGAAGGCTATGGCAGATGAGAACCTAGAAACTATCATTATCACGAAAGAGGTAGTGTTGGGCAAGTTAATGGGACTAAAGGTAGACAAGTCTCCTGGTCCTGATGGAATGCATCCCAGGGTACTAAAAGAGATGGCGGGAGAAATAACAAATGCACTAATGGTAATTTACCAAAATTCGCTGGACTCTGGAGTGGTTCCCGCAGATTGGAAAACAGCAAATGTGACGCCACTGTTTTAAAAAAAGAAGGGAGGCAAAAGGCAGGTAACTATAGGCCGGTTAGCTTAACTTCTGTAGTTGGGAAAACGTTTGAATCTATCATCAAGGAAGAAGTAGCCAGTCTCCTGGATATAAATTGTCCCATTGATAAGACGCAGCATGGGCAGTCAATAAACCACCTCTGCTCACATGTTCAAATGCCTCAGAGAAACCAATAAAGGCAAATATAGTGGTCTCCTTTTCCCAGAGCAAAAAGTTGGGATAAATGGATCGTATTCAGAATGGCAACTAGTGGGTTCCTGCAGTGATCAATGCTGGAGCCTCAATTACTTGCAATCTATATTCATAGCTGGTACTAAGGAACCAATTATTTTTAGCCCAATTTTCAGTTGATACAAAGGTAGGAAGGAAAGCAAAAAGAGAGGAGGACGTAAAGAAGTCTGCAAATGGATATTGAAGGGCCAAGCATGTGGAAAAAACAACTGCCAGATGGAGTAGAACATGGGAAAATATGAGGCTGTCCACATTGCCAGAAAAATATAAAAACAGTTTACTAAGTTTGCGGATGACACAAAGATTGGTGGATTTGCGGATAGCGATGAGGACCATCACAGGATACAGCAGGATATAGATCAGTTGGAGAACTGGGCAGAGAGATGGCAGATGGAGTTTAATCAGGGCAAATGTGAGGTAATGTATTTTGTAAGGTCTAATACAGATAGGAAATATACAGTAAATGGCAAAACCCTTCGGAGTATTGACAGGCAAAGGGAACTAGATGTATAGATACACAGGTCGCTGAAAGTGGCAACGCAGGTGGAGAAGGTAGTCAAGAAGGCATACGGCATGCTTGCCTTAATAGGCTGGGGCATTGAGTTTAAAAATTGGCAAGTCACGTTGCAGCTTTATAGAACCTTAGTGAGGCCGCACTTGGAATATAGTGTTCAGTTCTGGTCTTCACACTATTAGAAGGACGTGGAGGCTTTGGAGAGGGTACAGAAAAGATTTACCAGGATGTTGCCTGATACGGAAGGCATTAACTATGAGGAGAGGTTGGAGAAACCTGCTTTGTTCTCAAACTTGTGGTTTTCAGCAGTTAAATCTGCCACTTGAATCTTATAATTTTCCACTTGCTGCTGGTTTGCTTCCAGTTCACCTTTCATAGAAGCTTGGAGAGCTAATTGTTCTTCTACTCGCTTTGAATCTGTAAATTCCTTCTTTGTTTTCACTAGGATTTGTTTCATCTTGCTGTTTTTCTCTTTGTGCTGTACAGGGCACTGTGTATTGCAGCTGTATAGGGCACTGGTGAGGCCGCAGCTGGAGTACTGTGTGCAGTTTTGGTCGCCGCACTTACGTAAGGATATTTTGGCCTTGGAGGGAGTGCAGAGGAGGTTTAGTAGGCTGATTCTGGAGTTGAGGGGATTGAACTATGAGGAGAGGCTGAATAAACTAGGCTTGTACTCGTTAGAGTTTAGAAGAATGAGTGGAGATCTCATTGAGACGTATAAGATGTTGAATGGGATGGATAGGATAGAGGTGGAGAGACTCTTCCTGCTCAGAAAGGACAGTAGGACTAGAGGGCACAGCCTCAAGATAAAGTGGGGGGGGGGGGGTGCGGTTTAGAACGGAGTTGAGTAGGAACTTCTTCACTCAAAGGGTGGTGAATCTCTGGAATTCTCTGCCCGTTGAAGTGGTGGAGGCTGCCTCGCTCAATATTTTTAAGACGCGGGTTGATAGGTTTTTGATAGGCAAGGGGATTAAGGGTTACGGGGAGAGGGCGGGAATGTGGAACTGAGCCACGACAGATCAGCCATGATCTTATTGAATGGCGGGGCAGGCTCGAGGGGCTAGATGGCCTACTCCTGCTCCTATTTCTTATGTTCTTATGTTGTGCTCCTCCAAGTTTGTCTGAAGAAATGTTTTCACATTCCTTGGTTTCTAGTTTCTGTTTGCATGACGTTACTTCTTCTACAATCCGGTTGTCTCGATCAGTAATTTTCTGGTTTAATTCTTTCACCAAATGCTCATGGTCTGCAATCTCTATGCCCATTAGAGTGCTTTATTGGGCATCCTTTCTCACAAATTCCAGTTCTTGTGCTGTTTGCTGCAGCTGGTGTTTCTCATTTTGAAGTTGCTTTTTAAATTGGTTGAGGGAGCTAGGTCTCTTCTCCCTGGAAAGATAAAGATTGAGAGGTGACCTGATAGAGGTTTATAAAATGTTGAGAGTAATAGATAGGGTGGATTCTCAGAGGCTATTTCCCAGGGCTGAAATGGTCGCTACGAGAGGACACAGTTTTAAGGTGCTGGGAAGCAAGTACAGAGGAGATGTCAGGGTAAGTTTTTCACTCAGAGGGTGGTGATTGGAATCGGCTGCCGTCGGTGGTAGTAGAGACGAAATCGCTGGGGTCTTTGAAAGACTTCTGGATGAGTACGTGGGATTTAATGGGATTGGGGGCTATAGATAGGCCTGGTAGGTATGGGTATGATTGGCGCAACTTGTGGACTGAAGGGCCTGTTTGTGCTGTAGTGTTCTATGTTCTAAATTCTTCAACTTCTTTCAATAGTGCATGATTTTCGTTGGATGTCTGCTCCTTAAGTGGCTTGAAGGTCTCGAGCTCCTTTTCGGCAGCTACCTTGGCTTTCTCAGATTCTAATATCTATGCTTCCAGCTGTCTGGTATTTGATTGCAAAGTTCCCAAATGAGCAACCATATCTTCTTTATCTGAAACTAACTGTTTGTTAAGATAAGAAGACATCCAAGTAGGTGCTGTGTAAGCTCCGCCATCTGACGTTCAGTTATTTGCTTGCTCTTTCTCTATATCCAGTTTTTCTTCTTGTTTCTTGTATTCTAGCAAGAGGCTTTTGTAGCTTTCTGCTCCGTGCATAATGTCTTTATGGAAGAAGGCAATCTGTCTTGCTCAGACTTTACAATTTCTACCTCTTCTGTTAACAGTAGCACCTGTTTTTTTTTAAACTGATATCGAGTTCTTTTTTGGCTTCCACAGCGACAGCTTTAATCTTATTCATTTGGTTTTCCTCGTCATTGCTTACTTTTTCGAGAGCAACTATTTTGTGATTCAATTCTGCAGTAGTGCTTTGTAAGGTATTCTTTTCATTAGATGTTTTCTGCATCAAATCCTTCACTCTCTGAAGCTCCTCTTTAAACTTTGGGGCGGCACAGTAGCACAGTCGTTAGCACTGCTGCTTCACAGCTCCAGGGACCTGAGTTCAATTCCCAGCTTGAGTCACTGTCTGTGTGGAGTTTGCACATTCTCCTCGTGTATGCGTGGGTTCCCCCCAGTGCTTTGGTTTCCTCCCACAGTCCAAAGATGTGTGGGTTAGGTTGATTGGCCACGCCAAAAAGTTACCCCTCAGAGTCCTGAGATGCATAGATTAGATTGATTAGTGGGTAAATATGCAGGAATATGGGGTTAGGGCCTGATGGATTTGTGGTCAGTGCAGACTCGATGGGCCAAATGGCCTCCATCTGCACTGTACGGTTTCTATGTTCCTTTTTGTGGTTCTCACTGGAACGATGGGAGGTTGAGGGTGACCTGAAAGAAGTCTACAAGATTATGATACTGGATATTGTTGGATACTGTAGGAGTAGATGAGCTATCAGGGGATACCAGCAATAGCAGCCAATGCAGTGGTACCATAGCTGGCTCTATTCCTAAGCAGGGAAGGACAAAAAGCAGTCGAGCAATAATGACAGGGGACTCTATAATTGGGGTACGGATAGACGTTTCTGTGGATATGAAAGAGACTCCAGGATGGTATGTTGCCTTCCTGGTGCCAGGGTCCAGGATATCTCTGAATGGACAGAAAGCAGTCTGAAGGGAGAGAGTGAACAGCCAAAGGTAATGGTACATATTGGTATTAACGACGTAGGCAGGAAGAGTGATGAGGTCCTGCAGCAACAGTTTCGGGAGTCATGTAGAAAGTAGGACTTCTAGGGTTGCAATCTCAGGATTACTCCCTGTTCCATGTGCTAGTGGGGCTAAGAATAGGCAGACAGTGCAACTCAACACTTGGCTAAACAGCTGGTATAGGAGGGAGGGTTTCAGATATCTGCACCATTGAGGTCTTCCGGGGCAGATGGGACCTGTACAAGAAGGATGGCTCACATCTAAACTGGAGGGGCACAAATATTCCGGCCGGGAGGTTTGCTAGTGTCACAAGGGAGGATTTAAACTAGTTTGGCAGGGGGTGGGATCCAAAGCAAAGGTGAATTAGCTGAAGGGGAACCAGAAAGTAGGGCCAATAACAACATAAGAAATAGGAGCAGGTAGAATTAGGGACCTTGTCGTGAAGGATCCTCTTGGGAAGAGTGATCATTGTATGGTGGAGATTCTGATGCAGATGGAGGAGGACAAAGTGGGTTCCCTGACCTGTGTCCTTTGTTTGAACAGAGGGGAGTACGATAGGATGAAAGAGGAATTGTCGAATGTTGATTGGGGGAGCACATTGGTAGGTAGGTCTGCTGAGGAACAGTGGAGGATCTTTAAGGAGATCTTTCTTGGTGCTCAGCAGAAATTTATTCCAATGGTTAAAAAGGATCGTAGGAGGAGAGATAATCAGCTGTGGATAACGAAGGAGGTAAAGGAGACTATTAAATTAAAAGCGGATGCGTTTAGACTCGCTAAGAGTAGTGGGCGAGAAGAGGATTGGGAGAGGTTTAAATATCAACAAAGAATGACGAAGAAGTTGATAAAGAAAGGAAGGATAAACTATGAAGCTGGGCTAGCGCTAAATATAAAAAAGGATAGTAAGAGTTTTTATAAATATATACAAAGAGGCTGGCTAGGGTGAATGTTGGACCCTTAGAGGATGAGAGGGGGGATTTAGTGGTGGGGGATGAGGAAATGGCTGAGGCCTTGAATAACTTTTTTGTTTCGGTCTTCACGGAGGAGGACGTGAATAGTTTGCCGGGTGTTAACGATGGAAAAATGGTAGGAGTGGAGGACCTGAATGACATTATTGTTACTAGAGAGGCAGTGCTCGACAGACTAGAGGGACTGACAGTGGACAAGTCCCCAGGACCGGATGGAATGCATCCAAGGGTTCTGAAAGAAATGGCGGAGGTGATAGTGGATGCCTTGGTGATTATTTTCCAAACCTTGCTAGATTCCGGGGAAGTGCCGGAAGATTGGAAAACGGCTAATGTTACACCGTTGTTTAAAAAGGGTAGCAGGCAAAAGGCAGGGAATTATAGGTCGGTTAGTTTAACGTCTGTTGTAGGTAAAATGCTTGAATCTGTAATCAAGGAGAAAGTAGCGAGGCATCTTGAGGAGAATTGTTTGATAGAGCAGATGCAGCACGATTTCGTTAAGGGGAAGTCGTGTCTGACGAATTCATTGGAATTCTATGAGGATCTGTCTAGTGCGGTGGATAGAGGAGAACCGGTGGATTTGGTGTTTCTTGATTTTCAGAAGGCGTTTGATAAGGTGCCGCACAAGAGGTTATTACAGAAGGTTGGGGGCATGGAGTTGGGGGTAGGGTGTTAGCATGGATAGGGGATTGGCTGTTAAATACGAGGCACAGAGTGGGTGTCAATGGGTGCTATTCGGATTGGCGGTTGGTGACGAGTGGAGTGCCCCAAGGATCGGTGCTGGGGCCTCAGCTATTTACCATTTATATAGAACATAACAGCGCAGAACAGGCCCTTCGGCCCACGATGTTGCACCGACCAATTAAAAAAAGCAATGACCCTCGAACCTAAACCAATCCCTTTCCATTCATAAACCTATCCACGGATCTCTTAAACGCCCCCTACATCTACAACTGCAGCAGGTAGGGCATTCCAATCCCTCACCACCCTCTGAGTAAAGAACCTACCTCTGACATCCGTCCTATAACTACCACCCCTTAATTTAAAGCTATGCCCCCTCGTGCTAGCTTTCTCCATCCGAGGAAAAAGGTTATCACTGTCCACCCTATCTAAACCTCTAATCATCTTATATGTTTCAATAAGGTCCCCTCTTAGCCGCCTTCTTTCTAACGAAAACAACCCCAAATCCCTCAGTCTCTCCTCATAGGACCTTCCCTCCATTGAATTTATATAGATGATCTGGAGGAGGGAACCGAGTGTAAGGTGTCGAAATTTGCTGATGACACAAAGATTGGTGGAACGGCAAGTTGTGCGGAGGGTGTGGAAAGTCTGCAGAGGGATCTAGATAGGCTGGGCGAATGGGCCAGGAACTGGCAAATGGAATTTAATGTTGGCAAGTGTGAGGTTGTCCACTTTGGTAGGAATAATGGTAGCAAGGACTACTACTTACAGGGCGAAAAACTGCAGCATGCTACAGTGCAGAGTGACCTCGAGGTCCTTGTGCATGTGTCGCAAAATCCCAGCCTGCAGGTGCAGCAGGTGGTAAGGAAGGCGAATGGGATGCTGGCCTTCATAGCAAGGGGGATTGAATATAAAAGTAGGGAGACCTTGCTGCAGCTGTACAGGGCACTGGTGAGGCCGCAGCTGGAGTACTGTGTGCAGTTTTGGTCACCGCACTTACGCAAGGATAGTTTGGCCTTGGAGGGAGTGCAGAGGAGGTTTACTAGGCTGATACCGGAGTTGAGAGGGTTAAGCTATGAAGAGAGGCTGAATAAACTAGGCTTGTACTCGTTAGAGTTTAGAAGGATGAGGGAGACGTACAAGATGATGAATGGGATGGATAGGATAGAGGTGGAGAGGCTCTTCCCGTTCAGAAAGGACAGTAGGACTAGAAAGCACAGCGTCAAGATGGGGGAGGGGGGGTGCAGTTTAGAACGGAGTTGAGGAGGAACGTCTTCACTCAAAGGGTGGTGAATCTCTGGAATTCTCTGCCCGTTGAAGTGGTGGAGGCTGCCTCGTTAAATATATTTAAGACGCGGGTAGATAGGTTTTTGATAAGCGAGGGGATTAAGCGTTATGGGGAGAAGGCGGGAAGGTGGAACTGAGCCACTTCAGATCAGCCATGATCTTATTGAATGGCAGGGCAGGCTTGAAGGGCTAGATGACCGACTCCTGCTCCTATTTCTTATGTTCATAAGTTCTTATGCACAGGAGTAGGCCATCTAGCCCTTCGAGCCTGCCCCACCATTCAATAAGACCATGGCTGATCTGAAGTGGATCAGTTCCACTTTCCTGCCCTCTCCCCATAACACTTAATTCCCTTGTCTGTAGAAACCTATCTACCTGTGACTTAAAAATATTTAGCGAGGTAGCCTCCACCACTTCAACAGGCAGAGAATTCCAGAGATTCACCACCCTTTGAGTGAAGAAGTTCCTCCTCAACTCGATTCTAAACAGTGCCCCCCTTATCTTGAGGCTGTACCCTCGCGTCCCGCTATCCTTTCTGAGCAGGAAGAATCTCTCTACCTCTACCCTATCCATTCCTTTCATTATTTTATACGTCTCTATAAGATATCCCCTCATCCTTCTAAACTCCAATGAGTACAAACCCAGTACCCAGTCTATTCAGTCTCTCCTGGTCCGGATGGGATTTACCCTAGGATTCTCTGGGAGGCAAGAGAGGTGATTGCGGAGCCTCTGGCTCTGACCTTCAGGTCGTCGTTGGTCTCTGGTATAGTACCGGAAGATTGGAGGACAGCAAATGTTGTCCCATTGTTTAAGAAGGGGAGAAGAGACTTCCCTGGGAATTATAGACCGGTGAGTCTTACTTCTGTGGTGGGTAAGGTTTTGGAAAGGATTATTAGAGACAGGATTTATAGTTATTTGGAGAGTAATGAATTGATTAGAGACAGTCAGCATGGTTTTGTAGCGGGTAGGTCGTGCCTTACTAACCTTATCGAGTTCTTTGAGAAAGTGACCAAAGAGGTGGATAGGGGTAAGGCAGTTGACGTGGTGTATATGGATTTTAGTAAGGCGTTTGATAAGGCTCACCATGGTAGGCTTCTGCAGAAAATGCAGATGTATGGGATTGGGGGTGATCTAGGTAATTGGATCAGGAATTGGCTAGCAGATAGGAGACAGAGGGTGGTGGTTGATGGTAAATATTCGTCATGGAGTTCGGTTACGAGTGGTGTGCCTCAGGGATCTGTTTTGGGGCCACTGCTGTTTGTAATTTTTATTAATGATCTGGATGAGGGTATAGTTGGGTGGATTAGTAAGTTTGCTGATGACACCAAAGTCGGAGGTGTGGTAGATTGGGTGTCATAGTTTGCAGGGTGACTTAGAAAAGTTGCAGAGCTGGGCCGCGAGGTGGCGGATGGAGTTTAATGTGGAGAAGTGTGAGGTAATTCATTTCGGTAGGAATAACAGATGTGTTGAGTATAGGGCTAACGGGAGGACTTTGAATAGTGTGGAGGAGCAGAGGGATCTAGGTGTATGTGTACATAGATCCCTGAAAGTTGGGAATCAAGTAGATAAGGTTGTTAAGAAGGCATACGGTGTCTTGGCGTTTATTGGTAGGGGGATTGAATTTAGGAGTCGCAGCGTCATGATGCAACTGTACACAACTCTGGTGCAGCTGCACTTGGAGTATTGTGTGCAGTTCTGGTCCCCACATTACAGGAAGGATGTAGAGGCTTTGGAGAGGGTGCAGAGGAGGTTTACCAGGATGTTGCCTGGTATGGAGGGGAGATCCTATGAGGAGAGACTGAGAGATTTGGGGTTGTTTTCGCTGGAAAGAAGGCGGCTAAGAGGGGACCTTATTGAAACATATAAGATGATTAAAGGTTTAGACAGGGTAGATAGTGATAGCCTTTTTCCTAGGATGGAGAAAGCTAGCACGAGGGGGCACGACTTTAAATTAAGGGGGGGTAGTTATAGGACTGATGTCAGGGGTAGGTTCTTTACCCAGAGGGTGGTGAGGGACTGGAATGCCCTGCCAGCTGCAGTTGTAAATGCGCCTAGTTTGGGGGCGTTTAAGAGATCTGTGGATAGTTTTATGGACGAAATGGGATTGGTTTAGATTACTGGGTTAGTGTTTTTTTTAAAAGCTGGTCGGCGCAACATCGTGGTCCGAAGGGCCTGTTCTGCGCTGTAATGTTCTCTGTTCTATGTTCTATGTTCTTCATAGTCTAACCCCCTCATCTCTGGTATCAGCCTAGTGATACACAGTACGTGGATAAGCCCACGAGAGGAGAGGCTGTACTTGACCTGGTACTGGCGAATGAACCAGGACAGGTGATGGATCTCTCGGTAGGAGAGCATCTTGGGAATGGTGATCATAATTCTATCCCTTCACAATTGCATTGGAACGAGATAGGATCAGGCAGGCTAGGAAGGTGTTTGTCTGGAGTAAGGGGAAATACGAAGAAGTCAGGAAGTTACCTGGACAAATAAACTGGAAGGAGGCGTTCTTAGGGAAAAGTACCGAAGGAAGGTGGCAGATGTTCAAGGAATGTTTGTCTGGAGCTCTGCATGACAACGTTCCGATGAGACAAAGGGGTTTTGGTAGGTCGTGGGAACCGTGGTGCACGAAGGCTGTGTTGAACCTAGTAAGGAGGAAAAGAAAGGTGTACAAAGGATTCAGGGAACTAGGAGATGTTAAGGATCTTGAGGAGTATGAGGATTGTAGAAGGGAGCTTAAAAGGGAAATTAGGAGAGCCAGAAGGGGTCATGAGAAGACCTTGGCGGGTAAGATTAAGGAGAATCCCAAGGACTTCTATAAATATGTGAAAAGTAAAAGGATGAGAAGAGAAGGGATAGGACCTATAAAAGCTGAAGGGGGTAAGGTCTGTGTGGAACCAGAGGAAATGGCAGAGGTGCTTAATGAGTACTTTGTCTCAGTATTCACAGTGGAAACTGATCTGGGAGATTTTGCTACGGTTTTGCAGCAGATGGAAAAGATTGAGTTTGTGGATATTAAGGAGGAGGATATGTTAGAACTTTTGAATTCCATCAAGATAGATAAGTCGCCAGGACCAGATGGGATGTACCCCAGGATACTGTGGGAGGCGAGGGAAGTGATTGCAGAGCCCCTGGCGATGATCTTTGCGTCGTCAATGGAGACGGGAGAGGTTCCGGAAGATTGGAGGATTGCGGATGTAGTTCCAATTTTCAAGAAAGGGAACAGAGATAGCCCGGGAAATTACCGACCGGTGAGTCTGACCTCAGTGGTTGGTAAGCTGATGGAGAGGCTTCTGAGGGACAAGATTTACGAGCATTTGGAGAGGTTTGACATGATCAGAAATAGTCAGCATGAATTTGTCAAGGGCAAGTCGTGCCTTACGATCCTGGTTGAGTTCTTCGAAAATGTGACTGAACACATTGACGAAGGAAGTGCAGTGGACGTGGTGTACATGGACTTCAGCAAGGCGTTTGATAAGGTCCCCCATGCAAGACTTCTTGAGAAGGTGAGAGGGCATGGGATCCAAGGGCCTTTGGCCTTGTGGATCCAGAACTGGCTTGCCTGCAGAAGGCAGAGAGTGCTTGTGGATGGGTCTTTTTCGACATGGAGGTCAGTCACCAGTGGAGTGCCCCAGGGATCTGTCCTAGGACCCTTGCTATTTGTCATTTTCATAAATGACCCGGATGAGGAAGTGGAGGGATGGGTAAGTAAGTTCGCTGATGACACGAAGGTCGGTGGTGTTGTGGATGGTCTGGAAGGATGTCAAAAGTTGCAGGAGGACATAAATAGGATGCAGGACTGGGCAGAGAAGTGGCAGATGGACTTCAACGCGGATAAATGCGTAGTCGTCCATTTTGGCAGAACCAACGGGATGAACGAGTACACTATCAAGGGCAGGAGTCTTAGTAGTGTTGAAGAGCAGAAGGATCATGGGGTCCGGGTCCACAGGACTCTTAAATCGGCCTCGCAGGTGGAGAATGTGGTCAAGAAGGCGTATGGTGTACTGGCCTTCATTAATCGAGGGATTGAGTTTAGGAGTCGGGAGGTAATGCTGCAACTTTATAAGACCCTTGTCAGTCCTCATTTGGAGTACTGTGCGCAGTTCTGGTCGCCTCACTATAGGAAGGACGTAGAAGCTATTGAAAGGGTACAGAGGAGATTTACAAGGATGTTGCCTGGACATTGTTCCTGAGGAGCAGTATCGAGAGGCAGCGATTTTTGGGCGTGAGAGGAGGCAGCAAAAAGGTACACTTTTCTGTTTATATTGTTTAACTTTTTGTTTATAGTTTTAAAGTCGCGAGTTTCGGCGGTTTTTTTTTAAATTAGTTAGAAACTGGAAATCATCACTAGGACGCTTGCCGGTAGTTGTAGTTTTTTTTTCCTCGGGCCCCTAACCCTATAAATTAGTGTAGAGAGGACACCCGATCCTCTACACTGGTAGAGAATCCCACCCTCCCACCTCCTCTAACCTAAATTATAAGTGTGGGGGAAGTTTTTTTTTATTTTATTTTTACTTTTCTGCTGGTAATTGCTTCAGGGATGGCAGTTCAGGCAGTAAGCTGCATCTCCTGTGGGATGTATGTGGTGAGGGAATCTAGTAGTGTTTCAGGTGATTTTACTTGTAGGAAGTGTGTTAGATTGCAGCTTCTGGAGGAGCGTGTAAAGGAGCTCGAGGGGGAATTAGAGGAACTCCGCATAATTCGGGAGGCGGAGGTGGAAATCGATAGGAGTTATAAGGAGATAGTCACTCCTAGAAATGAGTCTTGGGTCACTGCCAGGAAGAGGGGAAAGGAGCAATCGGGGGGACAACCCCTGGGGCTGTTCCTCTCCAAAATAGGTTTTCGGTCCTGGAGGCTACAGTTGAGGAGGAATCAACTGGGGATAGCCAAAGGGAGGAGGTCTCTGGCGGTGAGCCTAGTGTGAAAGCTCAGGTGGTTAGGGGCTGTAAAAGATTGGGCCTCGAGATTGGGGACTCCACAGTTAAGGGGACAGATAGGAGAGTTGGAAGTAAAGGTAGGGACTCAGGGCTGGTGTGTTGCCTACCAGGGGCTGGGGTCCGGGATGTATCAGAAAGGGTATTCAGGACTCTTAGGGGAGAGGGAGATCAACCCCAAGTTATAGTTCATGTGGGGACACATGACATAGGGAGGTTAAGGGAAGGGGATATTAAGCAGAGATTTATGGAGTTGGGGTGGAAACTAAAGGCCAAGTCTGATAGAGTGGTTATCTCTGGACTCTTGCCTGTGCCACGGGATAGTTTAGAGAGGAATAGAGAGAGGGAAAGTTTGAACTCGTGGCTGAGGGGTTGGTGCAGGAGGGAGGGGTTCAGGTTCTTGAGCAATTGGGGCTCATTCTGGGGTGGCGGGACCTCTACAACAGTGATGGTCTACACCTGAATCAGAGGAGAACCAATATCCTGGGGGGTAAATTTGCTAAGGCTATGCAGGGAGGTTTAAACTGATTCGGAGGGGGGGTGGGATCCTGAGTAGAGGGGTTGAAAGTGAGGGGGGCATAGATGGGGACTGCAATGCACAGCATTGCAGGGGTGGGGTGGAGCAGGGTTTGAAATGCGTATACTTTAATGCGAGGAGTATTCGCAATAAAGTGGATGAACTTGCAGCGTGGATCAGTACCTGGGACTTTGATGTTGTGGCCATTTCAGAGACATGGATAGAGCAGGGACAGGAATGGTTGCTGCAGGTCCCGGGGTTCAAATGTTTTAGTCGGAGTAGAGAAAGAGGTAGAAGGGGGGGAGGGGTAGCATTGTTGGTCAGGGACTGTATCACAGTGTCAGAGAGGAAGTTTGATGAGGACTTGTCTGTTGAGGTAGTATGGGCGGAGATTAGAAATAGGAGTGGAGAGGTCACCCTGTTGGGAGTCTTTTATAGACCTCCTAAAAGTTCTAGAGAGGTTGAGGAAAGGATTGCGGAGACGATACTGGTTAGGAGTGAAAGTAATAGGGTAATTGTTATGGGGGATTTTAACTTTACTAACATTGATTGGAATTGTTATAGCTCTAGCGCGTTAGAGGGGTCAGTTTTTGTACAAAGCGTGCAGGAAGGTTTTTTGACTCAGTATGTAGATAGGCCAACTAGAGGTGAGGCTATATTGGATTTGGTGCTGGGAAATGAGCCAGACCAGGTGCTAGACTTGGAAGTTGGTGTGCATTTTGGTGATAGTGACCATAATTCGGTTACGTTCACCTTAGTGATGGAAAGGGATAGGCATGAACCTCAGGCCAGTGGTATTAGCTGGGGGAAGGGTAATTATGAGGCTATTAGGAGAGAATTAGGAAGCATAGGTTGGACTAGGAGATTACAGGGACTGGGAACGTCCGAAATGTGGAGTTTTTTCAAGGAGCAGCTACTGCGAGTCCGTGATAGGTATGTCCCTGTCAGGCAGGGAGGAATTGGTAGGGCTAGGGAACCGTGGTGCACCAAGAAAGTTGATTCGTTGGTTAAAAGGAAAAAGGAGGCCTATGTTCGGATGAGACGTGAGGGCTCGGGTAGTGCACTAGAAAACTTTAGATTGGCTAGGAGGGAGTTGAAGAGTGAGCTAAGAAGGGCTAAAAGAGGACATGAGAAGACTTTGGCTGATAGGATTAAGGAGAATCCTAAGGCGTTCTATAGGTATGTTAAGAACAGAAGGTTGGTTAGGGCAAGATTAGGGCCAGTTATAGACAGCAGAGGGAAGTTATGTGTGGAACCGGAGGAGATTGGAGAGGCATTGAACCAATATTTCTCTTCAGTGTTCACGCAGGGGGACATGGATATAGCTGAGGAGGACACTGGGTTGCAGGGGAGTAGAATTGACAGTGTTACAGTTGATAAGGAGGATGTGCTGGATATTCTGGAGGGTCTGAAAATAGATAAGTCCCCTGGTCCGGATGAGATTTACCCCAGGATTCTCTGGGAGGCAAGAGAAGTGATTGCAGAGCCTCTGGCTCTGATCTTCAGGTCGTCGTTGGCCTCTGGTATAGTACCGGAAGATTGGAGGTTAGCGAATGTTGTCCCATTGTTTAAGAAGGGGAACAGAGACTTCCCTGGGAATTATAGACCGGTGAGTCTCACTTCTGTTGTGGGCAAGGTTTTGGAAAAAATTATTCGGGATCGGATTTATAGTTATTTGGAGAGTAATGAATTGATTGGAGATAGTCAGCATGGTTTTGTGGCGGGTAGGTCGTGCCTTAGTAACCTTATTGAGTTTTTTGAGAAAGTGACCAAAGAGGTGGATGGGGGTAAGGCAGTGGACGTGGTGTATATGGATTTTAGTAAGGCGTTTGATAAGGTTCACCATGGTAGGCTTCTGCAGAAAATGCAGATGTATGGGATTGGGGGTGATCTAGGGAATTGGATCAGGAATTGGCTAGCGGATAGGAGACAGAGGGTGGTGGTTGATGGTAAATATTCATCATGGAGTTCGGTTACGAGTGGTGTGCCTCAGGGATCTGTTTTGGGGCCACTGCTGTTTGTAATTTTTATTAATGATCTGGATGAGGGTATAGTTGGGTGGATTAGTAAATTTGCTGATGACACCAAAGTCGGAGGTGTGGTAGATAGTGAGGAAGGGTGTCATAGTTTGCAGGGAGACTTAGACAGGTTGCAGAGCTGGGCCGAGAGGTGGCGGATGGAGTTTAATGCGGAGAAGTGTGAGCTAATTCACTTTGGTAGGAATAACAGATGTGTCGAGTATAGGGCTAATGGGAGGACTTTGAATAGTGTGGATGAGCAGAGGGATCTAGGTGTATGTGTACATAGATCCCTGAAAGTTGGGAATCAAGTAGATAGGGTTGTTAAGAAGGCATACGGTGTCTTGGCGTTTATTGGTAGGGGGATTGAATTTAGGAGTCGCAGCGTTATGTTGCAACTGTACACAACTCTGGTGCGGCCGCACTTGGAGTACTGTGTGCAGTTCTGGTCCCCACATTACAGGAAGGATGTGGAGGCTTTGGAGAGGGTGCAGAGGAGGTTTACCAGGATGTTGCCTGGTATGGAGGGGAGGTCCTATGAGGAGAGACTGAGGGATTTGGGGTTGTTTTCGCTGGAAAGAAGGCGGCTAAGAGGGGATCTTATTGAAACATATAAGATGATTAGAGGTTTAGATAGGGTGGATAGTGATAGCCTTTTTCCTCTGATGGAGAAATCTAGCACGAGGGGGCATGGCTTTAAATTAAGGGGGGGTAGTTATAGGACGGATGTCAGGGGTAGGTTCTTTACCCAGAGGGTGGTGAGGGATTGGAATGCCCTGCCTGCTGCGGTTGTAAATGCGCCTAGTTTGGGGGCGTTTAAGAGATCCGTGGATAGGTTTATGGACGAAAAGGGATTGGTTTAGGTTAGTGGGTCATTGTTTTGTAACTGGTCGGTGCAACATCGTGGGCCGAAGGGCCTGTTCTGCGCTGTAATGTTCTATGTTCTATGGACTGGGAGGCATGCCTTATGAAGTTAGGTTGAGGGAGCTGGGACTCTTTTCCCTGGAGAGACGAAGGTTGAGAGGCGACCTGATAGAGGTTTATAAAATGTTGAGTGGAATAGATAGGGTGGATTCTCAGAGGCTATTTCCCCGGGTTGAAATGGTCGCTACGAGAGGACACAGGTTTAAGGTGCGGGGAGGAAAGTACAGAAGTGATGTTAGGGGTAAGTTTTTCACTCAGAGGGTGGTGAGTGAATGGAATCGGCTGCCGTCAGTGGTGGTGGAGGCGAACTCGCTGGGGTCTTTTAAAAGACTTCTGGATGAGTATATGGGATTTAACGGGATTGGGGGTTATAGATAGGTCTGTGGATTGGTAGGTATTGATGTGATCAGTGCAACTCGTGGGCCGAAGGGCCTGTTTGTGCTGTAGTGTTCTATAAACAGCAGGCAGGGTGGGATTGCAATTTAGAGGGGGTCTGGTGGACTGATGTGCATTTGTTTCAATGTGAGAAACGCCTTGTTCGGTCCGCCTTGTTGTCTAACAAGGGGCATACACGTGGTAGGTCGTGAGAGGGCTGCTCTTGGATGTTTCCAGAGTAGCCTAGTGCTTCACGTTGTTAGTGTAAGCTTAAACTGGACCAGCAGATGGGCAACACAACAGCTCAGTGACTATCACTGTTTGCTGTGCAGATACATGCATTTGGGCCAGTGTCTGTGGGAGTTCGCACATTCTCCCTGTGCTTGCGTGGGTTTTCTCTGGGTGCTCCGGTTTCCTCCCACACCACAAAGATGTGCTCTTCGGCTAATTGGTGTAACAAATTGTCCCTAAATTAGTATCCCCTCAGTCTGGTTTCCAATGTGGAGTGCCATTAGCGTAGGCAAGGGTCATGGGTGGAAGAGGGATTCACAATGTTGAAATGGTGGCGCGGGCTCGTTGGCCTGTTTCCCGTGCTGTGTTGTTCTTTGTTTAGAAGTGTAACAGATGAACTTATAGCTTGGATTAGTACTAGAAACTATGACCTAGTTGCCATTACAGAGACTTAGTTAAGGGAAGGACAGGGTTGGCAGCTTAACATTTCAGGATATAGGTGTTTCAGGCATGATAAAGGGGGATGTAAAAGGGGTGGGGGAGTTGCACTACTGGTTAAGGAGAATAAGAACATAAGAACATACGAACATAAGAAATAGGAGCAGGAGTAGGCCATCTAGCCCCTTGAGCCTGCCCCGCCATTCAATAAGATCATGGCTGATCTGTCGTGGCTCAGTTCCACATTCCCACCCTCTCCCCATAACCCTTAATTCCCTTGCCTATCAAAAACCTATCAACCCGCGTCTTAAAAATATTCAGCGAGGCAGCCTCCACCACTTCAATGGGCAGAGAATTCCAGAGATTCACCACCCTTTGAGTGAAGAAGTTCCTCCTCAACTCCGTTCTAAACCGCGCCCCCCCCTTTATCCTGAGGCTGTGCCCTCTAGTCCTACTGTCCTTTCTGAGCGGGAAGAGCCTCTCCACCTCTATCCTATCCATCCCATTCAACATCTTATATGTCTCAATATCACAGCTGTACTGCGGGAGGACACCTCGGAGGGCTCATACAGCGAGGCAATGTGGGTAGAGCTCAGGAATAGGAAAGGTGAGGTCACAATGTTGGGGGTTTACTATAGGCCACCCAACTGCCAGCAGGAGATTGAGGACCAGATGTGTACACAGATTTTGGCAAAGTGTAAAAGTAACAGGGCTGTTGTGGCGGGAGATTTTAATTTCCCCTATATTTATTGGGACTGACTTAGTGCTGGGGTGTGGATGGGGCAGAGTTTGTAAGGAGCATCCAGGAGGGCTTCCTGAAACAATACGCAGATAGTCCAATTAAGAAGGGGCAATATTAGACATGGTATTGGGGAATGAGCTCGACCAGGTGGTCAATGTTTCAGTGTGGGAGCAATTCGGTTTAGTCCAAACGTTAAAGTTAAGCTTTAAGGTACTGATGGATAAAGATAAGTGTAGTCCTCAAGTTAAGGTGCTAAATTGGGGGAAGGCTAATTACAATAATATTAGGCAGGAACTGAAGAATGTAGATTGGGGGCAGATGTTTGAGGGCAAATCAGCATCTGGCATGTGCGAGGCTTTCAAGTGTAAGTTGATAGGGATTCAGGACCGGCACATTCCCGTAAGGATGAAGGATAAGTATGGCAAGTTTTGGGAATCTTGGATAATGAGAGATATTGTGAGCCTAGTCAAAGAGAAAAAGAAAGCATTTGTCAAAACTAGGAGGCTGGGAACACACGAAGCAAGTGTGGAATACAAGGAAAGTAGAAAGAAACTTAGGAGTAAGAAGAGCTAAAAGGGGTCATGAAAAAGCAATGGCCAGCAAGATTAAGGAAAATAGAAAGGCTTTTTACACGTACATAAAGAGCAAGAGAGTAGCCAGGGAGAGGGTTGGCCCAAACAAGGACAAGGGAGGGAATCTGTGTGGCGCCAGAGGGAATGGGCGAGATATTAAAATGAGTGCTTTGCGTTAGTATTCACCAAAGAGAAGGACTTGGTGGATGATGAGTCTGGGAAAGGATGTGTGGATAGTTTGAGTCATGTTGCGATCAAAAAGGAGAAGGTATTGGGGTTGAGAAATATTAAGGTAGACAAGTCTCCAGAGCCTGATGGGATATAACCCAGAATATTGAGAGGGGCAAGGGAGGAAATTACTGGGGCCTTGAGAGAAATGTTTGTATCCTCACTGGCTACAGGGGAGATCATGATGTGGAGGTGCCAGCGTTGGACTGGGGTAAACACAGTAAGAAGTCTCACAACACCAGGTTAAAGTCCAACAGGTTTATTTGTAGCAAACACCACTAATTTTTGGAACTGGCTGTTCCTTCATAAGGTGGGTGGGAGTTCTGATCACAAGTAGGGCATATGAAGACACAAACTCAATTTACGTGAAGAATGATTGGAATGTGAGTCTTTACCAGTAATCAAGTCTTAAAAAGGCACAAACAATGTGAGTGGAGAGAGCATTAAGCACAGGTTAAAAAGATGTATATTGTTTCCAGACAGGAAAGTTAGTGAGATTTTGCAAGTCCAGGCAAGTTGTGCAACCTCTGCAAGACACGCTGGATCATCGACACAGTGGATCATCGACACAGTCGCTATCATCCCACGTGAGAACACCATCTATCAGGTACACGGTACATACCCTTGCAACTCAGACAACATTGTCTACCTGATACGCTGCAGGAAACAATGTCCCGAGGAATGGTACATTGGGGCGACCATGCAGACACTACGAGAATGGATGAATGAACACCACTTGACAATCACCAGGCAACACTGCTCTCTTCCTATTGGCAAACACTTCAGCGGTCACGAGCATTCAGCCTCTGATCTTCGGGTAAGCGTTCTCCAAAGCAGCCTTCATGACACACAATAACGCAGAGCCACTGAGCAGAGACTGATACCCAAGTTCTGCACACGAGGACGGCCTCAACCAGGATCTTGGGTTCATGTCACACTATCTATAACCTTCACAACTTGCCTGGACTTGCAAAATCTCGTTAACTTTCCTGTCTGGAAACAATATACATCTTTTTCACTTGTGCTTAATGCTCTCTCCACTCTCATTACCTTTAAGACTTGATTAGCTGTACAGACTCACATTCCAATCATTCTTAATGTAAATTGAGTTTGTGTCTTTATACGCCCTGTTTGTGATCAGAACTCCCACCCACCTGACAAAGCTATAGCCAGTTCCGAAAGCTAGTGGCGTTTGCTACAAATAAACCTGTTAGACTTAAACCTGGTGTTGTGAAACTTCTTACAGGAGAGGTCCCAGAGGATTGGAGAATAGCCAATGTTGTTCCTAATTACAGCAGGTGAGCCTTACATCAGTGGTAGGGAAATTATTGAAAAGAATTCTTCGAGACAGGATTTATTCCCACTTGAAATTAAGAGGACTATTAGTGAGAGGCAACATGGTTTTGTGAAGGGGGGGGGTCGTGTCTCACGAACTTGATCGAGTTTTTTGAGGAAGTGACAAACATGATTGATGAGGGTAGGGCAGTGGATGTTATCTCCATGGACTTCAGTAAGGCCTTTGACAAGGTCTCTCATGGCAGATTGGTGCAGAAGGTGAAGTTGCACAGGATCAGTGGTGAGCTGGCAAGGTGGATACAAAACTGGCTCAGTCAAAGAAGAACATAAGAAATAGGAGCAGGAGTAGGCCATCTAGCCCTTCGAGCCTGCCCCGCCATTCAATAAGGTCATGGCTGATCTGTCGTGGCTCAGTTCCACATTCCCGCCCTCTCCCCATAACCCTTAATCCCCTCTCTTATCAAAAACCCATCAACCCGCGTCTTAAAAATATTGAGCGAGGCAGCCTCCACCACTTCAACGGGCAGAGAACTCCAGAGATTCACCACCCTTTGAGTGAAGAAGTTCCTCCTCAACTCCGTTCTAAACTGCACCCCTCCCCCTTTATCTTGAGGCTGTGCACTCTAGTCCTACTGTCCTTGCTGAGCGGGAAGAGTCTCTCCACCTCTATCCTATCCATCCCATTCAACATCTTATACGTCTCAATGAGATCTCCACTCATTCTTCTAAACTCTAACGAGTACAAGCCTAGTTTATTCAGCCTCTCCTCATAGCTCAACCCCCTCAACTCCGGCATCAGCCTAGTAAACCTCCTCTGCACTCCCTCCAGGGCCAAAATATCCTTGCGTAAGTACGGCACCCAAAACTGCACACAGTACTCCAGCTGCAGCCTCAACAATGCCCTATACAGCCGCAGCAAGACCTCCCTACTTTTATATTCAATCCCCCTCGCTATGAAGGCCAGCATCCCATTCACCTTCCTGATCACCTGCAAGCTGGGTTTTTGCGACTCATGCACAAGGACCCCGAGGTCCCTCTGCACCATCGCCTGCTGCAGTTTTTTGCCACATAAGTGATAATCCTTCCTACCATTATTCCTACCAAAGTGGACCATCTCGCACTTGCCAACATTAAATTCCATTTGCCATTTCCTGGCCTATTCGCCCAGCCTATCTAGATCCTTCTGCAGACTCTCCACACCCTCCGCACAATTTGCCTTTCCTCCAATCTTGGTGTCATCAGCAAATTTCGACACCCTACACTCGGTTCCCTCCTCCAGATCATCTATATAAATGATAAATAGCTGAGGCCCCAGCACCGATCCCTGGGGCACTCCACTGGTCACCATCCGCCAATCCGAATAGCACCCACTGCCTCCTATTTGACAACCAATCCTCTATCCACGCTAACACCCTACCCCCAACTCCATGTCCCCTGACCTTCTGCAATAACCTCCTGTGAGGTACCTTGTCAAACGCCTTCTGAAAATCCAGAAAGACCACATCCACCGGCTCTCCTCTATCCACCGCCCTAGACACATCCTCATAGAACTCCAGTAAATTTGTCAGACACGACTTCCTTTTAACGAAACCGTGCTGCGTCTGCTCTATCAAGCAATTCCTCTCAGGATGCCTCGCTATTTCCTCCTTGATGACGGATTCTAACATTTCACCCACAACAGACGTTAAACTAACCGGCCTATAATTCCCTGCCTTTTGCCTGGCACCCTTCTTAAACAATGGCGTAATGTTAGCCGCTTTCCAATCTTCCGGCACTTCCCCGGAATCCAGCGATGTCTGAAAATAACCACCAAGGCATCCACTAGGGTAACAGTGGAAGGATGTGTTTCTGAATGGAGGGCTGTGACAAGTGGTGTTCCTCAGGGATCAGTGCTGGGACCTTTACTGTTTGTAATATATATAAATGATTTGAAGAAAAACGTCACTGGATTGATTAATAAGTTTGCGGACGACACAAACGTTGGCGGATTTGCAGATAGAACATTACAGCGCAGAACAGGCCCTTCGGCCCACGATGGCAATGCCCAGATAGCAATGAGGACCATCAGAGAATACAGCAGAACATAGATCAGTTGGAGACATGGGTGGAGAGGTGGCAGATGGAGTTTAATCCAGACAAATGTGAGGTAATGTACTTTAGAAGATCTAAAAGAGATAGGAAATATACAGTAAATGGCAGAACTCTTCGGAGTATTCGGCAAACAGATTTTTGATTTAGAACCATCGAACATTACAGCACAGAAACAGGCTTTTTGCCTCTTCTTGTCTGTGCCGAACCATTTTTCTGTCTAATCCCACTGACCTGCACCTGAACCATATCCCTCCACACCCCTCTCATCCATGTACCTATCCAAGTTTTTCTTAAATGTTAAAAGTGACCCCGCATTTACCACTTTATCTGGCAGCTCATTGCATACTCCCACCACTCTCTGCGTGAAGAAGCCCCCACCAATATTCCCTTTAAACCTTTCCCCCTTCACCCTTAACCCATGTCCTCTAGTTTTTTTTCTCCCCTAGCCTCAGTGGAAAAAGCCTGCTTGCATTCACTCTGTCTATACCTAGCATAATTTTATTCACCTCATTCTTCTACGCTTTAGGGAATAAAGTCCTAACCTATTCAATCTTTCTCTGTAACTCATTTCTCAAGTCCCGGCAACATCCTTGTAAACCTTCTCTGCACTCTTTCAACCATATTAATATCCTTCCTGTAATTAGGTGACCAAAACTGCACACAATACTCTAAACTTGGCCTCACCAATGTCTTATACAACCTCACCATAACATTCCAACTCTTATACTCAATACTTTAATTCTGGGTGTACAGTGGCAGTGAAGATGGAGATGGAGAAGGTAGTCAAGAAGGCATACGGTATGCTTGCCTTCATCAGCTGGGGTATTGAGTTTAAAAATGGGCTTTATAGAACCTTAGTGAGGCCATACTCGGAATACAGTGTTCAATTTTGGTCGCTACACTAGCAGAAGGATGTGGAGGCTTTGGAGAGGGTACAGAAAAGATTTACCAGAACGTTGCCTGGTATGGAGGGCATTAGCTATAGAAAAGTTGGGAGAAACTTGGTTTGTTCTCACTGGAGCGACGGACGTCGAGGGAGACCTGCTAGAAGTCCACAAGACTATGAGTGGTATGGACAGAGTGGACAGTCAGAAGCTTTTTCCAGGGTGGAAGAGTCAATTACTAGGGGGCGTAGGTTTAAGGTGCGAGGGGCAAGTTTTAAAAGAGATGTACGAGGCAGATTTTTTACAGAGTGGGTGGGTGCCTGGAACCCATTGCCGGGGGAGGTAGTGGAAGCGGATACAGTAGTGACTTTTAAGAGGTGTCTTAACAAGTACATGAATAGGATGGGAATAGAAGGATCTGGTCCCCAGATGCGTTGGGGGTTTTAGTTAGGGTGGACAGCATGGTTGGTGCAGGCTTGGAGGGCCGAAGGCCTGTTCCTATGCTGTAATTTTCTTTGTTCAAGAATATTATTTAAATGGAGAAAGACTGCAAAATCCTGCAATCCTGTGTGTGTCCTTGAACCCAAATCACAAAAAATCAGCATGCAGGTACAGCATGTAATTGGGAAGGCAAAAGAAATGCTGAGCTTTATGCAAATTGATGGAGTATGAAGTAACGAAGATTTGTTAGGGTCATACTGGAGTTCTGTATACAATTCTGGTCTCCTTCCTTAAGAAGTACACACACAATGCATCGCAGCTTGGTATACCTCCTGTTCAGTCCAAGACTGCAAGAAACTACAAAGAGTCATAAATGAAGCCCAGTCTATCACCAAACTAGCCTCTCATCCACTGACTCTGTCTACATTTCCCGCTGCCTTGGAAAAGTAGCCAACATAATCAAGGGCTCCTTGTACCCTGGACATTTTCTCTTCCACTTCCGTCCATCGGGAAAAAGTCTGAGGACATATACAAAATGACTCAAGAACAGCTTCTTCTCTGTTACCATCAGACTTTTGAATGATCCTACTTTGCATTAAGTTGATCTTTCTCTGCACCCTAGCTATGACTCTAACACTACACTCTGCACTCTCTCCTTTCCTTCTCCATGAATAGGATGCTATGTCTGTGCAGCACGCAAGAAACAATACCTTTCACTGTATACTCATATTTGTGACAATTATAAATCAAATAATAAATCAAAGTTCACTTGGCTGATTTCTGGGATGAAAGGGGCTGTCTTCTGAGGAAACATTGGGCAGAGTCAGAGAGGTTTAAAGCATGGAAACAGTCCCTTCAGCCCAACTTGTCCATACTGCCCATTTTTAACCCCTAAGCTAGCACCAATTGCCCATGTTTGGCCCATATCCTTCTATACCCATCTTACCCACGTAAACATCTTTTTAAAGGACAAAATTGTACCTGCCTCTACTACGACCTCTGGCAGCTTGTTCCAGAAACGCACTACCCAAAGTGTGAAAACGTTGCTCCTCTGGATCCTTTTATATATCTCCCCTCTCACCTTAAACCTCTGCCCTCTAGTTTTAGACTCCCCTACCTTTGAGAAAATATATTGACTATCTAGTTGATCTGTGCCCCTCATTATTTTATAGACTTTTTATAAGATCACCCCTAATTCCCCTACACTTCAGAGAAAAAACTTCCCAGTCTAGAACATAGAACATGACAGTGCAGTATAGGCCCTTCGGCCCTCGATGTCGCGCCGACCAGTGGAACCAATCTAATGACCCTCTAACCTAAACTATTCCAATGTTATCCATATACCTATCCACTGACCATTTAAACGCCCTTAAAGTTGACGAGTCCACAACTGCTGCAGGCAGGGCATTCCACGCCCATACTACCCTCTGAGTAAAGAACCTACCTCTGACATCTGTCCTATAATTACCACCCCTTAATTTAAAGCTATGCCCCCTCGTGTTAGCCATCACCATTCGAGGAAAAAGACTCTCACTGTCCACCCTATCTGACCGTCTGATCGTCTTGTATGCATCAATTAGGTCACCTGTTAACCTTCTTCTCTCTGATGAAAATAACCTCAAGTCCCTCAGCCTTTCCTCATAAGACCATCCCACCATACCAGGCAACATCCTGGTAAACCTCCTCTGCACCCTTTCCAATGCCTCCACATCTTTCTTATAATGCGGCGACCAGAACTGTACGCAATACTCCAAGTGCGGCCGCACCAGAGTTTTGTACAGTTGTAACATGACCTCACGGCTCTGAAATTCAATCCCTCTACCAATAAAAGCTAACACATCGTACGCAATCTTAACAACCTTATCAACCTGGCTGCCAACTTTCAGGGATCTATGCACATGTACATCTAGATCTCTCTGCTCATTGACACTACCAAGAGTCCTTCCATTAGCCCTATATTCTGTACTCCTGTTACTCTTACCAAAGTGAATCACCTCACACTTTTCCACATTAAACTCCATTTGCCACCTCTCGGCCCAGCTCTGCAGCTTATCGATGTCCCTCTGCAAACTGAAACATCCATCCTCACTGTCTACAACTCCTCCGACTTTGGTGTCGTCAGCAAATTTATTAACCCATCCTTCTACACCCTCATCCAGGTCATTGACTACCTCATCATGGACCCCATCAGATTTAACTTTATGCAACAAACTACCATGCGGTTCTTTGTTAAAAGCCTTGTGAAGTCCTTGCAAACAACATCAACTGCACTGCCCTCATCTATCTTCTTGGTTACCTCTTCAAAAAACTCAGTCAAATTTGTGAGACATGATTTTCCACCCACAAAGCCATGCTGACTGTCCCTAGTCTGTCCTTGCCTCGTTAAATGCCTTTAGATCGTATCTCTCAGAGTACCTTCGAAAGACTTTCCCACTACAGATGTGAGACTCACTGATGTGTAGTTCCCAGGCTCTTCCCTGCATCCCTTCTGAAACAAAGGCACAACATTCACCACTCTCCAATCTTCAGGCACCTCACCCGTGACTATCAATGATTCAAATATCTCTGGGAGGCTAGGGAGGAAATTGCGAGTCCCCTAGCAATGTTCTGGGATACACTTCATCAGGACCCAGGGATTTATCTACCTTGATGTGCTTTAAGACATCCAGCATCTCCTTCTCTGTAATATGTACACTCCTCAAGACATCACTATTTATTTCCCCAAGTTCCCTAACATCCATGCTTTTCTCAACAGTAAATACTGAGGAGAAATATTCATTTTGGATCTCACCCATCTCTTGTGGATCCACACATAGATGAGCTTGATAAACAGACTGCGCCTATACCCTTTGGAGTTTAGGAAAGAGGTAATTTATTGAAACATACAAGATTCTGAGGGTGTTTGACAGGATAGATGCAGAGACGATGTTTCCTCTTCATGGCAATCTAGAACCAGGCTGCACATCTTAAAAGAAATTTGCCATTTACTTTGGGGATGAGGAGTAACTTCTTCTCTTAGCGGGTCATGCACTTTTGGAATTCTCTTCGACAGAGAGAAATGGAGGCTGGGTCATTGCAAGTATTTGAGACTGAGTTACACAGGTACCTGATCCACAAGGAAGAGTTATGAGAGGCAAGCAGAAAAGTGCACCAGGGAGGCAAACTCGGATAGTAGTTTGCCTTCCTGGTGCCAGGATCCAGGATGTTTCTGATCACGTCCAAGATATCCTGAAGTGGGAGGGAGAAGAGCCAGAGGTCGTGGTACATATTGGTACCAATGACATAGGTAGGAAAAGGGAAGAGGTCCTGCAAGGAGAATATAGGGAGTTAGAAGAAGGAACGCAAAGGTAATAATCTTGGGATTGCTGCCTGTGCCACGAGACAGAGAGTAGGAATGGAATGAGGCGGAGGATAAATGTGTGGCTGAGGGATTGGAGCAGGGGGCAGGGATTCAGGTTTCTGGATCATTGACACCTCTTTTGGGGCAGGTGTAACCTGTACAAAAAGAACAGGTTGCACTTCAATCCCAGGGGGACCAATATCCTGGCGGGGAGGTTTGCTAAGGCTCCTGGGGAGAGTTTAAACCAGAAAAGTTGGGAGGTGGGAATCAAAGTGAAGTGACCGGGAGACAGGAGGTTAACTCACAAATAGAGAAAGCTTGTCGACAGTGTGAGGAGGAGGATAGGCAGGCGATAGAGAAGGGGAGTGCTCAGACCGAAGGTTTGAGATGTGTCTATTTTAACGCAAGAAGTGTTGTGAACAAAGTGGATGAGCTGAGAGCGTGGATCGCTGCTTGGAAATGTGATGTGGTGGCCATTACAGAGACTTGGATGACTCAGGGACAGGACTGGTTACTTCAAGTGCCGGGTTTCAGATGTTTCAGAAAGGACAGGGAGGGAGGCAAAAGAGGTGACAGAGTGGCACTGTTGATCAGGGATAGTGTCACGGCTGCAGAAAAGGTAGACACCATGGAGGGATTGTCTACAGAGCCTCAGTGGGTAGAAGTTAGGAACAGGAAGGGGTCAATAGCTTTACTGGGTCTTTTCTATAGGCCATCCAATAGTAACAGGGATGTTGAAGAGTAGATTGCTGAGCCTCTGGCTATGATCTTTGCATCATCAATGGAGATGGGAGAGGTTCTGGAGGATTGTGAATGTTGTTCCTTTATTCAAGAAAGGGAGTAGAAATAGCCCTGGAAATTATAGACCAGTGAGTCTAACATCAGTGGTTGGTAAGTTGATGGAGAAGATCCTAGCAGGCAAGATTTATGAACACTTGGAGAGGTAAAACATGATAGTCAGGTAAAACAAGAATAGTCAGCATGGCTTTGTCAAAGGCAGATTATGCCTTACGACCATGATTGAATTTTTTGAGAGTGTCTAAACACATTGATGAAGGAAGAACAGTAGATGTGGTTTATATGGACTTCAGCAAGGTGTTTGATAAGGTGCCCCATGTAAGGCTTATTGAGAAAGTGTGGGGGAATGGAATCCAAGGGGACATTGCTTTGTGGATTCAGAACTAGTTTGCCCACAGAAAGCAAAGAGTGGCTATAGATGGATCTTATCTTGCATAGCAGTCGGTCACTAGTGGAGTGCCCACGGATCTGTTCTGGGACCCTTACTCTTTGTGATTTTTATAAATGACTTGGATGAGGAAGTGGAGGGGTGGGTTGGTAAGTTTGCTGATGACACGAAGGTTAGAGGTGTTGTGGATAGTGTGGAGATGTCAGAAGTTGCAGCGAGACATTGATAGGGTGCAAGACTGGGCGCAGAAGTGGCAGATGAAGTTCAACCCGGATAAGTGTGAAGTGGTTCATTTTGGCAGATCAAATAGGATGGCAGAATATAATACTAATGGTAGGACTCTTGGCAGTGTGGAAGATCAGAAGGATCTTGGGGTCTGAGTTCATAGGACACTCGAAGCAGCTGCGCAGGTTGAAGCTGTGGTTAAGAAGGCGTATGGTGTATTGGCCTTCATCAGTCGAGGAATTGAGTTTAGGAGTCGAGAGATAATGTTGCAGCTATGTAGGACCCTGGTCAGACCCCACTTGGAGTACCGTGCTCAGTTCTGGTCACCTCATTACAGGAAGGTTGTGGAAGCTATTGAAAGGGTGCAGAGGAGATTTACAAGGATGTTGTCTGGATTGGGGAGCATGCCTTATGAGGATAGGTTGAGTGAGCTCGGTCTTTTCTCCTTCGAGAGACGAAAGATGAGGGGTGACCTGATAGAGGAGTATAAGACGTTGAGGGGTATTGATCGAGTGGATTCTCAGAGGCTATTTCCCAGGGCTGACATGGTTGCCACAAGAGGACACAGGTTTAAGATGCTGTGGAGTAGGTACAGAGGAGATGTCAGGGTTAAGTTTTTCACTCAGAGAGTGGGTGCATGGAATGGGCTGCTGGCAACAGTGGTGGAGGCGGATTCAAATTTGATAGGGTCTTTAAGAGACTTTTAGATAAGTACATAGAACTTCATAAGATAGGGGGTTATAGGTAAGCTTAGTAATCTCTGGGGTAGGGACATGTTCAGCACAACTTTGTGGGCCAAAGGGCCTGTATTGTGCTGTAGTTTTTCTTTATTTCTATGTTTCTAAGGCCATAATCAGATAAGCCATGAATTTATTGAATGGTGCAACAGGCTCAATGGGCCAAGTGCTTATTCTTACTGCTATCTATTATCCTGTTATGATTCTGATCTAGCGAGAGTGAAGAAACAGCATTATAGCTCCAAGTCAGGACGGTGTGTGGCTTAGTGATGGTGTTCCCATGTGCCTGTTGCCCTTCTACAGCTGAGAAGACACTTGAAGAAAGTTGACTGAGTTGCTACAGTGCATTTTTTAGGTGGACCAATGAGAAGTGGTCAATAAATGTTGGCCGAATCCCGTGAAAGAATACAAGAGAACGAAGGACTCAAAAGCAGCCTGTGTTCATTCTCTCCATTGCAACAAAATCTGAATGACAAGTTCATAAAATTCCACATCTTATGGACCCTGTTTACAAGCAGAAACATTAGAGCCCAATCTCCTTTTGGCAAAGAGAAGAACGAACACTAACCTGAGTGTGGGGTGCTGAAGGTGGGCCCCACATTTATTGGCTGCTGAATGGCTGCAGGAAACCGCATCTGTGCTTCTCCACCATACCTGAAAGAGAAGGGCCATTCAGTACATTACCAAGAGTCTGAGCAAACTCTGGCCCACAAACACTCCCTCTTCAAAACCTCTAATCTCGTTGTGTGGCACACAGCACATTCCCCATTGGCCGACACAGTGTGTCGGGCATGTATGGGATGTCAGGGAGGGGTAGTACCTTTGAGGGGGGAACATGTCGCATCCTTTCAGGGTGGTTTTTCCATCTTTTGTCCCCACCTGGTACCCAGCTCTCACCTGTGGCTCCCTGTAGCTGTTTGCATGCAACAGCGGCCACACCCCGGGCAACGGCCTCGACAAGCCAGCTAAACCAGGAGAGAGTAGGTCTCAACCCGCAGTGAGATAGGGAGATGTGTATCCCAGCATGTGAAGTCAGACACTGGCAGACTGAGCGGACAAGACCAGTGGAAGGTCCAACGGTCAAGAAGGAGGTCTCTGCAAGCATCATGGAACATGAAGAGCAGGACAAGACACAGAAGACGTCCTGGTCATCCACTGTGCCTAGTCCCACCTCCAGCCGTCTTGACTCTTGTCTTGCCACTGGATCTAGGTGGGAATCGGGAAGAGAGAGTGAGGCTGACGCTGCGCAACTCTCCCTCACTTTAATCCAAATCAAGCGCTAGTTTCGACACGATCATCATCATGTGTCCTGTTGTGAGACTTCTTACTTGTTTACCCCAGTCAAACACCGGCATCTCAACAATAGGAACTTGGTCACAGTTCCACACAACATTGCTTTGGGCAGCACGGTCGATAGGATAAGTGACTGATCATTTTGGACTGCCATGAGGCAAAATATCTTCACTCAAAGTTTGTGGATGTTTGGAATTCTCTACCCCAGAGGGTTGTGAATGCTCCATTATTTATACTTAAGGCTAAGGTACATAATTTGGTGGTAAAAACTTGGTGGCATGGACAATTTGGACTGAAGGGCCTGTTTCCATGCTGTAAACCTCTATGACCTCTAAATAAGTTCACAGATGACACAAAAAAATGGTGGTGTGGTAAATAGTGAGGAGCAAGGCCTTAGATTATGGGACAATATAGACGGTATTGAGAGTGTCAACAGACATCTACAGTTAGGGAATCTAACATTGCAACAAGGACTCATACAACAGCCACAACTAGATGGCAAGACGGTTCCAACAACGGAAAGTTTTAAAAATTAGGGGTATACGATGGAGAGGTGACACAGAATAGCGCAGGGGGACCTTGACTCTCATAGTGCAACTGACCAGAGCATGAAACATAAATAAAAATATGCAACACAGAGCAAATCCAGAGCTTAAACAACAGTAAAAGTCAAATCAAAATGTTCTATATCTGAATGCATGAGGAACTTGCAACCAGATAGATGAATTGATAGCAAAGTTTGCCAAATTTAAGTATGATGTATTAGCTATCACAGAATTGTGACTGCACAATGACCTGGACTGGATACTCAACATTCCAGCATGTACAATGTTCCAGAAGAACAGGCCAAAGGGGACAGGAGATGGTTCATCAAGGAAGGTTTCAGAGCAGCGATGAGTGCTGTTAGAAAAGCTGTGGATCGTGAGGTAGATTCAGTTTGAGTTAACATCATGAACAGCAGGAGAACATAGAACATTACAGCGCAGAACAGGCCCTTCGGCCCACGATGTTGTGCCGACCAGTTACAAAACAATGACCCACTAACCTAAACCAATCCCTTCTCGTCCATAAACCGATCCACGGATCTCTTAAACGCCCCCAAACTAGGCGCATTTACAACTGCAGCAGGCAGGGCATTCCAATCCCTCACCACCCTCTGGGTAAAGAACCTACCCCTGACATCCGTCCTATAACTACCACCCCTTAATTTAAAGCCATGCCCCCTCGTGCTAGATTTCTCCATCAGAGGAAAAAGGCTATTACTATCCACCCTATCTAAACCTCTAATCATCTTATATGTTTCAATAAGATCCCCTCTTAGCCTCCTTCTTTCCAGCGAAAACAACCCCAAATCCCTCAGCCTCTCCTCATAGGACCTCCCCTCCATACCAGGCAACATCCTGGTAAACCTCCTCTGCACCCTCTCCAAAGCCTCCACATCCTTCCTGTAATGTGGGGACCAGAACTGCACACAGTACTCCAAGTGCGGCCGCACCAGAGTTGTGTACAGTTGCAACATGACGCTGCGACTCCTAAATTCAATCCCCCTACCAATAAACGCCAAGACACTGTATGCCTTCTTAACAACCTTATCTACTTGATTCCCAACTTTCAGGGATCTATGTACACATACACCTAGATCCCTCTGCTCATCCACACTATTCAAAGTCCTCCCGTTAGCCCTATACTCAACACATCTGTTATTCCTACCAAAGTGAATTAGCTCACACTTCTCCGCATTAAACTCCATCCGCCACCTCTCGGCCCAGCTCTGCAACCTGTCTAAGTCTTCCTGCAAACTATGACACCCTTCATCACTATCTACCGCACCTCCGACTTTGGTGTCATCAGCAAACTTACTAATCCACCCAACTATACCCTCATCCAGATCATTAATAAAAATTACAAACAGCAGTGGCCCCAAAACAGATCCCTGAGGCACACCACTCGAAACCGAACTCCATGATGAATATTTACCATCAACCACCACCCTCTGTCTCCTATCCGCTAGCCAATTCCTGATCCAATTCCCTAGATCACCCCCAATCCCATACATCTGCATTTTCTGCAGAAGCCTACCATGGTGAACCTTATCAAACGCCTTACTAAAATCCATATACACCACATCCACTGCCTTACCCCCATCCACCTCTTTGGTCACTTTCTCAAAAAACTCAATAAGGTTACTAAGGCACGACCTACCCGCCACAAAACCATGCTGACTATCTCCAATCAATTCATTACTCTCCAAATAACTATAAATCCGATCCCGAATAATTTTTTCCAAAACCTTGCCCACAACAGAAGTGAGACTCACCGGTCTGTAATTCCCGGGGAAGTCTCTGTTCCCCTTCTTAAACAATGGGACAACATTCGCTAACCTCCAATCTTCCGGTACTATACCAGAGGCCAACGACGACCTGAAGATCAGAGCCAGAGGCTCTGCAATCACTTCTCTTGCCTCCCAGAGAATCCTGGGGTAAATCCCATCTGGACCAGGGGACTTATCTATTTTCAGGCCCTCCAGAATATCCAACACATCCTCCTTATCAACTGCAACACTGTCAATTCTACTCCCCTGCAATCCAGTGTCCTCCTCAGCTATATCCATGTCCCCTTGCGTGAACACCAAAGAGAAATATTGGTTCAATGCCTCTCCAATCTCCTCTGGTTCCACACATAACTTCCCTCTGCTGTCTATAACTGGCCCTAATCTTGCCCTAACCAACCTTCTGTTCTTAACATACCTATAGAACGCCTTAGGATTCTCCTTAATCCTATCAGCCAAAGTCTTCTCATGTCCTCTTTTAGCCCTTCTTAGCTCACTCTTCAACTCCCTCCTAGCCAATCTAAAGTTTTCTAGTGCACTACCCGAGCCCTCACGTCTCATCCGGACATAAGCCTCCTTTTTCCTCTTAACCAACGAAAAAACTTTTTTGGTGCACCACGGTTCCCTAGCCCTACCAATTCCTCCTTGCCTGACAGGGACATACCTATCACGGACTCGCAGTAGCTGCTCCTTGAAAAAACTCCACATTTCGGACGTTCCCAGTCCCTGTAATCTCCTAGTCCAACCTATGCTTCCTAATTCTCTCCTAATAGCCTCATAATTACCCTTCCCCCAGCTAAAACCACTAGCCCGAGGTTCATTCCTATCAGGTGGTCAGGAAGGCGAATGGGATGCTGGCCTTCATAGCGAGGGGGATTGAATATAAAAGTAGGGAGGTCTTGCTGCAGCTGTATAGGGCATTGGTGAGGCCACAGCTGGAGTACTGTGTGCAGTTTTGGGCGCCGCACCTGCGCAAGGATATTTTGGCCCTGGAGGGAGTGCAGAGGAGGTTTACTAGGCTGATACCGGAGTTGAGGGGATTGAGCTATGAGGAGAGGCTGAATAAACTAGGCTTGTACTCGTTAGAGTTTAGAAGAATGAGGGGAGATCTCATTGAGACGTATAAGATGATGAATGGGATGGATAGGATAGAGGTGGAGAGACTCTTCCCGCTCAAAAAAGACAGTAGGACTAGGGGGCACAGCCTCAAGATAAAGGGGAGGCGGTTTAGAACGGAGTTGAGGAGGAACTTCTTCACTCAAAGGGTGGTGAATCTCTGGAATTCTCTGCCCGTTGAAGTGGTGGAGGCTGCCTCGCTCAATATTTTTAAGAAGCGGGTTGACGGGTTCTTGACAAGAGAGGGGATTAAGGGTTATGGGGAGAGGGCGGGAAAGTGGAACTGAGCCACAACAGATCAGCCATGATCTTATTGAATGGCAGGGCAGGCTCGAAGGGCTAGATGGCCTACTCCTGCTCCTATTTCTTATGTTCTTATGTTCTTATGTTCTTTCCATCACTAAGGTGAACGTAACCGAATTGTGGTCACTATCACCAAAATGCACACCAACTTCCAAGTCTAGCACCTGGTCTGGCTCATTACCCAGCACCAAATCCAATATAGCCTCACCTCTAGTTGGCCTATCTACATACTGAGTCAAAAAACCTTCCTGCACGCTTTGTACAAAAACTGACCCCTCTAACGAGCTAGAGCTATAACAATTCCAATCAATGTTAGTAAAGTTAAAATCCCCCATAACAATTACCCTATTACTTTCACTCCTAACCAGTATCGTCTCCGCAATCCTTTCCTCAACCTCTCTAGAACTTTTAGGAGGTCTATAAAAGACTCCCAACAGGGTGACCTCTCCTCTCCTATTTCTAATCTCCGCCCATACTACCTCAACAGACAAGTCCTCATCAAACTTCCTCTCTGACACTGTGATACAATCCCTGACCAATAAAGCTACCCCTCCCCCCCTGCTACCTCCTTCTCTACTCCGACTAAAACATTTGAACCCCGGGACCTGCAGCAACCATTCCTGCCCCTGCTCTATCCATGTCTCTGAAATGGCCACAACATCAAAGTCCCAGGTACTGATCCACGCTGCAAGTTCATCCACTTTATTGCGAATACTCCTCGCATTAAAGTATACGCATTTCAAACCCTGCTCCACCCCACCCCTGCAATGCTGTGCATTGCAGTCCCCATCTATGCCCCCCTCACTTTCAACCCCTCTACTCAGGATCCCACCCCCCCTCCGAATCAGTTTAAACCTAACTGGATAGCCTTAGCAAATTTACCCCCCAGGATATTGGTCCCCCTCTGATTCAGGTGCAGACCATCCCTCATATAGAGGTTCCACCTTCCCCAGAATGAGCCCCAATTGCTCAAGTACCTGAACCCCTCCCTCCTGCACCAACCCCTCAGCCACGAGTTCAAACTTTCCCTCTCTCTATTCCTCTCTAAACTATCCCGTGGCACAGGCAAGAGTCCGGAGATAACCACTCTATCAGACTTGGCCTTTAGCTTCCACCCCAACTCCATAAATCTCTGTTTAATATCCCCTTCCCTTAATCTCCCTATGTCATGTGTCCCCACATGAACTACAACTTGGGGTTGTTCTCCCTCTCCCCTAAGAGTCCTGAATACCCTTTCTGATACATCCCGGACCCCAGCCCCTGGTAGGCAACACACCAGCCCTGAGTCCCTACCTTTACTTCCAACTCTCTTATCTGTCCCTTTAACTGTGGAGTCCCCAATCACGAGGCCCAATCTTTTACAGCCCCTAACCACCTGAGCTTTCACACTAGGCTCTCCCCCAGCAGCCTGCTCCCTTTGGCTATCCCCAGTTGATTCCTCCTCAACTGTAGCCTCCAGGACCGAAAACCTATTTTGGAGGGGAACAGCCCCAGGGGATTGTCCCCCCACCTGCTTCTTTCCCCTCTTCCTGGCAGTGACCCAAGACTCATTTCCAGGAGTGACAATCTCCTTATAACTCCTATCTATTTCCACCTCCGCCTCCCGAATTATGCGGAGTTCCTCTAACTCCACCTCCAGCTCCTTTACACGCTCCTCCAGAAGCTGCAATCTAACACACTTCCTACAAGTAAAATCACCTGAAACACTACTAGATTCCCTCACCACATACATCCCACAGGAGATGCAGCTTACTGCCTGAACTGCCATCCCTGAAGCAATTACCAGCAGAAAAATAAAAAATATAAAAAAAAACTTTCCCCACACTTATAATTAGGTTAGAGGAGGTGGGAGGGTGGGATTCTCTACCAGTGTAGAGGATCGGGTATCCTCTCTACACTAATTTATAGGGTTAGGGGCCGAAGAAAAAAAACTACAAATACCAGCAAGCGTCCTAGTGACGACTTCCTGTTTCTAACTAATTTTTTAAAAAACCGCCGAAACTCGCAACTTTGAAACTATAAATAAAACGTTAAACAATAAAAACAGAAAAATGTACCTGTTTGCTGCCTCCTCTCACACCCAAAAATCGCTGCCTCTCGATACTGCTCCTCAGGAACAATGAGGCCGATACACGGAGGTAGGTGCTTATAAACCCGAGAAAAAAAAACTACAAATACCAGCAAGCGTCCTAGTGACGACTTCCTGTTTCTAACTAATTTTTTAAAAAACCGCCGAAACTCGCAACTTTGAAACTATAAATAAACTCCTCAGGAAGGAAGACAAGGAAAGGAGGAGTCGACAGACCCCCAAAACATGACCTCTCAAAAAGCATAAATGGGAAAATATCGAGGGCACATTCACACTGAACTGCAATTATCAAGGGAGATTTTAATCTACATATTGATTGGACAAACCTGAAGGAGCCTGATGAAGGAGCGACACTCTGAAAGCTTGCGCTACCAAATAAACCTGTTGGATTTTGACCTGGTGTTGTTTGTGAGACTATGTACTGTGTTCACCATGGAAGACACTGCAAATATCCCTACATTATCAGATGGGCTGATTTTGAATAACATGGTAGATCTTACAATAATCCCGATCATGAGGGATAGGCTATTAGAGAAACTCAAGGGGCTAAAGGTGGACAAGTTACCAGGACCTGATGAACTGCACGCGAGGGTTTTAATGAAAGTGGCTGCAGAGATAGATGACCCATTGGCTGAAATTTTTGTAATTCACTGAATTCTGGAATGCTACCAGAAGATTTGAAAAGAGCCAATGTGACACTTTGTTCAACAAGGGAGAAAAGCAGAGGGAGGTAACTATATGTCAGTATAGTTTAACATCTATTATTGACAAGATGCTGGAGTCAATAATCAAAAAGGAAGTAGTTAATCATTTTGGAAAACCGAATATGATCAAACCTGGTCAACATGGTTTTATTAAAGGTAAATCACGTTTGACAAATTTGCTCAAATTCTTTGGGAATGAAATAGGGAGAACAGATAGAGAGGAACCTGTAGATGTAGTGAATTAACATGCCCAAAAGACAGTTGACAAGGTGCCCCATAAGAAGCTGGTACATCAAGTAAAAGCCCATGGAACTGGAGCAAGTGTGTTAGCATGGATTGAAAACTGGCCGACAAATAGAAAACAGAGTTGTAATAAATGGGTCCTTTTTAGGATGGAAAGATGTGACTAGTGCAGTGCCAAGTCATCAGTTCTTGGCCCATAATTGTTCACTGTTTACATTAATGACCTGGAAGTCAGAACAGAATGTAAGGTTTCCAAATTTGCCAATGAAATGAAGCTAGGTGGAAGGGCAGGCTGTGATGAGGATAGTATGATTCTCCTGCAGGATACAATCATCGAATTTCACAGTGTACAAGGAGGTCATTCAGCCCGAATGAACCGACCTGAGTCCCACCCAGGTCACATCCCATGCATTTCCCTAGCCCGTCGCCCTGAAACTAAGGGGCAACTTACCATGGTAAATCCACCTAACCTGCACATCTTAGGACTGTGGGAGGAAACAGGAGCATCCAGAGGAAATGGAGGGCTGCAACAAGTGACATTCCTCAGGGATCACTGCTGGGATCTTTGCTGTTTGTAATATATGTATAAATGATTTGCAGGAAAATGCAACTGGATTGATTAGTAAGTTTGCAAACGACACAAAGGTTGGTGGGTTTGCAGATAGCGATGAGGACCATCAGAGGATCCAGCAACAGTTCGGTTGGAGAGTTGGGTGGAGAGATGGCAGATGGACTTTAATCCGGACAAATGTGAGGTAATACATTTTGGAAGGCCTAATATAGATAGGAAATATACAGTAAATGGCAGAACCTTTAAGAGTATTGATCGGCAGAGGGATCTGGGTGTACAGGTACACAGGTTACTGAAAGTGGCAATGCAGGTAGAGAAGGGAGACAAAAAGGCATACAGCATGCTTGCTTTCCTCGGCCGGGGCACTGAGTTTAAAAATTGGCAAGTCATGTTGCAGCTTTATCGAACCTTAATTAGGCCGCATTGAAATATAGTGTTCAGTTCTGGTTGCCGCACTATCAGAAGGATGTGGAGGCTTTGGAGAGGGTACAAAAAAGATTTACCAGGATGCTGCCTGGCATGGAGAGCATTAGCTATGAGGAAAGGTTGGAAAAACTTGGTTTATTCTCATTGGAATGACGGAGGTTGAGGGGCGACCTGAAAGAAGCCTACAAGATTATGAGGGGCATGGATAGAGTGGATAGTCAGAAGCTTTTTCCCAGGGTGGGCGAGTCAATTACTAGGGGGCATAGGTTTAAGATGTGAGAGGCAAGATTTAAAAGGAGATGTACAAGGCAAGTTTTTTTTTTACAAAGAAGGTGGTGGGTGCCTGGAACTCAGTGCTGAGGGAGGTAGTGGAAACGGATACAGCAGTGACATATATGGGGCATTTTGACAATTACATGAAAAGGATGGGAAGAGAGGGATATAGTCCCCGGAAGGGTCGGGGGTTTAGTTCAGTTGGGCAGCATGGTTGGTGTAGGATTGATGGGCCAAAGGGCCTGTTCCTATGCTGTAATTTTCTTTGCTCTTTGAAACCCGGGCAGACACACAGCAAGAACATGCAAAGTCCACACAGTGACCTAAACAGGGAATAGAACCTGGGTCCCTGGTGTTGAGAGGCAGCAGTGCTAAGCACTGTGCCACTGAGCCTCCTCTAATAAATTCGTCAAACGTGATTTCCCTTTGGTGAAGCCATGCTGACTCTGTTTGATTGGATTATGATTTTCAAAATGTTTCTTTTTATTCATTTGTGAGACATAGGTGTCGCTGATTGGCCAGCATTTATTGCCCATCCCTAGTTGCCCTTGGAGGGCAGTTGAGAGTCACCCACATTGCTGTGGCTCTGGAGTCGTATGTGGACCAGACCAGTTAACGACAGCAGATTTCCTTCCCTAAAGAATATTAATGAACCAGATGGGTTTTTCCAACAATTGACAGTGGTTTCACGGTCATCAGTAGATAAATTCCAAATATTTTTATTGAATTTAAATTCACCACCTGCCGTGGCAGGAGTCAAAGCCGGATCCCCAGAACATTAGCAGAGTTTCTGGATTAATATTGCAGCAAAAATACCACTTAGCCTTCACCAACAATAGATGTTAGGCTAATTGGTCTCCAGAGAAAGGAAAATGGTATGTTACAGCTATGGCATGAAAAGGAGGAGAGCGAAGACAGTGTACACAGTTTACTCATCATATGGTACCTGAAGAATGCACGGGTTGCCCAGGCTGACACCTCACGGTCGTTCGCTGCTGTAGAACAGGCAAGAATCAAACACGAAGCACAAGCCTGTTCCTCCTGAACAGAGGAAACATATTCAGTAACTGAGAAGTAGCAATAAACTGAAGCTTAAGGAAATGTCAACAAACTGTATTCAAATACCTCAGTACACTGCCATTCATAAAACATCTATTTACTCCAACTTTTGTTTCCTGTCTGCCAACCAGCTTTCTATCCATCTCAATGCACTACCACGAATCCCACGCGCTTTATTTTTACACACTAATCTCTTGTCTGGGACATTTAGAGAGGCAAGGACTGATTAGGGACAGTCAGCATGGCTTTGTGAGTGAAAAATCATCTCTCAAATTTTATTGAGTTTTTTGAAGAGGTAATCAAGAAGGTAGATGAGGGCAGTGCAATTGATGTTGTCGACATGAACTTTAGCAAGGCCTTTGACAAGGAACCACATGGTAGCTTGTTGCATAAGGTTAAATCTCACGGGATCCAGGATCCATGGATACAAAATTGGCTTCTTGCCAGAAACCAGGGGGTGGTTGTAGAGATTTGTTTTTCAAACTGGAGGCCTGTGACCAGCAGTGTGCCTCAGGGATCAGTGCTGGGTCCACTGTTATTTGTTATTTATATTAATGATGGATAAGAATATAGGTCGGAAGAATGGTTACTAAGTTTGCAGATGATACCAAGATTGGTGGCATGGTGGACAGTGAAGAAAGTTATCTCCTGTTGCAACAGGATCTTTATCAATTGGGCCAGCGTGCTGACAAATGGCAGACGGAGTTTAAATTAGATAAACGCGAGGTGATGCATCTTGGGAGACTGAACCAGGGCAGGATTTACTCAGTTAATGGTAGGGCGCTGGGGAGAGTTACAGAACCAGAACTTAGTTGAGTTTGAGCTCAGGCTTTTTCCACTGAGGCTAGGGGAGGAAAAAACTAGAGGACATGGGTTAAGGGTGAAAAGTTTGAAGAGAATATTAGGGGGGCTTCTTCACACAGAGAATGGTGGGAGTGTGGAATGAGCTGCCAGATGAAGTGGTGAATGCGGGTTCACTTTTAACATTGAAGAAAAACTTGGACAGGTACATGGATGAGAGGGGTGTGGAGGGTGTGGTCCAAATGCAGGTCAGTGGGACTAGGCAGAAAAATGGTTCGGCACAGACAAGAAGGACCAAAAGGCCTGTTTCTGAGCTGGAATGTTCTATGGTTCTATAAAATAGCAATTTTTTTTTTACTGCAATTGCATTGGGCAATTGTTTTGCGTATAGGAGTATTGCGTATACTTTTGGTGTCCTTATCTGAGGAAGGATGTCCCTGCTCTAAATTGAAGGTTTACCAGGCTGATTCCAGAGTGGCAGATCTGTCATGAGGAGAGACTAAATGATTAGCTGTGATCAAGATGAATGGTGGAGCAGGCTAAGAGCTGAATGGCCTACTCTAACTTCTAGTTTCAATGTTTCACGATTAATCGTCGAGTAATGATAGTACTAGGCCAACATCTCCCCATTTTTCGGATGGCATTTATTGAAATAATTGAATCCTGTTGAAAGTCTTCTGAAAGTCCAAATAAACACATTGACTAGCTCCCTCTCATCAACTCTACGAGTTACATCCTTGAAAAATTCCAGTAGATTTGTTGACCATGATTGCCATTTTGGAAATACATTCTAACAATGTCTGACCTTGCTAGTTTCCCAAATGCTCTGTTATTAAATCTTTCAAAAAAGACTCAAGCATTTCCCCCACTATCAATGTCAGGATGACTGGTTGATAATTTCCTGTTTTCTCTCTACCTCCCTTTTTATAAGATATTCAGTCACTTGATCTCCACAGCTTTGTGTGTCTGATACCGAGGGAACCATTAACACTTTGAAGTGTTGAAGTTGGTGGTGGAGGCTACCTCGCTAAATATTTTTAAGACACGGGTTGATGGGTTTTTGATAAGCGAGGGGATTAAGGGTTATGGGGAGAGGGCGGGAATGTGGAGCTGAGCCAAGACAGATCAGCCATGATCTTATTGAATGGCGGGGCAGGCTCGAAGGGCTAGTTGGCCTACTCCTGCTCCTATTTCTTATGTTCTTATGTTCTTACGTACTTAATACCCAGTGTCTGATACCCAGGGCACCATTAAACACAACACACAGGGTCTGATACCCAGGGCACCATTAAACCCAATATCCAGTGTCTGATACCTCGGGCACCATTAAACTCCTTATCCAGTGTCTGATACCCAGGGCACCATTAACAACCAATATCCAGTGTCTGATACCCAGGGCATCATTAACACCCCAATACCCAGGTGTCTGATACCCACGGGACCAGTCACATCCGATACTCAGTGTCTGCTAAGTGTAGCTGATCATTACCCGATGTAGTTTGAAGAATCGCTCGATATCCTCACCCTCACCACCTGCATTACTCACGAGGAGATGACGGAGTTGGTCCACAGGACGTAGCTTTTGGAAAAAATGACTCCCCTGAAACAAAAGAGAGATAGTGAGGGTGGAAAAGCAAGAGACAGTGAGTCATGGAGGCAGAAAGAAAAGGTCAAAGAGGGAGAGTGGGCGAGGAATGTGACAAAGAGCAAGCACAGGAGGCAGAGGACAGAATAGACAGAGAGGGTGGAAAGTGGAGATGACAAGGGTGGGAGTGGTGAAGCAAGCAGTTTTGGATGGGGGCAAAGGGAAACAGAGAAAGTGAGAGCACAGGGGAACGGGGAGCCGAGGTAACAGGAGGCACAAACAGAGGTGAGCGAGGTAGGTTAAACTGCTGACAGCCCCTGCTAAAGAAAACCAGAAGTCAGCAATTACTCACTTTTAGATTTATTCATTTAATCAGACTATATAAATGTATAGTTTCTAACTCTGCAAGTCAAGTGAGTGTTGACATCTTCCTTGGCTGCCAATTGTGTGTGTCTGGAGAGGAATGCTGTGCAAGGGCTTCAAACTTTGCTTCTTGAGCGTCTCTTTATATCTAGACAAGTAATGATCCAATAATTTCCCCCCATCTCTATATACTTAACTATAATTTATACGATTAAAAAGGGGCAGCAAAGGGAAGAGGCGGCGGCTAAGGGCAAGGGTCAAGCAATAATCAAGGAGCAGATGAAGTGGCAGATGAAAGCAGTTGGCAAGAGGCATGGATCAGGCAACGCATAAGGGCCGGAGGTCGGGCACAGGATGGCAGGCGAGGGATAGGATGTGGATAAATGAGAGGTTATCTTCTTTAGTAGCAATAAAGGAAGATAGATTTTTACATAAATGGGTAGAAATTGAGACAGGTGGATACTCAGCGAGAGCTAAAAGCAAGCTTGCAGGTACAGTAGACAGCGAAGAAACCAAATGATATGTTGGCCTCCACAGCAAGAGAATTTGAGCACAGGGATAGGGATGGGGATGTTTTGCTGCAATTCTACAGGACATTGGTGGGACCACACCTGGAGTATTATGTGCAGTTTTGGTGTCCTTATCCGAGGAAGGATGTCCTTGCTGTAGAGAGAGTACAGCTAAGGTTTACCAGGCTGATTCCTGGGATGGCAGATTTGTCATATGAGAAACGACTAACTCGGTTTGGATTATGGTCATCGGAGTTAAGAGTGAGAGGGGATGTGGTAGAAACTTGTAAAATTCTAAAGGGTTAGACAGGGTAGATTCAGAAAAAATGGTCCCAATGGTGGGGGAGTCCAGAACTAGGGATCATAGTTTAAGGATAGGGGTAAACCTTTTAGAACGGAGATGAGAAATTTCTTCACCCAGAGGGTGGTGAACGTGTGGAATTCACTAACACAGAAAATAGTTGAGGCCAAAATACTGTCTGATTTCAAGAAGAAATTCGGTGTTAAAGGGATCAAGAGATAGGGGGGAAAAGGGGGAACCAGGTTATTGAATTTGATGATCAGCCATGATCAAAATGAATGACGGAGCAATCTTGAAGGGCTAAGTGATCTACTCCTACTTCTAGTTTCTGTGTCTACCCACGCAAGATAGCCTGTTCCCTGGCTAGTTCTGCGACATATTGCTCCAGGAAACAATGCCGAATGCACTCCGAGTTTGTTGTCATAACTACCCTTTCCAACTTGATTCACCCAGTCAATGTGAAGATTAAAGTTACCCATAATTATTGCTTATTCTTTTCATGCCTCTATTACTTGTTCATTTATAATCCTTCGTACAATGTGGCTACTGTTTGGGGATCTATATACTACCAATGTCTTCTTTCCCTTTTTTTTTAACCTCTAACCCAATGGACTCGATATCATCAGAGCCTAGGTTATTTCTCGCAACTGAACTCTTTTAATCTCTCATTAACAATGCTACCCCACCACCTTTCCCTTCCCTCCTGTTCTTCAAAAAGTCAAATACCTCTGGATATGAACTTCCCAGTTTTGATTCTCTTTTAACCATGTCTCCATAATGGCTATGACAATTAAACCATTTACCTCGATTTGCGTCATCAGTTTATCTACCTTGATGCCACAATACAAAGAAAAGTGGAATATGTGCCTTCCACCCTTGATTACCCTTGCATTTTATTAATCTTTCTTTTGTTACTGCCCTCGTTTCTCTTTCACTTATCCCCTGCTTAGATTCCCATCATAAAACCAGAAGACATAGGAGCAGAATTAGGCCACTTAGCCCATCAAGTCTGCTCTGCCATTCAATCATGGCTGATAACTTTCTCATCCCCATTCTCCTGCCTTTTCCCCATTACTCCTAATCCCCTGAGTAATCAAGAATCCATCTCTATTTCTGTCTTCAAGACACTCAATGACCTGGCCTCCACAGCATTCTGCAGCAAAGAGTTTCACAATTCACCATTCTCTAGCTAAGAAATTTCTCCTCATCTCTGTTTTAAAGGATCATTCCTTTAGTCTGAGTTTGTGCCCTCTGGTTCTAGTTTTTCCTACTCGGAAACATCCTCTCCATGTCCACTCTATCCAGGCCTCGCAGTATCCTGCAAGTTTCAATAAGATCCCCCCTCATCCTTTTAAACTGCAACAAGTACAGACCCAGAGTCTTCAGCAGTTCCTCAGACGATAAACTCTTCATTCCGGGGATCATTCTTGTGAGCCTCCACTGGACCCTTTCCAGGGTAGACCACATCCTTCCTCAGACGAGGCCCAAAACTGCTCACAATACTCCAAACGGGGTCGCCCAGACCCTTATACGGCCTCAGGGGTACATCCTTGCTCTTGTGCTCTAGCCCCCTTGACATGAATGCTAACATTGCATTTGCCATCCTAATTGCCAACTGAAACTGCACGTTAACCTTAAGAGCATCTTCAACAATGACTCCTAAGTCCCTTTGTGTTTCTGATTTCCTAAGCATTTTCAAGGTCCCAATGGCAGACTGGTCAGAAAAGTGAGATCTCATGGGATAAGGGTAGGGTGACAGGTTGGATTTAAAATTGACTCAGTGACAGGAAACCAAGGGCAATCTTTTTGTGAATGGAAAACAGTTTCCAGTGGTTTTCTTGAAGGGCTCAGTGTTGGGGCCCTTGCTGTTTGTGGTATATATTTCTCCTGGACGGGTTCCATCTGGGCAGGACTGGATAAGACTTGGCACATCATTTAGAAAATAGTCTATGCCCCCCTTCCTCCTTCCAAAGTGCATAACCTCACACCTTTCCACGTTGTATTTCATCTGCCATTTCTTTGCCCACTCTCCTAACATGTCCTAGTCCTTCTGCAGCCCCCTGCTTCCTCAATACTACCTGTCTCTCCACATAGCTTTGCATCATCTGCAAGTGGAGCAACAGTGCCTTCAGTTCCTTCTTCCAAATTGTTAATGTATATTGTGAAAATATACAAGCCCCTACCATTCAAGTTTAAATCCTCTCCAACCACTCTTGCAACTACTTGCCCTTGGACATGAGTCCCAGTCAAAGAAATCATAGAAACAGTACAGTGCAGAAGGAGGCCAATCGGCCCATCGAGTCTGCACCAACAACAATCCCACCCTATTCCCAGCACTCCACATATTTATCCCACTAATCCCTCTAATCTACACATCCCGGGACACCAAGGGGCAATTTAGCATGGCCAATCAACCTAAACGCACATCTTTGGACTGTGGGAGGAAACCAGAGCACCCAGAGGAAACCCACGCAGACACGGGGAGAATGTGCAAACTCCGCACAATGACCCAAGCCAGGAGTCAAACGCAGGTCCCTGGAGCTCTGAGGCAGCAGTGCTAACAACTGTACCACTGTGCCGTCATAGAATCATACAGCACAGTAGAGGCACTTTGGCCCATTGAGTCTGCACCAACACATGAAAAACACCTGAATTCTCACCTCATCCCCTTGACCAGCACTTGGCCCATAGCCTTGAATGTTAGGATGTGCCAAGTGCTCATCCAGTCCTACCCAGATGTAACCTGTCCAGGAGAAAGAAAAACAACAAACAGTAAGGGCACCAACACTGAGCCCTTCAAAACAAAATCACTGGAAACTGTTTTCCATTCACAAAAACATCCATCGATATTAGCCACCCGTTTCCTATCACTGAGTCGATCTTGGATCTAATCTGCCCACTTTCCCCTCTATCCCATGAGATCTCACTTTTCTGACCAGTCTGCCATATAGGACCCTGTCATATGCCTTACTTAAATCCATGTAGACAACATCAACTGCACTACCTTCATCGATTCTCCTGGTTACTTCCTCAGAATATTCCATTAAGTTATTCAGGCAAATCATCCCTAAAGAAAACAATGCTGACTATCCCTGATCAATCCATGTCTTTCTAAATGACAATTTATCCTTTCTCTCAGAATTGTTTCCAAAAATTTCCCGACCACTGAAATCAGACTGACCACTCTATAGGTTTCTGGCTGATCCTTCGCACCCTTTTAAAGTCAGGCACACGTCTGATGAAGGAGCACTGCTCCATAAGCTCGTGCGACCAACTAGACCTATTGGACTTGAACCTACTGTTGTGAGACTACTTACTGTGCCTGCCCCAGTCCAATGCCGGCAACTCCACACCCTTTTAAAATAACAACACTAACTGATGTGAGTGAGTGTTTTCACCTGTTGTGATACAATAATTCTTTAGCTACAGTGCATATTTGAATCTGCTTATGATATGCCCCAGTCAGCAGCAGTTAAGAGTTGACACGGTAGGAAACTCTAGCCCAGGCCTTTATTGACCAAATATTTTATTGACCCCAAATGTTTAAAAGCAACCAAATGGGTGTGAGGTACCTGTGCTGTGAGCAGGATGAATCTTTTGGGTGGTGTCAAATGCTGCACTATTACAACTGGTGGGTCTGTGAGAGGAACACGTTCCTTGTTAAGCGGAGTAACAATCTTTTGAAGCAGGGAGTGGTCAATGGAGGACAAGGCCCACGAATGGCCGTCAATATTTGCCGTCATCTGGAAGATCAATTGCATTGACTGAGCAGGAAAACAACACAAAGCAAGAACCAGCCTTAAACTGGCCCCAGTACTGAACCCAATCCTGACCCCAGGCCTCCCCCCGCCCAACACAACCCTGATCCATACTACTTGAACCCAACCCTGACCCCAGGACTCGCACACAACCCTGATCCATAGTACTAACACTCACCCTGGGCCAGGACCCCCATACAAACCTGGCCCCTAACCTTTATTTCTAATCCAGTCAATACAATCAATGTGAGAACCAATATACACAGTCCCAGGTAAGGTACCTTGCTGGATTTTCACCTCTTGCCCAGTAATAGCCCCAAACTAACAGTGCCAGTAATAATCTTGACAAACACAGCGAGTGTCACCTATATCCCATTAATAACCTTGACTGTCAAGGTCAGTTTACCTGTAATAAGTGTGTATTTATTTAAAGTTTATTATTAATCACTAGTAGGCTTACATTAACACTGCAATTAAGTCACTGCGAAAATCACAATCCTTGACTAACACAGTCTATATCCCAGTAATAATCCAACTAACACAGTGAATCATGCCTGAGCCCCACTAATGACCTAACAAAGCCAGTCTCACCTGTACTTCCATGAGGGGTCGCTGGAATGGGAAGGAATCATGATTGATACACCAAAGGATATCATTGTCATCATTCTCAGAGGCAGCCAGCAGCAGAATGCCTGTGACATCAGATATTGCATCAGTTCAGCTTCACTGCTGCAGAGCAGCCATGCAACATAGAACAAGGAACATAGAAAAATCATAGCACAAACAGGCCCTTTGGCCCACAAGTTGCGCTGATCATATCTCTACCTACCAGGCTTACCTAGAACCCTCAATTCTATTAAGTCCTATGTACTAGAACAAACAGAGTTGTTATCTCTGGTTTGTTACCCGTGCCACGAGCTAGCGAGGTGAGAAATAGGGAGAGAGAGCAGTTGAACACGTGGCTACAGGAATGGTGCAGGAGGGAAGGATTCAGATACCTGGCTAATTGGGCTCCCTCCGGGATTGGTGGGACATCTACAAACGGGATGGTCGACACCTGAACCAGAGGGGTACTAATATCCGGGGTGGTGGTGGTAGAGAGAGAGAGAGAGAGAGAGAGAGAGAGAAAATTTGCTAACGCTTTTCGGGTAGCTCCAGTGAACAGGAGGTTGAGCGTAGTGAGGTCACGAGTAAGCTTTCAAGGTCACAGGAGGGCACCAGCAGGCAGGAAGGTGGTTAGAAATGTGTCTACTTTAACGCTAGGTGCATCCGGAATAAGGTGGGTGAACTTGCAGCATGGGTTGGTCCCTGGGACTTGGATGTTGTGGCCATTTCGGAGACATGAACAGAGCAGGAATAGGAATGGTTGTTGCAGGTTCCGGGGTTTAGATGTTTCAGTAAGATCAGGAAAGGTGGTAAAAGAGGGAGAGGTGTGGCATTGTTAGTCAGGGGCAGTGTTATGGTGGCAGAAAGAACGTCTGATGTGGACTCGTGTATTGAGGTAGAATGGGCTGAGGTTAGAGACAAATGACAAAAACGGTTGAGATGACAAAACTGGTTGATGAAGGACGAGCCGTTGATGTTGTCTATATGGATTTCAGTAAGGCATTTGACAAAGTCCTTCATGGTAGGTTGGTTGAAAAGATTAACGCTCATCGGATACAAGGCCAGGTATCTGGATGGGTGGAGAACTGGCTTGCTAAGAGGAGACACAGAGTAGTAGTGGAGGGGTCCTTTTCTAGCTGGAGGTCTGTCACTTGTGGTGTGCCGCAGGGCTCAGTACTGGGACCTCTTCTCTTTGTTGTAGAAATAAATGACTTGGAAGAGGGAGTAAGTGGTGTGATCAGCAAATTTGCTGATGACACTAAGATGGCTGGATTGGCAGTCAGTGAACATAGAACATAGAACACTACAGCACAAACAGGACCTTCGGCCCACGAGTTGCGCCGATCACATCAACACCTATCTATAACCCCCAATCCCATAAAACCCCATATACTCATCCAGAAGTCTTTTAAAAGACCCCAGCGAGTTCGCCTCCACCACCACTGATGGCAGCCGATTCCATTCACTCACCACCCTCTGAGTGAAAAACTTACCCCTAACATCACTTCTGTACTTGCCTCCCCGCACCTTAAATCTGTGTCCTCTCTTAGCGACCATTTCAACCCGGGGAAATAGCCTCTGAGAATCCACCCTATCTATTCCTCTCAGCATTTTATAAACTTCTATCAGGTCGCCTCTCAACTTTCGTCTCTCCAGGGAAAAGAGACCCAGCTCCCTCAACCTAACTTCATAAGGCATGCCTCCCAGTCCAGGCAACATCCTTGTAAATCTCCTCTGTACCCTTTCAATAGCTTCTACGTCTTTCCTATAGTGAGGCGACCAGAACTGCGCACAGTACTCCAAATGAGGCCTGACAAGGGTCCTATAAAGTTGCAACATTACCTCCCGATTCCTAAACTCAATCCCTCGATTAATGAAGGCCAGTACACCATACACCTTCTTGACCACATCCTCCACCTGCGAGGCCGATTTAAGAGTCCTGTGGACCCGGACCCCAAGATCCTTCTGCTCTTCAACACTCTTGGGCCGAAGGGCCTGTTTGTGCTGTAGTGTTCTACTAAGACTCCTGCCCTTGATAGTGCCCTTGAGGAGCAGTGTCTGGCAATACAACGGGATATTGATAGGCTGGTATATTGGGCAGATATATGGCAAATGGAGTTTAATCCGGATAAATGTGAGGTGATGCATTTTGGCCGGAATAATGTCGGGGGGAGTTATATGATAAAGGGAAAGCCTATAAAGAGTATAGAAAAGCAGCGGGACCTGGGGGTGCAAGTGCACAAGTCTTTGAAGGTGGCAGTACAAGTGGAGAAGGCTGTGAAGAAAGCTTATGGTATGTTAGCCTTTATAGGAAGGGGTATAGAATGTAAGAGCTGGAGTCTAATGTTGCAGTTGTATAGAACATTGGTTAGGCCGCATTTGGAGTACTGTGTCCAGTTCTGGTCACCTTACTACCGGAAGGACATGGAGACTCTGGAGAGAGTGCAGAAGAGGTTTACCAGGATGTTGCCTGGTATGGAAGGACTGGATTATGAGGAAAGATTGAGCAAATTGGGGCTGTTTTCTCTTGAAAGACGGCGACTGAGAGGGGAATCTAATAGAGGTATATAAGATTATGAAGGGTATAGATAAACAGTGGTAAGCTATTTCTTATGTTAGGGACGCACAGTATGAGGGGCCACAGGCTTAGGGTGGGGGGGGGGGCGGGGGGGGAGATATAACACAGATATTAGAGGGAGGTTTTTCACACAGAGGCTAGTGGGGGTATGGAATACTCTGCCAAGCAAGGTGGTGGAGGCAGGCACGCTGGATTTGTTTAAGAGTTACTTAGACGGGCACGAGTGGGTTGGAGATGGGAGGATATAGGAGACTGTTTTAAATAAGGGTCATTAGCATTGGGACGTCCCTGGTAATGTATAAGGATGAGGAATGATACTAATGTTTTTCTTTTTTAATCCACAGGTGTTAAGTCGGTCCGCCTTGTTGTCCAATAGGGGCATACACGCGATGGGTCGTACTTGGGCTGCTCTTGGATGTTCGAGAATAGCCTAGTGCTTCGCGTCGCTAGTGTGCGCTTAAACTGGACCAGATACTGGGCAACACGACAGCTCAGTGACTATCCGTGTTTGCTGTGCAGACACATGGATTTGGGCCAATGTCTGTGGGAGTTTGCGCATTCTCCCCGTGCTTGCGTGGGTTTTCTCCGGGTGCTCCGGTTTCCTCCCACACCCCAAAGCTGTGCTATTGGACTGATTGGAGGTAATAAATTGTCCCTAAATTAGTTTCCCTCAATGTGGAATGCCATGGTCATGGATGGGGGTCATGGGTGGAGGGGGGACTGGTAGTGTTGGGGTGGCGGTGCGGGCTCGTTGGGCCAGGGGGCCTGTTGCCCGGGCTGTTTTTGTTCTTTGAAAGGAGAGGTCACCCTGCTGGGAGTTTTCTATAGGCCTCCGAAAAGTTCCAGAGATGTAGAAGAAAGGATTGCAAAGATGATTCTGGATAGGAACGAAAGTAAATGCACAAGCTTTCGAGGTTTCCCTCTTGGTCAGGTGAATGGAGAGTTCTGGCCTCGGACAGAGCATATAAAGCACAGACAGTTTACAGATTACTGATTAGAATGTGAATCTTTACACCTAACCTGCTGTTCAAGTCCTGAAGTGGCTGTCAATGTGTGTGGAAGGAGCACTGATCACAGGTTAAAGAGATGTATATTGTCTCCAGACAGCACAGTGAGTGAGGTTTTGCAAACCCAGGCAAGTCACGGGGGTTACAGATAGTGTGACATGAACCCAAGATCCCTGTTGAGACCGTCCTCAAGTGTATGGAACTTGGCTATCAACAATCACCAGGCAAGACTTTCCCTTCCTGTTGGTGAACACTTCAGTGGTCACGGGCATTCAGCCTCTGACCTTCGGGTAAGCGTTCTCCAAGGCGGCCTTCACGACACACGACTGCGCAGAGTCGCTGAGCAGAGACTGATAGCCAAGTTCTGCACACATGAGGACGGTCTCAACAGGGATCTTGGGTTCATGTCGCACTATCTGTAACCCCCAAGACTTGCCTGGGTTTGCAAAACCTCACTTACTGTACTGTCTGGAGACAATACACATCTCTTTAACCTGTGATCAGTGCTCCTTCCACACATATTGTCAGCCACTTCAGGACTTGAACAGCAGGTTAGGTGTAAAGATTCGCATTCTAATCAGTAATCTCTAAATTGTCTGTGCTTTATATGCTCTGTCCGAGGCCAGAACTCTCCATTCACCTGACGAAGAGGGAAACCTCGAAAGCTTGTGCGTTTACTATCAAATAAATCGGTTGGACTAAAACCTGGTGTTGCCAGACTTTTTACTGTGTTTACCCCAGTCCAACGCCGGCACATCCACATCAGGAGCGAAAGTAACAGGGCAGTTGTTATGGGGGATTTTAACTTTACAAATATTGACTGGAAACGCTATAGTTCGAGTACATTAGCGGGGGCAGTTTTTGTCCAATGTGCACAGGAGGGTTTCCTGACACAGAATGTACATAGACCAACAAGAAGACCACATTGGATTTGGTACTGGGTAATGAACCAGACCAGATGTTAGACTTGGAGGTAGGTGAGCACTTTGGTGATAGTGACCATGATTCAGTTACGTTTACTTTCGTGATGGGAAGGGATAGGTATATACCGCAGGGCGAGAGTTAGAGCGGGGGAAAGGAAATAATGTTGCGATTAGGTGAGATTTAGGAAGCATAGGATGTGGAAGGAAACTGCAAGGGATGGGCACAACTGAAATGTGGAGCTTGTTCAAGGAACTGCTACTGCGTGTTCTTGGTAAGTATGTACCTGTCAGAAAGGGAGGAAGAGGTCGAGCAAGGGAACCGTGGTTTACTAAAGAAGTTGTATCTCTTGTGAAGAGAAAGGAGAAGGCTTATGTAAAGATGAGACGTGAAGGCTCAGTTAGGGCACTTGAGTTACAAGTTAGCCAGGAAGGACCGAAAGAGAGAGCTAAGAGGAGCCAGGAGGGGACATGAGAAGTCTTTGGCAGGTAGGATCAAGGAAAACCCTAAAGCTTTCTACAGGTATATCAGGGATAAAAGAATGACTAGGTTAAGGTTAGGGCCAGTCAAGGACAGTAGTGGGAAATTGTGCATGGAGACTGGAGACAGAAGAGGCGCTGAATGAATATTTTTTGTCAGTATTCACGCAGGAAAAAGACAATGTTGTTGAGGAGAATGCTGAGATACAGGCTATTAGACTAGACGGGATTGAGGTTCATAAGGAGGAGGTGTTTGCAATTCTGCAAAGTATGAAAATAGATAAGTCCAATGGGTCAGATGAGATTTATCCTAGGATTCTCTGGGAAGCTAGGGAAGAGATTGCAGAGCCTTTGGCTTTGATCTTTATGTCATCATTGTCTGCAGCAATAGTGCCAGAAGATTGGAGGAGAGCAAATGTTGTCCCCTTGTTCAAGAAGGGGAGTAGAGACAACCCTGGTAATCACAGACCAGTGAGCCTTACTTCTGTGGTGGGCAAAGTTTTGGAAGGGATTATAAGAGATAGGATTTATAGTCATCTCGAGAGAAATAATTTGATTCGGGATAGTCAACACGGTTTTGTGAAGGGTAGGTTGTGACTCACAAACCTTAATTCAGTTCTTTGAGAAGGTGACCAAAGAGGTGGATGAGGGTAAAACAGTTGATGTGGTGTATATGGATTTCAGTAAAGCGTCTGATAAGGTTCCCCACGGTAGGCTATTGTAGAAGATACAGAAGCCTGGGATTAAGGGTGATTAAGCAATTTGGATCAGGAATTGGCTAGCTGTAAGACAGAGGGTGGTGGTTGATGGGAAATGTTCGTCCTGGAGTTCAGTTACAAGTGGTGTACCCCAAGGATCTGTTTTGGGACCACTGCTGTTTGTCATTTTTATAAACAACCTGGACGAGGGCGTAAAAAGGTGGGTTAGTAAATTTGCAGATGACACTAAAGTCAGTGGAGTTGTGGACAGTGCAGAAGGATGTTGCAAGTTACAGAGGGACATAGTTAACCTGCAGAGCTGGGCTGAGAGGTGGCAAATGGAGTTTAATGCGGAAAAGTGTGAGGCGATTCACTTTGGAAAAAGTAACAGGAATACAGAGTACTGGGCTAATGGTAAGATACTTGGTAGTGTGGTCGAGCTGAGAGATCTCGGTGTCCATGTGCTTCGGTGTCTGAAAGTTGGCACCCAGGTTGATAGGGTTGTCAAGAAAGTGTACAGTGTGTTAGCTTTTATTGGTAGAGGGATCAAGTTTCGGAGCGATGAAGTCAGGTTGCAGCTGTACAAAACTCTGGTGCGGCCACACTTCGAGCACTGCGTACAATTCTGGTCGCTGCATTATAGGAAGGATGTGGAGGCATTGAAAAGGGTGCACAAGAGACTTATCTCGAGATTTATCGATGAAGAATAAGTATGGCAAGTTCTGGGAACATTAAATAACGAAAGATATTGTGAGCCTAGCTAAAGAGAAAAAGGAAGCACTTGTCAAATCTAGGAAGCTGGGAATACATAAAGCAAGTGTGGAATAAAGAAAAGTAGAAAGAAACTTAAGCAAGGAGAGTAATGAATTGATTAGAGACAGTCAGCATGGTTTTGTAGCAGGTAGGTCGTGCCTTACTAACCTTATTGAGTTCTTTGAGAAAGTGACCAAAGAGGTGGATAGGGGTAAGGCAGTTGACGTGGTATATATGGATTTTAGTAAGGCGTTTGATAAGGTTCACCACGGTAGGCTTCTGCAGAAAATGCAGATGTATGGGATTGGGGGTAATCTAGGTACTTGGATCAGGAATTGGCTAGCAGATAGGAGACAGAGGGTGGTGGTTGATGGTAAACATTCGTCATGGAGTTCGGTTACGAGTGGTGTGCCTCAGGGATCTGTTTTGGGGCCACTGCTGTTTGTAATTTTTATTAATGATCTGGATGAGGGTATAGTTGGGTGGATTAGTAAGTTTGCTGATGACACCAAAGTTGGAGGTGTGGTAGATTGTGAGGAAGGGTGTCATAGTTTGCAGGAAGGCTTGGACAGGTTGCAGAGCTGGGCCGAGAGGTGGCGGATGGAGTTTAATGCGGAGAAGTGTGAGCTAATTCATTTCGGTAGGAGTAACAGATGTGTTGCGTGTAGGGCTAACGGGAGGACTTTGAATAGTGTGGATGAGCAGAGGGATCTAGGTGTATGTGTACATAGATCCCTGAAAGTTGGGAATCAAGTAGATAAGGTTGTTAAGAAGGCATACGGTGTCTTGGCGTTTATTGGTAGGGGGACTGAATTTAGGAGTCGCAGCGTCATGTTGCAACTGTACACAACTCTGGTGCGGCCGCACTTGGAGTACTGTGTGCAGTTCTGGTCCCCACATTACAGGAAGGACGTGGAGGCTTTGGAGAGGGTGCAGAGGAGGTTTACCAGGATGTTGCCTGGTATGGAGGGGAGGTCCTATGAGGAGAGACTGAGGGATTTGGGGTTGTTTTCGCTGGAAAGAAGGAGGCTAAGAGGGGATCTTATTGAAACATATAAGATGATTAGAGGTTTAGATAGGGTGGATAGTGATAGCCTTTTTCCTCGTATGGAGAAAGCTAGCACGAGGGGGCATGGCTTTAAATTAGGGGGGGGGGGGTAGTTATAGGACGGATGTCAGGGGTAGGTTCTTTACCCAGAGGGTGGTGAGGGACTGGAATGCCCTGCCTGCTGCAGTTGTAAATGCGCCTAGTTTGGGGGCGTTTAAGAGATCTGTGGATAGGTTTATGGACGAAAAGGGATTGGTTTAGATTAGTGGGTCAGTGTTTTTTTTTAAAAAACTGGTCGGTGCAACATCGTGGGCCAAAGGGCCTGTTCTGCGCTGTAATGTTCTATGTTTAAAGAGGGCTTAAAGGGGTCACGAAAAAGCATTGGCCAGCAGGATTAAGAAAAATCCCATAGCTTTTTGTATCGAAGGAAATAAAGGAGAATATTAAATTAAAAGCTGATGTGTTCAGAGTGGCTAAAAGTAGTGGGCGATTAGAAGATTGGGAAAGGTTTAAAAATCAACAAAGAATGACTAAGAAGTTGATAAAGAAAGGAAGGATAGACTATGAAGCTAAACTAGCACTAAATATAATAAAGGACAGTAAGAGTTTTTACAAACATATAAAGAGGAGGAGGCTGGCTAGAGTGAACGTTGGACCCTTAGTGGATGAGAAGGGGGATTTAGCGGTGGGAGATGAGGAAATGGTTGAGGCCTTAAATAAGTTTTTTGTCTCAGTCTTCACGGAGGAGGACGCGAATACTTTGCCGGGTATTAAAGATAGAAGGATGGTAGGAGTTGAGGTCCTGAATGCGATTACTGTCACTAGAGAGATAGTGCTTGATAGACTAACGGGACTGATGGTGGACAAGTCCCCAGGACCGGATGGAATGCATCCCAGGGTTCTGAAGGAAATGGCAGAGGTGATAGTGGATGCCTTAGTGATTATTTACCAAACTTCGCTGGATTCCGGGAAGTGCCAGAAGATTGGAAAACGGCTAATGTTACGCTGCTGTTTAAAAAAGGTAGCAGACAAAAGGCAGGGAATGATAGGCCAGTTAGCTTAACGTCTGTTGTTGGAAAATGCTTGAATCTGTCATCAAAGAAGAAATAGCGAGGCACCAGGAAAGGAATGGTTTGATAGAGCAGACGCAGCACAGATTCGTTAAGGGGAAGTCGTGTTTGATGAATTTATTGGATTTCTATGAGGATGTGACTAGTGCAGTAGACAGAGGGGAACCGGTGGATGTGGTGTTTCTCAACTTTCAAAAGGCGTTTGATAAGGTGCCTCACAAAAGGTTGCTGCAGAAGGTTAGGGGGCATGGAGCTGGGGGTAAGGTATTAGCGTGGATAGAGGATTGGTTGTCTAATAGGAAGCAGAGAGTTGGTATCAATGGGTGCTATTCTGATTGGCAGTTGGTGAGTAGTGGAGTGCTACAGGGATCGGTGCTGGGGCCTCAGCTATTTACCATTTATATAGATGATCTGGATGAGGGGGCTGAGTGTAGGGTGACGAAATTTGCTGATGACACAAATATGAGTGGAAAAGCAAATTGTGCAGAGGGTGTGGAAAGTCTGCAGAGAGATAAGGACTGTAGAAAGGAGCTTAAAAGGGAAATTAGGAGAGCCAGAAGGGATCATGAGAAGACCTTGGCGGGTAAGATTAAGGAGAATCCCAAGGCCTTCTATAAATATGTGAAAGGTAAAAGGATAAGAGAAGGGATAGGACCTATAAAAGGTGAAGGGGGAAAGGTCTGTGTGGAACCAGAAGAAATGGCAGAGGTGCTTAATGAGTACTTTGCCTCAGTATTCACAGTGGAAACTGATCTGGGAGATTTTGCTACGGATGGAAAAGATTGAGTATGTGGATATTAAGGAGGAGGATGTGTTAGAACTTTTGAATTCTATCAAGATAGATAAGTCGCCGGGACCAGATTGGATGTACCCCAGGATACTGTGGGAGGCGAGGGAAGTGATTGCAGAGCCCCTGGCGATGATCTTTGCGTCGTCAACGGAGACGAGAGAGGTTCCGGAAGATTGGAGGATTGCGGATGTAGTTCCTATTTTCAAGAAAGTGAACAGAGATAGCCCGGGAAATTACCGACCGGTGAGTCTGACCTCAGTGGTTGGTAAGCTGATGGAGAGGCTTCTGAGGGACAAGATTTACGAGCATTTGGAGAGGTTTGACATGATCAGAAATAGCATGGTTTTGTCAAGGGCAGGTCGTGCCTTACGAGCATGGTTGAGTTCTTCGAAAATGTGACTGAACACATTGACGAAGGAAGAGCGGTGGACGTGGTGTACATGGACTTCAGCAAGGCGTTTGATAAGGTCCCCCATGCAAGACTTCTTGAGAAGGTGAGAGGGCATGGGATCCAAGAGCCTTTGGCCTTGTGGATCCAGAACTGGCTTGCCTGCAGAAGGCAGAGAGTGGTTGTGGATTGGTCTTTTTCGGCACGGAGGTCAGTCACCAGTGGAGTGCCCCAGGGATCTGTTCTGGGACCCTTGCTGTTTGTCATTTTCATAAATGACCTGGATGAGGAAGTGGAGGGATGGGTAAGTAAGTTCGCTAATGACACGAAGGTCGGTGGTGTTGTGGATGGTCTGGAAGGATGTCAAAAGTTGCAGCAGGACATAAATAGGATGCAGGACTGGGCGGAGAAGTGGCAGATGGACTTCAACGCGGATAAATGTGTAGTCGTCCATTTTGGCAGAACCAACGGGATGAACGAGTACACTATCAAGGGCAGGAGTCTTAGTAGTGTTGAAGAGCAGAAGGGTCCGGGTCCACAGGACTCTTAAATTGGCCTCGCAGGTGGAGGATGTGGTCAAGAGGGCGTATGGTGTACTGGCCTTCATTAATCGAGGGATTGAGTTTAGGAATCGGGAGGTAATGTTGCAACTTTATAAGACCCTTGTCAGGCCTCATTTGGAGTACTGTGCGCAGTTCTGGTCGCCTCACTATAGGAAAGACGTAGAAGCTACTGAAAGGGTACAGAGGAGATTTACAAGGATGTTGCCTGGACTGGGAGGCATGCCTTATGAAGTTAGGTTGAGGGAGCTGGGACTCTTTTCCCTGGAGAGACGAAGGTTGAGAGGTGGCCTGATAGAAGTTTATAAAATGTTGAGAGGAATAGATAGGGTGGATTCTCAGAGGCTATTTCCCCGGGTTGAAATGGTCGCTACGAGAGGACACAGATTTAAGGTGCGGGGAGGGAAGTACAGAAGTGATGTTAGGGGTAAGTTTTTCACTCAGAGGGTGGTGAGTGAATGGAATCGGCTGCCGTCAGTGGTGGTGGAGGCGAACTCGCTGGGGTATTTTAAAAGACTTCTGGATGAGTATATGGGGTTTAATGGGATTGGGGGTTATAGGTAGGTCTATAGATTGGTAGGTGTTGATGTGATCGGCGCAACTCGTGGGCCGAAGGGCCTGTTTGTGCTGTAGTGTTCTATGTTCTAGATCTGGATAGGCTAAGTGAGTGGGTGAGGACCTGGCAGATGTAGTACAATGTTTGCAAGTGTGAGGTTATCCACTTTGGCAGAAATAATAGTAGGAGGGATTACTATTTAAAGGCGAAAAGCTGCAGCATGCTATGGTGCAGAGGGACCTGGGGGTCCTTGTGCATGAGTCGCAAAAAACCAGTCTGCAGGTGATCAAGAAGGTGAATAGAATGTTGGCCTTTATAGCGAGGGGGATAGAATATAAAAGCAGGGAGGTCTTGCTGCAACTGTACAGGGCACTGGTGAGGCCGCAGCTGGAGTACTGTGTGCAGTTTTGGTCACCGCACTTGCGCAGGGATATTTTGGCCTTGGAGGGAGTGCAGAGGAGGTTCACTAGGCTGATACCGGAGTTGAGGGGGTTGAACTATGAGGAGAGGCTAAATAAACTAGGCTTGTACTCGTTAGAGTTTAGAAGAATGAGGGGAGATCTCATTGAGACGTATAAGATGTTGAATGGGATGGGTAGGATAGAGGTGGAGAGGCTCTTCCCGCTCAGAAAGGACAGTAGGACTAGAGGGCACAGCCTCAGGATAAAGTGGGGGGCGGTTTAGAACGGAGTTGAGGAGGAACTTCTTCACTCAAAGGGTGGTGAATCTCTGGAATTCTCTGCCCGTTGAAGTGGTGGAGGCTGCCTCGCTCAATATTTTTAAGACTCGGGTTGATAGGTTTTTGATAGGCAAGGGAATTAAGGGTTATGGGGAGAGGGCGGGAATGTGGAACTGAGCCACGACAGATCAGCCATGATCTTATTGAATGGCGGGGCAGGCTCGAAGGGCTGGATGGCCTACTCCTGCTCCTATTTCTTATGTCCTTATGTTCCGCAGGGCTCTGTACTGGGACCTCTGCTATTTGTGATATATATAAACGATTTGGAAGAAGGTGCAACTGGTGTGATCAGTAAGTTTGCAGACGATACAAAGATGGCTGGACTTGCGGATAGCGATGAACATTGTCAGAGAATACAGCAGGATATAGAAAGGGTGGAAAATTGGGCGGAGAAATGGCAGATGGAATTTAATCCAGATAAATGCGAAGTGATGCATTTTGGTAGAACTAATGTGTGTGGGCGGGGGGGGGGGGGGGGATACAATAAATGGCAGAACCACCAAGAGTATAGACACACAGAGGGACCACAGATCCTTGAAGGTGGCATCACAGATAGAGAAAGTGGTGAAGAAGGCATATGGTATGCTTGCCTTTATAGGACAGGGTATAGAGGGAAAAAAATTACTGTCTGATGTTACAGCTGTATAGAATGTTGGTTAGGCCACATCTGGAGTACTGCGTCCAGTTCTAGTCGCCACACTACCAAAAGGACGTGGAGGCTTTGGAGAGAGTACAGAAAAGGTTTACCAGGATGTTGCCTGGTATGAAGGGTCTTAGCTATGAGGAGAGATTGGGTAAACTGGGGTTGTTCTCCCTGGAAAGATGGAGAATGAGGGGAGACCGAATAGAGGTGTATAAAATTATGAAGGGCATAGATGGGGTGAATAGTGGGAAGCTTTTTCCCAGATCGGAGGCGATGAACACGAGGGGTCACAGGTTCAAGGTGAGGGGGGGCGAGGTTTAACTCAGATATCAGAGGGACATATTTTACGGAGAGTGAGGGGGGCCTGGAATGCACTGCCAAGCAGGGTGGTGGAGGCGGAGACGCTGGGATCGTTTAAGACTTATCTGGATAGTCACATGAACAGCCTGGGAATGCAGGGATACAAATGAATGGTCTAGTTGGACCAATGAGCGGCGCAGGCTTGGAGGGCCGAAGGGCCTGTTTCCTGTGCTGTACTGTTCTTTGTTCTTGTTCTTTGACTTAACCCTTAAGTTAACATAACAACAATTATAATGCCAAGAGAAAAACGAAAAGAAAATCATTTAGCAGTCACCAGCCAATCACTTAGCTACTGGCTGTGATGTCATGGCTCAATCTCTTTCTACTCTTCTCTTGCCCTCAAGTCTCCCTCGCACGTAATGGAGGTGGTAGAGTGAAAGTTTTTATTCAGTTAGGGAATCAAGGGTTATGGGGATAAGGTGGGAAAGTGGAGTCATGATTTCAGTAAATAGCAGCACAGACTCGTTAGGCCAAATGATCTACTGCTGTTCGACAGCTTATCATAGAAACTCTACAGTGCAGAAGGAGGCCATTTGGCCCATAGGGTCTGCACCGACAACAATACCACCCCAGGTCCCATCCCCACAACCCCACACATATACCTCGCTAATTCCTCTAACGTACATATCCTGTGACATTAAGGAGCAATTTAGTATGGCCAAACAACCTAATCTGCACATCTTTGACTGTGGGAGGAAACCCACGCAGATACAGGGAGAACATGCAAACTGCACACAGGCAGTGACCCAAGCCGGGAATTGATCTCCAGGTCCCTGGCGCTGAGGCAGCAGTGCTAACCACTGTGGCACTGTGCCACCCACGTGGCCTAAGCCTTCGACTCAACATTTACTAGACTGATGGCTGGGATGAGGGGACTTTCCTGTGAGGATAGGCTGAATATTTTTCTAATTCTTTCTCAGGACGTGGATGTAGCTAGCTAATCCACCATTTATTAGCATCCCCTAACTGTTCTTGAAATTGGGTCTGTAATCTCTCGAGTTTAGAAAAATGATCTCATTGAAACATTCACGATTCTGAGTGATGGAGCTTAGCGGGGTAGATACTGAGAAGTTGCTTCCCCTGGCTGGGAATCGAGAACACAAAGACATAGTTTCAGGATAAGCGGTTATCATGAAGGACTGAGATGGAGTGAGAATGTGTGTCATTGGGATTCTCTTCCCGGTAGGTTTACGGATGCTCCACTGTTGATCGACAGACAGATTTCTGATCTCTTAGCAAATCAAAGGATATGGGCAGCAAGTAGGAACTTCAAGTTGAGGTAATACATCAGTCATGATCGTACTGAATGGTGGAATGGTTTCTAAGAGCCTAATTGTCCAATTCTTGCTTTTATTCTGTTCTTAATCAAGGGTGTGGAGATGCTGGCATTGGACTGGGGTAAGCACAATAAGAAGCCTCACAACGCCAGGTTTAAGTCCAACAGGTTCATTTGGTAGCAAAGCCATTGTGCATTTGCTACCAAATAAACCTGATGTTTTGAGATTTCTTACTTAATCAAGGGTCCATCCCATTGCACCACCCATTGTCAGGGGAAATACGATCCAATATGTGTTACATTTTCTGGATTAATATCGACAATCGATGCACAGTCTCAGACATCAGGATCAATGAAGGATCCCAACATACTCCACGAAAGCGAGCTGAGGCCGAGATTTCAGGTAATTAATGGTCAGTTGAAGAGGAGCCAGTAACAGTTTGGTTTTGGAAGACCTTCAGAGCAGATAAGTAAAATGTCAGATAATCTTGCAGATTCTTCTGTGACATACACACCTTTGGTATAAAGAGCTTTGTGAACTTTGGAGGGTCTCTGCGGAGTAGCTGAGGCAGAGAATCCTGGCGGTAGACGGACATGTATAAGCACCAGCACACTGGGCCGTACAGCTGGGTGTTTGAAGGGCATAGTGCTGAAAAACAGCCGGACACCTGGATCCAAGGGAAAGATAACCGTCAGTGACACTTGAATATAAATCACTGTAGCAACAGGAGTCAGTGTGATCAGAGTTGAGAGAGTAATCAGTGCACCTGAACTGCAGACTGCAGCCAACAGATTTGTCAAACATCATTTCCCTTGCAAATTCACTGCCCAATTTTTTCTCAGTGCTCAGTTACATAGAACACTACAGCACAAACAGGCCCTTCGGCCCACAAGTTGCACCGATCACATCTATACCTACCAAGCCAGAGAACTATCTGTAACTCCCAATCCATTAGATCCCATATACTCATCCAGAAGTCTTTTAAAACACCCCAGCGAGTTCGCCTCTACCACCACCAACAGCAGCCGATTCCACTCACTCACCACAATCTGAGTGAAAAACTTACCCCTAATATCTCCTCTGTACTTGCTTCCCAGCACCTTAAACCTGCGTCCTCTCGTAGCGATCATTTCAGCCCTGGGAAATAGCCTCCGAGAATCCACCCTATGTATTCCTCTCAATGTTTTATAAACCTCTATCAGGTCGCCTCTCAACCTTCGTCTCTCCAGGGAGAAGAGACCAAGCTCCCTCAACCTGTCTTCATAATGCAGAGAATTCCAGAGACTCACCACCCTTTGAGTGAAGAAGTTCCTCCTCAACTGTGATCTAAACTGCCCTCCCCCTTATTTTGAGGCTGTGCCCTCTAGTTCTATATAAATGATTGAGAGGAAAATGTAACTGGTTTGAATAGTAAGTTTGCCAGCGATACAAAGATTGGTGGATTTGCAGATGGCGATGAGGACCATTAGAGGATACAGCAGGATATAGATCGGTTGGAGACTTGGGCGAAGGAATGGCAGATGGAGTTTAATCCAGATAAATGTGAAGTAATACATTCTGGAAGGTCTAATACAGGTAGGAAATATACATTAAATAGCAGAAACCTTAACTGTATCGATAGGCAGAGGGATCTGGGTGTGCTGGTCTACAGGTCACTGAAAATGGCAACACAGGTGGAGAAGGTAGTCAATAAGACATATGGCATGCTTGCCTTCATTTCCAGGGCACTGAGTTGAAAAATTGGCAAGTCATGTTGCAGCTTCATAGAACTTTAGTTCGGCCACACTTGGAATATCATGTTCAATTCGGGTTGCCACACTACCAGAATTGTGGGAGCTTTGGGAAGGGTACAGAAGAGATTTACCAGGATGCTGCCTGATCTGGAGGGCATTAGTATCAATGGGTGGTATTCTGGTTGGCGGTTGGTGACTAGTGGAGTGCCGCAGGGATCGGTGCTGGGGCCTCAACTGTTTACCATTTATATAGATGATCTGGAGGAGGGGGCTGAGTGTAGGGTGACGAAATTTGCTGATGACATGAAGATGATTGGAAAAGCAAATTGCATGGAGGGTGTGGAAAGTCTGCGGAGAGATCTGGATAGGCTGAGCGAGTGGGCGAGGACCTGGCAGATGGAGTATAATGTTAGCAAATGTGAGGTTATCCACTTTGGCAGGAATAGTAGTAGGAGGGATTATTAATTAAAAGGCGAAAAGCTGCAGCATGCTATGGTGCAGAGGGACCTGGGAGTCCTTGTGCACAAGTTGAAAAAACCCAGTCTGCAGGTGCAGCAGGTGATCAAGAAGGCGAATGGGATGCTGGCCTTTATAGCGAGGGGGATAGAATATAAAAGCAGGGAGGTCTTGCTGCAACTGTACAGGGTACTGGTGAGGCCGCAGCTGGAGTACTGTGTGCAGTTTTGGTCGCCGCACTTGCGGAAGGATATATTGGCCTTGGAGGGAGTGCAAAGGAGGTTCACTAGGCTGATACCGCAGATGAGGGGTTTGGCCTATGAAGAGAGACTAAATAGACTGGGTCTGTACTCATTGGAGTTTAGAAGGATGAGGGGGGATCTTATAGAAACATATAAGATAATGAAAGGGATGGATAGGGCAGAGGTAGAGAGATTCTTCCCACTTAGAAAGGATAGCAGGACTAGAGGACACAGCCTCAAGATAAGGCGGGGGGCAGTTTAGATCAGAGTTGAGGAGGGACTTCTTCACTCAAAGGGTGGTGAATCTCTGGAATTCTCTGCCCGTTGAAGTGGTGGAGGCTACCTCACTAAATATAGTTAAGTCACGTGTAGATAGGTTTTTGATAGACAGGGGAATTAAGGGTTATGGAGAGAAAGCAGGAAAGTGGAACTGATCCACTTCAGATCAGCCATGATTTTATTGAATGGCGGGGCAGGCTCAAAAGGCTAGATGGCCTACTCCTGCTCCTATTTCTTATGTTCTTATTAGCTTTGAAAAGAGATTGGAGAAACTTCGTTTGTTCTCACTGGAACAACCGAGGTTGAAGGGAGAACTGGTGGAAGCCTGCAAGATTATGAGGGGCATGGACAGAGTGGATGGTCAGAAATTTTTTTCCAGGGTGGAAGAGTCAATTACTAGGGGGGCACAGGTTTAAGGTGCGAGGGGCAAGGTTTAAAGGAGATGCATGAGTCAAGTTTTTCTTAAAACACAGACGATGGTAGGTGGCTGAAACTTGCTGTCAGGGGTAGTGAAAGCAGGCATAATGACTTTTAAGGGGTGTCGGGGACAAACACATGAGCAGGATGGGAATAAATGAATATGGTCCCTGGAAGGGTAGGGGGTTTTACTTCAGTTGGGCAGCATGGCCGGTGCAGGTTTGGAGGGCCAAAGAGCCCGTTCCTGTGCTGTAACTTTCTTTGTTCTCTTTATATATGCTATCCACGATGTTCTTTGACTCACGGATGCTCCCCAGTGTCTCCAGTCGCCGCTCCAGCTCTGAACCTCGAGCTTCCAGGAGCTGTAGCTGGAGATACTTCCTGCACACACGTTGACCCAGGGATTGGAACCGTCTCCAGCCTGCTACATGGAGCAAGAGGAATAAACCACGGTTTGGAGTTGTGACAGTAGGGAATTTTAATTTTCCATATATAGATTGGGACTTGCATACTGTTAAAGGTTTAGACAGGGTAGAGTCTGTAAAATGAATTCAGGAGAATTTTCTACATCAGTATATAGAGGTGCCAACTCGAGAGGACGTGATATTGGATCTCCAATTGGGAAATGTGTTAGGGCAGGTGTTGGATGCAAGTGTGAGGGAACACTTTGGATCCAGTGATCATAATGCCATTAGTTTCAACCTGATCATGGATAAGGATGGATCTGGTCCTCGGGATGAAGATCTGAACTGGAAAAAGACCAAATTTGATGAAATGAGATGGGATCTGGGAAGTATGGATTGGCACAGGCTGTTCTCTGGTAAGGATGTAACTGGAAAGTAGGAGGCCTTCAAAGGAGAAATTTTGAGCGTGCAGAGTTTGTATGTTCCTGTCAGGATTAAAGGCCAAGTAAATAGGAATAAGGAACCTTGGTTCTCAAGGGAGATTGTAATAGTGATTAAGAGGAAGAGACAATTGTATGAAATGTCCAGGCAGCAAGGAATAGATCAGACGCTCGAGGAGTACAAAAAGTGCAAGAAGCTACTTAAGAGGGAAATCAGGAGGGCTAAATGAAAACATGAGGTTGCTTTGGCAGACAGGGTGAAGGGAAATCCAAAGAGCTTCTACAGGTATGTTAGGAACAAAAGGGTAGCGAGGGATAAAATTGGTCCTCTTGAAGACCAGAGTGGTAGACTGTGTATTGAACCAAAAGAGATGGGGGAGATACTAAATGTTTTTTTTCCATCCGTATTTACTGAGGAAACAGGCATGGAGACTCCAGAAATAGGGCAAACAGGTAGGGAGGTCATGGAACCTTTACTGATTACAGAGGTGGTGGTGCTGGCAGTCTTGAGGCAAATAAGAGTGGATAAATCCCCAGGGCCGGACAGGGTATTCCCACGGACCTTGAGGGAGGCCAGTAGTGAACTTGCAGGGGCCCTGGCAGACATATTTAAAATGACAGTATTCGCCAGGGAGGCGCCGGATGATTGGAGGGTGGCTCATGTTGTTCAGTTGTTTAAAAAAGGTTCCAAAAGAAATCCAGGAAATTATAGGCCAATAAGTTTGATGTCGATGGTGGGCAAGTTATTGGAAGGTGTGATAAGGGATGGGATCTACAAATATTTCAATAGACGGACTTATTAGGGAGAGTCAACATGGCTTTGTGCGTGGCAGGTCACGTTTGACCTATCTATTAGTATTTTTTGAGGAGGTCACCAGGAAAGTGGATGACAGAGGGGGGTGGATATTGTCTACCTGGAATTTAGCAAGGCCTTTGACGAGGTCCCTCATGGGAGGTTAATTAGGAAGGTTCAGTCACTAGGTATAGATGGGGAAGTTGTAAATTGGATTAGACACCGGCACAATGGAAGAAGCCAGAGAATGGTTGCGGAGGATTGCTTCTCTGGGTGGAGGCCTGTAACTAGTGGTGTGTTGCAGGGATTGGTGTTGGGTCCATTGTTGTTTGTCATCTATATCAATGATTTGGATAATAATGTGGTAAATTGGATCAGCAAATTTGCCAACGATTCAAAGACTGGAGGTGTAGGGGACAGTGAGGAAGGTTTTCAAACCTTGCAGAGGGATTTGGACCAATGGCAAATGAAATTTAACGCAGACAAGTGTGAGGTATTGCACGTTGGAAGGACAAACAAAGTAGAACATACAGGGTAAATGGTAGGACTCTGAAGAGTGCAGTTGAACAGAGGGATCTGGGAATACAGATACAGAATTCCCTAAAAGTGACGTCACAAGTCGATAGGGTCGTAAAGAGTGCTTTTGGTACACTGGCCTTTATAAATCGGAGTATCGAGTATAAAAATTGGAGCGTTATGGTAAGGTTATGTAAGGCCTTGGTGAGGCCGAATTTAGAGTATTGTTTATAGTTTTGGTCACCTAGTTACAGGAAGGATGTAAATAAGGTTGAAAGAGTGCAGAGAAGGTTCACGAGGATGTTGCCAGAACTTGAGAAGCTGAGTTACAGAGAGAGATTGAATAGGTTAGGACTTTATTCCCTGGAGTGTAGAAGAATGAGGGGAGATTTGATAGAGGTGTATCAGATTTTGATGGGTATAGACAGAGTGAATGCAAGCAGGCTTTTTCCACTGAGGCTAGGGGAGAAAAAAAACCAGAGGGCATGGGTTAAGGGTGAAAGGAAAAAAGTTTAAAGGGAATATTAGTGGGAGGCTTCTTCATGCAGAGTGGTGGGAGTGTGGAATGAGCTGCTGGATAAAGTGGTAAATGCGGGATCACTTTTAACATTTAAGAAAAAATTGGATGGGTTCATGGATGAGAGGGGTGTGGAGGATATGGTCCAAGTGCAGGTCAGAGGGACTAGACAAAAAAATGGTTCAGTACAGCCAAGAAGGGCGAATAGGCCTGTTTCTGAGCTGTGATTTTCTAGGGTTATAGGAACATAAGAAATAGGAGCAGGAGTAGGCCATCTAGCCCTTCGAGCCTGCCTTGCCATTCATAGAACACTACAGCACAAACAGGCCCTTTGGCCCACGAGTTGCGCCGATCACATCAACACCTACCAATCTATAGACCTATCTATAACCCCCAATCCCATAAAACCCCATATACTCATCCAGAAGTCTTTTAAAAGACCCCAGCGAGTTTGCCTCCACCACCACTGACGGCAGCCGATTCCATTCACTCACGACCCTCTGAGTGAAAAACTTACCCCTAACATCACTTCTGTACTTGCCTCCCCACACCTTAAATCTGTGTCCTCTCGTAGCGACCATTTCAACCCGGGGAAATAGCCTCTGAGAATCCACCCTATCTATTCCCCTCAACATTTTATAAACTTCTATCAGGTCGCCTCTCAACCTTCATCTCTGCAGGGAAAAGAGACCCAGCTGCCTCAACCTAACTTCATAAGGCACGCCTCCCAGTCCAGGCAACATCCTTGTACATCTCCTCTGCACCCTCTCAATAGCTTCTACGCCCTTCCTATCGTGAGGCGACCAGAACTGCGCACAGTACTCCAAATGAGGCCTGACAAGGGTCTTATAAAGTTGCAAAATTACCTCCCGATTCCTAAACTCAATCCCTCGATTAATGAAGGCCAGTACACCATACGCCCTCTTGACCACATCCTCCACCTGCAAGGCCGATTTAAGAGTCCTGTGGACCCGGACCCCAAGATCCTTCTGCTCTTCAACACTACTAAGACTCCTGCCCTTGAGTGTACTCGTTCATCCCGTTGGTTCTGCCAAAATGGACGACTACACATTTATCCGCGTTGAAGTCCATCTGCCACTTCTCCGCCCAGTCCTGCATCCTATCTATGTCCTGCTGCAACTTCTGACATCCTTCCAGACCATCCACAACACCACCGACGTTCGTGTCATCAGCGAACTTACTTACCCATCCTTCCACTTCCTCATCCAGGTCATTTATGAAAATGACAAACAGCAAGGGTCCTAGAACAGATCCCTGGGGTACTCCACTGGTGACTGACCTCCATGCCGAAAAAGACCCATCCACAAGCACTCTCTGCCTTCTGCAGGCAAGCCAGTTCTGGATCCACAAGGCCAAAGGCTCTTGGATCCCATGCCCTCTCACCTTCTCAAGAAGTCTTGCATGGGGGACCTTATCAAATGCCTTGCTGAAGTCCATGTACACCACGTCCACCGCTCTTCCTTCGTCAATGTGTTCAGTCACATTTTCGAAGAACTCAACCAGGCTCGTAAGGCACGACCTGCCCTTGACAAATCCATGCTGACTATTCCTGATCATGTCAAACCTCTCCAAATGCTCGTAAATCTTGTCCCTCAGAAGCCTCTCCATCAGCTTACCAACCACTGAGGTCAGACTCACCGGTCGGTAATTTCCTGGGCTATCTCTGTTCCCTTTCTTGAAAATAGGAACTACATCCGCAATCCTCCAGTCTTCCGGAACCTCTCCCGTCTCCATTGACGACGCAAAGATCATCGCCAGGGGCTCTGCAATCACTTCCCTCGCCTCCCACAGTATCCTGGGGTACATCCCATCTGGTCCCGGCGACTTATCTATCTTGATAGAATCCAAAAGTTCTAACATATCCTCCTCCTTAATATCCACATACTCAATCTTTTCCATCCGCTGCAAATCCGTAGCAAAATCTCCCAGATCAGTTTCCACTGTGAATACTGAGGCAAAGTACTCATTAAGCACCTCTGCCATTTCTTCTGGTTCTACACAGACCTTTCCCCCTTCACCTTTTATAGGTCCTATCCCTTCTCTTCTCATCCTTTTACTCTTCACATATTTATAGAAGGCCTTGGGATTCTCCTTAATCTTACCCACCAAGGTCTTCTCATGACCCCTTCTGGCTCTCCTAATTTCCCTTTTAAGCTCCCTTCTACAATCCTTATACTCCTCAAGATCCTTAACATCTCCTAGTTCCCTGAACCTTTTGTACACCTTCCTTTTCCTCCTGACTAGGTTCACCACAGCCTTCGTGCACCACAGTTCCCTCGACCTACCAAAACCCCCTTGTCTCATCGGAACGTTGTCATGCAGAGCTCCAAACATTCCTTGAATATCCGCCACCTTCCTTCAGTACTTTTCCCTAAGAACGCCTCCTTCCAGTTTATTTGTCCAAGTAACTTCCTGACTTCTTCGTATTTTCCCTTACTCCAGACAAACACCTTTCTAGCCTGCCTGATCCTATCTCGTTCCAATGCAATTGTGAAGGAGATAGAATTATGATCACCATTCCCAAGATGCTCTCCTACCGAGAGATCCGTCACCTGCCCTGGTTCATTCGCCAGTACCAGGTCAAGTACAGCCTCTCCTCTCGTGGCCTTATCCACATACTGTGTCAGGAAACCTTCCTGAACACACCTAACAAACTCCTCCCCATCCAAACCCCTTACCCTAGGGATATTCCAGTCGATGTTTGGGAAATTGAAGTCTCCCATCATGACAACTCTGTTATTACTACATCTCTCTAGAATCTGTTTCCCTATCTGCACCTCAACTTCCCTGTCACTATTGGGCGGCCTATAGAATACACCCAGCAAAGTTTTCGACCCTTTGCGGTTCGTAACTTCCACCCACACAGACTCTGTAGATAGTCCCTCCACGGCATCCTCTTTCTCTGCAGCCATGACACTGTCCCTGATCAACAGTGCCACTCCACCACCTCTTCTGCCACCCTCCCTGTCCTTCCTGAAGCATCTGAATCCTGGCACCTGAAGTACCCAGTCCTGTCCCTGAGACATCCAAGTCTCCGTAATGGCCACAGTCTCCGTAATGGCCAATAAGATCATGGCTGATAGACAAGGGAATTAAGGGTTATGGGGAGAAAACGGGAAAGTGGAACTGATCCACTTCCACTTTCCCGTTTTCTCCGCATAACCCTTAATTCCCTTGTCTATCAAAAACCTATCTACCCGTGACTTAAATATATTTAGCGAGGTAGCTTCCACCACTTCAACGGGCAGATAATTCCAGAGATTCACCACCCTTTGAGTGAAGAAGTTCCTCCGCAACTCTGATCTAAACTGCGCCCCCCCCCCGCCTTATCTTGAGGTTGTGTCCTCTAGTCCTGCTATCCTTTCTAAGCAGGCAGAATCTCTCTACCTCTACCCTATCCATCGCCTTCATTACCTTATACGTTTCTATAAGATCCCCCCCTCAGCCTTCTAAACTCCGAATACACAGAACATAGAACATTACAGCGCAGAACAGGCCCTTCGGCCCACGATGTTGCGCCAACCAGTTAAAAAGCAATGACCCTCTAACCTAAACCAAACCCTTTCCATCCATAAACCTATCCACAGATCTCTTAAACGCCCCCAAACTAGGTGCATTTACAACTGCAGCAGGCAGGGCATTCCAATCCCTCGCCACCCTCTGGGTAAAGAACCTACCCCTGACATCCGTCCTATAACTACCACCCCTTAATTTAAAGCTATGCCCCCTCGTGCTAGCTTTCTCCATCCGAGGAAAAAGGCTATCACTGTCCACCCTATCTAAACCTCTAATCATCTTATATGTTTCAATAAGGTCCCCTCGCAGCCACCTTCTTTCTAACGAAAACAACCCCAAATCCCTCAGTCTCTCCTCATAGGACCTCCCCTCCATACCAGGCAACATCCTGGTAAACCTCCTCTGCACCCTCTCCAAAGCCTCCACATCCTTCCTATAATGTGGGGACCAGGACTGCACACAATACTCCACGTGCGGCCACACCAGAGTCTTGTACAGTTGCAACATGACGCTGCGGCTCCTAAATTCAATCCCCCTACCAATAAACGCCAAGACACCGTATGCCTTCCTAACAACCTTATCTACTTGATTCCCAACTTTCAGGGATCTATGTACACATACACCTAGATCCCTCTGTTCATCCACACTATTCAGAGTCCTACCGTTAGCCCTATACCCTACACATCTGTTATTCCTACAGACCCAGTCTATTTAGTCTCTTTTCATAGGCCAACCCCCTCACCTCCGGTATCAGCCTAGTAAACCTCCTCTGCACTGCCTCCAAGGCCAAAATATCCTTGCGTCAGTGCGGCGACCAAAACTGCACACAGTACTCCAGCTGCAGCCTCACCAGTGCCCTGTACAGTTGCAGCAAGACCACCCTACCTTTATATTCAATCCCCCTCGCTATGAAGGCCAGCATCCCATTTGCCTTCCTGACCACCTGCTGCACCTGCAGGCTGGGTTTTTGCAACTCATGCACAAGGACCCCGAGGTCCCTCTGCACCGTCGCATGCTACAGTTTTTCACCATGAAAGTAATAGTCCTTCCTACCATTCTTCCTACCAAAGTGGACAACTTCACACTTGCCAACATTAAATTCCATTTGCCAGTTTCTGGCCCATTCGCCCAGCCTATCTAGATCCTTCTGCAGACTTTCCACACCCTCCGCACAATTTGCCGTTCCACCAATCTTGGTGTCATCAGCAAATTTCGACACCTTACACTCGGTTCCCTCCTCCAGATCATCTATATAAATGGTAAATAGCTGAGGCCCCAGCACAGACCCCTGGGGCACTTCACTAGTCACCAACCGCCAATCCAAATAGCACCCATTGACCCCCACTCTCTGCCTCCTATTTGCCAGCCAATCCCCTATCCACGCTAACACCCTACCCCCAACTCCTAACCTTCTGTAATAACCTCTTGTGCGGCACCTTATCAAACGCCTTCTGAAAATCAAGAAACACCACATCCGCCGGCTCTCCTCTATCCACCGCCCTAGACACATCCTCATAGAACTCCAATAAATTCGTCAGACATGACGGCCCCTTAATGAAACCGTGCTGCATCTGCTCTATCAAGCAATTCTCCTCAAGGTGCCTTGCTATTTTCTCCTTGATAACGGATTCTAGCATTTTACCTACCACAGACGTTAAACTAACCGGCCTATAATTCGCTGCCATATACAGACACAAACACAATTTACAAGATAATGGTTGGAATGCAAGTCTTTACAGGTAATCAAGTCTTATAGATACAGACAATGTGAGTGGAGAGAGGGTTAAGCACAGGTTAAAGAGATGTGCATTGTTTGCAGCCAGGACAGTTAGTGAGATTTTGCAAGCTCAGGCAAGTCATGTGGATGACAGGTTATGTGATATGAACCCAACATCCCGGTTGACGCTGTCCTCATGTGCGAGCAACTTAGCTGTCAGATTCTGCTTAGCGAGTCTGCATTGTTATGTGCCTGAAGATCAGAGGCTGAATGCCCATGACTGAAGAAGTGTTCCCCGACTGAAAGAGAACACTCCTACCTGGTGATTGTCGAGCAGTATACTTGGTCCTCTCTCCACTCACAAGACTTGACACAGATTTAAGGTGCAGGGGAGCAAGTACAGAGGTGATGTTAGGGGTAAGTTTTTCACTCAGAGGGTGGTGAGTGAATGGAATCGGCTGCCGTCAGTGGTGGTGGAGGCGAACTCGCTGGGGTCTTTTAAAAGACTTCTGGATGAGTATATGGGATTTAATGGGATTGGGGGTTATTGATAGATAGGTCTATGGATTGGTAGGTATTGATGTGATCGGCGCAACTTGTGGGCCGAAGGGCCTGTTTGTGCTGTAGTGTTCTACGTTCTATAAAGACTCGCAGTCCAACCATTATCTTGTAAATTGAGTTTGTGATTGTCTATGCCCTGTTTATCAACACGACACCCACTCGCCTGAAGAAGGAGCAACACTCCGAAAGCTCGTGCTGCCAAATAAATCTGTTGGACTTTAATCTGATGTTAATCTGAAGACTACTTACTGTGCCCACCCGAGTCCAATGCCGGCATCTTTGTATCATGTCAATTTTCAGCCCATGCAGTTCTGTACTACCTCCTTTGTCACAATGACTTTGGCAGCATTATGGTTCCCACGGATCATTGCTTAGTTCAAGCTTACTCTCATCATCACACACTATCACAATCATTCTCATTTTTGGCTCATGGCACATCAGACTCTCTCAACAGTACCCCCATGTCTGCATCACACAAATTCTGCTACATTACATCCATCAACTTAGCAGAGACAGAGCTTCCTGAATGCACTAACCCTGTACCTGCTCACCTGCATGTGTCACAGCCAACAGATGGCAATCCACAGACTCCGAGCTCTCTATCACTGCAATGTGGACTATTGGTTTGAAGACAGCACGATCTATGGTCCTGAAACAGACCAAAAAAAAAATCAGTAAGCAAAAACATCAGCACAACACAGTGTCATGAACACAGGAGCTGTTTTCATTGTTGGAGACACTGGCGGATTAAAGTGGACAAATCTCCAGGTCCGGATGAATCGTGTCCCAGGCTGCTGTGGGAGGCGAGGGAGAAAATTGCAGGAGCTCTGACCCAAGTTTTTAATTCCTGACTGGCCACCCAGGAGGTCATGATGTGGGTATGCCTGTGTTGGACTGGCGTAAACACAGTAAAAAGTCTGACAACACCAGGTTTTAGTCCAACCGATTTATTTGATAATATACTCGCAAGCTTTCGGGTTAGCCCCTTCGTCAGGTGAATGGAGAGTTCTGGCCTCAGACATGCTCTGTCTGAGGCCAGAACTCTCCATTCACCTGACGAAGGGGCTAACCCGAAAGCTTGCGAGTATATTATCAAATAAATAGGTTGGACTAAAACCTGGTGTTGTCAGACTTTTTACTGTGTTTACGCCAGTCCAACGCCGGCATACCCACATCATGACTACTATCGACACCACAAACTGCCGGATCCAAGTGGAGAGGATCTCCAAGAAGATTGCGCATATCGACACAGACATCAAGTTTTTACAGAGATGCAAGAAAGCAGACAAGATACCAAAAGGACTACAGATCACGAACCCACTCAGGGCAACCTATAACACAGACTACGCTGAGAGACCCAGGAGGTGCCAGAGGACTGGAGAACAGCTAACGCGGCCACACTGTTGAAGAAAGGTTGTAGACTATACAGACCAGTGAGTCTCATGTCTGTGGTTGGCAAACTACTGAAGAAGATTCTGAAGGAGAATCTATCTCCATTTGGAGAGGCAAGGTTTGATCAGGGATAGTCAGCATGGTTTTGTGAGAGGGCAGTCATGCCTAACAAATTTGATTGAATTTTTTGAGCATGTAACCAACTGTATGGATGAGGATAGTGCGGTTGATGTAGTTTATGTGGATTTCAGCAAAGCCTTTGACAAAGTACCATTTGGTAGACTTATTAAGAAGGCTAATGCACATGGGATACAGGGTGCTCTGACAACGTGAATACATAATTGGCTTAGCAGTAGGAGACACAGGGTGATGACAGAAAGTTGCTTTAGTGACCAGAGGCATACCACAGGAATCCGTGCTGGGCCCCCTACTGCTCATCATTTATATAAATGACATAGATGACTATGCGGAGGGAATAGGGTCACTAAGTTTTCCAATGACACAAAGATCGGCCGGGTGGTTAACAGTGAGATTGAGTATCTTGGGTTACAGGAAGATATAGATCCGTCAACAGGACGGGTAATTGGCAGATGGAATTTAACAATGAAAAATGTGAGATGGTGCGCTTTGGAAGGAGTAATTTGACAAGGAAGTATACTATAAAAGGTTTGATACTGGGACCTTGGTCTGTTTGTCCATAGATCTCTGAAGATGGAAAGGCAGGTTAAAATGGTGGTGAAAAAGGCATATGGCGCACTCGCCTATATCAATCAGGGTATAGATTACAAAAGCAGAGAGGTCATGATGGAGTTGTACAGAACTCTGGTGAGGCCATAGCTGGAGTACTGTGTGCAGTTCTGGTCACCACATTATAGAAAGGATGCGATCGCACTGGAGGGGGTGCAGAGGAGATCAGAGGAGAGGACATTGCCTACGATGGAACATTGAAGTCGTAAGGAGAGGTTGGATAGGCTTGGGTTGTTTCCTCTGGACAGACAAGAGTCAAGCAAATTGGTGCGGGTCCGGAGTCACGGATTAACCAGTCTAAGAGTCTGGGAAAACCCTCAAGAGTGAGGAATCTGAAAATCTGAGTGCGAGCTTGGAATTCAGGCCTCTTATGATGATGGTCGGTTTCAAAAGCGATGTGGGACAAGAGGAAGCAGCTGATTTGGTGAGTACGGTCGGGTTTAATTATTTACTATTGTTATCGCTTACAGGTCTTCATTTAGTAGTCAATAGTTTGTAAGAAAAATATTCTGCAGTACATAAGAACATAAGAACTAGGAGCAGGAGTAGGCCATCTGGCCCCTCAAGCCTGCTCCACCATTCAGTAAAATCATGGCTGATCTTTTCGTGGACCTGGCTCCACTTACCCGCCTGCTCATCATAACTCTAGATTCCTTTACTGTTCAAAATCTATCTATCCTTGCCTTAAAAATATTCAATGAGGGAGCCTCAACTGCTTCACTGAGCAAGGAATTCCAACATTTACAACCCTTTCTGTGAAGAAATTCCTCAACTCAGTCCTAAATCTGCTTCCCCTTATTTTGAGGCGACACCCGAAGTTCAAGTTTCACCTACCAATGGAAACAACTACCCTGCTTCAATCTTCATAATCTTACGTTTCTCTAAGATCTCCCCGTCATTCTTCTGAATTCCAATCAGTATAGCCCCAGTCTACTCACTCTCTCCTCATAAGCCAACCTTCTCAATTCCGAAATCAACCGAGTGAATCTCCTCTGAACCCCCTCCAGTGCCAGTATATACTTCCTCAAGTAAGGAGACCAAAACGGTACATAGTACTCCAGCTGTGGCCTCACCAGCACCTTATAAGAACATAAGAAATAGGAGCAGGAGTAGACCAACTAGCCCTTCGAGCCTGCCCTGCCATTCAATAAGATCATGGCTGATTTGTCGTGGCTCAGTTCCACATTCCCGCCCTCTCCCCATAACCCCTAATCCCCTCTCTCATCAAAAACCCATCAACCCGCGTCTTAAAAATATTTATCCATCGCTACCTTCTGGGAGAAGAAGTTCCTCCTCAACTCTGTTCTAAATTGATTCCCCCTTATTTTGAGGCTGTGCCCGCTAGTTCTTGCTTCCTTTTTAAGTGGAAAGAATCTCTCTGCCTCCACCGTGTCTAGCCCCTTCATTATCTTATATGTCTCTGTAAGATCACCCCTTAGCCTTCTAAACTCAGAGTACAGGCCCAATCTACTCAATCTCTCTTCATAAGCTAACCCCCACATCTCTGGTACCAACCTGGTAAACCTTCTCTGCACCCTCTCTCAGGCCAATATATACTTTCGCAAATAAGGGGACCAGAATTGCACACAGTACTCCAGTTGCTGCCTCACCAGTGCCCTGTACAGTTGCAGCAAGACCTCCCTGCTTTTATATTCTATCCCCCTCGCTATAAAGGCCAACATTCCATTCGACTTCTTGATCACCTGATGCACCTGCAGACTGGGTTTTTGCACTTCATGCACAAGGACCCCTAGGTCCCTCTGTACAGTAGCATGTTGTAATTTATCACCATTTAAATAATAGTCCATTTTACTATTATTCCTTCCAAAGTAGATAACCTCACGCTTGCCAACATTATACTCCATCTGCCAGGTTCTCGCCCACTCACTCAGCCTATCCAAATCTCTCTGCAGACTTTCCGCGTCCTCCACGCAATTCGCTTTCCCACTCATCTTTGTCATCAGCAAACTTTGTTACCCTACACTCGTCACCCTCCTCCAGACCGTCTATGTAAAGGTCAAACAGTTGAGGCCCCAGCACTGATCCCTGCGGCACTCCACTAGTCACCAACTGCCAACCAGAATAGCATCCATTGATTCCAACTCTCAGCTTCCTGTTAGACAACCAATCCTCAATCCATGCTAACAGTTTACCCACAATTCCGTGTACCCTAACCTTCTGCAGCAACCTTTTGTGAGGCACCTTACCGAACGCCTTCTGGAGATCTAAAAACACCACATCCACCGGCTCCCCTCTGTCAACCGCACTCATTACATCTTCATAAAAATCCACTAAGTTTGTCAAACACGACTTTGCCTTCATGAATCCATGCTGCGTCTGCTTGATCGAACCACTGTTTTCCAGGTGTCCTGCTATTTCTTCTTTAATGATGGATTCCAGCATTTTCCCAACTACAGACATTAAGCTAATCAGCCTGTAGTTGCCCACCTTTTGTCTACTTCCTCTTTTAAACAGTGGCATCACATTAGCTGTATTCCAATCAGCCAGCACTTCCCCAGAGTCCAGCGAATTTTGACAAATTACTACTAATGCATCTGCTATTACTTCTGCCATTTCTTCCAGTACCCTGGGATGCATTCCATCCAGGCCCAGGGACTTGTCAACCTTTAGTCCCATTAGCCTACCACATACTACCTCTTTAGTCATAGTAATCATTTTAAGGACCTCACCCCCTACAGTCCCACGACCGTCAAGTTTCGGTCAGCTATTTGTGTCCTCTACCGTGAAGACCGACACAAAAAAACTTGTTTAAGGCCTTGTTTCCCATCACTGAATCCCCCCTCTCATCGTCTAAGGGTCCAACATTCACTTTAGCCACTCTTTTCCTTTTTATATATTAGTAAAAACTTTTACTATCAGTTTTTATGTTTTGCACTAGTTTAGTTTCATAATCTCTCCTTTATCGCCTTTTTTAGTTCCTCTTGTTGTTTTTTTAAAGCTTTCTCAATCTTCTAATTCCCCATTAGTTTTGGCCACTCTGTACGCATTGGTTTTCAATTTAATACTCTCCTTTATCTCCTCAGTTATCCACGGCTGGTTATCTCTTTTCTCACATTCCTTCTTTATCACCGGAATATATTTTTGCTGAGTACAGAGAAAAATCTCCTTAAAAATCGTCCCCTGTTCCTCAGCTGTCCTACCAACTAGTCTGCGCTCCCACTCGACATGAGCTAATTCCGCTCTCATCCTATCGTCTTTATGAGGAGAGACTGAGTAAACTGGGCCTGTACTCGTTGGAGTTTAGAAGGTTGAGGGGAGATCTTGTAGAGACATATAAGATAATGAAGGGGCTTGACAGGGCAGAAACAAAGAGATTATTTCCCCTTAGAAAGGAAAGAAGAACTAGAGGGCACAGCCTCAAAATAAGGGGGAATCAATTTAGAACAGAGTTGAGGAGGAGTTTCTTCTCCCAGAGAGTAGTGAATCTCTGGAATTCTCTGCCCATTGAAGCAGTGGAGGCTACCTCATTAAATGTGTTTAAGGCACAGTTAGATAGATTTTTGACTAATAAGGGGATTAAGGGTTATGGTGAGCAGGCGAGTAAGTGGAACTGAACCACTATCAGATCAGCCATGATCTTACTGAATGGCAGGGCAGGCTCGAGGGGCTAGATGACTGTGTGCAGTTTTGGTCGCCGCACTTACGCAAGGATATTTTGGCCTTGGAGGGAGTGCAGAGGAGGTTTACTAGGCTGATACCGGAGTTGAGGGGATTGAGCTATGAGGAGAGGCTGAATAAACTAGGCTTGTACTCGTTAGAGTTTAGAAGAATGAGGGGAGATCTCATTGAGACATATAAGATGATGAATGGGATGGATAGGATAGAGGTGGAGAGACTCTTCCCGCTCAGAAAGAACAGTAGGACTAGAGGGCACAGCCTCAGGATAAAGGGGGGGCGGTTTAGAACAGAGTTGAGGAGGAACTTCTTCACTCAAAGGGTGGTGAATCTCTGCCCGTTGAAGTGGTGGAGGCTGCCTCGCTAACTATTTTTAAGACGCGGGTTGATGGGTTTTTGATAAGCGAGGGGATTAAGGGTTATGGGGAGAGGGCGGGAATGTGGAACTGAGCCACGACAGATCAGCCATGATCTTACTGAATGGCGGGGCAGGCTCGAAGGGCTAGATGGCCTACTCCTGCTCCTATTTCTTATGTTCTTATGACAAACTCCTGTTCCTATTTCTTACGTTCTTGCACACTGCCAAGAGTCTCACCCTTAATATTATATTCTGCCATCCTATTTGACCTGCCAAAATGGATCACCACACATTTATCTGGGTTGAAGTCCAACTGCCACTTCTCCACCAGCCTTGCATCCTATCAATGTCTCGCTGCAACTTCTGACATCCCTCCACACGATCCACAACACCTGTGTGTCATCAGCAAACTTACCAACCCATCCCTCCACTCCCCCATCCAGGTCATTTATAGAAATCACAAAAAGGGTCCCAGAACAGATTCCTGGGGCACTCCACTGGTGACCAACCTCCATGCAGACTATTACCCTTCTATAACCACTCTCTGCCTTCTGTGGGCAAGCCAGTTCTAGATCCACAAAGCAATGTCCCCTTGGATCCCATGCCCCCTCACTTTCTCAATAAGCCTTGCATGGGGCACCTTATCAAACGCCCTGCTGAAGTCCATATAAACCACATCCACTGTTCTACCTTCGGCAATGTGTTTAGACACATTCTCAAAAAACTCAATCAGGCTCGTAAGGCATGATCTGCCATTGACAAAGCGTGCTGACTATTCTTGATCATACGATACCTCTCCAAATGTTCATAAATCCTGTCTCTCAGGATCTTCTCCATCAACTTACCAACCAGAGGTTAGACTCACCGGTCTATAATTTCCAGGGCTATCTCTTCTCCCTCTCTTGAATAAAGGAATCACATTCGCAATTCTCCAATGCTCCGGAACCTCTCTCATCTCCACTGATGACGAAAAGATCATCACCAGAGACTCAACAATCTCTTTCCTCGCCTCCCACAGTAACCTTGGGTACATCCCATCCGGTCCTGGTGACTTATCTAACTTGATGCTTTTCAAAAGCTCCAACATATCCTCTTTCTTAATATCTACATGCTTCAGCTTTTCAGTCCGCTGTAAGTCTGCACTATAACCACCAAGATCCTTTTCCACTGTGAATACTGAAGTAAAGTATTCATTGAGTACCTCTGCAATTTCTACCAGTTCCATACAAACTTTGCCACTGTCACACCTGATAGGTCCTATTCCTTCACGTCTTATCCTCTTGCTCTTCACACACTTGTCGAATGCCTTGGAGTTTTCCTTAATTCTACCTGCCAAGGCCTTCTCATGACCCCTTCTGGCTCTCCTAATTTCCTTAAGTTCCTTCCTACTAGCCGTACACTCTTCTAGATCTCTAGTGTTACCTAGCTCCCTGAACCGTTTGTAAGCTTTTCTTTTCTTCTTGACTAAATTCATTACAGCTTTCGTGCACCATGGTTCCTTTAGCCTACCATAACTTTCCTGTCTCATTGGAACGTTGCTCACAGAACTCCAGACAAATATTTCTTGAAAATTTGCCATATTTCTTCTGTACATTTTCCTGAGAAAATCTCTTTCCAATTTGTGCCCCTAATTTCCTGCCTAATAGCCTCATAATTCCCCTTACTCCAATTAAACACGTTTCTACTTTGTCTGATCCTATCTCTCTCCAATGCGAATGTAAAGGAGAGAGTGATGATCACTATCCCCAAAATGCTCTCCCACTGAGAGATCAGACATCTGTCCAGGTTCATTTCCCAATACCAGATCATGTACAGCCTCTCCTCTTGTAGGCTTATCCACCTATTGTGTCAGGAAACCTTCCTGAACACACCTAACAAACTCCTCCCCATCTAAACCCCTTGCCTCAGGGAGATTCCGATGGATATTTGGGAAATTAATGTCTCCCATCACGACAACTCTGTTATTATTACACCTTTCCAGGATCTGTTTCCCTATCTGCTCCTCAACATCACTGTTACTATTGAGCAGCCTATAGAAAACACCCAGTAAAGTTAATGGCCCCTTCCTGTTCTGAACCTCCACCCACAGAGACTCTGGAGACAAACCCTCCATGGCGTCCACCTTTTCTACAGCCATGACACTACCTCTGATCAATAGTGCCACTCCCCCACCTCTTTTTCCTCCCTCCCTGTCCCTTCTGAAACAATTGATACCCGGCACTTGAAGTATCCAGTCCTGTCCTTGAGTCATCCAAGTCTCTGGATTACAGGGTCAGCATTCTGAGGAATGTGGAGGAACAGAGAGATAGAAGGCTTATCATGTGTCAGCATTTATTAACAGGGGATTTGAGTTTAAGAATCGTGGGGTTATGCTGCAACTATACCGGACATTGGTGAGACTACATTTGGAATATTGTGTGCAGTTCTGGTCACCTCACTATAAGAAGGATGTGGAAGCATAGGAGAGAGTGCAGGGGAGATTTACCAGGATGCTGCCTGATTTGGAGGATAGGTCTTATGAGGAAAGGTTGAAGGAGCTGGGGCTTTTCTCTTTGGAGCGGAGGAGGATAAGAGGTGACTTAATAGAGGTTTATAAGATGACGAGGGGGATAGATAGAGTGGACGTGCAGAGACTGTTTCCTCGGGTGGATGTAGCTGTTACAAGGGGGCATAACTATAAGGTTCATGGTGGGAGATATAGGAGGAATGTCTAAGGTAGATTCTTTACTCAGAGTGGTTGGGGAGTGGAATGCACTGCCTGCTGTTATGGTGGAGCCAGACCCTTTAGGAATTTTCAAGCTGTTATTGGAGAGTCACATGGAACATATCAGAATGATAGGGAGTGGGATAGCTTGATCTTGGGTTTGGACACAGCTTGGTACAACATCGAGGGCCGAAGGGCCTGTCCTGTGCTGTACTGTTCTCTGTTCTATCACTAAGGAGAAGGTTCTGGGGAAACTGAAAGGTCTGAAAGTGGATAAATCCCCTAGACCAGATGGACTACACCCTATGATTCTAAAAGAGATAGCTGAGGAAATTGTGGAGGCATTGGTGGTGATCTTTCAGGAATCATTGGAAGCAGGGAGGGTACCAGAGGACTTTTTCCCAGGGTGGAGGAGTCAATTACTGAGGTGCACAAGTTTAAGGCACAAGGGGCAAGGTTTAAAGAAGATATATGAAGATGATTTTTTTTACAGAGTGGTGGGTGCCTGGAACTTGTTGCTGGGGGAGGTACAGGAAGCGGATATGGTAGTGACTTTTAATGGATGTCTTGACAAATACATGAATAGGATGGGATTAGAAGGATATGGTCTCCGGAAGGGTAGGGGGTTTTAGTTAAGTCAGGCAGCATGGCTGGTGTAGGCTTAGAGGGCCAAAGGGCCTGTTCCTGTATTGTAATTTTCTTTGTTCTTTGATGGGAAAGTAGCTAATGTAACACTGCTGTTTAAGAAGGGACGGAAGCTGCAAGTGGGAAATTAGAGGCCAGTTAGCCTGACTTCGGTCATTGGCAAGATTTTAGAGTCCATTATTGAAGATGAGATCACAGAGTACTTGGAAGTGCGTGATAAAGCAGGACTGAATCATAATAATTAGCATTGTATATACATCAATACCAGTACTAATGGTGAGCATTACAAATATCATTAGAAAGAGTAGTACACATTGATTTATAAATTGTTCCCATTCACAATTTTTGTGTACTTATTTCCAATGAAAGCTAATGAATCCTTTTATCTTGTGGAATAACTTATCGGTAAAAGTAAACATTTCCATCCCTATGGTAGGCTACTGCAGAAAATGCAGATGCATGGGATTGAGGGTGATTCAGCAGATTGGATCAGGAATTGGCTAGCTGATAGAAGACAGGGGGTGGTGGTTGATGGGAAATATTCAACCTGGAGTTCAGTTACAAGTGGTGTACCTCAGGGATCTGTTTTGGGGCCACTGCTGTTTGTCATTTTTATAAATGACTTAGATAAGGGTGTAGAAGGGTGGATTAGTAAATTTGCTGACGACACCAAAGTCGGAGGAGTTGTAGACAGTGAGGATGGATGTTTCAGTTTGCAGAGGGACATAGATAAGCTGCAGAGCTGGGCCGGGAGGTGGCAAATGGAGTTTAATGCGGAAAAGTGTGAGGTGATTCACTTTGGAAAGAGTAACAGGAGTACAGAATGTAGGGCTAATGGAAGGACTCTTAGTAGTGTTGACAAGCAGAGAAATCTTGGTATACATGTGCATAGATCCCTGAAAGTTGGCAGCCAGGTTGATAAGGTTGTTAAGAAGGCGTACAGTGTGTTAGCTTTTATTGGTAGAGGGATTGAATTTCGGAGCCGTGAGATCATGTTACAACTGTACAAAACTCTGGTGCGGCCGCACTTGGAGTATTGCGTACAGTTCTGGTCGCCGCATTATAAGAAAGATGTGCAAGCATTGTAAAGGGTGCAGAGGAGGTTTACCAGGATGTTGCCTGGTATGGTGGGAAGGTCTTATGAGGAAAGGCTGAGGGACTTGAGGTTATTTCCGTCAGAGAGAAGAAGGTTGAGGTGACCTAATTGATGCATACAAGACGATCAGACGGTCAGATAGGGTGGACAGTGAGAGCCTTTTTCCTCAGATGGTGATGGCTAACACAAGGGGACATAGCTTTAAATTGAGGGGTGGTAATTATAGGACAGATGTCAGAGGTAGGTTCTTTACTCAGAGGGTAGTATGGACGTGGAATGCCCTCCTGCAGCTGTTGTGGACTCACCAACTTTAAGGGCGTTCAAATGGTCTGTGGATAGGCACATGGATAACATTGGAATACTTTAGGTTAGAGGGTCATTAGATTCGTTCCACTGGTCGGCGCGACATCGAGGGCCAAAGGGCCTGTACTGCGCTGTAACGTTCTATGTTCTATGTTTATATTTTTTGTTGTAGTCCCAAAGCACTTTACTGCCAATGAAGCAATTCTGAAATGTAATCACCATTGTAAGGTAAAACTGTGGCAACCACATTGTGCAAAGCAAAATTCCACAAACAGTGATGTGATATACGATCAGATCATGTGTTTTCAAGTGTTCACTGAAGGAAGAGTATTGGCTCAGGAACCAAAGAAGAATGGAATCAACCTTTTACAGTCACGAGAGGACTGACAGGTCATCCAAAATAAGGCATTTCCGACATGTAGTGCTTCCTCAGTACTGTCCCACCAACAGTGCAGCACTTCCACAGTGGTGCCCCTTTGAGAGTGGAACATTCCCTCGTACTCCCTGATTCATTCAGAGGCTGGGAATCCTGCAGTCAGTAATTCAGCTCCTGACTCTCCAATGCCTGTGCATCATCTACAAGGCATAAATCAGAATGGGATGGAATAACTACATTTGCCTCAATGAGTGCAGCTCCAACAACACTCAGTAAGTTTGACATCATCTAGGACCAAGCAGGCCACTGGATTGCTACCTCTTGCACAAACATTCACTCCCTCCACCATAAACAATCAGTGGCAGACGCGTGCACCATTTACAAGATGTACTACAACAAGGCTCCTCAGGCTGCATTTTCCAAACCATGACAGTTACCAGCTGGAGTGATAATAACAGCAGAGGAACATAGGAACACCATTACCTCGAAGTTCACCATCAGCACTGTGCATTTACCTGCACAACAGCACTGCAGTGGTTCAAGAGGCAGCTCATTACCAACCTCTCAAGAGTAATTATGGATTGGCAATGAATGTTGGCCAAGCCAGTGACAGGTTTAAATGCAGACAACAGTTGTCAGTTAACTGTCAAGTTACCACTGGTGAACGCTCCATGGCAACACCCCTACCACAATGTGGAGATGTTAGCGTTGGGCTGGGTTGGGCACAGTAAGAAGGCTCACAAGGTGAAAGTACAACAGGTTTACTTGGAATCATGAGCTTTCGGAGCAACAATTCATCTGATGAAGGAGCAGCGCTCCAAAAGCCAATGGCAAATAGCCAATGTGGTTCCTTTATTTAAGAAGGATAGCAAGAATGTGAGTCTTATTCGCATTCTAATCAATATTCTGTAAACTGTGTGTGCCTTAAATGCCCATCTCTGATCAGAACTTTCCACACACCTGGCGAGGGAGCAGCATTTCCGAAAGCTTGTGGGTTTACTATCAAATAATCTGGTTGGACTTTAACCTGGTGTTGTGCGACTTCTTACTGTGTTTACCCCAGTCCAAAACCGGCATCTCCACATCATCATGCATAAGGCCAGAGTTGACATCGGCCGGTGACGCACTCACCTGGCTATGTTACCTGCTGCAGAAACTATGGAATTCTGCGATAAGGAAGCCACTCTGGCCATCCCTTGGCCATCAAGACCAAGGTCATAGACCTGCAAAACAAAGAGTGATGATCAGCACTGTACAGGAGATTAGGCCAGACAGCTCAGACAGACCCACAAGTAAACACATCCCTATACAGCCAAAGAATCGCCACATGTTGCAGGATACTGGCAGAATTAATTACATGGGGTGGGGGGAGGAGAATAAATGGGTGCCAGTGTCACTGTAACACTGCCAACAGGTGCCAGTGTCATTGTAACACTGCCAACGGGTGCCAGCGTTGCTGTAACAGGTATTAGTGACACTCTAACACCAAACACAGATCACGATCCTACCTGTAACACTCCTTTTTCTGAGCGTGTGTACAAAATTTTCCGGGAGTTATCAATGGCAATCTGAACAATTGGGTCTGCAAAAAAGGGAAACGTTACAAATGGAAAGGAAAATATACACGAAGTTGAAAAGAATAAAACCAGACAAAGCATCCAGCTTTGACCTAGCTAACGGGAATAACGACGACATATCCAACCCTGGTCCATGTTAACAACCTCCCCCTTACTCTCATCTGGGGCTTGGAGCAAAATTGGGAGAGCTATCTCACAGGCCAGCCAAGCAACAGCCTGACAGAATCATACTTAGCAAATCACTCCTCACAGATAATGTCCTATACGACATCACCACCCCTGGTGTTCATCTTCTCCTCATTGACATCTTTGTGTCACATTTCAAGTGTACATCGGTTTATTGATGAAAAGTCAACTTGAATGCTTCAGTGGGATTTGGACAGGCTGAGTGTGTGTACAGGCATGGCAGATGCAGTATAATGTGGATAAATGTGAGATTATCCACTTTGGTAGCAATAATAGGAAGGCAGGTTATTACTTGAATGGGTGTAAATTGAGAGAGGTGAATACTCAACGGGAGCTTGGAGTCCTCGTGCATCAGTTGCTGAAACTAAGTGCGCAGGTACAGCAGGCAGTAAAGGAGGCAAATGGTAATGTTGGCCTTCAGAGCAAGAGGATCTGAATATAGGGATAGGGATGTTTTGCTGCACCTGGAGTCTGTGTGCAGTTTTGGTGTCCTTATCTCGGGAAGGATGTCCTTGCTATAGAGGGAGTACAGCAAAGGTTTACCAGAATGTTGCCGCAAATCCAAGTCACTTATCTATATTACAAACAACAGGGGCATAGGTTTAAGGTGCGAAGAGCAAGGTTTAAAGGAGATGTACGGGGCAAGTTTTTTTTTACATAGAGGGTGGTGGGTGCCTGGAACTCGCTGCCGGGTAGGCAGTGGAAGCAGATGTGATCATTTTTAAGGGGCATCTTAACAAATATATGAATAAGATGGGCAAAGAGGGATATGGTCCCTAAAAGGGTAGCGGGTTTTACTTAAGTCAGAGAGCATGGTTGCAGCTTGGGGGGTCCGAACAGCCTGTTCCTGTGCTGTAATTTTCTTTGTTCTTTTGTAGGTTCCAGCACTTATCCCTGCAGATGCTAGTTAAGCATCTCCATTTGGAAAAACATCCTTCCATCTTTTATGGCCAAGCCAGTTCTGAATCCACCTAGCTACTTCACCCTTGATCCCGTATGATCTCATCCTTTGTAACAATCTACCATGAGGGACCTTGCTTCTCATTAGTCTTACTGAGAGGGTATCTAAATTTGTCAGTGCATCACTGAAGCCTTTGCACTTGTAAAAGGAATGTGTTTGTCGCAAAATACTTGCTGTGGGACTTCTGTCAGGTAGCATTTGTCAGGAGACAGGGTTAGTAATAGAGCACAAGCGAGTAAGGACATTACCAGCTGATGGATACTTGTCACAGGTTGTGGGGGTGGGGGGGCTAGCTGCCCAGAATTGAGCTTAGTTAATGACATTAGTACTTCCAAGTGACTGAAGTAAATGCCCACTGCCCAGACCGATCACGGGCCCTGACAAATTTCAAATCTCGGGAAAACAAGCTAGATGAACTTAAAGCCGGACACACTTTTCAAAGGGAACTGAAAGACTGCTGTGTGCTCTGTTTCACAGAGACATGGCTCACTCCTGCCTCACAGGACTGTGCCCGCCAAATAGACTACCACCGAATAGACTACACAGTGGCCTTAGTCATGGCTGGGGGAGGTGGGGTTTGCTTTCTAATCAACACCTCTTGGTGTTCAGATGTAGCAACACTGGCAAATTTCTGCTCCCCAGACCTAGAACTTCTGAAGCATTCTGTTCAATTCTGGGCACCACACTTCTTGTCAGATATGAAGGCATAGTGAAGGGTGGCAAGGTAGCATAGTGGTTAGCACTGTTGCTTCACAGCTCCAGGGACCTGGGTTCAATTCCTAGCTCGGGTCACTGTCTGTGCAAACTCCGCACATTCTCCCTGTGTCTGCGTGTGTTTCCTCCTGCAGTCCAAAGATGTGCGGGTTAGGTGGATTGGCCAAGCTAAATTGCCCCTTAGTGTCCCGGGATGCATAGGTTAGAGGGATTAGCAGGTAAAATGTGGGGATAGACCTGGGTGGGATTGTTGGCAGTGCAAACTCAATGGGCCAAATGGCCTCTTTCTGCACTGTAGGGTTTCTGTGGTTCTATGGTTTCTATGGAAGGATGTCAAAAAGATGAATTGAGAGCGGTTCACGGATGAGAAACTTCAGTTTTGTGGAGGCTGGAGAAGTTGGCTCTGTACTCCTGGGAAAAGAGAGAAGGTTGAGAGGAGATTTCTGAGAGGTATTCCAAATTATGAGAGGTTTGGACAGAGCACGTGGAGAGAAAATTGGTAGAAGGAGCTTGAACAGGAGGACAAAGAAGCAGTAAGTGATTAGGATCTGGAATGCAATGTCTAAGAGTGAGAGGAAGGCAGGTTCAACTGGCAAGGTCCCTCATGGTAGATTGTTACAAGAGATGAAATCATACGGGATCAAGGGTGAAGTAGCGAGATGGATTCAGAACTGGCTTGGCCATAAAAGATGGAAGGATGTTTTTCCAAATGGAGATGCTTAAGAACATAAGAACACAAGAAATAGGAGCAGGAGTAGGCCATCTAGCCCCTCGAGCCTGCCCCGCCATTCAATAAGATCATGGCTGATCTGTCGTGGCTCAGTTCCGCATTCCCACCCTCTCCCCATAACCCTTAATCCCCTTGCCTATCAAAAACCTATCAACCCGTGTCTTAAATATATTTAGCGAGGCAGCCTCCACCACTTCAACGGGCAGAGAATTCCACAGATTCACCACCCTTTGAGTGAAGAAGTTCCTCCTCAACTCCATTCTAAACCACCCCCCCTTTATCCTGAGGCTGTGCCTTCTAGTCCTACTGTCCTTTCTGAGCGGGAAGAGCCTCTCCGCCTCTATCCTGTCCATCCCATTCAAAATCTTATACGTCTCAATGAGATCTCCCCTCATTCTTCTAAACTCTAACGAGTACAAGCCTAGTTTATTCAGCCTCTCCTCATAGTTCAACCCCCTCAACTCCGGAATCAGCCTAGCGAACCTCCTCTGCACTCCCTCCAAGGCCAAAATATCCTTGCGTAAGTGCGGCGACCAAAACTGCACACAGTACTCCAGCTGCGGCCTCACCAATGCCCTATACAGTTGCAGCAAGACCTCCCTACTTTTATATTCAATCCCCCTCGCTATGAAGGCCAGCATCCCATTCACCTTCCTGACCACCTGCTGCACCTGCAGGCTGGGTTTTTGCGACTCATGCATAAGGACCCCGAGGTCCCTCTGCACCGTCGCATGCTGCAGTTTTTCACCATGTAAGTAATAGTCCTTCCTACCATTATTCCTACCAAAGTGGACAACTTCACACTTGCCAACATTAAATTCCATTTGCCGGTTCCTGGCCCATTCGCCCAGCCTATCTAGATCCTTCTGCAGACTCTCCACACCCTCCGCACAATTTGCCGTTCCACCAATCTTGGTGGCATCAGCAAATTTCGACACCATACACTCGGTTCCCTCCTCCAGATCATCTATATAAATGGTGAATAGCTGAGGCCCCAGCACCGACCCCTGGGGCACTCCACTAGTCACCAACCGCCAATCCGAATAGCACCCGTTGACCCCCACTCTCTGCCTCCTATTTGACAGCCAATCCCCCATCCACGCTCACACCCTACCCCCAACTCCATGTCCCCTGACCTTCTGTAATAACCTCTTGTGAGGCACCTTGTCAAACGCCTTCTGAAAATCAAGAAACACCACATCCACCGGCTCTCCTCTATCCACCGCCCTAGACACATCCTCATAGAACTCCAATAAATTCGTCAGACACGACTTCCCCTTAACGAAACCGTGCTGCGTCTGCTCTACCAAACAATTCTCCTCAAGATGCCTCACTATTTTCTCCTTGATCACGGATTCTAATATTTTTCCTACAACAGACGTTAAACTAACCGGCCTATAATTCCCTGCCTTTTGCCTGCCACCCTTCTTAAACAACGGCGTAACATTAGCCGTTTTCCAATCTTCCGGCACTTCCCCGGAATCCAGCGACGTTTGGAAAATAATCACCAAGGCATCCACTATCACCTCCGCAATTTCCTTCAGAACCCTCGGATGCATTCCATCCGGTCCTGGGGACTTGTCCATAATCAGTCCCTCCAGTCTGTCGAGCACTGCCTCTCTAGTAACAATAATGCTTCAGTTGTATAGAACGTTGGTTAGACCGCATTTGGAGTACTGCGTCTAGTTCTGGTCACCTTACTACCGGAAGGACGTGGAGTCTCTGGAAAGGGTGCAGAGGAGGTTTACCAGGATGTTGCCTGGCATGGAGGGGTTGGGTTACGAGGAAAGGTTGGAGAAACTGGGACTGTTCTCTTTGGAAAGACGGAGATTGAGGGGTGACATGATAGAGGTATATAAGATACTGAAGGGAATAGACAGGGTCAATAGTGAGAGACTGCTCCCTAGATTGGTTACGAATACAAGAGGACATGATTTAAGGGTGAGGGGGGAGAGGTATAATTTGGATATGAGGGGAAGGTTCTTTACGCAGAGAGTAGTGGGGGTATGGAACGCGCTACCGAGTGGGGTGGTGGAGGCGGGAACGTTGGACTCGTTTAACGTTCAGTTAGATAGGCACATGAGTGAAACGAGGATGGAGGGTTATGGTCGGGATTATTGAATAAGGGTTAGAACCTCGGGAGACACCGGAAAGGCAGGCTTGTGATTAACGTTTTTGTCTTTTCACTCCGCAGGTGGAGGTCCACCTCGTTGTCAAACGAGGGGCATGCACATGGTGGGTCGTGCGTGGGCTGCTCCTGGAGGTTCCGGGAGTGGCCTAGTACTTCGTGTCGGTGTGTGTGCTTGATCCTGGACCGGTAGACAGGCACCGCAACAGCTCGGTGACTAGCACTGCTAGCTGTGCAGATACATGGATTTGGGCCTGTGTCTGTGGGAGTTTGTGCATTCTCCCTGTGGTTGCGTGGGTTTCCTCCGGGCGCTCCGGTTTCCTCCCACACCCCAAAGATGTGCTCTTAGGCTGATTGGTTTTACCAAATTGACACTATTCTCCCCTGAATCTGGCTAAGTCAGGGGTTCTATTTGTAGATACGCAGGGTAGAATAGGTGTAGGGTGATGCGGCGGCACGGGCTTGTTGGGCCGAAGGGCCTGTTTCCCGTGCTGGGTTGTTCTTTGTTCTTAATAATGTCATTCAGGCCCTCCACTCCTACCATCTTTCCATTGCTAACACCCGACAAATTATTCACGTCCTCTTCCGTGAAGACCGAAACAAAAAAGTTATTCAGGGCCTCAGCCATTTCCCCATCGCCTACCACTAAGTCCCCCCTCTCATCCTCTAAGGGTCCAACGTTCACCCTAGCCAGCCTCCTCCTTTTTAAGTATTTATAAAAACTCTTGTTATCCTTTTTTATATTAAGCGCTAGCCCAGCTTCATAGTTTATCCTACCCTTCTCATCTGCAGGGATAAGTGCTGGAACCTACAAAAGAACAAAGAAAATTACAGCACAGGAACAGGCTGTTCGGCCCCCCCAAGCTGCACCAACCATGCTCTCTGACTTAAGTAAAACCCGCTACCCTTCTGGGGACCATATCCCTCTTTTCCCATCTTATTCACATATTTGTTAAGATGCCCCTTAAAAATGATCACATCTGCTTCCACTGCCTACCCGGCGGCGAGTTCCAGGCACCCAGCTTCAAAAGAAAATTGGGTAAAACTTACAGGGCTATGAGGAATGGGCAGGAGAATGAGACTAAGTGAGCTGCTATTTTAGAGGGGCAACATGAACACAACAGGCCAAATGGCCTCTTTTTGTACTCAGAGCATTCACTGTCTCTATGATTCTAACAGTACTGTATATACACCAGATGTTCAAGACGACAGCTGGCACAACCTTCACAACAGCAATCAGGGATGGACAATAAAGGCTTACCCTCCCTGTGAACAAGTACATACTTGTGACAGTGGTGTGCCTCAGGGATCATTGCTGGGTCCACTGTTATTTGTCATTTATATTATTGATTTGGATGAGAATATAGGAGGCATGATTAATAAGTTTGCAGATAACACCAAGATTGGTGGCATAGTGGACACTGAAGAAAGTTATCTCCAATTGCAACAGGATCTTGATCAATTGGGCCAGTGGGCTGACAAATGGCAGATGGAGTTTAATTTAGACAAATGCAAGGTGATGCATTTTGGGAGATTGAACCAGGGCAGGACTTACTCAGTTAATGGTAGGGTGTTGGGGAGAGTTACAGAACAAAGAGATCTAGGGGTACATGTTCTTGGCTCCTTGAAAATGGAGTCACAGGTGGACAGAGTGGTGAAGAAGACATTCAGCATGCTTGGTTTCATCGGTCGCAACATTGAATATAGGAGTTGGGACGTCTTGTTGCAGTTGTACAACATTGGTCAGGTCACACTTGGAATACTGTGTGCAATTCTGGTCACCCTATTACAGAAAGGATATTATAAACTAGAAAGAGTGCAGAAAAGATTTACTAGGATGCTACCAGGACTTGATGGTTTGAATTATAAGGAGAGGCTGGATAGAATGGGACTTTTTTCTCTGGGGCGTAAGAGGCTGAGGGGTGATCTTAGAACCATAGAACACTACAGCACAGAAACATGCCTTTTGGCCCTTCTCGTCTGTGCCGAACCATTTTTCTGCCTCGTCCCACTGACCTGCAACTGGATCATATCCTTCCACACCCCTCTCATTATGTACCTGTCCAAGTTTTTCTTAAATGTTAAAAGTGAGCCCGCATTTACCACTTGATCTGGCACCTCATTCCACACCCCCACCACTCTCAGTATGAAGAAGCACCCCCTAATATTCCCTTTAAACTTTTCCCCCTTCACCCTTAACCCATGTCCTCTAGTTTTTTCTCCCCTAGCCTCAGTGGAAAAAGCCTGCTTGCATTCACTCTATCTATACACATCATAATTTTATACACCTCTATCAAATCTCCCCTCATTCTTCTACGCTCCATGGAATAAAGTCCTAACCTATTCAACCTTTCTCTGTAACTCAGTTTCTCAAGTCCCGGCAACATCCTTGTAAACCTTCTCCGCACTCTTTCAACCTTCTTAATATCCTTCCTGTAATTAGGTGACTAAAACTGCACACAATACTCTAAATTAGGCCTCACCAATGTCTTATACAACCTCACCATAACATTCCAACTCTTAGACTCAATACTTTGATTTATAAAGGCCAACATACCAAAAGCACTCTTTATGACCCTATCTAGCTGTGACACCACTTTTAGGGAATTGTGTATCTGTATTCCCAAATCCCTCTGTTCTATTACACTCCTCAGTATCCAACCATTTACCTTGTACGTTCTACCTTGGTTTGTCCTTCCAAAGTGCAATACCTCACACTTGTCTGCATTAAACTCCATCTGCCATTTTTCAGCCCATTTTTCCAGTTGGTCCAAATCCCTCTGCAAGCTTTGAAAACCTTCCTCACACCTCCAATCTTTGTATCATCAGCAAATTTACCACATTAACATCCAGATCATTGATATAGATGACAAACAACAATGGACCCAACACCAATCCCTGCGGCATACCACTAGTCACAGGCCTCCACTCAGAGAAGCAATCCTCCACTACCACTCTCTGGCTTCTTCCATTCAGCCAGTGTCTAATCCAATTTACTACCTCTCCATGTATACCTAGCAACTTAACCTTCCTAATTAACCTCCCATGCGAGACCTCGTCAAAGGCCTTACTAAAGTCCTTGCAGAGGACAAATCTTAGAGGTCTGTCAAATAATGAGGGGCACAGATCAGCTAGATCGTCAATATCTTTTCCCAAAGGTAGGGGAGTCTAAAACTGGAAGGCATAGGTTTAAAGTGAGAGGAGAGAGATACAAAAGTGTCCAGAGGGGCAATTGTTTCACAGTGAGTGTTGAGTGTCTGGAACAAGCTGTCAGAGATAGTAGAGGCAGGTACAATCTTGTCTTTTAAAAACATTTAGATAGTTACATGAATAAGATGGGTATAGATGGATATGGGCCAAATGCAGGCAATTGGGATTAGTTTTGGGGTTTAAAAAATGGGTGGCATGGACAAGTTGGGCCGAAGGGCCTGTTTTCATGCTGTAAACCTCTATGACAACCAGCAGTTGCAATGGGGGAGACATTCTCCCTGATAAATACTGTTTGATTGATAGTGCTAATTTGCTCCATCTGATTTGCAAATCAAAGCAAATTTGTGGCTGGCTTGACACTGGGCACAGAGAGGTGCTAAAGCTGAAAATCAGTTTGCATGGAAATTGCAGCCACTTCTATTAACCACACTGAGCTTTTCATTTCACTTACCGTCTTCCGAAAACGTGAATTGCAGAAACGAGGGGACAAGGAAGGAAAGAGAGCTCTTTGAATGATTTATTTTCCGACATCGTTGGCTAAACCAACCAGCATCAGCCTGGAAATGTGAGCAAGTGCAAAAAAAATGAAGGAAATCAAATGGTTAAGCAAAAGGAATTCAAAGTTCTCAATGTTAATCACTCTGAGCATCTGCCCACCAAACACAGGTTCTGTTCAACAACCTCACCATCCAACAGCACTGCACACCGAGCTGCATACTTGTATACTAATGCATGTGACAATAATAAATATCGCCCCCCAACCCCACACACCATGCAGTCACTTCACACACCCTGCCCTCAAACTCTGTCTCCTCACAAACACCACACGGCCATGCTATGCCAATATCTCCCCACACATGCCGCATGCGCACACACGGGCCACACATACATTGTCCCAGCACACAACCATCTCAATATCCCATGCCTAATGAAATGCAATGCAGCAAGCAAAAGAGGGTAGGGAGAAATAAAATTACCTGATAGGCAACTTCATACAAACATCCATCTTTTCCAGCCAGGAATATACGGCCAGTATCTGTGGCAGTGACTGCTAGTAAATAGGTATTGTCGGTGGGGATGGAGTAGAGGGGATCAGGCAGCAGTTGCATCCCTCCGCACACACTGTCATTCAGGATTCCCAACCCTTGGGATAAGAGCAAGAGAATCAGTGAAACCTGCCTCCGACCACAACAGTTAGCCCTTTAACAGTTACCACCAATTCTGCTCATTCAGACTTATGATTCATGGCAAATTGGCAGCTACTGATACACAATTTGTTCAGCAAGCCCCACAGTTGAGAGGGAAGACCACTGCTTAGCTTTTGTTCCCACCTCTCACAGCAGCCCCTGGATACAAGTCTCCCAGAAATTGAGGCCTGTACCTTTTGAAACACAGGGCTGGCCATTTAGCATCCTTCCCATTATATCCATATGTGTTTTGCCACTCAACAACATCTTAATTGATCTGCCCACATATACTCACCACTCCCTCAATGCAGAAGTCCATCAATCTCAAAATTTAACGGTTGATCTAGCACCAATTGCCATTTGTGGGTTCCAAACTTTTACCAACATTTGCGGGGAGAAAGGTGCCCTCATTTCACTCTTGAAAGGTCCACCTCCAAAATTTATTTACTATTACATAGGCTGAGACTCACCATTCAAACAAAATCATTTCTCTACCTAATCTGTTCTCCTTAATATTTTAAAACTTTCAATCAACCCACTAGTTAAAACTTTTAAACTCCAAGATCTCAACCTTAATTTGCATAATCTCTCTTTATAACTTAATCCTTGGAGTTCAGATATCAGTCTGATAAAGACAGACAGCATTCCTTGGAGGACAATATACATGTAGGTAGACTGGAAAAGCAGTGTATTACTCGAATGGAAAGATCACAGAACTCTGAAATACAGAGAAATCTGGGTTTCCTGACACATGAATCCAAACAAGCGTGATGGTAGTTATATAACTGATATACATACATATTTTAATGTTTAAGGGAATGTTTAAAAATTTAGTTGCATTTGAGAGATAATCAATGTGCTGGGAGGAATGTAGCTCAGATGCAGTGAGAGCAGGATAATTACTAATTTTATCCACGTAGTGTTTACTTCGAATTGAGCCATGGGCTCTTGTTTATCGACTTCTGTTTATAGCTTTCTGATAGACAAGGGAATTAAGGGATATGAGGAGAGAATGGGAAAGTGGAACTGATCCACTTCAGATCAGCCATGGCGGGGCAGGCTTGAAGGGCTAGATGGCCTACTCCTGCTCCTATTTCTTATGTTCTTATGAGCCTTCCCATAGGGGAACCTTAGTAAAATCCATGTATACAACTTCAACTGCTCTACTTCGTCTACACACCTAGTTACCTCCTCAAAGACTTCAATCAAATTTGTGAGGCAGGACCTGCCCATCGTGAAACCGTGCTGACTATCCCGGATTAAACTGCATCTTTCCAAATGGTCATAAATCCTATCTCTCAGGATGCTTTCCACCCTTACCGACCACGGAAGTAAGACTATCTGGTCAATAATTACTAGGGTCATTGCTATTTCCTTTCTTGAACAGAGGGACAACATTCGTCACTGTCCAGTCCTCTGGCACTATCCCCATGGACAGCGAGGACCCAAAAGATCAAAGCTGAAGACTCCACAATCTCATCCCTTGCCTCCCAAAGTATTCTAGAATGTATCCCATTTGACCCAGGGGACTTATCGACCCTCAGGTTTTTCAAAATTGCTAATACATCTTCCCTCAGAACATCTACCTCCTCCATCCTATATCAAGCACTCATCCTCAAAAACATGGCCCCTCTCCTTAGTGAACACTGAAGAAAAGTATTCATTCAACGCCTCACCTATGTCTTCTGATTCTATGCACAAGTTCCCACTTCTATCCTTGACTGGCCCTAACCTCACCTTGGTCATTCTTTCATTTCTCACATAAGAGTAAAAAGCCTTGTGTTTTCCTTGATCCAACCCGCCAATGACTTCTCATGCCCCCTCCTAGCTCTCCTAAGCCCTTTCTTTAACTCATTCCTAGCTACCTTGTAACCCTCAAGCGACCCAACTGAACCTTGTTTTTTTATCCTTACATACACTTCCTTTTTCCTCTTAACAAGACATTCAACCTCCTTTGTGAACCATGGTTCCCTCACTCAGCCATTTCCTCCCTGCCTGACAGGGACATACCTATCAAGGACACGCAGTGTTTGTTGCCTGAAAAAGCTCTACTTTTCGTTTATATCCATACCTGACAGTTTCTGTTCCCATCGTATGCTCCCTAATTCTTGCCTAATCGCATCATAATTACCCCTGCCCCAACTATAAACCTTGTCCTGCCATATGGCCCTATCCCCCTCCATTGCAATAACGAAGGACACCAAATTGTGGTCACTATCTCCAAAGTGCTCTCCCACAAACAAATCTAACACTTGGCCCGGTTCATTATTCAGTACCAAGTCCAACGTGGCCCCACCTCTTGTTGGCTTATCCACATATTGTGTCAGGAAACCCTCCTGCACACACTGTACAAAAAGTGTCCCATCTGAAATATTCGACCTATAAAGGTTCCAATCAATATTTGGAAAGTTAAAGTCACCCATGATAACTACCCTGTGACCTCCACACCTATCCATAATCTGCTTTGCTATTTCCTCCTCCACATCTCTATTACTATTTGGGAGCCAATAGAAAACTCCTAATAACGTGATCGATCCTTTCCTATTTCTAACTTCAGCTCATATTCCCTCAGTAGGCAGATCCCCCTCGAAATGCCTTTCAGCAGCCGTTAAACTATCCTTGATTAACAATGCTACTCCTCCACCTCTTTTACCACCTTCCCTGCTCTTACTGAAACATCTACACCCCGGAACCGCCGACAACCATTCCTGTCCCTGTCCTAACCATGCCTCCGTAATGGCCACGACATCATACTGCCAAGTACAAATCCAAGCTCCAAGTTTGCCTGCCTTATTCCGAATGTTCCTTGCACTGAAGTAGATACACTTCAACAACCCACCATCCTATCTGCCTGTACGCTCTGCGACCTTGATACTTTCCTCAGTACCTCACGACCCTCAACACTGGCTTTTGGACTACAGCTCATTTTCCCATCCCCCTGAGAAATAAGTTTAAACCCCCCACCCCCAAAGAGCTGTAGCGAATTTCCCTCCCAGGATATTGGTGCCCCTCTGGTTCAGGTGCAAACCATCCTGTTTGTACAGGTCCCATCTTCCCCAGAAAGTGCTCCAATTATCCGTGTAAATGAAACCCTCTCTTCTACACCATCCCTGCAGCCACATGTTCATCTGCACTCTCTCTCTGTTCCTCAACTCACTAGCACGTGGCACCGGCAACAAACCAGAGATGACAACATGCTTTGTCCTGGCTCTCAGAAAATAGAACATAGAACACTACAGCACAAACAGGCCCTCCGGCCCACAAGTTGCGCCGATCACATCCATACCTACCAAGCCACAGAACTATCTGTAACTCCCAATGCCATTAAATCTAGAAGTCTTACTCATCCAGAAGTCTTTTGAAAGACCCCAGCGAGTTCACCTCTACCACCACTGACAGCAGCCGATTCCACTCACTCACCACCCTCTGAGTGAAAAACTTACCACTAACTTACCCTTAAACCTGTGTCCTCTCGTAGCGACCATTTCAGCCCTGGGAAATAGCCTCCAAGAATCCACCCTATCTATTCCTCTCAACATTTTATAAACCTCTATCAGGTCACCTCTCAACCTTCGTCTCTCCAGGGAGAAGAGACCGAGCTCCCTCAACCTATCCTCATAAGGCATGCCTCCCAATCCAGGCAACATCCTTGTAAATCTCCTCTGCACCCTCTCAATAGCTTCCACATTGTTCCTGCAGTGAGGCAACCAGAACTGCGCACAGTACTCCAAGTGGGGTCTGACAAGGGTCTTATAAAGTTGCAGCATTATCACCCGACTCCTAAACTCAATCCCTCGATTAATGAAGGCCAGGACACCATTCGCCTTCTTGACCACATCCTCCACCTGCGAGGCCGATTTAAGAGTCCTATGGAACCGGACCCCGAGATCCTTCTGCTCCTCAACACAGCTAAGACTCCAACCCTTGATATCGTACTCCTACATCTCATTGGTCCTGCCAAAATGGACCAGTACACGTTTATCCGTGTTGAAGTCCATCTGCCACTTCTCCACCCAGCCCTGCATCCTAGCTATGTCACGCTGCAACTTCTGACATCCCTCCAGACTATCCACAACACCACCAACCTTATCTTAGCGAACTTACTTACCCATCCCTCCACTTCCTCATCCAGGTCATTTATGAAAATGACAAACAGCAAGGGTCCTAGAACAGATCCCTGGGGCACTCCACTGGTGACTGACCTCCATGCAGAAAGAGACCCATCCACAACCACTCTCTGCCTTCTGCAGGCAAGCCAGTTCTGGATGCACAAGGCCAAAGCCCCTTGGATACCATGCCCTCTCACCTTCTCAAGAAGTCTTGCTTCCATCCTAGCTCCCTAAATTCCTGTTTTAAATCCCCATCCCTTCTCCTGCCTATGTCGTTGGTACCAATGTGCATCACGACCTGCGACTGATCACCCTCCCCCTTAAGGATCCTGAAAACACTGTCCGAGATGTCACGGAGCCTTGCACCCAGGAGGCAACATACCATCTCTTTTGCTGACACAGAACCTCCTATCTGTCCCTCTAACCAACGCGTCTCTAATTACTATTGCTCTACTGCTCTCCTCCCTTCCCTTCTGAGGCATAGGGACAGACTCAGTGCCGGAGGTCCGATCACTCTGGCTTACCACTGGTAGGTTGTTGCCCTCAACAGTATCCAATGCGGTATACTTGTTGCTGAGGGGAATAACCACAGGGGATCCCCGCACTGGCTGCTTCCTCCCAGCCCTTCTCACCATCACCCATCTATTTTCATTTCTGGGAGTATCCAAATCCCTGAAGCTTTTATCTATGATCATCTCTGCCTCCCGAATGATCCGAAGCTCATCCAGCTCCAGGACCAGTTCCCTAACACAGTTTTTGAGGAGCTGAAGATGGGTGCACTTCCCACAGGTGAAATCAGCAGGGACACTGAAGGCATCTCTCACCTTAAACATCCTGCAGGAGGAACATTGCACTGCTTTTCCTACCATTCCCTCTAGATAAAAAGATCTTGCCTGATACTCCCTGACCCCCTTAGGTTAGAGGAATGAGCGAAAAAGAAAGAAAACATAAGAACATAAGAAATAGGAGCAGAAATAGGCCATCTAGCCCTTCGAGCCTGCCCCGCCATTCAATAAGATCATGGCTGATCTGTCGTGGCTCAGTTCCACATTCCCGCCCTCTCCCCATAACCCTTAATCCCCTCTCTTATCAAAAACCCATCAACCCGCGTCTTAAAAATATTTAGCGAGGCAGCCTCCACCACTTCAACGGGCAGAGAATTCCAGAGATTCAGCACCCTTTGAGTGAAGAAGTTCTTCCTCAACTCCGTTCTAAACCGCCCCCCTTTTATCTTGAGGCTGTGCCCCCTAGTCCTACTGTCTTTTTTGAGCCGGAAGAGTCTCTCCACCTCTATCCTATCCATCCCATTCATCATCTTATACGTCTCAATGAGATCTCCCCTCATTCTTCTAAACTCTAACGAGTACAAGCCCAGTTTATTCAGCCTCTCCTCCGGTATCAGCCTAGTAAACCTCCTCTGCACTCCCTCCAAGGCCAAAATATCTTTGCGCAGGTGCGGCGCCCAAAACTGCACACAGTACTCCAGCTGCGGCCTCACCAATGCCCTATACAGTTGCAGCAAGACCTCCTGACTTTTATATTCAATCCCCCTCGCTATGAAGGCCAGCATCCCATTCGCCTTCCTGACCACCTGCTAGCTGGGTTTTTGCGACTCATGCACAAGGACCCCGACGTCCCTCTGCACCGTCGCCTGCTGCAGTTTTTCGCCCCGTAAGTAATAGTCCTTCCTACCATTCTTTCTACCAAAGTGGACCACCTCACACTTGCCAACATTAAATTCCATTTGCCAGTTCCTGGCCCATTCGCCCAGCCTATCTAGATCCTTCTGCAGACTCTCCACACCCTCCGCACAATTTGCCGTTCCCCCAATCTTGGTGTCATCAGCAAATTTCGACACCCTACACTCGGTTCCCTCCTCCAGATCATCTCTATAAATGGTAAAAAGCTGAGGCCCCAGCACCGACCCCTGGGGCACTCCACTAGTCACCACCCGCCAATCCGAATAGCACCCATTGACCCCCACTCTCTGCCTCCTATTTGATAACCAATCCTCTATCCACGCTAACACCCTACCCCCAACTCCATGTCCCTCGACCTTCTGCAATAACCTCTTGTGAGGTACTTTGTCAAACGCCTTCTGAAAATCTAGAAAGACCACATCCACCGGCTCTCCTCTATCCACCGCCCTAGACACATCCTCATAGAATTCCAGTAAATTTGTCAGACACGACTTCCCTTTAATGAAACCGTGCTGCGTCTGCACTATCAAGCAATTCCCTTCAAGATGCCTCGCAATTTCCTCCTTAATGACAGATTCTAACATTTTAACCACCACAGACGTTGAACTAACCGGCCTATAATTCCCCGCCTTTTGCCTGGCACCCTTCTTAAACAACGGCATAACACTAGCCGTTTTCCAATCATCCGGCACTTCCCCAGAATCCAGCGACGTCTGGAAAATAACCACCAAGGCATCCACTATCACCTCCGCCATTTCTTTCAGAACCCTCGGATGCATTCCATCCGGTCCTGGGGACTAGTCCACAATCAGCCCCTCCAGTCTGTCGAGCACCGCCTCTCTAGTAACAGTAATGTCATTAAGACCCTCCAGTCCTACCACCTTTCCATCGCTAACACCTGGCAAATTATTCACGTCCTCCTCCGTGAAGACAGAAACAAAAAAGTTATTCAATACCTTAGCCATATCCTCATCCCGTACCACTAGGTCCCCTTTCTCATCCTCTAAAGGACCAACATTCACCCTAGCCAGCCTCTTCCTTTTTATATATTTATAAAAACTCTTGCTATCCTTTTTTATATTAAGCGCTAGCCCAGCTTCATAGTTTCTCCTACCCTTCTTTATCAACTTCTTTGTCAATCTTTGTTGACATTTAAACCTCTCCCAATCCTCTTCTCGCCCACTACTCTTAGCTACTCTAAATTCCTCCGCTTTTAATTTAACGAAGGTTGAGAGGCGACCTGATAGAGGTTTATAAAATATTGAGAGGCTTGGATAGGGTGGATTCTCGGAGGCTATTTCCCAGGGCTGAAACGGTCGCTACGAGAGGACACAGATTTAAGGCGCAGGGAGGAAAGTACAGAGGAGATGTTAGGGGTAAGTTTTTCACTCAGAAGGTGGTGAGTGAACAGAATCAGCTGCCGTCGGTGGTGGTGGAGGCGAACTCGCTGGGGTCTTTTAAAAGACTTCTGGCTGAGTATATGGGATCTGATAGGATTGGGGGTTATAGATAGGTCTATGGCTTAGTAGGTATACAAGTGATCGGCGCAACTAGTGGGCCAAAGGGCCTGTTCGTGCTGTAGTGTTCTACGTTCTCGGGAACTTCAAAGAATGAAGGGAGATCAAATTCAGGTATACAAGATAATAAAAAGAATGGATAAAGTCGATGTGGAGCGGACATTTCCTCTTGTGGGGCATTCTCGGACAAGAGGTTCTTGTCTTAGGATAAGGGGTAGCAAATTCAAACAGAGCTGAGGAGAAACTACTTCTCCCAAAGAGTTGTGAATCTGTGGAATTCACTAGCCCAAACTGCAGTGGATGCTGAGACAGTGAGTAAATTAAAGGAGGAGTTAGACAGATGTTTAATTGGTAATGGGTTGAAAGGTTATGGGGAGAAGGCAGTAAATGAAGGATGAGGAGCACATCAGCCATGATCGAAAGGCAGAGCAGACTCAATGGACCAAATGGCCTAATTCTGCTCCTATCTCTTATAAACATTTTGATACGCATTTAATTTCATCTGCCACGGGTCTATTCTTTTCAAGTCTATCACTGTGCTCACGGTTAACAATACGTCAAGCTTCGGATAATGCAAAGAATAAGGTTGACCCCATTGTATTCCAGTCCTCTAGATATAAAGGGCAACTTTCAATTGAGATTTAGATCATTTACAGCACCTGTCTGAGAGTTGGTGAAGCTGACACCCAAGATCACAATGTCAACAGGTGTGGTCAATACCAGCAGCTGTCGGATGTGAGGCTGGAAGATCCCTGCAAACACAAATTGGATTCTTAGTTAAAAAGTTGACCAAGTGAAATGAACATAAAGCCAGAGTGAGACATGGCCCATCTCTGGTGTTTTAAACAAACACACCCACCATTCACCCTGCAGATTTACAGCATCACTCAATTCCTCAAACCACATTCATTTCTCTCACTGCCCTTATCACAAGCAGCAGTGTCCAGCCACTGATATCACACTCTGTCCCAAACAAGTATCTAGTCCATTGACCTGTCACAGTCTCTTCCCCAAGCAGTAGCATCCAGTCCATGAACCTGTCATGATGTCTGTCCCAAGCAGTAATATCCAGTCTCAGGATACAGGGTAGACCATTTAGGACAGAGATGAGGAGACATTTCTTCACCCAAAGAATTATGAGCTTGTGGAATTCATTACCACAGGAAGTAGTTCATGCCAAAATAAATAAAAGAATGATTAGGGTCAGTCAAAGACAGTAGTGGGAAGTTGTGCGTGGAGTTTGAAGAGATAGGACAGGCACTAAATGAATATTTTTCATCAATATTCACATAGGAAAAAGACAATGTTGCCAAGGAGAATGCTAAGATACAGGGCTATTAGACTAGACGGGATTGAGGTTCATCAAGAGGTGTTAGCAATTCTGGAAAGTATGAAAATAGGGCCAGATGAGATTTATCCAAGCATTCTCTGGGACGCTAGGGAAAGATTGCAGGGCCTTTGGCTTTGATCCTTATGTCGTCATTGTCTACAGGAATAGTACCAGGAGACTGGAGGATAGCAAATGTTGTCCCCCTGTTCAAGAAGGGGAGTAGAGAAGGTGACCAAAGAGGTGGATGAGGGTAAAGCAGTTGATGTGGTGTATACGGATTTCAGTAAAATATTTGATAAGGTTCCCCACGGTAAGCTACTGCAGAAGATATAGAGGCATGGGATTGAGGGTGATTTAGTGGTTTGGATCAGAAATTGGCTAGCTGTAAGAAGATAGAGGGAGGTGGTTGATGGGAAATGTTCATCCTGGAGTTCAGTTACTCGTGGTATACCGCAAGGATCTGTTTTGGGGCCACTGCTGTTTGTCATTTTTATAAATGACCTGGATGAGGGCTTAGAAGGATGAGTTAGTAAATTTGTGGATGACACTAAAGTCGATGGAGTTGTGGACAGTGTGGAAGGATGTTGCAGGTTACTGAGGGACACAGATAAGCTGCAGAGCTGGGCTGAGAGGTGGCAAGTGGAGTTTAATGTGGAAAAGTGTGAAGTGATTCACTTTGGAAGGAGTAACAGGAATACAGAGTACTGGGCTAAGGGTAAGTTACTTGGTAGTGTGGATGAGCAGAGAGATCTCGGTCCATATGCCTAGATCCCTGAAAGTTGGCACACAGGTTAATCGGGTTGTTAAGAAGGCTTACGGTGCGTTAGCTTTTATTGGTAGAGGGATTGAGTTTCGGAGCCACGAGTTCACGTTGCACCTGTACAAAACTCTGGTGTGGCCGCACTTGGAGTATTACGTACAGTTCTAGTCACCACATTAAAGGAAGGATGTGGAAGCATTGGAAAGGACACAGAGGAGATTTACCAGGATGTGAAAGGTCTTATGAGGAAAGGCTGAGGGACTTGAGGCTGTTTTCGTTAGACTGAAGGTAAGACATGACTTAATAGAGGCATATAAGATGATCAAAGGATCAGATAGGGTGGACAGTGAGAGCCTTTTTCCTTGGATGAAGATGGCTAGCATGAGGGGACATAGTTTTCAATTGAAGGTTGATAGATATAGGACAAATATCAAAGGTAGGTTCTTTACTCAGAGAGTAGTAAGGGCATGGAATGCCCTGCCTGCAACAGCAGTGGACGTGCCGACATTGAGGGCATTTAAGTGGTAATTGAATAAACATATGGATGATATTGGAATAGTTTAAGTTAGATGGGCTTTAGATTGGTTTCACAGGTCAGTGCAATACCAAGGGCCTGTACTGCGCTGTAATGTTCTATGTTCTAAAACGTTGAATGTACTCAAGAGGCAGCTGGATACAGCACTCGAGGCGAATGGGATCAAAGGTTATGGGGAGAAAGCAGGATTAGACTACTGAGTTGGACGATCAGCCATGATTGTGACAAATGGCTCAGCAGGCTTGAAGGGCCAAATGGCCTCCTCCTGCTTCTGTCTTCTATGTTTCTATGTCTATTGATGTCACACTCTACAAATATCCAGTCCATCAATCAGTCACAGTCTCTGTCCCAAACAAATTGCTCGTCCATCAATCTGTCAGAGTCTTTTTCTTGGGGTCATGCTAAATTGCCCCTTCGTGTCCAAATATGTGAAAGTTAGGTGGATTAGTAAATGCGCGGGGTTACAAGGATAGGACAGGAGGGTTGGCCTGGGTAAGATGCACTTTCGGAGAATCAGTGTAGCCTCAGTGGGCCGAATGGCTTCCTTCTACATAGTCAGGATTCTGTAGGGCTAAAAGCAATGGGTGTCCTAGACAGAGGAAAGTGCAGGAGGGTAGTTTAAAAAAAATAGTGTGAAATGGGGCCATGAAAAATCAAAATAGAGGAAAATCCCAAGGTGTTTTGCAAGTATACTAAGTGCAAGAGGGTAAGTAGGAGAATGAGGAGTGACCTTAGTGAGATTTATAAAATCATGAAGGATGTAGATAGGATGAATGCACATATTTTTTTTTCCCCCGGAAGGAGAAAAGTAAAGGGCACAGGGTTAAGATGAGAGGGGAAAGGTTTAAAAGGGACCTGAGGGACAACTTCTTCATGCAGAGGGTAGGGCGTATGTGCAACGAACTGCCAAAGTGGTTGAGGCAGGTACAATAGCAACATTTAAAAAGTATTTATATAAATGCATGGATGGGGGAGGATGAGAGGGAAACGGGCCAAATTGGGACTAGCTGGGAGGGCACCATGGTCAGCGTGGACCGGTTGGGACGAAGGGCCTGTTTCCGCGCTGTATTGCTCTATGACGCTAACTAGGGAAAGAGTTAGGCCCATTAGGGATCAAAGTAGATTTCGAGGGTATTTGAGGAGACTTTTTCCACCCAGTAAAATTTTCTTTAGGGAAGGAAGGGCAACTAAGGATGACCAAAAAATGCTGGCTAGCCAGCGAGCAACACCCATGTCCAATGAATGAATAAAAGAAGTGTGCTGGGAATCTGGGACTCTGCCTTGAAGGGTGGTAGAACCAGGAATCGTCAACACTTAAGCATTTTGATGAGCACTTGAAATGCCATAGGACATAAGGCTACAGACTAAGTGCTGGAAAGTGGCTTTGGAACACAGAACATTACAGCGCAGTACAGGCCCTTCGGCCCTCCATGTTGCGCCGACCAGCGGAACCTAAACTATTCCAGTGTTATCCATATGCCTATCCACTGACCATTTGAACACTCTTAAAGTTGGCGAGTCCACAACTGCTGCAGGCAGGGCATTCCACGCCCTTACTACCCTGAGTAAAGAACCGACCAACGTTGGTAGGAGTTTAATGGTTGTTGCAGACACGCTGAGCCAAAGAGACACTTTCTATGCTGTAAAGCTCTTTGACTTGAGAGAGGGATGCATATTTAATAATGAAACCAGTGCAACACTGACAGCCCAATGCTCAAATGGGAAAGAGGCAAATAACCAACTCTGCCTCCAGGCATCCGGTTGCTCAAGATGGTTTTAAGTTTAAATTTATTTATTAGTGTCACAAATCGGCTTACATTAACACCGCAATAAAGTTACTGTGAAAATCCCTTAGTCGCCACATTCCAGCGCCTGTTCGGGTACATTGAAAGAGAATTTAGCATGGCCAATGCATGTCTTTCGGACCGTGGGAGGAAACTGGAGCACCCAGAGGAAACCTATGCAGACATGGGGAGAACGTGCAAACTCCATACAGTCACCCAAGGCTGGAATCGAATCCAGTGCCTTGGTGCTGTGAGGCAGCAGCGCTAACCACTGTGCCACCATGTCTGTGTGGACTGGGAGTCAATAAGCAGCTCTGAAGTGCAACCTAGTGTCTGGCCCTGCCCCTCAGAAACTGGAGTTGGAAAGAGCTACTTACCTGTTCTAGGTTTTACTAGTCCCACTGACAGAATTGTTTCACTCAGTCCATCAAAATATGCCAAATCGCCCCTGAAAAATGAAGCCATGAATGAACAGAGTAGATTTCACAGCACCGTCTGAGGCCATTCAGCCCAACAGGTGAATGCAGATATAAAAACAAAAAAAGTGCTGAATAAACTCAGCAGCTCTGGTGGCATCTGTGGACAAAAAAGAAGAGTTAACATTTCAAGTCCTCAGAGAGATTGAAGATGAGACAGAGGACAGAGGTGGGACATATTAGGTCAGCGGTAGGTCAGAGCTGAGGGGAGATTGATAAATATATCATACCAACAAGATAAAGGGGGTGTTAAAAAGCTTATGGACTGCACAATTGCTAATAGTGGCAATAAAGGTGAGGCAGCAGAATGTGTTAGTTGGAGAATAAAGGTCAGTGCTCAGTGAAAGCAAAACTCAACAAATGACAGGTGGCCCAGTGGAGGAGGTGTGGTTTGAAATTTTGTATGCGACAACACAAAAGAGGGTCAATACGGAGAGACAAGTGCATAAGTCTGTGCTGAGCCTAGACGGCTGCAACATAAATTGAAGAGGTGCAAGTTTTTTTTTAATACAGATGGTGGTGAGTGCCTGGAATTTACTGCTGGGTGAGGCAGATATAATAGTGACTTCTAAGAGGCAACTAGACAAGTATAAGAATAGGATGGGAATAGAGGGATACGGTCCACGGAAATGTAGGGGGTTTTAGTTAAGTCAGGCAGCATGATCGGTGCAGGCTTGGAGGGCCGAAGGGCCTAAGGGCCTGTTCCTGTGTTGTAATTGTTTTTGTTCTTTGTGTTGCTTTTCTAGTTTGTGTTGGGCATCACTGGAGCATCACAGCAGGCCGAGCATGGACATGTGGGTCGAGAGCTAGATGCCAGTTTGAAATGGCAAACAACCCGAAGTTTGGGTCGTGCTCACAAGTTGAGCGAAGGTGTCTCGCAAAGCAAGGGTTCAAGTTCAGTGCTACAAGGAAGGGTTTAAACCAGATTGGCAGGGGAAGGAGGGATCCTCAGCAACAGGGAAGCAAATGATGGGCTGAAAGGAAATGAAGTACTCAGCAATGGCAAGCTGAATAGACATGACAGACAGGGGCAGGGGAAAGCTGTTGGATTAAATCTATTTCAATGCAAGAGGGCAGACAGGTAAGGCTGTTGAACTCAGGTAGATACATGGGATTGGGATATTTTGGCAATTACTGAAACATGGCTAAGGGAGGGACAGGACTAGCAGCTCAATGTTGCAGAATACATGGGCTTCAGATGGCACAGAGATAGGGGATAGAGAGGAGGGGGGAGTTGCATTTTTAATTCAGGGGAGCATCATGGCAGTAGTCAGATGAAATAACCGAGGGATCATCTACCGAGGATTTGTGGGTGGAACTGAGAAATAAGGTGGATGGTGACCTTATTGGGGTTGTACGATGGACCACTAAATAATCAACGGGAATTAGAACAACAAATATGGAGTGAGATTAGGGAGATCTGCACAAGTAATAGGATTGTCATAGTAGTGGATTTTGATTTTCCGAACACAGACTGGGAGTGACAGAGTTCAGGGCTTAGATGGGGTGGAATTTGTTAAGCGTGTTCAGGAAAGTTTCCTCAGGGAGCATGGGGGGGAGGGGGGGTCCTACTCGGGAAAGAGCAAAGCTTGACCAACTCTTGGGAAATTGGGCTGGGCAAGTGACTGAGGTGACGGTGGGGGAGCACTTTGGGATCAGTGACCATAGTTTTATGAATTTTAAAATAATTATGGAAAGGGACAGATTTAAGGTGCGGGGAGGCAAGTACAGAAGTGATGTTAGGGGTAAGTTTTTCACTCAGAGGGTGGTGAGTGAATGGAATCGGCTGCCGTCAGTGGTGGTGGAGGCAAACTCGCTGGGGTCTTTTAAAAGACTTCTGGATGAGTATATGGAATTTAATGGGATTGGGGGTTATAGATAGGTCTATAGATTGGTAGGTGTTGATGTGATCGGCGCAACTCGTGGGCCAAAGGGCCTGTTTGTGCTGTAGTGTTCTATGTTCTATGTTAACTGGTCTACAGGTGCAAGTTCTAAATGGGGCAAGGCAAATTTTGATGGAATTAGACAGCAACTTGCTAGAGTAGTTTGTTTGAGGGCAGAGGCACCTCCGGCAAGTGGGAGACTTTTAAAAGTGAAATAACTTGAGTTCAGGATCTCTATGTTCCTGTTAGGATGAAGGGCAACGCTGGGAGGAGTAGAGAACCCTGGATGACAAAACTTAAAGAGTTTTTGGACAGGAAAAAGGAGGAGGCATGGCTCAGGTACAAGCAGCTGGAATCAAGGGATTCCCAGAAGACTTACAGGGGATACAGGAGTATACTCAAGAAGGAAATTAGGACAGCAAAAAGGGGGCTTGACGAGCTTTGGCTGAGAGGATTAAGATGAGTCCAAAGGGATTCTTTAAGAATACTGAAGGAAAAAGAATAACTAGAGAGAGAACAGGACGCCTCAAGGACCAAAGTGGGTACATATATATGGAACCGCAGGAGATGGTCGAGGTTCTTAATTAATATTTCTCCTGTGTTTACCGTGGAGAAAAACATGAAGGCTTGGGAACCTAGGAAAGTTAGTGGAGATATATTGGCGATTTATTTCACTTTTAAAAGTCTCCCACTTGCCGGAGGTGCCTCTGCCCTCAAACAAACTACTCTAGCAAGCTGCTGTCGAATTCCATCAAAATTTGCCTTGCCCCATTTAGAACTTGCACCTGTAGACCAGTTTTGTCCCTTTCCATAATTATTTTAAAATTCATAAAACTATGGTCACTGATCCCAAAGTGCTCCCCCACCGTCACCTCAGTCACTTGCCCAGCCCGATTTCCCAAGAGTCGGTCAAGTTTTGCTCTTTCCCGAGTTCTCATTACAGTAGAGGAGGTGATAGGCATATTAACATGTATGAAGGTGTATAAATCTCCTGGCCCTGACCAGGTATATCCAAGAACACTGCGTGAGGCTACAGAAGAGTGGCTGAGATAGCTGCATTATCATTAGCCATGGGTGAGCTATGAGACGACTGGTGCATAGCAAATGGTGTGCCCTTATTTAAGAAGGGTTGCAAAGAAAAACCTGTGAATTATAGACCGGTAAGCCTAACATCTGTCTTGGGTAAGTTACTAGAGAGAATTCTGAGATAAGATATACAGGCATTTGGAAAGACAGGGTTTGATTAGGAGAAGTCAGCACAGCTTTGTGCATGGGAGAACATGCCTTACAATTTTATTAGAGTTCTTTGAAGTAGTGACCAGGAAGGCTGATGAGGGCAGGGCGGTAGACGTAGTCTGTACGGACTTCAGTAAGGCCTTTTGTTAATTCATTCTTGGGACATGGGTGTTGCTGGCTGGCCGACATTTATTGCCCATCCCTAATTCCCCTTGAGAAGGTGGTGGTGAGCTGCCTTCTTGAATCGCTGCAATCCATGTTCTGTGGATTAACCCACAATGTTGTTCGGGAGGGAACTCCAGAATTTTGACCCAGCGACTGTGAAGGAACGGTAATATATTTCCAAGTCAGGATGGTGAGTGGCTTGGAGGGGAATTTGCAGGTGGTGGTGTTCCCATGTATCTGCTGCCGTTGTCCTTCTCGATAAAAGGTGCTGTCTAAAGATCTTTGGTGAATTGCTGCGGTGCATCTCGTAGATAGTACACACTGCTGCTACTGAGTGTCGGTGGTGGAGGGATTGAATGTTTCTAGATGTGGTGTCAATCAAGCAGGGCTGCTTTGTCCTGAATGGTGTCAAGCTTCTTGAGTTGTTGGAGCTGCACCCATCCAGGCAAGTGGGGGGTATTCCATCATACACCAGATTTGCACCTTGTAGATGGTGGGTAAACTTTAATAAAGTTCCAACTGGTAGGCTGCTCTGGAAGGTTAGATCACCTTAGCTCATTGCAGATAGATGGGTGACTGCTAGAAGTGTCAGGCAGTCAGTGCAGGAATCTCCTGTGGTCTTTCCCTTCTCTAACAAGTATACCATTTTGGGTACTGTTGTGAGGGTGGCCCATCAGGGGATAACAACAGCAGCCAGAGCAGTGGCACCACAGCTAGCTGTTGTTACGCAGGGAGGGACAAAAACCATTAGAGCAACAGTTACAGAAGACTTGATAGAGGTGCACATAGGCGCTTCTGTGGACGTGAAAGAGACTCCAGGATGGTGTGTTGCCTCCCTGGTGCCAGGGCCCAGGACCCAGGATTTCTAGGAACAGGCAGAAAGCATTCTAAAGGGAGAAGGCGAACACAGTAAAAAGTCTGACAACACCAGGTTGAATTCCAACCGACTTATTTGATAGTAAAGTCACTAGCTTTCGGGTTTGTCCCTTCGTCAGGTGAATGGAGAGTTCTGACGAAGGGACAAACCCGAAAGCTAGTGAGTTTACTATCAAATAAATCGGTTGGACTTAAACCTGGTGTTGTCAGACTTTTTAACTGTGTTTACCCCAGTCCAACGCTGGCATTGGTTGTGCATGGGGCTTTTTCTGAATGGAGGTCAGTCACCAGCGGAGTGCCTCAAGGATCTGTTCTGGGACCCTTGTTGTTTGTCATTTTCATAAATGACCTGGATGAGGAAGTGGAGGGATGGGTAAGTAAGTTCGCTGATGACACTAAGGTCGGTGGTGTTGTGGATGGTCTGGAAGGATGTCAAAAGTTGCAGCAGGACATAGATAGGATGCAGGACTGGGCAGAGAAGTGGCAGATGGACTTCAACGCGGATAAATGTGTAGTCGTCCATTTTGGCAGAACCAACGGGATGAACGAGTACACTATCAAGGGCAGAAGTCTGAGTAGTGTTGAAGAGCAGAAGGATCTAGGGGTCCGGGTCCACAGGACTCTTAAATCGGCCTCGCAGGTGGAGGAGGTGGTCAAGAAGGCGTATGGTGTACTGGCCTTCATTAATCGAGGGTTTGAGTTTAGGAGTCGGGAGGTAATGCTGCAACTTTATAAGACCCTTGTCAGGCCTCATTTAGAGTATTGTGCGCAGTTCTGGTCGCCTCACTATAGGAAAGACGTAGAAACTATTGAGAGGGTACAGAGGAGATTTACAAGGATGTTGCCTGGACTGGGAGGCATGCCTTATGAAGTTAGGTTGAGGGAGCTGGGACTCTTTTCCCTGGAGAGACGAAGGTTGAGAGGCGACCTGATAGAAGTTTACAAAATGTTGAGAGGAATAGATAGGGTGGATTCTCAGAGGCTATTTCCCCGGGTTGAAATGGTCACTACGAGAGGACACAGATTTAAGGTGCGGGGAGGCAAGTACAGAAGTGATGTTAGGGGTAAGTTTTTCACTCAGAGGGTGGTGAGTGAATGGAATCGGCTGCCGTCAGTGGTGGTGGAGGCGAACTCGCTGGGGTCTTTTAAAAGACTTCTGGATGAGTATATGGGGTTTAATGAGATTGAGGGTTATAGATAGGTCTGTAGGTTGGTAGGTGTTGATGTGATCGGCGCAACTCGTGGGCCGAAGGGCCTGTTTGTGCTGTAGTGTTCTATGTTCATATCCACATCAGAAGGCGAACAGCCAGAGGTCATGGTACATATTTGTATTAACGACATAGCTGGGAAGAGTCATGAGATCCTGCAGTAGCAGTTTAGGGAGTTCGGTCGAAAGTTAAAAAGCAGGACCTCCAGGGTTGTAACCTCAGGATTCCTCCCTGTGCCACATAAAAATAGGAAGATGGTGCAGCTCAACATGTGGCTAAAAGCTGGTGTAGAAGGGAAAGTTTCAGATATCTGGACCACTGGGGTCTCTTCCAGGACAGGTGGGATCTGTACCAGAAGGACAGGTTGCACCTAAGCTCAAAGGGCATAAATATTCTGGCCAGGAGATTTGCTATTGTCACACAGGAGGATTTAAACTAATTTGGCAGGGGACTGAGAACCAAAGCAAAGGTGAATTAACTAAAGGGGAACCAGAAAGTAGAGCCAGTAAGACTCAGAGGAAGAGCAGACAGGGTGGGGTTGCTGATCAAAGAGGGTCTTGTGGAGTGAAGTGTATTTGTTTCAATGCAAGAAATGTAATAGGTATAAGAACATAAGAAATAGGAGCAGGAGTAGGCCATCTAGCCCTTCGAGCCTGCCCCGCCATTCAATAAGATCATGGCTGATCTGAAGTGGATCAGTTCCACTTTCCCGCTTTCTCCCCATAACCCTTAATTCCCCTATCAGAAACCTATCTACCCATGACTTAAATATATTTAGCGAGGCAGCCTCCACCACTTCAACGGGCAGAGAATTCCAGAGATTCACCACCCTTTGAGTGAAGAAGTTCCTCCTCAACTCCAATCTAAACTGTCTCCCCCTTATCTTGAGGCTGTGTCCTCAAGATACAGATGAACTTAAGAGTTTGGGCTAGTACTTGGAACGATGACGTTGTTGCGATTACAGAGACTTGGTTAAGGGAAGGACAGGATTGGCAGCTTAATGTTCTGGGATATAGATGTTTCACGTGGGATAGAGGGGGATGTAAGGGTAGGGTAGGTGTGGGAAGATGCGGCGGCGCGGGCTCGTTGGGCCGAAGGGCCTGTTTCCCGTGCTGGGATGTTCTTTGTTCTAAAAGGGGTGGGAGAGTTGCACTACTAGTTAAGGAGAATATCACAGCTGTACTCTGGGAGGACACCTCGGAGAGCTCATACAAAAGGCAATATGGGCAGCGCCCAGGAACAGGAAAGGTGTAGTCACAATGTTAGGGATTGACTATAGACAGCTTAACAGCCAGCGGGAGACAGAGGAACAGATATGTAGGCAGATTTTGGCAAGGTGTAAAAACAACAGGGTTGTTATAATGGGAGATTTTAACTTCCCCTGTATTGACTGGGACTTATTTAGTCCTAGGGGTGTGGATGGGGCAGAGTTTGTAAGGAGCATCCAGGAGGGTTTCTTGAAACAATATGTAGATAGTCCAACTAGGGAAGGGCCATACTGGACCTGATACTGTGGAATGAGCCCAGTCAGGTGGTCAATGTTTCAGTAGGGGAGCAGTTCAGGAACAGTGACCACAATTCGGTAAGCTTTGAGGTACTAATGGATAGAGATAAGTATAGTCCTCAAGTTATGGTGCTAAATTGGGGGAAGGCTAATTACAATAATATTAGGCAGGAACTGAAGAATGTAGATTGGGGGCAGATGTTTGAGGGCAAATCAGCATCTGGCATGTGGGAGGTTTTCAAGTGTAAGTTGATAGGGACTGAAGACTGACACATTCCTGTAAGGATGAAGGATAAATATGGCAAGTTTTGGGAATCTTGAATAACAAGAGATATTGTGAGCCTAGTCAAAGAGAAAAATGAAGCATTTGTCAAGGCTAGGAAGCTGGGAACATAAGAAGCAAATGTGGAATACAAGGAAAGCAGAAAGAAGCATATGCAAGGAGTAAACAGGACTAAAAGGGATTACAAAAAATCATTGGCCAGCAGGATTAAGGAAAATTCCAAGGCTTTTTATATATATATATATAAAAAAGTAAATAAATAAATGCATATATATAAAATAAAATACATATATATATATATAAAGAGCAAAAGGGTAGGCAGGGAGAGAGTTGGCTCACTCAAGGATAGGGGAGGGGAACTACGTGTGAGCCAGAGGAAATGGGTGAGGTATTAAATGAGTACTTTGCTTCAGTATTCACCAAAGAAAAGGACTTGGTGAACGATGAGTCTGGGAAAGGGTGTGTGGATAGTTTGAGTCATGTTGAACTCAGAAGAAGCTGGTTTGGGGTTCTTGAGAAACATTAAGGTAGACAAATCCCCAGGGCCTGATGGGACGTACCCTGGAAAATTGAGAGGGGCAAGGGAGGAAATTGCCGGGGGCTTGAGACAAATCTTGGTATCCTCACTGGCTACAGGGGAGGTCCTAGAGGATTGGAGAATAGCCAATGCTGTTCCTTTGTTTAAGAAGGGTAGCGAGAATAATCCAGGTAATTACAGGCTGATGAGCCTTACATCAGTGGTAAGGAAATTATTGGAGAGGATTCTTTGAGACAGGATTTATTCCCACTTGGAAATAAGTGGACGTATTAGTGAGAAGCAATATGGTTTTGTGAAGGGGAGTATCTCACTAACTCCATCAAATTTTTCAAGGAAGTGACAATGATGATTGGTGAGGGTAGGGCAGTGGATGTTGTCTACATGGACTTCTGTAAGGCCTTTGACAAGGTCCCTCATGGCAGACTGGTGCAGAAGGTGAAGTCACATGGGATCAGAGGTGAGCTGGCAAGGATACAGAACTAGCTCAGTCATAGAAGGCAGAGGGTAGCAGTCAAAGGGTGCGTTTCTGAATGGAGGGCTGTGACAAGTGGCATGTCTCAGGGATCAGTGCTGGGACCTTTGTTGCTTGTAAAAAATATAAATTATTTGGAGGAAAATGCAACTGGTTAGATTCGTAAGTTTGCAGATTTCACAAAGATCGGTGGATTTGCAGAAAGCGATGAGGACCATCGGAGGATACAGCAGGATATCGATCGGTTAGAGATTTGGGTGGAGAGATGGCAGACAGAGTTTAATCTGGACAAATGTGAGGTAATGCATTTTGGAAAGTTTAATACAGATAGGAAATATACAGTAAATGGCAGAATCCTTAAGAGTATTGATAGGCAGAGGGATCTGTGTGTACAGATACACAGGTCACTGAATGTGGCAATACAGGTGGAGAAGGTAGTCAAGAAGGTATACAACATGCTTGATTTCATCAGCTGGGGCACTGAGTTGAAAAATTGACAAGTCATATTGCAGGTTTATTGAACCTTACTAAGGCTGCACTTGGAATATAGTGTTCAATTCTGGTCACCACGCTACCAAAAGGACGTGGAAGCTTTTATTCTATTCCTATTCAATTTGTACCTCACATAACGTCCTCCAGAAACCACACACAGCCAGTCCTGCTTAATGCTCAACTTACCCATCCTCATAATTCCACATGAAGATATCACTGTCAATGGTAAGCCAAGCTTTGCCAATCTCTGGGAAAACACCCATCATACAATTGCATTGCATGTCTGCACAGATTGTAAGGAACTAAGTAACTGAACTTGTAACCGAATCCCAAGACTGACCGAGCCTGTAACCCCAATAACGAAACCCCAGAGACCGACAACCCCCCACACCCGAGGCCAAACATCCAAAAGTGGGTGAGATGGATCGAGTTTGTATCTGTGAGAGAGAAGTTGAGTTTGTATGTGTGCAGGGTGCGCCAGGAGGGGCAGGGTCCGTGCGGGCGCATCAGTGGGGGTGGGGGACCGAGTTTGTGCGAGAGAAAGATCGAGTTTGTGCGAGAGAAAGATCGAGTTTGTGCGAGAGAAAGATCGAGTTTGTGCGAGAGAAAGATCGAGTTTGTGCGAGAGAAAGATCGAGTTTGTGCGAGAGAAAGATCGAGTTTGTGCGAGAGAAAGATCGAGTTTGTGCGAGAGACTGAGTCTGAGTGTGCTTTTATAAATACTCCCTGGTTTGTCAGTAGAATTGTGACTGGAGTGAAATAACGTATCCTAATGCTAAAGAAAGAAACTGTTGGGGCCTAATCTGGTTTCACATGGACACTGGAGTTTCTGATCTTGTACCCCAATAGCTCTTTGAGCTGCAATTACACCAAAGGATACGCCCAAATTGTTCCACCAGTTCTGGAGGCAGTGGGACTCGTCGGATTGGGCTGATCTCTGGAAGGTTGGGTAGAGATACCAGGCCAGGCCCCTGCAGAGGATAATCCATGTCTGTCATTCCAGAAAGGGATGGACTGTCTGTAATTGGAGAAAAAGAAGTCAGGAAACCCATCCAGTATGTGAGACCACTCAGACCTCCCTCACGTAGTCTTCATTTTAGCAACTCAATGACTTGTTCTTGACCAACATTTTCTGAAAAATGTCTGTCTTTTGTCTTCAGAGGGTCAGTCTTCTGAAATAGGATACAAGTCGCTGAAGTTGAATAGCATCAAGTGTGAACCTTGCAACATCATCATCTTGTCTTTACGCAAAGATGCCATGAGATCAAAGAAATTCGGCCATTCAGCCCTTAAAAGATAAATGCCATTCAATAAGATTGTGGCTGACCTCATCTCTAACTTCCTGCCTGCCCCACATTATCACTCGACTCAGAGTAGGCCATCTAGCCCTTCGAGCCTGACGCGCCATTCAATAAGATCATGGCTGATCTGAAATGGATCAGTTCCATTTTCCCGCTTTCTCCCCATAACCCTTAATTCCCTTGTCTATCAGAAATCTATCTACCCGTGACTGGAATATATTCAACGAGGTAGCCTCCACCACTTCAATGGGCAGAGAATTCCAGAGACTCACCACCCTTTGACTGAAGAAGTTCCTCCTCAACTCCGTTCTAAACCGCCCTCCCCTTATTTTGAGGCTGGGCCCTCTAGTTGTTTTCCTTTCGAAGTGGAAAGAATCTCTCTACCTCTACCCTATCCAGCCCTTTCATTATCTTGTAAGTCTCTATAAGATTCCCCCCTCAGCCTTCTAAACTCCAACGAGTACAGGCCCAGTCTATTCAATCTCTCCTCAGAAGCTAACCCCATCATCTCCAGTATCAGCCTGGTGAATCTTGACTGTCCTCCCTCCAATGCCAATATATCCTTTTGCAAATAAGGGGACCAAAACTGCACACAGAACTCCAGCTGCGGCCTCACCAGTGCCCTGTACATTTGCAGCAAGACCTCCCTGCTTTTATATTCTATCCCCCTCACTATAAAGGCCAACATTCCCTTCGCCTTCTTGATCGCCTGCTGCACCGGCAGATTGGGTTTTTGCGATTCATGCACAAGGACCCCCAGGTCCCTCTGCACAGTAGCATGCTGCAACTTTTCACCCTTTAAATGATTTCCCTCCTCCTATTATTTCGACCAAAGTGGATAACCTCACATTTGCTAACGTTATACTCCATCTGCCAGGTCGTTGCCCACTCACTCAGCCTATCCAGATCTCTCTGCAGACTTTCCACACCCTCCACGCAATTCACTTTCCCACTCATCTTCGTGCCATCAGCAAATTTTGTTACCCCACACTCAGGCCCCTCCTCCAGATGGTCTGTGTAAATGGTAAACAGTTGAGGCCCCAGCCCCGATCCCTGCGGCACTCCACTAGTCACCAACTGCCAACCAGAAAAGCACCCATTGATTCCAACTCTCTGCTTCCTGTTGGATAACCAATCCTCAATCCACGCTAACACTTTACCCCCAACTCCATGCACCCTAACCTTCTGCAGCAACCTTTTGTGAGGCACCTTATCGAACACCTTCTGGAAATCTAAAAACACCACACCCACCAATTCCCCTCTGTCTACCGCACTAGTCACATCTTCATAAAAATCCAGGAAATTCGTTAAACACGACTTCCTCTTCACAAATCCATGCTGCGTCTGTTTGATCAAACCGTTCTTTTCTAGGTGTCCTGCTATTTCTTCTTTGATGGTGGATTCTAGCATTTTTCCAACTACGGACATTAACCTAACCAGCCCGTAGTTCCCTGCCTTTTGTCTGCTACCTTTTTTAAACAGCGGTGTAACATTAGCTGTTTTCCAATCCACCGGCACTTCCCCGGAGTCCAGCGAATTTTGATAAATAATAACTAAGGCACCCGCTATTACTTCTGCCATTTCTTTTAGAACCCTGGGATGCATTCCATCCGGTCCCAGGGACTTGTCTACCTTCAGTCCCGTTAGTCTATCCAGCACTACCTCTCTAGTAACAGTAATTGTATTAAGGACCTCAACTCCGACCAACCCTCTATCTTTAATATTCGGTAGGCCATTTGTGTCCTCCTCCGTGAAGACCGACACAAAAAACTTATTCAAACTCTCAGCCATTTCCTCGTTACCCACTGTTAAATTCCTCCCTTGCATTCATGATCAAACATTTGTTCAGTGCATCTTTAAATTAATTTAATCACCCAGCCTCCAGTGCTCTTGGAGGTAAAGCATTGCTAAACTTTCATCTAAGAATCCACAAGTATCGAAACCTGCGTGCTTGCTTTCACTGATGTTGTATGAGGACACCCAGGTCCCTTTGTATGTCAATATTTAGCATTTATCACCAATTAAATAATATTCTGACATTCTATTTTGCCAACCGTAGTGGATAACTTCACATTGGTCCATTTTTTAAAAAAATTTAATTTATCGTCACATGTATTAACATAGTCAAAAATATTGATTCTTGAGCTTTATACTAACAAAGCATACCGTTCATAGAGAATAGAATAGAACCATAGAAAACTACAACTCAGAAACAGGCCTATTGGCCCTTCTTGTCTGTGCCGAACCATTTTTTTGCTGAGAGCCACTGACCTGCACTTGAACCATATCCCTCCACACCCCTCTCATCCACGTACCTGTTCAAGTTTTTCTTAAATGTTAAAAGTGAATCCACATTTACCACTTTATCCGCAGCTCATTCCACACCCCCCCTAATATTCCCTTTAAACTTTTCTCCTTTCACCCTTAACCCATGTCCTCTTTTTTTTTCTCCCCTAGCCTCAGTGGAAAAAGCCTGCTTGCATTCACTCTATCTATACCCACCAAAATCTGATACACCTCTACCAAATCTCCCCTCATTCTTCTACGCTCCAGGGAATAAAGTCCTAACCTATTCAATCTCTCTCTGTAACTCAGCTTCTCAAGTCCCAGCAACATCCTTGCGAACCTTCTCTGCACTCTTTCAACCTTATTTACATCCTTCCTGTAACTAGGTGACCAAAACTATAAACAATACTCTAAATTCGGCCTCACCAATGCCTTATATAACCTTACCATAACACTCCAACTTTTATACTCGATGCTCCGATTTATAAAGGCCAATGTACCAAAAGCACTCTTTACGACCCTATCGACTTGTGACGTCACTTTTAGGGAATTCTGTACCCGTATTCCCAGATCCCTCTGTTCAACTGCACTCTTCAGAGTCCTACCGTTTACCCTGTATGTTCTACTTTGGTTTGTCCTTCCAAAGTGCAATACTTCACATTTGTGTGCGTTAAACTCCATCTGCCATTTTTCAGCCCATTTTTCTAGTTGGTCCAAATCTCTCTGCAAGCTTTGAAAACCTTCCTCACTGTCCACTACACCTCCAATCTTTGTATCATTAGCAAATTTGCTGATCCAATTTACCACATTATCATCCAGATCATTGATATAGATGACAAACAACAATGGACTCAACACTGATCCCTGCAGCACACCACTAGTCACAGGCCTCCACTCAGAGAAGCAATCCTCCACAACTACTCTCTGGCTTCTTCCATTGAGCCAGTGTCTAATCCAATTTACTAACTTCCCATGTATACCTAGTGACTGAACCTTCCTAACTAACCTCCCATGAGGGATCTTGTCAAAGGCCTTGCTGAAATCCAGGTAGATAACATCCCCCTCCTTGTTTTCATCCACTTTCCTGGTAACCTCCTTGAAAAACTCTCAGATTGGTCAAACATGACCTACCACGCACAAAGCCATGTTGACTCTCCCTAATAAGTCCCCATCTATCCAAATATTTGTAGATCCTATCCCTTATCACACCTTCCAATAACTTGCCAACCACCGACGTCAAACTTACTGGCCTGTAATTTTCCAGATTTCTTTTGGAACCTTTTTTAAACAACGGAACAACATGAGCCACCCTCCAATCATCCGGCACCTCCCTCGTGAATATTGACATTTTAAATATGTCTGCCAGGGCCCCTGCAAGTTCAACACTAGCCTCCCTCAAGGTCCGTGGGAATACCCTGTCCAGTCCTGGAAATTTATCCACTCTGATTTGCCTCAAGACAGCCAGCACCTCCTCCTCTTTAATCTGTAATCTCTTTAATCTGTTTGCCCTATTTCCGTAGACTCCATGCCCGTTTCCTCAGTAAATACGGATGCAAAAAACCCATTTGGTATCTCCCCCATTTCTTTTGGTTCCATACACAAGGAGAGAGTGCAGAATGTAATGTACAGTCATAGCTTGGGTGTAGAGGAAGATCAATTTAATGTGAGCTAAGTCCATTCAAAAGTCTGACAGCAGCAGGGAAGAAGTTGTTCTCGAGTCGGTCGGCACGTAACCTCAGACTTTAGTATCATTTTCCTGAAGGAAGAAGTTGGAAGAAAGAGTGTCCGGGGTGTGTGGGGTCCTCAATTATGCTGTCTTCTTTGCCGAGGCAGTGGGAAGTGTAGATAGAGTCAATGGATGGGAGGCTGGTTTGCGTGATGCATTGGGCAACATTCACGGCCATTTGTAGTTCCTTGCGGTCTTGGGCAGAGCAGGAGCCATACCAAGCTTTGAAATAACCAGAAAATTCCTTTCAATGGTGCATCTGTGAAAGTTGGTGAGAGTCCAAGCTGACATGCCAAATTTCCTTAGCCATCTGAAAAAGTAGAGGCGTCGGTGAGCTTGAGTCCTGGAGAGATGTAGTAGTAACAGAGTTGTTGTGATGGGAGACTTTAATTTCCCAAACGTCGACTGGGATATTCCAGGGGTAACGGGTTTGGATGGGGAGGAGTTTGTTAGGTATGGTCAGGAGGGTTTCCTGACACAGTACATGGATAAGCCTACCGGAGGAGAGGCTGTACTTGATCTGGTGCTGGCTAATGAACCAGGACAGGTGTCAGATCTCTCGGTGGGAGAGCATCTTGGGGATGGAGATCATAATTCTATCTCCTTCACGATTGCATTGGAAAGAGATAGGATCAGGCAGGTTAGGAAGGTGTTTATCTGGAATAAGGGGAAATATGAAGACATCAGGCAGGAAATTAGACGAGTAAACTGGAAGGAGGTGTTCTTGGGGCAAAGTACTGAAGGAAGGTGGCGGATTTTCAAGGAATGTTTGTCTGGAGCTCTGCACAACAACGTTCCGATAAGACAGGGAGGTTTTGGTAGGTCACCAGAACCGTGGTGCACGAACGTTGTGATGAACCTAATCAGAAATAAAAGAAAGGCATACAAAAGGTTCAGAGAGCTAGGAGACGTTAAGGATCTAGAGGAGTATAAGGGTCGTAGGAAGGAGCTTAAAAAGGGAATTAGGAGAGCCAGAAGGGGTCATGAGAAGGCCTTGGTGGGTAAGATTAAGGAGAACCCCAAGGCGTTCTACAAATACGTGAAGAGTAAAAGGATGAGAAGAGAAGGGATAGGACCTATAAAAGGTGAAGGGGGAAAGGTCTGTGTGGAACCAGAAGAAATGGCAGAGGTGCTTAATGAGTACTTTGCCTCAGTATTCACGGTGGAAGCTGATCTGGGAGATTTTGCTACGGATTTGCAGCAGATGGAAAAGATTGAGTTTGTGGATATTAAGGTGGAGGATGTGTCAGAACTTTTGAATTCTATCAAGATAGATAAGTCGCCGGGACCAGATGGGATATACCCCAGGATACTGTGGGAGGCGAGGGAAGTGATTGCAGAGCCCCTGGCGATGATCTTTGCGTCGTCAATGGAGACGGGAGAGGTTCCGGAAGATTGGAGGATTGCGGATGTAGTTCCTATTTTCAAGAAAGGGAACAGAGATAGCCCGGGAAATTACCGACCGGTGAGTCTGACCTCAGTGGTCGGTAAGCTGATGGAGAGGCTTCTGAGGGACAAGATTTACGAGCATTTGGAGAGGTTTGACATGATCAGGAATAGTCAGCATGGATTTGTCAAGGGCAGGTCGTGCCTTACCAGCCTAGTTGAGTTCTTCGATAATGTGACTGAACACATTGACGAAGGAAGTGCCGTGGACGTGGTATACATGGACTTCAGCAAGACGTTTGATAAGGTCCCCCATGCAAGACTTCTTGAGAAGGTGAGAGGGCATGGGATCCAAGGGCCTTTGGCCTTGTGGATCCAGAACTGGCTTGCCTGCAGAAGGCAGAGAGTGGTTGTGGATGGGTCTTTTTCGGCATGGAGGTCAGTCACCAGTGGAGTGCCCCAGGGATCTGTTCTAGGACCCTTGCTGTTTGTCATTTTCATAAATGACCTGGATGAGGAAGTGGAGGGATGGGTAAGTAAGTTCGCTGATGACACTAAGGTCGGTGGTGTTGTGGATGGTCTGGAAGGATGTCAAAAGTTGCAGCAGGACATAGATAGGATGCAGGACTGGGCGGAGAAGTGGCAGATGGACTTCAACGCGGATAAATGCGTAGTCGTCCATTTTGGCAGAACCAACGGGATGAACGAGTACACTATCAAGGGCAGGGTTCTTAGTAGTGTTGAAGAGCAGAAGGATCTTGGGGTCCGGGTCCACAGGACTCTTAAATCGGCCTCGCAGGTGGAAGAGGTGGTCAAGAAGGCGTATGGTGTACTGGCCTTCATTAATTGAGGGATTGAGTTTAGGAGTCGGGAGGTAATGCTGGAACTTTATAAGACCCTTGTCAGGCCTCATTTGGAGTACTGTGCGCAGTTCTGGTCGCCTCACTATAGGAAAGACGTAGAAGCTATTGAAAGGGTACAGAGGAGATTTACAAGGATGTTGCCTGGACTGGGAGGCATGCCTTATGAAGTTAGGTTGAGGGAGGAGGGTCTCTTTTCCCTGGAGAGACGACCTGATAGAGGTTTATAAAATGTTGAGAGGAATGGATAGGGTGGATTCTCAGAGGCTATTTCCCCAGGTTGAAATGGTCGCTACGAGAGGACACAGATTTAAGGTGCGGGGAGGAAAGCACAGAAGTGGTTGGGAATCAAGTAGATAAGGTAGTTAAGAAGGCATACGGTGTCTTGGCGTTTATTGGTAGGGGGATTGAATTTAGGAGTCGCAGCGTCATGTTGCAACTGTACACAACTCTGGTGCGGCCGCACTGGGAGTACCGTGTGCAGTTCTGGTCCCCACATTACAGGAAGGACGTGGAGGCTTTGGAGAGGGTGCAGAGGAGGTTTACCAGGATGTTGCCTGGTATGGAGGGGAGGTCATATGAGGAGAGACTGAGGGATTTGGGGTTGTTTTCGCTGGAAAGAAGGAGGCTAAGAGGGGATCTTATTGAAACATATAAGATGATTAGAGGTTTAGATAGGGTGGATAGTGATAGCCTTTTTCCTCGGATGGAGAATGCTAGCACGAGGGGGCATGGCTTTAAATTAAGGGGTGGTAGTTATAGGACGGATGTCAGGGGTAGGTTCTTTACCCAGAGGGTGGTGAGGGATTGGAATGCCCTGCCTGCTGCGGTTGTAAATGCGCCTAGTTTGGGGGCATTTAAGAGATCTATGGATAGGTTTATGGACGAAAAGGGATTGGTTTAGATTAGTGGGTCAGTGTTTTTTTAAAAAAACTGGTCGGCGCAACATCGTGGGCCGAAGGGCCTGTTCTGCGCTGTAATGTTCTATGTTCTATGTGATGCTAGGGGTAAGTTTTTCACTCAGAGGGTGGTGAGTGAATGGAATCGGCTGCCGTCAGTGGTGGTGGAGGCGAACTCGCTGGGGTCTTTTAAAAGACTTCTGGATAAGTATATGGGGTTTTATGGGATTGGGGGTTATAGATAGGTGTTGATGTGATCGGCGCAACTTGTGGGCCGAAGGGCCTGTTTGTGCTGTAGTGTTCTATGTTCTATGATGAGATGTGAAGTAATAGGACCTATAAAAGGTGAAGGAGGAAAAGTCTGTGTGGAACCGTAAGAAACGGCAGAGATACTTAATGAATACTTTGCCTCAGTATTCACGGTGGAAAATAATCTGGGTGGTTGTACGGCAGGTTTGTGGCAGAGCGAAAAGATTATGTGGACGTTAAGAAAGAGGATGTGTTGGAACTTATAAATTCTACCAAGATAGACAAGTTGCCGGAACCAGATGGGATGTACCCCAGGTTACTGTGGGAGGCGAGGGAAGTGGTTGCAGAGCCCCTGGCGATGATCTTTGCATCGTCGATGGAGACAGGAGACGTTCCGGAGGATTGAGGATATGGTTCCTATTTTCAAGAAAGGGAGCAGGGAAAGCCCGGGAAATTACCTACCGGTGAGTCTGACCTCAGTGGTTGGTAAGTTGATGGAGAGGATTCTGAGGGACGGTATTTATGAACATTTAGAGAAGTTTAGTACGATCAAAAGTAGTCAGCACGGCTTTGTCAAGGGCAGGTCGTGCTTGACAAGCCTAGTTGAGTTCTTTGAAAATGTGACGAAACACATTGACAAAGGAAGAGCAGCGGATACCGTTTACATGGACTTCAGCAAGGCGTTTGATAAGGTCCCCCATGCAAGACTTCTTAAAAAAGTGAGAGGGCATGGGATCCAATGGGCTGTTGCCTTGTGGAACCAGAACTAGCTTGCCTGCAGAAGGCAGAGAGTAGTTGTGGATAGGTCTTTTTCTGCATGGAGCTCGGTCATAAGAACATAAGAAATAGGAGCAGGAGTAGGCCATCTAGCCCTTCGAGCCTGCCCCGCCATTCAATAAGATCATGGCTGATCTGGCGTGTCTCAGTTCCACATTCCCACCCTCTCCCCATAACCCTTAATCCCCTTGCCTATCAAAAACCTATCAACCCGCGTCTTAAAAATATTTAGCGAAGCAGCCTCCACCACTTCAACGGGCAGAGAATTCCAGAGATTCACCACCCTTTGAGTGAAGAAGTTCCTCCTCAACTCCGTTCTAAACCCCCCCCACCCTTATCTTGCGGCTGTGCCCTTGAGTCCTACTGTCCTTTCTGAGCGGGAAGAGTCTCTCCACCTCTATCCTATCCATCCCATTCATCATCTTATATGTCTCAATGAGATCTCCCCTCATTCTTCTAAACTCTAACGAGTACAAGCCTAGTTTATTCAGCCTCCCCTCATAGCTCAATCCCCTCAACTCCGGTATCAGCCTAGTAAACCTCCTCTGCACTCACTCCAAGGAAAAAATATCCTTGTGTAAGTGCTGCGACCAAAACTGCACTACTCCAGCTGCGGCCTCACCAGTGCCCTATACAGTTGCAGCAAGACCTCCCTACTTTTATATTCAATCCCCCTCGCTATGAAGGCCAGCATCCCATTCGCCTTCCTGACCACCTACTGCACCTGCAGGCTGGGTTTTTGCGACTCATGCACAAGGACCCCGAGGTCCCTCTGCACCGTCGCATGCTGCAGTTTTTCACCATGTAAGTAATAGTCCTTCCTACCATTATTCCTACCAAACTGGACAACTTCACACCTGCCAACATTAAATTCCATTTGCCATTTCCTGGCCCATTCGCCCAGCCTATCTAGATCCGTCTGCAGACTTTCCACACCGTCCGCACAATTTGCCGTTGCACCAATCTTGGTGTCATCAGCAAATTTCGACACCATACGCTCGGTTCCCTCCTCCAGATCATCTATATAAATGGTAAATAGCTGAGGCCCCAGCACCCACCCCTAGGGCACTCCACTAGTCACCAACCGCCAATCTGAATAGCACCCATTGACACCCACTCTCTGCCTCCTATTTGACAGCCAATCCCCTATCCATGCTAACACCCTACCCCCAACTCCATGCCCCCGACCTTCTGTAATAACTTCTTGAGCGGCACCTTATCAAACGCCTTCTGAAAATCAAGAAACAAGTCACCAGTGGAATGCCCCAGGGATCTGTTCCAGGACCCTTGCTGTTTGTCTTTTTCAAAAATAACCTGGATGAGGAAGTGGAGGGATGGATTGGCAAGTTTGCTGATGACACGAAGGTTGGTGGTGTTGTGCATAGTCTGGAGGGATGTCACAAGTTGCAGCGAGACATAGATAGGTGCAAGACTGGGCGGAGAAGTGGCAGATGGACTTCAATGTGGATAAATGTGCAGTGGTCCATTTTGGCAGGTCCAATGGGATGAAGGAGTATAATATCAAGGGTAAGACTCTTAGCAGTGTAGTGGATCAGAAGGACCTTGCGGTCCAGGTCCATAGGAGTCTTAAATCGGCCTTGCAGGCGGAGGATGTGGTCAAGAAGGCGGATGGTGTACTGGCCTTCATTAATCGAGGGATTGAGTTTAGGAGTCGGAAGATAATGCTGCAACTTTCTAAGACCCTTGTCAGACCCCACTTGGAGTACTGTGCGCAGTTCTGGTCGCCTCACTACAAGAAGGATGTGGAAACCATTGAAAGGGTGCTGAAAAGATTTACAAGGATGTTGTCTGAATTGGGTGGCATGCCTTATGAGATAGGTTGAGGGAGCGAGGTCTTTTCGCCCTGGAGAGACGAAGGATGAGAGACGAAGGATAAGAGACGACCTGATAGAGGCTTATAAGATGTTGAGTGGTATAGATCGGGTGGATTCTCAGAGGCTATTTCCCAGGGCTGAAATGGTCACAACGAGAGGACACAGGTTTAAGGTGCTGGGGAGTCGGTACAGAGGAGATGTTAGGGCTAAGTTTTTCACTCAGAAGGTGGTGAGTGAGTGGAACCGGCTGCTGTCGGTGGTGGTGGAGGCAAACTCGTTGGGGTCTTTTAAGAGACTTCTGGGTGAGTACATGGGGTTTAATGGGATTGAGGGTTGTAGATAGGCCTGGTAGGTAGGGATATGATTGGCACAACTTGTAGGCCGAAGGGACTGTTTGTGCTGTAGTGTTCTATGTTCTTAACTATAGTGTCAGCAGGGGTACACCAGGACATGTTGTTAGTGATCTGGACACTTAAAAAGCTGAAGCTCTCGACCCTTTCTACTTCATCCCCATTGATATAGACAGGGGCATGTCTTCTTTCACACTTCCTGAAGTCGATGACAATCTCCTTCGTTTTGTTCACATGGAGGAAGAGATTGTTGTTACCGCACCAGTTCACCAGATTCTCTGTCTCATTTCTGTACTCTGTCTCATCACTGTTTGAGACTCGATCCACTACGGTGGTGTCAACAAACTTGAAAATCGAATTGGAGGGGAATTTGGCCGCACAGTCATAGATATATAAAGGAGTATATTAGGGGCTGAGAACACAGCCTAATGGGGCATCGGTGTTGAGGATGATCGCGGAGGTGTTGTTGACTATCCTTACTGATCGTGGTCTTTGAGTTGGGAAGTTCAGGATCCAGTCGCCGAGGGAAGTGCTGAGTCCCAAGCTTCTGACTATTCACTCTGTCCACGCTTCTCATAATCTTAGAGACTTCTATCAAATCACCCCTCACCCTTCGTATTCTAGTGAGAACAAACCAAGTTTCTCTAAACTCTCCTCATAGCTAATGCCCTCCATACCAGGCCACATCCTGTAAGTCTTTTCTGTACCCTCTCCAAAGCCTTCCACATCCTTTTGGTAGTATGACCAGAACTGAACACTACATTCCAAATGCAGCCTAACAAGGCTCTGTACAGCAGCAACATCACCTGCCAATTTTTAAACTCAATGTCCCGGCTGATGAAGGCAAGCATGCCATATGGCTTATTAATCAAGAACCTATCTATCTCTGTCTTAAAGACTCTCAATGACCCGGGCCCCACAGCCTTCTGCAGCAAAGAGTTCCACAGATTCACCACTCTCTAGCTGAAGAAATTTGTCCTCATCTCTTTAAGGGATTGCCTCTTTGATCTGAGGTTGTGGCTTCTGGTTCTGGTTTTTCCTACTCGTGGAAACACCCTCTCCATGTCCACTCTATCATAGTATCCTAAGTTTCAATAAGATCCCCCCCTCATCCTTCTAAACTCCAACAAGTACAGACCCAGAATCCTCAACTCTTCCTTATACAACACGCTCTTCATTCCAGGGATTATTCTTGTGAACCTCTTCTGGGCACTTTCCAAGGCCAGCACACCCTTCCTGAGACATGGGGCCCAGGGCTGCTCACAATATTCCAAGTAGGGTCTGACCAGAACTTTATACAGCCTCAAAAGTATATCCCTGCTCTTGTGAGAACATGTGCATGCAGGGTTGCCACACTCTGTTGATCCATTTCCACGTCGTTTCTTCCTTTGTTCAGTCTGTTCATGCCTCTCATAATCTTGTAGACTTCTATCAGGTCATCCCTCAACCTCTGTCATTCCAGTGAGAACAAACCAAGTTTCTCCAACCTCTCCTCACAGCTAATGGCCTCCATACTAAACTAATTAGGGGGTGGAGGGTGCAGGGGTGGGAGAAATTACACAATCTAAAGTAAAGGAGAGGGTGCATGTGCAGGAAAATGTTGAGGATGTCCCAATAATAAAAGGAGGAGGGGGTATGAGAGAGGTTAGTAGCGTTTCTACAAATAAGGTCCAGATAAAGGTTGGTATAAAGACACTTTACCTGAATGCATGCAACATTCGGAAAAAAGTGAATGAGCTGATGGTGCAAATCAGCACAAATGGATATGATCTAGTGGCCATTATGGAAATGTGGTTGCAAGGTGACAGGGACTGGGAGCTGCACGTACAGGGGTATCAGGTGTTTGGGAAGGATAGACGGGAGGAAAAAGGGGGTGGGGTAGCTCTGTTAATTAAGGATAATATCAGGGCGGTAGTAGGGGAAGATATAGGCTCCAAAGAGCAAAACGTGGAATCGTTGTGGGTGGAGATAAGGAATAGTAAGGGGAGCAAGATGCTGGTGGGTGTGGTCTATAGGCCCCCAAATAATAATTTTGAGGTGGAGCGGGCTATAAACAAGCAAATAAATGATGCGTGCAGAAACGGAACGGCAATAAGTATGGGGGATTTTAATCTGCATATTGATTGGATCACCCAAGTCGGACACGGTGGGCTTGAGGAAGAGTTCTTGGAATGCTGTAGGAATAGTTTCCTTCAACAGTATGTGACGGAACCTACAAGGAAGCGAGCGATCTTAGATCTGGTGTTGTGTAATGAGGGAGGTAGAATTAGGGATCTTCTTGTGAGGGATCCTCTTGCGACGAGTGATCATTGTATGGTTGAATTTCTGATGCAGATGGAGGATGAGAAAGTCGGATCCTAAACCTGTGTCCTCTGTTTGAACAGAGGAGTACGATAGGATGAGAGCGGAATTGGCGAATGTAGATTGGGGGCGCAGATTGGTTGGTAGGACAGCTGAGGAACAGTGGAGGATTTTTAAGGACATCTTTTTCGGTACTCAGCAGAAATATATTCCGATGGTAAAGAAGGACTGTAGCAGAAGGGATAACCAGCCATGGTTATGGAAGGGAATAAAGGAGAGTATTAAATTAAAAGCTGATGCGTTCAGAGTGGCTAAAAATAGTAGGCGATTAGAAAAGATTAAAAAATCAACAATGAATGACTAAGAAGGTGATAAAGGAAAGATAGACTATGAAGCTAAACTAGCACTAAACATAAAAAATGACAGTAAAAAGTTTTAGAAATATATAAAGGAGGCTGGCTGGAGTGAATATTGGACCCTTGGAGGATGAGAGAGGGGATTTAGCGGTGGGAGATGAGGAAATGGCTGAGGCTTTAACTAAGTTTTTTGCCTCGGTCTTCACGGAGGAAGACGCGAATAGTTTGCCAGATATTAAAGACAGAAGGATGGTAGGAGTTGAGGGCCTAAATGCGATTACTATCACTAGAGGGGTCGTGCTTGATAGACTAATGGGACTGAAGGTCGACAAGTCCCCAGGACCGGATGGAATGCATCCCAGGGTTCTGAAAGAAATGCCAGAGGTGATAGCAGATGCCTTACTAATTATTTATCAAAATTTACTGAACTCCAGGGAAGTGCCAGAAAATTGGAAAACGGCAGACAAAAGGCAGGTTGGTTTAACGTCTGTAGTTGGAAAAATGCTAGAATCCGTCATCAAATAAGAAATAGTGAGGAACCTAGAAAAGAATCGTTTGATCGAGCAGACGCAGCACGGATTCGTTAACGGAAAGTCGTGTTTGACGAATTTATTGGATTTCTTTGAGGATGTGACTAGTACAGTAGATAGAGGGGAACCGCTGGATGTGGCGTTTTTAGATTTCCAAAAGGCGTTTCAAAGGTGCCTCATAAAAAGTTGCTACAGAAGGTTAGGGTGTACAGAGTTGGGGGTAAAATGTTAGCGTGGATAGAGGATTCGTTGTCTAAAAGGAAGCAAAGAGTTGGTATCAATGGGTGCTATTCTGGTTGGCAGTTGGTGACTAGTGGAGTGCCGCAGGGATCAGTGCTGGGGCCTCAACTGTTTACCATTTATATAGATGATCTGGAGGAGGGGGCTGAGTGTAGGGTGACGAAATTTGCTGATGACACGAAGATGAATGGAAAAGCAAATTGCGTGGAGGGTGTGGAAAGTCTGCAGAGAGATCTGGATAGGCTGAGCGAGTGGGCGAGGACCTGGCAGATGGAGTATAACATTAACAAATGTGAGGTTATCCACTTTGGCAGAAATAATAGTCGGAGGGATTATTATTTAAAAGGCGAAAAGCTGCAGCATGCTACGGTGCAGAGGGACCTGGGGGTCCTTGTGCACAAGTCTCACAAACCCAGTCTGCAAGTGCAGCAGGTGATCAAGAAGGCAAATGGGATGCTGGCCTTTATAGCGTGGGGGATAAAATATAAAAGCAGGGAGGTCTTGCTGCAGCTGTACAGGGCACTGGTGAGGCCGCAGCTGGAGTACTGTGTGCAGTTTTGGTCGCTGCACTTGCGGAAGGATATATTGGCCTTGGAGGGAGTGCAGAGAAGGTTCACTAGGCTGATGCCGGAGATGAGGGGGTTGGCCTATGAAGGGAGGCTAAATAGACTGAGTCTGTACTCGTTGGAGTTTAGAAGGATGAGGGGGGATCTTATAGAGACATATAAGATAATGAAGGGGATGGATAGGGTAGAGGTAGAGATTCTTCCCGCTTAGAAAGGATAGCAGGACTAGAGGAGACAGCCTCAAGATAAGAGCGGGGGGTGGGGGGGGTTTAAGATCGGAGTTGAGGAGGAACTTCTTCACTCAAAGGGTGGTGAATCTCTGGAATTCTCTGCCCGTTGAAGTGGTGGAGGCTGCCTCGCTGAATATATTTAAGTCACGGGTAGATAGGTTTCTGATGGACGAGGGGATTAAGGGTTATGGGGAGAAAGCGGGAAAGTGGAACTGATCCACTTCAGATCAGCCATGATCTTCTTCAACGGCGGGGCAGGCTTGAAGGCCTACTCCTGCTCCTGTTTCTTATGTTTTTATACTAGGCAACTCCGTGGTAATTCTTTTCTGTACCTTCTCCAAAATCTCCACATCCTTCTGATAATGTGGCAACTAGAATTAACACTATATTCCAAGTGCAGCCTAACTAACATTCTATGAAGCTGCAACGTGACTTGCCAAACCTTTTCTGCACTCTCTCCAAAGCCTCCACACCCTTCTGGTAACGTGGTGACCAGAATTGAACACAGTATTCCCAATGTAACAAACAAAATTTGCCGACTTTAATACTCCATGCCCCGTCCGATGAAGGCGAGCACGTCACATGCTTTCTTCACCACCTTTTCCACCTGTGCTGCCACTTTTAAGGATCTGTGGACCTGTACTCCCAGATCTGTGTGTCTACGTTCCTGATGGTTCTGCCATTTACTTTGTAGCTCTCACCTGAACTGGATCAACCAAAATGCATCACCTCGCATTTATCAGGATTAAATTCCACCTGCCATTTCTCCACCCAATTTTCCAGCCTATCCATATCCTGCTGCATTCCTTGACAATCTTCATCACTATCTGTAACTCTGCCATTCTTAGTACCATGCGTAAACTTGCTAATCAGACCAGCTAATTTTTCTTCCAAGTCATGTATATATATTACAAAGAACAAAGAACAACCAGCACGGGAAACAGGCCCTTCGGCCCAATGAGCCGGCGCCGCCATTTTAAAGCATTTTCCTACACCTACCTTGCCCCGTGTGTATGCGAATGGTACCCCTACTGTAGCCAGATTGAGGGGAGAATAGTGTCGGGTCAATTTGGTACACCAATCAGCCTAAGAGCACATCTTTGGGGTGTGGGAGGAAACCGGAGCGCCCGGAGGAAACCCACGCAACCACAGGGAGAATGCGCAAACTCCCACAGACACTGGCCCAAATCCATGTATCTGCACAGCTAGCAGTGATAGTCACTGAGCTGTTGTGGTGCCCGTCTGCTGGTCCAGATTTAAGCACACACATCGACACGAAGTACTAGGCCACTCTCGAAACCTCCAAGAGCAGCCCACGCACGACCCACCGTGTGCATGCCCCTCGTTTGACAACAAGGTGGACCACCACCTGTGGATTAAAGAGACAAAACATTCACATATACTATTACATTTCCAGTATCGACCCGAGGCTCTGTCCCTTTTTAAAACCGTCTTATATAACCCTCCATCCCTGTTTCACTCATGTGCCCATCTAAGTAAACCTTAAACAAGTCCAGAGTGCCTGCCTCCACCACCTTACTTGGTAGGCATTCCATACCCCCACGACCCTCTGTGTGAAAAACCTCCCTCGAGTATCGAAATTATACTTCTCCCCCCCACCCTTAGATCGTGACCTCTCGTGATAGTTGTCCCCAGTCTAGGGAAAAGCCTGCCACTGTTGACACTATCTATACCCTTCATTATTTTATACACCTCTATCAGATCCCCCCTTAATCTCCGTCTTTCTAAGAAGAGCCCCAGTTTTCCCAATCTTTCCTCATAACCCAGCCCTTCCACACCAGGCAGCATCCTGGTAAACCTCCTCTGCACTCTCTCCAGGGTCTCCACGTCCTTCCGGTAGTAAGGTGACCAGAACTGGACGCAGTACTCCAAATGCGGTCTAACCAACGTTCTGTACAACTGAAGCATTAGATGACAGCTCTTATACTCTATACCCCTTCCTATAAAGGCTAGCATTCCATAAGCTTTCTTTGCAACCTTCTCCACCTGTGTTGACACCTTCAGAGACTTGTGCACTTGCACTTCCAGGTCCCGCTGCATTTCTATAGTCTTAATGGGTCTAACTTTTATCATGTAACTCCTCCCTGCATTATTCATTCCAAAATGCATCACCTCGCGTTTGTCAGGATTAAATTCCATCTGCCATCTATCTGCCCAGTATACCAGTCTATCTATATCCTGCTGTCACCTGACAATCTTCCTCAGTATCCGCCAATCCTGCCATCTTGGTGTCATCCGCAAACTTGCTGATCACACCACTTACTCCCTCTTCCAAGTCGTTTATATATATTACAAAAAGAAGAGGTCCCAGTACTGAGCCCTGCGGCACACCACTGGTGACAGACCTCCAGCCAGAAAAGGGCCCTTCCACTACTACTCTCTGCCTCCTATTGCCTAGCCAGTTTGCAATCCATCTAGCTACCTGTCCTTGTATCCCATGTGCCTTAACTTTTTCTACCAGCCTACCGTGAAGGACTTTGTCAAACGCCTTACTGAAATCCATATAGATGACATCAACGGCTCGCCCATCGTCAACCATTTTTGTCACCTCCTCAAAAAATTCTACCAGATTCGTAAGGCAAGACCTCCCCTGAACAAAGCCATGTTGCGTATCCCTAATCAGATCGCAATGCTCCAAATGCTTATACATCCTATCCCGAAGAATTTTTTCCAACAATTTTCCTACCACCAAAGTCAAACTCACTGGTCTATAATTACCAGGGTTATCCCTACTGCCCTTTTTAAACAGAGGTACCACATTAGCTACCCTCCAGTCCTCTGGGACCTCACCTGTGTCCATAGAAGAGACAAAGATTTGCAACAGAGGCCCAGCAATTTCATCTTTCACCTCCCTAAGCAGCCTGGGATAAATACCATCAGGCCCCGGAGCTTTATCTGTTTTTATGATACCTAAAAACCCTAACACTTCCTCCCTCGTAATGGATATTTCCCTCAAATGATCTACAGCTCCCTCCAAGACATTACAAGACACCAAACCCCTCTCCTTCGTGAATACCGACGCAAAGTATTCATTCAGGATCTCCCCAATTCCCTCAGACTCGATGCATAGCTCCCCTCCTTTGTCCCTAAGAGGACCTATTTTCCCGCTAACCACTCTCTTGTTCCTAATATAAGAGTAAAATGCCTTTGGATTATCCTTAATCCTATCAGCCAAAGCCATTTCATGCTCCCTTTTCGACCTAACTCCCCTTTCAAGCTCCCTCCTACTCTCTCTATATTCCTCCAGAGCACTCTCCGTTACCAGTTGTTTTGACCTAATATATGCCGCCCTCTTCTTTCTGACCAAGTCCTCAATATCCCTGTGATCCATGGCTCTCTAATCCTGCCTTTCCCATCCTTCCTCTTTACCGGCACATGCCTTTCCTGCAACATTATCAGTTTACCCTTGAAAGCCTCCCACTTGCCAACTGTGGACTTGCCCGCGAACAACCTCTCCCAATCAGTATCGTTCAGCTCCTTCCTAATCCGGCTATAGCTCGCCTTCCCCCAGTTCAGCACCCTCCCCTTTGGATGGCACTCATCCCTTTCCATTTTTATCCTCAAGCAGACAGACTTGTGGTGACTGTTCGCCTACTGCAACCTCAACCACATGCCCCGGCTCATTACCCAACACTAAATCCAGTATAGCCCCCTCCCTAGTCAGGCTAGTTGCGTACTGCTCCAAGAACCCTTCCAACACATTTTACAAATTCCTCCCCATCTGTACCCCCAGCTCTCGGCACCTTCCAATCCACTCCAGGAAGATTAAACTTACCCACTACAACCACCCTATTCTTTCGGCACCTATCTAAAACGTCTCTGCAAATACCTTCCTCCACTGCCCTCGGGCTGTTGGGTGGCCTATAGTATACCCCTAGTATCGTAATTTCTCCCTTTCTATTCCTCAATTCCACCCACAGTGACTCAATCCCCAACTCCTCCATGTTGTCCTCCCTCTGCACTGCTGTGACGTGCTCCTTAACTAACAACGCCACCCCACCACCCCTCTTCAACCCTCGTCTGTCACACCGAAAACACTTATACCCAGGAATATTCAGCTGCCAGTCCTGCCCTTCCTTTAACCACGACTCCGTCACTGCCACCACATCTAAATTCCTCACGAACATCAAGGCCTTAAGCTCATCCGTTTTACCCTTTACACTCCTCGCATTAAAACAGATGCAATCCAACCCTCCAGGCCCACTCCAATCCTCCTTTCCCCTGATAATATTCCTTTCACCCAAATCTACCCTGTCACCCAACTCGCTCTCGATCCCAGTTCCTATTGAGGTATCAGTCTCATCCCCACCCCCCGCCTCCATATTAGTTTAAACCCTACCTAAACACTCCAGCTAACCTCCCAGCTAAGACATTTGTCCCCCTCCCATTCAAATGCTCCCCATCCCTCCTGTACAGATGCCCTTCTCTCACAAATACTTCCCAGTGATTGGCAAAAGTAAAGCCCTCAACCTTGCACCAATCCCTCAGCCATGCATTCAGCTGCATGATCTCATTATTCCTAGCCCTGCTGGTTCTAGGCAGCAGCAAAAAGCCTGACAACACCAGGTTTTAGTCCAACTGATTTATTTGATAGTAAACTCACAAGCTTTCGAGGGGACTGCCTCTTCGTCAGGTGAATGGAGAGTTCTGGCCTCGGACAGAGCATATAAAGCACAGACAGTTTAGAGATTACTGATTAGAATGCGAATCTTTCCACCTAACCTGCTGTTCAAATCCTAAAGTGGCCGACAACGTGCGTGGAAGGAGCACTGATCACAGCTTAAAGAGATGTGTATTGTCTCCAGACAGCACAGTGAGTGAGGTTTTGCAAACCCAGGCAAGTCACGGAGGTTACAGATAGTGCGCCATGAACCCAAGATCCCTGTTAAGGCCGTCCTCATGTGTGTGGAACCTGGCTATCAGTCTCTTTGGCCTCATGGTGAACAATCACTGAAACAACGATATGATGATATCAACAAATTCCACCCCACCATCAGACTCACCATGGACTATTCCCCAGAATCGGTTGCATTCTTGGACACATGCATCTCCATTAAGGACGGTCACCTCAGCACTTCACTGTACCGCAAGCCCACAGACAATCTCACAATGCTCCACTTCTCCAGCTTCCACCCTAAACATGTTAAAGAAGCCATTCCCTATGGACAAGCCCTCCGTATACACAGGATTTGCTCAGATGAGGAGGATCGTGACAGACACCTCCAGACGCTGAAAGATGCCCTCATAAGAACAGGATATGGTGCTCGACTCATAGATCGACAGTTCCGATGCGCCACAGCAAAAAACCGCACCAATCTCCTCAGAAGACAAACACGGGATGCAGTGGACAGAGTACCCTTCATCGTCCAGTACTTCCCCGGAGCGGAGAAGCTACGACATCTTCTCCGGAGTCTTCAACATATCATTGATGAAGACGAACATCTCGCCAGGGCCATCCCCACACCCGCACTTCTTGCCTTCAGACAACCACACAGCCTCAAACAGACCATTGTTCGCAGCAAACTACCCAGCCTTCAGGAGAACAGTGACCACAACACCATACAACCTTGCCACAGCAACCTCTGTAAGACATGCCGGATCATCGACATGGATACCATCATCACACGTGAGAATACCATCCATCAGGTACACGGTAAATACTCTTGCAACTCGGCCAACATTGTCTACCTGATACGTTGCAAGAAAGGATGTCCCGAAGCATGGTACATTGGGGAGACCATGCAGACGCTACGACAACGGATGAATGAACATCGCTCGACAATCACCAGGCAAGACACTTCCCTTGCTGTTGGCGAACACTTCACTGGTCACGGGCATTCAGCCTCTGACCTTCGGGTAAGCGTTCTCCAAGGCGGCCTTCACGACACACGACAGCGCAGAGTCGCTGAGCAGAGACTGATAGCCAAGTTCCACACACGAGGACGGTCTCAACAGGGATCTTGGGTTCATGTCGCACTATCTGTAAACCCCGTGACTTGCCTGGGTTTGCAAAACCTCACTCACTGTGCTGTCTGGGGACAATACACATCTCTTTAACCTGTGATCAGCGCTCCTTCCACACACATTGTTGGCCACTTTAGGACTTGAACAACAGGTTAGGTATAAAGATTCGCATTCTAATCAGTAATCTCTAAACTGTCTATGCTTTATATGCTCTGTCCGAGGCCAGAACTCTCCATTCACCTGACGGAAAGGCAGTCCCCTCGAAAGCTAGTGAGTTTACTATCAAATAAATCGGTTGGACTAAAACCTGGTGTTGTCAGGCTTTTTACTGTGTTTACCCCAGTCCAACGCTGGCACATCCACATCTAGGCAGCAGCCCAGAGAATGCCACCCTGGAGGCCCTGCTCTTCAGCTTGGCCCCCAACTCCCTAAATTGCCTATGTACATCTGCCCTACTCTGTCTTCCTACATCCTTTTCTCCTATGTGAACAGCATTCTCCTATTACGAACAGCAGACGCCCCAGCACTGATTCCTGTGGAACATTAGTGGCAAGTCTCACAACACCAGGTTAAAATCCAACAAGTTTATTTGATAGTAATCGAGGGGATTGAGGTTAGGAGTCGGGAGATAATGCTGCAACTTTCTAAGACCCTTGTCAGACCCCACTTGGAGTACTGTGCGCAGTTCTGGTCGCCTCACTACAGGAAGTATGTGGAAGCTATTGAGAGGGTGCAGAGGAGATTTACAAGGATGTTGCCTGGATTGGGAGGCATGCCTTATGAAGATAGGTTGAGGGAGCTCGGTCTCTTCTCCCTGGAGAGATGAAGGTTGAGAGGTGACCTTATAGAGGTTTATAAAATGTTGAGAGGAATAGATAGGGTGGATTCTCGGACGCAATTTCCCAGGGCTGAAATGGTCGCTACGAAAGGACACAGGCTTAAGGTGCTGGAAAGCAAGTACAGAGGAGATGTTAAGGGTATGTTTTTCACTCAGAGGGTGGTGAGCGAGTGGGATTGGCTGCCATCAGTGGTGGTAGAGGCGAACTCGCTGGGGTCTTTTAAAAGACTTCTGTATGAGTATATGGGATTCATTGGGATTGGGAGTTACAGATAGTTCTATGGCTTGGTAGGTATGGATATGATCGGTGCAACTTGTGGGCCAAAGGGCCTGTTTGTGCTGTGGTCTATGTTCTATATTTAAACCCACAAGCTTTCAGAACACTGTTCCTTCGTCAGGTGAGTGGAAAGTTCTGACCAGAGCATATAAAGGTACACACAGTTTACAGAATACTGATTGGAATGTGAATCTTGACAACTAGTCTGCTATTCAAGTCTTAAAGGTGCAGACAATGTGAGTGGAGATAGCTTTAACCTATGCTTCATGAGATGTGTGTTGTCTCAGACAGGACAGATATTGAATTTTGCAAGCCCAGGCAAATCCCGGGGGTTACAGATAGTGTGAGATGAACCCAAGATCCCAGTTGAGGCCGTCCTCACGTGTGCAGAACTTGGCTTTTCGTCTCTGCTCAGCGACTCTGTGCTGTCGTGTGTCGTGAAGGCTGCCTTGGAGAACGCTTACCCGAAGATCAGAGGCTGAATGACTGTGACCGCTGAAGTGTTCCCCAACAAGAAGAGAACACTCTTGCCTGGTAATTATTGAGATGTGTTCATTTATCTGCGATTGTGGTGTCTGCATGGTCTTCCCAATGTACCATGCCTTGGGACATCCTTTCCTCAGCGTATCAGGTAGACAACATTGGCCGAGTATTGCAAGAGTATGTACCGTGTACCTGGTGGATGGTTTTCTCACGTGAGATAGTGGCATCCGTGTCAATGATCCTGCACGTCTTGCAGATGTTGTGTGGTGTCGTGGTCACTGCTCTCCTGAAGGCTGGGTAGTTTGCTGCAGACAATGTTCTGTTTGAGGCTGTGCATTTATTTGAAAGCAAGAAGTGGGTGTGGGGATGGTTTTGTCGAGATGTTCGTCTTCAATTACGACATGTTGAAGGCTCCGGAGAAGATGTCATTATTTGTGCGCTCTGGAGAAGTACTGGACGATGAAAGGTACTCTGTCTATCGTGTCCAGTCATAGAGGTTTACAGCATGGAAACAGGCCCTTTGGCCCAACTTGTCCATGCTGCCTTTTTTTTAAACCCCTAAGCTAATCCCAATTGGCCGCATTTGGCCTGTATCCCTCTATACCCATCTTACCCACGTAACTGTCTAAATGCTCTTTAAAAGACAAAATTGTACCCACCTCTACTACTACCTCTGGCAGCTTGTTCCAGACACTCACCACCTTCTATGTGAAAAAATTGCCCTTCTGGACACCTTTGTATCTCTCCCATTAAACCTACACCCTCTAATTTTAGACTCCCCTACCTTTAGGAAAAAACATTGACTATCTAGCTTATCTGTGCCGCTCATTATTTTATAGACCTTGAAAAGATCACCCCTCAGCCTCCTACGCTCCAGAGGAAAAAGTCCTAGCCTCTCCAGCCTCTACTTATAACTCAATCCATCAAGTCCCAAAAGCATAGAAACATAAAACATTACAGCACAGTACAGGCCCTTCGGCCCTCAATGTTGTACCGAGCTATGTCCAATCCCAAGATCAAGCTTTCATCTCCCTATAATTCTGGTGTGCTCCATGTGCCTATCCAATAACCGCTTGAAAGTTCCTGAAGTGTCCAACTCCACTATCACAGCAGGCAGTGTATCCACACCCCAACCACTCTCTGAGTAAAGAATCGACCTCGGATATCCCTCTTGTATCTCCCAACATGAACCTTATAGTTATGCCTCCTAGTAACAGCCACATCCATCCAAAGAAATAGTCTCTGCACATCCACTCTATCAATCCCTCACATCATCTTATCAATCTCTATTGTTTCTTGATTTTCAGAAGGCGTTTGATAAGGTGCCTTACAAGAGGTTATTACACAAGGTCTGGGGGCATGGAGTTGGGGGTAGGGTGTTAGCATGGATAGGGGATTAGCTGTCAAATAGGACGCAGAGAGTGGGGGTCAATGGGTGCTATTCAGATTGGCGGTTGGTGACTAGTGGAGTGCCGCAGGGGTCGGTGCTGGGGCCTCAGCTATTTACCATTTATATAGATGATCTGGAGGAGGGAACCGAGTATATGGTGTCGAAATTTGCTGATGACACCAAGATTGGTGGAACGGCAAATTGTGCAGAGGGCGTGGAGAGTCTGCAGAAGGATCTAGATAGGCTGGGCGAATGGGCCAGGAACTGGCAAATGGAATTTAATGTTGGCAAGTGTGAAGTTGTCCACTCTGGTAGGAATAATGGTAGGAAGGACTATTACTTACATGGCGAAAAACTGCAGCATGCGACGGTGCAGAGGGACCTCGGGGTCCTTGTGCATGAGTCGCAAAAACCCAGCCTACAGGTGCAGCAGGTAGTCAGGAAGGCAAATGGGACGCTGGCCTTCATAGCGAGGGGGATTGAATATAAAAGTAGGGAGGTCTTGCTGCAGCTGTACAGGGCACTGGTGAGGCCGCAGCTGGAGTACTGTGTGCAGTTTTGGTCGCTGCACTTACGCAAGGATATTTTGGCCTTGGAGGGAGTGCAGAGGAGGTTTACTAGGCTGATACCGGAGTTGAGGGGGTTGAACCATGAGGAGAGGCTGAGTAAACTAGGCTTGTACTCGTTAGAGTTGAGAAGAATGAGGGGAGATCTCATTGAGACGTATAAGATGATGAATGGGGTGGATAGGATAGAGGTGGAGAGGCTCTTCCCATTCAGAAAGGACAGTAGGACTAGAGGGCACAGCCTCAAGATAAAGGGGGGGCGGTTTAGAACAGAGTTGAGCAGGAACTTCTTCACTCAAAGGGTGGTGAATCTCTGGAATTCTCTGCCCCTTGAAGTGGTGGAGACTGCCTCGCTAAATATATTTAAGACGTGGGTTGATAGGTTTTTGATAGGCAAGGGGATTAAGGGTTATGGGGAGAGGGCGGGAATGTGGAACTGAGACACGACAGATCAGCCATGATCTTATTGAATGGCGGGGCAGGCTCGAGGGGCTAGATGGCCTACTCCTGCTCCTATTTCTTATGTTCTTATTAAGTCGCCTCTCATCCTCCTCTGCTCGAAAGAGAACAGCCCCAGTTCCTTCAACCTTTCCTCATAAGACCTACCCTCCAAACCAGTCAGCATCCTGGTAAATCTCCTCTGCACTCTCTCCAATGCTTCCACATCCTTCTTATAGTGAGGTGACCAGAACTGAACACAATATTCCAAATGTGGTCCCACCAATGTCCAGTATAGTTATAGCATAACCCACGGCTCTTAAACTCAAACCCCTTGTTAATAAATGCTAACACACTATCAGCCTTCTTCACAGCTCTATCCACTTGAGTGGCAACCTTCAGAGATCTGTGGATATGAACCCCAAGATCTCTCTGTTCCTCCACATTCCTCAGAACCCTGCCGTTGACCCTGTAATCTGCATTCAAGTTTGTCCTACCAAAATGAATCACCTCACACTTATCAGGGTTAAACTCCATCTGCCACTTTTCGGCCCAGCTCTGCATCCTATCAATGTCTCTTTGCAGCCTACAAGAGTCCTCCACCTCATCCACTACTCCACCAATCTTGGTGTCATCAGCAAATTTACTAACCTACCCTTCAGCCCTCTCTTCCAAGTCATTGATAAACATCACAAAAAGCAGAGGACCCAGCACTGACCCCTGTGGTACACCGCTGGTAACTGGCCTCCAGTCTGAAAACTTTCCCTCCACCACCACCCTCTGTCTTCTATGATACAGCCAGTTACTTATCCGATTGCCAAATTTCCTTCTATCCCACACCTCCTTATCTTCTTCATGAGCCTACCATGGGGAACCTTATCAAACGCCTTACTAAAATCCATGTATAAGACATCAACTGCTCTACCTCCGTCTACACACTTAGTTACCTTCTCAAATCGCATCCTACTAAATCTTTTCTACGCTCTTTCTAGTTTAATCATATCCTTTCTATAATAGGGTGACCACAACTGTACACAGAATTCCAAGTGTGGCCTTACCAATGTCTTGTACAACTTCAAGACGTCCCAACTCCTGTATTCAATGTTCTGACTGATGAAACCAAGCATGCTGAATGCCTTTTTCATCACTCTGTCCACCTGTGACTCCACTTTCAAGGAGCTATGAACCTGTACCCCTAGATCTCATTGTTCTGTAACTCTCCCCAGCGCCCTACCATTAACTGAATTGAATCAGGGTAGGATTTATCTACCAAAATGCATTACCTCGCATTTGTCTAAATTAAATTCCACCTGCCATTCGTCAGCCCACTGGCCCAATTGATCAGGATCCCATTGAAATTGGAGATAAAACTTTCTTCACTGCCCACTATGCCACCAATCTTGGTGTCATCTGCAAACTTACTAACCATGCTTCAGATTTTCATCCAAATCTCGAACATAAATCACAAATAACAGTGGGCCCAGCACTGATCCCCGAGGCACACCCCTGGTCACAGGCCTCCAGTTTGAAAAACAACTCTCTACAACCACCCTGTGGCTTCTATCTAGATGCCAATTTTGTATCCATTTAGATAACTCACCCTGGATTCCATGAGATTTAACCTTATGCAACAACCTATCACGCAGTACCTTGTCAAAGGCCTTGTTGGAGTCCATGTAGACAACATCAACTGCATTGCCCTCATCTACCTTCTTGTTACCCCTTCAAAAAACTCAAATCAAATTTGAGAGACATGATTTTCCGCTCACAAAGCCATGCTGACTGTCCCTAATCAGTCCTTGCATCTCTAAATGCCTGTAGATCCTGTCTCTCAAAATACTTTCCAACAACTTACCCACCACAAATGTGAGTCTCACTGGCCTGTAGTTCCCAGGCTTTTCCCTGCAGTCCTTTTTAAACAAAGGCACAGCATTTGCCACGCTCCAATCTTCAAGCACCCCACCCGCGACGATCGATGATTCAAATGTCTTGGCTAGGGGATCCGCAATTTCCTCCTTGGCATCCCACAATGTCTGGGATAAACTTCATCAAGTCCCAGGGATTTATCTACCTTGTTGCACTTTAAGGCTTTCAGCACCTCCTTCTCTGTAATATGTACACTCCTCAAGACATCACTATTCATTTCCCCAAGCTCCAGAGGGTACGCTGTCCACTGTATCCCACGTTTGTCTTCTGTGGAAGTCATTGCGTTTTTCACTGTGGCACGTAGGAACTGCCGATCGATGACTCGAGCGCCATATTCTGTTCTTACGAGGGCATCTTTCAGCATCTGTACGTGTCTTTAGCGAGCCGAACAGATCCTGTGTATGCAGAGGGCTTGTCCGTAGGGAATGGCTTCTTTAATGTGTTTAGGGTGGAAGCTGGAGAAGTGGAACATCGTGAGGTTATCCATGGGCTTGCAGTATAGTGAAGTGTTGAGGTGACCGTCCTTAATGGAGATGCATGTGTCCAAGAATGCAATCGATTCCGGAGAGTAGTCCATGGTGAGTCTGATAGTTGGATGGAAGTTGTTGATGTCATCATTTAGTCATTTCAACGATTACTTGCCATGAGTCCATGAGACAATACACATCTCTGACTTGTGCTTGCCCTCTCTCCACTCACATTATCTGTACCTTGAAGACCTGATTACCTGTAAAGACTCACATTCTAATCATTATCTTGTAAACTGAGTTTGTGTCTGCATGTGACCTGTTTGCAGATGGAGGAGGAGAAAGTGGGTTCCCGGACCTGTGTCCTCTGTTTGAACAGAGGGGAGTACGATAGGATGAGAAAGGAATTGGCGAATGTTGATTGGGGGAGCGCATTGGAAGGTAGGTCTGCTGAGGAACAGTGGAGGATCTTTAAGGAGATCTTTCTTGGTGCTCAGCAGAAATTTATTCCGATGGTTAAAAAGAATCGTAAGAGGAGAGATAATCAGCCATGGATAACGAAGGAGGTAGAGTATTAAATTAAAAGCAGATGCGTTTAGAGTAGCTAAGAGTAGTGGGCGAGAAGAGGATTGGGAGAGGTTTAAATATCAACAAAGAATGACGAAGAAGTTGATAAAGAAGGGTAGGATAAACTATGAAGCTGGGCTAGCGCTAAACATAAATAAGGATAGTGAGAGTTTTTACAAACATATGAAAAGGAAGAGGCTGACTAGGGTGAACGTTGGACCCTTAGAGGATGAGAGGGGGGACTTCGGAGTAGGGGATGGGGAAATGGCTGAGGTCTTGAATAACTTTTTTGTTTCGGTCTTCACGATGGAGGACGTGAATAGTTTGCCGGGTGTTAGCGATGGAAAGATGGTTGGAGTGGAGGGCCTGAATGACATTATTGTTACTAGAGAGGCAGTGCTCGACAGACTGGAGGGACTGATTGTGGACAAGTCCCCAGGACCAGATGGAATGCATCCAAGGGTTCTGAAAGAAATGGCAGAGGTGATAGTGGATGCCTTGATGATTATTTTCCAAACCTCGCTGGATTCCGGGGAAGTGCCGGAGGATTGGAAAACGGCTAATGTTACGCCATTGTTTAAGAAGGGTGGCAGGGAATTATACGCCGGTAAGTTTAACATCTGATATAGGTAAAATGTTAGAATCCGTGATCAAGGAGAAAATAGCGAGGCATCTTGAGGAGAATTGTTTGATAGAGCAGACGCAGCACGGTTTCGTTAAGGGGAAGTCATGTCTGACGAATTTATTGGACTTCTATGAGGACGTGTCCAGGGCGGTGGATAGAGGAGAGTCGGCGGATGTGGTGTTTCTTGATTTTCAGAAGGCGTTTGATAAGGTGCCGCACAAGAGGTTATTACAGAAGGTCAGGGGGCATGGGGTTGGGGGTAGGGTGTTAGCGTGGATAGGGGATTGGCTGTCAAATAGGAGGCAGAGAGTAGGGGTCAATGGGTGTTATTCGGATTGGCGGTTGGTGACTAGTGGAGTGCCCCAGGGGTCGGTGCTGGGGCCTCAGCTATTTACCACTTATATAGATGGTCTGGAGGAGGGAACCGAGTGTATGGTGTCGAAATTGGCTGATGACACCAAGATTGGTGGAATGGCAAATTGTGCAGGAGTGGAAAGTCTGCAGAAGGATCGAGATAGGCTGGGCGAATGGGCCAGGAACCGGCAAATAGAATTTAATGTTGGTAAGTGTGAAGTTGTCCACTTTTGTAGGAATAATGGTAGGAAGGACTATTACTTACATGGCGAAAAACTGCAGCATGCGACGGTGCAGAGGGACCTCAGGGTCCTTATGCATGAGTCGCAAAAACCCAGCCTGCAAGTGCAGCAGGTGGTCAGGAAGGCAAATGGGATGCTGGCCTTTATAGCAAGGGGGATTGAATATAAAAGTAGGGAGGTCTTGCTGCAACTGTACAGGGCACTGGTGAGGCCGCAGCTGGAATACTGTGTGCAGTTTTGGTCACCGCACTTACGCAAGGATATTTCGGCCTTGGAGGGGGTGCAGAGGAGGTTTACTAGGCTGATACCGGAGTTGAGGGGATTGAACTACGAGGAGAGGCTGGATAAACTAGGCTTGTACTCGTTAGAGTTTAGAAGAATGAGGGGAGATCTCATTGAGACATATAAGATGATGAATGGGATGGATAAGATAGAGGTGGAGAGGCTCTTCCCGCTCAGAAAGGACAGTAGGACTAGAGGGCACAGCCTCAAGATAAGGGGGGGGGGGGGGGGGGGGGGGTGGATTAGAACGGAGTTGAGGAGGAACTTCTTCACTCAAAGGGTGGTGAATCTCTGGAATTCTCTGCCTGTTGAAGTGGTGGAAGCTGCCTCGCTAAATATATTTAAGACGCGGGTTGATGGGGAGAGGGCGGGAAAGTGGAACTGAGCCACGACAGATCAGAAATGATCTTATTGAATGGCGGGGCAGGCTCGAGGGGCAAGATGGCCTACTCCTGCTCCTATTTCTTATGTTCTTATGCTCGTGAACACAGCTCTTCATTCAACTGATGAAGGAGCCTGAGACTCCAAAGCTCGTGCTGCCAAATAAACCTGTTGGACTTTAACCTGGTGATGTGAAACTTCTTACTGTGCTCACCCATGTCCAATGCCAGCATCTCCACATCAAGTTTTTTTTTACAGAGATGGTGGTGGAAGCCTGGAATGCACTGCCAAATGAGGTGGCTGAAACATTACAATAGCCACAATTAAGACGTATCTTAATAGGCAAGTGAACAAACGGAGAATAGAGGAATAGAAGCAGTCAGTGTAGGTACGACAGCATGATCGGCGCAGGCTTGGAGGACCAAAGGGCCTGTTCCTGTGCTGTACTCTTTTTTGTTCCAATATCCTGATTCCTTCCCCCACCCCCATGTGCTTCGATCCCTTTTCTTCCTAGAGC